>NC_133142.1:60478025-61847400 GCF_048418815.1 Hemitrygon akajei | reverse complement strand
CTACCGTCCTTTCCATGGAAGGTACATATGCAGAACGCCACAGAAATATCCCCTGAACCTTTGCCACATTTCTGCCATACATTTCCTGAGAACATCTATTCCCAATTTGTGCTTCCAAGTTTCTGCCTGATAGCCTCTTATTTCCCCTTACTCCAATTAAATGTTTCCCTAACTTGTCTGTTCCTATCCCTCTACAATACTATGGTAAAAGAGATAGAATTGTGATCACTATCTCCAAAATGCTCTCCCACTGAGAGACCTGACACCTGACCAGGTTCATTTTCCAATACCAGATCAAGTACAGCTTCTCCTCTTGTAGGTTTATCTACATATGGTGTGAGGAAACATTCCTGAACACACTTAACAAACTCCACCCCATCTAAACCCCTCACCCTGGGCAGATGCCAATCAATATTTGGGAGAGTAAAATCTCCCACCTTGACAACCCTGTTATTTTTGCACCTTTCCAGAATCTGTCTCCCTATCTGCTCCTCGATGTCCCCATTACTATTGGGTAGTCTACAAAAAACACTCAGTAGAGTTATTGACCCCTTCTTGTTTCTAACTTCCACCCACAGAGACTCAGTAGACAATCCCTCCTTTTCTGCAGCCATGACACTATCTCGGTTCAGTAGTGCCACACCCCCACCTCTTTTGCCTCCCTCCCTTTCCTTTCTGAAACATCTAAGGCCTGGCAATCTAAGTAACCATTCCTGCCCCTGAGCCATCCAAGTCTCTGTAATGGCCACAACATCATAGCTCCAAGTCACACTCCAAGTTCATCCGCTTCGTTCACAATTCTTGCATTAAAATAGACACACCTCAAACCATCGGTCTGAGCGCATCCCTTCTCTATCACCTGCCTATCCTCCTTCTTGCACTGTCTCCAAGTTTTCTTTATTTTCTCTGACTCATAATGCCACCACCACTCCCCCCGTTAATCCCTCTCACTTTGTCAAGTCTAAGACAACGGAACTCCAGAATATTAAGCTGCCAGTCTTCCCCTCTGGCTACTAAGTCTCACTAATATATACAAAATGTGATGATCCATGCTCTGAGCTCATTCGCTTTTCCTGCAATCTTTCTTGCATTGAAATATACACAGCTCAGGATATTAGTTGCACCCTGCTCAATATTTTGATTCCTGACTTTGTTTCAGGTCTTCAGGTCTTGGCAAAAAAAAAAGCCACTTTTGAAAAAACTCACATGTAATCTTGGCTACAGTTTGTCAGAAGGCATGTGGGGTCTGAAGTCAGCTGGAAGGTTCTATGGTCTGTTGAAACCAAATTTGAGCTTTTTGGCCATCAGACTAAATGCATAAAGGCATAAGCCAAACACAGCACATCATCAATAACATGCCAACCCTACCAGGACACATGGTGGTGGCTGCATCCTACTGTGGGGTTGCTTCACTGAAGCAGGCCCTGGAAAGATTGTGAAGGTAGAGGGTAAAATGAATGCAGCAAAATACAGGGAAATATTGGAGGAAAGCCTGATGCAGTCTACAAGAGAACTGTAAGAAGATTTGTTTTCCAGCAAGACAATGATGCCAAGTATAAAGCCAAAGCTACACTGAAATGGCTTAAAAACAACAAAGTTAATGTCCTGGAGTGGCCAAGTCAGAGTCCAGACCTCAACCCAACAGAGAATTTTTTGCTGGATTTGAAAAGGGCTGTTCACTCACAATCCCCATACAACCTGACAGAGCTTGAATAGCTTTGTAAAGAAGAAAGGAGAAAAATTGCAGTGTGCAGATGTGCAAAGCTGATAGAGACCTATCCACACAGACTCAAGTTGTAATTGCTGCGAAAGGTGCATCTACTAACTACTGACTTGAAGGAGGTGACTACTTATGCAATCAATTATTTTGTCCTTTATTTTTGTAAATAATTTAGATCACTTTTTAGAGATCTGTTTTCACTTTGGCATGGAAGTGTCTTTTTCTGTTGATCAGTGTCAAAAAGCCAAATTAAATCCGTTGATTCATTGTTGTAAAACAATAAAACATGAATACTTCCGGAGGGTGGGGGGCAGAGGGAAGAATACTTTTTATAGACACTACATATCTGAAAAAAACTTCTGGTATGCTCTTTTATATTATTGACTAGCTTATCTGGATATTTCACCTTTCCTCTACTTATTACTTTTTTAGTTGCCTTCTGTTGGTTTGTAAAAGCTTCCCACCAGGTTTTGCTATATTATATGCTCTCTCTTGTGCTTTTATACCATCTTTGACTTCCCTTGTCAGCCTTGCTTCTTTTATTGGGATGAACTGATCTTGCGCTTTCCAAATTACTCAAAGAATCTCCAACCATTGCTGTTCTGTCGTCATCCTTGCTAGTGTCCCCATCCAATCAACTTTGGCCTGCTCCTCACTCATGCTTCATTATTCATTACTCCAATATATCTGATAGCTTCTTGCTTTCAAACTGAGGGGTGAAGTCTATCATATTATGATCACTACCTCGTAAAGGTTCCTTTACCTTAAGCTGCCTGATCTAAACTGGAAGACTTTGGGATAGTCTGCATTGCAGTAGGGGAGGTGTTGGATGTCTTAAAATGTATGGAAGTAGATAAATCACTGGGCTCTGACCTGGTGCATCCAAGAACACCTTGGGTGTTTGGAGAAGAAATTGCAAGAGCTGAAATGGAGATACATGCACCATCGTTAACCACGGGTGAGGTGTTGGAAGATTGGAGCTCACAAATGCTTGGCCTTCTTTGTCAGGATTTGTCTGTGGAGTGCAAGATTGCTTGGGTTAATTAGCAAGGGCCAATAAAAAGAAGCAGCCATTGTTGGAGCAGCTGTTGTGTGAGCGGACAGTGTAGGAGTGGTCAGGCTTTGGCTAAACAGGCTTGGGTGAGAACAAGCGCAGGCTAAAACTTACATTTGAAAAGTTAGAGGTATAACAGGTGTTAGCAGGATATTAATTCAGGCAGTGAAATGCTTCTCCTGTGAGATGTGGGATGTCAAGGTAACTAATCATTTCCCTAATGACTACATCTACGGGAAGTGCACTCAACTTCAACTCCTGCGGTTTTGTGCAGTGAGTATAGGGAGTTATGGGAGAGGCTGAAGAACAGGACGTCCAAGATAGTCATCTCTGGATTACTCCCAGTGCCAGGTGTTAGTCAGGGCAGGAATAGGATGATGGTACAAATGAATGAGTGACTGAAGAAGTAGTGCAGGGTGCAGGGTTTCAGATTTCTGGATCATTGGGATTTCTTCTGGGAAGATATAACCTATGAAAAAAGGACGGGTTACACCTTAAACCAAGAGGGAACCAATATCCTTGCAGGCATGTTTGCTAGAGTTGATGGGGAGGATTTAAACTAATTTGGTTGAAGGATGGAAACCAGAATGAGGAGGTGGCAGTTGGTAGGTCAGTAGATGCTGTGTGCAGTGAGACTGAAAGGAGGGACAGGCAGATGACAGGGCAAAATTACAGTCAGCGGGACAAGATGAAGTGTAATGGGGGGGGGGGGGAATCAAAAAGAGTGATAAACACAGAACTGATGATGTTATATTTGCATGTACACAGTACACAGAATAAGGTAGGTGAGCTTGTAACATTGTTGGAGATTGGCAGGTATGACATTGTGGGCACCACTAAGACATGGCAGAAAGAAGACCATAGTTGAAAACTTAATGTCCAAGGATACACATTATACCAAAAGGATAGGCAGGTAGGCAGAGGGGATGGCATGGGTCTGTTGGGTGACATAGGATCAGAATCCTTGTGGCCAGAGTTAAGAAACTACAAGAGTATAAAAGCCTGATGTGAGTTATATACAGGCCCCCAGCAGGATGTGGGATATAAATTCAATAGAAAGTAGAAAAGGCAAGTAACATGGGCAATGTTATGATAGTCACAGGGGATTTCAATATGCAGATAGACTGGGAAAATTAGGTTGCTGCTGAATCCCAAAACATGAAATTTATAGAATGCTAATAGAATGGCTTTTTAGACAGCTTGTGGTTTAGTCCACTTGGTGAAAGGCATTCTGGATTGGGTGTTGTGTAATGCACCAGATTTGATTAGAGAGCTTAAGGTAAAGGAACCCTCAGGAGACGGTGATCATTAAATGCATCACACACAAAATGCTGGAGGAACTCGGCAGGTCAGGCAGCATCAATGGAAATGAATAAATAGTGAATGTTTCAGGCCAAGACTCTTCTTCAGGAATGATCATTAAATGATAGAGTTCACCCTGCAGTCTGAGAGGAAAAATCTAAAGTCAGATGTATTGGTACTAGAGTGGGGTAAAGGGAATTACAGAGGCATGAGAGAGGAGCTGGCTAAAGTTCATTGGAAGGAGACACTAGCATGGATGATGGCAGAAGAGCAATGGCTGGAGTTTCTGAGGGCAATTTGGAAGGCACAGTATAGATATATTCTAATGATGAAGAAGGGTACGCAGGGCTATGGTTGAGGTATGGGTAGATGGGACTGGGCAAAATAACAGTTTGGCACAGACTAGATAGGCCAAATGGCCTGTTTCTGTGCTGTAGTGCTCTATTACTTTGTGCATTCTGAAGATATTGCAAAAGTATTCTCTGCACATTAGAAAATGGTTTTACCAAACACAAAAGACTCTGATTCAGTGTATGACCTTAATTTACCCAGGAGAGGAGCACATGCATACCAAGATAAACAAAACCATATCTAAATATGATCCTCACCTGCTCGGTTTAACAGAAGCAGTAACTTTTCAGTGAACACCTTCACATTTTCCCGTTTAGCTAGCGTTTTCATGATGATATTGTTTGATGGCACTGCGGGCACAACAGAATTTAATCAGCACAACATAAGGTGAAGCTGCTTTTATTCCATCACATTTCAATTGTAGGATTGCATTCAATCATATTGGCTCCAGTCCATTGGTGATCTCTGCTAATTCATGATCAGGTAAGTTTAAACTTGCAAGAAAGCCTCTTATTGGCAACACAGACCACAGTTTGTCAGTGTCCCAATAGTTAGCACTAATCATTGTTTTGAATTCTCATATCGTGCAACTTCCTGGTGATTATTCTGAGTCTGTGCTGGTTCAGAGTAATTCAATCCCATTCACCCCAATTTTTCACTGAAACTCCCATTCACATCTCCCAAATTCTACTGCCCATATGCACACTAGGGCAATTAACCACCTGTGCATCTTTAGGATATGGGAGGAACCCACCTTGTGGTCTCAGATTGAATGTGCAAACTGCGTCAAGACAGCACCAAAGATCAGGAGCTAAACCTCGGTCCCTGGCACTGTCACACACACAAAATGCTGGAAGAACTCAGCAGGTCAGGCAGCATCTATGGAAATACATAAACAGTTGATGTTTCAAGCCAAGACCCTTCTTTAGTACTGAGACAGAAGGGTGAAGACACTAGAATAAAAAGGTGGGAGGAGGGATAGGAGGCTAGCTATAAGGTGATGTGGGAAGCCAGGTGGGTGGGAAAGGTCAAGGGCTGGAGAAGGAATCTGATAGGAGAGGAGAGAGGACCACAGGAGAAAGGGAAGGAGGAGGGTACTCGGGAGAAGAGGTAAAAGGTCAGAGTGATGAATAAGGGAAGAGGGGAAAGAGGGGAAGGAGGTGAGTTTTTTTGCACAGGAAGGAGAAATCAGTATGTTTGTTTTAAGTAGCAGAGAGCATGGGGACAAATGAATAGGACAAAATAAATACTGGTGGTAGAGTAGTCAGGGCTGCTGTGGGGTGAAGTTCTATTGTTCATCCTATAGGTGGTTTAATGAGGACAGTTAGTGAGAATACTAACAAAGCAACTTAAAAGTTGCAAAGTGCAGGGCCATCAGACAAGCCTAGCAGGATCAAATACATTAATGAAGAGAGAAATATATATCAAATATATTCATGGATGACTGACAACAGATGTAGTCTATTTCCCTTGGGATCAATAAAGTATGTCTGTCTGTCTGTCTGCATTCTCTTACAGAAGGGAATGTATGTTGTCTGAAGTCATACAATTTAACATCAGGTAGGCTACAACACATCCAGGCAGGTGAGGTACTGTTTTTGAAGCTTACAGTGGACCTCACTGAGTGGGAAGAGAATTAATTTGGCAAACAACAAGGGACACCAAGTTGTTAATCATTAGTGGTTCACAAAGTGCTGGTCCAATCTTCATTTAACTGCTCAGATGCAAAGGAGAGCACTTCGTGAACAATGGAAGTAGTACGCTGGAATGGAAGAAGGCAATAACATTACTGCTTCACTGAGAGGTCATGTTGTATCCTTGTCTTCCACAAGCCTCGGCAATCTGCAAATCATGTTATACAGTTCTCTCCAGCTTCAACATAGTTCCATCAGCAAATCATTCCACCACATCATTCCATTGTTGTCCTTCTCATTTTTTTAAAAGGACCATTTCCACTGGGGAACCCTGGCTCACTCAGTCTTTTTGCAATACCAATAAAATTCTGAGTTGGCAATTTGAATTTTGAATTTTACATGAAGAATGAACCTTCTGCAATGCAGATACTATGCAAAACTGGCTGTGTGCATTTGTATTTTCATGAGGACACAGGATATGCATGCCCATCGCTTGATAAGTAAAGTAGAGGTGGCAATGGGTTATAACCGTTTGTTTACAGTATCCTACATAATTTCTGTGAGATCAGCCAAAGAAGTAGCACAATGGTTGAACTCATAGAGCCATTGTCCCTAGGCTCCATAGGCCAGATTCTCTGGTTTCTCTTTATGTGGAGCTTGTATACTCTTCCTGAGAAAATGTCAGTTTTTTCCAGGTGTTCACATTTCCTCCCACATCCCAAAGATGAACATGGTGTGAGGTTAATTGACAACTGTAAATTGTTTCTTGTGTGTAGGGGAGGGGTAGAAACTGGGGGGGAGTTGATGGGAAGGTGGTAGAGTAAAATAGGTTAGGCTGAGATTGGTGTGGTGCTTGATGGTCAACAGAGTGGGCTAAAGGGCCTGATTCCTGTTGCATATCTCAGTGACTCCATCCTTTCTTACAAGTCTTAATATTATTCATTCTGACTTTCAGGCAGTGTGTTGAAATTGTCCTCTGTGTATTGTGAACATAATTTGACTTCTGAAGTTTCCACTTTCTGCATCTTTGTTTGATAAAAATAGCACAGCATGGACAGAGGCCCTGTGGCCCATCAAATTTACACTGACCACAAACTACCTAACTGCACATATCCTATGTTATTCTCCTCACATTTCCATTGATTCTTCCCACATTCTGCTACTTTCCTACACACCAAGATACCAACGTGATTGGGATGTCGAAAGAACCAGTGCACTCAGAGGAAATCCATGTGTCACAGGGAGAAGGTGAAAACTCCACACAAATATAGTACTGCTCTCAAATGAAATTGTGTGAAACATAATAAATACACACATAACAATGGATAACTAATTACATCACGTGCAATGCATATTTTAAAAGCTTGTTCTGCCTAGGTGAAATCCCAGCTAGGGAAAAGTGATTTCTTGTCCCTCTGGATGAGTAGGATACAAAGCAGCATCACCTGGTAGTTGTGTAGCTCGTTGCTGCCCATCATTGTTATATTCAAAATGAAAATTATACCACACTGAACTGAATAGGAATTTGATATTGACTAGTGGCAAGTGTGCATTTTATAATTTTATTTCCACATTTAATTAGTAAATAATCACAAGACAATGAAAAATCAAGCAAAGCCAGAACTGAAACTGTGGGCTTGCTGAAGAAAGAATCAAGCAGTTGAATTCAATCAAGTTTGAAGATCCAGAGTACTGAGCTGTGGACTCCAGGGAGAGGAGACAGTCAGAAAAGTACAGGCAGTCCCCGGGTTACGAACGAGTTCCATTCCAAAGTCCGTCTTTAAGTCAGATTTGTACATAAGTCGGAACAGATACATCTGGTATTATTTAGCATCAGTTAGTCAAACATTCTAAGAAAGTTCTTAGGATTTGGGGGCCCATACCAAACTTCTTAAACCATTTGAGGTGAAAGAGGTGCTGTTGTGCTTTTCTCACCACACAACCGGTATGTACAAACTACGTGAGGTCTTCGGTGATGTATATACCGAGAAACTTAAAGCTGTTCACCCTCTCAACCCCAGATCCATTGATGCCAATAGCCTGTCTCTATACCTGCTCTAGTCCACAACCAGCTCTTTTGCTTTAGCGACATTGAGGGTGAGGTTGTTTTCTTGACACCATTGTGTCAGGGTAATTTCTTCTCAGTAGGCTACACTGTAAGTCCAATTTGAGGTAACTCCAATCAGTGTAGTGTCATCAAAGTTAATTAGCAGATTGGAGCTGTGGGTGCAAACACCAACATGGGTATACAGAGAGTAAAGGAGGGGGCTTAGGACACAGCCCTGAGGGGCACCTGTGTTGAGGGTCAGAGAGGCAGAGGAGAGGGAGCCCATTCTTAACAACTGGCAGTAATCTGTCAGGAAGTTCAGGATCCAGCTGGACAAGGTAGGATGAAGGCCAAGGTCTCTGAGTTTCTTGTCAAGCCTGAAGGGAATTATGGTGTTGAATACTGAACTTAGTCCAAGAACAGCATTCTCACATAAGCATCCCTCTTCTCCAGGTTTAGAAGGACAGTGTGTAGAGCTGTGGCTATTAAGTCAACTGTCGATCGGCTGTGGCGGTAAACGGATTGTAGGGGGTCCAGTGTGGGTGGTAGCACACAGCAGATATCATCCTTGTCTAACCTCTCAAAGCATTTGCTTATTATGGCAGTGAGTGCCACAAGATGCCAGTTGTTTAGACATGTTACCTTGGTCTTTTTAGATACAGGGACAATCGTGGATGTTTTAAAGTAGGAGGGCACACCACACTGGGAGAGGGAGAGATTAAGAATGTCTGCAAACACATCTGCCAGTTGTGCCGCGCATATCCTGAGTACCCGCCCTGAGATGCCATCTGGTCCTGCAGTCTTGCTGTACGCAGGTGTTTCATTGGAAACACCTGTGTGCTTCAGCCTCAGGGATGACCCAGGTGCAGGGTGCTTTGGCGGCTCTCCTCGAGGGCTCAGTGTTGGCAACATTGAACTGAGCGCAAAAAAGATTTAGCTCATCTAGGAGAGAGGCAGCGATGCTGGAAACTCCACTGTGTTTAGCTTTGAAGTCTGTGATGGTGTGTAGACCTTGCCATGAATTGCATGTGTTGGTGGAGAGCTGTGTCTGGATCTTGTCTCTGTATTGTTGTTTCGCTGCCTTGATGACTTTGCACAGATCGTAGCTGCATTTCTTGAGTTTCTGTGGTTACCAGCAACATAAGCTCTGTGTCGCGCGGTAACTGCTGCACACACAAAACTGTTGATCAGCGTTTCTGGTTTGGATACACACTGACCGATTTTTGGGGGACAACATCCTCAATGCACTTCCGGATGAAGCTCGTGACCCCTTCCGTGAACTCAGAGATGTCCTCATTATGAAAGATATTCCTGCTGATGTCATCAAAGCAGTCTTGTAGCATGGAAACTGATTGGTCAGACCAATAGTGGACAGTTTTAACTATGGCTGCCTCTTGTTTCAGCTTCTGCCTGCACATGGGCAGAAGCAGGATGGAGGAGTGATCAGAGTTCCCCAAGCGGCAGATGGAGGAGCACTTTGTAAGCGTTGCAGAAGGGAGAGTAGCAGTGGTCAGTGGTGCTATCTCCCCTTGTGCTCACCTGGATGTGCTGACAAAACTTCAGAGACATTTTAGTCGATGATGTTCGATTAAAGTCACAGGCAACGATGAAAGCAACCTCTCTGTGTACAGTCTCCAAGGTGCTGATGGTCTCGTACAGTTTCTTCAGAGCCAGGTCAGTATCAACCTGTGGCAGAATTTACACATATAGCTTTGATAATAACAGCCGTGAACTCTCTAGGCAGCCAGAAAGGTCCACACAGCAGCACCGTATACTTCTGATCCGGAGAACAAAAGAATTTGAGGGCATGCACATTCCGGGAATTGCACCAAGCGTTATTGACAGTGAAGCATACCCCACCTCCTTTACTTCTCCCACAGAGGTTTTTAGACCTGTCCACCCAGAATAGGGAGAACCCAAAGGGCTCGATGTTGTGATCCGGTATCTCCTCGGTCAACCAGGTCTCCACGAAACACAAAATGTTACATTCCTTTGTTTCCCATTGATTGGAGATTCTGACTCTCAGTTCACACAGCTTGTTGTCCAGGGACTGAACATTAGTCAGGAGTATGCTAGGGAGTGACGGTCGATTTGAATGCTGTCTCAACCTCATCAGGATACTGGCCCTTCTCCCTTGCCTCCGGCGCCACTTCCGAGGTAGCAGCGGTGTAATAAATTAGCCTGCCATGGATCATGTACACAGGGGTTCCCAATGTAGAAAAGGCAGCACGCTGTGGGTAAATGCCATCTTCTCAATGTTCAGAAGAGTCAGTCGATCATATCTGATGTGACTATCAGCTTCTTGAACAGGAAATGTGAAGGAAATTGCAGAAATTAGCAGTACACTGTAGAGTTGGTATGGAGTTTGCAACACAGCTGCCATACATGGCACCATTTTGGTCTGGCAAGAGTTTGGATATCAGTGTGTTGGAGGGAATGTGGTAACTGGGTTCTCTCTGTGTGAGACAAAGGGGTCCCAGTGTATGAGTGGAAATGTGGGAAAAGGAGTCCCAGCTTGTTAGATGAAGTGTGGGAATTGGTGACTGGTTTGTGAGATTGAATGTGGAAACTAGAGGCCTAGTGTGTGCATGGGTGTGTGGGAACTGGTGACTGGTGTTAAAAAGAGTGAGAGAACTGGAGTCCTAGTGTGTTATAGGGACTGAAGGATATGGAATCCTTGTGTGTGTGAGAGAGTGTGTGGGAAGTGGCTTCATAGTGTGTGAGAGAAGCGTGGGATTTGCAGACTGGTGTGTAAAAGGGATTATGCAAACTGGCATCCCATGATGTTAGAGAGAGTGGGAACTGGATGCTGGTGTGGGAGAAGTGTGAGAACTATGGTCATGTGTGAGAGAGTGTGTGGAACTGGGATCTTGGTGTGAGAGAGGAAGCTTGGTAATTGGGTTCATGGTGTGTTGGACATGTATTGGCCTTGGGTTGTGGTGTGAGAACTGGGTTCCAGTGTGTGTGAGCTGGGGCCCTGGTGTATTAAAGTGTGGGAGAGGGAGAGGGAGAATGGAACTTGAGATCCCGTGTGTGAGAGGGAGTGTGGGAACCATGGCGCTGATTTGTGAGGAGTGTGAGAAATGCTATGTGGAGCACTCTTTCAGTGTCAGACAGTTTGCCACTCCAGCATTCTTATCCGAATCCAAACTTTGCATGTGAACATCACTAGCTGTAAGTTTCCCTCCATGTCATACACCATTCTGACTTGGACATACCTTGCTGCTTCTTATTTCTGGGTTTAAGGCTCGCAGCTCTCTCATGAGTGCCCAAGTGGCTACAATAATGTGCATTTACCATCACAGAGTGGGGAAGCTGGTGTAGTGGAGGAGGGCCTCTTCTACAAAATATTAGGCAAGGTCAGTATCCTTTGGCTTGTTAGTGATAACTACAGCAGAATAAATGAACAAATGATTACCAATGAGTAATCTGAAAAAGACTTACCAAGCATGTGGAGATTGAAAGAAAGCAGTACATTCGTGAACAAGTCTGGAAGCTGTTCAGTGGAATCAGAGAGTAGTCCGTCCTCAATCACATCCAGGAGAAACTGAATGAAGTCTGAATTCAGATGTTCTGTAAATAAGGTGGGAGTTTAGAATTTTATTTAGGTCTGTATTACAAAACAATGTAAATATATCAACAGGAGGTTATTAGAAGACACTAGGTTTGCCATGAATGGAGTATGATACTGGGCACTGAAACATGGAAAAGATGCACTTGAAAACTGTAGTGGTGATGACTTATTAGACTGATTGATGTTATGCATTAATTACTTAGATTGTTTGAAAACCTAATGGGCTGACTACCAAGGTATGAAAAGTAATATTAAGTTGCATAGTTTTCCTTCAGTTACAATAGGGGTGGGCTAAATGGGGCTTATTCTGTGTTACATTCCTCCCAGATGTGATGATTCTGTGCTTTGCCTTTGAAGAGTCCTTTCATCCCAAGATCACTAATCTTTAGGAGGGAGAATATAAACAGGATGACTATTGACTTTGTTTCCATCATCACCAGCAAGACAGTGCATAAAGCAGAGTATAATCTGTGGCTGTGACTTTATCAAGGATTAGCCACCAACACAAGAGACTGCTGCAAGGGGATTGAATTGAGTCCTTCTCAGTCACAAACTGGAAGATGACCTGTCCTGCTTGTTCTGGGTAATATTGATTCCACCCTTAGTTTCTTCAGAATTACTCTGGACCTAATATTTAATAATTTACCATTTACAATTAATTTTAAAGACATCTTAATACATAGGAAGTGAACTATTCTGCCTATACATTGTTGTTCAATGTTAATCACATAATCTTTTGGTTCAGTGTCACTGCTAACCTGTCTTCAGTACTCCACGGAGAAGTTGCGTTTTGGGTGGAGTGAACCCTGACTGGCTGCAGCTAATGCAACACATTTAAACTGTCAAACTCAGTAGCATTGATAATGATGCCAAGCTGGTTGTGGACACACAAGGTAAACAGTAACAATTTAACCAATTCCAGTGGGTAATATGCAACCTGCAGTAGCTGTACCTTGAAAGCTACATCAGCTGTTGACACATCATTTTGAAGACCCTGACCTGGAGTTACACTCTGACTTACAATCTTTATTGGAATTTGACCTGCTCAAAGTGCCTCATGACAGGCTGATTTTTGATATACCAAGGACACGGTTTGGAAGACTAGCCGGATTTTCGTGGCTCTGAAGACGGGCTGATTCTAGGCCAGTGCCCCTGACTGAGGAATCGCTGGAGAACACAGAACATCAGGAGCAGCAGATTTGCTGCTATGCTGTGTGTCGAGAGACCTGAAACCTGGGCTGAAAAAAGCGACACAACAGACTTTTAACATCATTAATCAGTGAGCTGTTGATTATGTCTCCCCTCTCGCTGTGAAACAGGGACATCTCTTTTTCCCTTACTAGGGAGAGAGTGAGCCTGTAGCAAGTCAAATAACTGGGTGAATGAGTAGTCTTTGGGGTAATGCAAGTCTGTTTCTTTATTGATCCTTCGCTCCATGCTTGAGTGCTCAGTGGAGGGGATGGGGGGGGGGGGGGTTCGTTGCCTTGCTGCTGCTTGTGTGTGGGAGGAGGGAGCTGGGGCAGGCTTCGGGGTTCTAACATTTAACTGTCATTCATTCTTTGGGACACCCCTCTGTTTTTGTGGATATTTGCTAAGAAAAAGAATTTCAGAATGTATATTGTATACATTTCACTGACATAAACATAGGAACATAGAAAACCTACATACAGGCCCTTTGGCCCACAAAGATGTGCCGAACATGTCTCTACCTTAGAAATTACTAGACGTCCCCATAGCCCTCTATAGTTCTAAGCTCCATGTACCTATCTAAAAGTCTCTTAAAATACCCTATCGTATCCGCCTCCACCACCGTTGGCAGCAGCCCATTCCACGCACTCACCACTCTCTGAGTAAAAAACTTACCCCTGACATCTCCTCTATACCTACTCCCCAGTACCTTAAACCTGTGTCCTCTTGTGGCAACCATTTCAGCCCTGGGAAAAAGCCTCTGACTATCCACACGATCAATGCCTCTCATCATCTTATACACCTCTCATCCTCCATTTCTCCAAGGAGAAAAGGCCGAGTTCACTCAACGTGTTTTCATAAGATATGCTCCCCAATCCAGGCAACATCTTTGTAAATCTCCTCTGCACCCTTTCTATGCTTTCCACATCCTTCCTGTAGTGAGGCAACCAGAACTGAGCATAGTACTCCGAGTGGGAACTGACCAGGGTCCAATATAGCTGCAACATTACCTCTTGGCTCCTAAATTCAATTCCACGATTGATGAAGGCCAATAAACCATATGCCTTCTTAAACACAGCGTCAACATGCACAGCTGCTTTGAGCGTCCTATGGACTTAGACCCCAAGGTCCCTCTGATCCTCCACACTGCCAAGAGTCTTACCATTAATACTATATACTGCCATCATATTTGATTTACCAAAATGAAGCACTTCACACTTAGAGAGAGATTTACTAGAACGTTACCTGGGTTTCAGTACCCAAGTTACAGAGAAAGGTTGAACAAATTAGGTCTTTATTCTTTGGAGCATAGAAGGTTGAGGGGGGACTTGATAGAGGTATTTAAAATTATGAGGTGTATAGATAGATTTGACGTGGATAGGCTTTTTCCATTGAGAGTAGGGGAGATTCAAACAAGAGGACATGAGTTGTGAGTTAAGGGGCAAAAGTTTAGGGGTAACACAAGGGGGAATTTCTTTACTCAGAGAGTGGTGGCTGTGTGGAATGAGCTTCCAGTAGGTAGAGGCAGGTTCGATTTTGTCATTTAAAAAAAAATTGGATAGGTATACGGACAGGAAAGGAATGGAGGGTTATGGGCTGAGTACAGGTAGGTGGGACTAGGTGAGAGTAAGCGTTCGGCACGGACTAGAAGGGCTGAGATGGCCTGTTTCCGTGCTGTAATTGTTATATGGTTATATGGTTATCTGGGTTGAACTCCATCTGCCACTTCTCAGCCCAGTTTTGCATCCTATCAATGTCCCGCTATAACCTCTGACAGCTCTCCACACTATCCACAATACCTCCAACCTTTGTGTCATTAGCAAACTTACTAACCCATCCCTCCACTTCCTCATCCAGATCATTTATAAAAATCACAAAGAGTAAGGGTCCCAGAACAGATCCCTGAGGCACTCCACTGGTCACCGACCTCCATGCAAAATATGACCCGCCTACAACCTTCTGTGGGCAAGCCAGTTCTGGATCCACAAAGCAATGTCCCCTTGGATCCCATGCCTCCTTACTTTCTCAATAAGCCTTATTAAATGCCTTGTGGAAATCCATATACACTGCATCTACTGCACTTCCTTCATCAGTGTGTTTAGTCACATCCTCAAAAATTCAATCAGGCTTGTAAGGCACAACCTGCCCTCGAAATGCCATGTTGACTATTCCTAATCATATTATACCTCTCCAAATGTTCATAAATCCTGCCTCTCAGGATCTTCTCCATCAACTTACCAGCTACTGAAGTAAGACTCACTGGTCTATAATTTCCTGGGCTATCTCTACTCCCTTTCTTGAATAAAGGAACAACATCCACAACCCTCCAATCCTCTGGAACCTCTCCCGTCCCCATTGATGAATCATCGACAGAAGCTCAGTAATCTCCTCCCTCGCCTCCTACAGTAGCCTGGGGTACATCTCATCCGGTCCCGGCGACTTATCCAACTTGATGCTTTCCAAAAGCTCCAGCACATCCTCTTTCTTAATATCTACATGCTCAAGCTTTTCAGTCTGCTGCAAGTCAGCACTACAATCACCAAGATCCTTTTCCATAGTGAATACTGAAGTAAAGTATTCATTAAGTATCCCTGCTCTTTCCTCCGGTTTCAGACACAATTTCCCACTCTCACACTTGATAGGCCCTATTCTTTCACGTCTTATACTCTTGCTCTTCACATTCTTGCAAAATGCCTTTGTGGTTTTCCTTAATTCTGCCCACCAAGGCCTTCTCATGGCCCCTTCTGGCTCTTCTAATTTCCTTTTTAAGCTCCTTTCTGTTGCCTTATAATCTTCTAGATCTCTAACAACACAACACTCTGAACTTTTGTAAGCTTTTCTTTTCTTCTTGACTAGATTTATTACAGCCTTTGTACACCATGGTTCCTGTACCCTACCATAATTTCCCTGTCTTATTGGAATGTACCTATGCAGAACTCCACACAAATATGACCTGAACATTTGCCATATTACTTTCGTACTTTTCCGAGAACATCTGTTCCCAATTTAAGCTTCCAATTTCCTGCCTGATAGCCTCATAATTCCCCTTACTCCAATTAAACACTTTTCTAACTTGTCTATTCTTATCTTTCTCCAGTGCTATTATAAATGAGATAGAATTATGATCACTATCTCCAAAATGTTCTCCCACTGTGAGATCTGACACCTGACCAGGTTCATTTCCCAATACCATATCAAGTACAGTCTCTCCTCTTGTAGGCTTATCTACATATTGTGTCAAGGAACCTTCCTGAGCACACCTATCAAACTCCACCCCATCTAAACCCCTTTGCTCTAGGGAGATGCCAGTTGATATTTGGGAAATTAAAATCTCCCATCACGACAACTCTATTATTACACCTTTCCAGTATCTGTTTCCCTATCTGCTCCTGTTACTATTGGTCAGCCTATAAAATACACCTAGTAAAGTTCTTGACTCCTTCCTGTTCCTAACCTCCACCCACAGAGACTCCGTAGACAATGCCTCCATGACATCCACCTTTTCTGCAGCCGTGACACCATCTCTGATCAACAGTGCCACGCCCCCACCTCTTTTGCCTCCCTCCCTGTCCTTTCTGAAACATCTAAAACTTGGCACTTGAAGTAATTATTCCTTCCTGAGTCATCCAAGTCTCTGTAATGACCACCACATCATAGCTCCAAGTACTGATCCACGCTCTAAGCTTATCCACTTTGTTCACTTTGTTTAACTCCTTGCGTTAAAATAGACATATCTCAAACCATCTATCTGAGCGCATCCCATCTCTATCACCTGCCTATCCTCCCTCACACACTGTCTACAAGCTTTCTCTATTTGTGAGCCAACCGCCTCTTCCCCAGTCTCTTCATTTCAGTTCCCACCCTCCAACAATTCTAGTTTAAACTCTCCCCAGTAGCCTTAGCAAACCTCCTCACAAGGATATTGGTCCCCCTGGAATTCAACTGCAACCCGTCCTTTTTGTACAGGTCATACCTGCCCCAAAAGATGTCCCAATGATCCAGAAATCTGAATCCCTGCCCCCTGCTCCAATCCCTCAGCCACGCATTAATCCTCCACCTCATTCTATTCCTATACTCACTGTCATGTGGCACAGGCAGTAATCCCCAGATTACTACCTTTGTGGTCCTGCTTCTCAACTTCCTTCCTAACTCCCTATAGTCTTTTTTCAGGATCTCTTCCCTTTTCCTACCTATGTCATTGGTATCAATATGTACCAAGACCTCTGGCTGTTCTCCCTCCTACTGCAGGATATCTTGGACGTGATCTGAAACATCCCGGACCCTGGCACCTGGGAGGCACACTACCATCCAAGTTTAAATGTACCTATAGTCTGGGGCAAAAGTATGAGTGGCAAATAAACACAGCTCTTTAGCAACCAGGGTACAGTCAGGCCTCCTGAACTGAGCGATGAAAGCAAAATGACAGCTTCAAACTGAATTTTAAAAATAAACACACTACAACATGGCTCAGTTACTTGATCCTATGAAAAGCGCCTTAAAGGGCTGGTTATTTGTCAGCAGTGTGCCTGGATAAACAAGTGAGTATAAAGGGCAATCAGTCAGTTCCACATATGATGGATATCTTCACTGTCCAGGGCATCTTTTCGTTATCTTTTTCGCCAAGCTTAGCGCTCAGACAAAGCAGCTAATACTTGTAGAAAACAAAGTTGTTTCTGAGTAAGTTAAACTTCCAACCACATATTCTTTGTTCGGTTTCTTCTCATAAACTTCTGAATGTAAATAGCAAACAATAATCAATCTGAACTTAAAAGGACAGCTTGCAAACAAATAGAATTCTCTGTAGAACACACTGCTGGCCCACAGAACAGAGCTGACTTCTCAAGAGATGCAGTGTAAGAGACTGTTCAATTAAGAAACTGCAAGGATAAAAAAAAACAATATGGGAATCATATCTTGGTCTCCAAGTAGTAGCCAAGATGTGGGATTGAGATTTCAAAGGGAGCTGGAAAAGGCATGTAGGGTGTGTAGGCCTCTGTTAGTCTCGATACACCATGGATTTGCACCTTGGAAAGTTTCCAGGGCACAAGCTTGGGCAAGGTTTTTTTTATGGAAGACTGGCAGTTGCCCAAGCTGCAAGTCTCCCCTCTCCACACCACCAATGTTGTCCAAGGGAAGGGCATTAGGACCCATAGAGCTTGGCACCGGTGTCGTCGCAGAGCAATGTGTGGTTAAGTGCCTTGCTCAAGGACACACACGCAGCCTCAGCCAAGGCTCGAACTAGCGACCTTCAGATAACTAGACGAATGCCTTAACCACTTGACCACGCGCCAACACATGTAATAAGGGCAATGACACAATTGTAATATGGGACTTCAATATGCATGGGGATCAGAAAAATCAGGTTGGTATCATATGCAAGAGATGGAATTTGTTGAATACCTACAAAATGGTTTTTTAGAGCAGCTTGTACTTGAGCCTACTAGGGAATGGCCATCTTAGATTGGGTGTTGTGCAACAACCCAGATCTTATTAGAAAGCTTAACCTAAAGGAACCCTGAGGAGACAGTGATCATAATATGATTCAATTCATATTGCAATTTGAGAGGGAGAAGCACCAGACACATGTATCAGTTTTGCAATGGAATAAAGGGAATTGCAGAGGTTGAGAGAGTAGCTTTTCCAGGTGCATTGGAAGAGGATGCTGGTGAGGATGATGGCAGAATAGAGGTGGTTAATGTTCCTGGGAATAGTTCACAAGGCGCAGGATAGGTATGTCACACAGAAGTAGTAGTTTTCAAATGACAAACCGTGGATAACAAGGGAAGTTACGAACTGCATAAAAGCCAAGGAAAGGACATACAAGGTAGAAAATATGAGTGGGAAAAAGGCTGATTGGGAAGCTTTTAGACTCCAGCAAAAGGCAGCTAAAAAAAGCAATACGGGAAAAGATGCAATATAAGGGCAAAGAAACCAATAGTATAAAGCAGGATACCAAAATAATTTTCAGTTAAATGAAGAGTAAAAGAGAGGTGAGAGTTGACATTGGAGCATTGGAAAACGATGCTGGTGAGGTCGTAATGGAGGTGAAGAAATGCAAGGTGACAAATTAAAAAGGAAATTGGTCTTTACTTAGAATTCAATGATAATGGAGAGGTTTCACCTCCCATTCTATGGGATACTGTGAAGGCTGTCTTAAGAGGAATAAAACATGAGAGGAATTACAAAATAAGCTGAAGGAACTAGAAAAAAAAACACAAATTGAGTTTGGCACAGGATACACTAGAGGAAATTTAAAAAGTCAGGAATGCAATTAATAGTTTGGCTACACAAGAAATTAGAAAAAAATTTATTTCTGAAACAGAGACACTATGAAAGTGGATCTAAATCTATGAAAATACTGCCATGGAAACTGAAAAAAAAGATAGCAGAAAATACAATTCATAGAATTAGGGATCCAAGAACAAAAGTGATAAAAAATAAGCTAAGTGAAATTCAAGAAGCATTTGAAATGTTTTATAAAACTCTATATTCCAAAGTTGCAGGGGGAAGCATAACCCAGATTGACACCTTCCTGAATTCTTTAGAGTTACCCACTTTAAGCAAAGAACAAAATAGAACGATGACTGCTGACATAACTGAAGCTGAACTAAAAACTGCAATTAGTAGGCTTAAGTTAAGCAAGTCACCAGGATCAGATGGATATTCGGCAGAGTGGTATAAAGAATTTAGAAATGAGTTAATTCCTGTTTTACTCCCCAAATTGAACTGGGCTCTAAGAAAGGCGCAAATGCCACCCAGCTGGATAATCTCAGCTATACTGAAAGGAGACAAGGATAAGATGGAATGTGAGTCATTTAGAGGTGGATACAATAGGGTCTTTCAAGAGGCTCCTGGATAGGTACATTGAGCTCAGAAAAATAGAGGGCTATGGGTAACCCTATGTAATTTCCAAAGTAAGTACAAACGTTTGTATATGTTTGGGCTAGCATTGTGGGCCAAAGGGCCTGTATTGTACTTTTGGTTTCTATGTTACTTTGCATTAGTTTATCAGTGTGCCAGAGGTCCTTGGGTGTTAGGGAGCAGGAGTGAGTGTTGTTGCTATTACAAAGAAAAAGTGCTAGGCAAACTGAAAGGTCTTGAGGTAGAAAAAAATCACTAGATGGACTACATCCCAGAGTCCTGAAAGAGGTTGCTGAAGAGATAACAGATGCATTGGTCACTTGATTCTAGCATGTTCCTGGAGGACTGGAAAATTGCAAATGTCACTCCGCTCTTTAAGAAGGGAGAAAGACAAAAGAGAATTATGGGCCTGTTAGCCTAATGTCAGTGGTTGGGAAAGTTTTGGAGTCTATTATCAAGGATGAGGTTCAGGGTACCTGGAGACTAATGATAAAACAAGTCAAAGTTAGCATGGTAACTTGTAAAGGGAAATCTAGCCTGACAAAATCTGTTAGAGTTCTTCAAGGAAGGTAACAAGCAAGGTGGACACATGAGAGGCAGTGGATGTCATTTACTTGGATTTTCAAAAGACATTTGATTAGGTGTCTCACATGAGGCTGCTTAAGAAGACAAAATCCCATGGCGTTACAGGAAAGATACTGGCATGGATAGAGGAATGGCTGACAGGCAGGAGGCAGCAAGTTGAAATAAAGGAGGCTTTTGCTAGTTGGCTACAACTAGTGGTGTTCCTCAGGGGTCAGTATTGGGACAACTACTTTTCACAATGATAATCAATGATTTAGGTAATGGAATTGATTTAGAATGGAATTAATGGAATGGCTTTGTGGCAAAGTTTGTTAATGATACAAAAATAGGAGGAGGGTTGGTAGTGCTGAGGAAGCAATGCAATTGCAGCAGGACTCAGACAAATTGGAAGAATGGGCAAAAAAGTAGCAGATGAAATATATTGTTGGGAAATGTACGATAATGCATTTTGGTAAAAGAATCAATATATAACCATATAACAAGTACAGCATGGAAACACCTCACATTTATCAGCATTAAACTCCAACTGCCATCTTTCAGTCCACTCTTCCAACTGGCCTAAATCTCTCTGCAAGCTTTGAAAACCTACTTCATTATCCACAATGCCACCTATCTTAGTATCATCTGCATACTTACTAATCCAATTTACCACCCCATCATCCAGATCATTAATGTAAATGACAAACAACATTGGACCCAGTACAGATCCCTGAGGCACACCACTAGTCACCAGTCTCCAACCTGACAAACAGTTATCCACCACTACTCTCTGGCATCTCCCATCCAGCCACTGTTGAAACCATTTTACTACTTCTATATTAACACCTAAAGATTGGACCTTCCTAACTAACCTTCCGTGCAGAACCTTGTCAAAGGCCTTACTGAAGTCTATATAGACAACATCCACTGCTTTACCCTTGTCAACTTTCCTAGTAACCTCTTCAAAAAATTCAATAAGATTTATCAAACATGACCTTCCATGCACAAATCCATGTTGACTGTTCCTAATCAGACCCTGTCTGTCTATCCAGATAATTATATATACCATCTCTAAGAATACTTTCCATTAATTTACCCACCACTGACATCAAAGTTACAAGCCTATAATTGCTAGGTGTGTACTATTATTTAAACGGGGAGAAAATTCAACATCAGAAGTGCAGACTTGAGAGTCTATGTGTAAGACTCCCAGAAGGTTAATTTACAGGTTGAGTCTGTACTCAAGGAGGCAAATTCAATGTTAGCATTTATATTAAGGGGAATAGAATATTCAAGTAAGGAGATAATGCTGAAACTTTATAAGAGTCTAGCCAAGCTGCACTTCGAGTATCGTCAACAGTTTTGGGACCCATATGTCAGAAAAGATCTACTGTAATTGGAGAGAGTCCAGAAGAGGTTCATGAGGATGGTTTTGGAAATGAAAGAGTTAACATATGAGGAGTGTTTAGCAGCTTTGGGCCTGTACTCACTAGAATTTAGAAGAATGCATGGGGATCTCATGAAACCTATCGAATGTTGAAATGGCTAGATAGGGTGGATATGGACAGGATGCTTCCTCTAGTGCGGTATCCAGAACTAGAAGGCACAGCCTCAAAACTGAGGGGAGATCCTTTAGAAAAGAAGTTACAAGGAATGTTTTTAGCCAGAAAGTAGTGAATCCATGGAATGCTCTGCCACAGACTACGGTAGAGGCCAAGTCCGTGGGCCTATTTAAAGCTGAAGTTGTTTGTTTCCTAATTGGTCAAGGCATCAAGGGAAATGGTGAGAAGGCAAACGTATGAGGGTGAGTGGGATCTGGGATCAGCCATGATGGAATGGCAGACCAGGCTCGATGGACTGAATGGTCTAATTCTAAACACAAAATACTCTGCAGATGTTGGGGTCAAAGCAACACGCACAACACGCTGGAGGAACTCAGCAGGTTGGGCAGCATCCGTGGAAACGAACAGTCAATGTTTCGGGCCAAGACCCTTCATCAGGACTGAAGAGGGAGGGGGTGGGGCCCTATAAAGAAGGTGGGGGGAGGGTGGGAAGGAGAAGGCTGGTAGGTGCCAGGTGTAAAACCAGTAAGGGAAAAGATCAAGGGGTGGGCGAGGGGAAGCAGGGATGGGATTGGCGGGTAAGGTGAAGAAGAAATGTAAGGGGAAAGCACTATGGGTAGTAGGAGGCGGAACCATGAGGGAGGTGATAGGCAGCTGGAGGAGAAAGAAGAGTGGGATGGGGGAAGGGAGGCGGAGGGAATAACCAGAAGTTGGAGAATCCAATGTTCATGCCAAGGGGCTGGAGACCACTCAGACAGTATACGAGGTATTGCTCCTCCAACCTGAGTTTGGCCTCATCATGGCAGTAGAGGAGGCCATGTATGGACATATCTGAATGGGAATGTGAAGCAGAGTTGAAGTGGGTAGCAACCAGGAGATCTTGTCTGTTGTGGCGGACGGAGCAGAGGCGCTCAACGAAGCGGTCCCCCGATCTGCGTTGGGTCTCGCCAATGTGGAGGAGGCCGCACCGGGAGCACTGGATGCAATAGATGACCCCAAAAGACTCAGAAGTGAAGAGTTGTCTCACCTTGAGGGATTGTTTGGGGCCCTGAATGGTGGTAAGGGAGGAAGAGTAGGGACAGGTGTAGCACTTATGCTTGCAGGGATAAGTGGCAGGTGGGAGATCCGTGGGGAGGGACATGTGGACCAGGGAGTTGCGGAGGGAACGATACCTGCGGAAAGCGGAGAGGGGTAGAGAGGGAAAGATGTGCTTAGTGGTGGGGAAGTTGATCCAGAGGCTGGTGGGGTTGTAGGTGAGGACAAGGGGAACTCAGTCCCTGTTGTGGTGACGGGAGGATGGGGTGAGGGCCAAAATGCAGGAAATGGAGGAGATGTGGGTGAGTGCATTTTTGATGTCAGAAGAAGGGAAACCACGATCCTTAAAGAAAGAGGACATTTGAGATGTCCTGGAATGGAAAGCCTCATCCTGCGAGCAGATGCGGCGGAGACGGAGGAACTGGGAATAGGGAATAGCATTTTTGCATTTGGCAGGGTGGGAAGAGGTATATTTGAGGTAGTTATGAGAGTCAGTGGGTTTACAGAAGGTTTAAGTGGACAGTCTGTCTCCAGAGATGGAGACCAAGAGACTGAGAAAGGGGAGAGGAGTGTCTGAGATGGACCAAGTGAATTTGAGGGCTAGGTAGAAGTTAGAGGCAAAGTCGATGAAATTGACGAGCTCAGCATGGGTGCAGGAAACAGCACCAATGTAGTCGTCAATGTAGCAAAGGAAAAGTTGGGGAGCAGTACCAGTATAGGTTTGGAGCATAGACTGTTCCACGTAACCAACGAAGAGGCAGGCATAGCTGGGGCCCATGCAAGTGCCCATAGCTACAACCTTGGTCTGAAGAAAGTGGGAAGCTTTCTTCCCACTGTGGGGAACTGGTGAGGTCTATTGTCAAGAAAGCAGCAGAGAGCCTTGAGGTCTTCTTGATGGGGAATGGAAGTGTATAAGGATTGGACATCCATAGTGAAAATGAAGCGGTTGGGACAGGGGAACTGGAAGTTGTTGAAGAGGTGGAGGGCATGGGATGTATCTCAGATGTAGGTGAGGAGGGACTGAACTATGGGCGACAAAATGGAGTCCAGGTAGGTAGATACAAGTTCGGTGGGGTAGGAGCAGGCCAAAACTATGGGTCTACCAGGACAGTCAGGCTTGTGGATCTTGGGGAGGAGATAAAACCGAGCAGTGCGGGGTGTGGGAATTATGAGTTTTTTGGCTGAGGATGGAAGGCCGTTCCAGAGTTGATAAGTGCAGTGATGGTACAGAAGAGAATGGTTTGATGTTTATTGGTGGGGTCTTGTTCCACGGGTAAGTAAGAGGAGGTGTCAGAGAGCTGCCATTTGGCCTCAGTGAGGTAGAGTTCCATCCGCCAGACTATTACAGCACCACCTTTGTTTGTGGGTTTGATGGTGAGGTTAGGATTAGTGCGGAGAGAGTGGAGGGCAGTGCGTTCAGAGGGAGTAAGGTTGGAACAGGAGACAGGAGTGGTGAAGTTGAGACGGTTGATGTCTTGGCGACAGTTGGAGATGAAAAGATTGAGTGCAGGTAAAAGGCCGGGGGGGGGGGGGGGTGCTGTCCAGGAGGAGGAGGAGGGTTGAAGGCGGGTGAAGGGGTCATCAATAGGGGGAGGAGAATCCTTGTTAAAGTAGTAGGCTCAGAGAAGTAGATGATGGAAGAAGAGTTGAGCATCATGGCAGGCATGGAACTCACTGAGGTGTGGACAGAGGGGGACAAAAGTGAGGCCCTCGCTAAGAACAGAACGTTCTGCCTCAGAGAGGGAAGGTCAGAGGGGATAGTGAAAACACGACAAGGGTTGGAGCTGGGGTCAGAGGAGGGTAATTTCCAGGAGGAGGAGGAGGAGGGTTGAAGACGGGAGAAGGGGTCATCAATAGGGGGAGGGGAATCCTTGTTAAAGTACTAGGCTCAGAGATATAGTTTCCAGGAGGAGGAAACTCTGCTCCGTCCACCACAACAGACAGGATCTCCCTGTTGCCACCCACTTCAACTCTGCTTCACATTCCCATTCTGATATGTCCAAACGCGGCCTCCTCTACTGCCATGATGAGGCCAAACTCAGGTTGGAGGAGCAACACCTCATATACTGTCTGGGTAGTCTCCTGCCCCTTGGCATGAACATTGAATTCTCCAACTTCTGGTAATTCCCACCCCCTCCCTTCCCCCATCCCACTCTGCTTCCTCCTCCAGCTGCCTATCACCTCCCTCATGGTTCCGCCTCCTTCTACTACCCCTAGTGCTTTCCCCTTACACTCCTTCTTCACCTTACTCGCCTATCCCCTCCCTGCTTCCCCTCCCCCACCCCTTGATCTTTTCCCTTACTGGTTTTTCACCTGGCACCTACCAGCCTTCTCCTTCCCACCCTCCCCCCACCTTCTTTATAGGGCCCCGCCCCCTTCCTCTTCAGTCCTGACAAAGGGTCTCGGCCCAAAACGTTGACTGTTCGTTTCCACACATGCTGCCCGACCTGATGACCTAATTCTGCTCCTTTGTATTATGGTCGAAAACAATTGGGCTTGAATTAAACCAGACATCGCTGGCTAAGTTATTTAGTTCAAGAAAGCTTGCAGACTAGATCAATACTACCACTGAGCACATCATATAGTTGATCTGTTAATAGGTGGAAGACTTGTGGGCTCAGAGAGTCAGCTTCACAGCATTAATTGTGGATACCTGGAACTTGGTCTCTAGAAAGTTTTAGACAGTTTATGTAAAAAGGTAACTGAGAAAAACAACATATATGTGAAGTTATGCAAGTGGAAAGAAGCAGTACAAATGTAAGAGAGCAGTCAGCCTTGTTAGAAATAGTCAAGGAACAGCAAGAAGAATGACAGCAGGACGAAAGACAGAATGACAGAAAATCCATTCTTCTGCCTTCGATTTCTGCAACAGATGATTCATTTATCTGCAACGCATTGGTATGTCATAGAAACATGGAAAACCTACAGCACAATACAGGCTCTTCAGAATTCTGGAATTTTTTTACCTACCATAATGATGATATGGTAATGGCTCCCCCATGGAAAACACCATGGTCAGCAGCAATGCAGAGTAACACAGCTTCTGGTGTTCTGCAGGAAAAGAAAATGCAATCAACTGCGGCAGCCATTTCAGGCCAGTTTTAATTATCACAACTGCAGTTTTCTGAACTTGGACTGCCATTTGTCAGCCAGCAAACCCTGTGATGTCTGCACCGAACCACAGTAGCTTTTCACTCTCATCCAGACAAGCTCACCAAAGAATGAGAATGTTATCTATCCTACAGAAGTCACTTTCAGTTAGCACTCATTATGTAGACACAGAGCTGAGAACCTTAGTATAGCAGATGCAGTGCTTTGCCTTGTTTGGTTTGGTTTGTGAAAGCCACGATACAGTGAAAAGCTTGTCTTCACCTACAGATAAAATCATTGAGCTACCTGACATCTCCAGGCTCTGCCTGGACGTAACCTCCCCTCCAGGAACATGAATACACACAGGCTGCAGATGCATTATTATCCCTCATGGTACGAGGCATTAGCATTCACACATCACACCCCTCTCTCAGCTCAATTCATTAAACTAGTGTTACAGACAAATGATGCAACAGAACCTTGAAATTCACAACTCATTGATGCCAGTTTGGCTCTTTACATGAAATAATCTCGTGGAGATTAAAAACTGGGGAAGTGGAGGGACAACCATGGAGGGACACATCTTCATACATGTCTACCTCAACTTCCTGTTCAAATATTATATTATTAGAGTAGCTATTATCAACACCAGCTTCTCCAAAGTATAAATGTGAAAACTTCATGTGTTTCCAGCTCAGAGTTCTCTCAGTCATAATCTGTTAATTCCCCAATACACAAACCTACCTTTGGTGTCAGATTGCATATCCCGTGCAAGTTCCATTGGTAGCACAGAGTTTGACAATGTGGAGATGATGGCTGCGTCCAGATTGCACATGGCTCCAAAGCATTTCAGTAAGAACAACCTCAATGCCACCCTGTGTTCCTTTGGCATAATAGAACAAAGTGCAAGTCATACAACAAATACAACACATTTCCAGCATCTGATACATTCTCTAGTCAGGACCAGAAGGCCTCAGTTATAGGGAGAGGTTGGACAGGCAGGAACTTTATTCTTCAGAACAAAGAGAACGAGAGGCAACCTTATAGAGGTGTTAAGATTATGAGAGGCACAGATAAGATGGGTGGCAACAGTCTTTTCCAAAGGGTAAGTGAGTCCAAAATATGGGTGTAGAGTTTGAAGGAGAAGATTTCCTTCAGGGACCAGAAGGGTAACTTTTTCATGTTGAGGGCGATGAGGATATTGTTACTACAGGGAGTAATTGAGGCAGCTAAAATGGTATCATTTAAGAAGCACATAGAGGGGTGAAGCTTAGAAAGATATGGTCATCAATTGGAACTAGCTGGGTGGGCACCATGATCAGCATGGTCTGGTTGGACCAAAGGATCTGTATCCATGCTGCATGATTTATGATATGATTAAAAGGGCAATACATTCCAGAGTGCAGAAGTTTCAGGCATTACATGTGGGGCTGGAAAATAGCAAGTGTGGAATTTTTGAAGTGCATTCAGGAAGAATTTCTCAAATGGCAGGGTTGGACAACCATGGCTGACAAGGGAAGTTAAGGACTGCATAAAAGCCAAGGAAAGGGCATATAAGGTAGCAAAAGTGAGTGGGAATTTGGATGACTGGGAACCTTTTAAAATCCAACAAAAGGCAACTAAAAAGTCTGTAACAAGGAAAAATATGAAATATGAGGGAAAACTTGCCTCATATGTGACCATCAGGGAAGAGCTCAGGTAGTAGAGAGCACCCCTGTGGCCATCCTCCTCAGTAATCGTTATCTTGTTTTGGATGCTGTTGTGTGGTGCAGAAGGGAGAGAATATGAGGAATGTGGTAGTCATAGGGGATTCCATAGTGAGGGGAACAGACAGGAGGTTCAGTCAGCCTGATAGAGGTACCTGCAGGGTGTGTTGCCTCCCAGGTGCCAGGATACGGGATGTCTCGGATCAGGTACAAAGTATTCTGAAGGGAAAGGGTAAGCAGCCAGAAATCTTGGTCACGTTGATACCAATGACATAGGCAGAAAAATGGAGGAGGTTCTGAAGAGAGAATTCAGGGAGTTAAGTAGGAAGCTGAAAAGCAGGACACCCAGAGTAGTAATCTCAGAATTGTTGCCTGTACCACGTGCTAACGAGCGCAAGAATAGCAAGATTAGGCATATTAATGCGTGGCTGAGAGTCTGGTGTAGGGGGCAGGGCTTCAGATTCCTGGATCATTGGGGCCTCTTCTGGAAGAGGCATGACCTGTACAAAAAGGATGGGTTATACCTGAACCCAAAGGGGTCCAATATCCCAGTAGGCAGATTTAATAGAGCTGTTAGGGAGGGTTTAACCTAATTTGGCAGGAGGATGGGAACCAGAGTGATAGGTCTGAGGAAGGGGAAAACAGAAATAAATCAAAGATAGCATGTAACAGAGATGATAGAAAGCACAGACAGGAGATGAGGCATAATCACAGCCAGTGGGATGAGTTACAGGGCAATAGAGGTGTGGTGTAGTTAAAACAGAAAGCAACAAATACTAGACTATAAGTTTTATATTCAAATGCAGGCAGCACAAGAAATAAAATGAATGATCTTGAAATTCAGCTACAGTTTGGCAAGTATGACATTGTGGCCATCTCTGAAACTTGGCTAAAGGATGGCTTCCATTGGGAGCTGAACGTCCAAGGATATGTGGTGTATCAAAAAGATAGGTTAGTAGGCAGAGGGGGTGGTGAGCCCTGTGTATAAGAAATAATACTAAATCGTTAGAAAGGGATGACATAGGATCGGTAGGTGTAGAGTCTCTATGGGTTGAGTTAAGAAATGGTAAGGGTAAAAGGACCCTAATGGCAGTTGTATACAAGCCTTCAAACAGCAGCCGGGATGTAGATTACAAATTACAGTAGAAAAGGCTTGTCAGAAGGGCAATGTCACAATAATTGTTGGGGATTTTAACATGAAAATGGATTGGGAAAACCAGGCCAGTACTGGACCTCAAGATAGAGAATTTGTAGAATGTGTAAGGGATGGCTTTTTAGAACAGCTTGTTGTTGAGCCCACTAGGCGGTTGGCTGTGCTGATTGGGTGTTGTGCAATGATCTGAAGGTGATAAGAGAGCTTAAGGTTAAGGCACCCTTCAGGAACAGTGATCACAATATGCTTGAGTTGGCTAACACGAGAGGACACAGTTTTAAGGTACTTGGAAGTAGGTACAGAGGAGATGTCAGGGGTAAGTGTGTTTTTTTTTTACTCAGCAAGTGGTGAGTGCGTGGAATGGGCAGCCAGCAATGGTGGTGGAGGCAGATATGATAGTGTCTTTTAAGAGACTCCTGGATAGGCAGATGGAGCTTAAAAAAATAGAGGGCTATGGGTAACCCTAGGTAATTTCTAAAGTAAGTACATGTTTGGCACAGCATTGTGGGCCGAAGGGCCTGTATTGTGCTGTAAGACACCATAGAAAGGGTGCAGAGGAGATTTACAAGGATGTTGCCTGGATTGGGGAGCATGCCTTATGAGAATAGGTTGAGTGAACTCGGCCTTTTCTCCTTGGAGTGACGGAGGATGAGATGACCTGATAGAGATGTACAATATGGTAACAGGCATTGATCATGTGGATAGTCAGAGGCTTTTTCCCAAGGCTGAAATGGCTAGCACGAGTGGGCACAGTTTTATGGTGCTTGGAAGCAGGTACAGAGGAGATATCAGGGGTAAGTTTGTTTTTATTTCAAACACAGTGTGTGGTGTCTCCGTGGAATGGGCTGCCAATAATGGTGATGGAGGCGGATATGATCGGGTCTTTTAAGAGACTCCTGGATGGGTACATGGAGTTTAGAAAAATAGAGGGCTATGGGTCATCCTAGGTAATTTCTAAAGTAAGTACATGTTCAGCACAGCATTGTGGGCCGGAGGGCCTGTAGTGTGCTGTAAGTTTTCTATGTTTCTATGAGTTCACTTTGAAATTTGAGAAGGAGAAACTGAAATCCAATGTATCGGTATTTTAGTGGAATAAAGGAAATTAAAATGACATGAGAGGGGAACTGGCCAAAGTTGACTGGAAAGGGACACTAGCAGGAAGGACAGCACAGCAGCAATGGCTGGAGTTTCTGCGAAAAATGAGGGAAGTGCAAGACAGATATATTCCAAATAAGAAGAAATTTTTGAATGGAAGAAGGACACTACCGTGGCTGACAAGTGAAGTCAGAGCCAAAGTAAGAGCAAAAGAGAGGGCATACAAAGAAGCCAAAGCTAGAGGAAAGATAGAGGATTAGGAAGCTTTTAGAATCTTGCAGAAGGAAACCAAGAAGTTCATTAGGAAGGAAAAGATGAATTATGAAAGGAAGCTGGCGACTAATATCAGAGAAGATACTAAAAGCTTTTTTAAGTATATAAAGGGTAAAAAAAAAAGTCAAGGATATAGGATCAATAGAAAATTTTGCAGGAGATATTGTAATGAGCGACACAGAGATGGCAGAGGAATTGAATGCATATTTTACATCAGTCTTCACAGTGGAAGACATCTGCAGTATGCCGGACATTCAAGAGTGTCAAGGAAGTTAAGTATCTGCAATGAAAATTACGACTGAGAAGGTGCTCAGGAAGCTTAATGGTCTGAGGGTGGATAAACCTCCTGGACCTGATGAAATGCACCCTCAGGTTCTGAAGGAAGTAGCTGGAGAGATTACAGAGAGATTATTGAGAGATCTTTCAATAATCAATAGATTCTGGCATTGTACTGGATGACTGGAAAATTGCAAATGTCACTCCGCTATTTATGAAGGGTGGGAGGCAGCAGAAAGTAAACTATAGACCTGTTAGCCTGATGTCAGAGGTTGGGAAGTTGTTGGAACCGATTGTTAGGGATGAGATTATGGAATACCTGGAGGCCAAAGGCAGCATGGTTTCCTGAAAGGAAAGACCTGCCTGGCTAACCTACTGCAAATTTTTCGAGGAAATTACAAGCAGGGTAGACAAAGGAGATGTAGTAGGTGTGGTGTACAGAAAGTCTTTGACAAGCTGCTGCACCTGAGGCTGCTCAGCAAGATGAGAGCCTGTGGAATTACAGGGAAGTTACTAGCATGGGTGGAGCATTGGCTGATCGGCAGAAAACAGAGAGTGGGAATAAAGGGATCCTATTCTGGCTGGCTGCCAGTTACCACTGGAATTCCACAGGGGTCGGTGTTGGGACTGCTGCTTTTTACGATGTATGTCCATGATTTGGACGACCGGATTAATGGATTTGTGGCTACATTTGACGATGATAGAAAGATAGGTGGAGGGGTGAGTAGTGAATGAGGAAACAGAGCCTGCAGAGAGACTTAGATAGTTTAGGGGAATTGGCAAAAAAGTGGCAAATGAAATACAATATTAGAAAATATATGGCCATTCACTTTGGTGGAAGAAATAAACGGGAAGACCATTATTTAGATGGGGAGAGAATTCAAAAGACAGAGATGCAAGGGGACTTGGGAGTCCTTGTGCAGGATACCCTAGAAGTTAAACTGCAGGTTGAGTCAGTGGTGAATGCAATGTGGCGAGGTCTCAAGATGGCGCTCATGGAGTAAACCGCACTTAGGCTTTGCTCCAAAACTTTTACGTTTTTTAGCCTATAAACACCCCTTAAACTTATTCTAAAGGGGTTTAAATATACTGAATTCTTCTTTTTAAACTATTTGAATTATTCTCAACTTGCTGAAATGTCTAAAGCAAAAGAACCGAAACAGTCGAAAGATGTGGTACCTTTAGAAGCAGTTGCGAAGATTGTGGAAAATAAATTTGAAGAGATGCAGGAAAAATTATTCCTAAGGCTTTCGAAGTATGACGATCGTTTGAAATCACTCGAAGAAAAGTTTTTGGAACTTTCACTGGAATCACAAAAACAACAGGCAAGCATTTTGGCTCTTGAAGAAGCCGCTCGTAAGAAAGATCGTATGATTGAAAAGATACAAGAAGAGCAAACATCGACTTCTCAACAGATGGATCGTTATAAAGTCAAAATTACGGATTTGGAAAATCGCTCTCGAAGGCAAAATCTCCGGTTAATTGGGATCCCGGAAGGATTTGAAAGCGGTGATCTTACCGTTTTCTTCTCTAAATTTCTAGTGGATGTCCTGGGCAAAGAGGTCCTGGATTCCCCCCCAATAATCGATCGAGCACATCGGGTAACAAGATTTTATGCAAGTTCAAGTTCGAAACCGCGGCACATAATTTTGAGGATTCACTATCCTCATATCAAAGATCGCTTGATCCGTATGGCTCGTAAAAAAGGTATGATTATCCATCAAAATTTCAAGTTTCGTATCTTGGAAGACTATAGCCCAGAAGTATTACGGGCTAGGCTGGCTTTCAGATCGGTTATGTCGAATTTTCACCAGAAAGGCTACAAGCAAGCGCTGTTATTCCCAGCACATCTGAGAGTCGCCCTGGATGATGGAACTGTTCGGCTGTTTAAATCGCCTGCGGATGCTCAAGGTTTCCTGGATCAATGACATTCTATTGGGCTGATCAGTGTAATTTAGCCTATAAATTTGGATCTATTATGGTTTGATATATGGGTCCTTTTTTTTTTATATGGCTTGCATATACTTTTTATATACGATTAAAGCTTTTTTTCCCTGCTAGGTTTATGCCGATTTTATAGTTTTTCATATTATTAATCTATTTGCGTTGAAAATGACCGATTAGGGTTTCTCTTTTGTTCTTCTTTTTTTTAAATAAAAAACGATATACGCTTTCCTTTATACTTTTAACATCTGAATATTAAAATTGAGAGAAAAAAAAAATGGCGTTTCTTCTTCCCGACTGACTCCAGTGTTTGGAGCGTCATAACTGTTTTGATATATTTGAAAGTTTGAAACTTTTATTTATTGTTTTAATTCTTTTCTTTTAACTTTTTTGTTTATATACATTTATAACACTAATTTTATATCTTAACTTTTGTAGTATTACCCTTTTTATAATGTGGGTTGTGTGTATTTTCTTAACTCTATTACGTTCGAGTTGCCGTCTTGAGACATGGGGGTAGTTTTAGTATTAGCTTGCTCGCTTGCCTTTTTTGGCTTTTTTCTTGGGGTTTCAAGGGTGGTGGGAGGGGGATTTTTCTTTCTTTTTTTGTTTTTTGCTTGCTTTTTGCTTAGTTTTATTTTTTGGGCGTATATGAAACTACAAAAATGGCTGCAGTGCTATGACTTCCGGTTTCCTTTTGAGCTTGCTTCCTTCTTCCGGGTTCATGAGTTCACTTTTCTTTCGAACTTATGTATTAACTATAATATATACTGTCATGATGGTTAAGACTATTAATTTCGTTTCTTGGAATACTAATGGTTTAAATCATCCGATCAAACGGAAAAAAGTATTCAATGTATTCCATAGAATGAATGCTAATGTTATCTTTATACAAGAGACTCATGTAAGGAAGATGGATAGTCAGCGCTTGTTTAGGTTCTGGAAGGGCCAACAGTACCACTCAAATGTACAAGCTAAAGTGAGAGGTGTGTCTATTTTTATAGACTCATCTACTGCTTTTATACATCATGAAACAATTTCAGATCCGCACGGTAGATTTTTGCTTATTACTGGTTTACTTTGTAATCAAAAAGTTCTTCTAGTTAATGTTTATGCTCCAAATACTGACTGTCCTGAGTTTTTTAAATGTCTATTTACATCCTTTCCCAATCTGAATCAATATAGATTGATAATGGGCGGAGATTTTAATTGTTGCTTAAACCCTCTGATGGATAGGTCCAAGCCCATTCAAATTTTGCCGAATAAATCGGCTTCTCTTATTAATTCCTTTATGGTTGATTCAGCTATTTGTGAGATTTGGCGTTTTTTACACCCTAATGACAAAGAGTTCTCATACTTTTCCCATGTCTATCATAGTTATTCAAGAATTGATTACTTTTTCATTGATCAGCATTTACTCACAGATGTCATGGATTGTAAATATGACTCAATTACCATATCTGATCATGCACCTTTGAAGTTATCTATTAAGGTGACGGATTCATATACTAGTACGAAAAGTTGGAGGCTTAATCCTGTTCTTTTGCAGGACTCTGACTTTATTAGCTTTATTAAACAGCAAATTGATTTGTTTTTTTCAATAAATTCTACAGCAGAGATCTCTAGTGGAATTTTATGGGATACTTTTAAGGCATATATTCGTGGACAGATTATTTCATATTCTGCTGGAGTTAGGAAACGAACTAATTCCAAAATATTAACATTAGTTGATAAAATTAAGGCAATTGATAAGATCTACTCATCAACTCCTAGTAAAGAACTTTATAAAGAAAGAGTGGAACTCCAAATGGAACATAGTTTACTATTAACCTCCTCGATTGAAAGTCAGTTAATTAAATCGAAGGCTCAATTTTATACATATGGAGATAAGTCAGGTAAACTACTAGCTAATCAATTGAAAATTGCTTCAGATAAGCGACAAATTACTAGGATTCGTAAACAAGATGGTACTTTGACGATTGACCATAAAGAGATAAATAAAGCCTTCCAAGATTTTTATAATTCCTTATATCAATCAGAATGTACTAAGGACTCTTCTATTATGAATGAATTTTTAGGGAAATTGAATATTCCAAAAGTAACTGTTGAAGATAACGTATTTTTGGATACACCTATTACCGAGTCTGAAATAGAAAAGGCTATTTTTTCAATGAACTCGGGTAAAGCATCAGGTCCAGATGGTTTTTCCGTAGAATTTTTTAAATCCTTTTCTTCTATACTTACTCCTTGGCTTTGTAAAATTTTTAAAGATGCATTAAGTATAGGTAAACTACCACAATCTTTTTATGAAGCTTCTATTTCTTTAATTCTTAAAAAAGATAAAGACCCGACTGAATGTGCTTCCTATCGTCCTATATCTTTGCTGAATACGGATTTTAAGATTTTTAGTAAAATTTTAGCTATTAGATTAGAAAATATATTACCTCGGATTATTTCTGAGGATCAGACCGGATTTATTAAAAATCGCTATTCATCTTTTAACATTAGAAAATTAATTAACATTGCTTATACCTCTACATCTAAAATCCCTGAATGTATTATCTCTTTGGATGCCGAAAAAGCATTTGATAGAGTCGAATGGTCATATTTATTCAATACATTGCAACATTTTAATTTTGGATCAAAATTTATATCATGGATTAAGTTAATGTATCATAAACCTTTAGCTTCGGTTTTTACCAATAATCAAAAATCCCCTTTCTTTCAATTATTTCGCGGTACAAGACAAGGTTGTCCTTTGAGCCCTTTATTATTTGATATTGCTTTAGAACCTTTGGCTATAGCTATTCGTGAATCACCCAATATTTTAGGCATTACCCGTGGAGAGACGATGTATAAGGTATCATTATATGCGGACGATTTATTATTATATATATCTGATCCTGAAAAATCTATTCCTGCTATTTCTTCTTTACTTGCTCAATTTAGTAATTTTTCTGGTTATAAATTGAATTTTAATAAGAGTGAACTTTTTCCATTAAATATGTATATTCCAATTTATAATCATGTACCATATAGAATCGTTACAGATTATTTTACCTATTTAGGTATTAAAATTACTAAAAAACATAAAGATTTGTTTAAAACTAATTTTTTCCCCTTAATAGATCAAATTAAGCAACTTGCTAATAGATGGTCCCCACTTTCTTTGTCTTTGGTAGGCAGAATTAATGCCATTAAGATGATGATATTACCTAAATTTCTATATTTATTTCAAGCATTACCAATTTTTATTCCTAAATCTTTTTTCGATACGGTTGACTCTAAAATATCTTCCTATTTGTGGCAGAACAAAAATCCTAGATTAGGTAAAAAATATTTACAGAAGTCAAAGAAAGAAGGCGGCTTGGCTTTACCAAACCTAAGATTTTACTACTGGGCAGTTAATATACGGTATTTGATATTTTGGACGCAAGAATTGACTACAGTAGCTGGCCCACAATGGGTAAATTTAGAATGTAAATCTGTGCAAGATTTCTCATTGATCTCAATTTTAGGATCTTCACTTCCTTTTTCGTTACTCAAAATTAATAAACAGATAACTAATCCCATAGTTAAGTATACATTAAGAATCTGGTTTCAATTTCGTAAATCTTTTGGCTTGAATAAGTTTATACTGTCAAGTCCTATAATATCTAATTACTTCTTTCGACCATCATCTATAGATCAGGCTTTTTTCCTATGGAAAACAAAAGGTATAAAATGTTTTCGTGACCTGTATTTGGATGATAACATTATGTCCTTTGAACAGTTATCTAACAAATACAATTTACCTAAAACCCATTTTTTTAGATACTTACAAATTAGAAATTTTTTATATAATGAATTAAAGTCTTTTTCGAAAGAATGTCCACTGGACATTACAGAGAGAATTCTAACTCTCAATCCTTATCAAAAGGGTTTAGTAGCTATCATTTACAATATGATTATGAAGATACAGCCGGATATATCCGAAAAAATTAAGAAGGAATGGCAGGAAGAATTGCATTGCCCTATATCTACTGAGCAATGGGAAAAAATTTTATTATTGGTAAACTCATCCTCTATTTGTGCTAAACATGCTCTAATACAATTCAAGGTTGTACACAGAGCCCATATGTCTAAAAATAAAATTGCTCGATTTTATTCTTATGTTAATCCAACCTGTGATATATGTCATTTTGATATTGCTACATTGACTCATATGTTTTGGTCTTGTCCTTGCTTACAAAGCTATTGGAAGGATATTTTTAATATCATTTCAAGAGTTTTAAATATTAATCTTCAACCACATCCTTTTACTGCAATTTTTGGTCTACCTATGATAGATAATATCTGTTTATCTGCTTCTTCTCAACGAATGATTGCATTTGCTACACTATTGGCTAGAAGATCTATTTTATTGAACTGGAAAGAAATTAATCCTCCAACTGTATTTCAGTGGCTCTCTCAAACCATTTCCTGTTTGAGTTTAGAAAAAATTAGAAGTGTGGTCTTTAACTCCTCAGTTAAATTTGAGGAAACTTGGAGACCATTTATTCAACATTTTCATGTGAGTTAAATGGTCTGATCCTGAACCTTATAGTTACCATCCTGAATTGTATAAATGGAGGTTCGGAGTCATTGGCACTACTGTGTGTATTTAACATTATACAATTGCCCATGTTAGTTTTTTTTTATATTGTTTTTTTTTTTTGGGGGGGTTTTTTGTGCTTTTTGTCTTAAATCCTTCATATTAATATTATAAGTTTGGGAGACTTTTTATATTGGTAATATATAATTGATTATTAATGAATCTATTGTGTACTCTCAAATGTTTTTTGTACTTATATTTTACTTATGTTATGTTCTTAAAATCAATAAAAAGATTTAAAAAGAAAAGAAAGAATGCAATGTGGCATTCATTTCTAGAGATATAGAATATAAGAGCAGGGATGTGATGTTGAAGCTCTATAAGGGATTCGTGAGACCACATTTGGAGTATTGTATGCAGTTTTGGGCTTCTTATTTTAGAAGGGATATACTGATTTTGGAGAAAGTTCAGAGAAGATTCATGAGAATGATTCCAGGAATGACAGGGTGATCTTATGAGGAATGTCTGGCAGCTCTTGGGCTGTATACCTTGGAGTTCAGGAGAATGAGGGGTGATCTCATATAAACATTCCAAATGTTAAAAGGCCCGAACAGATTAGATATGGCAAAGTTATTTCCCATGGTAGGGGATTCTAGGGCAAGTGGGTGCACCTTCAGGATTGAAGGATGTCCATTTAGGACAGAGATATGGAGAAATTACTTTAGTCAGAGGGTGGTAAATCTGTGGAATTTGTTGCCATGAGAGACTGTGGAGGCCAAGTCATTGGGTGTATTTAAGGAAGTGATAGATAGGTTCCTGATTTGCCAGGGCATCAAAGGACATGGGAAGATGGCAGAGGAGCGGGAATGACTGGAAGAATTGGATCAGCCCATGATTGAATGGCGAAGCAGACTTGATGGGCCAAATGGCCTATTGCTCCTTTATCTTATGTTCTTATAATGCATTTTGATAAAAGGAACAATAGTGCAGACTATTATCTAAATGGGGAGAAAATTCAAACATCAGAGGTGCAAAAGGACTTGGGAGTCCTCGTGCAAGACTCTCAGAAGGTTAATTTACAGGTTGAGTCTGTGGTAACGAAGGCAATTTCAACTTTGGCATTTATTTCAAGGGGAATAGAATATACAAAGAAGGAGATAATGCTGAAGATTTATAAGACACTAGTCAGGCCACAACTTGGAGCACTGTCAACAGTTTTTGGCTCCTTATCTCAGAAAGAATGTATTGTGGAGACTTCCGGTAAGATGGCGATTGTTTAGCTGCTCCAAACTTTTGTTCCGTTACTGTCGCTACCTTTGCACTAAATGTCTCCATTTTTTAAACCTTAGTTAGGAATTATTTCGGTATCTCTTACTTGCCTGTGAATATATCTAACTTACAATGTCTAGCAAGAGTTCTAAATCCGGGAGAAAAGAAGCCATGACCGCGTCGGACGAGACGATGGTTGCGCTGGGAAAGCTCCGAGACGAAATCTTAAAGGAATTTAAAACCGCTTTCAAACAGTTAGAAGACAAACTGGATCGGATCAACGATAAAGTGGACAAACATGCTGAACACTTATCTCGCATCGATTCGACTTCTGAAGATTTAGAAAGTCGTGTTCGATACTTGGAGACTCTCTGTTCCAGCTTAGAGGAAAAATCTAATAAACTTCTTTCCAAAATGGTGGATCTCGAAAATCGTAGCAGACGCTGCAACATCAGAATTCTGGGATTACCAGAGGCGACTGAAAAGGGACCAACCGTGAAGTTTTTCGCCGAGTTTCTCTGTGAGTTATTCGGGAAAGATTTGCTTCCGAAGCCGCCCGAGCTCGAACGGGCACACAGAGTTTACGTTCCCCCCAGAATTCTGGGTTCCCGTCCGCGACCAGTAATCCTCTGTTTCCATCAATACCAGGTAAAACACAGTCTGATTGTGGAGGCACGTCGCAGAGGCTCTTTTTCTTTCCAGGATACAACCATCCACTTTGTGGAAGATTTTGCACCCCAGACCTTAAAGATGCGCGCTGAGTTTAAAGGCGCAATGAAAGTGCTTTTTGATCGTGGTTTCAAACCTTCCCTTCGTAACCCTGCTGTGCTACGAATAAAGCTTAATACCGGGGAATTCAAGTGGTTCAAATCAGCAAAGGAAGCTGAAGCGTTTGTGGCAAGTCTTCCGGCTATCCAGTCATCTTCGAAATCAGATCGGACCTCCTAAAATGGTGGATAAGTACTCCTCGTAGTAAAATTACTTTCTCTGGACTCGGAATTCACTTGAATCACTCAGACATTATTCATTGAAACTTTAAGGGCTGTTGACAATCTCTCCCGGGATTTGGTGTGTGTGTAACCTATCTTTATTCTTGTATAACTTTACCTACAGAGTTCTACAACTAATTCTAACTTGTTTTGGAGATTCGAAGTCTTTAGTGAAGGCCTCCCTGTTTGTCGGTTCATGGTTCAACTGCTGATTTATTTTTCCTTTGCTTTAAATCTTTATTTATTTTATCTTTTTCTTTTCTTCACCCCTTTTTTCTAATCTCTGAATTTTTCTCTCCCTTCTCTGTAAATGGTTGATAAATACTCATCTTGAATTTATAATTTTCCCCTTCCCCTTCTTTTTTCTTTTTCCTTCTTACCTTTTTTTTTCCCTTTCTCTTACTTTATTCTTCTATAATTTTTCGCGGGTAGGTTAGTTTTGGTTTTCTTCCGATTTTCTCTGTATTAAGTTGTATATTTCTGCAGAAGGTGTTCTAATCTGTAGTTATGTTTTCTAGTGCATAAACTAGTTATTATTTGCTATAGTATTTATACGGAACTGTTGTTAATGACACAGATCTGGAAGTTGTATTTGGGTTACTTTTTTTGGTAGAGCTAGCTACTTGTTTTGGTAGCCGTCTAGTTTTGGGTTGTGCGGGTGGGGCGGATTTTCCAGTTCCAACATCTCTTTATTGCTTAGGACATGTTTATATTTTGACCTTACGAATCTATGTTTACATCTCTGCTCCCAGACTGCTATTGTACTGCTTGATTTTTTATATGCCTGCTGCCTTTTATGCATTAGTAATTGATAATGGCTAGTGCACTTAAATTCGTGAGCTGGAATGTAAAGGGACTGAACCACCCTGTTAAAAGGAGGAAGGTATTCACACATATTAAACAACTCAAAGCTGACATTGCTTTCCTCCAAGAAACTCATATTCGTTGTTTTGATAACTCCCGGCTTCTGTCAAAGTGGGTGGGTCAGCATTTTCATTCATCCTTTGCCGCTAAAGCCAGGGGAGTTTCCATTCTTATTAACTCAAATATTCCTTTTGAACTCCATAATAAAATATCTGATACAAATGGCCGTTTTATTATTGTTTCTGGTAAACTATATAACACTAAAGTTGCACTAGCAAGCCTGTATGCCCCCAACTTTGATGATGTTAACTTTTTTGAACGGTTTTTTTTCCTCACTACCAGACTTAAACTCATACTCTCTTATATTGGGTGGTGACTTCAACTGTTGGTTGGATCCTAAACTGGACCGATCGTCCTCTGTTACCAGATCACCTACTAAATCTGCCTTAGCTATTCAATCGTTTCTCTCTAATTTTGGTATCTCTGATATATGGTGTTTCCTCCATCCTACGGAGAGAGATTATTCTTTTTTCTCACATGTTCACCATACCTTCACTAGAATTGACTATTTCTTACTCGATAACCAACTTATCCCATTTGCCCACTCTTGTGACTATCAGAGTATACTGATCTCTGACCATGCCCCAATTACCCTCTCTCTGAACTTTCCTGGTCTCCCTCAGAGGAACAAACACTGGCGGTTCGATTCAACTTTACTATCGGATGATGATTTCGTAAAATTTATTAAGGACCAGATAACCTTTTATTTTAACACTAATACATCACCTGAAGTGCCATCCCAGATTGTCTGGGATGCCATGAAAACATATCTGAGGGGTCAAATAATCTCTTACACAGCAAATCTCAATAGAAGATCCCGTGCAGATCGAGCAGACCTCATTAACCAGATTAAGGATTTGGATCAAATATATGCCCAAATTAAGAACCCTGAATTATACAAGAAGCGTGTTGAACTCCAAACTAAATTTAACCTTCTGTCCACTCAACCTGTCGAACGCCAACTTCTCGAAAGCAAGAGCCGCTTTTACATTCATGGGGATAAGTCTGGTAAATTCCTAGCCAATCAGCTGAGGCGTTCCAAAGCCAAACAACATATTACAAAGATCCGGAAGGAGAACGGAGACTTTACATCGGATCATTTAGAAATTAATGACGCATTTAAAAATTTTTATTCTCGGCTTTATTCCTCTGAATCCCTGAATGACAATATCTCTGTGGATCAATTTTTACAGAATCTGAATATCCCCTCACTTTCATCTGATTTCAAAGCCAAACTCAATGCGCCTATATCACCAGAAGAAATATCTTTTGCAATTTCTGCACTGTCCTCAGGGAAATCTCCTGGACCTGATGGGTTCCCTGTGGAATTTTATAAATCATTCTCCTCACTTCTTTCTCCTCAGTTACTTTCAGTATTATCTGACTCGTTTAATTACGGCAAATTGCCGCCCTCTTTCAATGAGGCATCTATTATTCTTCTTTTAAAAAAGGGCAAAGACCCAACAGAGTGTTCCTCGTACAGGCCGATCTCTCTGCTCAAAGTTGATGTAAAGATCTTAGCTAAAGTGTTGGCTCATAGATTAGAAACCGTTATTCCCTCCATTATCTCTGATGACCAAACAGGCTTTATTAAAAACCATCTCCCTTTTTTTAACATTCGGCGTGTATTTAATATTTTATACTCAGTTCCAACTGGGACTCCTGAATGTGTTATCTCCCTTGATGCAGAGAAAGCATTTGATCGTATAGAGTGGAACTACCTTTTTGCAGTCTTAGAAAAATTTGACCTCGGCCAAAGTTTCATCTCTTGGATCCAATTGCTGTACCTGTGTCCTACTGCTTCTGTTCTAACTAATTTTCAGAAATCCCAAGTATTTAATCTCAAAGGTGGCACCCGTCAGGGATGCCCCTTAAGTCCCTTTCTCTTTGATTTGGCTATAGAACCTCTGGCGATAGCATTTTGAAATTGTCCTGAATTGACCGGGATTTGGAGAGGGGGTGTTGAGCATAAAGTTTCTCTCTATGCTGATGACTTATTACTCTTTCTCTCAAATCCGTCTACATCCTTACCTCTAATGTTTTCACTTCTTGACCAGTTTAGCCAGATCTCTGGCTATAAACTCAACTTACATAAGAGTGAACTTTTCCCAATTAATAAAGAAGCACAAGAACTAATATTTCGTGATCTCCCTTTTAAAGTAGTCCATAATCAATTTACTTATCTTGGAATTACAATCACAAGGAAGTTTAAAGATCTCTTTCGTGAAAACTTTGTCAATCTTTCATATGCTATAAAACAGAGTCTGGTACAATGGTCACCTCTATCTATGTCCTTGGTAGGTCGTATTAATGTTGTTAAAATGTATGTTCTTCCCAAAGTTCTATACTTATTTCAATCTATCCCAATTTTTATTCCTAAATCTTTTTTTGATTCCTTAGAGTCTATTATTTTGTCATATCTGTGGCAGAATAAGCGCTCTAGAATTAATAAAATCCACCTCCAAAAATCTAAAAAAGAGGATGGCATGGCTTTACCTAACTTTCGCTTATATTACAGGGCAGCTAATATACATCTTTCTTCCACGGTCAACCCGAGTGCCCTAACTGGGTGGCAATGGAGTTGAGCTCCACTAAAGAATTATCTATATCTGCACTTCTTGGCTCTGCACTCCCTAGCAGTCTGCCCAGATCAATAGCTAATCCTCTGGTCAGACACACTTTGCGTATATGGGCTCAGTTCAAGAAATGCTATGGCTTCCAGGGGTTTTCCGTTTCTAGCCCTGTCGCACATAATCACCTTTTTTTACCTACTACGTACGATTCAGCATTCCATGTTTGGTACAGGAAGGGCATTAGATATTTTGAAGATCTCTTCATTAATAATCGCTTCGCTTCTTTTCAGCAGCTCTCCGTTAAGTTCACCCTGCCTAACGCTCACTTTTTCAGATATCTCCAAATCCGACACTTTACTGCTCCTTTAATTCCTAACTTTCCTGAAATGCCTGCGAAAAATGCTATGGACCTATTTCTTTCCATTAATCCACTAGGTAAAGGTTTAATTTCAATTATCCGAGATAAACTAGCAGCCTTACAACGGGCCCCTGTGGATAAAATTAAAATGGCCTGGGAGCAGGATTTAAATATCTCCTTATCCGAGGAGAGCTGGGACTCAGTTCTCAAATCGGTCAACTCAACCTCCCTTTGTGCTCGCCATTGCCTCTTACAGTTCATATGTCTAAATCTAAACTATCTCGATTCTACCCTGGCATTAGTCTGCTTTGTGATAAATGCAAGAGGGGCGTGGCCTCTCTCATCCACATGTACTGGTTCTGTCCTAGCTTGGAGAAATTCTGGAAAGATGTCTTCACTACAATATCGGGTATTCTGAATCAGCACCTAGAACCTAACCCCTTAATTGCTCTGTTTGGTTTTTGGGGCAAGACAGATTTATGTCTGGGTCCGACAAAATGCCGAATACTATCCTTTGCCTCTCTCCTGGCGAGACGCTTGATCCTCCTCAGATGGAGAGATGTTGCCCCGCCCACTCATGCGCAATGGCTTAACGACATCATGGCCTGCTTGGACCTCGAAAAAATTCATTATTCAGTTCTTAATTCGGATCTAAAGTTCCATAAGGTCTGGGGACCTTTTATCGAGTACTTTCATAACCTTCCTCTTGACTAGGGTTTTTTTTTTTCTTTTTTTTCTTTTTTTCTTCTTTTCAGTCCCTTGTTTTCAGCTCCCTTTTTCTTTTTTTCTGGTAGTAGGCATTATTATCCTCTGTTACTAAGTGTATTCACAGTCTGGGAGTTTGACTGTCCTGACTTATACTCTCTATATTGTGTGATGGTTGGTCTGGAGTTGTTGTTTTTTTTTAGATAGATAGATACTTTATTCATCCCCATGGGGAAATTCAACTTTTTTCCAATGTCCCATACACTTGTTGTAGCAAAACTAATTACATACAATACTTAACTCAGTAAAGAATATGATATGCATCTAAATCACTATCTCAAAAAGCATTAATAATAGCTTTTAAAAAGTTCTTAAGTCCTGGCGGTAGAATTGTAAAGCCTAATGGCATTGGGGAGTATTGACCTCTTCATCCTGTCTGAGGAGCATTGCAACGATAGTAACCTGTCGCTGAAACTGCTTCTCTGTCTCTGGATGGTGCTATGTAGAGGATGTTCAGAGTTATCCATAATTGACCGTAGCCTACTCAGCGCCCTTCGCTCAGCTACCGATGTTAAACTCTCCAGTACTTTGCCCATGACAGAGCCCGCCTTCCTTACCAGCTTATTAAGACGTGAGGCGTCCCTCTTCTTAATGCTTCCTCCCCAACACGCCACCACAAAGAAGAGGGCGCTCTCCACAACTGACCTATAGAACATCTTCAGCATCTCACTACAGACATTGAATGACGCCAACCTTCTTAGGAAGTACAGTCGACTCTGTGCCTTCCTGCACAAGGCATCTGTGTTGGCAGTCCAGTCTAGCTTCTCGTCTAACTGTACTCCTAGATACTTGTAGGTCTTAACCTGCTCCACACATTCTCCATTAATGATCACTGGCTCCATATGAGGCCTAGATCTCCTAAAGTCCACCACCATCTCCTTGGTCTTGGTGATATTGAGACGCAGGTAGTTTGAGTTGCACCATATCACAAAGTCCTGTATCAGTTTCCTATACTCCTCCTCCTGTCCATTCCTGACACAACCCACTATGGCCATGTCATCAGCGAACTTCTGCACATGGCAGGACTCCGAGTTATATTGGAAGTCTGATGTGTACAGGGTGAACAGGACCGGAGAGAGTACGGTTCCCTGCGGCGCCCCTGTGCTGCTGACCACCGTGTCAGACCTACAGTCTCCCAACCGCACATACTGAGGCCTATCTGTCAAGTAGTCCACTATCCAATCCACCATGTGAGAGTCTACTCCCATCTCCGTTAGTTTGTGCCTTAAGATCTTGGGCTGGATGGTGTTAAAGGCACTAGAGAAGTCAAGGAATGTAATCCTCACAGCACAACTGACCCCCTCTAGGTGAGAGAGTGATTTTCTTGTGTTGTGGGGATTGGGGAGGACACTAAGCTCACTTGTCTTTAATTTAGGTGCTTTTTTGTTAAATTCTCTTCGTTTGTAGCATATTGTTATTGTAATATTGTTAATGCTCCCCACTGGGATTTGGGATTTTTAATTTTGTAAAATGTTTTGAAAAACTAAAAAGAATGTATTGTCATTGAAGACAGTCCAGAGGAGGTTTCCGGGAACAAAGAGAACATATGAAGAGTGTTTGGCAGCTTTGGGCCTCTACTCACTGGAATTTAGAAGAATGTGTGGGATCTCATTGGAATCTACTGATAAGGTGAATGTGACAGGGTGTTTCCTCTGGTGGAGGTATCCAGAACTAGAGGGCACAGCCTCAAAGTTGAGTGGCGACCTTTTAGAACAGAAGCAAGGAGGAATTATTTAGATTAAAAAGTGGTGAATCTGTGGAATACTCTACCACAGACTGAGGTGGAGGCATAGTCCATGAATATATTTAAAGCGGGAGATGGCATCCAGGATCAGCCATGATGAAATGGCGGTGTGGACTTGATGGGCTGGATGGCCTAATTCTGCTCCAATGTCTTATAACCATATAACCATATAACAATCACAGCACGGAAACAGGCCATTCCGGCCCTCCTAGTCCGTGCCGAACTCTTAATCTCACCTAGTCCCACCTACCCGCACTCAGCCCATAACCGTCCACTCCTTTCCTATCCATATACCTATCCAATTTTACCTTAAATGACACAACTGAACTGGCCTCTACTACTTCTACAGGAAGCTCATTCCACACAGCTATCACTCTCTGAGTAAAGAAATACCCCCTCGTGTTTCCCTTAAACTTTTGCCCCCTAACTCTCAAATCATGTCCTCTCATTTGAATCTCCCCTACTCTCAATGGAAACAGCCTATTCACAAGGAATAGGCTTATGGAATAGGCCCCTATTATGGAAGGGGCTTGCTCACTTTTCCTTTGTTTAAGGCAAGAGGTGAACTTAACTGTAGGGAAGGTAAGCTCTGTGCAAGCTTATAACTATCCATGTTTGTTGAATATTCAGCTTTGTAATTTCTATAACTTAGGGAACATGAATGTTTGGTCAAATTTTTACTGATTGTAAATAAATGATTAATACACTTATTCATAGTCAGTATTTTCCATCTCACTCGCCAGACCTGGGAACCTGATTCAATGTTACAGAGCTCAATTTCAATGCTTGAGAGAAGTTTGGATAGGTACATGGACAGTAGGGGTATGGATCTGGGTGCAGGTCAATGGAACAAGGCAGTTTAAATGGTTCAGCATTGGTAACTCAGGGATAGACTGTGATACTGATACAAGTCTCATGATGGGTCAGCCATGCCTTAGATTCATGTGGGTTCCCATAGCTTCACCTCTGATAAGGAACAAATGAATGTAGCTTAAGGAGAAATTGTAAGGAAAGGAAGCTGGAAGCTGAATAATCCTATATTGCACTAAAATTTGAATCTCACATAGCAGAGACCAAGATGATGCAGTAAATAGAAAAATACTAAACTGCTGTTCCAAATTCTATCAGGGAACCCTCATCACTAATACAGGTAAATAAATAGAGAACCATATACAAAGGACAGACTGAGAAAAAAGATATACACAATCTAAAATACAACACACAAGTAAAGGATACTCTGGCATTCCATGATCATTTTCCACATTCCAAAACCAAACATTCAGTATTCTTACCATCTGATAATAAGCAATGAGTGAGAGAACTGCTTCAAAATGATTCTTCTTTATCATTCTTTTACAGACTTCTGGATCTGCATCAGTCTAAGAAAATAAAGACCATTATTGAAGATGCATGCTTGTGGAACACAGTTCTCTTGCTACAGGAATTATCTGCTTTATTTGTAATAATAAATGAAAAGGGCCAGTAAACAAAAACAAGCAACCAGAACCAAGAAAAAAACTATTAGCAAGATCAAGGTGGCCAGCCTAGCATCACTGTGGGCTCGTGTGACAGCATTCTGTGCATTGTGACTTTTTCTCACTCATTCCTAGTGAAAACTAATACGGCTTCAATGTTGCTCTCAATTATCCTTGGAGACTCAGTGGTTAACAGCATAGTCTGCTGTTTGTGAACCTTGGAAATGAATGTAGCCATTTCATCAACATCATTAGTACTGCCTGCTCATGCTCACAGAGAAGGGAGAAGAACAGCTGTAACAGAAACTGGTCAACTGGGAAAGACATTCAAATGTAGCCTGGCGCACCAGTCTACTAAACCACGAATGATTTATCCCATTTCTATTTACCAGCTGTATTTGAGATTTAGAACATAAAACAGTAAAGTGCAGGTGCAGACACTTTGGTCTGCTATGTTATGCCATATTGATTAAACTAGCAATTGCAAACTTAATTAAACTAATCCCTTCTATCTGTATATTATCCATATTGTTCCATTCTTTGCATATCTAAAAGCTCCATCGACAGTTTCAATCCTGATCTCTGAAGCTGAAGAGTGGTGGGTGCCTGGAATATACAGCCAGGGATGGTGGTAGAACATAGAACATAGAAAACCTACAGCACAATACAGGCCCTTCAGCCCACAAAGATGTGCCGAACATGTCCCTACCTTAGAAATTACTAGGCTTCCCTATAGCCTCTATTTTACTAAGCTCCATGTACCTATCTAAAAGCCTCGTAAAAGACCCTGTCGTATCCGCCTCCACCACCATTGCCAGCAGCCCATTCCATGCACACACTGCTCTGAGTAAAAACCCTACCCCTGACATCGCCTCTGTACCTACTCCCCAGCACAATGAACCTGTGTCCTCTTGTGGCAACCATTTCAGCCCTGGGAAAAAGCCTCTGACTACCCTTTTTACATTGTATATCAATGATTTGGATTATGGAATAGATGGCTTTGTGGCTAAATTTGCTGATGATACAAAGATAGGTGGAGGGGCCGGTAGTGCTGAGGAAACAGAGAGTCTGCAGAGAGACTTGGATAGATTGGGGGAATGGGCAAAGAAGTGGCAAATGAATTACAATGTCGGAAAGTGTACGGTCATGCACTTTGATGGAAGAAATAAACAAGCAGATTATTATTTAAATGGGGAGAGAATTCAAAGTTCTGAGATGCAACGGGACTTGGGAGACCTCCTGCTGGATACCCTTAAGGTTAACCTCCAGGTTGAGTCAGTGGTGAAAAAGGCGAATGCAATGTTGGCATTCATTTCCAGAGGAATAGAGTATAGGAGCAGGGATGTGACGTTGAGGCTCTATAAGGCACTGGTAAGACCTCACTTGGAATACTGTGTGCAGTTTTGGGCTCCTTATTTAAGAAACAATGTGCTGACATTGGAGAGGGTTCAGAGAAGATTCACTAGAATTATTCCAGGAATGAGAGGGTTAACATATGAGGAATGTTTGACCACTCTTGGACTGTACTCCTTGCAGTTTAGAAGAATGAGGGGTGACCTCATAGAAACATTTCGAATGTTGAAAGGCATGGACAGAGTGGATGTGGCAAAGTTGTTTCCCATGGTGGGGGAGTCTAGTACGAGAGGACATGACTTGAGGATTGCAGGGCACCCATTCAGAACAGAGATGTGAAAAAATCTTTTTAGCCAGAGGTCGGTGAATCTATGGAATTTGTTGCCATGGGCGGCAGTGGAGGTCAAGTCATTGGGTCTATTTAAGGCAGAGGTTGATAGGTATCCGAGTAGTCAGGGCATCAAAGGTTATGGTGAGAAGGCGGGGGAATGGGACTAAAGGGGAGATTGGATCAGCTCATGATGAAATGGCAGAGCAGACTCAATGGGCCGAATGGCCGACTTCTGCTCCTTTGTCTTACGGTCTATCCACACGATCAATGCCTCTCATCATCTTATACACCTCTATCAGGTCACCTCTCATCCTCTGTCGCTCCAAGGAGAAAAGGCCGAGATCATTCAACCTATTCTCTTAAGGCTTGCTCCCCAATCCAGGCATAATCCTTGTAAATCTCCTCTGCACCCTTTCTATGGCTTCCACATCCTTCCTATAGTGAGGCAAACAGAACTGAGCACAGTACTCCAAGTGGGATCTGACCAGGGTCCTATATAGCTGCAACATTACCTCTCGGCTCCTAAATTCAATTCCACAATTGATGAATGCCAATACACCGTATGCCTTCTTAACCACAGAGTCAATCTGCGCAGCTGCTTTGAGCGTCCTATGGACTCGGTCCCCAAGATTCCCCTGATCCTATCAATGTCCCGCTGTCAGCCCTCCACACTATCCACAACACCCCCAACCTTTGTGTCATTGGCAAACTTACTAACTCATCCCTCCACTTCCTCATCCAGGTCATTTATAAAATCATGAATTATAAGGGTTCCAGAACAGATCCCTGAGGCACTCCTCTGGTGACCGACCTCCATGCAGAATATAACCTGTCTACAACCTTCTGTGGGCAAGCCATTTCTGTATCCACAAAGCAATGTCCTCTTGGATCCCATGCCTCCTTACTTTCTCAATAAGCCTTGCAGGGGATACCTTATCAAATTCCTTGCTGAAATCCATATACTGCTCTCCCTTCATCAATGTGTTTAGTCACATACTCAAAAAATTCAGTCAGGCTTGTAAGGCATGACATGTCCTTGACAAAGCCATGCTGACTATTCCTAATCATATTATACCTCTTCAAATGTTCATAAATCCTGCCTGTCAGGATCTTCTCCATCAACTTACCAACCATTGAGGTAAGACTCACAAGTCTATAATTTCCTGGGCTATCTCTACTCCCTTTCTTGAAGAAAGGAACAACATCCGCAACCCTCTAATCCTCTGGAACTGCCCCCGTCCCCATTGATGATGCAAAGATCATCACCAGAGACTCAGCAATCTCCTCCCTCCCCCCCCAAAGTAGCCTGGGGTACATCTCAACCGGATCTGGTGACTTATCCAACTTGATGCTTTCCAAAAGCTCCAGCACATCCTCTTTCCTAATATCTACATGCTCAAATTTTTCAGACTGTTGCAAGTCATCACTATAATCACCAAGATCCTTTTCCATAGTGAATACTGAAGTAAAGTATTCATTAAGTACCTTTGCTATTTCCTCCAGTTCCATACACACATTCCTACTGTCACACTTGATAGGTCCTATTCTTTCACGTCTTATCCTCTTGCTCTTCACATACTTGTAGAATGCCTTGGGGTTTTCTTTAATCCTCTCCAAGGCCTTCTCATGGACCCTTCTAGCTCTCCTAATTTCCTTCTTAAGCTCCTTCGTATTAGCCTTATAAATCTTCTAGATCTCTAACATTACCTAGTTCTCTGAACCTTTTGCAAACTTTTCTTCTTAACTAGATTTATTACAGCCTTTGTACACCATGGTTCCTGTACCCTACCATAAATTCCCTGTCTCATTGGAACGTACATATACAGAACTCCACAGAAATATCCCCTGAACATTTGCCACATTTCTTCTGTACTTTTCCCTGAGAACATCTGTTTCCAATTTAAGCTTCCAATTTCCTGCCTGATAGTCTCATAATTCCCCTTTCTCCAATTAAACACTTTTCTAACTTGTTAATATAAATCACAAAGATAACCTGACCCAACACCAATCCCTGGAGAAGGCCACCATTCCCCGTCCTTGGCTAGATAAATTCCAGATAAGTACATCTTTGAAAGATTAAGGAAGTGAGTGCAATAGGGAACTGGAACAGCAGAGGAGTTGAGCCCTGGCTCAGATCAGCAACAGTCAGATTGACCAAGGGAGTTTATTATGTTCTTATCTTTCTGCAAAAGGAAGAACAACTGCTCAACTCTTGTAAAAATTAGCCAAGTTTTTCTGCTGTCATGAACTTCAACTGTGTTGAAGTGTAAAATTAGTGTGAATTTATGTGAAATTATCCCAAAACTTACAAGGACCTATACTCAACAATGGTCAGCAGCTACCAGCTTTTCCTTGTAGAATTACTAATGTTCCCACTCTACATTTGTCAAGTATCTTTCCCTTTAAATTTTACTTCCTCTTCCAAGTAATTTAGCTGATCCATTTAATTGTTGCTCAGAAAAGAAGTGGATCTTCCTCTGACAGTTCAAGTTATTTAAAATAATTCCTTATTTTTAATGAGATAGAAAATAGAAGAGGTGTGAGTACCAGGTATACAGACTTGATACAGAGATGAGCTTCTGGGTTTGATACAAACAAAGGAATGCTGCACACATGACTGCACTTGAAGTTAACAAGTACCTTCTCAATGACAAGGCAACGAATTGGCATTCAACCCTAACCCTCTGCACAGGTTCAGGAGATCACCAGAAGACTCATCTCATCACATCAGATGAGTGCTCTTTCAGTAACCATGGGCTTGCAACTTGTCAACAATGTGGTTTAGAGGAGGAAGAGAGAGTTTACATCACATCTGTAAACACCAGTGAACCAAGGGTAGTAATCAAACTAAATACAGTGTCAGTGACCAGGATTCAATTTTGCCGCAGTCTGTACATTCTCCCCATAACCGTGAGTTTCTTCAGGGTGCTCTGGTTTCCTCCCACATTCCAAAGAAGTACAGGTTACATTGGTCACATGTGCTTCATTAGACAGTGTGTGCTCATTGGTCACATTTGAGTTATTAAATAGCATGTGCTCGTTAGATTGGAAGGGCCTGTTACCATGTTGTATCTCTACATAAATAAATAAATAAACTTGTCACCTGCTAGACCAACTTCTATATTCAGTACTCACCAGAATACCCAGCAGCTCCTCCAAGTAACAGGAGATGATGCTCTCATCCTCATGCAATGCCCAGCTCCTTTGCTGAGTATCGTTCTTGTGCCTTGCCAGATCAGCAAAGATTACTTCAAGCCGCTGTTCATCCTGACAAACTTGACCCCTGGGTAATGCTGAACTAAGGTCCTGGGATAAAGAAGTGATTATCAAAAACATTTCAATGTGGATTTATCAATGCAGGATCGAGTGATATCAAGCTGAGGGCAAAAATACTGCTGAGCCATTTCCTGCAAAACACTGCCAATCCAGTGAACCAACACAAAATGCTGGAGGAACTCAGCAGTTCAGAAAGCTTCTATGGAAGTGAATGAACAATCAATGTTTTAGGGCAAGACACTTCATCAGTACTGGAAAGGAAGGATCTCAGGTTGAAAGATAGATACTGCTTGACCTCCTGAGTTCCTCCAGTATTTTATGTGTGTTGCTCTGGATTTCCATCATCTGCAGATTCCTGTGTTTCCATTGTGGACCAAAAATATGTGAAAGGAAACAACATAGGAATAAACATTCAATGCACCTACAGCAGAAGGAGTGGGTTAATAGGGTTTCCACAATACCATATAATTAACTATTCTGTTGTAAATAATTTGTTAAAAATGGTAAATGCTTTACAGACCAATTTCCTTATTAAATGTGGATTCTAAAATTCTTTCTAAGATTTTGGCTAACAGGCTTGAAAATATTTTACCTAAGGTTATTTCTAAGGATCAAACTGGATTTATTAAGAATAGATACTCATATTTTAATATTCAGAATTATTGAACATTATTCATTCCTCTCCATCTAAAGAATCTGAATGCATTGTTTCCCTTGATGCAGAGAAAGCCTTGATAGGGTAGAATGGCCCTATTTATTCGAGGTTTTAGAAAGATTTAATTTTGGTCCAGGTTTTATTTCCTGGATTAAGCTGATCTACCAAGCCCCTATGGCAGCAGTTATAACTAACAATCAAAAATCTCCTTATTTTAGGTTATACAGAGGTACCCGGCAGGGTTGTCCTCTTAGTCTGTTGTTATTCAACCTGGCTCTAAAACCTCTTGCTATTGCTGTTCGGGACTCCAATGAGGTTCAAGGTACTAAGAGAGGAGGTAAAGTGCATAAGGTTTCATGTATGCAGATGATTTGTTAGTTTATATTTTGGATCCTAAGAAATCTATTCCTGCTATGTTATCAATATTTTCTGTATTTAGTAGTTTTTCTGGATATAGATTAAGTTTGCACAAAAGTGAGTTATTTCCTGTTAACAACTATTTGGATCAATATGACCAAATTCCTTTTAGTATTGCTAAAAATAACTTCACTTATCTTGGTGTTAAAATTACCAAAAATTTTAAGGATCTGTATAAATATAACTTTTTCCATTAATTGAGTCCACGCAACAAGTACTTTCTAAATGGTCTCCTATCACATTATCATTAATTGGTCGAATTAATGCTATTAAAATGATAGTGTTACCGAAGTTTCTATATGTATTCCAAGCAATCCTTTCTTTTGTTCCTAAACTGTTTTTTTTGATAGAATAGACTCTAAAGTTCTATCTTTCATTTGGAATAATAAAAATCATAGACTGAGTAAACCTTTAATGCAGAAATTTAAAAAGTATGGTGGTATGACTTTGCCAAATTTGAGAATGTATTACTGGGCAATTAATATTCGATATATATCATTTTGGATTCATTTCTCAGACATACACAACTGTCCTTTATGGGTGGATTTGGAGAAAAACTCGGTGAAGGGGTATTCTTTGGCCTCTTTACTGGGAGCTCTTCTTCCTTTTTTGCTTTCTAAGATTGGTAGTCGAGACCTTAATCCCATTATTAAACATACATTAAGAATTTGGTTTCAGTTTTGTAGATTCTTTGACTTTAATAATTTTGTTCTTTCTAGTAAAATCCATCTCAATTTTTGTTTTAAACCATCAATTTCTGATCAGACTTTTAGTAACTTTTTAAAATTTGTTTATGGGGAATTGTTTAATGTCTTTCACTCAGTTAGTGGATAAATATGACCTATCTAATGCACACTTTTTTAGATATTTACAAATTAGGAATTTTTTAAGCAGTTAACTTCCAAATTTTCCCTCGGCTTATTCACCCAATAGATACCGTCTTTCAGGTTAAACCATTTCAAAAAGGACTGATAGCTATAATTTATAAATGGTTATTGAATTTGCTTATGTTATCTAATGATAAAATTAAAGCTGCATGGGAATTGGAATTTCGAGAGTCACTTTCAGATAATCAATGGGATAAAATTTTTCATTTGGTAAATACTTCATTTATTTGTGCCCATGATTCCTTGATACAGGTCAAGGTAGTGCATCGGGCGCATATGTCAAAGGACAAATTAGCCCATATCTTTTCCAATATTAATCCTATTTGCGATAGATGTAATATTGAGGTAGCTACTTTAACATATATGTTTTGGTCTTGTATCAAGATAGATAACTTTTGGAAAGAAGTCTTTAAAACTTTATCAAAAATCTTAAATTTGGATCTACAACCGAATTTACTGACAGCAGTTTTTGGGATCATTCCATTGGAAGCAAGATATATTCCTGTTTCCGCTCAACAGATGATAGCTTTTATAACTTTACTGGCTAGGAGAGCCATTTTGCTTAAATGGAAGGATATTGATCCACCTACTGGTCTTTATTGGCTTACTTCCATTATGTCCTGTTTAAGTTTAGAAAAAATAGGAAGTCGGACATTTAATACATCCTTTAAATTTGAGGAAACTTGGCGACCTTTTATTCAATATTTTCATATGCTTTGATTTATGGCTCTTCCAGTTACCTTCTCGAAATGTTGGATTTGATCAGAAAGTTTTTCTTTTTTCTTGCTTTCACTCTCAGTTTGAGCTGCCCAGTTCCCTTTTTTTCTCTCTTTTTCTTTTGTTTTTTTTGTTTAGTGGGTTTTTATGTATATTAAAATTATAAAAGTTTCTTTATCTTTTTTCTTCTTTTCATGGATAAGAGGAAAATTAATTATATTTTTCTTTATTACATACTTCTAGATTAATACTATGTATGATCTTGATAATGTTTAATTTACCTTTTATATGAATTGTTATTGATATAGATATTTGAGATAATTCTCCTCTTGTTTTTATATTGTTATGACCCCAGCCCCCTCCTTTGTGAGATTCGCAAGAGCCCTAGTCAAGGGGGGGTCAAATGACCCAAGAGAAAGAGGGAGACGTGCTGAAGCCACGTTCCCCAGGGAAGCAGAATAAAGCGACTCTTTGACTATTGTCTCATGAAAACCACGTGTAAAGCCCTCGGGCAAAGTGGGCTGGTCGCTCAACAAGACAAAAGCCTCGGACATAGCCATTGTCTTGGGAGACACCTTTGTGGGATAAGGAATTGGCCTACGTGCAAAATCTCAGGGCAATGTGAGATGGGTGATGGGGGAAGGATTGCCTCGCCCCCTACCCTGATAGACATCTACAACCCTGCCAGTCCAGATAAAAGGTGGGCTGCCGAGACGCACCAGAAGATACGCGAGAATTCCTGCGACTGCGTTTAGAGAGCGACAGCCGGTGGTGGGGTTCGTGTGCGTCCTTCCCTTGCCTGGGATTGGCGACCTCACCACGGAAGAACGGCCTAGCTACAGGGGAAGCCACAGATGAGAGCCCATTCCCCAACGAGACTTCCGACTACCTCCTACAGGTTGGAAAACCTGTCGGGTAAATGTTTCATTCTCTCTCTCTCTTTCTAACAAAAGTGCACCAACGCGACACCACGACAACGGCAGCGGGTGGAACTGCAGTGACCGCAAAAAGACTTTTAAATATCCAGTAAACAATATATATCTACATTACCCCTAGACAACTGTAGAGCTTATTTCTGATTGATTATTACTATACCTGTGCTTTAGATTGAGTTGTGACGACGTATATGATCTGAATGTTTTGTATTAACCATACGTTTGTGCCCCTTTATAAATAAAAACGTTTGAAAATAGTAGCATCAGGCTTCGGTGGATCCATCTATCTTTGCTGGAAAACTACCCGGTTACTGGGGAACGTAACAAGATACACTCTTTTATTTAATTAATAAGAAGATTGATAAAGAAAGAAAAATGGTAAATGTAGGTTCTGTTCTGAAGTTGATGTCAATGTTCAGTGAAGTCAAGTTGTAACCTGAACAAACAGATTCCAGAGTCACTGTTCGAATAACTGCCAATTTGGGTGTTCTGGAAATGCTCCAGAAACCTTTAAAACACTTTAAGCATTTTAAGGGGCAGAGTAATAAACAATCATCACTGCAATCAGTCAAAATATTGCTCCAGTGTACTAAAGTGTTACAAGACCTCATGTCCAGTGACAGCAATCAATCAATAAATCAGTAGCTTACCTTGCTCTCCACCAGCGACAGCAAGATCTGCTCCATAACATCCATCACTGCTGGGACTGAACTCTGAATGTGTCCAACCATCACACCAATTGCCACGCGTGACATCTCATAGCTGAGATTTGTGTTCTTACGAACCAGTTCAATCAGCTCGGCTCCAATAGTTTTGGGAACAGAGACAACAGGCTGGCCTGCCTCCGCTTCAGGTGATGACATTGCTGGAGTTTCTTTGCCCTGACTTGCACAGTGCACATTTTCAGCATTCAAGTCGATAAGAGTGGATGCTTGCACTGGGCCACTGGGATTGTAGGCATCAATCAAATGTCCTGGTATTACGTCTCCACGGGGAGGGATGCTGGTTGGATATTTAGGAGCAGAAAAAGTGCTTCGAGTTGGGAGGGGTGGAGGGGTTGTTGAAGGACTGGAAGTGACTGTGGATTGCTGCAGTTCAGGCGAGTTGGAGGAGCCAGTATACAGGGTATCAAGAGAAGCTGTACTCACAGACGAAATAGTTGACACATTCTGTGGGGAGTCTTCTACAGTCTCTGAAAACAATTTTAGAAAAAAATAAGGGAAAATCTGGAGAGAGCTGATGCTAGGTAACAAACATTGCTGTCTTCCCACAGAAGAGTTTACAAGAGAAAATGATTCCCAAATCAGATACAGGTATTGAGAAGGGCTGACAACATTCAGATGAAGCAAGTCACTGACAGACTGGGTTGTATCCTTGTTACCTGGGGTGAAAACTGCCTACGATTTGAAACTTCTGACTCTCAAGGGTACTGGCTAACTATGAGACAACAAACATGACAACCCCGGGCAGTGGGTAAACATTTGGGCAAAATAATTTTAAAATAAACGAGTTCTCTAAATTGTAGCTTAGTCATTGTGAATTGTTTCTGAATAATTGGCTGAAGAATTGGAGAAAGGGGCAGGGATTCAGATTTTGAATCATTGGGACCTCTTCTGGGACAGGTGTAACCTGTACAAAAGGAACAAGTTGCACTCGAGTCCAAGGGGAACCAACATCATTATCGGCAGATTTACTAAAGCTGCTGGGAGTGGTTTAAACTAATATAGCAGAAGAATGTGAACCAGCTGAGGGTGAGCCAGCAGGTTTACAAGTAGATGATGCAAGGGCAAGCCAATGATTGGATACAACTGCAGGCAGAGCAAAGAGTTCAGCTGTACCACAGAGGCAAAATTTAGAAGGATGAAGAATGGAGGGCAGAAGATGCAGTACTTAAATTCACATAGCATTCAGAATAAGGTGGCCAAGCTTGTGGCGCAATTACAGATTGGTCGGTATGACATCATTGAGTCGTGGCTGAAAAGGCCGCAATTGGGAGCTTAAAATCAAAGGATATACTTTGTATCGAGAGGACAGGCAGGAAGGCATAGGCGGTAGTGTGGCTCTATTGGTAAGAGACGGAATTATATCTTTAGAAAGAGGTAACATAGGGTCAGAGAATGTTGAATCTTTGTAGGTGGAGTTAAGAAACTGTAAGGATTAAAAAAAAATTATGGGAATCATATATAGGCCTTCAAATAGTAGCCAAGATGTAGGGGATGAGATTGTAAAGGGAGCTGGAAAGGGTAAGTATTAGAGGTAACATCACAATTGTATTGGGGAACTTCAATATACAAGGGGATCAGAAAAAATCATATTAGTGTCAGATTGCAAGAGAGGGAATTTGTTGAATGCCTACAAGATGGCTTTTTAAGAGAAGCTCATGCTTGAGCCTACTCAGCGAAAGGCTATCTTAGATTGGGTGTTGTGTAATAATCCAAATCTTATTAGTCAACTTAACGTAAAGGAACCCTTAGGAGGTACTGATCATATGATTGAATTCGTGCTGCAATTTGAGAGGGAGAAGCACAAATTACATGTACCAGTATCGCAATGGAACAAAAAGAATTACAGAGGCATGAAAGAGGAGCTTGGCCAGGTTGATTGGAGGGGGATACTGCTGAGGATGGCAGCAGGACAGAGATGGCTGAAGCTAATGGGAATAGTTCACAAGGTGCAGGATAGATGTGTCCCACAGATGTAGTTGTTCTCAAATGGCAGCGCTAGGCAACTGTGGCTGACATGGGATGTTAAAGACTGCATAAAAGCAAGGAAAGGGCATATAAGGTAGCAAAAGTGAGTAGAAAATTGGATGATTGGGAAGCTTTTAAAATCCAACAAAGGGCAACTAAAAAAGAGTTATATGAAGAATAAAAGGGAGGTGACAGTTGATATTGGACCACTGGAAAATGATGTTGATGAGTTTGTAAAAAGGAGAAAAAAAATCGCAGATGAACTTAAGTACTTTGCTTCAGTCTTCATTTTGGAAGACACTAGCAGCGTGCCAGATAGCTGTGTGTGTCAGAGAGCAGGTGTGAGTGCCATTGCTATTACAAAGGAAAAAGTGCGCAAGACAAACTGAGAGAGTCTAAGGTGGATAAATTAGATGGATTACATTTTAGAATCCTGAAAGAGGTTGCTGAAGAGATAACGGATGCATTGGTCATGACCTTTCAAGAATCACTTGATTCTGGCATGGTGCCAGAGGACTGGAAAATTGCAAATGTCACTCCACTTTAAGAAGGGAGGAAGGCAAAAGAAAGGAAAATTTAGGCCAGTTAGCATAACCTCAGTGGTTGGGAAAATGTTGGAGTTTATTATTAAGGATGAGTTTTCAGGGTACTTGGAGACTAATGATAAAATAAGTCCAAGTCAGCATGGTTCTTGAAAGGGAAATCTTGCCTGACAGATCTGTTAGAGTTCTTCAAGGAAGTAGCAAGCAGGGTGGACAGAGGAGAAGCAGTAGTTGCCATTTCTTAGATTTTCAGAAGGCATTTGATAAAGTGTCTTACATGAGGCTGCTAACAAGATAAAATCCTATGGCATTACAGGAAAGATACTGACAGGCAGGAGGCAGTAAGTGGAAATAAAGGAGGCCTTTTCTAGTTGGCTGCCAGTGACTAGTGGTGTTCCTCAGGGGTTAGTGTTGGGACCGCTACTTTTCACATTGTTTCTCAGTGATTTAGATAGTGGAATTAATGGCTTTGTGGCAAAGTTTGTGGATGATACAAAGATAGGTGGAGGGATAGGTATTGCTGAGGAAGCAATGCAATTGCAGTATGACGTAGACAAATTGGAAGAATGGGGAAATAAGTGACAGATGGAATACAGTGTTGGGAAATATATGATTATGTATTTTAGTAAAAGGAACAATAGTGTAAATTATCTAAATGGGGAGAAATTCAAACAACAGACGTGCAAAGGGGTTTAGGAGTTCTTGTTCAAGACTCCCAGAAGGTTAATTCACAGATTGAGTCTGAGGTAAAGAAGGCAAATGCAATGTTGGCATTTGTTTCTAAAATAGAACATAAAAACAAGGAGATAATGCTGAAGATTTATAAGACACTAATCAGGGCACTTGGAGTATTGTCAACAGTTTTGGGCGCTTTATCTCAGAAAGGATATATTGTCATTGGAGAGTATCTAGAGGAGGTTCACGAGGATGATTCAGGGAATGAAGGGCTTAACATATGAGCAGTGTTTGGTTGCTTTGGGCCTGTACTCAACGGAATTTAGAAGGATGCATGGGGATCTCATTGAAACCTACCAAATGTTAAAAGGACTAGATAAGGTGGATGTGGAGAGGACGTTTCTTCTGGTGGGCGTACCCAGAACTAGAGGGCACAGCCTCAAGATTGCACCCTTTTAGAACAGAAGTAAGGAGGAATTCTTTTAGCCAAAGACTGGTGAATCTGTGGAATACTCTGTCACAGACTGCGGTGGGGGTCAAATCCATGGATATATTTAAATCGGAAGTTGATAGATGCCTAATTGGTTGGGAATTCAGGGGAATTGAATCCTAATTGGTGAGAGGGCAGGTGTATGGGGTTGAATGGGATCTGGGAAATGACAGAGTGGACTCAATGGGCTGAATCACCTAATTCTGCTTCTATGTTTCATGGTCTTATGGTATTTTTTCAATTTAATTTTGTTTTGCTCAGCATAACAAAACTTTCAATTTCCAGTTACATTTACATTTCTTCCCCTCACGGATATCAGCTATCAGAACATTTTCATCAAAACATAGACATCACCACAACATCCTATACAAAAGCCCTTATTAGTATAGCAGATAGGTTTACATCTACATACTGCGGAAAAGGTTGCCATGTTTTATGAAAACTTATTTGGTTTTGAGTTTACTATACATGTCAAAAAGTCCAAAGGAATGTATTCCATGATTAATTTACGCCAACCAAAAAGTCCAGGAGCCTTATCGGATATCCAACAAAGTAATAAGTTCTTCCTCGCACAAAAAGTCAGGATGTTAAAAAGTTTTTCCTGATGTGCATTAATAATGCAACTAGCCTAAGAGAAAAGACACTGGGTCCAGTTCAAGCTCCATCTTCAGAATTGTTCCATTTCACCCAAAATATCACTCTAGTATGCCTGAAGTTTGGGACAAGTCCAAAAACAGTGGTTGAAAGTTCCAGTATTTACTTTACATTTAGAACACATTGGAGAAACCCCCGTCTTAAATTTCGAGAGACGATCTGAAGTCAGATGGGCTCTATGCAGAATTCTGAGTTGCAATGCTTTAGTTCTATTACAAACTGAACTTTTCTTTGCATTATCACAGATGTCTTCCCATGTTTCTGCTGTAATTTTACTCCCAGCTCTTCCTCCCAGACCCTTCCCAGCTGCTCAGCCTCTCCACAAGAACATTCCCTTCAGGATGCTGTAAAAAGTAATAATGGAGACTTCACCCTTAGAACAAAACACCCTCTTTTCTATGTTAGGGTTATAGAAATCAGTTAACAATGATTTTTTTCTGTATATAATCTCTTATCTGAAAGAAACGAAAAAGATCCTTGTTGGGTATGTTAAATGTCTGTACTATTTGACTAAAATACATCATCGTTCCTTCATCAAGCAAATCTCGAGGAGACTGCCTCTGTCGATGTAGCAGTAATTTTGTTTTTTTTTTGTAATTTATTTTTTTATTGAAGTTCATCAAACAAACATTTCCATAAGATGTATTTAAGACATTGTACATATATATCATATAATCATATATATCAAAAAATTTCCACAAAGTATTTATCTGGGGTATACACTTATAAAAAAGAGTGGAAAGAAACAACAAGTAAAAGGAAAGAACTATGTACAAGTAGGGAGTGATCTTTTTTTTTACAACAGATTCATTGATTTGTGAGAATAAAATCAGGCCTATGAGGCATTATGTAGTTAAACCATTTTTCCCAGTATGAATCAAATTGTTCCAGCTTATGATTAACAGATGCTGTTATCTTCTCCATTTTGTAAATGTCCATTGTAATTTCCATCCATGTATTTAAAGTTGGGCTCTCCTGTGATAACCATTTCCTAGTAAGAATCTTTATACCAGCTACCAACAGTATATTCATTAAATATTTATCTCTGTTCAACCATTCGAGGTATATACCCAAAATATATGGTCTTACTCTCCAAGGGGAATTTCACATTTAAAGATGTATTGTAGGGCATTGTGTATCCCCCTCCAATAGTTTTTGATAACAGGGCAGTCCCAAAAAATATGATAATGATTTGCATTTTGATTTCCACAATTTCTCCAGCAAACAGGGAGGTTTGTAATAAAGAGAGAGGGTTTCTGAGAGGGTGTAATAAAATACCTTATCAAGTTTTTCCATCCAAACTCCTTCCATTTCTGTGAATTGGTACACTTCCATTGATATCTCCACACTGTTGTCCATTCTTCCTCAGATATAATTATCCCTCCTTCCTTTTCCCATTTTGTTTTAACGTATGAAGTCGAATGTGTTTTAAGATTTGACAACCCCTTATACATGCTTGAAATGATTCTACTACCATTATCTGAATTATATGCTTTTCTAAAGAGCTCTATCAAGCATGTATTTGCCTTGGTTACATTTTAAAGCATCTTATTAACACATTGTCGCATCTGTAAATACCGATAAAAATCTTATTTTTCTAATAAGTGTTTCTCTTTAAGCATTTCAAAACTGAACAGTATTCTTTCTTTTATTATATTGCAAAGAACTGCCATCCGCATAACAAGCCAATTTATGCTCTGTCCCTTTAATAGTAATTCCACTGATATCTTCATTTTGTCTGATGTATTGAGCTAATGGTTCCAGATATAACGCGAAGAGTAGTGGTGACCATGCACAACCCTGTCTCGTGCCTCTTTCTAAGGTAAGACTATTTGATAAATATCCATTGATTTAAATCCTAGCAGTAGGATTGTCATATAGTGTCTGTATAGTTTTAATAATTGTGTCTTGGAAACCAAATCTATGTAAAACTCTGTAAAGAAAATTCCAATTAACCGAATCAAAAGCTTTTTCAGGGTCCACGCTTAACACTATTGCTTTGATTTTATTTTTTTGTATATGATCCATAATGTGAAGTGTCCTTTGTATATTGTCTTGAGTCTAGCGTTGTCATATAAAACCTGTCTGATCATTACGTATCGGTATGGGTAGAAACTCCTCTAATCGTTTGGCCATGATGGAGGTAAATAACCTATAATCTACATTAAGAACGGACATTGGTCTAAATGACCCACATTCCATTTTATCCTTGCCTTCTTTTGGTATAGCTAAGATTATCGCTTCCTTCCAACTGGGTGGCATTTGTGCCTTTTTTAGAGCCCAGTTCAGTGTGGGGAGTAAAACTCATTTTTAAATTCTTTGTACCACTCTGCCGTATACCCATCTGATCCTGGTGACTTGCTTAATTTAAGCCTACTAATTGCAGCTTTTAATTCAACTTCAGTTATGTCAGCAGTCATCCTTCTATTTTGTTCTTCGCTTAAAGTGGGTAACTCTAGAGAATTCTAGAAGGTGTCAATTTGGGTTATGCTTCCCCCTGGAACTTTGGAATATAGCGTTTTGTAAAACACTTCAAAATCTTCTTGAATTTCACTTAGCTTATTTTTTAATCATTTTCGTTCTTGAGTCCCTAATTCTATGAATTGTATTTTCTGCTTTCTTTTTTTTCAGTTTTCATGCCAGTATTCTTGTAGATTTCGATCCACTTTCATAATGTCTCTGTTTCAGAAACATTAAGTTTTTCCTGATTTCTTACGTAGCCAAACTATTTATTTCATTCCTAATTCTTCTAATTTCCCCTAATGTATCCTGTGCCAAATTCAATTTGTGTTTTTTCTCTAGTTCCTTCAGCCTATTTTGTAATTCCTCTGATGTTTTATTCCTTATTTTTTTCTTATCTGAAGATATCGCTATAATTTTCCCTCTTAAGACCGCCTTCAGAGTATCCCATAAAATGGGAGGTGAAACCTCTTTGTTATCATTAAATTCTAAGTAGAGACCAATTTCTTTTTTAATTCATTTCTTAAAGTATGGATCATTGAGTAGAATTGAAATTAATTTCCAAATAGTATTCTTTGGTCGTAGGTTAAAATCAACAGATAAAATATATAGGTGCATGGTCACTTACATCTATTGTCCCAATTCCACAGGTGTTTATTTTGTCTTTGTCTTTTCCAAATGTTACGAAATAGTCTATTCTTGTATATACAGAATGGGAGGCAGAATAATGAGTGTAATCCCTTCTGTTGGGGAAAAGGTCCCTCCATATACCAATTAGACCAGCACCCTCAAAAAGTGTATTAACTTTCTTATGTAAGGATTTTGTTTCATAGGTTTTGTCTATTGACAGAGTCTGACTTTGGTTGTAATTGTAAATTTAAGTCTCCCCCATATATCAGGAGACCTTCTGTTTCCGTTACCATAATATCAGTAATTTTCTGAAAGAAACCAATATCACTTCCTGGGGGTGCGTATATATTCAATAGAGTAACTGAATTGCCGTCTATATTCCCCCTTACCAGAATATATCTGCCTTCTTTATCTCCCATTTCAAATATTTTTTCAAAATTTAGCTTACTTGAGATAAGAATAGCAACTCCTCTCCTATGTCCCGATTTATATGAGGAGAAAAACAGATTAATGAAGCCCATTCTCTTTAGTTTTTTATGCTCATTATCAGTTAAATGAGTTTCCTGTAAATATACTACATGGGCTTGTTCTTTTTTCATTTTAGATAAAATTCTCTTATGTTTTATTGGATTTAATAGCCCATTTACATTAAAAAATGAATTTTACCTTGTCCTTAGCCATCTGTATTTATCTGTCAATGTATCATTGTAATTAGAATAAAACTTAATTGATCTACTCCCTAAACAAATAAGAACCAAGAAACTCAAATAATAACAAAAATGGCAACGAACGTGTGATTCCAAGGCTGAGGTCTCTAGTAAATGACCCTGCGTTGAGCTAGAGGAAATGTCTAGCTGTGGGGGTTAACCCCTCCTACTTATGAGTTGAGGGCCCCCATTGCAGTATTCATAAAAGTCAGTGAACAAATCCATTACACAGAAAAGATTTCCCTGTGTACTCCTCCTATATATATATATATATACACACACACAGAAATATATATATGTATGCATACATATATACACACACATACACATATATGCACACACATATATATATTCTGATTTTGGTGGGGAAAATGGAGTAAGTGAGCGAATAAAGAATAACAACTAAGTAATATAAAATCTACATTATAATAAGTATTTCTCGAGATAGGTATATCACCGTGTACTTTTGCTTCTCAACATTTTTAAAGTTAGCCAAACCTTATGGCTCTTCTGAAGGGGGTGAGGACTGTCATTGGGAAACTCCCGGTCTCTTCCTGATATGTTTCTCTTGGCCTCCTCCCGTCTCCTGCCTTCTCATTTCTCGCACTATTTCCCAAGTCGAGCGGGACAATTCCTCAGCCAGGCTTTCCTTCATTTTGGTCATGCTGACGGGCAACCCTCTGGCCTTCATGTCTGTAGTCGCCTCTTCCACTGTCTGGTACAACCGCGTCCCATTGTCATAAAACACTCGAAGTTTAGCAGGGTACGGAGTTTGAAATCTAATCTTATTTTGCTTTAATACTCGCTTTACTTCGGAATATTCTTTGCGTTTCTGGAGGACCGCGGGGGGGTAATCTTGGTCGAAATATATAATTTATCCTCTAAAAACACTCTCTTCATACCCCAGGCCCTTCCTAGAACCTCCACCTTGGTGCTGTACCAAAGGAATTTAATTATTATTGAGCATGGCTTTCTATACTGGGTAGGTTTTGTGGGCTCTTTCGACTTCCAGCTTCATAGCCGGGGGAAGATCCAGCGCGTCCCACAGTAACTTTCTGACAAACTCCGTCATAGACGAGCCCTCTGCTCCTTCGGGAACGTTGTAGATTCTGATATTTTTCCGCCGTGATCTTCCCTCCAGGTCAAGCAGTTTACCTTCTTGGTGATGTATTATTTTTATTGTCTTGCTCAGCATCCATTCCACGTTTTGAACGTGATCTTCCACCTTCTCAATGCGAGTCTCTGCCACTGCTATTTTTTGATTAACTCTGGCGAGCTCTGCCCTAATATCACGGAGCTGCTGCTCTATTTCTTTCCGGAACTCCCTTATCTCTTTCAGGATTTCGAAGATAGTCGCCACTTCATCTGTATGAGGCCCAGCAGCCACCTCGCTGCACTCCTCTCGGACGCAGGCTCCACAGTGTCGCTTTTTTAATTTCCATTTCTTCTCCCCATTCTTGCCCCTCTTTTCAGTTCAAATATTTTTCGAAAAATATTATATTTGACGGGTTAATGGGGCTTAATACGCGTTTTTTCGGAGGAGCTAGTGACTTAAGCTGCCATTCTCGACGATGATGTCACCGGAAACTTCAGCAGTAATTTTGTGCTGCTCTTAGCTTTCTCTCTCTCCCCCCCAACTTAAATTTTGAATTCATAATTTTTAATTGCTGATTCTTGAAGGAGAGTAATATGTTTACAAGAAGTGGGAAGAATTTGCATGAATCTACTGACAAAGGGAATGGAAAAGGTAATGGAAAAGGAAAGATTCCGAAGGAAAGATCTGAAGAAATGCCATCATGGGCTGAAGACATCGTTCAGACATTGAATTTAATTCAAGAACAGAATACGGTAATTAAAGATCAACTGGAAAAGAGTAATAATGAAATGAAGTTCTTTCTGGGAAATCTTAAAGATGTGGAAACTCAAGTTACTAAACACAAAGAGGAATTGAAGTTAACCAAGCAGAAATTGTCTGAAACTACAACCCGTTTGCAAAAATATCATGATAAGATTATAGATTTAGAAACCAGGTCTCGCCAAAACAACATACGAATCACTGGATTGCAAGAAGCTGAAAATGGAGATCTAACAGTTTACTTTGGTAAGCTCTTTCATACTTTATTTCCGACTATTTTATCAAAGCCGCCTGCTATTGAAAGGGCACACAGACTTTCGAAATTTAAAAACTCAAGCAGACCAAGAGTTATTTTGGTTTGTTTTCATCACTTTAAAATTAAAGATCAAATAATGTGGCAGGCAAGAAAACAGAGAGTTTTCAGATTCAACGGGTCTGAGCTCAGTTTTTATGAAGATTACCAGAAAGAAGTAATGGTACAATGATTAAGATTTGCTTCGGTAATGAAACAAGCATATGATAAGAAATTATTTCCCTCTCTGAGATATCCAACAAGAATGAAAGTTTCTCTTCCTAATTCTTCTCCACGTATTTCCTTTGATCCCAAAGCCGCGCTGGATTTTGTTCAGGCTATACCTATCACCGTCACCGATAATACTACCGAATGAACTATCTGAAAAACTGTTCGATTATTTGTATATTATTCATAGTTTAAAAAGATATATGAAGGCTAATTGGATATTTTATTGAGAGATTAATAAAAGAAGATAAGAAAACCTGCTTATTTAATATATCCTATTGGATTTTTTTTGGAAAGAAGATTTACGGCTCAAGTTTGACTGTTTAAATGGCTAATTAGATATTTGACTGAGATAAAGGGATTTGTTCTTTTTATTTAATATTTGGTTTTGATGTTTCTTTTTGTTGTTACTTACTATACTAACTGGTAGTTTTCTTTCCTATTTCCTATTTCTTTTTACATATATATATATATATATCCAGGAGGGTTTAGTTACTTATGATATTACTAATTAATATTTCTGTAAATTTAGTTTGGTTAAATATACGGAATTATCAAAGATGGCGGTGATGAGGAATACAACCATATAGAAAACACGCATGCTCCGGAACCACCCAATGGGAAAAAAACCTCTTAACTCTAAACCCGCCCACCCTCCCAAAAGCTCGAAAAAAGACAAAAAGGAAAAAACCCTTCTTTTTTAAATCTGTTTTATTATAGCAATATATAACCAAATTTAATAGTTTTCTTAGAGATTTAAAGCTTAATTTAAGATGGTGCTGGCTTTTCTCTTTAAGAGATTATATTATTTTGGTTCTTTTTTGTTTAATACATGACGGAATGTAAACACTCGCCTTTGCTGAGACATAACTGTTTTTCTTGCAAGGTCATCTTATTTTTTGTGTACAGGCACTCGCTGGTGGGGGGGGGGGGGTGGAGGGAGGGACGAGACCGACAGAGCGCCCCGTGGCTTTGCATCTATCTTAGTTCGCTTGCCTTTTTTCGAGATTTTGGGAGGATGGGCAGGTTTAGAGTTAGGAGTTTTTTTTCCCATTGGGTGGTTCCGGAGCATGCGTGTTTTCTATATGGTTGTATTCCTCATCACTGCCATCTTTGATAATTCCGTATTGGTATGTGCTCTGCGCATGTATAAAGTAAATTAGAATAAATTTATACTATGGCAGTCAAACGGATTAATGTAATAAGTTGGAATGTACGTGGTAGAATGTACATTCTATCAAACGAAAAAAGACTTTTAAAATTATTAATCGATTCCAACCTGATATAATTTTTGCTCAGGAGACACGTATCAAGGTGGGAGATCAAAATAGGTTTTTTAGATGGTGGAATGGCCTGCAGTTCCATGCTGCTTCACGAAGTAAAACTAAGGGCGTATCTATCTTTATTAAATCTAGTATATTTACTCAAGAGGATATGGAATCAGACTCTAATGGGAGATTTTTAATTGTTAAAGGAGTGATTTTTAATAGAAAGGTTGTTTTAGTTAATTTGTATGGTCCCAATTTAGATGATCCTTCTTTTTTTAAAAAAGTATTTGCTTTATTCCAGATTTAAATGAGTATATGTTAATAATGGGTGGGGATTTCAACTGTTGTTTAAATCCTTTGATTGATAAAGAGTTCAACTAATCAGAGACTTACAAATTGCTCTGCATCAGTTATCAACTCCTTTTTGATCAATTCTGGGTTGATCGAATTATGGAGGCATTTACACCCTGATAATAGAGAATATTCCTTCTTTTTGCATGTCTACAAAAAATATTCGAGGATTGATTATATTATAATTGATCCCCACCTTTTGCTTAATGTTAAAAACTGTGCATATGACGCCATTGCTATATCTGATCATGCGCCTTTGAGTTTGTCCTTTGAATTTGACGATTTTTTGAATTTGAATTTGTCATTTTTGTCTGTCCATGTCTCAGACTTTATTGCAAAACTCTGATTTTATCAGTTTTATTGAAAGCCAGATAAAATAATTTTTTTCTTTTTAATGATATAGGAGGTATGTCCAAATTAATTATATGGGATACATTCAAAGCATTTTTACGTGGTCAGATTATTTCTTATTCAGCTAAACTCAAAAAACAGACAAAAGCAGAATTAGATAAAATTTCAAAACAAATTAAAAATTTAGATAATGTCTATGCGCTTTCCCCTAATGTTGACTTATTTAAAAAAAGGTGTGGAACTTCAATCACAATATAATCTATTATTAAGTCATCCAATCAAAGGTTATCTACTTAAGTTAAAGAGCCAATTTTGTATGTTTGGAGATAAAAATAATAAATTACTTGCTTTTCAATTAAAATCGGCTGGAGCCAAAAGGCAAATTTTGAAAATTCGTAGAAAGGATGGTACCTTGGCTCGGGAATATGAAGAAATCAATAAGATTTTCCAAGATTTTTATACTGGACTTTATAAATCTCAATCTTCAGTAGATTCTTCTGAAATGAATGCTTTTTTACGAAAGATTGTTTTCCCTAAAATTTCTGCTGAGGATCAAAAAACTCTTGATGCCCAAATTACTGAATCCAAAATCCATAAAGCTATTTTTTCAATGCAATCTGGTAAGGCCCCAGGACTTGATGGTTATCCTGTAGAATTTTATAAAAAAGTTTGGAAAACTGCTTTCTCCATATATGTTGGAGATGCTTAAAGATTCTTTTGTGAAAAGTGAATTACTCTCTACTTTCTATGAAGCTTTTGTTTCTTTAAGCATCAAAAAGGATAAAAATCCTACTGATTGTGCCTCATACAGACTTATTTAATTACTGAATGTTAATGTTAAGATTTTCTCAAAGATAATGGCCAATCGGTTGGAGAGTTTTTGGGTAAAATCATTTTTAAAGATCAAACAGGCTTTATAAAGGGTCGTTATTCTTTTTCAAATGTTCGGAGATTATTTAACATTATATATTCGCCCTCTTCTAAAACTCCACAATCTGTTATATCTTTGGATGCTGAAAAAGCATTTGATCGAGTCGAATGGAAATATTTATTTAATGTTTTAGAAAAATTTGATTTTGGGATTAATTTTAATAATTGGATTAAAATGACATATAAAGCTATTGCTACTGTTGTCACCAATAACCGTAGGTCTCCCCTTTTTCAGCTATCACAGGGGACAAGATGAGGTTGTCCATTAAGTCCTTTGTTATTTAACTTAATATTAGAACCCCTCGCTATTGCTCTTCGTGAAGCTAGAAAAATTCATGAGATTTTTATGAATGGGACCATGCACAAGATTTCTCTTTATGCTTATGATTTATTGGTATATATATATATCTAAACCTGAAGAATCTATTCCTGCTTTGCTAAAATTATTTGACAAATTTGGAGATTTTTCAGGATATAAAATAAATTTTAGTAAAAGTGAATTATTTCCTTAAAATGAATTTGTCTCTGTATATGATAATATTCCTTTCAAAGTTACAGATTCTTTTAGAGTCCTCCTTTAGTGGACTCTATGAAGTACTCATTTAGTAGATGGAGCCCACTTACATTTTCACTTGTTGGTCATATTCATATAGTTAAAATGATGATTTTACTGAAATTTTTATATTTATTTCAGAATATTCCTGTTTTTTTTATCAGATTGACTATTATTCTATCTTTTATTTGGGATAATAAAAGACCAAGGATCAGTAAAAATCATTTACAAAAGTTGAAAAAGGACGGAGGTCTCGCTTTGCCTAATCTAAGAATGTATTATTGGGCTGTTAATTTGCGATATATGTCCTTTTGGTTATATTGGGGTGATAGAAATGACCGGCCAATCTGGATAGACCTGGAACTGAGAGCTATGAAACAGTTTTATTTAACTTCATTATTAAGAGTTGCTGTACCTATACAATTAGCTAAAGTTGATAATTTAAATTTATATCCTGTGGTTAAGCACTCTTTACAAATTTGGCTCCAGTTCCACAATTTTTTTTAATCTTAAAAAATTTAAACTTGGTAGTATAATTTATCGTAATTACTTTTTTAAACCTTCCTGGAGTGATCCAATTTTTTTACTTTGGAAAAATAAAGGAATTAAGTCTTTTTTGGACTTACTTAAAGAAGGCAGATTGATGTCTTTTGAACAATTAGTCAATAAAAATTCTCTTCCATATTCACATTTTTTACAATATCTTCAAGTTAGACATTTTTTACAAAAATATTTAAGTAATTTTCCTTATATATTGGAGGCTGACTTGTTAGATACTATTATGAATATGAACCCCTTGTTGAAAGGTTCTATTGGAAGAATTTATAATTTATTATTACAATGGGATAAGCGCCCTTTACTTAAAACTAAACAAGATTGGGAGCAAGAACTCAATTTGACTTTTATATGGGAAGATTGTACACAGATTCTGAAGTTGGTTAACTCTTCCTCGGTCTGTGCTAGTCATTCACTGATTCAATTTAAAATTGTACATCGTTAACATTGGACAAAAGAGAGACTTTCTAAAATATTTCCCAGTGTCGACAAGTATTGTGATAGATGTAAAACTGACACATATGTTCTGGTCATGTTCAATATTAAAACCGTTCTGGAAGTCAGTCTTTTCGACAATTTCTAAAGCACTTAGAATCAATTTACAACCTAATAAATTGACTGTGCTTTTTGGAATAATTCCTCAAAAGTATTTCTCTGTCTGACCAACATGTTATTGCCTTTGTTACATTGATAGCTAGGAGGGCCATTTTGTTGAAATGGAAGGATATATCTGCTCCTACTTTGTCACAATGGTTCTCTCAAGTGATGCTGTGTCTCAGTTTGGAGAAAATTAGAAGTCGAACCTTTGAACCTTTATTTGATTTTGTGAAGAGATGGGGCTCATTTGCTCGTTACTATCATTTCAGTTAACTGATAGATTTCCTCCATGATCTAAGTGTAAATTTTGTTTTGATATATTTTTTCTTCTTGTTGGCAGTTTGTGTTTATTCTTAGAAGCTTTCTATATGACGCATGGCCCCAGGGTTGTGCCCTCAATGGGTTCTTTTTTTCTCACTTTTCTTGCTTAGTAGGGGTTTTTTTTTATATTCACAAAAATTTTCAATTTTTAAGACAATTTTTTTTGAGGCATTGTGTGTTGTTACTTCAATGTACCTGTGTATTTTTGAATAATAATAATAATAAAAAGATTTGGAAAAAAAAAGCAAGAAAGAAAGAAACAAAGAATCAAATCTCCTAGATGGAAAATACCCTTAGAAATCGGTTATTGGAGTGAAGGGTGATATTTTCGCTGTGTTGCCCTCAATTTGTCGCACCACCCTCCAAGCCCTGATTGTTATTGTGACAATTGTAATTGCTATTGGATTGTGACAATATTCTTAACTAGTTTCAGCTTATTGAGGAAAAGCAAATTAATAAAAGGGCATTTTGCCTGTGAAGCTTCAATGTCTAGCCAAATTGAGGAGGGGTCCCTGCAAACCCAGTCAGCCACATAAGATAAAAAGGAACTTAATTGATATTTTTTGATGTCTGGAAAATCCAGACCCCCTAGACTATGGGAAGCTGTAACTTAGACATTTTAAGACATTTTAATACAGGGTCTTTTTTTTTGTTCCAGATGAAAGAAACAAACCAGCCAGTTTTTTTAAAAGTATTTGTTGGGTAAAAATGACTGCAATCATTTGTATTGGGTAGAGCAAACGAGGAAGAATGTTCATTTTGAGCAAGGATTTTTGGCGAAGCCAAGAAATGGGAAGAGTGCTCCATCGCTCAAGATCCTGTTTGATTTTGTCAAATAACTGTGCAAAGTTAGCTTTGAGCAATTGATCAAACATAGGTGTGATAAATATTCCTAAATAAACAAAACCTGTCTGCGACCATTTAAAGGGGAAAACACCCTGAGTGTCAGGTACCTGCTGCAGATTCCCCAGAGGCATAGCATTGTATAGGGTGGTGCACTGATATAGCAGGGTTTGATAAGAAAATTAGAACATCATCCACATACAATGTAATTTTATGTGACTTTAGTCCTATGTCTGGAGTAGATATTTTGGGGTCTCGCCGAACAGCCTCAGCCAATGGCTCGATCACTAGTGTGAAAAGTAATGGTGATAAAGGGCAGCCCTGCTGGCTACCCCTCAGAATACTAAAATTATCCGACCTAATACCATTAGTGAGAATCGCAGCCAAAGGGTCATTATAAAGAACCTTCACCCACTTAATAAAATTATTGCCCAAAACAAATCATTCTAAAGTGAAGAAAGATACGGCCATTCGACACCATCAAATTCCTGCATCTAAGAAAACCACCAAGCCATCCACTGCCTGTTGCTGACATGCCTGAATCACATAAAGTAATCTTCTGATATTGTTAGATGATCTAGGGTCTTTTACAAAACCCATTTGATTCTCTTTTATGATAAAAGGTAATACAATTTCTAATCGCAATGCTAAGGTTTTAGATAAGATTTTAAAGTCAATTTCTAACAATGAAATAGGCTTGTAGAAGGCACAATCTTTAGGGCTTTTTTCTTTCTTAAGAATTAGGGAGATATTAGCTTCTCTCAATGATGGTGGGAGGAAACCACAATTAAATGCATGCCTGAAGATGTTTAGCATAGGTTCTGATAATAACCCTGTGAACTCTTTATAGAATTCACTAGTGAGTCCATCAGGACCAGGGGCATTCCTACTTTGGAGCTGTCTCACAGCTTCCTGTATCTCATGTATAGCTAACAGAGCACTGAGGAGGGACTCTTGTTCAGAAGAAATGCCTGGGAGATCTAAATTCCTGAAAAAGATCTCCATCCTAGATTGTCCAACGTTACATTGCTCAGATTGATACAATTTAGAATAAAAATTCTTAAACACAACATTAATCATTTTAGAATTACTAGTGTGGGCTCCTGTCCCATCCCTAATTGAAGCAATAGTCTGAGAAGCATTTTTCTTTCTAGCCAAATAAGCCAAATACTACCTGGTTTTTCACCATGTTCAAACAATCATTGTTTAGCAAATGTCAATTTTCCTTTGGCTGCTTGTGTAAGTAAAGAGCTTAGTGTGCAGCGTACGGCTGTGATATTCTGTAACTTGGCTGCAGAAGGCTTACTAATATAATCCTTCACTGCCACAAGCCTTGCTTCCACTAGGTGCTGCTGTTCCACAGCTTGTCGCTTCTTACTAGCAGAGTAGGAGATAATTAATCTCCTTGCATAGGCCTTCGTGGTTTCCCAGAGCATCGATGGACTACTAGCTGATTTGGAATCAATAGATAGGAAAGTTTTGAATTTGGAAGTAAAATAGTCTATAAATTTATTATCTTTTAGAATAAAAGGATTCAGCCTCCAATTCTAGATCGTGCTGAATTATCTTTGGGTTTAATATTTAAGTATACTGCTGCATGGTCAGAAATAGCAATATTTCCATTTGTGCTGGATACAACTAAATCTAGGAGCGTTTTGGGGGTTAGAGAAAAGACTATTCTGAGGTTCTGGTGACGTCATCGTCGAGAATGGCAGCTTAAGTCACTAGCTCCTCCGGAAAAACGCGTATTAAGCCCCGATATCCCATCAAATATAATATATTTTGAAAAATATTTTAACTGAAAAGAGGGGCAAGAATGGGGAAAAGAAATGGAAATAAAAAAAGCAACACTGCAGAGCCTGCGTCCCAGAGGAGTGCAGTGAGCGGCTCTCCAACCCAACTGCGTGCTAGCGAGGCGGACGCTGGGCCTTGTTCAGGCGAAGCGGCAAATATCTTCAAAATCCTGAAAGAGATAAGGGAGTTCCAGAAAGAAATAGAGCAGCAGCTCCATGATATTAAGGCAGAGCTCGCCAGCGTTAATCAAAAAATAGCGGTGGCAGAGACTCGAATTGAGAAGGTGGAAGATCGTGTTCAAAACGTGGAACGGATACTGAGTAAGACAATAAAAATAATACATCACCAAGAAGGTAACCTGCTTGACCTGGAGGGAAGATCATGGCGGAAAAATATCACAATCTACGACGTTCCCGAAGGAGCAGAGGGCTCATCTATGACAGAGTTTGTCGGAAAGTAACTGTGGGACGTGCTGGATATTCCCTCAGCTATGAAGCTGGAAGTCGAAAGAGCCCACCACGTGTTAGTCCCAAAATCTACCCAGGATAAAAAGCCATGCTCAATTATAATTAAATTCCTTCGGTACGGCACCAAGGCAGAGATTCTACGAAGGGCCTGGGGTAAGAAGAGAGTGTTTTTCGACGATAAATTAATATATTTCGACCAAGATTACCCCCCTCCCCCCCGCGGTCCTGCAGAAACGCAAAGAATACTCTGAAGTAAAGCGAGTACTAAAGCAAAAAAAGATTAAATTTCAAACTCCGTACCCTGCTAAACTTCGAGTGTTTTATGACAACGGGACGCGGTTGTACCAGACAGTGGACGAGGCGACTACAGACATGAAGGCCAGAGGGTTACCCGCCAGCGTGACCAAAATGAAGGAAAGCCTGGCTGAGGAATTGTCCCGCTCAGCTTGGGAAATAGTGCGAGAAATGAGAAGGCAGGAGATGGGAGGAGGCTGAGAGAAATATATCAGGAAGAGACCGGGAGTTTCCTAAAGACAGTCCTTCCTTCAGAAGAGCCATAAGGTTTGGCTAACTTTAAAAATGTTGAGAAGCTAAACGGAAGCAAAAGTACACGGGGATATACCTATCTCGAGAAATACTTATTATAATGTGGATTTTATAGTACTTATTTGTTATTCTTTATTCGCTCACTTACTCCTTTTGCCCCACCAAAATGAGAATATGTATATATGTAGTGTATGTGTGTGTGTATATATATATATATATATATATATTTGTGTGTGTGTGTGTGTGTGTGTGTGTGTGTATATATATATAAAATGGAGTTCTGTGTAATGGATTTGTTCACTGACTTTTATGAATACTGCAATGGGGGCCCTCAACTCACAAGTAGGAGGTGTTATCCCCCACAGCTCGACATTTCCTCTAGTTCAACGCAGGGTCATCTACTAGAGACCTCAGCCTTGGAATCACACGTTCGTTGCCATTTTTGTTATTACTTGTGTTTCTTGGTTCTTATTTGTTCAGGGAGTAGATCGATTAAGTTTTATTCTAATTTCAATGATACATTGACAGATAAATACAGATGGCTAAGAACAAGGTAAAATTCATTTCTTTTAATGCCAATGGGCTATTAAATCCAAACGTAAGAGAATTTTATTCAATTTGAGTCATACTGGGAAATATGGTTTAACTACATAATGCCTCATAGGCCTGATTTTATTCTCACAAATCAATGTATCTGTTGTAAAAAAAAAGATCACTCCCTACTTGTACATAGTTCTTTCCTTTTGCTTGTTTTTTCTTTCCACTCCTTTCTATAAGTGTGTACCTTAGATAAATACTTTGTGGAGATTTGTGATATATATGATTATATGATATATAGGTACAATGTCTGAAATACATCTTATGAAAATGTTTGTTTGATGATGAACTTCAATAAAAAAATAAATTATAAAAAAAAGAATAAAGTCTATTCTGGTGTAACACTTGTGATGAGATCTGAAGGATTATTCTAAAGTGGACCGTTCCTTTAAAAAGAGAGAGAGGGAGCGAACAGCGTGTGTACTTTTTCAGCAACAGAGAGAGAGAGAAAGTCTGTGAGTTGCCTTGGAAACTGAAAGGCGGAGCTATATGATGGACACCTCGTGTTCTGCACTTGCGAGACATATACAAGGTCAGTTGAATTTATAATCAGACACACCAGAGACAAGGAGGACACTGACACTGGGTGAGCTTTGTGTGCCAATAACAAGGGTGGGGTTTTTGCTCACAGTGTCGACAAAGGAGTGACTGGTGGGGAGCTATTGGTGTGTTTAACTCTGGCCTGGGTTGATAACTCCACCACAGAAGACAGTCCTTTTTTTGTGGTCACAAGTCGGTGAACAGGAATAGGAGGACGATGTGGAGGATCAATGTGATCGGCACTGGGAAGACAAAACATCTCTCTCTCTCTCTCTCTCTCTCCAACTCTGCTCAAATAAAACTCCAGAACTGAACTGACTACTTAACATACCACTGTAAGACTGTATCATCTAATCACCTGAGCTGGAAGAAGCTTAGGAACTTTATTTACTCACCTATATATATGCATATACTCTGCTAACCTGTTTACTTTAACTTGTTTTATATTACTTTAGTCACGTAGTTACTAATAAAATAGAGTTTATAACTAAAGACTCAGACTTCAGGTGTGTCCACTTCTGCTGGTTCTTTTTAACCCATTATGGGGTACGTAACACACTTGTGTGGATTAGAAAAAAATGTGAAATCTTTGTCTGAGGGATGTAACAACCTCCAGACATCCACAAGTCCTAGTTCTCCACATAAGCCCATAATTTGTTTGGACTGTGAGAACAGCAATGGGGGATCACTAGGCACTCTGTCCATAAATGGGTCCATGAAACAATTAAAATCTCCACCTACAATAATATTTTGTATTGAAAAGCTTGTAAGTTTGGAAAAAGTATCAATTAGAAATTTGAGAGGATGAGCTGGAGGGCAGTAAACATTGAGAATACCATATTCCTCTCCACACATTGAAGCCTTAACAATCACAAATCTCCCATACTTATCCTTAATGCAGTCTAATAACTTAAAAGGTAAGTTCTTCCGAATTAAAATGGCCACCACCCTACTCCTGGTATTAAAAGATGAAAAATCAACTTGATCAAATCCACTCTGTTGCAGTTTTAGATGTCCTTTATCATTTAAATATGTCTCCTGCAATAAGGCTATATCTACCCTTTCCTTTTTCAGGTTTAGTAGGATTTTCTTTCTCTTGATTGGTGAATGACTCCCCTTAATGTTCCAAGAGCACAATTGTAATATATTACTGGCCCTTTATAACAATCATATGACTCCGGAGGAGAAGAAACCTGACTTAAGATCAGCTGAGCAGCAATAAGTAAATTAAAAAAACACACAAAAAAACAAAGCGCCAACAGCGCTGAACAAGAGGACTTAAAGGGGATATCTGAACCTTCTAGCATCCCATATTCTGCCCCACTGCCAATACGGCATTTAGCATAGTCAAAAATGAAAACAGGGCATAATTTATCAATCCACTGATTTGTTACTGTCATGTTTAAGCTCCTTCAGGCTACAGCAGCACCACTAATTTAAACAAATAACGAAACTGTATTAATCAAAACAAACACATTACCCATCCTATAAGATATCTTGCCATCAAGTAATGAAAAGGTAAAATAAAGCAACTATCAAGCATGCTATCGTCCATAACCAGGGCTACACAATATACTGTATACATTCTTTAGCCCAACATGTCCACAGAAGTTTTAGCTTTGTCAGGAGAATCAAATATCTTGGTGATTTTTAGTACTGCTGAGTATAGCATAAAGTACTGGATTCTGGATTCTCTCGGTTGCTTCTTTACCTGGTCGAATTCCTTGCGCTTCCAAATAACGGCCACTGAAAAATCTTGAAAAAAACATAAGCCTGTATCCCTCATATATTAAAGCCTGGGCATCAGTCCCACGGCCTCTCGAAGCCTCCATCACTCTTTGCTTATCACCAAAATTATGGAACCACATGAGGACAGGTTGAGGGCGTTGGCCTGGGCCCTGTTTCGGAGCCAGCTCCTTCCACTTTAATGCGCCCAGCCTTGGTTTTCAAATCAAGGAAATTAGGCAGCCAACCCTCAAAAAACTTTGCTGGCTGGCTGCCTTCTGTACCTTCAGGTAGACCAATGATTCATATATTCTTTCTCCTACCTTGGACATGGTGGAGGATTACAAATACCTGGGGATATGAATTGACAATAAACTGGACTGGTCAAAGAACACTGAGGCTGTCTACAAGAAGGGTCAGAGCCGTCTCTACTTCCTGAGGAGACTGAGGTTCTCTAACATCTGCTGGACAATGCTGAGGATGTTCTACGAGTCTGTGGTGGCCAGGGCTAGCATGTTTGCTGTTGTGTGCTGGGGCAGCAGGCTGAGGGTAGCAGACACCAACAGAATCAACAAACTCATTTGTAAGGCCAGTGATGTTGTGGGGGTGGAACTGGACTCTCTGACGGTGGTGTCTGAAAAGAGGATGCTGTCCAAGTTGCATGCCATCTTGAACAATGACTCTGATCCACTCCATAATGTACTGGTTAGGCACAGGAGTACATTCAGCCAGAGACTCATTCCACCGAGATGCAACACTGAGCGTCATAGGAAGTCATTCCTACCTGTGGCCATCAAACTTTACAACTCCTCCCTCGGAGTGTCAGACACCCTGAGCCAATAGGCTGGTCCTGGACTTACTTCCACTTGGCATGATTAACTTACTAGTATTTAATTATTTATGGTTTTATATTGCTATATTTCTACACTATTCTTGGTTGGTGCGACTGTAATGAAACCCAATTTCCCTCGGGATCAATAAAGTATGTCTGTCTATCTGTCTACCTCTGTTCTCAAGGTCATTGATATGGTCAGACAGGCTTTGAACTTGCTTTTCTAGTGCCGGGATGCGGCTTTGGGCCAGATCAGCTACAGTCTCTACCATGCAGACTCAGCCCTCGACCTCTGTCGTTCTTGTATCAAAAGTTTTAAGTTCTAGTGTGTGGTTCTGGAGTGTTAGAGAGAGTGGAGTCAGCTTCTTGTCCATCACTTTGGATATGTTCTCCGTAACTTCCTGAATTACTTGATGAAAAGTAGGGTCCAATGTGTTAGCATAGCTAGCAGCAGCTAGCTCCTCAGCCCTGGGTGAGCGCTCTGTGCCGTCCATCTTGGCCGCCTTTTTTGATGACATGGTGTTGAAGCAGCTCAAAAAAAAACTCATCGATGTTCATGTTATTAAATCCGACACAGGCATTTTTTTAAAAAGTTGAAAAGGTTAGGTTTACATGCGAAATTATCAGTGTTGCGGTACTGAGCTCAGCAAAGCAGACCTTTCACTGCGCTGCCATCTTGAAAAACCCGGGTCTTATGGAATTTGACTGATTTGAGTTATTAATTGTATGCTGTTTCTTCACATAAGGGTACTTTACATGGATCTCAGAAACTGCTTGCGTTTTTCTCAAAATTGAAGGCCATAAGATTAAAGGAATAACATTAGTGCTGTTACCCAGTTAGGGCATCATGCAGACTATAAATCAGAGCATTTATTTTATCACAATAGGGAAGTCTAAAGTGCCGCTATTCAGTGGTTTCTGAATCTACCAATCCACCCATCTATCCATCGAGCACCATTTCTGAACCAAAACTTGCTTATCTCAGTCAGATATACCCTACCAATCAGAAAATCATTGTATTGCTGCTTAAATTAACAACCTATTTTTAATGCCCTGATCATTCTAACCAGTTTCACAATGCTATTGCTATCTACCTCACTCTCGAGGGTATTCACTCTTGCCCTTAAACCTATGCCGTCAGTTCTCAATATCCCGACTCTTGAAAAAAGACTGAAAGCATTCATCTTATCTATGCCCCTCATGATTTTACACAATTCTGTTAGATCACTTCTCAGTATCCTATACTCCAAGGACTTAAGTCCTAGCCTGTTCATATCTCCCCATAACTCAGTCCCTCAAGTCCTGAGCAGCATCTTTGTAAATCCTTTTTGTACTTTTTCCAGTTTAAACATGCTTCCTCTAGTAGTTCAACAGAAACTGAAAAAAAAATACTCCGTGTAGCCTCACCAGTGTGCAATTCAACCACACAATGACCTCTCAGCCGTCATACTCAAAGCCTTGATTGATGAAGGCCAATGTGGCCAAAGCCTGCTTTACCATGCTGCCTATCTGTGACTTTCAGGGAACCATGTACTGTTCCTCAGCGCACCCCAGGGCCCTGCTGTTCACTGTGAAAATCTTCCCTGAACCTCACTTTCTAAAATGTAACACCTCACACTCATCTGAATTAAACTCCACTTGTTTTTCCTCAGCCCACTTACTCAGCTGATCAAGATCCCCGTAAATTTTAATAACCTTCCTCATTATCCACTATACTACTTACTTTTGTGTCCTCTGTAAATTTACCAACCAGTACATTATTATTCAAATTGTTGATATAAATGATAAATAACAATGGGTCCAGCACTGAGAACAGCATTCTATTACAACCTTCAAGAAAATCCGATTAGCCAGTCTCCCTGGATCCCATGTGATCTAACCTTCAAAGCAGCCTATCTTGTGGAAACTTATCAAAGACCTCACTGAAATCCATATAAATGTCTATTGCCTTACCATCATCAACTTTACTGGTGACCGCATTAAAAAACTCAAGCTCTTAAGACAATCTCTCATGCATAAAGCCATATATGGCCAACACTAATCAATCCCTGTCTTTCCAGATGTACATATCATATATCAGTACATTCTCTCCATGACTGTATGGGTTTCCTCCAGTTGCTCCAGTTTCCTTTCTCAGTCCAAAAATGTACCAATTGGTAGGTTAATTGATCTTTGTAAATTGTCCTGTGATTAGACTAGTGTCAAATTGGCTGCAAGTCTCGAAGGGCTGGTAGAGCCCATTCCCAACTCAATAAATTTTAAAAAATTATATCACTGAGAATCATTCCTGGTAACTTACCTACCATAGATATTAGATGTACTGGCCTAGAGTTCCCAAGTTTTTCCTTGCTGCTCTTCTTAAATGAAGACACAACATTCACTATCGTCCAATCTACTGGCACCTCATCAGTGGTTAACTACGATGTAAATATCTCAGCCAGGGTTTCCACAACTACTTTTCCAGGCTTCCACTAGGCCTCCTGGAGATTTATCAACCTTCATACCTTTTAAGACATCTAGTATCTCTTGTACGGTAATGCAGATTATCCCCAAGACCTCTCCATTCATTTTTCCTTGTTATGAAATCTTTATGCCTTTCTCCAAGGTACAGAGGAAAAATATCCAATCAAGACCTTGCCCATTTCCTGTGGCTCCATATCAATGTATCCTCTTTGGTTGGCCTATTCTCTCTTAAGTTACACTTTCTTCATTAACATATTTAAATAGTCTCTTTGGATGTTTCTTAATCTTCTCTTTGAAAATTACCTCATGCTCTTTTTTCAACTTCCTGATTTTCTTCTTGAGTACACTTCAACATCTTTAGGGTTTACTTGATCCCAGCTGTGTGAATCTGACTCAAGCCTCCTTTTTCCTGGCCAATGGCTCAATATCCCTTAGCATTCAGGGTTCCCTATTCCTACCAGCCTTGCCCTTCATTCTAACAGAAACATGCAGAAATGGTGTTCCCTAAAATTTAAATTTGATTGAGATTTTTAAGCTTAAGGCAAAACTATATGAATAGAAGTGGGGAATCCAAAAATGACAGCCATGTCTAAAATATTAGAGCCAGACTTACACAAGCCAATGAACTCTTGCAATTGCAAAGCATCATAAAACATATAGCTTCTATGAGGGGAGCAGTTCCAGCCAACAACAACAATATATTGCAACAGCTGCAAGCGTCAAATATTTCCAAATAAAAGAGTACTGTCAAGGCAGACAATGATCATGAAATTAAACAATGGAATTAATCTTGCATCAAAAACCATCGAAGTGTGGTAGCAAGTACATTATTTGAAGAACATACACTGAGAACAGCATTATACACCTGTGATATTGACTTTTTATCTTGGAACATTCACTTCCAGTAAGAGGAGAAAGGTATATAGCAGTGGTCCCCAACCACCAGGCCACAAAGCATGTGCTACCGAGCCACAAGGAAACTATATGATTTGTCAATATGAAACGATATGAGTCAGCTGCACCTTTCCTCATTCCCTGTCATGCCCACTGTTGAACTTGAAAGCATGTGAGGTCATTATGATACCATAGTGCCAGGGATCACTGGTTGGCCTTGGGTAACCGGCCGCCTCATGTGGCCGGCAAAAAGTGTTGATGGTACTGGCCTGGAGCGCAGACAGATGGACGCCGCCTCTAAACCTGTTTAGCACACCAAATGTTCGTGGGGAACCCGGTGCTAAAATATTTGCAGACGACCTAATTCGTGCTCAGGGTTTCATAAGTAGCACAGCAGCTACCTCGCTGCGATCTGCTGAAAGTCATCCCTCGAGCCAAACTTTTGTCGGCCGATAGATCCTACCTACCTACAAGGGGGGGTAGGCGGGCATGTGCCCTGTCACACCTCGCTCGGCCGGTCGCTCTCTCCGGCCCTTATAGGCCCCAATATAGGGACCTCCAGCCCTTACCTTGTCCTCTCACTGGTGTATTGCAATAATTTTATATGTTCATACAAGGAAAATATGGGCTGTGTGTTTAATATCCAAACGTTACTTAAAATGTTATGATGCTATTGACTTATCACTATGTTCATGTGAGGAAAATAGGCGCTTTGTGTTTAATACTAAATTCGTTAGATAAACTCTTTTAGAAATGAAATTGAGTGTATTAGCCACTTATAAGTGACTTATAGTTGACTTATCACCTATATTCCGGTCGTGATTAACACCCCCCCCCCCCCACCCTGTCGGCCGGTCCGCAAGAACATTGTCAATATTAAACTGGTCCGTGGTGCAAAAAAACGTTGGTGACCCCTGGTATATGGATACAGACAATAGACAATAGACAATAGGTACAGGAGTAGGCCATTCGGCCCTTTGAGCCAGCACCACCATTCAATGTGATCATGGCTGATCATCCACAATCAGTACCCCGTTCCTGCCTTCTCCCCATATCCCTTGACTCCGCTATCTTTAAGAGCTCTATCTAACTCTTTCTTGAAAGCATCCAGAGAATTGGCCTCCACTGCCTTCTGAGGCAGACTGAGGCAAGTCTGCTCTAATAGGGCACTATGTTCTAAATAAAAGATACTATTTCTTAATTAAAGATCCACTGAGATGGCACATGGCAGATGAAATGGAAATACCAGGCTTGGCTTTCTGGTATGCCAATTATAAGCATATTAAAGTTTGGAGCAGGAAAAGCAATATTTGAGTCAGTGAAAGGAGGAATTCTTTTTATCACATTGGCTAATGAAGAATGTAAGCCAGTACAGCACAGGATCAAGATCCTTCAGCTGACAAACACCTCTGTTGTATTTGCCTCCAACATCAACTCCAACAATGCATTTCAAGTACCCACTACTTTCTGTGTTTAAAAAAAACTTGACACACACATCTTTAAATTTAACCCCCTCTCAGCTTAAATGTATGCCCTCTAATATTAAACATTTTGATGTTGGGAAAAAGATACTGGTTGTCTATTCATCTATGCCTCACACAATCTTATAAACTTCTAACAGACTTCCCCTCTGCCAATAAAGAGAAACCAACCCAAGTCTATCAAGTTGAAATTCATCATCATTCAACTGTACATATGCATACTGCCAAATGAGACAACGTTCCGCTGGACCAAGATACACAACACAGTACATTTAACTCACACATGACAAAATAATATTATGACAAATTAAACTAAATAATAAGGTGCATGTATGATACAAGTTAAAAAGTAAACAGCATAAACGCTACTGGCACTTCATATGTGATGAGACCTGGACGGTGGCAGGGAGTTCAATAGTCTTACAGCCTGGGTGAAGAAGCTGTTTTCCATTCTAACAGTTCTCATCATCATGTTCTTGTCCAGAGGGATCATTGATATTGCTAAGGGCCTTGTGTACACAGCACTCCTGATAAGTACCTCGAATGAGCAGGAGAGAAACCCTAGCAGTCAATTGCAATCCTTTGCAGGGACTCACGGACAGTTGTCTCGCAATTCCCATACCAGATGGTGATACAGCTGGTCAGGACAATCTCGATGGTGCTCCTGTAAAATTGGTTAGAATGGGGGGAAGGGTAGCTTCATTCTCCTCAATTTCCTCAGGAAGTGGCACTCTAATCCAGACAGTGTCCTGATAAACCTTTTTGCATGCTCTCCAAAGTCTCCACATCCTTCCTGAGGAAAGGATGATCAGAATTGAATGTAATACATCAGGTGCAGCCTAACCAGAGTTTAATCAAGGTGTAAAATAACTTCCTGACTCTTGAACTCAATGCTATGACTGATGAAGGCGAATTTTCCTACTGCCCTATCAACCTGTGCAGCCACTTTCAGGGAGCTAAGGGCTTGGAATCCAAGATGCTCTGTACATCAATATTGTTAAGGATCCTTAAATTAATTGCATACTGTATGATATTTGATCTCCCAATACTTCACATGCGGCCAGATTAAACTCTATTGGCCAAATTTCAATCTTCTGCACTATCCGCAATCTCGTATCATCTGTGAACCCATCTATCCACATTTTCATCTGTTATTTATTTAGATTACGAACATTGGAGGTCCCAGAACATATCTTTGTGAAATATCTCAACTAAACCTCTAGCTAGAATAAGTCCTATTGACCTCTACCTTTTATCGGCAAACCAATTCTAAATCCAAATTGCCATGTCAATGTCTTAAAATTACAGATGAGCCTATCATGAGGGATCTTGTCAAATTTCTCACTAAAATCCATGCAGACAACATATATAGCTCTCATTTCACCAATCATCATCCCTTCTTGAAAAACTCATGAGGTGACAAAGGTAATTGATGAAAATAGAGCATAGAGTGAATGTAAAGAGGAGGGAAAATGGTGAAGGTGCATTTATGTTGGATTTGTCACTAATCAACATTACAAATGAAACACTGAACAGATTCTCAAAGCTCTCAAGAATCACCACAAAGAGAACATCAGCAAATTTGAGCATTTCAGAAGATGTCAGGAAAATGGCGAGATATTCTACCTTACAGCTCCTGAGATCAGCCTTCGCTCTTGACTTCTGATGCTGTGTGCAACCCCACATCCAGTTCCCCTCTTTTCTTCATGGACACTCCAGTTTCTTCCCACATCCCGAGACACATTGATTTGTAGATTAATTGATTATTTTTAATGTGGATGGGTAATAGAGGAATTCAGGTGGATGTTAATGTGCATGTGAGGGAAATTAATGGTGAAATAGAAGTGATAGAATTTCTCAAAGATTTGCCATAGACTTGATAACCTGAGTGGCCTATTTTCCTGTCATAAGTAAATATGAAAAGTAGATGTATATGACATTTGATTATTGGCAAGACCTTTGACAATACATTGCCAAACTGAAATTATGGCTGCAAATTATAATCTGATGATTTATTAATCTGCAACAGGATTTTAAGTGAATTTCAATATGCTGAATTGAGCAAGGAATGGCCAGATTTGGCAAAGTGCACCAAATCAAGTAGGGCTTCAGAACAAATGCTTTGGATAGTATATCATGGATCTGTCAAAGCAATCACAGTGAAGTATAGGAGAAATGAACAGCAAGTTTCATGTTTGTAAATATACTGGAAGACACCATCAATCCCAATGGCCTGGAGGCCTGTCCGTGTGTGGGAGGGTGGGTGAGCAATGTCAGTTTGGTAATGAGCTTAATGATGCACTGAGAGATGGTTTAGTTTCTGGATTCTTATGAGAAAGCATTCAAAATCAGCTCCTAACTTACATTTAACTTACACTTACAACTTACAACTTACATTTAAAAGAATAGTTGAATAGCTCTATCATCAGACAGAGATGCAATGGAATTGTAGTCAGGAATGAAGTCAGCATGAACAAATTTGCAAGAACTAAACAGAAACCAGCCTGGGCTAACAAATTTCGTTACCATTGTGGCAGAGGCTCACATACACCTGCTGAATGCATATTTAAAGGCAAAACTTGCAAAAAATGCAATAAAATAGGACATGCACAAAGAGCACGTTAGGCAGACAAGAATAAGTGGACTGCAGAGGAAAGAAGAAAATGTCAAGTTGCAGTTTAAAAAAAAAAGCATTAATCTGCAAGCTGTTGATGAAAAATCTGACAATGATGACAGTGACAAGGACTGGATCACCATGAGATTTACAATGTGAAAACTAATAATAGACAATCAATACGGCTTACACCAGAAGTGAAAGGTAAATTTATTAAACTGGAATTGGACACATTGGCTCAGCTGTTTGTCATTCCACAAAATGCAATTGATGGCATTTCAAAGATACTGAAATGAAGCCTTCAGATATACAACTAAGAACTACTGTGGGAATGACATTCGTAACAGTGAAATACTACAACCAACAAGCCACATTGGGCTTATATGTGGTAAAAACAAGAGGGCCAGCTTTGTGGGATCTACAACTACAACTTGATTTGAGATCCATCCACCTGATGCATGCCACATTCCCAGCAAGAGAGCTGACTGACAGTGAATCAAGAAAGGTACTGGATGATACCACAGCAGTGTTCAAGGATGGCACTGAAAAACTCAAACATATCAAGGGTCTTAAATGAAAATGCCTCACCAATCTTTACAAGGACAGTGATAAAGTAGCCAGTGAGCTAGATCACATGGAGGCTGAAGGAATTCTTTCCAATGTTGAGTGGAGCCCATGGGCAACATCAGTATTCTAGGTAGCTGAGAATTGGTCTGTCAGGATCTGTGCTGATTTTAAGGTCAACATCAACCCAGTACTGAAAGTAGAATTTTGATGAAGAGGGTTTCCACACAGTTCTTTGTGAAGTAGAGGCTATTATCAATGATCATTCGATTACTGAAGCATCTAGAATCCCAATGATTTGTAAGTATTAACACCCAACCATCTGAGGATGTCACCATCCTTACCACCAGGAGACTTCCAAAAGGAAGATGTTTATGCTCATTGTAAATGGAAGTTTGTTCACGTTATTCAGGTTGTGTCAGGATTCCTGGTGTGGGTACAGCTCTAAGAAGAATCCTGTCTAAGTGTGTTGTTTGTCAATGGTTGCTTGCAGCGGCAGAATGCCAGCACATGGTGGATCTACCTCAGGATAGGGTCAAGGAGTATTTACCACAGCTGCAGGAACATCAGAAATGGTCATGTATAAGGCACAATTTCCTCCCAGGAGATATTGTGCATATAGTTGATGACACAATACCTCCAAACTCTTGGATCATGAGAAGAATCATTCAAGTCTTTTCAGGCAAAAGAGGATTTAAATTGAACTGACTTTATTTCTTACATCTTTCACATACATGAGTAGTAAAAATGTTTACGTTACGGCTCCAAATGAATGTGCAATGTGCAAATTATAGTAATTTGTAATAAATACTATGTACAACAGAACAGTGAATATAGCTTAGAAATACAATCAACATGAACTAATCAGTCCGATGGCCTGGTGAAAGAAGCTGTCCTGGAGTCTGTTGGTCCTGGCTTTAATACCGTTTCCCAAACAGTAGCAGCTGGAACAGTTTGTGGTTGGGTGACTCAAGTCCCAATGATCCTTTTTAAACACCTGATGCTGTAAATACCCTGAATAGTGGCAAGTTCACATCCACAGATGTGCTGGGCTGTTCAGCATCACTCTCTGCAGAATCCTGCGATTTAGGGAAGTAAAGTTCACACACCAGGCAGTGATACAGCCAGTCAGGATGCTCTTAATTGTGCCCCTGTAGAAAGTCCTTAGGATTTGGGACTCAAGCTGAACTTCTTCAACCGTCTGAGGTGAAAGAGGTGCTGTTGTACTTTTTTTCACCACACAGTCGGTATGTACAGAGCAAGTGAGGTCCTCAGTGACATGTATACCGAAAAACTTGAAGCTCTTCACCCTCTTAACCCCAGATCCATTGATATCAATAGGGGTGAGCCTGTCTCCGTTCCTCCTGTAGTCCACAACCAGCTCCTTTGTTTTTGCAACACTGAGGGAGAGGTTGTTTTCTTGACACCACTGTGTCAGGGTGATGACTTCTTCTCTGTAGGCTGCCTCATCATTTGAGACAATGCCAATCAATGTAGCATCATCTGCAAATTTAATTAGCAGATTGGAGCTGTGGGTGTTCTTGATGCAGGGCAAGTGTGCATGAAGAAAAGACTACATGTCTGGGTAAGTCTATAACCAAGATCTGTCTTCGACAGGAGGCAGAGGTTTGAGGAGCTATAGCTTCAGAAGCTTAATGATTTTGACTTGATTTACTGATTTGACAGAAAGTGGTAGTAAAGATCACTCTGTACTGTGCTAAGTACTGGTAACCTCTGCCCTGGATGACTGTTGCGTGACTTGTTGGGAAGAAGAAGAGGACATTTGAATGAATGTTAAGATTTCATGTTTCCTATTTTTTTAATAGAATGTAGTTGTAACTATTACAATGTAATAATTAAGGGCGGGGATGTTGGAGCCATGTATCTATTTTCTGTCTATCTATATTGCATTTTGTGTTGCATGTTTATTATGGGTAATTTGTTACATGGTAGAAGTGAAGAGTATAGTTAAGTGCTTTGTCTTTAGTCAGTTTTTAGTAGGGAGCAAGTCGGGGGAAATGATTTTTTTTTGTTGACCGCTTATCATTTAAGTACGTTTAAGAATGTTTGGTTTAGTAGTTTTAAATTTGCCAACACTTAAGTACATTTAAATACGCTTAGACTGTTTACTTTTTTATATCACTTGTTTTAGTTTCATTAGTTTTATTGCTAAAAGATTATTTACTTTTGCTGGTTTCTTAATAAAGAATCAAACGTATTTTCTTTGACTTAGAACGCCATTATTTGTGGAATGATTCATACAATGTCAACCTCCCATGCTTAGATTCGGAGCTGTTTTGATTTGTTCTTAAAGTAACCACTACAGGGACATCCCTCTATTCTGAGGTCTCTCTGGTCCTAGACTCCTCCACTGCAGGGAACATCCTCTCCAAATCCACTTTATTTAAGTCTTTCAATATTTGATAGGTTTCAATGAAATTTCGTCTCATTGTTTTAAACTCCAGTAAATGCAAGCCCACAGCCATCAAACACTCCTCATACGTTAAGCCTTTCATGCCCAGAACCATTCTTGTTGACCTTCTTTGGACCCTCTCTAATGCCAACATATCTTCTCTTAGGCAAGAGGCCCAAAACTGCTCAAAATGAATGTAGTCTGAACAATACCTTATCGTGCCTCAGCATTATATAACCATATAACAATCACAGCACGGAAACAGGCCATTCCGGCCCTCCTAGTCCATGCCGAACTCTTAATCTCACCTAGTCCCACCTACCCGCACTCAACCCATAACCCTCCACTCCTTTCCTGTCCATATACCTATCCAATTTTACCTTAAATGACACAACTGAACTGGCCTCTACTACTTCTACAGGAAGCTCATTCCACACAGCTATCACTCTCTGAGTAAAGAAATACCCCCTCGTGTTTCCCTTAAACTTTTGCCCCCTAACTCTCAAATCATGTCCTCTCGTTTGAATCTCCCCTACTCTCAATGGAAAAAGCCTATTCACGTCAACTCTATCTATCCCTCTCAACATTTTAAATACCTCGATCAAATCCCCCCTCAACCTTCTACGCTCCAATGAATAGAGACCTAACTTGTTCAACCTTTCTCTGTAACTTAAGTGCTGAAACCCAGGTAACATCCTAGTAAATCGTCTCTGTACTCTCTCTAATTTATTGATATCTTTCCTATAATTCGGTGACCAGAACTGTACACAATATTCCAAATTTGGCCTTACCAATGCCTTGTACAATTTTAACATTACATCCCAACTTCTGTACTCAATGCTCTGATTTATAAAGGCCAGCGTTCCAAAAGCCTTCTTCACCACCCTATCTACATGAGACTCCACCTTCAGGGAACTATGCTCTGTTATTCCTAGATCTCTCTGTTCCACTGCATTCCTCAATGCCCTACCATTTACCCTGTATGTTCTATTTGGATTATTCCTGCCAAAATGTAGAACCTCACACTTCTCAGCATTAAACTCCATCTGCCAACGTTCAGCCCATTCTTCTAACCGGCATAAATCTCCCTGCAAGCTTTGAAAACCCACCTCATTATCCACAACACCTCCTACCTTAGTATCATCGGCATACTTACTAATCCAATTTACCACCCCATCATCCAGATCATTTATGTATATTACAAACAACATTGGGCCCAAAACAGATCCCTGAGGCACCCCGCTAGTCACCGGCCTCCATCCCGATAAACAGTTATCCACCACTACTCTCTGGCATCTCCCATCTAGCCACTGTTGAATCCATTTTATTACTCCAGCATTAATACCTAACGACTGAACCTTCTTAACTAACCTTCCATGTGGAACTTTGTCAAAGGCCTTGCTGAAGTCCATATAGACTACATCCACTGCCTTACCCTCGTCAACATTCCTCGTAACTTCTTCAAAAAATTCAATAAGGTTTGTCAAACCTTATATCCTCACTTATATTCTAGATTTCTCAAAATGAATGCTAACATTGCATTTGCCTTTCTTATCACCAACTCATCTACAAGTTAACCTTTAGGGGGTCTTGCATGAGAACTCCTAAGTTCCTTTGCACCTCTGATTTCTAAATTTTCTCCATTTAGGGAATGGTCAACTCTTTTATTCTGTCTACCGAAGTTATTGAACACACTCTTTCCCACACTATATTTCATCTACCACTTCTTTGCACATTCTCTTAATCTTAATCTTAATCTTAGTCTACATCCTTCTGTAGACTTCCTTTTTCCTCAACACTATCTTCCCTTCTGCCTATCTTCATATCATCCACATACTTGGCCATCATCCAAATCATTGATATGTAATGTGAAAAGAATTGGTCCCAACATAGACCCTTGTGGAACACCACTTGTCACTGGCAGACAAACAGAAAAGGCCCCCTTTATTTCAACTTTGCCTCCAGTGAGTCATCCAATCTTCTATCCATACTAGGATCTTTCCTATAGTACCATGGGCTCTTATCTTGGTTACCAGCCTCATGTGCAGCACCTTGTCAAAGGCCTTCTGAAAGTCGAAGTAAGCAACTTACACAGACTTTTTTTTGTCTATCATGCTTGTTATTTCCTCAAAAAATTCCAATGAATTTGTCAGGGAAGATTTCCCCTTAAGGAAACAATGCTGACTTGGCCAATTTTAATGCCTCCACAATCTCTTCAGCTACCTGTTTCAGAATTCTGGGATGTAGTTCATCTGGTCAAGGTGATTTAACCACCTTCAGACTTTTCAATTTCCCCTTCGTAATAGCTCATTTCTGCCCACTGACAGTCTCGAATTTCTGGCATTCTGCTGGTGTCTTCCAGAGTGAAAAGTGATGCAAAATACTTATTAAGTTCATCTGCCATTTCTTCTCCCCTATTACATCATTTTCCAGTGATCCAATGTACACTCTTGCCTCTCTTTTATTCTTTATATACCTGAAACAACTTTTGGTATCCTCTTTAAAATTATTGGCTAGCCTACCTTCATATTTAATCTTTTCTCTTCTTATTGCATTTCTCTGTTGATTTTTAAAAGTGTCCCAAACCTCTAGCTTCCCACAATTTTTTGCTATATTACATAACCTCTCATTTGTTTTTATGCAGTGTTTAACTTGCACTGTCAGCCACATTTGCCTTATGCTCCCTTTAAAAACTACTTTGGGATGAATCTATCCTGTGCCTTCTGAATTGCTCCCAGAAACTCCTACAATTGCTGTTCCACCATCATCCCTGCTAGTGCTCCCTTCCAATCAATTTTGGCTAGCTCCTCGCACATGATTTTTTACTCCCTTTACTCCACTAATTTTAACTTCTCCCTCTCAAACTACCTCTCTACATTAAACTCCCCAATCAAATAGAGTCAGGGATTACTACGGCACAAAACATGTCCTCTGGCCTGTGTAGTCCATGCTGAACTATTATGCTGCCAAGTGCCATTGACCTGTACCCAGACGATAGCCATCCATATACCTATCCAAATTTCTCGTGTGTTGAAATCAAACCCTCACCCACAACTTTCACTGGCAGTTTGTTCCACACTCTGAATGAAGGAGTTTCCCCTAACATTCCAGCTTTCACCCTTAACCCGGGTTAGGTCCTAAAATCTGGTTCATTACATGATATCCAGTTGTCATTTCCCTTTTTGCCTTTTTGCCCCTTGTAGTTTCTCAACTCTACCCATGAGGTTTCTACATCTTCTGATCCTATGTCGCCTCTTTCTAGGGATATGATTTCATTTTTTACCTACAAAGCCACTCCATCCCCTCTGCCTAACTAATTATCCTTTTTACGCCATACGTATCCTTGAATGTTAAGTTCCCAACTATGATCTTCTTTCCTGCCACATCTCAATGATGCCCACAACGTCATACCTACCAATTTCTAACAGCTCTACAAGATCATCAACCTTACTCTGTATACTATGTGTATTCAAATATAACACCTTCAGTCCTGTATTCATCACCTTTTGGATTTTACCCCCATGTTACATGTTCACTCATCCCACTGACTGCAATTTTGCCTCATCATCTACTTATTCTTCCTCACAGTCTCACAACACACTGCATCTGCTTGTATACCAACCGCCCCACCCTCTGCCCTTTCACTGCCATTCCCATCCCCTGCAAAATAGTTTAAACCCTCAACAGTTCTTGCAAACTTGCCTGCAAGGATAATGGTGTCCCTCAAGTTCAAGTGTAACCCGTCCATCTTGTATAGGTCGTACTTTCCCTAGAAGAGATCCCAATGATTCAGAAATCTGAAACCCTGACCCCTGCACCAATTTCATACCCTCGCTGGTGCATGGCACAGACACCAATCTAGAGTTTACTCACTTTAGGATCCTGCCTTTCAGCTTTCAACCTAACTCATAATGCTGTCTAGCTGCTCACCCCACCCCCACCATTTAGAATACTATGGACATCCCTGACCTGGCACCTGGGAGGCTATGTACTATCCGAGTGTCTCTTTCATGTCCACAGAAACTCTTGCCTGTGCTCCTCTAATTATGAATCTCCTATCACTATTGCAAACTTATTTTCCCCCCTTCCCTTTTGCGTCACAGAGCCAGACTCGGTGCCAGAGGCCTGTTCACTGTGGCTTCTCCTGATAGGAGATTCCCCCCTCCCCACCACAACAGTATTCAGTAAAGGGGAACAACCACAGGGTTACTCTGCACAGGCTGCCTATTTCCATTTCCCTCTCCTGACAGTTGCTCAGCTATCTGCCTCCTGTAACGTAGGGTGACGACCTCATTCTCCTTCATGAGCCAAAGGTCATCCAACTGCAGCTCCATTTCCTTAATACAGTCTCTAAGCAACTGCAGCTCAATGCACCTTGTGCAATGTAGTTACCGGAGAGACTGGAGATCTTCCAGAGTTCCCACAACTCATATAAAGAACATGGCACAAACTCTGGACCCATTGTCACTCCACTAGCTATGTACTAATATTCAAAGAAAGAAAGAAACTTACTAAAAAATTACATAGAGCCTTGGCACCTTCTCACGTAAGCCTCTCAAGCCAAAGCCTGACCACTCTAACACCGGCCCACTCACACAATGACTGCTCCACTTACACCTCATTTCTTTTTAATCTGCCTTTGCCAAGTGATTGAAGCCCACCAAAAAGTCCCGAAAGGCCAGAGCTCTGTTTAAACCTCATGCGCCTCTCTCACAGGTGAGTGCTCCTGATGATTGAAACCACTGAAAAGTCCCGAAAAGCCCGGAGATCTTTGTATACCTCACGTCATCTTTCCCAAAAGTGTGTATTCACGATGATTTAAGCCTGCCAAAAAGTCCCAAAAGGCCCTGCACTCTTTTTAAAACTAGCCCCACCCCTCCCACAAAAGTGTGTTTGAAATGATTGAAGAGCAAGAAAACAACTTGAGAGAGGGTAGGACCACTGAAGAATAAAGGACTGGGCTATGATGATGAATGAGCACTTTGGCCAAGGAGAAGGATATATGGGATAGTGAGATCAATATGGAGTGTGCTAACATGCTAGGGCATTTTATGATAAAATAAAGTGGTAGCATTGGGCTCTTGAAGAAAGTTCCCAGGGTTGAAATGTCTAATACCAGAGAGCATGCATTGAAAGTGAGAGCGGGTAGGTTCAAGGGGGACGTGAGGGGCAAGTTTTTTTATTCAGTGGTGGATGCCTGGAATGGGCTGCCTGGTATGGTGGTAGAGGCAAATATATTAGAGACTTTTCAGAAATGTTTAGATAGGCACATCAATGTAAGGAAGATAGAGGAATATGAAGATTGTGTAGGTAGGGGGGATTTGTGTTTGGGTATTTTTGATTCGCTTTTTAGCTGGTTTGGCACAACATTGTGGACCAAATGGCCTGTTCCTGTGCTGTACTTGTTCTATATTCTAAAGTTAAGGTGGATAAGTAACCTGTGCCTGATGGGATATACCCCAGGTTACTGAGAAAAGCAAGAGCTGAGATTGTTGGGGCCTTGACCAAGATCTTTGTACTCTCTAGCTATCACAGAGAAAAGACAACAAACTAACATTGTTCCATCTTTCTAAAAAGAAGGGAGAGTTAATTTTGAAAACTATAAACCAGTGAATCTCAACTTATGGCAGAGAAACCAGAGAGGATGCTTAGGAATAGAATTCAAAGTTCAAAGTAAATTTTATTACCTCACTACACACAACCCTGAGATTCATTTTCCTGTAGCATACTCAGCAAATCTATAGAATAGTAACTATATACAAGATTCAATAAAAGATCAATTAGGAGTGCCAAAGGCAAACTGTGCAAATGCAAATATAAACAGCAATAAATAACAAGAACATGAAATAACAAGATAAAGAAGTGTGATCATTTATTGTGGTATCTTCCCAATAGAGGAGCAGGTGAATGCAGTTATCCCCTTTTGTTTAAGAGCCTGATGGTTGGGGGTAGTAACTGTTCTTGAACCTGGTGGCATGAGTCTTGAAACTCTTGTACCTTCTACCTGATGGCAATGGCAAGAAGAGTATTGCCTGGATGGTGAGGATCTTTGATGATGTCTGCTGCTTTCCTATGACAGCCTTTCATGTAGATGTGGTCAATGGATGGGAGGGCTTTACCAGTGATGTACTGGGCTGAATGCATTACCTTTTGTAGGATTTTCTGTTCAAAGGCATTGGTGTTCCCATACCCATGATGCACCCAGTCAATATACTCTCTACTACATATCTATAGAAGTTTGTCGAAGTTGTTGATGTCGTGCCAAATCTCCACAGACTCCCAAGGAAGTAGAGGTGCTGTCATGCTTTCTTTGCTATTATATTTACATACTGGGTCTAGGATAGGTCCTCTGAAATAGTAACACCCAGGAATTTACAGACCCCTCTCCATCTCTGATTCTCCAATGAGGATTATGGACCTCTGGTTTCCATCTCCTTAACTGAACAATCAGTTCCTTGGGAATTCTTGAGCATTTGGAAAACCAGGCCTAATTAGGGGCAATCTACATGGCTTTGTAGCAGGGGAAGTTGTGTCTTACTAACTTGATATAGTTTTTCAAAGAGTTTACAAAGACATTTCATGAAGGTAGAGCTGTGAATGTTGTCTCCATGTATTTTTAGTGAAGTGTTTGATGTGGCCCCTCATGGTAGGCTCATCCAAAAGACTTAGTGTCATGGTCCGGATCAGTTCCCCTTTAAATTTAATTAGGTCGCGATCCGAACCATTGACGCCTTGTTCCCTTTTAATTTCGTTTCACGCGTCCCTTGAGCTTGGCAATCAAGGTAATCTACCCGCAACCCGAATCGGCAGCTTATAAGCCCTTGGCTTTAGCCGTTCGGCGCGTGAGTGTTAAAGAAGCCTTTGCAAGTCGCCGCCGCTGCCGCTACGACAAACCAGAGTGATCCAGCCCGCATCGGAGTACCAGCAATTTGCCTTCCGTCACCAGAGTGGGTCCAGTCAAGGTCAATCTACCAGGGGCGAGTTGAAGGTGGAATCCTGACTCGACGTTTATGCCCCTTGTCTGTGTCTACCCCCGAAGAAGAGCCCCGGCTCGGTGCCTGAGCTGAAGGCGGAGTCCCAGCTCGATGTCATGCCCAGTGTCTGTGTCTACCCCCTGAAGAAGAGTCCTGACTCAGTGCCTGAGCTGAAGGCGGAGTCCTGACTAGATGTTCATGCCCGTTGTCCATGTCTACCCTTTGAAGAAGTCCCGGCTTGGTGCCTGAGTGGAAGGCGGAGTCCTGACTCGATGTTCCTGCCCGTTGTCCATGTCTACCCTTTGAAGAAGTCCCAGCTCGGTGCCTGAGCTGAAGGCGGAGTCCTGACTAGATGTTCATGCCCGTTGTCCATGTCTACCCTTTGAAGAGTCCCGGCTCGGTGCCTGAGTGGAAGGCGGAGTCCTGACTCGACGTTCCTGCCCGTTGTCCATGTCTACCCTTTGAAGAAGTCCCGGCTTGGTGCCTGAGTGGAAGGCGGAGTCCTGACTCGATGTTCCTGCCCGTTGTCCATGTCTACCCTTTGAAGAAGTCCCAGCTCGGTGCCTGAGTGGAAGGCGGAGTCCTGACTCGTTGTTCCTACCCGTTGCCTCCATCGGGCAGGTCCGGCCGGACTGCCGCTGCCCGGCGGGGTTCTGCCCCTTCCTACCCGTTGTCTCCATCAGGCAGGTCCAGATGGACTGCTGCTGCCCGGCGGGGTTCTGCCCCTTCCTACCTGTTGCCTCCGTTGGACAGGTCCGGCCGGACTGCCGCTGCCCAGCGGGGGTTCCCCCCTTTCTACCCATTGCTCCCCAAGGGCTGTGGCAGTCCCAGTCCCCAGGGTCCAAGTCCAAGGTCCGAGGCTGTCCATGCTCCCCCTGTCCGAGTCCAAGGTCCGCAGCTGTCCATGCTCCCCCGTTCAAGTCCAAGGTCCGCGGCTGTCCCAGTTCCCTGTTTCCAAGTCCCAGGTCCGTGGCGATCCAAGCCCCTAGTCCCCTAGTCCGAGGTTCATGTTTCTCTTTGTCCTCGATTTCCCGATCTTCTGTGTAGTGAGTAATAAACGCTATTTTATTGTACCTAAGAAAGACGTTTTTGTGTCCTGCGTGTGGGTCCTCTCCCAGCACCCTTGTCCCCACCCCATGACACTTAGATGTATGGAACCAATAGTGGCTTGGCTGTTTGGATTCAGAAATTGTTTTCCCATACAAGACAAAAGGCAGTTTTCAATGGGACTTATTCTGGTTGGAAGCCGTGTTCTATGGGGTTTCATAGTGGGTTTTCAGCTGTTTGTGATAAAGGACACCTTATAGAACTTTATAAGGTTATTGGAGGTATCTTTCTCACAGCTTGAATTGTCTAATACTCGAAGGCATGCATGTAAGGTGAGAGGAGCTGCTAAACAGATGAGAGAGATGTTAAACAGCCCGTTAGGTAGGCACATGAATGTGTGGAGAATGAAGGGACATGGACATTGTATAGGCTTTAGGGATTAGTTTAGTTAAGCTTTTAATTATTAGTTTAATTTCTTTGGCACAACATGGCGACCAAAGGCTTTATTCCAGTGCTATATCATTCTGTTCCATTTTGGTCTCCAACAAAGGACTTTTCATTTGTTGGCAAATATCTTATTCAGACAAGTGACATGGCAAATACAATACTGAATGACTTTTTACATCCTTACCTTGCTTATGTGATGAGGAAAGGTACAAATCCCCAAGTTTGTCATGCTGTTGTGGAGCCACTGGAGCTGCACATCGGTGCTGAGCTGTGGTCTGCAAAGCAATAAGAACATAGTATACAAATTCAGTGAATGTTTAAGGAATTCATTGATTCTTTGTGAACTTATCTCTGATAACATTGGTGAAGAAAACTATTGATCATATGCACTGTTCTTCTGTGGGAACTAACTGAGTGTGACCATACATTTGGATCTTCTCTCTTATTCATTGTACAAGGGTTGACCAACTCTGAATATGGAAGAGTATCCCCATCGACCCAACCCTACCCCTAGTCTCAGACAGAAATTGTTGAAGAAAAGGACTTCAAGGATTACACCCTTCCTCTCCTCCTCTATCATCCACTGAAAACACAGAAGTCAATTGTAGATTCTTGCCTTAATTTAGGGAATGCAGGAGGCCAACAATTAGATATTTCAGCTCTTTGGCAGATTGGGTACTAGTTTGGATTGCTACACCTGATAGAAGTTTCTAGTTCTTTAAGAACTACATTTGGGTTGATTAGACAGCCCAAACTGCAGACAATTAAAATCACACTGAAAACTCAACTGCTGAGGTTCTGTTAGTTCGCTGCACACTATTTTCCTGGAGACATGCAGTCCCACAAGAAGGTAAAGGGAGCATTTTTCTCTGGATACACAGCATACTATGTGAACCTGGTTCCTTTAGTTTGTAATTGCTGGGGGAAGTAGTGGGGATAAGCTGCTACTACCTATTAAATGTTGCCAACAGCATGCATCTCAAATAGCCTCTGACAGTCAAGTTCAGCTCCTGCCCTTCATGCGTGGCTTACCTATTAAGCCCAACAGAACCATTTGGACCAACAGGAAAATGGGCAAAGATGGGTTACTGGCTTCAGGAAGATGAGGCTCATCAGCCATGGTAGGCAGCTCATCCAGGAGAAGGAAAACTCTGACCTCAAACCTATGCTGCCTTGTAGCTATACCCACTCATAAGGAAGATTTCAGGGGTAAACCCCAATGAAAAATCCAGAGCTGGAGTTCCTAAGGCAGTCCTACATTGAGTTCAACACTGATTGACAACTGTGTGACCACTGGTGCCAAACTGCATCAGTCTCTACCACTCCTTTGGATTCATCAGCTGTGTGAACAGGAGGAGCCGGCTGTATGGCAACAGCTTGCTCTCCATATCATACTGCCCTGGCTTGCAGAGACAGTTAGAAAGCAACATCCATGGTTGACCCGGATCAATGGAGGGCCTACTCTACTCTGTGTGACTTGAAACCCAGCATTATGCTGTAGGATGAAAGGAGCAACCAAGTTCTGGTTACCACCCATTCCTACTTCCTTAATCAGCAACTTATCCAAGTGGCATCTGCTTGCACTCCAATATCCTTGGTGACATTTCCTGCTAGCTATTATCACAATACGCACAAAATGCTGGATGAATTCAGCTGGCCAGGCAGCAACTATGGAGGTGAATAAAGAGTTTACATTTCCGGCTGAGACCCTTCATCAGGACTGAAAAGAAAAAGAGCAGAGCCAGAATAGAGGGGAAAGAGTACAAACTAGAACATGAAAGGAGAGATCAGGTGGGGGAAAAGATGGTGGAAAAGGGGGTTATGAAGTGAGAAGCTGGGAGCGATAGGTGCAAGAAATAAAGTGCTGAAGAAGAAAACTGAGGGGAACTACAGGGAGGTCACGTGCAGGTGAGAACAGAAGGCATGAGAGGGTAATCAGGATGGAGAATGGCAAAAGAGCGAAGGGGAGGGAGAGAATGTTGTTACTGGAAGTTGGAAAAATTAATGTTCATGCTAACAGGTTGGAGGCTGCCCAGGTGGAATATGACAGGTGCTGCTCCTCCAGCCTGAGTATGTCATCACAGCAGTAGAGGCAGCCATGGTAGGCGGCTCATCCAGAAGGAAAACTCTGATCTCAAACTTATCAAAATGAGAATAGGAAGTAGAATTGAAGTGGGTAGCCACCCGGAGATCCTGCCTATTGCAGCAGACAGAGAGAAGGTACTCGACCAATCAGTCCCTCAATCTGAGTTGGATCTCATTGATATAGGCCACAATGGGAGCATCGGACACTGTAGGTAACCATAACAGACTTGCATATAAGGTGTCACCTCACATGGAAGTACTGTTTGGGGCTTGAAATGGTGTTGAAGGAGGTGGTGTAGGGACAGGTGTAGCACTTGCCTCACTTGCAAGGATAAGTGCCGAGAGAGAGATCAGTGGGTAGGATGAGTGGACACGGGAATCACACATGGAGTGATCCCTAGAGAAGATGGAGAAAGGAGAGGGAAAGACATGCTTAGTGATAAGATCCTATTGGAGATGGTGGAAGTTACAGAGAATGATGCGCTGGATACAGAGGCAGGTGGCGTGGTAAATACATCATTCGCCATAACTTTTGCCACCTCCAACAAGACCTTACCATTACACACACTTTTCTCACTACTCCTTCCACAGTTCTCCTGCAAATCTGTCAGGGTTACCTATTGTATCCAGTGCACCCAATGCAGCTTTCTTGATGTTAGTGAGACCTAGTGCAAATTAGGAGACCACTTTGTCAAGCACCTTCAGCCTGCCTGCTGCAAAAGGCCGGAAATCCCAACTGCTACACATTTCAATTCCATTTCCCACTCTGACATTTCAGTCTATAGCCTCATCTTGTCATGGTCTGGTCCATGAAGTCCGTGTTCCGGTTCACAGTCTGGTCCGTGGACTCCATACTCCGGGTCTTCTGGCTGTCCCTTGTTTCATTTGGGCTTAATCATAGGTACCTGATTCTCGTCTTGGGGCCGGGAATATAAGTGGCCCTGGGTTCAAGTGTAGGTGCTGGTTTATCTTGTCAGTATCCTGTCCTTGCCTCTGTGGGGTAAGTCAGGCTGTCTTTGCCGTTACCCTGAGGCTGGACTGTTCCCTTCCCTACCATTTCTTTCAGCAACTCATGCCTGAAGCCTTGCCTGCAACCTCGCCTGCATCCTCGCCTGTATCGCCGTCAAGTTTAGCTGCTGGAGTGAGACTGAAGCCTTGCCACGCCAACAGAAGGAACTATCTATCATTGAGCTTGGAACTGTCTCTTTGTGTCCCTGTGTTTAGTGTCTGTGTACGAGTCCCGGCCCTACGCCCTGTTCCCAAGGAGGGGTCCAGGCTCTGTGGTCAGTGTTCCTGTGCTCAAGTCCAAGGGTAGTAGGCAGGCCGTTTGCTGCTACTTGAATGGACTGTGGTTGTTTTGTCATCTCGTATCCAGCTCAGTAGGCAGGCCGTTTGTCACTACTCGAATGGACTGTTGTTGTTTGTTGTTCTGTGTTCAAATCCCAGTCTGGGTCCAAGTCCAAGTCATAGCCCAGGCCCTGAGTCCTGGTCTTGTCCAGGGCTAGTGTCCGTGTCCAGCTTCGCCTCTCCCCGCTTCTGCTTTGCTCTCCCTTGACCAAGACCTAGTCTGACCTTCATGTCTTCATCCAGCCCCGGAGTCTTGCGTCCTGCCCCCTCGTCAAGTCCTGTTACCTTGCCACGTCCAGTCTTCGCCTAGATCTGGAGTCCGAGCCCGAGTCAAGACCCAGGTTCCAGGTCCCTGTCCAGTCTCTGGCTCGGAGTCCTTGTTCAGGTTCCCAGTTCCTAGTTCCTCATCCAGGTCCCTCTTTCCTAGTCTTGTCCAGCGTTGTTTCTCCCCCACTTCCCTTGCTTTCTAACACACCAGGTCCCACTTTCCCTAATACTTCAGTGTCTGTGTCTTGCATTTGGGTCTGCTCTCAACGCCCACCTTATGACACATCACTGCCACGATGAAGTCAGGTGAGCAACACCTCACATTCTGGCTGAGTAGCCTAAAAACTTGATGAAATGAACACTGATTTCTCTTACTTCTGGTAATTTCTCCTTCTACTTCCTCTTTTTCCATTCCCCATTCTGGTTACCCTTTCATCTCTTGCCTGCCCTCCACCTCCTTCTAGTGCTTTTCCTCCTTCCTGTTCTTCTAATTCCTTCTTCAGCCCTTTACCTCTTCCTTCTATCCCCTCCTAGCATCTTACTTCATTACCCCTCTGCGCCAACCAACTTTCTCCCTCACCTGGTCTCATTGTACTTCTTCCCCTTCCCCATCATTTTATTCTGACTTTTGCCCACTTCCTTTAAAGTCCTGATGAACAGTCTTTGCTCAGAATGTGGATTGCTTATCCCACTCTATAGATACTTCCTGACCTGATGAATTTGCATCTTGGGCATTACTCAAGATTTACAGCATCTTGAGATTCTCTTATAATTATTATAATAAGCACTTCAGAAATGAGGCTCAGTGTTAAAAATCACACTATATAATTTAGGATTGTTTGCATTATGTACTCACCCCACCACTAGCTCAACATGATCCCACCACCTATTTTGTCCTCGGCTCCCTTCCTGCTTTTCATATTGTTAGGGTTAATGTTAGGGTTAATTCGAGACTGCCATTACAGGTCAGGAGTGGCTCACGTAATATTAGGAGACCGGAATGCGAGGGAGGGGGGGGAAGCGAAACTGGGGATTCCGTTACACTGAAACTACTAGTGTCACGCGATTCAGTAAACAAAAGAAACAGGTAACTCGTGAGTGTATGGCATCGGGCCAATAAGATGGACACAAGTGCCCGATATTACCTAATATGTAGCGGGGGGCTGTGCTGGGGGGAAAAGGGGTATAAATAAGAGCAGATTGTAAGGGGAAGTCGGAACGCGCCTTCTCCAGCGACTCCGTGGATTCGCTGTGCCAGTTACGAATTCTGCAATAAGCCCAAGTTTTGTAATATTCCGGTGTTGGTTGTCTCTCTTCCTAAACGAACACAGGGCAGAATTTCAAGCCCAACATTTGGTGACCCCGACGTGGGGAGGGAGAGACAACACAGGCTGGCGGGTCCGACAGCAGACAACTAGCGGCCGCAACCTCGACTAAGGTCAGGAAGTGCCTGTTATATCGAAGACTTCCACTAGATAGTTAAATCACCGAGTTAGATCTTGTCTGCTGACGGATCCTCACCAACCCCAAATTACCCTGGGAGAGATCATTCCCGGTGCAGAATCGTGACTGGTAAGTACTAACTCTTATCTGTTTTTAGGAAGATCCTTCGCCCGTGGAAAAGTCTTCTGAGTGAGGGTACCCGCCGCCCACGATGGGCATAAAAGTCTCAGGAGTGAGGAGAAAAGTGTCGCGGTACACCGTAGTACACAGGGATACTGACGGCGCCTACCTTAGACTGGTTGTTAAGAGGAGAAATCTCCCACGCGAAGGTCAGGTTTTGAAAGGCGACCGTCCCACATTTGATCCTCTCTGTGTACTAGGGAGCCATGGAGCACTTCAATTTCGAGTTACCAAAACTCAGACATTTGTGTGTTGAGTAACAGAGTATATGAGAGTTTTTAGAAATATGGTAAAATTGATAACTGTGCGAGTTCAATAATCTAACAGTGAGCAGCCGCAGGGGTCGGACACCATCAAGGTAGGAGTGGAAGTGTTCCTCCGAGGCCGGGGAAGCTCACCTGGAACGGAAAACGGTGGCATGGTCCATACCCTGTCACCGAGGTCTCCAACAGGGCATTAAAAGGTAAGAAGGGAGGGGGACAATAACTGGCATCATTTTCTACTGGCTAAATAAGACCTTTGGTAAGTGGGGAGCGTTTCTGGGACAGTCGGCTCTAGGACTGTCTATTTCAATTGCTATCTTTATCACGTGTGGTTGTTATTGCATACCCTGTATCAGGACCCTAGTCATCCGGACTATAGATCGAGCCTTGACTGGAAAGGATGGACCTCCACCGGCGTACCAGGTTCCCGGTGGAAGGGGAGGACACGGCCCTCCCGGAAAGCGGACGCGCTATGGGAGGACACGGACTGAAATGGACCATGGCAAGGGGGGGATTGTGAATTTGTTCTTGAATAAGTTTTCTGAAATGTTGCATGCTACTTGTAAAAATTGCCGATGTTTAGGGAACCCCTACCCATATTTTGTGACCCTAGGTCGGACAAATCAGGATAAGTAAATAGGGAGGACACGCCAAAGAGTGCCGGGGGACGCTCACCTCCCTGCCTGATCCCGGCAGCCGCGGAAAAGATTGTAAGGGATGTGGCCTCTGGGAGGCCAAGGGAGGGAGTGTTAGGGTTAATTCGAGACTGCCATTACAGGTCAGGAGTGGCTCACGTAATATTAGGAGACCGGAATGCGAGGGAGGGGGGGAAGCGAAACTGGGGATTCCGCTACACCGAAACTACTAGTGTCACGCGATTCAGTAAACAAAAGAAACAGGTAACTCGTGAGTGTATGGCATCGGGCCAATAAGATGGACACAAGTGCCCGATATTACCTAATATGTAGCGGGGGGCTGTGCTGGGGGGAAAAGGGGTATAAATAAGAGCAGATTGTAAGGGGAAGTCGGAACGCGCCTTCTCCAGCGACTCCGTGGATTCGCTGTGCCAGTTACGAATTCTGCAATAAACCCAAGTTTTGTAATATTCCGGTGTTGGTTGTCTCTCTTCCTAAACGAACACAGGGCAGAATTTCAAGCCCAACAATATGGATTACTCTGTGACTCCATAGTACTGTATGTCCATCCCTCCCCCTTCCTAGGTACTTACCTGTGCCTGTTTGGGGTGGTGGGGGGAACAACTCCTGCCTCTACATCTCCTTACCCACCACATCAAGGGACTTAAACAGCCCTTCACATTCTCCAAATTTATCTATTGCATTCAGTGCCTTTGAAGTAGTCTTGTCTACATCAGTGAGACCAAGTGCAGACTAGACAACTGCTTTGCCAAGACCCTGCAGCGTGTTTTGTCTCTACCACTTGCTTAGTTCTACCTTGAATGATTATTAAGAGCTTAACAGTTGAAGTAACCAGGATCTCATGCTGCTGAAGTAAGGGCTGCTTGGCTCAGTTTGCAGATTTCAAAAGTGTATCATAGATTAAGAAATCCCATTAATTGTCTACTGCATGGTGTTGTTAAAACATGGCAGTACATGAATATTTTCCAAACATTATCCACCACACCAGCGTACCACTGGCGTCTATTTTATTCATTGTTGAGAAACAGTGTGGAACAGGCCCTTCTGACCCTTCAAGTAACGCTGCCCAGCAATCTCCCAATTTAGTCCTAGCCTAATCATGGTACAATTTACAATGATTAATTAACTTATTAACCGGTACCTCTTTGGGATGTAGGAGGAAACCAGAGTATTCAAAGGAAACCCACGTGGTCATGAGGAGAATATTCCAACACCTTACAGGCAGTGGTGGGAATTGAACCCAGGTCACTGGTACTTTAAAGTTTTGTGCTAAGCACTATACTACTGTGTCCCCCCTACAGGAAACTTACTTTCTAACTTATGGGTAGATATTTACTGATGATGTCATTTGTTGATGAATTGACTTGTACATACCTCAAAATAAATGAGAAATAAACACAAAAAATGCCAATGACCCAAAGAAAAAGGTCAGAAATAGGAGAAAACAAAAGAACATATTAGCTTTCTGTAAACTTTACCTGGTAAACAGTGCCTTCTGGAGACTGTGACTCTGACAGAAAAGGGCAATGATCAGGCAGGATCTTGGCCTGTCTACCTGGCTGGTGATCTGTTTCTCCCTGGTTCTCAGTCATATTAGGTTTGGAATTTATCTTCTGCTGGCTCATAATCTGGTCTTTTCGAGCAACAGTAAATTTTCGATGATGGATTAATTTCCTTAATAGGAAGAGAAAAGATATTCAACATAGGAAATGACAAAGATATCCCACAACAGATTTATGTCCTAGACTTGATAGTCCAGATTAATGCACGCCGAATAACTTGTAATTTAAACAGAGAACATAGAACAGTATTGCACAGTACAGGTCCTTCGGCGCATGATGTGCCAAACTTTAACATAACCAAAGATCAATCTAACCCTCCCCTCCCACATAATCTTCCATTTTTTGTTCAGTTGTGTGCCTATGTAAGAGTCTCTGAAATGTCGCTAATGTATATGCCTCTACCACCACCCCTGAAAGGATGTTTCATGCACCCATCACTATGTAAAAAAGCTACTCTGACATTTCCCATATACTTCCCTCAAAACATCTTAAAGTTATGCCCCCTTGTATTAACAATTTCCACACTGGGAGAAAGGCACTGGCTGTCCACTCTATCTATGCCTCCATCAAATCACCTCTCATCCTCCTCTCCAAAGAGAAAAGCACCGAATCATTCAACCTATCCTTTAAGACATGCGATCCAATTCAGATAGCATCCTGCATCATCTCTAAAGCTTCCACATCCTTCATATGAGGTGACCAGAATTGAACATATATTCCAAGAATGGTCTGACCAGAGTTTTATAGAGCTGTTACATTATCTCATGCCTCTCGAACTCAGTCCCTTGACTAAAGAAAGTCAACACACCATACGACTTCTTAACAGCCCTATTAACTTGCACTGCGACATTCAGCCATCCATGGGAATGAGCCCCAAGATCCACATTGTTGAGAATCCTGCCATTAATCCTGTGTTCTGCCTTCTAGTTTAACCTTCCAAAGTGAATCACTTCACACTTCTCAGGTTGAACTCTGTTTGCCACTTCTCAACCCAGTTCTGTATCCTAGCAATGTCCCATTGTACTCATTGTACTCTAGTATACCTTTTACACTACTTACAACACATCTAAACTTCATGCCATCTGCAAACTTACTAACCTACCCTTGCACTTCATCATCTAAGTCATTTATAAAAATTACAAAGAGCAGGGTCCTAGAACAGATCCCTATAGAACACCACTGGTCACAAATCTCCAGGCAGAATATGTACCATTTGCTATCACCCTCTGACTTCTTTGGGTGAACCAATACTGAGTTCATGCAGCCTAGTTTCCTATGCAATTTATGAGACCACTAGGCATCAGCACAGTGACAGCATTTATTCTCCAACTCTTGGTGCCCATGAGAAGGTGCTGCTGAGCTGCCTTCTTGAAGCATTAAGACCCTTTGGGTAAAAGCACTCCATCATGCTGTTTCAGATTCATTGCATCTACATTGGGATTTAAAATGCCTTATGTGCTGTTTTAAGACTTACCTCGGAAATTTTTAACTTTTTAGATTCATGAAGTATTTTATACAAAATATAAATCAATTTATCCACAATTGCCTTATTAATCACATCTGAAAAAGTGGGGGGAAATGGACAGTTGATAGTTCAAATCAAGACCCTTGATCTAAACTGGTAAAAAAGAGGGCAGATGGTATAAAATGGTGAAAGGAAGTGATGGAGCATCCTGGCTATGGATAGGTGGATCCAATTGATTAGGAAGGGGGTGCGGTTGTAACCACTTTGCCAAGTGCCTTTGCTCTGTCTGACCGTGCTTGGATACCTTGATGACCAGCCATTTTAATGCTACTTTCCATTCTCCCATTCCTCTGCTCTAGATGCAGCCTAAACACCACCACCACCACACAGAGATCTAGTTGACACTTACTGTAGAACTTCACGTTGTTCCAGGTTGTATTTGCCACCAGCTTTCATTGCTGCATTATGAATTGCCTCGATTGCTCGGTCAATCGACTGTAGGACCAGATCATGCTGATTTGACTTGGGGACAACAGAGAGAGGAATAAGTCCAAATGGTTACTCATTATAGATTATGAACAGTGAAAGTATATGAATCATGAATGACATTTAGCATTAAAGTTTAAAAGAAAATATTCTGTGCTTCTTTAAACAAAATTCACAGTGTATTCTCTACGAAGATAATAATAGGCAAACAGCTTTTAAGATGGCCAGAATTTAAAGAAATATTGTAACTGTTCTTCTGAAGTAGTTGATCAGGGTCAAGGATGGGTAACTACAACTTCAGTTTTCTGGGTTCTACATTGACAGTAAGAAATCTGAAGATTTTTCCACAGCTGGAAAAAGTGCTGTCTGAAGAGGTGTGCAGATGTTAGGTGCTTGGCTCATACAGAGTGCCCCCATCACTTGAACACAGGCCAGCAGTCAGCTGAAACATTGCAATTATTTCCAAGGAAGCAGCAATCACCACCTTGAATCGTTTCCAATTACACAGCTCAGAACAGAGGGCCTGCTTTAAGAATCTGAAGTCAGGCATGTCTCTTCTCAGCCTTTGGCACTCCAGTTTGTCCAACCTCCCCTGCTAATATTATTCAATCCAGGGAACCTCTAGTATTAGTTATAATATCCAAAGCGTCTCCTAGACATAGGACTCAACATTTCTCTTTGTAAACAAATCCTTGACTTAGACCCTTTGCCTTTCATCATGGCTGATCCTGGATCCCATTCAACCCCATACACCTGCCTTCTCACCATATTCCTTGATACCCGGCAAATCAGGAATCTATCAACTTCGGTTTTCAATATACCCATGGATTTAGCCTCCACCACAGTCTGTGGCAGAGCATTCCACAGATTCACCACTCTTCGGCTAAAAAAATTCCTCCTTAAATCTTACAGCACACCCTAATGCCTTCACCATCGTTTTGGGGGATATTAACCAGGCCAGTCTGAAAAAAAATCACTAAACAATTACCATCAACAGATCACCTGCAATACTAAAGAGAACAATACACTGGACCATTGCTACACCACCATGCCCTCTCTTCGGGAAGTCTGATCACCTGGCTGTACTTCTATTCCCTGAGTACGGGCAGAGACTGAAGACTGCAGCACCAGTACATAGGACCAAGAAGATATGGACAATGGAAGCACAGGAGCACTTACACAACTATTTTGAATTGGTGGTCCAGACCGTATTCAGGGATTCATCTTCGAATCTGGATGACTTCATTAAAACCTGTGTGGATGAGTGTGTGCCTACAAAGACTTGCTGTACATTACCAAACCAAAAGTCGTGGATGAACCAGGAGATACATTGTCTGCTGAAGGCTCGACCTGTGGCATTCAAGGCTGATGAACAAGCTCTGTACCAGAAAACTAGGTATGACTTACAGAGGGCTATTTCAAGGATGAAGAGACCATTTTGAATGAGGTTGAAGGTGAAATCGGATGTACGACACCTCTGGCAAGGTTTACAAGACATTACTTCCTACAAAGTGAAACCCAATAGCATGAATGGCAGTGATGCTTCATTATCAGATGATCGCAACATCTACTATGCCCGCTTTGAAAAGGAGAATACAACTACAGCTGTGAAGTTCCCTGCTGCACCCGGTGACCCTGTGATCTCTATCTCGAAGGCTGATGTTAGACTGTCTTTAAAGAGGGTGAACACTCGCAAGGCGAAAGGTCCCGATGGAATACCTGATAAGGCTCTGAAAACCTGTGCCAATCAACTGGCACAGTATTCTAAGACATTTTCAACCTCTCACTAAAATGGGCAGAAGTTCCCACTTGCTTCAAAAAGGCAACTATTATACTAGTACCTACGAAGAATAATGTGAGATGCCATAATGACTATCGCCCAGCTGCATTCACATTTACAGTGATGAAATGCTTTGGGAGGTTGGTCATGACTAGATTGAGCACCTGCCTCAACGAGGACCTGGGCGCACTGCAATTTGCCTATCACCACAATAGGTCAACAGCAGACGCAATCTCAATGGCTCTTCACAAGGCCTTACATCATCTGGACAATATGGTCAGGATACTGTTCATCAACTATAGTTCAGCATTTAACACCATCATTCCCACAATCCTAACTGATAAGTTACAGAACCTGGGCCTCTGTACCTCCCTCTGCAATTGGATCCTCAGCTTCATAACTGGAAGACCACACCATGTGCGGATTGGTGATAATATCTCTGCCTCATTGACGATCAACACTGGTGCACCTCAGAGGTGTATGCATAACCCACTCTCTAATCTCTCTATATCCATGACTGTGTGGCTAAGCATAGCTCAAATACCATCTATAAATTTGCTGATGATACAACCATTGTTGGTAGAATATCAGATGGAGATGAGAGAGTGTGCAGGAGCAAGATATACCAATTAGTGGAGTGGTGTCACAGCAACAACCTTGCACTCAATATCAGTAAGACAAAAGAGCTGACTGTGATCTTCAGGAAGGCCAAGACGAAGGAACACATACCAATCCTCATAGAGGGATCAGAAGTGAAGAGAGTGAGCAGTTTCAAGTTCCTGGGTGACAAGATTTCAGAGGACCTAACCTGGTCCCAACATATCGATGCAGTTATAAAGAAAACAAGACAGCTTCTATACTTCACAAGGAGTTTGAAAAGATTTGGTATGTCAACAAAAACACTCAAAAAACTTCTATAGCTGTACCATGGAGAGCATTCTGACAGGCTGCATCACTGTCTGGTATGGGGGAACTACTGCACAGGACCAAAAGAAGCTGCAGAGGATGATAAATTTAATCAGCTCCATCTTGGGTAGTAACCTACAAAGTACTCAGGACATCTTCAAGGAGCGGTGTCTCAGAAAGGCAGCATCCATTATTAAGGACCCCCAGCACCCAGGGCATGCCCTTTTCTCATCGTTACCATCAGGTAGGAAGTACAGAAACCTGAAGGCACACACTCGGCGATTCAGGAACAGCTTCTTCCCCTCTGCCATCCAATTTCTAAATGGACATTGAACCCATGATTTTTAATCTATTCAATATACACTGACATTACTTTTTTTTTCTCCTATATTATGTATTACATTGAACTGCTGCTGCTAAGTTAACAAATTTCACGACACATGCTGGTGGTAATAAACCTGATTCTGGTCACCCCTCAATTTTGAGGCTGTGCCCTCTAGTTCTGGGCACCCTCACCTCTCCACATCCACCATACCTAGTCCTTTCAACATCTGTTGACAATACTCCAAGTGTGGCCTGAAGTATAAAGCTTCAGCATTATCTCTTTGCTTTGGTCCTGAAGGAATGCTTTCCAGAGTACTGAAAGAAATGGCAGAAGTTATAGTAGAGGTTTTGGTGATAATTTAGCAAATTTCTCTGGACTCTGAGCAGGTCCCGGCAGATTAGAAGGCGGCAAATGTCACACCACTGTACAATAAAGGATGTAGGCAAAAGGCAAGTAACTACAGGCCAGTTAGTTTAACATCTGTAGTTGGAAAAATTCTTGAGCCTATCATTAAAGAAGAAATAGTGAGGCATCTGGAAAAAATTGGCTACATCAGGCAGACAGCATGGATTCAGCAAAGGCAAGTCCTATTTGACAAACTTACTAGAATATATAATGAGGATATAAAGAGTGCAGTGGATAGAGGGAAACAGATGGATGCTATTTACTCAGATTTCCAGAAGGCGTTCAATAAGGTGCCACATAAAAGACTTGTCCGTAAGATAAGGATGCAGAGATTTGGGGGGGGGGGCATGTATTAGCATGGATAGAGGATTAGTTAACTAATAGAAAGCAGAGAGTTGGGTTACATGGGTGTTACTCTGGTTGGCAATCAGTGGTGAGCGGTGTGCAGCAGGGGGGCTGGGCCCACAACTGTTCACTATATACATTAGCGGTCTGGAAGAGGGGACCAAGTGCAGTGTATCTAAGTTTGCTGATGATACTAAATTGAGTGGAAAAGCAAATTGTGCAAAAGATATGCAGAGTCTGCAGAGAGATATAGATAGGTTAAGTAAGTGGGCAAGGGTCTAGCTGATGGAGTACAATGTTGGTAAATGTGAGGTCATCCACTTTGGGAGGAAAAATGGAAGAGAAGATTATTATTCAAATTGTAAAAAATTGCAACATGTTGCTGTGCAGAGGGATTTGGGAATGCTTGTGCATGAATCACAAAAGGTTAGTTAGCAGGTGCACCAGGCTATCAAGAAGGCAAATAAAATGTTGGCTTTCATTGCTAGAGGAAATGAATTTAAGAGCAGGGAGGTTATGCTGCAACTGTACAAGGTACTGGTGAGGCCACACCTGGAGTACTGCATGCAGTTCTGGTCTCCTTATTTGAGAAAGGATATACTGGCTTTGTACTCGCTGGAATTCAAAAGAACAAGAGGAGATCTCATAGAAACATAAAATTATGAAAGGGATAAGGGATAGATGAGATAGAGGCAGGAAAGTTGTTTCTACTTTAAGGTGAGACTAGAACTAGGGGCTTAGCCTCAAGAGTTGGGGGAGTAGATTTAGGATGGAGATGAGGAAGAACAGCTATTCCCAGAGAGTAGTGAATCTGTGGAATTCTCTGCCCAATGAAGCAGCAGAAGCTACTTCAATAAATATGTTTAAGGCAAGGTTGGATAGATTTTTGCATATTAGGGGAATTGAGGGTTATGGGGAAAAGGCAGGGAGGTGGAGATGCCATGATCTTATTGAATAGTGGAGCAGACTCAATGGGCAAGATGGTCTACTCCTGCTCCTACTTCTTACTTTCTTATGTTTTTAAGTAATAGCAATGGCACTCACTCCTGCTCCCTGACACTTATTGGCCTGTTTGCCCTCATATTTCATCTTTTCCCTTCTTATAGCTTTTTAATTGCCCTTTGTTGGACTTTAAAAGCTTCCCAATCATCTAACTTCCCACACTTTTGCTACCTTGCGTCCATTCCTTGGCTTTTATGCAGTCCTTAACTTCCCATGTCAGCCAATGTTGCCTGGCCCTGCCATTTGAGAACAACTACATCTGTGGGACACATCTATCCTGCATCTTGTGAACTATTCCCATTAGCTTCAGCCATCTCTGTTCTGCTGCCATCCCCAACAGTATCCCCCTCAATCCAGCTAGCCTTATTCCTCTCTCATACCTCTGTAATTCCCTTTACTCCATTGCAATACTGTTGCATAAGGCTAGCAGGCTTCTCCCTCTCAAATTGTAGCATGAATTCAATCATATTATGATCACTGCCTCCTCAGGATTCCTTTACGTTAAACTGACTAATAAGATCAGGATTATTACACAACACCCAATCTAAGATAGCCTTTCCGCAAGTAGGCTCAAGCACAAGCTGCTCTAAAAAGCCATCTCATAGGCAGTCTTTTGCAATCTGGCACCAACTTGATTTTCCTAATCCCCTTGCATATTAAAGTCCTCTATTACAATTGTATTATTACCCTTACTACATGCCCTTTCCAGCTCCCTTTGCGATCTCAACCCCACATCTTAGCTACTACTTGGAGGCCTATATATGATTCCCTTAATGTTTTTTTTACTCTTGCAGTTTTTTAACTCCACCCACAAAGACTCTGACCCTATGTTACCTCTTTCTAAAGATGTAATTTCACCTCTTACCAACAGAGCCACACCACCACCTATGCCTTCCTGGCTCTCCTTTCGATACAAAGTATATGCTTTGATGTTAAACTCCCAACTGTGACCTCCTTTCAGCCACAAATTCCTGGCCAACAGATTGCATCAATAACAATAGGCAGCCACACCTCTGCCACAATTATCCTCAATAATTGAATGCACCTCTTATATGCTAAAGTTCAGTCTTAACCTCACAATCTACCTCATCATGACTTTGCAACTTACTGTCTCCACTGTACCTTCTCCATAACAGCAGCACCTTGCCTCATTAGGCTGTGATCTCAGTCCCTACTCTAAACCTATTATCCTCACAAATGTTCAATGCTTAGTTGAACCACCTCTCATAGCTAAAACAGCCAGCATCTTTTTGGATAAGTACCGATAAGCTTTGCACAACATGACAGATCAAAAATTGCCCATTCCTCCTTGCAAAATTGCTCAAGCTGTGCAGGGTTAGTTGGGGAGAAGCAGTGTACAGCAATCTTGAGGTCTTGCTAGATGTGTTCAATCATCAATTCTCTTCATTTGAAACCAAATGCTCTGGCAGTGTGCTTTGTCATTATCCTGCTGAAAGATAAACTTCCTCCCCAGTTTAAGCATTCTGGCAGAGGATAGCAGGTTTTTGTCCAGGATCTCTCTGTATTTAGCTGCATTCATCTTCCCATCAATCCCGACCAGATTTCCAGTTCCTGCTGCTGAATAGCATCCTGATACAGTAGGGATGGTGTTACCTAATACGTAGTATTAGATTTACGTAACATACATCACTTAGTATTGAGTCAAAAAGTTCCACTTTAGTCTCATCCAACCACAAGACCTTTTTCCATATGTTTATAGTATCTTATACATGACACTTTGTAAAGTCTTTATGGGCAAGGATATGCTTTCTTTAAAAAAAAAAGACAGGGCTTCTTCCTTGTCACTCTTCCATAAATGTTATTTTTGTGCAAGGTCTCATGAATTGTGGAGCCATGAACTTTATCTGACTTCTGCAGCTCACTCACAGTGACTGTTGGTGTCATAGTAGCTTCTCTTACAAGAGCCATTCTTCTCCGGTGACTAAGTTTACAGGGGCAACTTGACCTAGGCAGTGTGACTGTGGTTTCATATTTTTCCCCACTTTTCACTCTGGACTGCACTGACGTATATTCAGTGCCTTTGAGATGGACTTTGTACCCTTCCCCAGATTTGTGCCTCTCTATTGCCATTTCCATGACTTGTCTTGAATGCTCTTACATCTTCATTTTGGTTTGCTCTGCTGAAAATCCACCATACAGTTAGACCTTACAGATAGACAGGGTATTTATTCTTATGAATTCATTGAAAATAAATGATCCTCCAGTTTTCTACATCAACATATTGAATGAGTTGGTAAGGTAATACTGCACCTAAGGAAAGTTAGTGCAGTAATTACAAAGGGATGAATTCATTTTCAACCTCACAATTTTGTTCTTTTAAGTTTTGGTACATTGTTGACAGGTTTTGGAATTTTACTTTTAATTCGACATAATGCACAATCTTTTATAGATCAGCTCAAAAAATCCTACTTTAATGTGTTTTGAATTTAGAAAATGAGACAGTAAAATGTGAAAATATTTCTGGAGGCTGAATACTTCTTCCAAGGTATATGTGCTGTATGGGCCTTGCCCAGTGTATGATGGTTGCTACTGTGTTTTCCACCTTGACCCCAGAGGAATGCTGTTTCACTTGACTGTATTCCTGTATGGTTGAATAACAATTAAACTTGAACTTACAATTGATCTCCCAAAGTTTAACATTTTTCACTTAAACTCCATTTGTCATTTCTCTGTCCATTAGCCAATTGATATGTACCCTGCTGAAGCCTTTTATAATCTTTTTTACAATCCACTACTCTTCTAGCTTTTGTGTAATCTGCAAATTTATAGATCAGACCACTTATGTTTTCATTCAAATTATACCGCAAATGACAAATACCGCTAAGTCTCATCAGTGATCTCCATGGAACATCATTGTTGATGGATCTCCAAGCAGAATAATACGTCTCCAATACTACCCTGTTCTTTTGTTGACCAAGCATTTTTGAACCCAGTCTACCAAAAATCCATGAATCCCATATGCCCTAATTTTCAGGATCACCCAACCATGAGTGATCTTGTTAAATGCTTTACCAAAATTCATGTAGACAGCAGCCACTGCCCTATCCGCATTAACCATTTTCATCACCTCTTCAAAAAAAAACACAAGTTCATTAGATATGGTATGCCCCACAAAGCCATACTGTCTAACCCTAAAAAGCCCATGTTTTCCAAATATACCGGTAAGTGAAGTCTATCCCCCAGGAAGCTTTTCCAATAATTTTTTTCCACTGATGAAAGCTCAGCAGCATATAAATTGTCCCCATTGTTCTTCTTAAACACAATACCACTGACTATTCCTCAGTACTCTGAGACTTCACTTGTGATCGAAGAAAAGAAGAGATCCACACTCAATACTGACGATGAGAGCAGTTTGTGGAGTTTCCATGTTAGACCATAAGACATAGGAACAGGATTAGGCCATTTGGCCCATCATATCTGCTCTGCCATTCAATCACGGCTGATCCTTTCTCTCCCCTTCTCAGCCCCACTACCCAGACTTCTCCCTGCAACCTTCAATGTCACGTCCAATCAAGAACCGATCAAGCTTTGCCTTAAGTACAAGTACACCCAATGACCAGGCCTCCACAGCTGCCTGTGGTAATAAATTCCACAAATTCACCACCCTCTGGCTAAAGAAATGTCTCCGCATCTCTTTTTTAAATGGATGCTCTTCCATTTGGAGGCTGTGCCCCCTTGGCCTGGACTCCTCCGCCATGGGAAACATCCTTTCCACATCTACTCTGTCTAGGCCTTTCAACATTCAAAAGGTTTAAATGAGATTCCCCCCCCCCCCAGTCTTCTAAATTACAGTGAGTACAGACTAGAGCCATCAAGCGTTCCTCATATCTTACCCCTTTCATTCCTACAATCATCCTTGTGAACTTCCTCTGAACCCTCTCCAATGCCAGCACATCTTTTCTTAGATGAGAAGCCCAAAACTGTTCACAATACTCAAGGTGAGGCCTCACCAGTGCCTTATAAAGCCTCAGCATCACATCCCTGCTCTTGTATTCAAGAACTCTTGAAATGAATGCTAACATTGCACTTGCCTTCCTCGCCATCAACTCTACCTGCAAGTTCATCTTTAGGGTATTCTGCACAAGGACATCCAAGTCCCTTTGCATCACAGATTTCTGGATTTTCTCCCCATTTAGAGAATAGTCTGCACATTTATTTCTTCTACCAAAGTGCATGACCATGCATATTCCAAGATTGTATTTTATTTGTCACTCTTTTGTCCATTCTCCTAACCCAAGTCCTTCTGCAGCCTACCTGATTCTTCAACATTACCTGCCCCTCCAGCAATCTTCACATCATGTGCAAACCTGTCAACAAAGCCATCTGTTCCATCATCTAAATGATTGTTATACAGCATAAAAGGAAGCGGTCCCAACACTGACCCCTGCAGAATACCACTAATTACTGGTAGCCAACCAGAAAAGGATCCTTTTATTCCCACTCGCTGCCTCCTACCAATCAGCCAATGCTCTAACCATGCCAGTAACTTTCCTGTAATACCATGGGCTCTTAACTTGGTAAGCAGCCTCATGTGTGGCCCCTTATCAAAGGCTTTCTGAAAGTCTAAATACACAACATCCCCATTATCTATACTATGTGTAAGCTCCTCAAAGAATTCCAACAGGTTCATCAGGCAAGATTTTCCCTTAAGGAAACCATGCTGACTTTGTCCTGTATCACAAAGTACTCCATAACCTCATCCTTTCCAGTCCTCTGGCACCATGCCAGAGTCCAATGATTTTTGAAATATCATTACTAATGCATCCACAATCTCTACCACAACCTCTTTCAGAACCCTAGGGTGCAGTGCATCTGGCCCGTGTGACTTCTGTACCCTTAGGTCTTTCAGCTTTTCGAGCACCTTCTTCCTTGTAATAGTAACTGCACTCACTTCTCTTCCCTCACACCCTTCAACATCTGGCACACTGCTAGTGTCTTCCACACTGAAGGCTGATACAAAATACTCCTTGGCCCCTGTGATTATTTTTCCAGCCTCATTTTCTAGTGGTGCCATATCCACTCTCATCTCTCTTATTTATTTATTGTTACGTACCAGCAGCAATAGATCACAAATTGAGTCAGGTTTTAATGTTAAACAACTATCTTTATTAGTATCTACTCAAAATATATAAAATTAAATTAAATAAACAGTGTTAAGTGTGCGTGGCTCCCAAACTGTCAAGCTTAGGAACAGTTCTTAAAGTCTTAAGATGGCAAACCAGAAAGGTCCAGTAGTCCATGGAATTAGTGAGGGAAGGGATTTGTAAATCCACGTCAAAATGTAGAGAGAAGGCGATCATGAAGAATTCCACAGGTTCCATGCTGGGAAAACAAAGTAACAGTTGCCGAAGATCTTATCCATCAAGTCGTTCTGAAATCCATGTAGAAATATCCCAAAGGTGACAGTCATGGAATATCCCTTCGCACAAGTGGTTACCACATAGCACACCCGAATCCAGGTAAGGGTTAACAAAAGTGGTCGCCACAGGATACTCCAACAAAATCCACATATGGATCATACAAAGTGACAATCACACATCCAATGTGCACAATCCTGTGTCCTTTGGGCATGGAAAAGTATCAGACTTTACCCTTTTTTTTACAGCAAGCCCCTGCTGACAGCTTGCAGTCCAAATCCCTTGCCCTTGCCCTCTCCCTCTCTTCTCTGAAAATCCCAGCGGTCTGTCGCAGCTTGTTATACTGACGTCATAGTCCCGCCTCATCCAGGTGTTTTAAAGTGACACCCACAGTAAACGAAACTGTGGTCACATAACACTTCCCCCCAAAAAGGGAAAGTTCTCACCTGGAAGAGCAAAATTTTAACTGCAAACTACAATATGTGAAACAATACATATATGGGTACCATATAGCATACTACAGACTAATATAACATATTGCAGAAGCTTATACAACTAGTAAATACCACTCCACTATTAAAAGTACATCGCAAACTTAACATATGGAAAGACAATCGGCAATTATATTATCCTTTCCTTTAATGTGAGTTATCATGAGATCATACTCCTGCAAAATCAAGCTTCAATTCAACAACCTTCTATTTTTGTTTTTCACTTTACTCAAGAACACCACTGGATTATGATCTGTATAAACCACAAGTGGTTTCTGAGCTGGGCAAACATAAACATCAAAATGCTGCAAAGCCAAAATAAGTGATAATAATTCCCTCTCGATGGTGGAATAATTTCTTTGAAAAGTAAGCCACAGGATGGTCAACATCATCATAATCATCCATTTGTAGTAACACTGCTCCTGCAGCGTCATCACTGGCATCCACAGCTATGGAAAACGGCTTTGCAAAGTCAGGTGACCTGAGCACAGGTTGGTGACATAAGATGGGTTTCAATTTATCAAATGCCTCCTGGCAAGGCTCTGTCCAAACAAACTTTTCACCCTTCTTCAGGAAGTTAGTCAATGGGAGAGCAACATCAGCAAAGTCCTTCCAGAACTTGTGATAATATCCAACCATTCCCAGGAATCATCCAAGAAGTTTTTTACCAGTTGGAATGGGAACCTCAGAAATTGCCTGAACTTTTGTCTGAACAGGAGCCAACCTGCCCTAACCTACAACATAACCAAGATAGGTCACAGTGGCATGGCCAAATTCACTCTTAGTTAAATTAATTGTAAGATTGGCCTTGGAGAGCCTGTCAAACAGCTTTTCCATTTCTGCTTCCCATGTGTCATTTCCTGTAACCAAATCATCAATATGGGCATCTGTGTGTTCTAACCCTTGAATTACAGAATTAATCATTCTCTGGAATGTTCCTGGAGCATTTTTCATTCCAAATGGCAGAACATCATATTCATACAACCCAGAAGGTGTTACAAATGCAGAAATTTCTCTACCTCCATCCGTTAATGGAACACACCAATACCCTTTTAACAAATCGATCTTTGTAAGAAACTTAGCCTTTCCAACCTTGTCTACACAATCATCCACTCCAGGGATGGGATAAGCATCTGTTTTTGTCATGGCATTCACCTTTCTGTAATCAGTGCAAAACCTGATACTACCATCTGGTTTAGGTACCATAACGCAAGCTGAGCTCCAATCTGAAGTAGAATGCTTAATAATACCATTTTCTAACATATACTCAATCTCTTGTTTCAGCAAATTTTTCAATATTCATGCGATACGGAGGTTTGGCATTGCCGACATCTACATCATGTGAAACTACTGTTCTTTTTGGGACATCGGGGGACAAATCCCTAAATTTCATGATCAACTGCTTCATTTGCTGCTGCTTTTGTGGCTGTAAATGAGCCAATTTCTCATCAAGATTTTCCAAAATAATCGAATTTGTCAATCTGGTTGAAATAATGTTTGATTTAAAATAGGCCTCAGACAGACAGCTAGATCAGCTCATTGTTATTGACAACAATGGTCACAGTTTCCGCCTATTTCTCATGGTACAGCTTAAGCATGTTTATATGACTTATGCAAAATACTCCTTGGCCCCTGTGATTATTTTTCCAGCCTCATTTTCTAGTGGTCCCATATCCACTCTCATCTCTCTTATTTATTTATTTTAAATACATACTTGGAAAAAGCTTTTACAATCCACTTTGATCTTGTTTGCTAGCTTGCTTTCATATTTTACCTTTTCCCTCCTAATGATTCTTTTAGTTACTCTCTGTAGATTTTTAAAAGCTTCCCAATTCTGTCTTCCCACTAATTTTTGCTTTATTGTATGCCTTCTCTTTAGCTTTTATATTAGCTTTGTCTTCCCTTGTCAGCGACAGTTGTACTATTTTGCCATTTGAGTATTTCTTCATGTTCTTCCTATGACCATGTGGGTTTCCTCTGGGTGTTAATATTTCCTCCCACATCCCAAAGATGTGCAGAAATTCATCATCTCCGTCCGAAAGCAAGATTCTTGTACTCTGAGGTTGTAACCTCTGGTCGTAGACTCTCCCAGTACTAGAAGCATCCACTTCACATCCAGGAGCTATCAAACACTCCCCATACATTAACCCTTTAATTTCAAGGATCATTCTCGTAAACCTCTGGACCCTCTCCACTGCTGGCACATACTTTCTTCAATATGAGACCCAGAACTGTTCACAATATTCCAAATGTGGTTTGACAAGTGTCTAAAGTAAATGCATTACTTATTTGAGCCCACTCGAAATTAATGCTAATATTGCATTTTTCTTCCTTACCACTGACTCAACCTGCATGTTAACCTTTTGGGAATCCTATACTTAGGACTCCCAAGTCCTTTAGCACTTTCAACTTATGAACTTCTTTTCGTTTTAGACAACAGTCTATGCCTTTATTCTTTCTGCTAAACTGCATGACCACACACTTCACTACATTGACTTGGTGAGCTAAGAGGCCAATTTCTGCACTGTTTAGGGCACTTGCTACTACTCTCATAACTATGTACATTTCTATCATGTTACCCTCCTCCACTCCAGGGAAAATAAACCTAGCTTATCTACAAACCCCATTTCCAGAAAAGTTGACTGACAAAAGTACAAAGAAAAGATTTTCAATAGTTTTACTCAACTTAATTGTATTTTGTAAATATACACAAATTTAGAATTTGATGGCTGCAACACACTCAACAAAAGTTGGGAGAGTTAAAATAAGATTGAAAAGTGCACAGAATATTCAAGCAACACCAGTTTGGAAGACTCCACATTAAGCAGGCTAATTGGTAGCAGGTGAGGTATCATGACTGGGTATAAAAGTAGCGTCCATCAAAGGCTTAGTCTTTGCAAGTAAGGATGGGTCGTGGCTCACCCCTTTGTGCCAAAATTCGTGAGAGAATTGTTAGTCAGTTCAAAAGGAACATTTCTCAACGCAAGATTGCAGAGAATTTAGGTCTTTCAACATCTACAGTACATAATATTGTGAAAAGATTCAGAGAATTCAGAGACATCTCAGTGCATAAAGGGCAAGGTGGGAAACCACTGTTGAATGTGCGTGATCTTCGAGCCCTCAGGCGGCACTGCCTAAGAAACTGTCATGCTACTGTGACAATTATAGCCACCTGGGCTCGGGAGTACTTCGGAAAACCATTGTCACTTAACACAGTCCGTCGCTGCATCCAGAAATGCAACTTGAAACTGTATTACGCAAGGAGGAAACCATACATCAACTCTATGCAGAAACACCGGCGAGTTCTCTGGGCCCGAGCTCATCTCAGATGGACTGAAAGACTGTGTCAGATGAGTCCATATTTCAGCTAGTTTTCGGAAAAAAAGGGCGGCGAGTTCTCCGTGCCAAAGATGAAAACGACCATCCTGATTGTTATCAGCGAAAGGTGCAAAAGCCAGCATCTGTGATGGTATGGGGGTGCATCAGTGCCCACGGCATGGGTGAGTTGCATGTATGTGAAGGTACCATTGACTCTGAGGCGTAAATTAGGATTTTAGAGAGACATATGTTGCCATCAAGGTGACGTCTCTTCCCGGGACGTCCATGCTTATTTCAGCAGGACAATGCCAGACCACATTCTGCACGGGCTACAACAGCGTGGCTTTGTAGACACAGAGTGCATGTGCTTGACTGGCCTACTGCCAGTCCAGATCTATCTCCTATTGAAAATGTATGACGCATCATGAAGAGGAGAATCAGACAACGGAGACCACGGACTGTTGAGCAGCTGAAGTCTTATATCAAGCAAGAATGGACAAAATTTCCAATTGCAAATCTACTACAATTAGTATCCTCAGTTCCAAAACAATTAAAAACTGTTATTAAAGGGAAAGGTGATGTAACACAATGGTAAACATGCCTCTGTCTCAACTTTTGTTGAGTGTGTTGCAGCCATCAAATTCTAAATTTGTGTATATTTACAAAATGCAATTAAGTTGGTCAGTAAAACTATTGAAAATCTTTTCTTTGTACTTTTGTCAGTTAAATAAAGGTTCACGTGAATTAACATATCACAGATTTTTGTTTTTATTGCATTTTGGAAAATATCCCAACTTTTCTGGAAATGGGGTTTGTAGTTTCTCCTTCGAACTGCAATCAAGGTATCAACCCAGTGAATGGTCTCTGCACTACATGCAGCACAAACATATTGTAACAGTACAGCTTGAATCACAGAAATGCACAACACAGAAACAGTCTTTTCTGCCCACCTCATCTAGGCCAACTGATGCTTGTCTACACTAAGCCTACTTGTCTGTATTAGGCTTATTCTTCTCCACTTTCCTATCCATATATCTGTCCAAATGCCTTTGAAACATTGTAAATGAACCCATCCCCACCACCTACATTGAAATAATTACTCCTTGAAATCCTTCAAATTTCCTAAATTTCTTGACTCTACTGTGCTGGAATAAATTACACCATCCATCTATCCTATCTATCTAAGCAACACAAGAGAAAAATGGGGCCCCTCAAACACCAAAGTTGATATCTTTGTGTGGAAACAGTGGAAATGATTGAGGTCTAAATAAATATTTCTCCTCCATATTTACTGTGTAAAGTAGTGGTCACCAACCTTTTTAAGCCCAAGATCCCCTACTAAATCATTTACAGAAAAAACAGCTCAGAATGTACTTCCAACTTGAGGCCCTTTATTTGGGCTAATTGTATTTTAATTACATAAAATGCTTTTGTCAAACTTTCAAATTAATTTAACCAAGAAAACACTGTAACTAGCATATCAAATAAGTCATAGCGGCATCGAGCTCATCCAATAATGCCTTGAATAGGCGGTGCTGAAGCGCTTTTCCTCAAATCAAGTTCATCAGTTTGACCACCAGTGTCATTACATGAGAAAAGTCCAAGACCTTCCCAGCCAAGGCCTGCTGATGAATCACACAGTGATAATCCAGGAAGCTGGGAAAATCAGGGTCATTACGGCTATAAAACTAACACGCACACTGCGTAGTAATTGCCACCAGTTTATGAATGGGGATGTCATTTTCACGTACATTTTTAAAAACTCATTGTAAATACCCTCACCTTTTGTTCTCTCCTTTAAGTGCAAAAGAGTGAGAAAGTCCTCCTTTGTTGTAAAATCCTGGAAAGCCATTCTGGCAAATACAACAAACTGAGCTGTTTGCATTACATCCAGGGATTCATCAAACTGTTGTGAAAAATATTCACAGAGTGACAAGTCCTTTAACACTTGTCAATCCACATCCTCTGAGCCTTCAATCCTGATATCAGCTCCTCAACTTTCCTGCTATTGGTAAACTGTTACTGAGACACTAGTATATGTTTCAGGGGTACACAAGCTAATGACATCACTGTTTTTGTTTCCCATTTCTTTACATTTGGGGAATGTTGGAATTTAAAGGGGGGAGAAGTGTTGTAACATGAGCATTATAAAGATAAGTTAATACCAATTAGAATCATGGTAAAGTTGTTTGTAAGGAGAGATTGTTTCCAGGGTTGCGGGGTTTTCCTTCCAGTCTTTTCTGCCCAGTGTGCATTAGTGAAAACCTCTGTATGCAAATATTGTTTTACCGTCCTAGATAAAATTGTTCCTTTTGGGCAAGAAGTTCTCAAGTGGTCCTTTTTCAAAGTAGAAGTTACTACATATTTTCATCAAAAGGTTTATCAGGCATAATGTATTTGTGTATTTATTTTTCATTTTTTCAGGATCTACTGGGAAAGTCTCAAAGATTGACCGGTCGATCGCTATCAACTGGTTGGCAACCATTAGTGTGAAGAGACAGACTTCAGAGTGAGGGAAAGTTAATGAGGTGGTCTTGGATATATTCCACATTACAGCAATGGGTGTCTTAAAATCTATGATAATATACAAATCTTTTGGGCCTGACCATAGGAAGCTAGAGAAAACAGTGGGAGATTTGGCTGAGATGTCTGCAACATCGTGAGCCACAGATATATGACCATGGACAGAAGGGTAGCAAATTTTATACCTTTAAGAAGGACGGCAATGAAAAGCATGGGAATTACAGACAGCAAATTTAACATCTGTGATAAGTAAGCTACTGGAAAGGCTACTGATAGATAAGAAATACATGCAGATCGAAAGACAAGTGTCGATTAGAGCTAGTCAGCTCGGCTTTGTGCTCAGGTGATGTCTTATAAACTTGATTGAGCTTTTTTGACGAGATGATCAAGAAAGTTGATGACAGAAGGTCAGTAGATGTGGTTTACAGAAACATAGAAACATACAGCACAGAAACAGGCCTTTTTCACCCACCTTGTCCATGCCAACAAAGATGCTTACCTAATTGTGATGCATGTCTGCACGAATCCCATCTGTCTGTCTTAAGCCTTTTCCCCTCTACTACCCTACCCATATACCTGTCCAAATGCCTTTTAAACACAGTAAATGAACCCATCTCCACCACCTACTTTGGTTGCTCATTCCAGAAACTTAACCTTGTCAATAAGGCCTTTGACAAGGTTCCATGAGGTAGGTCATTCAGGAAGTTTAGATTGCATGGAATCCAAGAGTAGTTAAATGGATACACAATTAGCTTGATGGTTGCAAACAGGGTGATAGTGGGAGAGTTCTTTTTTGGACTGGAGACTCCTGACTAGTGGTGTGCCTCTGGGCTTGGTGTTGGGCCCATTGCTGTTTGACATCCATATCAACCATTTGAGTAAGAACTACAAGGTACTGTTTGCAAACGATACTAAAGTAGGTGGCATGGTGGGTGCTGAAGGTGGTAATCAACAATTACAGGGGCATCTTAATCAACTGAGTCAGTGAGCAAAGGAATGGTACTGGAATTTTATTCAGCTCAGTGTGAGGTATTACATTTTAAAGTCAAATCAAGGGAGAATTTTCACAGTGAATGGTAGGGTCCTGAGGAATGTTATAGAACACAGTTACTTGGAATTCAAGCATCTGGTTTCTTGAAAAGTAAGTCACATGCAAACAGGATGTGAAAAAAATTGGAAAGGAAACAGTAAAGATATACAAGGCTTTTATCAGGAATTGAGGGACTGGGCTAATGGGGGAGATTGCAATGGCCTAGTTTATTGGACCATATGATTCCTCATGGCAATATTCTGGAGTTGTATGAAATTGAGGGGCAGAGATAGTGTGAATGTAATCAATTTCTTGAGGGGCAACTTTGTTATTGCTTTTTTTTTTTACACACAGAGGGTGGTAGAAATGTGGAATGCACTGCCAGAGTAAATGTTTGACACAGGTACATCAACAAATTATAAAGACAGTTGAACATGTGTATGAATAGAGGGTTATGGGCCAAATGCTGGCAAATGGGACTAACTTGGATGGGTATCTTGGTCAGCATGGATCAATTAAGCCAAAGGGCCAGCTTCCATGCTGAATGACTCTAACATCCCAGTGAATCTCTTACAAAGGCAAGCATATCAGATACCTGTTTCACAACCCCATCCACCCATCTCACCATTCTCAGGGATCTGTGAACTCACATGGAAAGCTCCCAAGGTCCTTCTGTGACCTAACAGAAGTTAACTTCCCAAAGTGTATTCATTACCTCACAGGTGCCTGGACTAAATTCCATCCGCCACCATTCAGCTCAGCTCTCCACTTCTAAGTTCCACTTTATCTTCAATGTTCTTCGCTATGACCACCAACATTCTCAATTAATATATATGACAAACAATAAAGGTCTCAGCACTGATCCCTGTGGTACACTACTAATAACAGATTTCTAACCAAAAAAGCTCCCATCTCATCTCTGCCTCCTATCACCAAGCAGATTTTATGGCCAGAAAGGGGACTCCAGGATCTCTCGATTATTCCCAGTGCCACATGCTGGTGAGGGCAAGAACAGGAGGATCTGGCAGATGAATGTGTGGCTAAGGGGTTGGTGCAAGGGCCAGGGATTCAGACTTTTGACCATGGAATCTCTTCTGGGACAGGGGTGACAGGGACAGGTTGCACCTGAACTGTTTTAGATTGAATGCACACATGCACACACACAAAATTTAAAGTTTAAACGCTCATTGGTAGCTCTGGCAAATCTGCCCACCATTTTATAACTCTCAAGAGCCCTGCCTGATTTTTGCTCCCTAAACTATAAGTTTCTTATAGTTTATATATATAAAACTATATATGGGTATCTTGGTCAGCATGGATCAATTAAGTCAAAGGGCTTAATGACTGAATTACTCTAACATCCCAGTGAATCTCTTACAAGGGTAAATGCAATGCTGACCAAGATATATATATATAACTATATATTTCTTTTACCTCTTGGCTAAATCCTCCACCTCTCTCGTCAACCATGGTTCCTTCACCCTACCAACCTTTCCTTGTCTCAGTGGGACAAACCTATCCAGAAAGCCATGAAAATGCTGCCTAAATAACCTCTATATTTATGCTGTACATTTCCCTGAGAATATCTGGTCCCAATTGACACTCCCAACTAACCAGCATAATTACCCCTCCCCTAATTAAATACTTTCCCACATACTTTCCTGCCTTTGTCTATGGCTTTGCTAAAAGTCAACAGGTTGTGGTCACTATCTACAAAACTCTCAACCTTCTCACCAGATTCATTGCTGAGCATCACATCCAGTCTAGTCTCTCTCCTACTCAGCTTGTCCATATACTGTTTCAGGAATCTTTCCTGAACATACTAACAAATGCCCCCTTCCCCATCTGAACCTTTTATACCAAGAACGTGTCAATCAATATTAGGGAAACTGAACTCATCCATGACAATAACCCTGATTTTTTTTTGCACCATTTTTTGCAAAATATGCCTACCAAACTACTCCACAATGTCCTGATGTCTACTGGAGGACTTATTGTGTACTCCCAATAAACCACAGCCACACCCAATGCCTTCTAATCAAAGAAGTGTCCTAGTAAACCTCTTCTGCACCCTCTCCAAAGCCTCCACATCCTCCCTATAATGAAGTGATTGCCTAACCAAGTGATCTATAATGAACTGAATGCAATATTCCAGCTGTAACTTAATCAGAGTTTTGTACAGCTGCAACAAAATTAAAAGACATTTAAAGTGAGTGCCTTGACTAATAAAAGCAATCATGCCATATGACTTCTTTCACACCTTATTACATGTGCAGCCATTTTCAGAGAGCTTTGAACTTTTACCCCAAAATCCCTCTGTTCATTAACACTGTTAAGGGTATTGCCATTAATAATGCACTGTCCCTTTATATTTAATTTCCTAAAGAACAAGTATCCCAGTATGAAACACTTCCGGACCAGGGATGATAACACTTAGTTTAAATTAGTTATAGAAAGGGACAAACCTGGTCTACAAGTTATGATTCTGAACTAGGGAAGACAAATTTTGATGGTATTACAGTGGGATATTTGAGGGCAAAGGGACATCTGGCAAGTGGGAGGCTTTTGAAAGTGAGCTATTGAGAGTTCAAGGTTTACATGTGAAGGGCATGATGGTCAAGAATGGGGAACCCTGTACAACAATAGATATTGAGATTTTCACCAGGAAAAAGAAGCCAGCTGGGATCAAGTGTATCCCAGGAGTATTGAGGTAACAGAAGCATACTCAAATAAGAAAACAGAAGGGCAAAAAGGCAGAATGAGTTAGCTTTGACAGAAAAGGTTAAAAACAACCCATAGACTGTACAAAAATATAAAAGAGGAAAAATGAGTATCTAGAGAGAAAATAGGTCCACAGTGAACATTTAAGTGTGGAGCCACAGGAGATGGGCAAGGTCCTCAATGAATACTTTTCCTCAATGTTTACCATACAGAAAGGTATAGAGATGTGGGAACTTGACATAGTTAATGTGGAGGTCTTAGTGATAGTCCACATTACAGTGGAGATGGTGCTACATGTCTTAAAATATATGAAGGTAGATCAATCTCACATCCTGTGTATATCCAAGAATACTGCAGGAAGCCAAAGAAATTGTGGGACCCCTGGCTGAGATTAGATGCATCATTAGCAATGGGTAAAGTGCTGAAAGACTAGAGACTAATGTTGTGTCTTTTACTTCAGAAAAGCTATTAAGATAGGTAACTTAGACCAGCATGTTTAACACCTGTGGTAGATAAAATACTAGAGGGGATTCTGTAAGATATACATGCATTTGAAAAGGCAAGGGTTGATACACAATTGATTTTATGGTATGAAGCAGAGAGCGATGGTGGAAGGTTGTTTTTCCAGACTGGAGACAGTGTTGCTTCCTATAGATTGGTAGTCCATTTGTCATCTGTAGCAATGATTTGGATGAGAACAACTGAAAAGACTCTTGTGTCAAAGTGAAAACAAATTTCTACAAATTGGTCTAAATTTATTACAATTATTTAACAAAAAATAATTGATTGCATAATTACTCAACCCTTCAAGTCAGTATCCGGTAGTAGATGCACCTTTGGTAGCAATTACAGCACTGAGTCTGTGTGGATAGGTCTCCATCAGCTTTGCACATCTGCACACTGCAATTTTCTCCCTTTCTTCTTTACAAAGCTATTCAAGCTCTGTCAGATTGTATGGAGATCGTGAGTGAACAGCACTTTTCAAGTCCAGCCACAAATTCTTAATTGGATTGAGGTCTGGACTCTGACTAGGCCACTTCAGGACATTAACTTTGTTGTTTTTAGCCATTCCTGCGTAACTTTGGCTTTATACTTAGGATCATTGTCTTGCTGGAAAACAAATCTTCTCCCAAATCGCAGTTCTCTTGCAGACTGCATTAGGATTTCCTCCAGGATTTCCCTGTATTTTGCTGCATTTATTTTACTCTCTACCTTCACAAGCCTTCCAGGGCCTGCTGTACTGAAGCACCCCCACAGCACGATACAACCACCACCAGGCTTCACGGTAGGGATGGTTTGTTTCTGATGATGTGCCTTCCGCCAAACATTACATTTAGTCTGATGGCCAAAAAGCTCACTTTTGGTTTCATCAGACCATAGAACTTTCTTCCAGCTGACTTCAGAGTCTCCCACATGGCTTCTGGCAAATTCTAGCAAAGATTTCATGAGAGTTTTTTTTCCAGTGGTTTTCTCTTTGCCACTCTCCCTTAAAGCTGTGACTGGTGAAGCGCCCAGGCAACAGTTACGGTATGCAGTCTCTCCCACCTCAGGCACTAAAGCTTGCAACTCCTCCAGAGTTGTCATAGGTCTCTCCCTCACTAGTCCCTTTCTTGCTCAGTAACTCAGTTTTTGAGGATGGCCTGCTCTAGGCAGATTTACAGCTGTGCCATATTCTTTCCATTCCTTGATAATTGAATTAACTGTATCCAAGGGATATTCAGTGACTTGGAAATTTTCTTGAATCCCATCTCCTGACTTGTGCTTTTCAGAGGTGCTTGGAGTGTTCATGGTATAGTTTCTGCCAGGAAACTGACTCACCAGCAGTTGGACCTCCCAGATACAGGTGTATTTTTACTACAATCAAATGAAACATCTTGACTGCATACAAGTGATCTCTATTTAACTAATTACATGACTTCTAAAAACAATTGGTCTCACCAGTGATGATTCGATGTGCAATATTAAAGGGGGTGAATATTTATGCAATTACTTTGTGTTCCATATTTGTAGAGATCTGCTTTCACTTTGACACAAATGAGTCTTTTTCTGTTGATCAGTGTCAAAAAAAAGCCAAATTAAATCCACTCTGATTCAATTTTGTAAAACAATAAAACATGAAAACTTCTTTGGGGAGGGTTGAATACTTTTTATAGGCACTGTAGATACCGTTCCCTTGGCCCAACACTTCCCACTAAGCATCAGGTGGAAAATTAGCTACCTGATTGTGGCTCATCACAGGATGCAGAAGTGCTTTGAACAGAGTATTTTTACAACTATTCATTAATATTTATGTCCTGTCTATTGTGGTCAATTTCTACTTCATTTCTCCAAAGTCAGCCTTAACAACATTTTCAAAACAATACTGATTTTACCTTCCAAACCCAATATTGAATTCCATGGTATTATCAGTTCCATTGGTTAGTTATCACCACACTTTTAGATTAACAATTCCTCATTAAATTGGGGAAAAAGGGAAGATGTAAAAATTGAGGAAGCTTATGGGCTGGATAACTGTGGCGTTGGAATGTTTTCAGTGATATCATCGATCAACAGACAATTGACCATAGTTGGAGAAAGGGGAGAAGGTGGCTGCAGAAACAGGTTGGGAGTTGGAAGGTGATCATTACCCATAAAGGTATTTGAAGAGACTGTTGGAGTAGGCATCAATACTATTAAAAATAGGCAAGGGAACTTGTTGATATAGGCTGTCCCCAGGTTAAGGATGCCTAACCTTTAAACCAGGGGTGTCAAACTCATTTTAGGTCACGGGCCAGATTGAGCAAAATGCAGCTTCATGTGGGCCGGATCAGTCGGACGCGTGCGAACGCAGCTTTCGTTGCCCCCATTTTTTCAGCCTGCTCTCATGTGTCTCAGTCTCAGCTATAACTACAAAGTGGTTCACTTTACAAATTCCGTTTCTTATGAAGAAGACTGCCGAGCAAGACTGCCGAATAAACACTAAAAACCCTGAAAACCTGGTACCTGAATAAACTCAGCATTAGCCATATCATACGCCATAGGCGCTTCGATTACTGGGGCCAGCTTTAATAGTAATTAGATATTATCTCGCGGGCCAAAGATAATTCCACGGCGGGCCGGATTTGGCCCGCGGGCCTTGAGTTTGACATATATGCTTTAAACCCATGAGTGAGCTCTCACAACTTACGAAATTAAAATGTTCGATGTTTGTACAAACATTTGTTCCTACAAACAGCTGAACCAGTTTTCCATATCTCCGCTTTAGAGATTGTTCTTTCAGAACAGTCTTATGTACTTTTGACACCATTCAATAACATACAGTGGAGGTATGGTTACTATATTGAGTGAACAATTATATATTTTATGACTTGTTGGCAAAAAAGACTTGAACAGAACCCGTGTGCTACAATCATTCAGTTGCACAAGTAGCTCCATCTTGTATGAGCTCAGGTATACAGATTATGATTTATGGAGTTTGAAGGTGAAAATACCATAACTGAAGTTTCTGTAGTTCATGCAGAAATAACTCATTCTGATGAAATGTCATCAATTAACCACAGATCCCTGCAGATGTTACCTGATATCTTCAGCATTGTCCATTCTTTATTGGTTAGAAGTAGGCAAAGATGTAGCAGGTAGAAAGATAGCAAAGTCATTAAGTTTTAAGTTCAGCATTAGATCTATTTTGCTGCTATTTTGCTCTATTTTGATACATTTAATGCTGCTGCAAAACGCTATATGTCATAGCCCTTATTCAAAACAATAAATTGAACTCTTAAATGCCTCCACCATATCTGCCTCTGACAACATGTTCCAGGCACCTACCACTCTGTTAAAAAAAACTTCTATCTCCTTTAAATTTCACTCCCCCTCCCTTAAATCTATGCCCTCTTGTATTTAAATGCAAAAAATGACAATCCTTCCTACATCTCTCTCATAATTATATATACTTCTATCAACACTAAGGGTGACATCCTCCAGACAGATCACAAAACTACTACTCCTTTTAAATTTCCTTCTACTACTAATCTGTATGTGATTGGAACCTGTAATGTACATCTAGATAGCGTTTTGGGGCCAACTGAATGATCTGGCACTTTGGCTGTCTCCAAGGGAATTCAGAATGGTTAAGAGTGAGGTTGAGAATGGAGTACACAGCCTAAAGGTGGGTTGCAAAGCCACAATTGACTCAATCACTCACCAATCTCAGTAAGTGTCAAGTAAAATTGATGTCATGTGAATGGGTTCCGTGTTGTTTCTTTGTTTCATGTCTGCCTGCGGGAAGACCAATCTCAGGATTGTACACCACATACATACTTTGATAATAAATGTGCTTTGAATATTTGAAGTCCTCTCTGCCTCTAACGTTCCAGAGAAGACAATCAAAGTTCATTCCTCTTATATATAGCCAAACACCAATTCAGGCAACATGGTGAACCTCCTCTGCACAGCCTTCCTGTGCTGTGGTGACCAGAGCTGCACACAATATTCAAATTATGGCCTAACTGAAGTTTCGCATGGCTCCATCATGGCTTCCCAACTTTTGCATTCACAGCCCTGAACGGTAAAGGTAAGCATGTTGTATACTTACTTTACCATCCTGTCCACTTCTGGCTGTGATCTATAGACTTGTACCCCAAAGTTCTTCTGTACACCAATGTTCCTGCTGACACCTCTTGCACCAGTTTTCCCAAAATGAACACCTCATACGTGTACAGATTAAACATTATCTGTCATTTTCTGCCCAAATTTCCAACTGGGCTATATCCTGACACATCCTTTGGCAATCTTTCTCACTATCTACAACTTCACTACTTTTCATGTTGCCTCCAAGTTTACTAATCAGACCAAATGCATTTTCATCAAGATTATTTATATACATCACTAACTGGTGATCTTTGCAGAACACCACTGGTCACAGACAGCTAGTCAAGAAACTTACCACTGCCCTATGTCTCTGCCTAAGCCAATTTTATTCAACTTACCGACTCATTATGGATCTCATGTAACAATCTCCTAGACCAGCCTACTACAAGGATCATGCAAATGCAAAGAATACCGTTTTGTAATTTTTTTAATTGAACTTCATCATCAAACAAACATTTCCCTAAGATTTATTTCAGATATCGTACATATACATCATATAATCATATATATCACAAATCTCCACAAAGTATTTATCTGAGGTATACACTTATAGAAAAGAGTGGCAAGAAAAAACATGCAAAAGGAAAAAACTATGTACAAGTAGGGAGTGATTTTTTTTTACAACATATTCATTGATTTGTGAGAATAAAATCAGGCCTATTAGGCATTATGTAGTTAAACCATTTTTCCCAGTATGAATCAAATTGTTCCAGCTTATGATTAACAGATGTTGTTATCTTCTCCATTTTGTAAATGTCCGTTGTAATTTACATCCATTTATTTAAAGTTGGGCTCTCCTGTGATAACCATTTCCTAGTAAGAGTCTTTTTACCAACCACCAACAGTATATTCATTAAATATTTATCTCTTTTCAACCATTCTTGAGGTATATATCCAAAATATATGGTCTTACTCTCTAAGGGTATTTCACATTTAAAGATGTCTTGTAGGGCATTGTGTATTCCCCTCCAATAGTTTTTAATAACAGGGCTGTCCCAAAAAATATAATGATTTGCATTTTGATTTCCACAATTTCTCCAGCAAACAGGGAGGTTACTATCATAATAGGATTTCTGAGAGGGTGTAATAAAATATCTTATCAAGTTTTTCCATCCAAACTCCCTCCATTTCTGTGAACTGGTACACTTCCATTGATACCTCCATATTATTGTCCATTCTTTCTCATATATAATTATCCCTCCTTCCTTCTCCCAGTTTGTTTTAATGTATGAAGACGAATGTGTTTTAAGATTTGACAACCCCTTATACATGCTTGAAATGATTCTACTACCATTATCTGAATTATTTGCTTTTCTAAATAGCTCTATCAAGCATGTACTTGCCTTGGTTACATTTTTAAGCGTCTTGTTACCATATTGTTGCATCTGTAAATACCGATAAAAATCTTGTTTTTCTAATAAGTGTTTCTCTTTAAGCATTTCAAAACTGAACAGTGTTCCTTCTTTCATTATGTTGCAAAGAACTGATATTCCTTTAAGCTGTCCAGTCCTTAAATCTAACATCCAATTTATTTGGTGTAAAATCCGAGTCATATGCACACCATTTAAGAATTGCAATATCTCCTTCTAGATCATATGCTTTTATACTAGTTTTCCATATTGTAAGAACCAATTTCACCCATGGGTTATCAATAGTATTTATGTACCTTTACAGGTTATCAGTCAAAATTGCTTGTATGGGGATGGGAAGTACCCGCTCCTCAATGTTTTTCCATTGAGCGTCTTATGATGGGTTACACCAACATATCACAGCTCTCAACTGTGCTGCAAAATAATAATCTCTAAGAGAAGGGAGGACCCATCCCCCCTTTTCCTTCGCTAACTGCAAAGTTTTGAGACGAACTCTAGGCCTTTTACCCTGCCAAATATATATTGATGGCATCTTGTTCCATTCATTGAATTGATTTTGATTCATCTCTATTGGTAGGGTCTGAAAGAGATATAACAGTCTGGGCAGTATATTCATTTTAATAGACTCAATCCTTGAACTGAGACTGAAAAAAGGAATCAGGATCTATCTTGCCACATCTTCCTTAATTTTTTTATATAAAGGCTGATAATTACATTCTGATAATTTGGCCAAATCTTTTGGCATAATGATGCCCAAATATTTGAAAGACTCTGTGTGCCATGCCCAGGGGAATCGACTTTCAATTTCTCTTGGTGGGCTGTAGTAATATGAAAGTAATTGGGTTTTATCTATGTTGATCTTGTATCCTGATAATTGACCATATTGTTCAAAGGATTGCATCAATTTAGGTAAAAAGTATGTTGGTTGCCCTAGATAGATCAAAAAGTCATCCGCATAACAAGCTCTGTCCCTTTAATAGTAATTCCCCTGATATCTTCATTTTGTTTGATGTATTGAGCTAATGGTTCCAGATATAACGCAAAGAGTAGTGGTGACCATGCACAACCCTGTCTCGTGCCCCTTTCTAGGGTAAGACTATTTGATAAATATCAATTGATTTTAATCCTAGCAAAAATTCAATGTGTTTTTTCTCTAGTTCCTTCAGCCTATTTTGTAATTCCTCTAATGTTTTATTCCTCATTTTTTTTCTTATATGATATCGCTATAATTTTCCCTCTTAAGACCGCCTTCAGAGTATCCCATAAAATGGGAGGTGAAACCTCTTTGTTATCATTAAATTCTAAGTAGAGACCAATTTCTTTTTTAATTTGTTTCTTAAAGTATGGATCATTGAGTAGAATTGAAATTAATTTCCAAATAGTATTCTTTGGTCGTAGATTAAAATCAACAGATAAAATATATAGGTGCATGGTCGCTTACATCTATCGTCCCAATTCCACAGGTGTTTATTTTGTCTTTGTCTTTTCCAAATGTTACGAAATAGTCTATTCTTGTATATACAGAATGGGGGGCAGAATAATGAGTGTAATCCCTTCGGTAGGGAAAAGGTCCCTCCATATACCAATTAGACCAGCACCCTCAAAAAGTGTATTAACTTTCTTATGTAAGGATTTTGTTTCATAGGTTTTTTCTATTGACAGAGTCTAATTTTGGTTGTAATTGTAAATTTAAGTCTCGCATACATCAGGAGACCTTCTGTTTCCGTTACCATAATATTAGTAATTATCTGAAAGAAACCAATATCACTTCCTGGGGGTGCATATATATTTAATAGAGTAACTGAATTTCCGTCTATATTCCCCCTTACCAGAATATATCTGCCCTTTCTATCTCCCATTTTGAATACTTTTTCAAAATTTAGCCCTCTTGAGATAAGAATAGCAACTCCTCTCCTATGTCCTGATTTATATGAGGAGAAAAACAAATTAGTGAAGCCCATTCTCTTTAGTTTTTTATGCTCATTATCACTTAAATGAGTTTCCTGTAAATATACTACATGGACTTGTTCTTTTTTCATTTTGGATAAAATTCTATTATGCTTGATTGGATTTAATAGCTCATTGACATTAAAAGAAATTAATTTTACCTTGTCCTTAGCCATCTGTATTTATGTGTCAATGTATCATTGAAATTAGAATAAAACTTAATCGATCTACTCCCTGAACAAATAAGAACCAGTAAACACAAATAATAACAAAAATGGCAATGCACGTGTGATTCCAAGGCTGAGGTCTCTAGTAGATGACCCTGCGTTGAGCTAGCTGTGGGGGATAACCCCTCCTACTTGTGAGTTGAGGGCCCCCATTGCAGTATTCATAAAAGTCAGTGAACAAATCCATTACACAGAAAAGATTTCCGTGTACTCCTCCTATATATACATGTATGTATGTATATATATATATATATATATATATACACATACACACACACAGACACATACACCCACACACATATATACATATATATTACATATATACACATATACGCACACATATACATATTCTCATTTTGGTGGGGGAAAAGGAGTGAGCGAATAAAGAATAACAACTAAGTAATATAAAATCCACATTATAATAAGTATTTCTTGAAATAGGTATATTACCGTCTACTTTTGCTTCCGTTTAGCTTCTCAACATTTTTAAAGTTAGCCAAACCTTATGGCTCTTCTGGAGGGGGTGAGGACTGTCTTTGGAAAACTCCCGGTCTCTTTCTGATATACTTCTCTCAACCTCCTCCTGTCTCCTGCCTTCTCGATTCTCGCACTATTTCCCAAGTGGAGTGGGATAATTCCTCTGCCAGGCTTTCCCTCGGTTTGATCACACTGATGGGCAACCCTCTGGCCTTCATGACTGTAGTCGCCTCTTCCACTGTCTGGTACAACCGCGTCCCGTCTTCATAAAACACTCAAAGTTTAGCAGGGTACGGAGTTTGAAATCTAATCCTTTTTTGCTTTAGTACTCGCTTTACTTTAGAGTATTCTTTACGTTTCTGCAGGACCGCGGTGGGGGGGGGGGTAATCTTGGTCGAAATATATTAATTTATCACCTAAAAACGCCCTCTTCTTACCCCAGGCCCTTCGTAGAATCTCCACCTTGGTACTGTACCGAAGGAATTTAATTATTATTGAGCGTGGCTTATCTCCGGTAGACCGGGACTAGCACACAATGCGTTCTCTCGATTTCCAGCTCCATAGTCGAGGGAAGCTCCAGCGTGTCCCGCAGCAACTTTCCGACAAACTCTGTCACAGACAAGCCTTCCGCTCCTTCGGGAACGTTGTATATTCTGATATTTTTCCGCTGTGATCTTCCCTCCAGGTCAAGCAGTTTACCTTCTTGGTGATTTAATATTTTTATCATCTTACTCAGTATTCGTTCAACGTTTTGAAGGCAATCTTCCACCTTCTCAATTCAAATCTCTGCCACTGCTATTTTTTGATTGACATTGGCAAGCTCTGACTTAATATCATGTAGCTGCTGCTTTATATCTTTCTGGAACTCCCTTATCTCTTTCAGAATTTCGATCATATTCACCGCTTTGCCTGAACGAGGCCCAGCATCCGCCTAACTAGCATGCAGTTGGGTAGGAGAGCTGCTCGCTGCATTCTTCTCGGCAGTAGGCTCCATATTGTCACTTTTTTTATTTCCATTCTTTTTCCCCCATTCTTGCTCCTCTTTTCAGTTCAAATATTTTTCGAAAAATACTATATTTGATGGGTTAACGGGGCTTAATATGCATTTTTCCGGAGGAGCTAGTGACTTAAGCTGCCATTCTTGACGATGATGTCACCGGAACCCGAGAATACCGAAGTTTTGTGATATCTAAAAAATCCTTCTCCCCCTCCCCTCTAAAAATGTGTTGCCCCTTATTCTGAAATGCCTATTAACTCTAGATTCAAATTGTGAAGAGAACTTTCTTTCAATATCCATCAGCTCAAAGCCCCTTCAGACTCTTAAAATATTTCAAAAAGATACTTATTTTCCCAAACATCAGCCCAACTTTCCCTTTTAAAACAATCTCATAACCAACTCAATGAATATTCGCTGTCTCAAGGAGCCTAAAACTGCAGCACACCAGGTGTGATCACAACAAGAGTTAAGAAGAATTCCTTAATTTTACATTCCATTTCCATTGCAGTGAATGCCAGCATTCAATGTTCCTCATTTTCTGATTTGCCTGTAATTTAACTGTGTAATTCGTATACAAGAAGATCCACCTCATTCTATATTTCTCTAGTTTTCCAAACTAACTATATAATCTGAGCAACACACACAAAATGCTGGTGGAATGCAGCAGGCCAAGCAGCATCTATAGGAAGTAGTCAAAGTTTCGGGCTGAGACCCTTCATCAGGACTAACTGAAAGGAGAGGTAGTAAGAGATTTGAACGTGGGAGGGGGAAATCTGAAATGATAGAAGACAGGAGGGGGAGGGATGAAGCTAAGAGCTGGAAAGTTTATTGGCAAAAGGGATACACAGCAGGAGAAGGGAGAGAATCATGGGATGGGAGGCCTAGGGAGAAAGAAAGTGGGAGGGGAGTACCAGAGGGAGATGGAAAGCAGGCAAGAGTGATTGTGAGAAGGACAGAGAGAGAAAAGAGAGATGGGGTAAGAAGGGGAGGAGGGGCATTAACAGAAATTAGAGAAATCAATGTTCATGCCATCGGGTTGGAGGCTACCCGGATGGAATATAAGGTGTTGCTCCTCCAACCTGAGTGTGGCTTCATCTTGACAGTAGAGGAGGCCATGGATAGACATATCAGAATGGGAATGGGATGTGGAATTAAAATATGTGGCCACTGGGAGATTCTGCTTTCTCTGGCATCATATTCTGTCAAGATTTTGACCACTTACTCAATCTCCTTTGTACGTGTTCTTCCAGCATCGAGGATGAGTTGCTTCTGCTTGAATTCTGTCAGTACTGAGGTGCCCTAAAAGGTACCGAGTGTAACCTATGGGGTAGTGTGCTCCACTACTTACACCGGATCCCAATGCCCTCCCCAATGATCCTCAAGCAGCTTGGTGGTGAAATCAATGATTCCCATGTCTGTAAGGGAATGTCACATCTTTTGTTTTGAGAACATCAGCATAGCTTTTCTTGTAACTGCCTAGTAACCATGTTCTGTGACTGAGCTCAGAATGAAGTGTCCCTATTAGGATGTTGGTAAGCACATTAATGACATGCCCTGGCCAACAGATCCAGCTGAGTGTAGCTATGATTTTGATACTGGGGATATTGGCCCAGCAGAGAGCACTAACATCTGTTCACTTATCCTCCCAGTGGATTAGGATTTTACTGAACTTTTGCTTGTTAAAGCTTTATCGTAACTTCCTTTGTGACTCTGTTTATGGCCAACATCTCTTGCACTTTGTTTTAGGAAGGTTCTCTCAACCTGCTGTGAAACCTTGAAAGACTGATGAACACACACAAGTGTCCTGTTATAATCTCAACTGTTCAATCGTAATGTAAAATTAGTTACAATGAAACCCGGAGCTCAGAGGCTAGGACCCACGCCAATTATTTACTTTAAGGATACTGGATTGAACTGCCAAACATCAGGTTTTTACAAAACTCTTACTAAAGGAATTTAGGAAAACATTTTCATGCCAAAGATGAGTAATAAAACTTATGCAGTTTGTACATAGTCCCACAATTATAGTTCTGTACACAGATCAAAACAACACATTATGACACAGTCTTATTCCCAACAATGATATAACTAATGCTGGGACACAATTCTACATCCAATACCAACAACAGCATTAACAAATGCTGGGCCGATTACAGTCCACTACAAATCAACCCAATACACAACATCATTACAATGACCTGCACCCAATGTCAACATTGGCAGAATCGATAATATAATCAAAAACCAAAAAAAAACATATGCTGGAAACATGGAATGAAAATCAAAAATGCTGGAACTGCACATCTTGAATCATCTGTGGACACAATCTGAAATGTCACCATTTCTCTGCCAGCAGTCCACCTGACCTGCTGATTATTTCCACTATTTCCAGCATTTTTTTTAATTTTTGTTACCAATATACATTTTCACATTCAAAATTAACAGCACCAATACAGTCTAACAGTGTCAGTGCAGTTTTATCAAACAGCAAGAAATAATAGTACATAATCTCACTTCTAATATTAATGAATAGTGCTCTGTACAATCAATATAAGCAGTGCAGTATTCCTGTATACATTTTACTGCCTTCTATCCATATTCTTAACTTCATCATCTAGACTGCAAACATGAACTGCCCTAATGTACTGCCTCTGTGCCACGTTTCTTTGGATTCTGATGCACAGCTCTTAATTGTTGGTTCAAATTCCTCCCTCTGCTCCTTTTTCACCTCAACACACAATTTTCATTTCTTTCATTCTTTTCCTAAGCTAACTTTACATGTCTTTTCACTCAGCAACCATCGACAACTTAGTCAATAGCTCACACTTGTCCATTCTAAACTGTTCAAATAAAATTGTGATTTCTTTTCAACATTTAAGCTTTATAATGCTCTCAACAAAACCTCTCTATTCAAAATTAGGCAGGCTTCTACCCCACTAAATCAGAGGGAAGGGCTTTCAATCTCTTATCTTCATCACTCCATAGCATGTTTGCACTCCTCCATAAAAATCACAATCAACTAAGCAGTACAGTGTAATCATACACCAAGTTGCCCGATTTCTTAAACAACTCTTTGATCCAGAGTTACAATGGATTGAATGGGTCCCCAAACACAGTAACAGATGCTGTTGAAAGTACCTCAACTGGTATTACAATTCAAATATGCAGGATACAAGCTGCAGAGAGGTAGTGGATTTTACCCAGAACATCATGAGCACAACAATGGTATTTCCAGATAATGATGCCTCAAGAAAGCAACATACAAAGATCCTCATCATATAGACCATGCCATTTATCACAGCTACTATTGGGCAGGAAGTACAGAAGCCTGAAATCCTACACAACCAGGTTAAAGAACAGCTTCTTCCCTTCAACCATTTTTTTCTTGAACCAACCAGCAAAATCCTTACCACTACAGATAAGCAACACTACAACGACTTTGATCAGTTTGAATAAAAGTAGACTTTTTTCTTTATTGAGACATGGCTGCAAGAGGACAAGGGCTGGGAAATGATTGTTCAATGGTATATATCCTATTGAAAGGACATACAGGTGGGCGGGGCATGGCTCTGTTGGTGAGGAATGAAATTCAGTCGCTTGCAAGGGGTGACATAGAATCAGGAGATGTAGAGTCAATATGGATAGAACTGAGAAATTGTAAGGGCAAAAGACCCTAATGGGAGTTATCTACAGGCCCCCCAGCCTGGATATAGGGTGCAAGTTGAATCAAGAGTTAAAATTGGCATGTCGCAAAGGTAATGCTGCAGTTGTTAGGGGGATTTCAACATGCAAGTAGACTGGGAAAATCAGGTTGGTACTGGACCCCAAGAAAGGGAGTTTGTGGAGTGCCTCCAAGATGGATTCTTAGAGCAGCTTGTACTGGAGCCTACCAGGGAGAAGGCAATTCTGGATTTAGTATTGTGTCGTGAACCAGATTTGATAAGGGAACTCGAGGTAAAGGAGCCATTAGGAGGTAGTGACCATAATGATAAATTTTAATCTATAATTTGAGAGGGAGAAGGGAAAATTGTAAGTGTCAGTATCACGGTTGAACAAAGGGGACTATGGTGCCATGAGGGAGGAGCTGGCCAAAGATGACTGCAAGAACTGCAAGCAATATGCCAGGTGCAGTCTCACCAGCATCTTGTACAACTGTAACATGTCACAATCTTTGCACTCAATGGCACAGATGATGAAGGCAAGCATGTCAGCTTTTCTTCACCACTGTCTACCTGAATCCCTAGGTTTCTGTTCTACAATGCTCCTCAAGCCCGTCATGCACCGTATGTCCTCAACTGGTTCAACTGCTGAAAACATAGCACTTTGTATTTGTCAGAGTTAAATTGTATCTTCGAAATAGTGGTTTGAGGTAGGCACATCAGCAACATTCAAGAACCATCTAGATAAGTACATGAATACATGAGGATTAGAGGGCTATGGGCTAAACACAGGCAGTTGGCACCAGCTTGTTGGGCAACACAGTTGGCATGGTAACTTGGACAAAAAGGCCCATTTCCATTTAAATTCCATTTGCCTTTCCTTACCTACATATGGATCCATGTGATCTAAAATTATAGACTAGTCTACTACCCAAGGTCTTGGTAAGGTCCACATAGACAAAAACTTCTGACTGGCTCTCATGAATCCTCCTGGACACCTCAAAATTAAATTTGAGATACGAATTCCCATGCACAAAACCATGCTATTTATTAATCAGTTCTTGCCTTTCCCAATTCAAGTAAATATTGTCACTTAGGAAACCTTGTATTCCTCAATCTGATCAATTTTTATATATTAAATGGAAAAGTCTATGCAATTATGTCTCACTTTATATTTCAGACCAGGTTTGATTCAAGCAAATATCATCCAAGACTGTTATGAAATCTCAATATATTCATGTGTTGTTGGTGTCTGCCAGTAAGTGTCTAAAGGGGCCAAAATAAGCTAACATAATTTCGCTTTGCACTCCAGCCCCCTTAATGTTGACATTCACAAATAGAGAAAGCTTGGAGACAGTGTGAGAGGGAGGATAGGCAGGTGATGGAGAAGGAACTGATAGTTTCACGTGTATCTATTTTAATGCAAGGAGTATTATGAACAAAGCAGAACAGCTTAATGTGTGGATCCGTACTTGCAGCTATGATGTTGTGGCCATTACAGAGACTTGGATGGTGCAGGGGTGGGAATGGTTACTTAGAGTGCCAGCCTTCGGATGTTTCAGAAAGGACAGGGAGGGAAGTAAAAGAGGTGGGGGCATGGCACTGTTGATCAGAGATAGTGTCATGGCTGCAGAATAGTAGGAAGACATGGAGGGATTGTCTATAGAGTCTCTGTGGGTGGAAGTTAGAAAAAGGAAGAGGTCAATAACTACTGGGTGTTTTTTGTAGACCACCCAATTGTAACAGGGACTCGAGGAGCAGATAGGAAGACAGATTCTGTAAAGGTGTAATAATAACAGGGTTGTCGTGGTGGGAGATTTTGGGGTGGAGTTTGTTAGGTGTGTTCAGGAAGGTTTCCTGACACAATATACAGATAAAGGCTGAACTTGATCTGGTAATGGGAAATGAACCTGGTCAGGTATCAGATCTCAGCGGGAAAGCATTTTGGAGATAGTGATCACAATTTTATCTCCTTTACCATAGCATTGGAGAGAGATGGGAACAGACAAGTTAGAAAAGCGTCCTGACGAAGGGTTTCGGCCCGAAACGTCGACAGCGCTTCTCCCTATTGATGCTGCCTGGCCTGCTGTGTTCCACCAGCATTTTGTGTGTGTTGTTATTTGAATTTCCAGCGTCTGCAGATTTCCTCATGTTTGCTTACAAGGATGTTGCCATGATTGGGGTGCATGCCTTGTGAGAATAGGTTGAGTGAACTCGGCCTTTTTTCCTTTGAGTGATGGAGGGTGAGAGGTGACTTATAGAGGTGTACAAGATGATGGGAGGCATTGATCATGTGGATAGTCAGAGGCTTTTTCCCCAGGGCTGAAATAGCTAGCACGGGAGAGCACAGTTTTAAGGTGCTTGGAAGTAGGTACAAAGGAGATGTCAGTGGTAAGTTGTTGTTTTGTTTTAAAACACAGAGTAGTGAGTGTGTGGAATGGGCTGCCAGCGACAGTGGTGAAGGTTGATACGATAGGGTCTTTAACAGACTCCTGGACAGGTACATGGAGCTAAGAAAAATAGAGGGCTATGGGTAACCCTGGGTTTTTTTTTCTAAGGTAAGGACATGTTCGGAACAGCTTTATTGGCCAAAGGGCCTGTATTGTGCTGTAGGTTTTCTATGTTCTATGTTCACAACTAAATGTGTACTGTTATGGTATATGAAATAGAATTAAATCCAGAATCATTAAATTTGAAACACTGTAGTAAATACTATTCTCCCAGTTCAGCCTATCAAGCATATACAGTCCAGAAAGTCATGGCAGAGGAGAATAGTCAGATGTTCAATGCCCAACATCATTTAAACAGAAATCTTTCCCATGTTTTGGTACCACCTGATACAATAATACAATGCCTCTGTAAAGCAATCATCTGAGAATTGAAAGTAGGAATAATTGAAATAACCCACTCTGGTTTTCTGCAAGTTTGGGATCTTTTCATCTCTGTCAACCACACATTAACCAGCTCAAATTCAGCACTCCTCTCACCTTTTCGAACTTTTGATCATACTGCTCTCCACTTGCTCCACACCAAACCCAACATCACCATCAAACCTGCAAGGGGCTGCTGCTGTTGTGTGGCAGAACATTGAAATGCTCTACCTTGCTGAGGCTAGATTGCAACTCTCAGACACCACCATGAAAAGGACCACACTCAGGACCATCAAGCCATTCCCTCATGCACCATCAACCTCCAGTTCTGGATATCGCCATTCCACTACCACCAACCTCATAGTCCCTTACCCAGACTGCCTATTTCTACTTACAGATCAACAAACCTGACTATCTGGGTAGAACAATTGCTTCTGTCTGCTCCTGCCCCACTGAACTCATGTCTGCATACCTCGACTCCATTTTATGCCCTTGGTTCAAAAAAATGCAAATTTAAACCCATAATGAAGTGCTCTGGAAGAGGTCTGTGCTGAGAGGTATTACACCCTCAGCCAGAGATTGGTTGAAGATTTCAGTGACTAAAGAAATGCTCGTTACCAGAAAATCTTTCTGCAACAAATCACTCCCGATTTTGTTTTCCACAAACTTTTTTGTCTTCTTTGCAATTATTGATCTTACCTTTCTGCCAAAGGAAAACGTTATTCTACTCTTCAAACATGCTCAAGTTATATGTGCCACATGCTCTGCACATTTTTTTAAAAATCCAAATTCAATTCAAGATTCTTGGCAGATACTCCCAATATCCTACTCAGCCAAACAATCTGATGTTAAAATTTTACACCAACCAGTTTCCCATATCTAATTAATACAAAGATGGACAATTGTTATGCATCACATAGAAATATGACAGCCACATTGTTGACATCCACAGCCTGGTTTCAGTCTACACATCAACTTTTCATCAGTCTTTCCTTCATAATATCAATGATTAGAACTTAAAACCAAAATAATTTAATTAACTTGTGACATTGATACATAACATCACTTCATTTTTATCATGGTTGATGTTCTGTGTTAGTTATGTCAGCAGACAACTAGGTTATCAGTGACACCATGTTTAGGGTGGCTACACAAAGTTGAACAGCAGAAAAACAGACCTTTCACCCCACTGCATCTATGCCACACCCATCATAACTACTTGTACAGATCCCACTAACCTGTATTAATTCAATATCCCTCTATTTCCTGCTCATTCAACTACCTGTATAGATGCTTCAAATTTGTTCATGCTCCTTTCTCCACTATCAGTCTAGCAGCTCATTCCAGATACCTGTTACTATATAGAAAAATGTACCCCTCAGTTTCCTTTTATACCTCCACCCCCGACCTTAAACCAATACCCCCTAGTTTTAGACACCAATGCCATTTTAGATCAACTATTTACCCTCTTGTATACTTCTATCATGTCACCTCTCAATCTCTTTTACTCCAGGAAACCAGACCAGAAATATACAATTGTTGCTTATATCAAAAATCCTTCCAATCCAGACAATGTGCTTGTGAATCTTTTCTATATTTCCAGCTTGATCACATCTTTCCTGTAGCACAATGACCAGAATGATAAGCAATACTCCAATACTCCAAGTGCAGTCCAGCCAACTGGTACACCCAGCTGTTGTGGTCAATACAATGCATGCAAGCACAAATGCCTTCACCTGTATTATGTATCAATGTATCATCCTGTCTGTGTTGCCACTTTCAGAGAATGAGGTACATTTGATTCCTCTGTTCAACAATATACAGCAAATGAAGGCTCTAGGGAGCATGCCTGCTCTTGTTTAATATACATCATGAAGTTGCTATCACTGATTCAGTACACTTTCATTGGCAGTATGATTTTGTACTTTTCTTTACAAAAAACAAACTAATAAAAATCACCTCTCATTACATGAACAGAAGCCATTTTGTGAGTTAGACCATCTATAAATTAACTAGAAAATCAAAAGCTTTATTTATAGATCTGAATAAGTTACATAGCATGCCAAATGACAGTTATTTAGAAAATTTGCAGCGACAAACAAATCATTGTGCATTTTGGAATTTCCCTACTTCATCATATTGAGGAGTCTGATGGCTTGGGGGAAGAAACTGTTACATAGTCTGGTCGTGAGAGCCCGAATACTTCGGTGCCTTTTCCCAGATGGCAGGAGGAAGAGTTTGTATGAGGGGTGTGTGGAGTCCTTCATAATGCTGTTTCGTTTGCGGATGCAGTGTGTAGTGTAAATGTCTTTAATGGCGGGAAGAGATCTTCTCAGCTGACCTCATTATCCACTGCAGGATCTTGCGATCCAAAATGGTGCAATTTCCGAACCAGGCAGTGATGCAGCTGCTCAGTAAAGATCTCACCAAGAGCACAACTTGCAATGCTGAAGGAGATGAGAAAGAACCCAGGGATAACGTTAAAAGATCGGCAAATATATCTAGAACTTGCTAAAGTCTCTGTTTATGTGTCCACTATAAGAAAAACGGTGAACAAGAATGGTCTTCATGGAAGGACACCACAGAGGAAACCAGTGCTCTCTAAACAAAACATTGCTGCATGTCTCATGTTTGCAAAAGACTACCTGGATACTCTACAACACTTCGGGACAATATTCTGTGGACAGATGAGACAAATGTACAGGACTGATCAACAGTTACTGGAAACATTTGGTTGAAGTTATTGCCATACAAGGATGTCACGCCAGTTACTGAAAATAAAGGTTCTCATTTTTACCAATACATGTAATATTGGATCGTTTTTCTCAATAAATAAATGAATAAGAATGTTTTTTTGTATATTTAATTAGTTTCTCCAGTTTAGGACTTACATGAAGATCTGATCACATTTATGCAGAAATAGAGATAACTCAACAGGGTTCACAAACTTTCTAGCACCACTGGGAAGAGCAGTAGGACCCTGTTGTCTCTGTCAAACAGGTAATGCCATTTTGGATGCTATTATGGGATGGCATTGCAGAGTAAGTAGCAAGGTCTAAGTTTGTAGCACCACAGCTGGGGCTCAACTAACAGGAAGGTGACCTAATAGTAAGGGGAAAGACGTGTAGACTTAAAGACGACTTCTAGAAGGTACATTGCCAAGGTCAGTGGTGACACAGGCAGGGTATTCAGCTAGAGTTCTGGTGTATGTGGGCACTAACACTTCCCCTCTGCCATCCATTCACTTTTTTAATACAGTATTTCTGTTCTTGCATATTTTTAATAATCTATTCAATGTGTAATTTACTTATTATGTCTTATTTTATTTATTATTACTATTTTTTCTGTCTCTGCAAGATTATATATTGCATTGAACTGCTGCTGCTAAGTTAACAGATTTCACGTCACATGCCAGTGATAATAAACCTGATTCTGATTACAACATGGCTAGAAGAGGGATGAGACCCTGCAACATGAATTTACTTTTGTTTTAATTTAGCGATACAGCACTAAGGCACTTCCAGCCACATCGCCTCAGCAACCCCATAACCCTGATTAACCCAGACCTATCACAGGACGATTTACAATGACCAGATAACCTATCCAGTACATCTTTGGACTGTAGGAGGAAGCCCACACGTACCATGGTGATGACGTGGAGACTCCTTACAGAACAGCACCGGAATTGAATTCTGAACTACAGAACTTCCCAAGCTGCAGTAGAATCACAACTATTTAGTGAGTCCGCTGGAAGATTAAAGAGCAAGACAATTTTTCCCCTCCTACAATCAAGGCTCCATAATAAAAAAAATATGCTTCTGAAATACGTTCCCCACAGGTCTGTCTCTACAAATATTACAATTCTACTACCCTCCAAGAAGGAATTATACTCACAAAAGACCCCCTCTAGAATGCTCCCTCTGCATATGATGTTTGGAGACCATAATTCTCAAGAATATGCTTGGTAAACCTTGTCATTCACCTGTTACAGCTTAGTTCCTGGCTTGAGAGAGTGACCACCATGGACCAGCTGTTCCAAAGATCAAAATACCCATAGTGGAAGATTATAAGCAAAAATCTAACTGGTTCAATAATTAATTTATATGACCTCAATCAAACAATGAATTAGCTATGAATATCGATTTGATGGAAGGTAAAAGAACATTTAAACCTAAATCAATGAACCACTTCAGTGATACATGAAACCTATGTACACCAAGCAATTATAAATATTTCCACCAAATTTTAATCCCAATGTTTCAGGCAGCATCTATGAAAACAAATAAAAACAGTTGACATTTCAGGCTAAAACCCTTCATCAGGACTGGAAAGGAAGGGGGAAGACAAAAATAAAAAAGTGGGGAAGGAGGACAAGCTCGATGACAGGTGAAGGCAGGTGGGTGAGAAACATTAAGGGCCGGAGGAGGAATCTAATAGTAGAGGAGTTGACCATGGGAGAAAAAGAAAAAGGGGGGCACCAGGGTGAGGGGGCGCACAGGGGAGAAGAGGCAAGAGACTAGAATGGGGAATAGAAAAGAGAAGGAGGAGAGGTTAGAGAAAAAGTACTGGAAGGAGAAATCAATGTTCATGCCATCAGGTAGGGGGATACCTGGACAGAATATGAGGTATTGCTCCTTCAACCCAAGAGTGGCTACTTTTGTCAAGCACCTCCACTCCATCTCCCAGAAACGAAATTTCCCCTATTTTAATTCCTATCCCCATTCCTGGTCTGACACTCTAGTCCACAGCATCCTCTTCTGCTATAATGAAACCATTCTCAGGGTGGAGTAGCCTCCAACCTGATGGCAGGAACCTCCATTTCTCCTTCCAGTGATGTTTTCTTTTCCTTTTCCTCCCTCTTCTTCTAATCCCTACTCTGGCCTTTTACCTCCTCTACACCTGCCTAACACCTCCCCCTAGTGCTCCTCCTTCCCTTTATCCCATGGTCTACTCTCCTCTACCATCAGATTCCTTCTTCACCAGCCCTTTACCTTTCCCACTCACCTAGCTTCAACCTATCACCTTTTGGCTTGTCCTCCTTCCTCTTCCCCAACCTTTTTATTCTGGCATCTTTCCCCTTCCTGTCCAGTCCTGATGAAGGGCCCTGGCCTGATATATCAACGATTTATTCATTTCCATCAACGCTGCCTGTCCTGCCGAGTTCCTCCAGCATTGTGTGTTGATGCATAAGAATTTTGAGAGAACCAACATTAGAACTGCAGTTGATCGTTTAGTTAATTTTTTTTGTGCCTGTTGAATGAATACACATTTTTCACCTAGTGAAAATCATGTCCTCCAAGAGGTTATTTAAAGCCTTTCATATTAACTATGAAATAAACTGCAAACTGAAGCATCTATTTCTACTATAAACAGCCTAACCGGAGGTCTTTTTACCTCCATACACTCTGTACCAACACTGCAGATATGTGTTTCTTTGTACCTCATTACAGTACATTGAAGAAACAGACACTTGTGTGTGCAGTTTGAATTCATCACATTCAAAAGGAATACTTTTAACAAACTTAACACCTTTATTTTCTTTAGACCAATAGCAGCCTGTATACAGTACAAAACACAATACATTCAATTCCAGTTAAGCACAGCTACATACCTGGTCCAAGTATAATTCTGATCCAAGCATAGAATTCTAAATGCATCAAATCATTTTCCATCTCCCAAATAAACAGAACACCATTTCCAAGCACAATTTTTTTAATGCATCATCTTGTTCCAAGCATAATATATCCTCAATTATATCCATTTTCAGTGTTCAGCACAACGTATACTGTCAATCCATTTCCAATTTTCACCTGAACACAACAACATGTTAGTAATTCATTGAAAAGCATGTTAGCACCTTCTTGAGAAAAGTTAAAGTGGGAATGCATGTTGTTGAGATTAATATTAAAATGCACAGTGAGTGAATTAATGGCCTGTGGTAAAAATGCTACAAATGGATCATGCACTTCATAGAAATCTTGTACAATAAATTTTTGGCAAACTAGTGTTAAGACCATCCATATATTTTTATAAGTGAATGAATATATGTAATAAAATAAAATTTGCGTAGTTAAGCAGAAAGACAATGGACACATTTACTACCAAACCCAACACCCTACACCAATTATATTAAGCAAGCCAAAGCAGCAGCTCAAGAACATTCGAAGAACTCAGTTAAAATGGAATGGGAAATTCTGGTAATAAACATCAGTCTATTTCACAAATGCAACTTTAAATAATGTGATTACTAAAGCAAAGTTCATGGAAAATAAATTTTATTGAAGCATGGGAGGGCATAACCATGCTAATGTGGACATCCACCAGTTTCCCTATTGAAACGTAATTGTTAGTGTCAAGGGAGGTTGATAAAAACATAATTGCTGAACTGCTACACAGAATGTTTTACTATGTGCGAGCATGCAAGAGTATTCTTTGTCATCCAATAAGTAAACCTTATGCATTACTAAGCTTCAATACAGGCTGGAAGAACCAAATAATCTTTTGGCTTTACATTCAAAAATCTGCTTTCAATGGATCCATGAAAGATTTGGTCCAGAATGAGTCAGCTACCTGCATGTGAAGCAGTGCAAGAGTTAAGCTGCTCATTGCCTTACAATTTTCTTCTTCACCATAATCTGAATTCATAACTCATCACAGCATTTTGGTGAATTTTTAAATCAGCACCAAACACATCGTTTGCGACAATTAGAGACCACATATATAAACTGCTTCCACATGAACATAAGATTACCAGAGTGCTAAATTCACAGGAAACCTGGAGAAAAATTAAAAAAGTGATGAAGAATTGTGAACTATTTGCATAATCTTAAATGCTGAAGTTTCAGGTTAGCTAAGTAGCATGGATTAAATAAAGGCATAACTAGCATAGAAACTGACATGGTTAACAACGAATAGTTTGCTGTGCAGATAAGCAGATTGTATCACTGAGTAGGGTAGTAAATGCACCTCAGTGAACTGCCCATGATAAAACACAGCTCCAGCGCTATTCTAGATTGATGTTTGCTGGGGATGTTCACTTTTTATTTGATTTGAGATATATAGTGTACAACAAAGTATCAGAGGGGATGTTGTTTTCATACTGATCTATGCACACAACCTGAACATTCATAAAAGTGAAATTTTTTGTAAAAAGTGTCTCATTTAAAAAAATGTTGCCGATGCCAATGGCATTGACAGCTCAGATAAAAGCCCTAACTCCACTTTTCTGCATTGCATACAGGAAGCGGAGCTTTAGAACTCCCTGAAGTAGTATACAGCTGCCTTATCAAAAAAAATACCAAATACAAGTCTCGCATATTTCTTAAAATCAAAGTTAATGCCACATTTTAAAATATCATTCAATGGAATAATCCAATATGAAGTATTTTAAATTTCATTGTTTTGACATCACTCCCAGTACTTTGTAACGTAATTTTTTATTTTAGGAAGAATGAGATCCAGAAGTTGTTTAAGACTTTGAAATGCATGAGCATTTCAAAGTAACATTAAAACCCAAACTCCTAAGGAGATTTAAGAATGCAATTCTTCAAACAGCTTCTTCTCTCTACACTTATACCCAAGCATCACTGCAACAATCGCACATTCAGCAGTTGCATTTCACCTTGAACTTACTACATCCAATTTTAGACAGTCAATGACTGTTAAAAGATCTAAGAAACTAGCGGGTGTCAAAAGTTTTATTTCTTAAAAATGTACCAAATGCTATTGAGTCATGATAACTCGGCTGTATTTAAACTCATCTATAAAAATTGTTAAATCGTTTATTATATGATACGATACACATGCTATGATATAGAAGCATGTTGTGTTGGATTATCAATCGGCAATAAAGGAACAGTATACAGAATACTGGGAGATGCCTTTTATTCCAGGCAATGTAATGTAATGTAAGGCAAAAATGTAATGTAATGTAAGGCAAATGTACATTTCTTTGTAATACAATTACAAACAACATAGCACCAACAGAGAATCACAAGTTAACAAAGAAGTTGTATTTTTCCCTTTGTCATGCATGTCCCAAGACACTAGTCAGCAGCAATAACTTTTATTCTGAATCAGACAAAGGATCTGGATCCGATTCAGTTGAATCAGATTCAGTTTTTGATTCTTCCCCTCTTCTCCATTCTTTGAGAAGAAGCCTCCATTGTTCAGCTTGCAGCCATGCAGCATAGGCTGCATCCAGGTAATCCTGGGTATCTTCAGGCTTCTCCAAGCACAGTCTGAGCAACTGATCAAGTTGGTCTGAAGTGAGCAAATTCCTGCAGAAGAAATTAAGTCATAGTATTCAGCCACTAATAAACCATATAACAAACAACTGTTGGCTAATTCTCATCATGACAATATACCTGTATTTATTTTTTATCAAGTTCACAGATGTAAATCCCCTATCGGGTTCAGTGGTTGATGCTGACATCACCATACAAACCTCTGATAGGATTGAGAAGTTTGGATATTCTTTTCTCCACATATCCGAGTGTGCTAGATCAATGCAAACCTGTGAGTTGGAAAAAGGGAAGGGAAAGAAGAATGATATTCGCTCTTGCTTCAAACATACTGTTCACACATCTTGTAAAGTTCAGCATAGTGATGTTGAATTCAAAGTACCATCTTTTGGATATAACTAGTTTTATTTTTATATATTCATTTTTGATACCTGACTAGGTTGCTGGCTAGGGGAATAGCCAATGTGATGAGCTGCCTTCTTCAACCAAATCAGTGCTTCTGGTGAATGTATTACAACACTGCTGATGGAGAGGGAGTATAAAGCTCTAGGCCTAGTAATGAATGTCTGTAAATATAACGTACATTTCCAAACCAGGATGCTATGCAACTTGGATGGATGCAACTGATACTGCTCTATACACTTGTTGCTCTTAGCGATGGATGTCTTAGGGCAGAGGTGCTGTCAGATCAACCAAGATTAGTAACTACAGTGCATTTTGAACACTGTCAATATTGTGCGGAGACAATGAGTGTTCAGGATGGCAAATGGTTGCTGAGGGCTGCTTTGAGAACTGTTAGAGTTGCACTCATCTATGCAAGCAGAGTGTATTTCATCATGCTCATGACTTGTGCCTTACAGAGGATGGGTGAAGGCATAGGTTTAAGTTGAGAGGAAGGAGTTTTAAGAGTCTTGAGAAGAAAGTTCTTTCTAAATAAAAAATGGTGGTTGGTATTCACAACTCTCAACTAGAAGAGGTGATGAAAAATATAGTAACTTCATTTCAGAGGCATTTAGAAAGGCACAGAGACAAAATATTGAAGAACCTGGATTATTGTGAATGAGCATGAATGTGGTGGGCTGAAGTGTCCATTTCAAACTCTGAAAGGTTAAGAGTGTCAGCAGATGACTCACTCAGGATGCCCAGCCTCTGCACTGCTCTTGTAACCTCCATTTATCTGGCTAGTCCAGTTGAAGTTATGATTACAGTGCAAAATGGTGGACCTAATGATTGTGGTTACACATCCCCATTTTGGACATTGTCAATGCTTGAAACCCTTGTTGCACAAAAATAATCTGCCATTCAACAACCCATCGATCTTTACAGGCACCACAATTACTGGAGCTACAGCCTCACAGCTCCATCTACCTAGGTTCAATCTTGACTGCTAGTGCCATGAGGAAGGTGCATGCTCTCCCTGTGGCTACATGCATTTCTTCCGATGCCCCCATTTTCTCCCACATGCTAGAGGATGTTGGTGGGCTAATTGGCCACTTTAAATTGCCTCTTGTATGTGGATGATTGGTAGAAATTGGTGGTGGTTGATGACAGTGATATATATGCGTGGTTTATCAGTGGGTCAAAGACCCATTTCCATTCTGAAATTCTATGACCCTTACATTTATAAAGCATTTCAAAATATTAACATTACACTGATTAAGATTTCTATATTATTCAGTTTTACTGTATTTAGAATCTATCGTTAGAAAGACTGAATCATGGGACAAAGGGTTCCTAGGACAAAAGGTCCATAAGCAAATATCTGGAATTTAGGAGCAAGAAACATGATCTTAAGACATGAAAAGCTCTGAGAAGACTTAATAAAGCAGAGCAAGTGAGGGTATTTCCCTGATGTAGTGATCAAGACTAGTGGGAAAGCCTAAAGATAAAGAATCACCCATTTAAGACTGAGATGAGAGGAATTTCTTCTTACAGACTATAAAGGTCTCACCTTCAGAGAGTTGGGCAGGTTGAGTCTAGGAATTCAGTAGACAATTTTATGGCAAAGGAGCTATGGAAAAGAGTTGATTCGAGTCCAACAATCAAGTCAGCTACGTTCATATTGAATGATTCATGGTCCTGCTTAGTCATCTCCTACTCCAAAATCTTAATGTTAGATTATATTGCATATATTACATATGTTACATATATTAAAGCACAGTAAATACAACTAACAAAAAATACATAATTGAAATAATTGCTTACTTCATCCAAACTCTCTCCTTTTCTGGATGCAATGAGGTATTTCATCTGATCCCACTCAGCAACTAAATCTTTCCCATCACTGGAAAGAAGATCTGAGAAATGGTTTTGCAGAGCTGCTGCTTCACTATTTCCATACTGAGCCAGTTTCTCAGGGTCAGACGGAATCCTATCTGGATCTAGGATCCGAAAGGCTCTGATGATTGCATTATTAGGGAACCTCTCCTTCAGACTGTCAACAATATTCCTCACCTAACAAAAACAAAACAAGTAGAATTCTTCTACTAAGCCACCATCTTTATTACATTATTTCTTTGTTATTACTGCCGTATACTTAACCAAGGAGCATTAAGCACACAGGGCAAGTGAAACCACTTCACTATATACTACCGCATCATGAAGTATGACAATATCCTATTGCAAAGTATTGGCAAAATTCCAAGTTGGCAACAAGTACATAAATAATCTAATAGTTTAGTATCTACTAACCAAAGTTTTAACAGAGTCAGCTATCTCATCAGTAGCTTTAGCTGCTGTTTTGTGAAGTATTGGCCCATGTGGTTTTCTTGCCAAAGGCAGTCGAGAAAGAGCACCACTTTCCAGCAACTGGATTCCCAACAGAAAGCTGCTTTCCCATAAGATATTGTTTCCAAGATACTTGCACTCAAGGAGATTAATTGTGGATTGAACCTTTTCAGGTATTCTTACTGGATTCAGAAATCTTTCCTGAAAAAATAGTGATAGATTGTCCAAATGGTGGAGGAGATCTCTCAAGAAGAAAATGGCAAGTAGAATGCTGTAAATGTAAAGAGAGAATAAAAACATTGTACAAATAAATGGATCTAGTTATTACAGCCGGAGTTAACATCATTTTCCCCAAGGTGAATGTTAATTGTGGTTAATATGCCATTTTAAAAGTATACTTTAATGGTCCCCTTGCAGCACAATCCATGATATCAACTAGACACTGTTGCTTTTGAGTCTCAACACTGGAATAAAGTCAAACAGTAATTTAAGCACAAAATCTTGGCTGATGCTATCATGCTCAACTGTCAAAGGTATCAAGTAGTGATGAAATGCCATATGAATTTTCCTGCTCAGGTACTGATAAAAAAAACACTACTGCAATATTCTGAAGAGCAAAATTAACACCAATGTTTTTGCCAATGGTTTTCACTCATAACAGCTTAGGTTCATTAATCATTTTGCAATTTGTGGGACTTAGCAGTGCATAATCGGGCTGCACCTTTTCTATAATGGAAAGGTGACTACAACTCAAAAATATTTCTATTGCTGTAAAGCACATTGAGTTGTTCTATTCATGAAAGATGGTTTAAAAGTGCTACTCTTTACTCCCAAAAGATGAATGAATGAACTTCCATAATGAGAAATACAAACTGATATTTCTAGGCACAAAGCAGAAAGTTTCAGTCCCAGAAAATAAACATAATTTAAGACTCAAGTATTAAAATAGATATTAGAATGGAGGAGATAATACCGAGGTTGTTGGAGTTTAAGGAGGATACTTTCTGCTGTGATATCATGGTCACTGTAACTCATGTCAGAAAAATATATTATGAGGGTTTGGTAGGATTTGCAAATTGCTTGGATTGCCCGGCCCCGATTTATCCATTTGAAGTGACAAGCCTTTGCCAGTTTGATGGTGCTCGTCTCCAAGACATGGAAGACTTCTTCCAAACCACTATGTTTAACTGTGGATCTGAAAAGTTTAAGAAATGGTTAGTTTTTCATTAGCTCTATTTTACCAGCTATTCACAAATAAATTTGCATTCCAAGGCAGCCCAGATAAGTTTAATTTATTTGTTTCTATGGGTTATGACTTCCTAGTGTACAAGCTGCAGCGGAAATTGGAATGATTGGCAAGTAGAAGTCTAACATTGTAGACAAACGATCAGGCGAAAGAAACTTAATCCCAACATGCATTCTGCAACACAAAAATATCTTTTTAATAAAAAAACTGGAAACACAATCACAATTGAAGTTAAGGGTCACCATATTCATCAGTTTCTAAGGAAACATCACATTCATGCAATGACAAACATTGGAATTCTACATACAGTACTAGAACTGTACAAACAAATTTCAAACATGCCAGGAACAGAATTGGATAGCCATGCTAATCAAAGTAATAAATTCCCCACACTGGACAACACAGCCAAAGTAACAAAATAAATTTCACAATATGAATTACCAATGAAATAACTAGGAACCCTTGGGCATGTCATAATAGAGGGGAAACATGAACCTCAATGCAACTAAACTAAGACAAACATTTTGTTTGCCATGTTTAAAAGCAAACTGTTCTAGGAAAATGAAAACTTGTTATTTTTCAGAAGAGCTATAATGTATTTTACCTGGAAATATATGAATAGATAGCTTTGAAACAACCATCTATTTCTTGAAAAAGTGTAATTTCATTGTATGAATCCTTAATGGCTAAAGCCTCAGAATGTACCACAAAGTGTTGTCCAAGCAGCCATGGAATATCTACCTACAAAAGTGCCAGCAAGTGAATGTCAAATTAAAAATCATTGTAGTGTTCAGAGTACACAATACAGACCAACAATTAAAAACACTGTATTAAGCACAGTTGGGGGGGAAGAGAGAGAGAGAGAGAGAAGGGGGAGGAGGAGGATTTTAAGAAACTTTACAAGGAGGTGAAATAGAATGCTAGGCTTAATCAACCAGAATTAATTTAGATTAACACAAGAGCCATAATGTCATTTTGTTAACTGCATGAAATACACAAAATACATTAACATATCAGAGACTGCCCATGGCATCATTTACTCAAAATTATATTGACAACCTGTGTATGACATAGTGCTTTGGGAATGGCCACCATAAAGCTATCTATTTCAATGTGAGTGGGGAATACAAGAAAGCATAAACCCATTACCCAAAGATTTGACATTATGCCAATGATTGTTGCAAGTCCTCAACAACACTCTCGAAAGGGAATATTAAAACTATGTTGAGCATGCAGTTCAAAAATATCTGAAATAGTAAGATCAGACTAATTATATTTGACCCTACATAAATCAAAGTGGGACAAAGAAAATCTAAGGTTCTGCAGGATGAAAATGGAGGTTCATAAGGAAAAATGCGAGGATACGCAAAAACATATTTAAGTAACCTTCTTAGCTCCAAAGGCAACAATCCCAGCTTCACTAGTCTCTCCTCATAACTGAAGTCCTGAATCTTTGGTAGCATTTCCGTAAATCTCCTTTGCATCATCTCCAAGGTCTTGACATACTTCCTAAAGATGGCCAGAATTAGACACTACTCCAGAATCAGCATTGAGACTTCAACTAGCTCTAAGTAACATCAATGATTTGTATTCAGTTGGATATGTTGGGCCAGAACACACTGATAGTTAGCCAACTGTTCTACACACAACAGCTAGCTTATTGTAGTGCACACAGCAGCTCACTACAGACTTGCATATCTGCCTCTAGCCTCAACAACCAAAACAGTGGCGTTGCTGAGCTGAGGAGCTAAATGCACTGTATCCAGCCATTCTACTTGATGCAAACCTTAACTGGTGCATCTATCTCAGTCCCATTCAAATAATCAATGAGACCATTGGTTTCATCACAAAAAGCAAGATGTTGATCTATTTTTCCTGTTTATTTTACACTATTTATTTTTGGTCACCAATTTTGTCATACATTTAATTCAATATTTAAAGGAAATAAAAAGTTAAAACATTTTTTCAACCATTTCTAAAAGCCCCTCATTGGGCAGCCATCAAAATGGTCTGCAGGTGATGATGCGGTGTTAACACCTACTGACTATAGCCTAGCCACCACTTGCATAACACTGTGCCTTGCATTAAGGTCCTGGTGGTAACACTGATCGCATTCTTGAATCGCATTCACATGACTACAAAAACTGAGTGGTCAGTCAGGGTCACATGAGACATGATCAGTGTGATCTGACCCATTAAAGTCACCACTAGCACTAAACAAGAATAGGCAGTGGTTTCAAGAGACATAAATATTTAAGAAATGAATTACAGAGAACAGCTATAAAAACTTGATACTAGGAGTTCCATTTCACCAGCATGGGAATAGGAAGGAACAAGATGAATAAGCTAGGGACCAGTGACCACAAGAACTTTAAGCAAGCAAAAGTAAGAGCTGTAAGAAAATGTGTTGCAAAGCAAACAAAAGGAATCAAGCATAGCAGTAGCACAGTAGTAATATTAACTGCAGCTTTCATTACTGTAAGCAAAGCAAAAACTGAAGCACTAAGACAGGAGAGAAAAGCCAACATGCGTGAGTGAAACATTATAGCAAACAAACATTTCTTACCTAAATGCAGAGTACAAGGAATAAACTGAATGAATTGAAGCTGCAAATTCAGCAGGGAAGCAATGCCAATTTAAGTTAAGTTATTAACTTAAAGTTATTTAAGCTAAGTTATTATCAGGTTACAGTTCTAAAATGGTGAGGACTAGGATGTGGTAGTGGAGGAGGATGTACTTGGTAAGGATACCATCAGCTAAAGTGAAGCTTAGAAATGTTCTGTTTAGGAAATTAATTGGCAGTATTATAGGCGGGTACTCTAAGGAAGGATAAGGAAGGATACACTTCTCAAGGGGAATCACACCTATCAACAGGATTGATAAACTTGAATGCATTGGATCTAGATTTGACAGAAACAAAATATCACACTTCTAACTATACTGATGGATAGATGACAAGATAAGCAGTGCAAATGGAACATTAAATTACAGGGAGCTACTGACAAAGCAAATGGACTATGCTAAATGCAACTTTTGTTGGCTCATGTACTGCAGACCTAAAATGGGAAAAAAAATTGAAAATTGGTGTAAAACAAGCAGCAATGAGGGAATCCATGAACACAGATACATAAAATTATCATAAAGGATAGGACAGCTGGCTTTTATAAAACTTGTGCTACTGCTACATAAAGCTCAGGTTCACTAAATCTGGAGCAATTCTGGGCACACCACATTTGGAAGCATGGATTGACCTTGGAAGGAGTGCAGCAATGATTTACCAAAATGATACTGGATTCCACGCGAAGCTACGAAGAAAGATTACCAAATTGTTAGAAAGTTGACTGAAGATTTGAATTAAGGGGAACTGACAGAAAAAGTGGTGAGTCTAGGACAAAAGGACATGTTAAAATTGTCAGGGATTTTTGGAGACAAGTTAAAAAACATTGTCACTTTCTATTCCACAATCTTGTAAATGTGTGGCTGGTAAATAGTTAAGTTTGAATCTGAGATCAAAAGATTTTAGCTAATTTAATGATTATAGGAAAAATATGTAGTTATGGATCTAGGTCACAGACCAACATTATTTTATTAACTATAGGGATTGAAGTCTTCATATGTTCTTAATTATAAGAGGTCCAAATAAGCCTTTCAACTTGGAAGGTCAAGACTGAATGGCAACCTAGTAGAAGAATAAAAGAGAGCAGAAGGAATCCCAAAAGCACAACAAAGATTGCCATCTCTTCAAACAAAAGAAACAAATGAATTTCTCAATTAAAATTGTCATTTTATCTGGATAAAGCTGGGACAAATGGTTTTCATCATTATTTTATCAACTATTTCACAAAATTTTTAACAAGGTACTGATAATTTGCTCCTGTCATCAAAGAGGTCAAGCATATTCTCTCCTCCCAACTTTCTACTTGCACCTATCTCCAACCATAAATTGGCCAAGACCAACTTTTTTAATTTATGCAACTCTTAGGGGCCCATTGCACAGTACAATGTACAGTGATTTAAGTTGACTTGATGTCGAAATGAATACCAAGCAATAATCATTTGTGACTGCAGGATTGCTGACAATATTTCTCACCATCCTGAAGATTGGCCATGGATGTGGCGAGACAAAGAGCTAGGTTTGTATGGTAAAACTATAACTGATCAATGAAAATGAAAAAATAAAAACACAGAGAAGGTCTCCGAAGTATGACTGTACACATTTATACTAGCTTCATTTCCACAAATTGAAACATTGATCTTTCTTTCATAAACTACATAAGCCTTAACCAGAGAGAATTGTCAATGCTCAAAATAAACAGATTCTGAAGATGCAAAATCTTGAGCAACATACGTAAATGCAGGAGGAACTCAGCAAGTCAGGCAATATCTATGGAGGGGAATAAACAATCAACATTTCAGGCTGAGACCAGTACTCCTAAATCAGGATTTATCAGTAGTCAGTGCTCACGCCTGGGACCGAGGTCCATTAAACCCCCCAAAAAAAACATACCTGATTTTTTGTTTGTAAGTCTTAGGAAAGGAAAAGACATCCTATTTCATACAGCTCTATACAATCTTCATTGTTTTGATAATCCAACCATGCCTCTCACCATCTGGCATCCCTTCAAAGCAATTGTTAGATCTCCTAGATGATCAGTATTTTCTCCTTTTCACAAGCATGTTTACATAGGCAAGATCACAATCGCCAATTAACCATTATTCATGTCACCTAATCTTTTCAACACTGATGCATCCTACATACAGGTTCTTCCATTTAATGATTTCCTTTATGATTCATATTTGCCTCAACCACCTTCAGACTGGAAAAAGTACAGCCAACTTTAATCAAAGGTCACTAATACAAAACATTCATAGTTTCTCCTCAGATACTACCTGTTATGGACAGTATTAATTCTAAGCTTACTAACAAGGTCATGTGGGAATAATGGAAGCAAGAAACTGCAGATGCTGAAAATCTAGAGCAACATACAAAATGTTGGAAGGAACTCAGTGGGTCAGCAAACATCTATAAAAAGAAATAGAAATCAACATATCAACTCTTCATCAGGATTGACAATGGCCAGCTCTTGCTCCTCTCCCACACCCTACCCTTTTACACTGGCTTATTCCTGGTGTCCTCTGCAGTTCAGATGAAAAGTCTCAATCTGAAACATTGACTGTCCATTTTCTCCATAAACCCACAACTTTCCTCCAGTATTTTGTGTTTTGTAGGAAATCGAGGTGTGGAGTGGAGTAATATGGCGCTAAACAGTGACTCCTTTGCTTGCATCTTTGGGAACAGCTCTATTTCCATCTTTAATATCTTTATTTTTCCATTTCAGGATACTTTTGAAGATCCTGACCTGGAGTTACACGCTGATTTCAGTTCTTCGTGGGAATGGGACCCGCTCTTGGCGTTCCATAACTGGCCGTTGTTCGGCATGCCTAAGAGTCTGGCTCAGATTAGGAACCCTAGGATCTTAGAGCTCTGGTGATGGGCAGACCGAGGATCAGTGTCACTGCAGGAGACCCATGTGTCATCGGGGGTGTCTACGGCTGTGTGCCTGGAAACCCAAGATCTTAGAGATCTTCAGGCACAGAGCTCAAAAAAAGCGACGTAATGGACTTTTAACATTGTAAACCAGTGAGTTGTTTGTTATGTCTCCCTGCTCGCTGGGAAAACAGACGCACCTCCTTCCCCCTTCTTATTAGGGGGAGACCGTATACCGAGTGAAATGCGAAGCCTTTGGGTAACTGCAAGTCTGTGTCTTTGCTAGTGCTTTGATCACACTTGAGTGCTTGGTGGCGGGTGCTGGTGCCTATTTTTGGCCAATGGGGGTAAGAAGGATTGTTGCTTGCTGCCACTTACACATGGGAGGGAGGGGAGGGGGGAGTACTTTGGGGTTCTAACATTTAATTGTTGTTCATTCTTTGGGGGCACTTCTGTTTTCGTGGATAGTTGCAAAGAAAAAGCATTTCTCTGACATTAAATTGGACCTATGAACCTTTGATTTGTTGACTCTTACCTTAAAATTGGTACATGGCAAATGAATAAAATGGATAGAAATTTAATATAATATTTTGGTATTGACAAAATCCTCAGGGGATTTATGATGAAATACAGACTCCAGAAATTGAAGTAATCTTTCATGGGGAGGAGACAGATTTAAAAATACAAATTAAAATAAATAGATTATATAGGCTGAAAGAGATCAAGTGTAAGCAAATCATAAAATGCTCAAAGCTAAGCTAAGGCAGGCTGCATCAGTAAATTAAAAGTCTGAAAAAAGTTGAATAGTTCCAACAGTGAAAACAATAAACAATTTTTTTCCTGGGATCAGCAATCATTATAACCATGAATATATATTTACAGAGCCCCCACAGGAAATCAGGGACTTAAGAGCCTAAACTATTACTGTTTGACTCTAAGCCATCACTAACTCTCAGTGAAAACTGCAAAGCAATTTTGAAAGCTCCATCCCAAATGGTAACAGACATAATGAGAATTTTAATGCAAATAGTATCAGGAATTAGAGTCAGTAAATGGAACTCCAACATCATGGCTGTGATGAGACTTGGCTACCACAAGGGCAGGAACACAGTTGCTGGATGTTCCGTGGTTTAGGTATTTGAAGTGGACAGGGAGGGAGGTAAAAGAGATGGGGATAATATCAGGGAGATTATCACAGGTTGTATCAGGGGTAGCATAACAGCTGCAGAAATGGATGACATCATTTGAATGATGTTGAATGAGTCACTGTGGGTGGAAATCAGGAAAAGGAAGGAAGCAATCATTTTATTGGTCTATTTCACAAACCCTCCCGCCTCCCCACCAATAGCAACAGACAATGAAGAACAGATCAGAAGGCATATATTGGAAAGGTGCAATAATAACAGGATTGTTGCCATAGCCAACTTCAACTTTCCTAAAATTGACTGACTCCTTTACACAAAAAGTTTCGATTGGAAGGAATTTATTAGGTGTGTCCAGGAAGGATTCTCGAACAATATGTAGACAGGTTGACTATAAGACTGGCCAGATTGGATGTGATGACAGACATTGAACCTGGTCAAATGCCAGATTTCTCGGTGGGTCAGCATTTCAGAGATAGTGACCAGAACTCCCTATCCTTTACTGTAGCCTTTGAGAAGTATTGGAATAGGTCCCGCATGGGAGGTTAGTTAGGAAGATTCAGTCGCTAGGTATACATGGAGAGGTAGTAAACTGAATTAGACATTGGCTCAATGAGAGAAGTCAGAGAGTGGTAGTGGAGGATTGCTTCTCCTAGTGGAGGCCTGTGACTAGTGGTGTGCCACAGGGATCAGTGCTGGGTCCATTGTTATTTGTCATTTATATCAATGAGCTGGATGATAATGTGGTAAATTGGATCAGCAAATTTGCTGATGATACAAAGATTGGAGGTGTATTGGACAGTGAGGAAGGTTTTCAAAGCTTGTAGAGGGATTTGGTCCAGCTGGAAAAATGGACTGACAAATGGCAGATGGAGTTTAATGCAGACAAGTGTAAGGTATTGCACTTTGGAAGGACAAATCAAGGTAGAACATACAAAGTAAATGGTAGAACACTGAGGAGTGCAGTAGAACAGAGGGATCTGGGAATATAGATACATAGTTCCCTAAAAGTGGCATCACAGGTAGATAGGGTCGTAAAGAGAGCTTTTGGTACATTGGCCTTTATGAATCAAAGTATTGAGTATAAGAGTTGGAATGTAATGGTGAGGTTGCATAAGACATTGGTGAGGTCAGATTTGGAGTATTGTGAGCAGTTTTGGCCACCGAATTACAGGAAGGATATTAATAAGGTTGAAAGAGTGCAGAGAAGGTTTACAAGGATGTTGCCGGGACTTGAGAAACGGAGTTACAGAGAAAGGTTGAATAGGTTAGGACTTTATTCCCTGGAGCACAGAAGAATGAGGGGAGATTTGATAAAAGTATCTCAAATTATGATGGGTATAGATAAGAGTGAATGCAAGCAGGCTTTTTCCACTGAGGCTAGGGGAGAAAACAAAGAGGACATGGGTTAAGGGCAAAGGGGGAAAAGTTTAAAGGGAACATTGGGGGGGGGCTTCTTCACACAGAGAGTGGTGGGAGTGTGAAATGAGCTGCCAGATGAAGTGGTAAATGCGGGCTCACTTTTAACATTTAAGAAAAACTTGGGACAGGTACATGGATCAGAGGTGTATGGAGGGATATTGTCCAGGTGCAGGTCTGTGGGACTAGGCAGAAAAAAGGTTCGGCAAAGAAAGAAGGGCCAAAGGGCCTGTTTCTGTGCTGTAATGTTCTATGGTTCTAGATGATATGGGTAACTATTTAATAGAGGGAGGGGTGATTACGATGCTACAATGTAGAATAGGAGCATAAATTGCAAATGGATGTACAAACCCCCATTTCCAGAAAAGTTGGGATATTTTCCAAAATGCAATAAAAACAAAAATCTGTGATATGTTAATTCACATGAACCTTTATTTAACTGACAAAAGTACAAAGAAAAGATTTTCAATAGTTTTACTGACCAACTTAATTGTATTTTGTAAATATACACAAATTTAGAATTTGATGGCTGCAACACTCAACAAAAGTTGGGACAGAGGCATGTTTACCATTATGTTACATCATCTTTCCTTTTAATAACAGTTTTTAATCGTTTTGGAACTGAGGATACTAATTGTAGTAGATTTGCAATTGGAAATTTTGTCCATTCTTGCTTGATATAAGACTTCAGCTGCTCAACAGTCCGTGGTCTCCGTCGTCTGATTCTCCTCTTCATGATGCGCCATACATTTTCAATAGGAGATAGATCTGGACTGGCAGCAGGCCAGTCAAGCACACGCACTCTTTGTCTACAAAGCCACGCTGTTGTAGCCCGTGCAGAATGTGGTCTGGCATTGTCCTGCTGAAATAAGCATGGACGTCCCGGGAAGCGACGTCGCCTTGATGGCAACATATGTCTCTCTAAAATCCTAATATACGCCTCAGAGTCAATGGTACCTTCACATACATGCAACTCACCCATGCCGTGGGCACTGATGCACCCCCATACCATCACAGATGCTGGCTTTTGCACCTTTCACTGATAACAATCAGGATGGTCGTTTTCATCTTTGGCACGGAGAACTCGACGCCCTTTTTTTCCAAAAACTAGCTGAAATATGGACTCATCTGACACAGTCTTTCGGTCCATCTGAGATGAGCTCGGGCCCAGAGAACTCGCCGGCGTTTCTGCATAGAGTTGATGTATGGCTTCCTCCTTGCGTAATACAGTTTCAAGTTGCATTTCTGGATGCAGCGACGGACTGTGTTAAGTGACAATGGTTTTCTAAAGTACTCCCGAGCCCAGGTGGCTATAATTGTCACAGTAGCATGACGGTTTCTTAGGCAGTGCCGCCTGAGAGCTCGAAGATCACACGCATTCAACAGTGGTTTCCGACCTTGCCCTTTACGCACTGAGATGTCTCTGAATTCTCTGAATCTTTTCACAATATTATGTACTGTAGATGTTGAAAGACCTAAATTCTCTGCAATCTTGCGTTGGGAAATGTTCCTTTTGAACTGACTGACAATTCTCTCACGAATTTTGGCACAAAAGGGTGAGCCACGACCCATCCTTGCTTGCGAAGACTGAGCCTTTGATGGACGCTACTTTTATACCCAGTCATGATACCTCACCTGCTACCAATTAGCCTGCTTAATGTGGAGTCTTCCAAACCGGTGTTACTTGAATATTCTGTGCACTTTTCAATCTTATTTTAACTCTGTCCCAACTTTTGTTGAGTGTGTTGCAGCCATCAAATTCTAAATTTGTGTATATTTACAAAATACAATTAAGTTGGTCAGTAAAGCTATTGAAAATCTTTTCTTTGTACTTTTGTCAGTTAAATAAAGGTTCACGTGAATTAACATATCACAGATTTTTGTTTTTATTGCATTTTGGAAAATATCCCAACTTTTCTGGAAATGTGGTTTGTACTTAAGGAAATGCACAGCAGAAATATGGAAGTTACTTAGGGAGGAGTTGCATGGGGTTCTGCATAGGAATGCCCCATTCAGATAGTGGGGTGACAGAAGCAAGCACAGTTCACAAATGATGTGAAACATCTAGTCAAGAGGAAGATTCAAGTGTACTTAAAGTTTAGACAAAAAAGAACAGGGCTCTAAAGAGTTACAAAATATCCAAAAAGGAGCTTAAAATGGACTTAGGGGAGCTAGTAGGGGACATGAGAAGGACTTAGCAAGATTAAGAAAAATCCCAAGGCTTTCTACACGTATATGAACAACAGGAGGATGACTAGAGTGAGAGTAAGACCAATTGGAGAGAGAAGAGGAAACATGTGCCTGGAGTCAGAGGAGGTTCTTAATGAATATTTTGCTTCAGTATTCACCACTGAGAGAAACGTGGACATTTGTGAGCACAGCATCAAACAAATGACCTGCTGGAACCCGTTGATGTTAAGAAAGAGTATGTGTTGGAACTTCTGAAAAACATTAGGATAGATAAGTCACCAGGGCTGGATGGGATATACCCCAGGTTACTACATAAAGCAAAGAAAGAGATAGCTGCACTTTGACAATGATCTTCAGTAGTACCAAATCATTTCAGATGTAGTTCAATCCAGAAAGATGTGAAGTGATTCACTTTGGAAGGTCAAATTTAAAGATAGAATACAGGATTAATAGCAGGATTCTTCACAGTGTAGAGGAACAGAGGGATAGAATTATAGTTAGAGCACAGAAACATGCACTTTGGCCCATTTAGTGCATTCTGTCTAGTTGCATCAATTTTCAGCTTGAGCATAACCCACAGGTAGGCCCATTTGGATAAGTACATCCATGTACTTATCTAAATTTCTCTTAAATATTGAATTCAACCCAGATGGATCACTTCCACTGGAAGCTCATTGCACACATCTCCTTAAACATTTCACCTTTCACCATTAACCCATGATCTCTATATAATGCCATGGTTGAGAAACACATTTTATTGTATTACTACTGTTGTGCTGTTAAGTATTTTATTTTCTGAAGCTTTTCCGTAAAATGCAATGCTTTCTGTTAATCAAGTTTCATAGTTCAATATTTTGGTTTCTGCAAAGATAAGGAGTCGTTTGCTCAGCTTGGGAATGCTGTGTCCAACTGGGTTTGTTTTGATGACATTCTGTGCAGTGGGAACATCCAAGAGACCATGCATTAATTTTCTAGGAGACAGTGGGTTGGGCGGTACTTACACAGCATTCACCATAGTTTATTCCCTCAACAGAGCATTTCAACTTCCCTGTTTTACTGAACCAGAATCATACCCACCTAAGACCATTGAATATGGCCATCTCATTATTACTAATGCATTTCTGAGTCACATGGTTGTTAGCCAGAGCTAGCCAACAAACCTGGTTTATTATGAGCCTTGGTGAGAGTGTTACATCTATCTTTAGTCTTACCCAACCTCAGTGGGAGAAAAACTACTTTCATTTATCTTACCTATATCCCTCAATTTTGTATACCTCTAGCAAATCTCCCCTCATTCTCCTATGCACCAGGGAATAAAGTCCTAACCTATTCAAACTTTCCCTATAATAACCAAGGCTCTCAAGTCCCAGCAATATTCTTGTTAATTTCCTCCAGACCCCTTCAATTTTATTGACATCTTTCCTGCAGTTTGGTGACCAGAACTGCGCACAATACTCCAAATTAGGCCTTACCAATATCTTATACGATTTCAGCATAACATCGCAAATCCTTTACTAAATTTGATTTATGAAGGGTAATATGCCAAAAGCTCTTTTTAAGAACCTATCTACCTCTGACGTCACCTTTGAGGAATTATGGATCTGTATTCCCAGATACCTCTGTTCTGTCGCACTCCTCAATGCCCTACTGTTCACTGTGCAAATCCTACTCTGTCGTCCCAAAGTGCAACATCTCACACTTGGCTGTATTAAATTCCATCTGCCACTTTTCAGCCCATTTCTCCAGCTGGTTCAGATCCCAATGCAAGCTTCCTCACTGTCCACTTACCCCTAATCTTGGTGTCATTCGCAAATTTGCTGATCCAGTTTACCACATTATCATCCAGATCGTTCATATACACTGAATGACAAAACTTATATCCACAGATCCCTCAAAGTTGCCGCATAAATTGATACAGTTGTTGAGAAGGTTATAGTGTGCTGACTTCCATTAGTCAGGGAATTGAATTCAAGAGTTGTGAGGTAATGTTGCAGCTCTAAAAAAAACCCCAGTTGGACCACTCTGAGAATATTGTGCTCAGTTTTAGTCTCCTCATTATGGGAAGGATGTAGCAGCTTCAGAGAGGTGATGAGGAGATTTACCAGAATGCTGCTTGGATTAAAGTGCATATCTTATGAGGATAGGTTGAACAAGTTAGGGTTTTGCAGCGAAGCAGGATTAGAGGTGACTTCAGAGATATGCACAAATCAAGTGGATAGCTAACAACTTTTTCCTAGGGCGGAAAAGTCTGATACAATGGGCATAATTTTAAGGTGATTGAAGGAAAGTATGTGAGTGGTTGTCAGAGCCAAGTTTATCTTACACCGAGTGCTGGGTTCATGGAACATGCCAGAGTTGCTGGTAGAGGCAGTTATATTTGGGGCACTTAAGAAACTCTTTGATAGGCACATGGATGACAGAAAAATATGGGGCCATGCAACAGTAAAAGGCTATATTTATCATAATGGTGTAAAAGGTCAACAAAAATAGCAACCAAAGGGGCCTGTATTGTAATTTAACATTCTATGCTCCATGTTCTAAAATAGATGTACTTCAGCTCATCTGACTGTAATTTTGTACTATCAACTACCTATCCTTCCTGACAATCTCTCGATACTTTGTATCTACCTGTATACCAACTTTCCCCTGACCTGTCACTCTAGTTCCCATCCCCCAGCCAAATGAATTTAAACCCTCCCCAACAGCTCTACCAAATCTGCCCACAAGGATATTGCTCCTGCTCCATTTTCAGGTGTACATTCATCCTTTTATTGATATATTTCCTGCAGTCCAGTGACCAGAACTGTGCACAATACTCCATATTAGGCAATCCAGAGATTACTACCCTTGAAGTCCTGCTTTATAGCTTCCTATCTAGCTCCCTATATTCTCTCTTCAGGACCTCATCCCTTTTCCTGCCACATGTCATTGGCAACAATATGTACCACAACTTTTGTCTGCTCTTTCTCACCCTTTAGAATGCTGTGGACCTGCACTACAATGTTCCTGGCACTGACAACTGGGAGGCAACACACACAGTACTACTGATGACATTACATTGATGGCCTTATCTCAAACAATAATGAGGTGACCTACAGGGAAGAAGTAATCTCTCTGACACAGTGGTGTCAAGAAAACAACCTTTACCTCAATGTCGCAAAAACAAAGGAGCTGGTTGTGGATTACAGGAGGAATGGAGACAGGCTAACCCCTACTGACATCAATGGATCTGGGGTTGAGAGAGTAAATAGCTACAAGTTCCTCGACATCCACATCACCGAGGACCTCACTTGGTCTGTACATACCAGCTGTGTGGTGAAAAAGGCATAACAGCACATCTTTCACCTCAGATGGTTGAGGAAGTTTGGTACTGGTCCCCAAATCCTAAGAACTTTCTACAGGGGCACAACTGAGAGCATCCTGACTGGCTGCATCACTGCCTGGTATGGGAACAGTACCTCCTTGAATCCCAGGACTCTGCAGAGAGTGGTGCGGACAGTCCAGTGCATCTGTAGTTGTGAAATTCCCATGATGCAGGACCTTTACAAGGACAGGTGTGTAAAAAGTGTATGTAGGATCATTGGGGACCCGAGTCACCCCAACCACAATCTATTCCAGCTGCTACGATCCAGGAAGCGGTACCGCAGCATAAAAGCCAGGACCAACAAGCTCTGGGACAACTTTTTCCACCAAGCCATCAGACTGATGAATTCATGCTGACTTGAGCGTACTCTATATTACACTGACTGTTCTATTTATTATAAATGTGCACACTCCTTTCTCCTTGAGTGGACTAACCTTCTCAGTTATCCTTTTTCTCTTCAAGTATAAAATGCCTTGGGATTTTCCTTGATAATTTTGGGATTTTGCTTGTCAAGGACATTTCATGGTCTCTTTTGACCTTTCTAAACACCTGCTTGAGTTCTTTCCTGCTTTCAAGGATCTAGACTACTTTTAGCTTCCTGAACATTACTTATGCTTCCTCTCCCTTCTTAACTAAATTAGGGCCTCAAACCATCCAACGCTCCATTACATTACCATCATTGTTCTTACTCCTTATCTGAACTCTGATCAGCTGGTCTTTAAACAACTCACACAGATCAAATGTGGACTTATCTCACAAGAGCTGCTTCCAATCAATGCTCATCAGCTCCTTTCTTATCCTGTCATAATTTGCCCTCCCTCAATTTCCACCTTTATCCTTACTCATAACTGTCTTAAAAAGTAATTAACTTTCATCATCATTTTCAAAATGTTTATCCACTATCAGGTCTGTCACCTGTCCTGGCTTTGTTCCCAAACCTAGATCGAGTATGTTCACTTCTATAGTTAGATTCTCCACATACAATCAAGAATCCCTGGATAGCTGAAGAAATCCTTTCCCCATGAGTTTCTTGTATTAAGTAAGTTCCAAACAATACTGGGGACACTATGCAACCCTGTTATGACAACTTTCCATCATCTGCTTACATACCTGTTCAACTTCTCAGTGACTGCTGGTGAGGTGTGCAGTGTAATCCTGTCAATGTAACTGAACCTATCCTATTTCTGAGGTCTATCCAAATTGCCTGTGAATGAACCCTGCAGTCTGTCCTCTCAAAGCCCTGCTGTAACATTCTCCATTAATAGTGCAACCCCTCCATTTCTTTTAACACCTTCCCCCTCACATTTAAAATAACTAAACCCAAGAATGTTGAGCTGCCAATCCTGTCCCTCATGCAACCAGGTCTCTCCAATAGCAATGTTGTAATTCCATGTACTGATGCAGGCTCTGTTCATCCTCCTCAGCCATAATGTTGACATTGAAATACAGCGGCATGCAAAAGTTTGGGCACCCCAAGAGATATGAGCTCTCAGATAACTTTTACCAAGGTCTCAAACCTTAATTAGCTTGTTAGGGCTATGGCTTGTTCACAGTCATCATTAGGAAAAACCAGGTGATGCAAATTTCAAAGCTTTATAAATACCCTGACTCCTCAAACCTTGTCCCAACAATCAGCAGCCATGGGCTCCTCTAAGCAGCTGCCTTGCACTCTGAAAATTAAAATAAATGATGCCCACAAAGCAGGAGAAGGCTATAAGAAGATAACAAAGTGTTTTCAGGTCGCCGTTTCCTCAGTTTGTAATGTAATTAAGAAATGGCAGTTAACAGGAATGGTGGAGGTCAAGTTGAGGTCTGGAAGACCAAGAAAACTTTCCAAGAGAACTGCTCGTAGGATTGCTAGAAAGGCAAATCAAAACCCCCATTTGACTGCAAAAGACCTTCAGGAAGATTTAGCAGACTCTGAAGCGGTGGTGCACAAATATGACCTTCATGGAAGAGTCATCAGAAGAAAACCTTTCCTGCGTCCTCACCACAAAATACAGCATCAGAAGTTTGCAAAGGATCATCTAAACAAGCCTGATGCATTTTGGAAACAAGTCCAGTCAAGTTAAAACAGAACTTTTTGGCCGCAATGAACAAAGCTACGTTTGGAGAAAAAAGGGTGCAAAATTTCATGAAAAGAACACCTCTCCAACTGTTAAGCATGAGGGTGGATCGATCATGCTTTAGGCTTGTGTTGCAGCCAGTGGCACGGGGAACATTTCACTGGTAGAGGGAAGAATGAATTCAATTAAACACCAGCAAATTCTGGAAGCAAACATCACATCATCTGTAAAAAAGCTGAAGATAAAAAGAGGATGGCTTCTACAACAAGATAATAATCCTAAACACACCTCTAAATCCACAATGGACTACCTCAAGAGGTGCAAGCTGAAGGTTTTGCCATGGCCCTCACAGTCCCTCAACCTAAACATCATTGTAATTCTGTGGATAGACCTCAAAAGATCAGTGCATGCAAGACGGTCCAAGAATCGCACTGAACTAGAGGCCTTTTGCAAGGAAGAATGGGAAAAAATCCCCCATACAAGAATTGAAAGACTCTAAGCTGGCTACAGAAAGCATTTACAAGCTGTGATACTTGCCAAAAGGGGTGTTACTAAGTACTGACCATGCAGGGTGCCCAAAATTTTGCTTCGGGCCCTTTTCCTTTTTTGTTATTTTGAAACTGTAAAAGATGGAAATAAATAGTAATCTTGCTTAAAATATTAAAGAAATATGTCATCTTTAACTTTATGCCTTTTGGAAATCAGGTCATCTTTTACTCGCCTAGCTATTCACAGTAACAGAAATTTTGACCAGGTGTGCCCAAACTTTTGCATGCCACTGTATATACATTTTAGCCCATGGGGCACAAGGGGAACTTGGGGAAGGCCCTGCCAGAGGGTCTCAGCCTAAAATGTCGACTGTACTTTTTTCCATAGATGCTGCTTTCGTCTGTTGAGTTCCTCTAGCATTTTGTGTAGCTTCTAAACAACTACCTTGTAATGCCCCCAGGAATCTCTTGCATTCCAGTAAGATCACCAATCATTCCTTTAAAGAATATTGATCTGGCCAGCATGGTAGTGCAGCATAGAAGTTAGCATAATGCTATTATAGCACTAGTGACCCAGATTCAATTCCACTACTGCCCGAAAGGAGTTTGTTTATCCTTCCTGTGATCGCATGGGTTTCCTCCAGGGGCTTAGATTTCCTCCCACATTCCAAAGACGTATCAGTCAGAAGATTACTTAGTCACATGGGCACAATGGTGAGGCGTGGTCGCTTTGTAAAGGATATCACACTACATCTAAATAAAAATAAATCTAATTTCTTTAGTTACTAGTGATAAAAAGACTATTCATTCCAAGAATTAACCTAGTGAATCTAATCTGGACTGCATCTAATGCCACCTGGATCACCTACCACCCACCAGATCTTGCTCCAACCCTTCCCCCTACCCTTTTTTCCTAGCTATTACAATTTTTCCCAGTCCTGAAAGGTCTTGGTCTACACTGTCAACTATCCATGGATGCTGACTAATTACCAAATTCCTCCAGCCTTTGATTTATTCTAGATTTACAGCATCGGCAATCTCACTTCTTTAACAAAAAGATCAAAAACACAAATATTTTCTTTGTGGCCTCCCCAGCACCTTATATAATCTGAATGACACCAAACTCCAACGCTTACAAATAAAGAAAAATCCATGTCTTAGGGCTAAGTTACGCAGTCCTTGTTTCCAGTCTCATCATACTTCATATCCCTGTGACCGTTTCAGAGGACAATCAAGCCACAATGAAATTCCACAGAGGATAAGATTAGAGAGGGTTAGATTAATTTTTAAAAAAGCCTCATGGCCCGCTACACCCATGCAAAGCATCAAGTACCTACAGATACTAATCCTATTTACCAGCACTTGGTCTGCAACCTCATTCTTGGTAAATTCAATTGCTCAACCACATGCATCTTAAATGTTGCGAGAGTATCTGCCTCCACCACCTTCAAGCAGTGTGTTCCAGACTGCATCCACTGTTGGTGAAAATGGTTTTCCTCAGATCCCCTCTGGACATTTTATCCTCACCTTAAACCTTTGTTGAGCTCCCTATCCCATCTATCCCTCTCATAATTATGTACAGAAATATATCTCTTTTATACAATTCAATCTCATTCATTTTTAACCTCATTGCTCTAGGGTAAAGTGGGTCCTCTCCTGAAAACTGAAACACTCCATCCAGGCAACATAATGAATCTTCTTCTCATACTCTCCAGATCATCACATCCTTCCTACTGCGTGGTGACCAGGTCGAAACACAATATTCCAGCTGCCTTGCATATATTCAATACTCAGCTAATGAAGCCCACAATAGTTTCTCAACAACGCCATCTACCTGTCCTGCCAATTTGTACACCAAGGCCCATTTATTCCTGGTCCCGTTTGTCAACACATCCGGTAAGATATATTAGCCTAGGCTCCCTATTTCCCCTTCTATGTCCTGAATACCTGTGCCAGTTTGTCACAAACTATTTAGACCATTCTAAGAATAAAGACACTAATCAAATGCAGCCTCCCACTAGCACACATAAAGCCAAGATTTAATCAGAGAGACTTGGATAGACAGTGGATTCCAGTTATTAATCAGACAGTGATTAATCAGAGCAGCCATTTATTTGGGTCACCTCATAAAGAACAACAATTAATTGAGAAAATAGCTGGGGTTCCTTCTGTTTATTTGTGACACTGTGGAGTTTAATTGGAACATCAGACAGTTACCAAACAATTTTGAAATAATGTCAGTCATGTGCACTTATGTGGCCATTGAACACTACACCAGCTTTAGAGCGAACAGGTTTTGAGTAGCATCACTTGAATGTTTTTGTGCTTAAAAAGCAAAAATTTTTGTTATTGATAATTGGCAAGAAATAAACAGGAAGACTATTCAGAATTGTTTTGCTTACTGTGGTTTGAAGCATTCCAGCTTGGAGATGCCAGAAACAGCTGGCACTGAAAATAAAATGACTTTTCTACTTCAATGGAACCATGGTACCCTAGTGATTAGCATGACGCTATTACAGCTTGGCGCAGAGTTCAATTGCAGTGCTGTCTGTAAGGCACCTTTGTACGTCCTTCCCGTGAAATATGTGAATTTTCACCAGGTGTTCTGGTTTCCTCCCACAGTCCAAAAACGTACTGGGTAGGTTAAATGGTCATTATAAATTGTCACGTGATTAGGTTAGGGTTAAATCCAAAGTTGTCAGGGTTTGCTGATCCAGCATGGCTGTAACCCACTCTATATCTCTAAATAAAATTAGAAATTATGAAAAATTTCAAGGTATTGACAATCACCTGGAAGATTACAATGAAAATGAAGATTAGGAGGATGCAATAGGCAAAACCATTGTATGAAGGCAGTCCATTAGCTCTACTAAGTGTCTGCACTGATTTGTTCATTTACAATCTATCAAAAGAACATGGTAACATCCAATGGATGAATTCTCCATTGATAACTATTGGGAACTAATAGAGTTTTATAGTACTGTAGCAGTACAGTGCTAATTTGTTCCATAATCCAGTTAAATACATAATTTGTTACTCAGTTACACAGAAGTTTGTCTTCACTATGCCTTTTTAATTATTTCTATTTAATTTTGGATGCTTATTTGTGCCAAAATGTCCAAATGTGTCCCAATTAACTGGTATCCACTGCATAGCTATTTATTTCTCAGCATTTCTCCACACTCTTTACAATTCTCAGTTGCAAGATCTCATCTATATTCTGGTTTTGTAGATCCTAGATTACAGATAATGCATCTCAAAAGACAAAAGCTAAGCTTTCACATTCAAAAACTTGCATAAACGTTGTTATATCAAAATAACAAACTACCTTGATAAATTAGAAACGATTAACAAGCAATAATTCCATCTTCCTAATCTAATGGAAATTCTATCAGAAAAATGGCTGGTTCCAAGAGTCAAAATTACTCATCATTTACCTTGAGCTTGACATGAAGACCTCCTTTCGATCCCATCATAATAGCTGAACCATTTGTAGTTATCATGGCCATAGACTGGAGGCAGATTTGGTGCTCAACATAGAACTTCTTTATAGATTTGTACAAGGATACAGCATCAGATTTACCATCCAGATAAAGCAGCTTTATAAATTTCACTTGCAGCTCAGTCTACATGAAAAACAAAACTAACATTTACCTATAATTGAATGTGCACTTTTATTTTACAAAAGAAGACACTACATAAACTTCACTTCGGGTTAAAATTTACAGAGATGATAAATTGCATTTATGGAATCAGCTGACAAAGAAATCAGACAGAAGCAAAGTGGATCTTGGCTTATCTCACTCACGTCCCACTTCCAACAGTGCAGCACTCCCTCACCACTGCAATGGAGTGTTCTAGATATCTGTGTTCAAGTTTCTAGAATGGGACTTGTACTGATAACCTTCCAACAAGACACAATTATAAATATGATGGTTAGAATTATTCAACCATTGTTGAGCAGGGAAAGGTTTAGAATCCCAACTTGAGAAAATGTGAAAATGCTTCCAGGCAGGAAATGTGGATATATTGAAGATATAAATAGATTACAAGTCCAGAGATGGGTCAAGTTCACCTATTTACAGAATCAAATGACAAAATGAATTCCAAAGCAGAAACTTAAGCTTCGCTCAAAAACTTCTTGTATTTTTTTTCCTGAATGTGTGACAATAATACACTGTAGAAAATAGTAGTTTGGTTAAACAATTTAGTACACATATTCTAGGTGGCTTCAGTAAAAATAAATATAGATAGAAATAATGTTAAACCAAAGAGATCAAGTGAGAAATAGATTAAGGAACATGTACACATTATTAAAAATATCAAATAATTGTAAACACTCCTATACACGCAAAACATTCAAAATACGTTCCACTTAGCTGAAACTTAAACATGCAACATTGAAATTAAAAAATAAAGGGCATTCTACAGCCGAAGTTGGAGGAAAATTACAATTATTTTGTTTTTGGAAATATGCATGCTCAAATTTAGAGAAAGAAATCAACCATCCAGCTTTATAGGAAGGCTTGATTAACAAAGACAGCAAGTATCAGCAAGCAATTCCAAAAATATCTATATAAATTAATATTTCCATACCAAGATAACATAAGTAACACAAGGACCATATTGAAGATCTTCATTGAGAGATAAACTGTTGGCTGCTGTGCTTTTCATAACTAAAATCACAGTAACTAAAAAAATAAGGCAACTGCTCTGTGATCACCATGTGATATGACTGGGCCAAACTGAATAACTGAAATATTGGTCAAAAGTAATACATGCATGTTGCTTCAGAGAGCTCCTTCACAGATGAAAAATCCCAAGACAGATCTCCAGATGAAAATTTCCATAAATCTGGTACAAAGAATTACATTGCCACACCATGAGATGCTGGAAAGATCCTTAGTGCCAACTGCATTCCCCATACACTGTGTATTTTACTAACTATCTGGCCATTCTCTATTATTACACAAGAGTTAGACTGGGATAATATTCAGGTGTTGATATTTTGCAAATATATAATTTGTTTCTAAGCATGTACAAGTCAAAAATGCACAAACTGGACTCTACAGAAAAGTACAATAGATTAAGTACAGATACAATTATCAACTTCCCATTGTACCTGTAGATTGTTCAAATCCTAACCTATATATACATTCAGCGGCCACTTTATTTGGTACACACTTGCTTGGTGATGCAAATTTCTAAGCAGCCAATCACATAACAGTATCTTAATACATAAAAGCACACAGACATGGTCAAGAGGTTCAGATGTTGTTTAGACCAAACATCAGAATGGGGAAGAAATGTAATGTAAGTGACTTTGACTGTGGAATGATTGCTGGTGTCATATGGGGTGATTTGAGTATCTCAGAAACTGATCTCCTGGGATTTTCACACACAATGGTCTCTAGAGCTTAAGGAGAATAGTGTGAAAAACAAAAACAAAAAATTCAGTGAGTGGCAGCTCTGTGGCTAAAAACACCTTGTTAATGAGCGAGGTCAGAGTAAAGTGACCAGACTGGTTCAAGCTGACAGGAAGGTAACCATAATTCAAATAACCACGCACTAGTGGTGTGCAGAAGAACATCTCTGAACACAGAACAGGTTGAACTTTGAAGTGGATGGGCTACAGCAGAAGGCCACAAACATACACTCAGTTGCCACTTTATTAGCTATAGAAGGTACACAATAAAGTGGCTGAGTTCTATACAACTTTGCAGGGAGAAAACCAACTTGGAATTTTAACCCGCCACAAAGTTACAGCTGCATCACTGAAGTGAAAAAGGAGCCCGAGGTGAGAATAAAATCTCAAAGCCAAATACATGATAATGGGGAAGTGTGAGAGAAAAAAAGATCTAGAGGACATTGATGGATAAAGCACTCGGATATCAGGATTTCCAAGGATACTGCCAAAATCTATCAAAGTTAACACAGCAGAAATAGTGAATGATGTCAAAGTTATTTCAATGATCTTTGAAAGCACGATTATTCTCAAGTGTGACCGCTGCATAACATGCTTTTTAGATTATGAAGAGCATTCAGAGGGGATAAAGGCTGCAGCAGGGCTTTAGCTATAAAATGGCAAACCTTTACTTATAAAGGAGTGCAAGGTCATATCTTATTGTGAGAAATCTTTCAGAAACAATAATCAGGGTAGAAAGCCACTGCGGAGTTGTTGAAGGCAAATTATACTGAACAAACTGGAAGAATTTTGGTTAAGGGGATAGAAAAGGTTGAAGAGAATACTATATTAATAATATGCATTTTCAAAATGGGGAGGATGAAATCCCCATAGAAGACTAGCAAGGAAAACTGAGGCCCTTGAAATACAATTAGAAGCACAGTACTATGTACAGAAGAATAATGAATAACGTTTTTCAGAATAGAGATGGTAGCAAATATGATCCAAGTTGTCCATGCTAGGATGAATATTTTTTTTTGTGTATTCATGACTTAGATGTGGGTGTGTAGAGTAGAATTTCAATTTGCAGATGGTACCAAAGTTATAGCGAAGGGTAGGATATTAATAGAGTTTAGACATAAATAAGACTGCAAAATAAGATAACTGACAGATGATATTTAATACATCTGATTCTCTGAGGCCTCCATTGGTCAGAGTTGACCATGGATATTGCATTCTAGCTATCTACATACAGAAGTCTGGACTGTATGATATGGAGAACAAGCTGTTGGCCATGTAGCAAGCTCCCCCTCTCCATGCATCTGATGAACCCAAAAGTAAGAATGCATGAAATAATAAATTCTCAATTTTATCCAACGTAGCTCTTCTTGTTGAGAAGTATGTAAATTAAGTTTTTAAAAAAAAGACAACTACTTCATGTCACAGCATTAAAAAGTATGAGCAAACAGAGGGGAGCAGCTTGCAAATGTTTATAAATAATTGAAAGTGCCATTACACATTTGAAAACTTGAGCTTCATAAATGGGGGCATCAAGTACAATAACAATCCTGATGAAGGGTCTCAGCTCAAAACATTAATTATTCCCTTGCATGCAAAATTTCAAGGTGACAAAGGTTAAGCATAATCCAAAAATCCAAATCAGTCATAAGAAAGCTCATTAAAAGGCTCCAAATTACAGTTTTGTTAGAAAAAAAAGCCATGCTCACCTCTGTCAACTTTCAATTGCTATTTGCCCAGTTATGACCAGTGACATTTAAAATAGCTTTAAATTTGATACAGTTTAAAAAATAAAATTACATTTACTTCAAACACAATTACAATGGAATGAGAGAAAAACAAACTATAATCTCGACCAACAACCCTGTTCAGAAGGTTGGGGGGGGGGGGGGGGGGGGTACACACTACATATCACAACCACAGCTGGCATAAAGCAGCATCAATTCAGCACATCCAAGCTCTTTCAGACCCAACACTGCATCCAATGGCAGACAAGGTCAGTGCAAGACCGCAGTAGTACTCGCTGTAAACAGTTACATGGCGGCATGACCCTTGCATTTCCCCCGTCACGGTTTGGTAGAAGCTTCAAGCAATATACTTCACATTTTTGCAAAGCCTGTAAATAGTTACAAAAGGTAACTTCTCCCAAAACACTGTAAATTCTGGATTGATAAAGGAACATGGACACCTGAGAAAACCTTGCAAATCTAGAACATAATCTAGAAGTGGCTTTTCCATAGGTCTAAAGCAGAAACACAAAGATTGGCGAATAGAAATCATACAAGGAATACCATGTGCCTTGCTTAAACATGCCGTAATTTCTATATAGTTGCAGCACAAATCCATATACATCAATAGTGGCTTATGCTTGATAGAGAGCCATATTCAAGCCTTGCTCTTCATAAAAATGGTGTTTTGTCTGCCTTAAAGTTACAGACAAGCTGAACAATTTGCAATGACTAAGTGTTTGGATTATATTTATTTACTGTACAACCCTCATATCAATGTATATTGTAGTAGGAAGATTTGGGATAATGACAAACTTTTTGCCATATTCACAACATTCCAATGCACAATAGATGACAACCCTCTGGCAGAGTTCAAACTCTGTGCCACAAATACAAAACAATCTTTACAATACCAAATACATAACCCCACTGGAACCACACCACAGACAATGCATCAAATAAACTCTTCCTCGATATCAACAAGACAAAATTTTTTTAATCAATTTTGGAGAACTCTACTAATCATTCACACCCCTCCTTACATCAGTAGCACAGCAGTGGAAACAGGAGTTCCAAACTCCAAGGACTGCACATCTCACAAAACTTCTCGTGGCCCCAGAACACATTCTGCACGATCAGGAAAGCTCACCAATGTTTCTACTTTCTGTAGAGGTTGAAGAGAGCTGGACTATGCACATCTATATTCATCTCATTCTACAGATGCACCTTCAGAGCATCCTTACAAGCTGCACAGTACAGAACCTGCACTACAGCAGACAGGAAGGCTCTACAACAGTGAGTCAAAACTGGCCAACATTATCACAGGCTTGACCGCCATCAAGGACATACATAGTGAAAAGTAATACCAGAAAAGGGATAGTAACATCACAAAGAATTGAATCCACCATGCTCATGGACTGTTTGCCCCATTCCCATCAGGAAGGAGGCTATGTCACATCCTAGCCAGGACCACCAGACACAAAAACAGTTACTTTCCCCAGGTAATAATGCTGATTAACACTTCCACCCACTAATGCACCCCTCCACTACTTAAATCATTTCCTTTCAATCACCTTACATATAGACACTCCTGTGCCTGGTGTAACTTTATGGAAACACAAATGTATCTTATTTATTGTGGGGTTTTTTTTAATTGTTGTGTGCTTTCTCTTAGTAACAAACAAATAGCTGGAGGAACTCAGCAGGTCAGGCAGCATCAGTCAACATTTTGAGCTGAGACCCTTCATCAGGACTTTTAAAACACTGCATCAGATCCAGAGTAACAATTATTTTGATCGCGTTTACACTTGAATACTGGAAATTACACTAAAAATTAAATGAAATCATATGCTAGCTGGTGCAAACAGCATTAGGTCTTGGCACAACAGGAAGTCCCTGTACCCAGATACCACCCCAGATAAGGGCATATCTCATGAAAATTTGAGAATATGCAAGATGGAAGATGCTAATATCTGAAGCAGGCATCAAAATTATCAAGGTTGGTGTTAGCAGTGTATCATTATCTATGCATTTAAATTAATGGCTTTAAATGTCCTGGAGAGCACTAGAGTCTACATATCATACAGGCAAGAACAGTCAGACAACCATGACAAGGACCTGGTGGATGTGCAACCTGAAGAAAACTGCCACAGTCACTAACTGGATCAGTGTGGAAATGATCTAACTATAAGGTCTCCGGTGATGAAATTATCATTTATGTTGAACTTTCCTTTAAGCAATGTCAATCTGTTCATACAAGATCCCTACATATGAACTGGTTAGCTTACAGTGAGACAAACAAATGGCTTCAAAGTATAGCTATTTTGTTGGCCAAGTCCTGAATACATAAAAACAGGAACCTCAGCTTCCTAAAAAGTACACTTTTTTTCTTCTGAGTGTTGGCCTTTTATTTTTTTCTTTAAATTGGGTTATTTCAGGTTTCTTGCTTTGCGGCTACCTATGAGCAAGCAAATCTCAAGGCTGTATAATTTATACATTCCTTGATAATAAATTTACTTGAGTTTTGATCATAAGCCACCGAATGTAATTCCAGACCACCGTAAATGATTAGTCAGTACGTTACAGGGAGAAGGCAGCAGAATGGGGTCAAGAGAGACTAATAGATCAGCCATTATGGAATGGTGGTGGAGAAGACTCAAAAGGCCAAATAGCCAAATTCTGCTTCCATGTCTTATGATCTAAAACTAAAACAGGCTGGTATAACAATTTGAACTTGTGAACAGGTGAAGATGTGATAAAATGATAGCGAGCACAGATTCTACAAAGATACCATAATTGGATGATGCCTCTGTCTTTTTTGCTGTAATCCCAGCAACATATCAACCATCCAAAATCATACAGAAACATAGGAAAAAAACTACAGCACAATACAGGCCCTTTGGCCCACAATACTGTGCCAAACATGTACTAACTTTAGAAATTACCTAGGGTTACCCATAGCCCTCTATTTTTCTAAGCATATCTAAATGATTTCAGGAACTTGGATTAGGTATCTCTATAGCAACATACATGTTTCCAAATAGGTCCCTAAAAAGAATGGTCCAAGGCAAAAAAAATTCATTCTGCTGAGGAAGTCTGATGACCCAAAATATTACACGCCAATCTCTCAGTTGCTTATAAAGAAAAGCATAGAGAATCTCTCCTCTTTTTCAGTCCACAGTAGAAGCAATGCACTAAGGGTAAGCTAACATTCAGATACAAATCCTCCCTGAGCTGCAGCAGAGTTCTGTTCCTCGGAAGTTTTCATAACCTAAAAAAAATAATTAGCTTTGTCACATGTATCAAAACATGCAGTAAAATGTGTCATTAGCATCAAATAAAAACCATGATTGTGTTGAGCAGCCTACAAGTGTCATCAATCATCCAGCGCCACCATAGCATGCCCACAAGTCACTAACCTGACTCACACATCTTTGGAACATGCAGGAAAACTGGAGCACCTAGTGAGAAACTCGTGGTCAAGGGAAAAACTTAAAAACTCCTTACAGACAGCAGCAAAAATTAAACCCTGATTATACAACTGGCACTGTAAAACAGGAGCAGTTTACAAGCCAAAAATGTAGCCAATGGCAATTTGTCTAAATAAAAATACAGGCTAAGAAAGAACAAGTGTAGTTTAACGTGGGTATAACACTATCAGATTTCTCTGCGAGATGCAATATTGCCATGAACCAGGTTCACACATGGCAGAAGATGCATGAAGCCCCACAGCAGCCATCCTGCCTGGCTTCCAAGTGCTCATTCATATGTACAAGTTGTCTATAAACCAAGCATTTATAACCAGAAGATATGTAATCACAATCTGCTGTGATTAGATATTCAACTGGCCATATCAAATCCACATTTCAGCAATTAAACCCATTGAACTAAAAGGCTTCTGTTGAAGAGAGTTTGTCACAAAACATTAATTCCATTCTTCTTGCCACAGGAGTACCATGACATTTTTTTTTAAAAGAGATACAGCAGAGAAGGCCCTTCCAGGTCTTTGAGCCACACCGCCCTGAACCCCCGATAAACTCCATTAATCCTAACAATCATGGGAAAATTTATAATGACCAATTAACCTACCACAGTCTTCAGACCACAGGAAAACTGGAGCACCCAGGGAAAACCCACACATTCCTCAGGGAGGTTGTGCAGAGACTCCTCACAGAATCGCACCGAAATTGAACTCCAAACTCCAGAATACCCATAGCATTTAACACATCATATTATAGCTATGTCACCATTGTGCCCCAGTGGTTTATTTTTGATTTACAGCTGTCCGTTCCTCTTACAAGAGGACCTCCACTTTCAGTTATCTTCTGTCAATGCATTTCGAAAATCTATTAAATGCCTTCAAGATCAAATAACAATGCTAGGTTCTGCCTTTCTGTCATGACAATGACCTCAGGAAACAAACTCATTTAGATTATTTCAATTCCAAACTGAACCTTCCCATACAATATCTGGCAATACTAAACTGGTTTGCCTTGATTAACCATACAAGGTGTTCTGCTCAGTTTAACAGATTACAGTCATATTCAAAGATTATGTGTCCCTCAAAGTCAATGCAGTTGCAGAAATCAAAGAGAACATTAGAAATTCAAGAAAGTACCTGGAGTACCAGAAGCTGGCAAATATGAATTAATCTGATGTCAAAAGATTTGTTCTAATTGTATGCTTTACATTACCAAACATTATTAACTGTACTTCACTCTATCTTGAAGACAAGACTTGAAAACCTGGCTCTCTTGGATATAATAAAAAAGATTCAGAGGAACTTAATATCACCTAACCTAGGAAATAATTTATTATTCATTGCGTAAATGCTTAAAGACAAAACAAGCATTATAAGATATTAAAGATCTAGCAATTATCTTCACTGCAGACTATGTTGTAATAACTTAGTAAATATTTACCCAGACTAGTTAAAAAAAGACAGATGCTTCAAATTGAGGCCACATGGAGAAGTTTCCAACACTATGTCTCAGAAATATCATCCCTAAACAACATGGGTAATGTTAGGCTGCTCCAGCGATGCTGAAGCTTCTAACTTCATGAGGAAAGAAAAGTTCAATCAGGAAGAGCAATGGTCTGTCAGGAGAGCAGCAGAAGCAAAAAATTACAATTGTTGGAGACATCTCGATGTGGAAGGAATGAGGTGTAATCACAGGACTGGAACCAGCTTTTAAGGGACTAAATGGAAAAATGATCTGCCTTCATTTCCTATGTGTCATGCAAGTTTCAAGTTAAGGAAAACAGCAAACATAGGAAAGATGACCTAAAATGTGGCACAAAATTCTTTTTAATAAAATAGATACACAATTCTGACAGGCATTGTAATTATTAGAATTCTGTGAAATATCCTAACTATCCAAATTCAAAGAGGTAGGAAAGGACACAAGAGGATACAACTAAGCACAAGAAGCTGGGAGACATGGGAAAATGTGAAATTTTCCACTTTGGCAGAAAAATAAAGAATATTATCTCAAATCTAAGAGATTGAGCTGCCCCAACTATAGAGAGGTCTGGATTCTCCAAGGCATGATTTGAAAATGACTGAGGTAGGAACAGCTACAGACAGGAAAACCAACAGGTTACTGTTTATTCTGAGATGAGCCAAATAAAAACTGGGGAGGTCACATTTCAGTTATCTGGGGTACTATGTCATCCTTACTTAAGGGAAGACAGTGATACATTGGAAACAGCTCAAAGAAATTAATTGATGAAATTAATAGCTTTTCTTATGAGCAAAGGGTGGGTATGTTAGCCTGATTCTGCTGGATCTTAAAACAGCAAAGGACTGATCATTTACACATAACAATATAAACTTATTACAAATAGAGATAAGCAGGAGAGAAAGAACAAAACAAGGGCCATGGGATTCTGCTTGCAGAGGGTCACTGGAAACCAGAATAATGGCAATGCAAATTGTCACAAAAAGGGCAAAAGTTATATGATGCCAGTGTTTACTCCACCTATTGGCATTTTAAACATTCCAGCATCAATCAAAGAACAAACAAAATGAGCATACCATTTTGAATTTCATGTGCATTTACAAAAACCCACATTAAATTGTGCAGAAAAAAACTGAAGGCTTGAAATTATCACCTCCAATCAAATTCACAAATTTAAATCTCTCCTTAGTAAGTCAAATGTCTGGCTTAAAGTACACAAATAAAAAGTCGTAAGAGGCATGTGCATCTCCAACAACTATTAATCTTTTATAGAAAAAAAATCTTGGAATATTGGTGTCAGACCACTGATCAATAGAGTAATCCAGGCAATGCTTGAAATGTTATTAAAATCCAGCGGAAAATAACAATGTACTCATGGTGAATTTCTCACTTTGAAAATATTGTTTGTAGCTGGAAGGAGCAGTCAAATTTTTGAGCTTTTAGCTGAATGGCTACTAAGACTGCATCAATAATAATTCCCTACAGCATAGGCAAATTAAGACTTACCTTTGCAAGAAATTTTGTGTACATCATCAGGTGCTTTTCAGTGGCAATATCTGAACTTTCATCAACAATCAGAGAATGAACCCTTGCTTGCTTTAATGCCATTAGGTTTTCTGCCTCAACAGGTTCATTGAGAGCTGCAACAAACTGCCAGCTGTAATTTTTACTTCTGTGGCGTCTACCCAATGATAGACCATGGCTTTCTATTAACCTAAAATGAAAAATTTACATGAGACAAAGATAGTAACAATACAGAGGAAAAAAAGATTTATGGAAAGTCTTTACCTGTGTAGGCTTTTAGCTTTGGAAATGGGCAACTGTTCCTTGATTAACCACAGAACATTTCTGAGGAGGTGAACAACATCCTCTTTTGTGTCACTACTGAGAGCATCAGTAAATAGTGCCTTCTCCCAGTTGGCTGCACTTATAGGAACCGACAGTGCCTGAAGATGTTCTCTACTGGCCAGATGGCGAAGCAAGTAATCTTTTTTCCACCCACCTTGTGGTTGAGACCTACCACTTGTCCACTCTGTATCAGTAATGCTATTATCAACACAAACTCTAAAACAAAACATATCAAAAAAAAGTATTTTGTGCATAATCTCAACAATGAATGTTCAAGTATTGTTGATAAATATTTATGCTTACTTGCTATTTAAATACTTCATGCTTACTTGCAATAGCACTTGTTCTGCTGCTCATCATATAGAAAACAAGAGAGCCGTGGGTCCATTTGAATCCATGATTTGAGCCCACAGTTACTTCCTTTACACTTTTTCATTATTCCATAATCGAAGTAGGAACTCTCCTTCAGTTCATCATCAAAACAACTGGCATAATTATCACCACTTTTATCTTTGTCTTCATCTTCATCAATTTCATGACCATTAGCACAATCTTCAGAATTCTGCAAAGGAAAGATGGGGAAATTGCATTTCAAAAGATCACTTTTAAAACTGATTTAAAAGCTTTTGTTAAAAAAATCAAAATTATTACCTCATGTGATCTTGTTGTGTTACGGTGAAACAATTCTAAAATAGAGCGATGCATTGTATGTCCATCCAAACTGGAAAAATGTGAAACATGGAAGTTAAAAATAAAATACGAAATGCTTAAATAAAAGAATGATACTTTTTAAATGTGTTTTTATCCTTTCTCTTATGGTGAATTGCTTTCCAAATAACTTGATTTATTTCATCTGCTGGCTTTTCCACTAATAACTCAACACAGACATGGACTCCAAAATAAAAAGCACTTGAAGCTTTCCATTCTTACAATTCAAAACCAATCCTAAATGAGTTAAATTAGAAGCATAGTAACCATAGACACTCATTCTCGGAAAGCTGCAAAATTGGAACCATCCATGTAATATCAACAAGACCCAAGTTTCGAAATGGATTCCTGGTTACTAATCATTACATATAGCAGAGTTGGAAACTATGAAAACTAAAACACACACAATGCTATCTATCTGAACAAAATTAAAACAAAAACAAAAAACCTGTTTGCTACCTTTATCCAATCAACAACTAATTTTCCATTATTTAACCACATACTTCCAAACACTAAAATAAACTTTCACAATCAATTTCATCACAATTCTTCACAACCTTTGCACAATATCATATCACTTACCATTCATTAATAGCTGCCATTCTCTACACCACTGGAATATCTCATTCTGTACCCTAAATTTCAAGATCTGCCATGTTCACTGAAAACCTGAAAGCTTACAATAAGTGCATCAAGTTTTATGGTGCCTTCAAATCCTTTACAATCCTGCAATACTATTTAAGTTTCATTGAAAGGAATAAAAACACATTTAAAAAAACACTATATATTATTTTCCTCTTACCTGTCAAAACTTAACTTGCACCCTTTTAGCGTCACAACTGCACATCACAACCAGATGGTCCTTCCACAGCCTTGCTGAGTTCCTCCAAAGTCGCTTATCTTGTCAACGAATACATTTGTCGATTCTCATATGCTTCAGCAGTTTTCCCAATTGTAGCTGCAAAGCTTCCTTAAGTCCCCAATACCACCAAAAAAGATCAAAACTAAACAACAGTTCGAGCCCTGATTACAGCTGACCGCAGCCTACATTGTAAAATAAAATTCACAACTCATTTTCAATACAGGCAGCAAGGAACTGCAAGGACAAGTGACCACAAAACAATGCTTCACAAAATGTGTCATTAATCTGTTTGCAGCAACGCTGTCCTTATCTACACTGCATTTTATGCCAGAAAGCCAAGATTTTAAAGCTCTGACATGCATACTTCCCTCTTCTACTCTAACATCCCAAATGCATTTTCCCCATGCATTCAGGGAGTCAAGAAAATCTACAAACAGAAAAACGGGCCATTTAGTCATAATTGTGAGTTTTCACTGTTATTTATCCTGCTGTTAATTATCACTACTGATGGTCACAAAAACCATTTGAACTACAACTTAGAATATTAGGTAGGCCTAATTTCAAGAATACATTTCTGGTGAATATGACTCTTGTAAAAATAAATCAGAACTCACTGAATAATTGCTGAAAGAAACTTAAGTTTCAAACTATGTTGTCTGTTCCCACATTATATGAATGTACTTACAATCAAAACAGAAAAGGCTGGAAAAGCACAGCAAGTCATGAAATTCCTGCTGTGTTTCCAGAAGTTTAATGCTTCAGGCTGAAGACACAAATTCAGAAGGATAATTGACCTGAATCAACTGTTTCTCTTTCCACAGATGCTACAGATTGTTTCTAGCAAATATCCAGCAACTTAAGTTATTTTTTAAAACTTTTTGGTACATTTCTCTATTCGTCTCCCATCCAAAATCTTGATTTGAAAACAGAATAAATCCTCATATTGCATATCAAATCTACAGTGGCATATGTGGTGAAGTTGCATATAATTTTCCATACATGCAATGCAAGATATATTTATTGGAGTTAAAACCTTCAAATACAGCTTGCAGATTACAGGAGATAATGTTAAAAATTGCAAACTACAATTACAAATATCCCATAAACTCCCAAGACTGATCGGAAAGATTGTCCTGTGCCTCTTGTCAAGCAAGGAATGAAATCATAGCTGTCCTCATATAATGTGAACCAGAACTGACTTACTGGTTTAATTTTTAGAAGCAAGCAGCATCAAAACTAAAAAATTAGCAAGATCATCTCAAATATTCCCAGATACTAGCTAACACCCATACTGCACAATAGGTCTATTATGATATATTTATCCCAAATTTAACCTAAAAACTTTGATGTCAACCTGAACAACAGGAAATGAATATAATTGTAGAGTGAGAATTAAACTTTTTCAAAATCAGGTGACCAAGCCTGCAGAATGTGTCCACCCATTTAAATCAACCCACGAGGCCAACACAAGAATGCGACCATTGAGACTGCACAATAACACAAGTGCAGCTTTAAATGAAAGAGCACCAAGGTCTTCTGACAGCCTACTGCCAGATGGATAATTGAGCAAAGGTGAGCAAATGGAATTCAAGTACAGATCAGATATGATCAAAAAGAATAGCCATAGGCTTGATGGTCTGAATGACACACATTTTTTACATGGTACATAGAAAAACAAGACAGTTACTTTTCAGGAGCAGAGAAGTCTAGAGCCTAAAGGAGACAAACAATTACTGTGAAATGGGCTGCAAACTACAAACTGAAGTTTGCCACTAATGAGAACAGTGAAGCCTCAAATTTTTTAAACTCTCCATTAGCATCATTCAACTATTTTAGCAGAAAATTAATTTTATTAGAAGTTCATCTAAACTATGTTGAGAACAATGATTGTAGATTAAAACCATAGGAATCCCATTAGAGAATTACTTGGATTATTTGATCTGACACCATATTCACTAATCAACAATTTATGATGCCACATCTGCAATACAGGTCAAGGTTTTTTTTTTAAATAGAAGAACTGAAAAACCAGTGGAAAAGTATGCCAATTAAATCTCCAAATATGATTTTTTTAAAACAGAACTATTACTTCAAATCATAAAGTCCATGCTGCACCTTCAAAGTACTTGTGCTATCATGAAACATGTTATGCAGTAACTAATGTTCTTCCTTTAGTAACAAATTAATGGCAAGAATTGTGCAAGTATAAATCACAAATTACTTTCCTTAAGCCCATGCAATTGTCACTAATTGAACATAATTGACTTTCATCTCACAAAAGAACAACTTCACATTATGCTTCCTTTACATTTAATCTGTTATAATTGTATTGACAAAAGCTTTATCACTATGTAGTGTTAAAAGTTAAACTCCAGTTTCCCATGCAAAACTGTCTTTCAATAGATCACAAAAGATTAAAGCTCATCATCATTATCTAAACCTCAGTGCCTATAGTTCAGTCTATTAATTATCAACATTTCCAGTATAGATTATGCTGGTATCAAAGTGTAATTTCACTTCTGAACAACTATCGCCGGTCCTTTTAATGGCATCTTCTGGGGTTGGAACGATACCTCACGATGCCCAAATAATTACAATTGCAATAAACTACAAAAAGTAGTGTGATTTGCCAGTATTTGTCAGTATTTGCCAGTGATTTGCCAGTATCATCACTTCAATGTGCTATTCAGTTATGCCAAACATGCACACAAAAATTAGGAGCACTTGATATTCACCAGAATAACTGCCTCTCGTTAATTAAAGGACACAAGGGGCAACCTAGCACCCTTACTGATCTAATGCCACCTCAATAAAATCCAACTGAGACAAGAAATCAATCTAAGGATATGTATACTCAGTTACTCGCAAGTGCTCATGTTTATAACAGATTTTTAAAAATCCAAGAACAGCATGGAAACTAGTACAGCACAAAAGATGCAAGGAAAACGCGAACTGAGAAAAGTAAGCTACAGCAATTAGGAAACATCTTGGAAAGTAAACTGCTGCTGCATCAGAAAATTTGGGGAGGCAGTTATCGTTCGAATGAACTGAAAATTGGGATTAAAATATACCAACTTTAGGACAACCTCCATACACCTCATTCCAAGTTTAGTCTTCAATAATAGCAACCAACTCCTTATTGACGAGAGGTTCATTGTATAAATACATAGACTACAAAGGGCAAGTTTCTTGAGATTAGTGCAGATGAACTGAACCTTGGCTCAATTTCACAGTTTATATATGTGTATTTCCAATGGCAGAGCATATTCTGAATATGCAAAATACATTAAGCAATTTCAATGAGTATGCCCATCTGCAAAAACTGTTTAATGTTGTTCCAAATACAAATCCAAACCAGGAAAACATTAGTATTATAGAGATTTACAACAATGATCTCGAGTGGTACAATCTCAATTTTGTGCTTGGAGAGCAGAGTGAGGATAATTGTTTACTGAGCAATTCCAGCATTTGCTGTTACCTAGAAAAATCCATGTGAACTAAAACATAAACATAGTCCAAAAAAAAAATCACACACCAAAGAAATAATATTCCCCTCTCCATTATGATTAACATACTCTGTGGATTTTTGTTTACGGAGCCACTGCAATCCTCAAAATTCTTCCTCCAAACAAGCTTTTCGACTGACATAGTATAACTTGGCAATGGCAAATATGTACCCGGTATACAATCGCTTAACATACTGCCCTCTGCATTTGACATTTAGTCTGTACTGAATGAGAATCACAGAATGAATAGTAAACTGGTAATGATGTGTTATCTCCGTAACACCTTTGCCAGTGGCATTTATATCCCAGGTCTTTGAGGCTCTTCAATAATAACTGAATGTTACCAAATCTCCTAAATTTCACACCATAGCAAAGATTCAAAGCTTTATACCAGCTGATGTTATGGCCATAGAGCACCTGACCGCTAAGTAGTATTTACTAATGGCAATTTAAAACTACTTTAAATCTGCTTGAAGTTGGAAGTGGAAAAATATTCAACAAAAACAAAAAGATGAAGATATGTAGATGGAAAACAGCACAGTTTGGAAAAAAAAGTTAAAATACGATTTAACAGAATTTTAAATGTTCACAGAACAAAAGTAGAATACTAAGTTAAATCAATTTAAAACATGCAATAATAGCCAACACTTTGGTAAAATACATTTAACATGCATACATTTAACAGTAAAGCAGGGGTCAATATTCACAACTGCCCAGTAAATTCAGGCAGCAACACCTTAAGTTACCTTTCATATTTTAAGATCAGCCAGTTACTACGTTATACCAAAGAATAGATATTCCATTCATTAAATCACCAAAGGGATGGGTAGGTGGGGAGAGGGACTGGGGATAATAGGGAAAATTAGGATTAGCACTTCAGTAAGAGTAGGAAATAAGCAGAGAACAGGAATCAGAAAATTTCCCCTTGAATTACTCAGTATCATGAACTGGCTGATTATTTTTTGTTCAGGAAAAATGGGAATTTGCATTAAAAGACACATTTTCACCCCCACTTTAAAGTTTTAACCGTTACATACTATGATCTTTTGGTCAAAATTTAACATCATCATCATCTGGATTTTTAATTCTAAGAGAGTGAACAATGTTGGCACTATTTGCAGGCATCAAAATGTTAGACAGAAGTAGATAACTACACATAACGAATATCTTTACAATAGCATCTGCTGAGCCCCATCAGATGCACTATAGATCTTAACTTGGTAAAAGGTGTGTGGAAATTGAAGGGGGGTGTTCACTCCCATAGAATAATGCAGAATACCTCACCAGTGACCCAAGAGTTCCAGGCAAACGTGTACATTCGTGCAAAGGGCTACCATAACTCACTTTGGCGCATAGCATTTGTGAGTTATGGGCAACTCACTGTCACCAGTGAGATATCCTCAATGAATACAAGATTCCTATCCATGTCAGACAAATTGATCCCAATTGATAATAACTATTAATTCCAAAAACTTTCACCGGGATTTTAATTCCAGTATCTACTTGTGATTTTTTTTAAACCAAACTGATCTAAATGTAATGCATCTTTACCATTCACGATAACACACAATCACAAAATCTTTGTATCAAGCTCCAATGAGTAACATAGTTAAAAAAGGCGCAAGCCAGCAATGCAAATTAAATAAAATTATAACTCTGAAATAAGTTAATAGAACAAAATTTTAAAACATCAGCAAAAACTGATTTTTTTTGAAAGACAGCAACTAAGAAAATTAACTTGCAAGATGCAGAGAAATACAAAAAAATACATGCTAAACATGCTTCTTCCAGCTTCAATTGATTTATATGTGTTAACAGAACACAAAAGCTCTATACTAAAATAAGGGGCAAGACTAATTCAAGCACAGTGTTAACCAAGTGCTTTCAAAAATTCCAACACAGAAACTGAACTTTCAGAAATTTGTTGAGTGTACATTCTCTTAAGAATTCATGCAGTATCATAATGTAAATTTGGCCATCAATACCCCAGTACAATTTCAATCTGAACAAATCCCTAATTATTAATCAATTAGATCTTTGACAAATTCGGGAATGCCTTCAATTTAACTCTCCATATAAACTGAACCCAACTGTAGTATCAATAGCCACTACTGCAAGGTTGTGTGAACCAGGGTCATTGAAGTAAAAATAAAATCTATGATCTGCACATCATCTGCTTCTACTTTTAACAATATACTATTGGGATATCACACTGGTGACAGTAAATAAAATGTGTTTCTTTCACACACAGTGCAAGTATCATAAGTCACAAACACTATGCATAAGTGAGCTCTGGGTAAAACATTTCACAAATGTATATGTCATTAACAGTAACTTCATTTCTGATTGGACTGAAATCTTATTACAAAATGAATTTGATACACCTGTTCTCTCAATTGCAGATGTGAGTACCGTATATAAGTTGTGAACACCACAAGTTGTGATGAAAGGTTTTCAGCTATGCTAAACAATTATGTTTGCTGTAATCCAATAGTAAAGGTACCATTTGTACAATTAGATATATTAAAGTTGACTGTATTGATTCTTTGACGCACTGCAATTTAGATTTAAGGATATCATTAAGTGCATCTCCCATGTGCCATTGTTCATTCTCTCAATACAACTCGCAATTGCTTTGCATACAAGATCATTTATGAAAGGCAAAACCAATGTCACAAAGTAGAACACATCACACGCAGAATCAGAATATAACAGTTATGAAACAAAATGTTCAAAACACTGCTAACAAACAAAAAGAAACTTGTCTGACAATTTCCCAGCTTTCTTTCATTTCTGCAAAAAGCAAGTACTCACTGTGATAGCCTGCTCTTTCACACAAGAGTAGATCAGTGTCATTGGCAAGTTACCCAGCAGAAATTATGTCCATAGTTTTCCCATATAGAACCACACACACTCAAAACTAGACAAAATACATGGCTCACATCGACCAAGCTCAAGAGTATGCAAAACATGTCAAAGACACTTAACTCTGCCAGACTTTCATATCTCCCATATTTTGACCATCACCTAAACTCAAAAACAATGGGACAACAACAACACCCCAAAAACCAAGGGAGCAACAAATCAAAATCCAATGCACTCCCACCCCATAGCAGCAAGTCCTCCAACTGAACAGCTGGCTTCAGGAGCCTAAGCAACACAACACCACATCAATGGAACAACAACAATATGCCCCAGAAACACCTCAACACAGCATGTATCCACTCAAATTCTAAACCTACAGGAGTGCCCACACCTAAATCCCAAATACATTAATCCTAAAAAACCCACAGACAACTGCAACGAGCTCAGAAAATACTCACACCACCAAAAACCCAAGCATACCAAACCAATGCTCTAGAAAATGCTAGATCAACTACCCCAGGGCAACTGAATATTCCCAGGTAGTCCACTCCCAGAGCACACCAACCCCATTAACCAATCCCTTCAATAACCCCCAGGTAACCCATTCTTAATGCAACCCAAACTCTGCATATCTAGAGCACCTCCCCCATGATCCTTCCACTGTACACCACACACACCGAGTAACCACTCCACCATAACCCCCATCCACACACACCAGTAAACCACTCCCATCGTAACTCCACACACACACACGGAAACCACTCCTATTGTAACCCCACACACACTGGGTAACCACTCCCATCGTAACTCCACACACACACACTGGGTAACCACTCCCATCGTAACCACACACACACACAGGGAAACCACTCCTATTGTAACCCCACACACACACACTGGGAAACCACTCCCATCGCAAGCCTCACACACACTTCTCTTCTTCTTCTTGTTTTACGGCGGTTGGCACCCAGCTTAATGGTGCATTACCGCCACTTTCTGCTCCGGAGAGTGGATCAGACAATAGACTCACACTCTAAATCCCTTCACCCATTCACACACACACACACACACCCACCCATCTTAATCAACACTTCATCCTTTCTTCTTTGGCCATTCTAGTACCCTATTCCTGCTTACCCATCATATCCTATAAAAAAAAACCCTGCATCCCTTAAGAAAGCTAAAAGCACCCGGACCTGTGCCCTCTCACCCATGCCCAGTAACCCTTTTAATGTGAATTCCTGCACCCCCAATTCCCTTAGGTTAATTCTCATCTCTCTCTGTATCCCATACTTCTACTGACTCCGCGTCCTACCATTCCTCACACAATCCTGTCTGGTGTTTCCCTATCATTTTCAATGTTTTGTTTAGCACAGTGCCCCAGCCTTAAACTGGTCCGGACAGTTTCCTCTCTTCTGTATCCACTGCCTACCCTAGTACCTGCAACACTCTTTTGTATTTGATATAAATGCCTCCCTTTCCCCTCTCTGTCCCATCTTTCTTGCCACATTTGGATAATTCTTTCCCAGATTATACACTTAGCCTCTGTTTTGCTGATACTAATGTGCATTTCTATATTTTCTTTCTTTAACGCACTCTTTGCCAACTCATTCACCCTCTCATTCCCCTTCACCCCTACAACAGCTAAAACCCATAGAAATTTTACCTGACCTCCCTGATTTGCAACTCTTGTGACTGAATGAAGGACTTCATAAAGTACATCTTGCCGGCTGTTTGAGTGAAAAGACTTTAAACTTGCTAGAATTGAGGATGAATATCAACACTTTGACTAGTCTAGTTTTCTCCACCCATCGCAACCAACACTGCCAACATCTCCACTGTATACACTCCTAACTTATTGGATGTTCTTCTGCTGATTCCAATTTCTTTTACTGGCATGGCCACTCCAAACCCTGTCTCTCCTGTTTTAGGCTCCTTAGCACCATCTGTATAAATCTGAGTATAACCACTATACTTTTCCATCAATTGATTGTTAAATGTACTTACCAAATTGGTTTTATATTTTCCTTTCCTTTTTACCTCTAACAAATGCCAGTCTACATCAGGCCATGCAATCTTCCATGGAGCTACAACCAGATAAACTACTGAAGGACTTATCCTTAGATCAAACACTCCACATTCTTTCGCAATATCATTCCCTACCCGACTAAAGTTATCCCTCTGAAACTTCCCATTCTCTCAGCACTCCTTTTGCAGGGTGAGAATCATTGTGCCCCTGCAAATTAGCCCAGTAATTTGCCATCAATTGCTTCCTTCTTAGCTTCAAAGGCATTACTCCCAATTCTACCTGTAGGGCTGATACTGGTGATGTTTTAAAAGCCCCACTGCACATTCTTAAAGCCTGAATCCTTATAAGATACCTAGCTGCTGATCCATATGCTACACTTCCATAGTCCAACACAGATCTTACTAAAGCCATATACATTCTCTTCAACACTGAACAGCTTGCTCCCCATTCCCTACCAGTCAAACATCTCATCACATTTATTACTTTTTTACATTTCTCCTCAAATTTCCTGCTATATCTGCCTATGTTAACCATGAATCAAATATAACTCCCAGAAAATTAAATGATCCAACCCTTTCTAATTCTATCCCATACATCCTTAACTTTTTCCCTACCTCAATTCTTTTCCTGGTGAAACATACAGTTTGAGTTTTTTCTACTGAAAATTTACATTCCCAATCATAACCCCACTCCACCACTTCATCAATTGCTCCTTATAGCTTCCTGATGGAGCTTCCTGTTTGTAGCTCCATGTTCCTACCTCTTTTCCACAAGGCCCCATCATCCGCAAACAGTGACCTACCTATGTCCGCCTCACACACACTGTAACCACCCCCCCCCCACACACACACACACACACACACACACACACACACACAGAAACCAATCCTATCGTAACCCCCAAAACACCGAGCAACCACCCCATAATCCCATAGACACACACTGGGTAACCACCCCATCATAACCCCACACACACAATGGGACACCACTCGCATTAACCCCCCCCCCCCAACACACCGGGTAGCCGCTCCAGCGTCCCCCCGACACCACAGTCTTCAACCATCCCGTGCGGCCTCCGGCCCTACAGCTACTAAAAACACAGAGAAGCTATAGGCACCCGAATCCTGAGGCAAACACTGCGCCGGGAGCCAGAGCCCAAGGCCGGCATCAGTACAGTGAGTGGGTGGAAGGGCCGCTCCACTGAATACTAATGTGATGCGCTGCTGCTCACCTCGTCCTTGTGGATGTACGATGCGGGAATATAGCCCACCTCCCCGGTGCTGCTCTTGGACGCCAGCCACCAGTGCTGGTTGCTCCGCTCCAGGATAACGAAGCTCTCGCCGGCCGTGAAGTGCAGCGAATGCGGCTCGGCCGAGTGGAAGGTGTAGAGGGCCCGGTACATGGCAGCAATGGCCTCGGCCTCTTCGTCCGTCGGGCTCGCGTTGGCTTGCTTCCGCTCTCCCTCCCTGGGACTCGGGGGCTCGTGCTGCGCTCGGCTCGCGCTTCTTCTCCCTCCCCTTGGGCTCGGCGAACAGTACACAGTCCCCTGTAAACACTGCGGCTCTGACGTCCACGCTACGTGATTACGTCATGTCACACGCAAAATCTTAGAGGGATGCAACACGCTGGAGGAACTCAGCAGGTCGGGCAGCATGTTGTGTGTGTTGCTTTAACCCCAGAATCTGCAGAGTATTTTGTATCTTAGAGAGGTGGACCAGTGTTCGGGAACTGCGACGCCCGTTGCCGCTCACCGAAGTTTAGCGGACGATACGGCTTTTTCCTGCCTAAACTCCTATGTAACTATGGCAACCAGACTTAATCGTTTGAGGAATCAAGCTGGAGGAGCACGACAATCGATGCAGATTTGGGGACCTTGCTATGTCAAGTCACTATTTCGGATGCCGGCACCTCTGAAGTGTTCAGCTGGCCTACATGCTGGGTGGTGCGCGTACAAACCTGGTGACAGTTCTTACCCAACTTTCTAAGTCATTTGTCCCACATCTCTGAAGTACAGTTGGGGATGGACAATCTCCAGACACTTCTTGCTGTGGGAAGCACTGGTGATCTGGTCATCTGCTAATTTACCGTCAGAGCCGAGATCCTAAGTGACTCCTAAGAATCCAATTGCGAATTCCTAGGACACATCACAGGCTTCCAATCACACACAGATCGCTGGACCAATCCCTCTGATTCCAGACATTAAAACGATTTTGTGAATGGAAGCCATTTGTCATAGCCAAAGGAAACTTTGCTACTGCTGGTTCTGCCATCACCAATTATCTGGTACTCCTAAGATAATTCCTCTACAGGGCTCGCCTCCACTTCGGTTTTGTGAGTTCTGAAGCCAATGTGAGAATTATTATTGCACGTGAGATTCTCAAAACCATCCTGAATGCATTTTCGCCACATTGAGTCACGGACCAAAGTCACCAGTAGTCAGCAAGAGTGTTACTATTTTCAAGGAGACATTTTTGTTTTTGTATCCTTTGCTTTCTCAGCTTTTCAAGAGTTTAGTACTGGTCGTGTAGACAGTAAAACAGACTTGGCTCTCAGTGCAGGCCATTTTGACCTGGAAGAGGACACTGACATTGATCAACTGATCCTGCTAGCTAACCTGGAGGATTTTGAAGAGCTGCTTTGGAGATATGTTTCTTGTCCCTCAAAGTGCTTGTAGGTCAACCTAAGTTCAATTGACAAGGCACCAGTATTGTTGATCCATTTATGTAGGGATATAAGATTTTGGTGCATAGACACAAGACACAATGCAAACCACCCTGGAAAGTTTTCAAAGGAGTATTAAAAGAGCCATATTAAGACTTTATTTCCTGAAATTAGCAAATTGAATGCCAACATAAACACCTAACTGTTGAAAGTTCACATCAGTAAGATTTTCATTAGCATCTGTTCCACTTATAGCCACATCCTCCTCATAAACCAACACCAATAAACTCCTCCTATAAATATTGCTTCCCTATTAACAAATGACTATACTCCTGCCCCATTACAAACTCTCCATATTAACATAACAAACAATTAAAATCTCTCATCCTTAACAATGCCCCCATCTCTCCAAATCCATGGAGACACAGAAAACAAGCACTAGCACAGATCTACAGAGAGCTTACCATTAAGTACCTGCCCATACTAATTGTATTTACTAATACCTGGTCTATAGCCTTTTATGCCTTTGTGCTCATCCTGATGGTCTTTCAATGTTGTGAGAGTGTCTGCCTCCACGACCTCCTCAGGCAGTGCAGTCCAGTAAACAATCACCTTCTGGTGCCTATGATGCCTATCTACACAAATCACATTTGTCCTACATACTTCTACTTTTTTCCTATCCAAGTACCTGAACTACTGCCATTTAGGGGTTGTAATTGTACGTGCATCTATTTCCTCCTCTGCTAGCCCATTCCAGTTATTCACAACCCTCTGTATGAAAAACAGATCTAATTTAAAATCACTATCCTTAATGCTCTAATCTCTGGTTCTATACTCCCCTGCCCTGGGGAAAAAACAACTAAAGAAGCCCCATAGAATTTTATAAACATTCATAAGGTCACACCCTCAGTCTCCAACATTCCAGTGATATTTGAATTAACTGCTGCCCCCCACTGCAAGCAACATAATGGTGAATCTCCTCTGCATTTACTTTTATTACTACCTTCCTGCAGCATGGCAACAGAATGGTGCAGAATATTGCTAATATTTTGTATAATTGCAGCATAACATCTTAAATCTTTTACTCATGCCTTGGCCTTGAAGGTAGGCTTACCAATTATCGGTTGGCACCCAAAGGCCTCTGTACATCAATGCTCCTAAGGTCCCTGTCATTAACTCAGCAAGTCTTACCAGTAGTTGAACCTGCTTAAGTTTATCACATCACACATTAATGGATCAAATTCTATCTGCTGCCACTCCTCCCAGCTTTCTATTCATGTCCCACTTATCCTTGCCAACTACAAATTCAACAATTTTTGTGTCATCATCAAACCTGCTAATTACATTGCTGACTTTCATTCATATATGTTACAAACAACAAAGGTCCCAGCACCAGCCCCTGCAGTATACCACTTGTTGCCAATTTCCAATCAGAGGAACACCCTTGCAACACTACCCTCCTATCACAAAGATAGTTTTAGATCCAGTTTGCCAACATGCCTACCTTGTAAACTAGCCAACTATGCAGGACTTCGTTAAAAAGCCTTTCGTAAAAAAAACTATGTATACTGCCCTGTCTTTAGCAACATTCTTAATTACCTTCTCAAAAACTCCAGTCAGTTTTATGAGACATGTTCTCCCCTGCATGAAACCATGCCAAGTGAGATATGTTCTCCTCTGCACAAAATCATGCCAACTCCTCCTAAATAGTCCTTGCATTTCCAAGTGAATGCAAGTCTTGTCCTTCAGATTCTTCTCCAATAACTTCCCTGCCACTGATGGTGATGCTCGTTGGCCTGTTGTATCTGGATTTATCCCTACTGTCTTTTAAAAACAAGGAGACAACTTTAGCTATCCTGCAATCTTTTTATAGGTAATCTGTGACTATCAAAGATGCAAAAATTTCCTTCAGGGCCCATGCAATCTTATTTCCTGCTTTCCTTAGAATGCTGTGATAAATCCCGTGAGCCTCTTGGCATTGAGCTGTTCGAACGTATCCAGTATTTCTACATTGAAGCCTTTCTGACACAGACATTTCCCAGAATGTCAGTGCAGCTCCACCTTAACTCTCCAGCCTCCCAGTCCTTTTCCCTAGTGAAAACTGATATCCATACATAGATGAACCCATTCATCCCTAAGGGGATCCATTACCTCCTTAGCTACCCCCTTGCTTCATATATACTTCCAAAGAATTTTAGATCTCTCATTAAACCTTCTTGCTAAAGTCGCAAGGTGGATGCTTTTTGTCCTAAAAAATGTGGGTGGCGTAGTGGTTAACATAACACTATTACAGCACCAGTGATCACCAACTGGGGTTCAACTGTCTGTAACAACTTTCTACATTTTCTCCGTGACTGTGTGGATTTCCTCCAGGAACTCTGTTTTCCTCCCATATTCCCATGCATAATATGAAATAAAGTAGATGAATTTGTAGCACAGTTAGAGACTGGCAAATATGATGTTGGGGCCATCACTGAGTTGTGGCTGAAAGGAGAACATAGTTGGGAGCTTAACATCCAAGGATAAACCTTGTATCGAAAGGGGAGGCAGTTATGCAGAGGAGGAGGGGTGGATCTGTTGGTAAAAAATGGAGTCTAATCCTCAGAAAGAGGTGACATAGGATTGGAAGATGTCAAAACCTTGTGGGTAGAGTTAAAAAAACTGCAAGAGTATAAAGTCTGATGGGAATTACATACAAGCCCCCAAACAGTAGCCAGGGTGTGAGATATAAATTTCAATGGGAAATAAAAATGGCTGTAATCAGAGCAATCACAAACAAGAGAACATATGCAGATGCTGGAAATCTAAGCCACACACACAAAGTGCTGGAGAATCTCAGCAGGCCCAGCAGCATCTATGGAAAGAAGTACAGCCGATGTTTTGGACTGAGACCCTTCAGCAGGACTGGCGGGATGTAAGGGAAGATCCTGCTGAAGGGTCTCGACCATAAGATATAGGAGCAGAATTAGGCCATTCAGTCTATTGAGTCTGTTCCACCATTCCATCATGACAGATCCTGGATCCCACTCAACCCCATACACCTGCCTTCTCGCCATATCCTTTGATGCCCTGACCGATCAGGAAAGATTGGGAATACCAGATTGGTGCTGGATCTCAAGAGAGGGAATTTGTAGAAAGCCTACGAGATAGCTTCTTAGAGTAGCATGTGGTTGAGCCCACTAGGGGAAAGATAATTCTGGATTAGGTGTTACGTAATGAACTAGACTTGAATAGGGAGCTTAAGGTAAAGGAACCCTTAGGAGCCAGTGATCATAATATGATAGAATTTACCCTGCAGTTCGAGAGAGATAAGCTAAAGTGAGATGCATCAATATTACAGTGGAGTAAAGGGAATGACGGTCGTGAGAGGGGATCTGGCCAAAGTTGGGTGTAAAGGGAGACTATCAGGGATAATGGCAGAACAGCAATGACTAGAGTTTCTAGAGGCAATTTGGAAGGTGCAGGATGGATACATCCTGAAAATGAATAAGTATTCTAAAGGGAGGATGAGGAGACCATGGCTGACATAGGAAACCAAGAACAGCATAAAAGCAAAAGAGAGGGTATATAATATAGCAAAATTAGTACAGTATTAAAGGATTTGGGAAGCTTTTAAAAACCAACAGGAGGCAACTAAAAAAAAAGATAAGGAGAGAAAAGATGAAGTCTGAAGGTAAGCTAGCCAATAATATCAAAGAGGATACCAGACGTTTTATCAGATATATAAAGAGTAAAAGAGAGGCAAGAGTGGAAAATAACACTGGAAAGGTAGTAATAAGTAAAAGAAATGGGGATAAACTTAATAATTATTTTGCATCAGTCTTCACTGTGGAAGACACTAGTAGTATGCCAGAAATTTGGGAGTGTCATGGCAGAACTGAGTGTTTTTGTGATGACTGAGGATAAGGTGCTTGGGAAGCTGAAAGGTCTGAAGGTAGATACGTCATCTGGATCAGATAGACTATACCCTAGGGTTCTGAAAAAGGCATTAGTAATTATCTTTCAATAATCACTAGATTCTGGAATGGTTCTGGAAGACTAGACAATTCCACTCTTTAAGAAGGGAGGGAGACAGTAGAGAAGAAATTTTAGGCCAGTTGGCCTGACTTCAGTGGTTAGGAAGATGTTGGAATCCATTATTAAGGATGAGGTTTTGGGGTAGTTGGAAGTGCATAATGAAGTAGGCCAAAGTTTCCTATGGGGAAATCTTGCCTGATAAATCTTTTGGAATTCTTTGAGAAAATAATAGAGTAGACAAAAGAGTCAGTGAATGTTGTTTACTTGGATTTTCAGAAGACCTTTGACAAGGTGCCACACAAGAGGCTGCTTAACAAGTTAAGTATTGCAGTTAAGATACTAGCATGGTTAGAAGTTTGCCTGACTGGCATGAAGCAAAGAATGGAAATAAAGGAGGCCTATTCTGGTTGGCTTCCAGTGACTTGTGGTATTCTGCTGGAGTAGGTATTGGGACTGCTTCTTTTTATGTCGTATGTGAACAATTTAGATGAAGGAATTGATGACTTTGTTGTCAAGTTTGCAGACAATACAAAGATAGCGGAGGGGCAGGTAGTGTTGAGGAAGCAGGGATTCTGCAGAAGGTCTTGGACAGATTATGAAAATGGGCAAAGAAGTGACAGATGGAATACACTGTAGGCAAGTGTATTGTCATACACTTTGGTAGAAAGAATAAAGGCATAGACTATTTTCTAAATGCAGAGAAAAATTAAAAATCAGAGGTGGAAAGGGACTTAGGAGTTCTTGTGCAGGATGCCCTGAAAGCTAACTTGCAGGTTGTGTCAGTGGTAAGGAAGGCAAATGCAATGTTAGCATTCATTTTGCAAAGACTAATAAGTTATGCTGAGGTTTTATAAGGCATTGGTCTGACCACATTTGGAGTATTCTGAGCAATTTTGGGCCCCTTATCTGAGAAAATATGTGCTGGTGTTGGAGAGGGCCCAGAGGAGGTAAATGAGAATGATTCAGTGAATGAAAGGGTTAATGTGTGAGGATGGTTTGATGGCTCTAGGCTTGTACTCACTGGTGTTTAAAAGAATAAGGGGAGATCTCATTGATACATACTGAATATTGAAAGGCCTATATAGAATGGATGCGGAGATGTTTCCTGTTGTGAGTGAGTCTAGGACCAGAGGGCACAGCCATAGAACAGAGGGATGTACATTTAGAACAGCAAAGGGAAGGAATTGCTTTAGCCAGAGAATGGTGAATCTGTGGAATGCATTGTCACGGATGGCTGTCAAAGCCAAGTCATTGAGTACTGTATATTTAAAGCAGAGGCTGATTGGTTCTTGATTAGTCAGAATGTCGAAGATTGCGATAAGACAGGAGAATGGGGTTGAGAGGGATAATGAATCAACCATGTTGGAATGGCAGAGCATATTCAGACTAATTCTACTCCTATGTCTTATGGTAAATCTGCACCAACCATAAAGTTCAAGTATAAATATTATTTAACCATAAATGATGAGCAGAGTGGCCTAATTTTGCTCATATGTCTTATGGTTTTATTTCAAAGATGTATGGCTTGCTATGGTTGACACCAAAAGGGTAGGGACGCTTGCCTAGCACAATCCCCGTTGATTTGATTTGACGGAAAAATGCACTCACTGTATGTTTTGGCATCTCTATGTAGATGTTCATAGTTAAAAGTAAAATTTCTTGTCATAATACTTTCTTGTACATAAATGTCATCACATACAACCGAGATTCTTTTTCTGTGGACATACTTAGCAAAACTATAGAAAATAACTGTAAACAGGATCTGTAAACTATAAACATCAGGAACTGTAAGCAAATTTTTGTCCTTCCCTCTCCAGTAATAGAACTCTACACTATGAAACTGGAATGGAGTCTATGAAAACAAGGCAAACAAGTAGGGAGGTCATGGAACTTATGCAGATTAAAGAGGAGGAGGTGCTTGCTGTCTTGAGGCAAATCAGAGTAGGTAAATCCCCAGGACCTGACAGGGTATTCCCTCGGACCTTGAAGGAGACTAGTGTTGAAATTGCAGGGGCCCTGGCAGAAATATTTAAAATGTCGATATCCACGGGTCAGGTGCCGGAGGATAGCTCATGTAGTTCCGTTGTTTAAAAAAGGCTCAAAAAGTAAGCCAGGAAATTATAGGCCAGTAAATTTGACATCGGTAGTAGGTAAATTATTGGATCTACAAGTATTTGGATAGACAAGGACTTATTAGAAAAAGTCAGCATGGCTTTGTGCGTGGTAAGTCATGTTTAACAAATCTATTAGAGTTTTTCGAGGAAGTTACCAGGAAAGTGGGTGAAGGGAAGGCAGTGGATGTTGTATACATGGACTTTAGTAAGGCCTTTAACAAGGTCCCGCATGGGAGGTTAGTTAGGAAGATTCAGTCGCTAGCTATACATGGAGAGGTAGTAAATTGGATTAGACATTGGCTCAATGGAAGAAGCCAGAGAGTGGTAGTGGAAGATTGCTACTCTGAGTGGAGGCCTGTGACAAGTGATGTGCCAAAGGGATCAGTGCTGGGTCCATTGTTATTTGTCATCTGTATCAATGATCTGGATGATAATGTGGCAAATTGGATCAGCAAATTTGGTGATGATACAAAGATTGGAGGTGTAGTGGACAGTGAGGAAGGTTTTCAAAGCTTGCAGAGGGATTTAGACCAGTTGAAGGAATGGGCTGAAAAATGGCAGATGGAGTTTAATGCAGACAAGTGTGAGGTATTGCACTTCAGAAGGTCAAACCAAGGTAGAACATACAAGGTAAATGGTAAGACACTGAGGAGTGCAGTAGAACAGAGGGATCTGGGAGTACAGGTACATAATTCCCTAAAAGTGGCTTCACAAGTAGATAGGATAGTAAAGAGAGCTTTTGGTACATTGGCCTTTATAAATCAAAGTATTGAGTTTGAGTTGGAATGTTATGAGGTGGTTGTATAATGCATTGGCGGGGCCAAATTTGGAGTATTGTGTGCAGTTTTGGTCACCTAATTACAGGAAGGATATTAATAAGGTTGGAAGAGTGCAGAGGTTTACAAGGATTTTTCTGGGACTTGAGAAACTGAGTTACAGAGAAAGGTTGAATAGGTTAGGACTTTATTCCCTGGAGCGTGGGAGAATGAGGGGTGATTTGATAGAGTGGGAGAATGAGGGGTGATTTGATAGAGGTGTATAAAATTATGATGGGTATAGATAGAGTGAATGCAAGCAGGCTTTTACCACTGAGGCCAGGGGAGAAAAAAACTAGAGGTCTTGGGTTAAGGGTGAAGGGGGAAAAGTTTAAAGGGAACATTGGGGGGGGGCTTCTTCACACAGAGAGTGGTGGGAATGTGGAATGAGCTGCCAGATGAAGTGGTGAATGTGGGCTCACTTTTGACACTTAAGAAAAACTTGGACAGGTATGTGGATGAGAGGGATTTGGAGGGATATGGCCCAGGTGCAGGTCAGTGGGACTAGGCAGAAAAATGGTTCAGCATAGCCAAGGGCCAAAAGGCCTGTTTCTGTGCTGTAATGTTCTATGGTTCTATGGCTCTTCACCACTGAGCCCGTACAATGGCTGTGTAGGGTAACGTAAATGGTGGAAACATACACAATTCACTACCACCGACATTTTTGGGGTTTCACTTTAAGAGGCTGCTCTGACTTGATGTAACTTCGTAAGAGGTTTTAGCACACAATAAATGAGTTACTACAGTTTTTCTGAAACACGAAATGCGTCCGCTGTTTTATTTGCGAAAATCTACAGCTGCATCAAGTTTCAGTGCGTCCCTCAACATACTCCTTCAGCTTGCAATGTGCCAGTTGGTAGAACTCAACAGACATCCTGACATGCCGACCAAAGGGCATGTCAACTGAGTTGATGTGTGTGTCCCTGGGAACAGCCTGTAGATCAAGAGAACTTTTTCATGCAGCTATTCAGAATGAACCATGACACAGGCATTTTCGTCTTTGTCCATACTCTTTTAGCAAATCCAAAGTCTGCAAAGAGGTGACCTACCATCTCTTCCCCACTACTGTTGTCCCGTGAGCAGCGTGCTGTAGGAGTGATGCTTCGGGCATGCATGATCTGACTGGAAGGGCCCCTCTCGTCGTCAGCCAGACAAGGTCTCAGTGCCTGTTGAGGGATTTTGCCAGATGGCCCAGTCTGCTCAGGAAACTACCCCAAAGTGTTCATTGAGTCCTTCTTCTGCAGTGTCTGCAGGATGTTCTGCACTGACCACTGGCTGATCAAAGGTGTTGGTCTTTAAGAATGTTTCCCTGAAGAACAGGTACTGCCCAGCTGACTGACATTATATGGCACTGGGCCCAGACCCAGCCTTCATAACACTCAAGATAGATAGAACCTCAGCATGTAGTGGTAGTTAGTGCCCATGTATTTAGGCTTCATGCACAACCTGATGCAATCATCCATGAAGGTAGTCATTAGGGCAAGGGCAACATTGGGTAAATTTGCCCATTGTCCAGGAACTTGTGCATTGTGGTCCATCTGATCTGTTCCATCTTGGATCCCAGATAAACTGAAGACAGGGTTGAATGGGCAACCCTGTCTGACAATACTTGATATGAGTTGTTTCCCACCCATTGATTTGGACTGCACCACTGCTCTGTGTAGAGCAGTTGGATTCAAAAGCCCATTTTAGAGTATGTCCACCACGTACATGTGACAGCCTGTCAAAGCCTTTCTGCTGGTCCAAGCTGACCAGGAAGGCACCCACCTCCTGTCCTGCATGTAGGTGACGATATCCTTCTCATTAACTGTCAAGGACCTTCCTGTCAAGTATAGCACACGTTTGATCCAGATAGATTACCTATCCCAGAACAAATCTGACATTTGCAAACCTTGGACTAGATCGGGTCAGCAACCTTTTGCCTGTGTGAGCTGGATCACATATTAATGAGATGGTGGGCCAGATAAATGCCATAAAAAAACTTGAAATATGGAGATTATCCATTTAAATACACCTAGTTATGTTTTGCCTCAAATTAATGAATAACGCATGCTAGAAAATCATTTGTGCTCAAGGTTGCCTACCCCTGAATCTACACACAATAGTGAAACACCCTGCCACTTTTTGTTTATAATTTCTGAAGCATCAAAACCCTGGAATATTAAGCTAATGGCCACAATGTACTACTCTCATCATACTTAGCTTTAACATCCCAAGCACTAAAATCAGCACACTCCAACCAGTTTGTCACATTGTGTCTTTTAAGTTTGTTCTCACAGAACAGACTTGCTGGCCATGACATCCACTTTCCTTAAATCCCTATATATTCTGACCAAGTGCTTTGGCTCCCATCCCTCTGCCAAACTAGTTCAAACCCTCGGAGTAGCATAAGTGAACTTCTCAGCCATATACTTCTATCATGTTGCCTCTCATCGTCCTTCACTTCCAAGTCCCTTCACCAGCAGTGGGGACCTGGGATATATTCCATCTGGCTATGGGAACTTTTCAGAAGCTCCAACAGTCCCTTTCCTAACCTTGACATGTTCCAGCACACAAAATGTAACACACAAAATACTGGAGAAATTCAGGATAGGGAGCATTTTGGAATAAACAGTCAATGTTTTGGGCTGAGACCCTTTATTAGGGTCTCAGATGAATCAGCCTTCGCTGAGAGTTGGCTCCCAAGGTAAATGGTTTATGTTCCCCAGTCCTCCTTTGTCGATAGTAAAGGCGTGCAGCAGTAGCAGTTTTAAAAATCTCAAAAAACAGGTTTGTTATTACTGACATAGATATGCCACAAAAATTGTTTTGTGGCAGCACTACCGTTTAAGAAATAGAAAATACTGCAAACTACAATAAATGTTCATTAATCATTTACTAATCAAGTGGCTGAAGATTCTGTACCTCATCCCTGATGATAGTAATGAAAATAAGGGCATGTGCTAGGTGATGAGGGTCTTGAATGATGAATGCTGCCTTCTTGACTTTTGAAGATGCTGAATATAATGACCCCCCCCCCCCAACCGTTTAGCAATGGTCCAGGTAGGCCTGAATCTGCAGTTTTTGGTGATCTTCCTCCTGGACTGATGTTTCCCAGCCAAGAAATTCCAGTCCCATGGAAACTTGAAAAGTGTGGCAAGAATGAATAGTTATTAAGATTGAGAAATAAATTGGAGAAATGAGGCTTGTATGAACAGATTTCACATCCAGATTGGTTGTATACCTATTGGATCCAGCCATGGCATCTGAGTTTAATCACTCCTCACTGAATAGTGGTGCAGACAAGGAGAGGCAAACTGCTTTTGGGAGGAGGAAGGTATAAAAGAAGTGATGTTCCCAGGTCAAGGACTTTCCCCTGGATACCTCTCCAGATTGAAGGTGTGGGTCAGTCAACCAGATTTTCACCCCATTTGAATGACCACGAGACCTGTATGTGGTGTCATTCCATAAGCCACACCTCCCCCTCCCAAATAAGGCATCACAGTCCACCATGTAGAAGGGGTATTATACAATGGGAAGGGTCTCACTACAAATTCTTCTACAAACCCACCCTAATTAGGTCATCACCATTTCACTTCATTATCTTTATGAAGCAAAAAAACCTTTCACCATCTCATGACATCAATTCCCCAAAACTGATGTATTTTTGGGTTGCATTTTTATGGAAACAGCCCAGTGTAAAAAGTGACAATCTGATAATTATTTTAAACACTTTATTAAAGAATTAGATGTAGTTCAGTGAGAAGGCTATTCATTCTCTTCACTGCGTAACCTGGCATTGGGATTGGTGATCTTGATAGCAAGCTGGGCTGCCCTCTCCACAATTGTCTTGCGGTTTTTGGAAGAGACATTGTGAGCAATCTCAGCACAATATGTCCTGTAAAAGAATAAACTAGTTTAAAGGATTGCACGAGTGTTAACTACACAAATTAGCACAAGTTAATGAGGAAGTCAGTCACCGTTTTGAGTGCCCATCTGTATAGTTACCAAGAGAGAGGCAAACAGTGAAACAGTACAAAATTCTTCCACAATTGGAAACTGCAAGTTAGGTTTTAGTTTTAACACCAAAGAGACACACCAGCAAGGTGTATTACACAGCATGTTTATAATACCAGTTTATTACACCATGCAGAGGTCAAATGCAATGGTTTCAGGGCTTCTGTCAGTGAACACAGAACAGTATGGCACTGCACAGGAACGGGCAAAGTAAACACACAACTGAATTAATCCCTTCCATTCTCTGCATATTCACTTGCCTGTCTAATAAAATCTTAAATTCCTTTATTGTATTTATCCTCCATTACTACACCTGGTAGTATATTATTGGCACTCACCAGTCTCTTAAAAAAATTGTGCACCTTTGACCTTAGCCCCTCACCTTAAATGCATGTGAAATATCCAGATATTTCACCTCATGGGTGGTGGGGGGGGGGGGAAGGAGAAATATACCAACTGTCTACCCTATGTCTCTCATAATCCTGTAAAATTTCCATCTGATCTCTCAAAAGAACCCAATTCTAGCTCTCCATAGCACTTGCCCTCTAATCCCCTGGTCAGCAGCACAGGGGCGCCGCAGGGAACCGTTCTCTCTCCGGTCCTGTTCACCCTGTACACATCAGACTTCCAATATAACTCGGAGTCCTGCCATGTGCAGAAGTTCGCTGATGACACGACCATAGTGGGGTGTGTCAGGAATGGACAGGAGGAGGAGTATAGGAAACTGATACAGGACTTTGTGATATGGTGCACTTTAGGAGATCTAGGCCTCATATGGAGCCAGTAATCATTAATGGAGAATGTGTGGAGCAGGTTAAGACCTACAAGTATCTGGGAGTACAGTTAGACGAGAAGCTAGACTGGACTGCCAACACAGATGCCTTGTGCAGGAAGGCACAGAGTCCACTGTACTTCCTAAGAAGGTTGGCGTCATTCAATGTCTGTAGTGAGATGCTGAAGATGTTCTATAGGTCAGTTGTGGAGAGCGCCCTCTTCTTTGTGGTGGCGTGTTGGGGAGGAAGTATTAAGAAGAGGGACGCCTCACGTGTTAATAAGCTGGTAAGGAAGGCGGGCTCTGTCGTGGGCAAAGTACTGGAGGGTTTAACATCGGTAGCTGAGCGAAGGGCGCTGAGTAGGCTACGGTCAATTATGGATAACTCTGAACATCCTCTACATAGCACCATCCAGAGACAGAGAAGCAGTTTCAGCGACAGGTTACTATCGATGCAATGCTCCTCAGACAGGATGAAGAGGTCAATACTCCCCAATGCCATTAGGCTTTACAATTCTACCGCCAGGACTTAAGAACTTTTTAAAAGCTATTATTAATGCTTTTTGAGATAGTGATTTAGATGCATATCATATTTTTTTACTGAGTTAAGTATTGTATGTTAGTTTGCTACAACAAGTGTATGGGACATTGGAAAAAAGTTGAATTTCCCCATGGGGATGAATAAAGTATCTATCTATCTATCTAATCCAGACATTATCCTGATAAACCCCTTCTGCCCACTCTTCACATCCTTCTTATGAGGCAACCAGACCGAAAGCAATACTCTAGATGAATTTCCCAACTCTTGGACCTAATGCATCAACTAATAAAGGTAATCATGCCGCTCAATGTACTGTCACTTTATACATAATCACACAAATTTTAACATCTCACATGAAGCCACATTAAACCCAATCTGCCATTTCTCTGCCCATATCAGGAACTGATCTATGGAAGTCAGAAAAGGTCCCAGTACTGGCAAGAAGGGTACAAAGAATTGCACCATCACCACTAATTCTAATCTGGGAAAGGATCTACTTGAACCAGGCAAAGGATGAAAATGAACTTGAAAGCAGAAAGTGGAGAAATGCTCAGTAAGACATTAAGTTCAGATATGGTGCTTCAGATACAACAAAACTGCAATTTCAGATAGAAGGTATTTTATCCAGAATTAGCAGCTGATAAGGGCAGGTACATTCTAAAGTACAAATCTAAAGTTACATTCAGACTGGGCTGGATAAAGACATTCCTTTATCTACATACAGATGTTCATTATGATGCCATTTAATCCAAAAGGGGACTCATTTTCTATTTACAAATATTAATAGTATGGCACTCTCCACCCATAGGAACCTGCAGAACAAAATACCTAAAATGAAACTTCCCAAGAGGGACACAACTTGTAAAGTACTGTCCATTACACCAGAGAGACTTCCAGACCTCAAACACTGTCTATGTTGAGTTCTGCACATTCTCTCTTCCACTGCTTGGGACTCTCTGGGGTCTCCAATTTCCTCCTACATTCCGCAAGTTGGCAGGTTAATTGACCACTGTAAATCACCTAGTATGCGGGTAAGCAGAACTGATGTGAATGTGGAGAGTAGGCATCAGAGAAAACAGAAAAATGGCAATTACACTGCCAACCAGCAACACCTCATTGGGCCAAATAGCCTTCTACTCACATATAAACACAGAAATTGAATATACAAAAAAGCTGCATTGCTAACTTGGCTTCTCAACTAGTTTTACCCGTGACAGCATGCCACAACTGTCAGACAACATTGGCTCAGTTAGTTTACAACTCAGAATTCCCACTTGGGTCTAATATTAAAAAAAGCTATATACATCAAAGTAACAAATTAAGATCATAAAGTCCTACTGAATCAACCATAAACTAACTGATGTACACAAAAAATGCTTACTTGTTGCTCATCATCAGAACCTCCAGCTCCTTCACATTGTGAACCAAGAATTTTTTAAATCCCGAGGGTAACATGTGTTTGGTCTTCTTGTTGCTGCCATAACCAATGTTTGGCATAAGGATCTGACCCTTAAATCTCCGGCGAACTCTATTGTCAATACCCCTTGGTTTCCGCCAGTTACGCTGTTGAGTGAAGAAATAAATTTGAATGAAGTTTGTGTAGCCAAAATGCATCTCAATTAAAAAACATTCTTTCAGAGTATCCTCACTCCCCCATAGATACAAGGACAATTCCTCTCCTGGAATTAACCCATTCCACTCAACCAAATGTATTAAACATCCAGACAACTTTCACCAAAAACATTTTGTTGCGATTGATTACACCAGTGGACTCCTTTTACTTCAGGTTTGCCCTAAGAGGGGAGATTATGTGAACAAGACCCTTTCCACCATTCCTGATGAAGACGACAGTTAGTCAATGAAATGTTGGTTAAAATTAATAATTGTACCTGGCTGGAAGCCAGATAGAAGTTTATTTGTCAAATATGCTGAAAAAGCACTAGATTTTTTTTCCAACTCTTTTCTTCGGAACTTAGAATTAGAGACCTTATTAGGACTTAAACTGCAGGCTCAACAGTGATGAGCACTTCCCTTGGCTGTGGAATCAGAGGTTAAGTCTCATAATAAAGACAGATCATTTACACAGCCAGTAAATTCTCAATCCAAAGTTCAGTTGTTGATTTCACTTAAAACCAAAATTATCAGACTTCACTGTGGTAAGAGATCAATGAATTTGATCTAACCAAACAAAACAGCTCTGCTCTATATGAGCTGTGATGTCAAAGGGTAACATACTCCTATGCCCAAACCTTACCGCAATTTTCACGTAGCGATCTGACTGGTGACGGATGAACTTCTTCCTGCGTTTCTTCACAATATTAGGCTTGGTAAGAGGTCTTAGGGCAGCCATGGTAACTGTCAAAAATAAAAACATTGAACTTAATTGCAAATCCCAGGTTTACGGCAACAATCTACTCATGCTTAACTGAATCATCTACAGATGATACAGTAGCAAAGTGGTTACTGTAACGCTTCACAGCACCAGCAATCAGATCGGGGCTCAATTCCCTCCGTTAGGGTGTTTGTACGCTCTCCCTGTGACTGCAAGGATTTTGCCGTGCGCACCAGATTACTCCTGCTTCCAAAGATGCACAGCTTATTGTGTGCCATGTTACATTGACGCCCAAGCATGGGACTGTGCTGGTCATTGACACAAACCACACATGTCACTACATGTTTCATGTTTCCATACTCATGACAAATAAAGCTAATCTTTAATCCATGAGATTCAGATTCAACTTAAAAGGCAAACCCGCAGTTCAATAGTAAAAACAACACACACAAAATGCTGATGGAACACAGCAGGCCAGGCAGCATCTATAAGGAGAAGCACTGCCGACGTTTCGGGCTGAGACCCTTTGGTCTCAGTTTGTTGTTTGAATTTCCAGCATCTGCAGATTTCCTCATGTTTGCAATTCAATAGTAAATATCAGTTGATAGTGTGAAGCATCACAATCTTGACTGCACTCTTAGCGCTCATCTCTGTAGTAGGCTCTTTCATTTATTTTCCATGTGATGATGTTTTTATCACTTCCACGCAAAATGCCTAACTTTACGGTACATTGACAACATCCATCCACTCACCCTGTCATCCACATTTAAGATGACAGTTCTGATTATAACCAATACATTCTCCAAACCTTTTACATTCTAACAAGAGGAACTAAAACAACTGCAAGTCTTGAAATAGTTTTATTCTTAAACAATGTCATCCATATGCACTCACCTTCACAGCATTGATGCACAATGTGCTGGCTTTAAATTGAATTGAATGGAAAGCTCTCCAGGATATTTGTATTATTTGGAAACATTACATACAGCTTAAAGTGTAAGCCCGTGTTTCTCGCCACAGACTGAATAACTTCAGGTGAAGTTTTATTTCTTAGCAGTACAAACTGTTTAAGAACGAGGAATTGTCAAGGTCCCCATTTCAGTTCTGAGCCCACTGCAGCACTACAACTGAGGGCGATTGTTCTGAACCAGCTCTACCCGACCACCTCACTCTAGTGGCAGCGAGGCCTGTTTCTATGTTCAACAGCCTAACCACCACCTATTCCGCGCCCGACACCTATTCCCCGTCACTAGATTTTCATCTCTGAGTACTCCACGTCCTCCCTCTCGAGGGCCAGGCCGCCATTTCCCGCGGTCGCACCCGAGCTCCAATCCCGCGACTAACAGCCGGTACACAGAGCACAGCCGGACACAGAGTCTGGGTCAAGCTCGCAAACCCTTGTCCGGAGGCCGGAGTGCCGGGAGGATGTTACTCGAGCCCCAGTAGGTGCGGATGGCGGCAGATGGAACGGGAACCTGACTGTACCTGAGAAGCCGTAATGCAAAAGAGAAGGACACAAGGCCTGCCGGGAACTATATCGGCGGCGGCGACACGGAGGAAGTGGCGTCGCTCCATACGTCACATCCGCCGGCTAACGGCAATTTGTCGCTGAAGGAATTGTTCGTTAGGGGAACAGAAAGGAATTTCTGTGGACCAGAACGGGATTCCGGGTGCCAGGGTCCCGGGCATCTCGAATCCTGAGCATTTTTAAGTAGGAAGGTGAGCAGCCAGAGGTCATGGACCATATAGGTACCAATGACATAGGTGACGAGGTTCTGCAAAGAGAGTTCGGTGTTGTTAAATGGCAGGATCTTCAGGGTCCTGATCTCAGGATCGTTAACCGTGCCACATGCTAGTGAGGCCAGAAATAGGAAGACTATACAGTTTAAGGAGTTGGTGTAGGAGGGAGGGCATAATATTTTTGGATCATTGGGCTTTCTTCCAGGGAAGGTGGAACCTGTACAGGAGAGACAGTTTACACCCGAACTAGAAGGGGACTAGCATCCTAGCGGAAAGATTTGCTGATGCTGCACGGATACGTTTTAACTAGTTACAGAAGAATGGGAATCAGAGTGCTCGAACAGCTGTGGAGACAAGTGTTGGTGAGACCAATGACAAAATCAGGAATCAAAAGGTTGAGTGAGCATCGTGAGACTAATGTCCTGAGCTTTGTTTATTTCAGTGCAAGAAATATCGCAGATGAACTTAGGGCATGGATCAACACCTGGAATTATAATATTGTAGCCATTAATGAGATTAAGGGAATAACTACACTCATTCTACTTCTGGTGTCCCACTTTAAGAACTCATTATCTTATTATTTCATGCTCGTTATTTATTGCTTTCACTTTAAAAAATTTTTGCTTTTATCTTTATCCACAATTTTCTTTTTTTACTTTATCCATACTTCTCGAATCTATTGAACCCACCCCAGTGGTACAGTTCCCTCTTTCCCTAATACTGATGCCCATTTCTCATGAATTCAAACCCACTTCTCCTACACCAATCCTTGAGCCATGCATTTAACTCTCTAATCTTCTTGACCCTATGCCAATTTACACATGGCTCCATTAGTAATTCAAAGATTACCACCTTTTTTGGTTCTGCTTTTTTTATCTAGTCCCCTCTTTCCTCGTTCTACCTATGTCATTAGTACCCACATGTACCATGACAACTGGATCTTACCCTCCTGCTGCAAATTCCTCTGCAGGTCAGATAAGATATTCTGAACCCAGGCACCAGGCAGGCAACACAACCTTTGGGACGCTCTATCCTCGTGACACAGAACTCTGTCTATTCCCTTGACTATACTATCCCCAATTACCACTACATTTCTCTTCTCTCCCCCCTCTTGAATGGCTGCCTGAACTACAGTGCCACAGTTAGGTTGCTCGTCCTTCTTACAGCCTGCACTGTCATCAGAATCTCAGACCTGTTGGACAAGCTCAAGGGCTGAGGCTCCTCCAGCACCCTCTCTTGGATCCCACTACCTGCCTCACTCACAGTCACACCCTCTTGTTCCTGACCACAGATCGAATTTCAGGCAATTAATCTAACGGGTGTGACTACCTCCTGAAACAGAGAATCCAGGTAGCTCTCCCCCTTCCTATTGTGCCAATGTGTTTGAAGCTCAGATTCCAGGCCATCAACTTTGAGCCTGAGATCCTCAAGCAGCCAATACTTGCTGTAGATGTGGTCACCAGAAACCACAATGGGTCCACCATCTCCCACATCATGCAACTACAGCACTCACCATTGCATCATTCCTACTTTATTTAATTAGCTGTAATTTAGTGACTTTTTATTCAACCACTGCAAAAGTAAGGTACTGAGGAGTGCTATAGAGCAAAGGAATCTGGAAATACAGCTCTATTAATTAATTGAAAGTGGCATCACAGATAGATAGAGCCATGAAGAGAGCTTTTGGCACATTGGCCTTAAAGTATTGAGTACAGGAGATGAAAAGTTATGTTGAAGTTGTGTAAGACGTTAGTACAGCTTAATTTGGAGTATTGTGTGCAGTTTTGGTCACCTAACTACAGGAAAGATGTAAATAAAGTTGAAAGAGTCCAGGAAAAATATACAAGGATGTTGCCGGGTCTGGAGGACCTGAGTTACAAGGAAAGTTTGAATAGGTTAGGACATTTTACTCCTAAGAACTTAAAAGATTGAAAGGAGATTTGAAAGAGGTATACACAATAATGAGGGGTATAGATAGAGTAAATGCAAGCAGGCTTTTTCCACGGGTTGGGTGGGATGGCAACTAGAGATCATGGGTTAAAAGTGAAAGATGAAAAGTTTAAGGGGAACTAGAGGGGAAACTTCTTCACTCAGAGGATCATGAGAGTATGGAATGAGCTGCCAATGCAAGTGGTGCATGTGAGCATTATTTCAATGTTTAAAAGAAGTTTAGATTGGTAAATGGATGGTAGGGGTATGAAGGCTATGGTCCCGGTGCGGCCTGATGGGAGTAGGCAGTTTCAGTGGTTCGGCACGGATTAGGTGGCTGAAAAACCCATTTCTGTTCTGTATTTTATTATGAATAAATGGGCACGTTTTGTAGAAAGTGCACACTTGTGCAACCAGGGATGCATGACAATGTGAAATTGGAGGCTGGTCATTAATAAAGTAGAACTGTTGGCTCTTAGGAAGGCAACATCCATCATCAGAGACCCTCAAAATTTGGGCCATGTCCTCTTCTTGATGCTGCAATTTGGTATGCAGTACAGGAGCCTGAAGATCTGCACCTCAAGGCTCAACAACAGATTCTTCCCCACTGCCATCAGGTTCTTGAACTGAGTTGAAAAACCTTACTGTACCCAGACTGTATTTTTTCTTCTCTAATTTCTGAACAATGTAATTGTTTATTTGCTCACATGTAAGTTGTGAATAATTTATATTAAATTAAATTTATGCTGCTGCAATGAAAGTTAATTTTCATGGGTATTTATTCATGTATGCTTATAACAACAATAAAATAGAACAATCCATACATCCTTGGGAGGAAATTGAGGACTCTGGGGGAATCACATAGTTACAGGCCACATGCAAACTCCACACAGTGAACACCCAAGATCAGAATTGAAATTGGATCTGTGATGAATGATGCAGTGACCTTAATTGCTGTGCCACTATGCAATGTGCAAAAATAATTGAGACCAAGTTCAAATTCAAACGGAATTAAACAACCAATTATTTCACTTCTTGAGTAGAGGTCAAACACAAGCAATGGGATCAGAAATATCCAGGGAGGAACAATTTCTGCAGAACGTTGTCCTTGACTGGGGCACCAAGAAAGCAGATCTTGGTCTTTAGGACAGGTTTCTGGTCCCACCTTTCCATTTTAAATCCCCACCAATTGTTAAATCCCTCATTACTGCACATGGTTCTTGTCCTTTTGGCTGACAGTGTCTCTCCAAATGTAGGCTTGTGGACTGCTGGGCAAGGTGGGTGAATTCAGATCAGGTTAGGAATTGAACCTGGACTACTGCAGCGTGTGAGTCGGTACTACACCAAGTAATAGCTGTATACCACTACAGCTATCTGATTTATGGACATCTGCATCTGGCTTATCAGGTATTGTTTGTCACACTGCCCTTCCACTTAGTGGGGCCCAGGTTCCTGCGTTTGCTTCCTAATCCCTGCCTGGATACTCAGTCATGAAGACTGAAGACTTAGCCCAAAGAATCCATGCCAAACAAACTAGTCCCAATTTCCTGCATTTAGCCCACCCTTCCATATACAGTTGCAAGAAAGTGTTTGTGAATCCTTTACAATTATCTGGTTTTCTGCATTAACTTACTCATAAAATGCAGTCTGATCATCATCCAAGTCACAATAATAGATAAACACAGCCTAAATTAATAACACAAAAACAATTGTACTTTCATGTCTTTATTGAACACATTGTTTAATTTACGACAGTCCAGGCAGGAAAGCACATGTGAACCCGTGTAGCAGCTGGTGGAACCTACTATAGCAGCAATCACCTCCCCCAAACATATCCTGTAGCTGCTGATCAGGCTTGCACAATGGCAAGGAGGAATTTTAGGCCATTTTTTCATGAAAATCTGCTTCAGTTCATCAATATTTCTGAGATACCTTGCATGAACAGCCCTCTTCAGGTCATGCCACAACATCACAATTGGGTTAAGGTCTGGACTCTGACTTGGCCATTTCAAAACAGAAATTTTCTTATTTTTTAAAAACCATTCTGTTATTGATTTACTCTTGTGTTTTGGATAATTGTCTTGTTGCATCATCCACTTCTATTTAGCGTCAGGTGACAGACATTCTCCTGTTAAATGTCTTGATACAATTTTGAATTCATTGTTCCCTCAATGATTACAAGCTGTCCAGGCCCTGAGGCAGCAAAACAGCTCCAAACCACAAAGTTCCTTCCTCCATTCTTCACAGTTGGGATAAGGTGTTGGTGTGCAGTGCCCCTTTTCCTCCAAACATAGTGATATGCAATTCTGCTAACAATTTCAACTTTTGTATCATCTGCCCACGGAACATTGTCCCAGAAGCACTGTGGAACATCCAGGTGGTCTTCTGCAAAAAAGACATGCAGCCATGTTTTTTTTTGGAGAGCAGTGTCATGGTGTCCTTCCATAAACACCATTCTTGTTCAGTGTTTTTCTTATAGTGGACACATGAACAGAGACTTCAGCAAGTTCTAGAGGTCTTTTGTTGTTACCCTTAGGTTCTTTTTCTCCTCCTTCAGCACTGCACGTCGTGCTCTTCGTGTGATCTTCACAGGATACCCACTCCTAAGAAGAGCAGCACTTCCTTCATTTGTGGACAATTTTTCTTTAGAAAAGCTTTTGTAGCCTTTTCCAGCTACATGCAGCTCTATAATTCTTCTTCTAAACCTCTCTCTAAGTTGTTTTGATCAAGGCATGGTGCACATAACCAGATCTTGAGAAGAGCAGGCTCTGTCAGTAAACTGACTTTGTGTGTCCTTTTCATAGGGCAACCCACACCTCCAATCTCATTTCATTGATTGGAACACCTGACTCCAAATAGTTTTTGTAGAAGGTATTGCCTCAGAGGTTCACACACTTTTTTGTACTTAGACTGTGATTGTTTAAATGGTGTACTCAGTATTGAACAGAGTAGTGTAGGATGGTAAAGCACTAGGCTTGTTTGTGTGTTGTTAGTTTAGGCAGATTGTGTTTGTCTATTATTGTAACTTAAATGAAGATCAGACATTTTATGACTAATTAATACAGAAAGCCAGGTAACTGCAAAGGGTTCACAAACTTTTTTTCTTGTAAATGTACCTCTCCTAGTACTCCTTAAATGATACTATTGTACCTTTTTTAAGCAATTCCTCTGGCTACTTGTTCCATATACTCACCATCCTCTGTGTGAAAGTTACCCTTCAAGTCCCTTTAAGATCTTTCCTCTCTTGCCTTAAATCTATGCCCCCGAGATTTGGACTGAAAGGAAAAGACTGCTGCTATCCACCTACATGTCCCTTGTGATTTTATAAACCTCCATGAGGTCACCTCTAATTCTACACTGCAAGTATTAAAGACCTAGCCTGGCCATCCTCTCCCTATCAGTCAGCTCCTCTGGTCCTGGCAATATCCTCTTAAAATCTTTCCTGCACTCTTTTCTGTTTAACCACATCTTTCCTATGTGGGCTCACTAATGACTTACATAATTGTAACATAACGTTTCAACTCCTACATTCAGTGTCCTGACACATGAAAGCCAGAGTGCTAAATGCCTTTTTCACCACCCAGCTTTCAATGAACTATGCACTTGCATTCCTCTGTTCCAATACACTGCCTAGTGCTTTACCATTAATAGAATACAACCTACACTACTTATTTAGAGATACAGCATGTTAACAGGCTCTTACATTCCATGATCCAGCACCATCCAATTGCACCAATGTGACCAATTAACACACTAACCCATACGTTTTTGGCATGTGGGAGGAAACACTCGCAGTCATGGGTCGCAAACTTCTTCCAAGCAGTGGGGGAAATTGAACCTGGGCCAATGTGCTATAATACATTATGCTAATCACTATGCTGCTGTGTGTCACCTCACACATTAATATTGAAATCCATCTACCACTCCTTAGCCCAATTACTTAAACTGATGAATATTTATCTGTAATCTACAATAATGTTCACTATCACCTCTTAATTTTCTGTCATTCCATCGCATAGGTCCATTAGCTGCTCTCCCTTGAAACACAGCTGTTTCCCATGTCCCCTTTAAACTTTCTAGGGTTTTGCTTCTCACACTCTTTAAACCTATCAGATGCACAGGGAAATGATCTTCATGCATAAATATTCAAAAATTGAATAAATGTGAAGTTTGAGTATTAATCAAATAACATCTCGTCTGAAAAATCTGCTGGTCTCGAGCCAAAGTCACAAGTGTACCAAATAAATAGTGTCACTGTCCTGCATTTACCAAATAATACTTTTGTTTCAAAACTCATTTCAATTTCTGCTTCTGTCAACATTCCATATGTAATTAGTCTTTGTAGAACTTGCTGCTGAGAATTTTTTTATCGTGGTAATGTGAATGGGTTTTAAATGGGTTCACATTTGAGAGTTTCTAAGTAAAAGTGGGGGAGGCTGATTAAATCCAATTGCTGTGAAAGCTGGTTCAGTACTGGACTTGGCTGTTTGGTAGAGACAGGCTGCACAATAGTACATACTCACTGAAGTTTAGTTAGGAAGTCCAACAGAGCATCATGAAACTTTTTTGGTTCATCCAGATAGCAAGCATGGTGTGCTGTGGGTATTTTGATGATGTTGTGATGAGGAAGGTGTCTGAGATTCTTCAGGGACTGTACACCCAGGTTTGTGTCCTGTTCTCCAAATATGATGAGTGTTGGGGTCTGCAAAAGGAAGCAGTTTACTTCATTTGTGAAACACAAACACCATTAGCACAATCCTCATGAGTTTTCTGCATCTATTTTAAGCATAGGCATTTTTGCAGTGCAGAAGACATGACAATCATTGCACAGAAATGAGCTTTCTCACACACCAATAAGATAAATGAGCAAAAAATTAGTTGGATTTCCTCCAGATCATAAAATTTGGTACATCTCTGCAAGTTCTCACTGAGGATTATTGACCTGAAACTAAGTCTGTTTACTTCTTTCCAGAGTCACTGCCTGACTTTTTTCTCCACCTCAAATTTTTGGCAGGGAAAAGAAATTCAAACATGGAAATGAGGGAATGGTGAGTATGGATTTTGGAAGTGACATTCAAGGAATTTAGTAAAGAAATAAAGTTGGAGATATGCCAACAGCTTTCAAGTAGGGAGGATTCAATTCAGATGTCATTTTAAGAGGAATGAAGATGGCAAATTTGAAAGGAAAGAGGATGGTACTTGACAGCATGGAATATGGTGGAATCTTCAAAAGAGAAGATGATGACAGAGGATGAACCAAGTGAGATGACGTTGGTTTGGGTGGAACAAGTACTGAGCAGACAGGTTTCATTCAGCAAAAAAAGATATAATCTCTCAGGCCAATGATATCAATGCAGTTATTGATACTGAATTCAATTGTTTACAGGTGAACAGACAGAGGGAGAAGTGAAAGGGGCAATGTCGGCCCCAGTGTAGGGTTGAGTGTGAAGGAGAGCATTTGGTGAGATTTACACTCAATGGGCATTTTGGATATACAAACTGGTGGGAAGGTATGAAGGAAGAGGACTCTGTTACTCTTGTTAAGAGAAAGAGATGCACTATGATGCATCCTATCGAAAATGTCAAAAGAGGCACAAACTGCAGAGTTATTCACAAGGAGTGTATTTAGAATGCGGCAAGGAGAGTAGAATGCAAAAGGTTGTTGATTAAATTTGTGGAGGGAGGTTATATGAAAGAGAAATGATAGAAAACATAGCATAACTAAGAATGGGCCAAGAAAAAGCAGAATGAAACAAATTCAGAGTTTGTGAACATAATACAACAGATGATTGAGGAATCTGGTTCCCACTACAGGAATATCCAAACTCTTTTGCTCAGATACTAGGCAGGAACATTCCATGGAGTCTGAAGGGTGATCTGTAGAATTTAATCAATGACAAATCAGCATTATTGAAAATTTAAAGTATTTCCATCAACCTTGGCTCTTGTATGTTTGAAACAGAGGAGGAGCACTGAGAAATTTAAACCCATTTGTTAGGAGCACATAGGAGTCCAGCGTGATCAGCAGGAGGGCAACATCGCCTTGAAAGCTGCACCCTTTCCTAATCCACCCAGGGATAAGCCTGCAGGGCCTATCGGATACTTCAGCCCTACAGATCTCAAGACACTTTCAACACCAGGGACTTAAGTCAGAAAACAAAGGTTTCTTGAGACACTGATATAAATAGTTATGTTTGAGATTTATTTACAAATTAAGAATGGACCTTTTCAAACCTACTAATTCACAAAATGTGAACAGACCAGCACATTATAAGCAAGCAGAGATGGGATTCAGATCCTGGGTTCTGACATCTGCACTGTTAGCTGTCCAGCCTCAGTTTTCTCAGCATTAACTTCAGCAACAGTTTACCTTGATTTTCTGATACTGTTCAGCACTGTAGCCATTTGTCCCAATGGGTGCGACAGGGACAAAGCCCTTCAGTCTCTGGTTATGAAACATCACAAATGGGATGGAGAAACGACCACTCATTGACGGACTGATCAGGACTGGCGTCTGAAGGTCCATAGCATTCATGAAGGTCAACAAGAAGTCAGCCCGGTCCTTATCCGTTTTCTCAACCTCCAAGGGTGAGGTATTTCCAAATCCTATTGAACAAGACATTAATTAGACAATAGCAAAGCACGTTGTTTACGTGGAACAAAGGGAGTGATTCAGGCCCATTTGGTCCATTCCAACAGAGGGTGTTAGATGTGAAAAGATAGCCATTCAACAAACTTTGTTTGTTTTCTCTGGAAGAGGGCGCCATCGTTGAACAGCAGTTAGTGTGACGCTATTACAACTCATGGCATCGTAGTTTGGAGTTCAGTTTCGGTGTCCTCTGTAAGTCAGGCTAGGGTTAAATCAGTGGGCTCCCGGGTGGTGCAGCTTGGTGGGCCAGAAGGGCCTGTTCCACGCTACACCTCTAAATAAATAAATAAACAAACAAACAACGGAAGCTGAGGGGAGATCTGACAGAGGTTTATAATATTATGAAAGGTAGACAGGGTCAAAATGTCTAACTCTAGAGGGCATTTTAGGGTGGGGGGTAAATTCAAACAAGATAAGCAGGGCATTTTTTTCCCCCTAAAAAGGTGGTGAGTGCCTGGAACATGTTGCCAGAGATAGTAGTGGAAGCAAAAATGAAAAAGGCATTCTTCAGGAGGTTCTGAGATAGACACGTGAATGTGCAGAGAATAGAGGGACATGGGAAGGCATTAGTTTAGTTAGGCATTTATTACTTGTGTAATTAGTTTGGCACAACTTCAAAGGCCAGAGGGCCTGTTCCTGTGTGTACTATTCTATGTAACACATTAGCTTGTTATGTGGTAACAGAAGCAAAGAATTAGAACAGGAAAAGGCTATTCAGCCTCCTTGGGTCTACCTGCACCAGCACAGGAACTCAATCAGTCTTTCTGAATCTGTTTCACAGTAAAGGAGGAGCCAATCAACCTACTTTAGCCTTTTATACAAAAGGCCAACCTGCACCCATAGTCCATGATGGAGAAGGAAGAGATTGATCCACTCTCGAGTCAATTGCAAAGAAACTGGGAGCCAATTAGTCCCTTTTGGTCCACTGAATAGAGTTTTTACCTTTACAATAATTTGCTTTCTCCTTATTCCTCCCAAGTAGATTTACTCACTCACTGAACATCTGCCAACTTCTTGCCCACTTACCTGACCTGTCTATAGGCCATCTGTACCCTCCTCCTCACTTGTTAATCTTAATTTTATCTTCAAACAATTTGGCTACATTGCACTCAGTTTTTTCATCCAATACTACTGTAAATAGTTTCTAAATATTTAAAGCTCTAACACTGATCCCTGTGGCACCCATTGGTTACTCATTGTAAAACCAAAATGACCCATTTATCCCAACTCTCCACTGTCTTTTATTTACTCTTCCATCCATCCCAAAATATTATCCCCAGCCCTGTGTGTTCCTGTCTTATGCAGTAACTTTCAATGTGGCATCACATTGAATGACTTATGGAAATCTATATATATTACATCTACTGGTCATCTTTATCACCCAATTTGCTACATTCTCCAAGAACTTTAACAAATTTGTTAGAAATTATTTCCCTCAAAAATCTTTTAAGTTTTCTATTTTTTTTAAAAAATCTCCTTAATGATGGACACCTGTATTTTCCAGTGGGACTGTTAAATGGCCCATAATTTCCAGCTTTATGCCTCCTCTTTTTTCGGTAAGAGTTGCAGTGAGGAGGAGAGACCAATCAATCCTTCAGTCTGTTACATTGAAGCAGATGTTACATTACAACAGCCCACCCAAGCTGACTTTATTGAAACAGAAGCATGTGGGAGGGGAGGGATCACAGATAGAAAATGAATTTTCTCTCGTCTTCAGATGCCATTTTTCCAAAATTGATTTCATGTGCTGATACTTTGAAGATAGTGATGTCTGCCTTTGCTGACAAATGGTTTACGAGCTATCACTTTAGAAGTTACATTTTCCAGGGTTTTTGATGTACCAGCTTCGAAGGGAGGCAAGGCCTAATAGTGCTCTTATGTACATAACCTTCTTTGGAAGAACAGAGGACCAACTGCCCCTTCTAGAAGGCAATATCTGGTTCTCAGGTCTATGGCAAAAATGGGTAGAGACCAAATTCCTCCTGATATCTATTAAATAGATATCAGGGCCAGTCCACCCCATCAAGATGATTACAGAACAAAGTAGGAGGTCAGTAAAAGACCATGTCACAGAAACAGTCATAAGATCTTAAAACACAGGAGCAGAATTAGGCCTTTTGGCTCATCAAGTTTGCCATTCAATCATGGCTGATTTATTATCCCTCTCAACCCATTCTCCTGCCTTCTCCTCATAACCTGTGATGCCCTTACTAATTACATGTTTATCAACCTCAGCTTTAAATATACCCCATCTGACTTGGCCTCTATAGCTGTCTGTGGCAATGAATCCAACAGTGTCACCACCCACTAGCTAAAGAAATTCCGCTTCATCTCTTTTCTCAAGGGAGTATGTTGCACAGGAACAGCAAATCACTGATTTAGGCATTAATAGTGAGACAGGAGTTCATTCAGCCCGAGACCATGAGTCAGCTCACTGGAAACATAGAAAATAGGTGCAGGAGTAGGTCATTCGGCCCTTCAAGCCTGCACCGCCATTCAGTATGATCATGGCTGATCATCCAACTCAGAACCCTGTACCTGCTTTCTCTTCATACCCCCTGATCCCTTTAGCCACAAGGGCCATATCTAACTTCCTCTTAAATATAGCCAATGAACTGGCCTCAACTGTTTCCTGTGGCAGAGAATTTTTAACCACTCTCTGTGTGAAGAAGTTTTTCCTCATCTCGGTCCTAAAAGGCTTCCCCTTTATCCTTAAACTGTGACCCCTCGTTCTGGACTTCCTCAACATCGGAAACAATCTTCCTGCATCTAGCCTGTCCAATCCCTTTAGAATTTTATACGTTTCAATAAGATCCCCCCCTCAATCTTCTATCTTCTAAATTCCAGTGAATCTGTTACACTGAAACAGTTGACCAACCCATTCTCCTAAACCTACCATATTCAAACAGCAGTCAGCTCATCGGTCTCCTAGTGCACTACACTGAAGGTGGTGGAGGATGATCAGCATATCACTGGATAAGATGATGGCTGCATTTATCTGTTCCCTATTACAATACTTGCCTCTACAGCAGGTATTGTTGATCTCTTCACTACACAAAAATCTATAAGTCCAGCTTTTTTCTATTTGATCTCCAGCAGCCAAGGGCTTTTGTTCCAAACTTAAACAGTCCTCGAAGGAAGTGCCAGTGGTCAGGATTTAATCAGTTCCCTGAAGTTAAAAAGCACAGCATGAACTGCAGGGTACCCAGAGTTTGGTTGATGGTAACAATATGGGTGTTTAATTACAATAATTAAATAATAATTATTTAAAAATTCAGACAAGCATTGGTTTTGATTAATCAAAAGCTTTAACATCACAGTGAAGCTGCTTTTGGCAAGTTAGAAAGAATTGTATTTGGCAGCAGCTGGTAAACAGACCAAAAGAGGAGATAATCCAATGCGTAATCACACAGTAATGATTCACTAATCTTCAAGAATATTTTACATTTTTACAAATATAGAAGGCTGAAGAAAAGCTTTCTCTATGAGCTTTAAGGGTCATGAAGGAAATGTAAAGTCCTTCCCTGGTAAGTCCACTGCGAGAGCTCGGTATCCTTGTTGTGCAAGAAGGTTAAGTGTCCCAAGACTTTCCCAGGTCTTAGAGCTGAATGCCTGTCCATGAAGCAGCAGTATTTCCAATCTGAGCAAAGAAAAGGTCCGATGTGTTACTTAACATTACAATGCAAGAACACATTTAAACCACTTGCTAAAATTGCTGAAACACAATATGTTTCAATTTTCTTCAACCTACAAGCTTATATTGATTATACACAACTTAGTAGAAATTGTTTGCATTTTTCTATAATTCAACCAAAGGAATTTTCTCTTTTCAGAGTCAAGTGGAACAAAGCAGCAGTGGGAAGATTTGAACAGAAACGCTTTAGTGAGCTAAGCAAGCAAGTTTTAGAGCCAGGTGGAAAAGCGGAGCAGTGGGAAGATTTAGTGAAGAGCTGAGTTAGCAAGGGACAGAAGAGGCTTTTTTAATTGGCTAATCATGAGGAACATCAACCAATAAAATGAAGGCAGGTGCTAACAGAGCAGCAATGTGAAAATGGCCAGTGTTTGAGTGCTAATACAGAAGCAAATGAGGCTTTAATTAGCGGAGGCTGAGCAGAGTCATAGGTAACATCCTTTAAATTTCCTTGCTAGTCTTAAAGCAGTCGGGATGGCAGTTAGGGCAGTGGCATGCTTCTCCTGTAGGATGTGAGAGATCTCGTCACTGAAGATTCCACCTGTGTGAAGTGTGTCCAGCTGTTGCACCTTACTGATTGCATGAAGCAATTGGACACTCAGAAGTTTTAGTGAGGTGGTCACACTAAATTACAGGTTGGGTGATCACCAAGAAATATCACCTGTGCATAAAAGGCACAGAATTGACAGGAAGCATATAGAAACATGGTGTTGTGGTGGAGGTTCAGCTATGATGGTAATAAATGCACAGCAGGCTCAATGGGCTCCTATTTTTATGTTTCTATAACTGAGTTATACAATTTATAAGCCTACCTAAATGTCTCTTAAATATAGTGATTGTATCTGATTTCACCATCTCCTCTGCAATAGCTCAAGGTATCTACATTTTCTGTGTGTAAAAAGCTCAGACCCTCCCCCTTAAAACTTATTGCACTCATTATAAATGTGTGTCCTCTTGCTTTTGAGATCCCTACCACTGGAAAAAATCCTGTTATAATCTAATGTAACTCTAAGCCCAGCTTATTCATTCAATTCCTATAACTGAAGTCTTCCAGACCAGGGAACATCTAGGTGAATTTCCTCTACACACTCCAGAGTGCAACATCCTTCCTCTACTGTGATGACCAGAACTGCACTCAGTACTGTAACTGAGGTCTAATCAGTGTTTTATAAGTTACAATGTAATTTCCCCAAATCTTATATTCTAAGCCCAACCAATGAAGTATATCATATGCCTTCCTCACTCCCACTTTCAGGGAACTATATAATTGAACCTCAAGGTCTCTCTTCTGCCACTACCCTCAACCTAAAACCAAGCCAACTTTGAACCCAATTGCCTACTGCCTTCTGTACCAACCAACTATGTGAAACAGTTAAGTGCCTTACTAAAGTTCATCCACACATTGGTTGCTACCTGCCTTCATGTTAGTTACCTCCTCAATCACCTAAGTTGTCTCTTCAAAATACTCCTATCAATTTTAGAATTCCCTCCATGCTGACTATTCCTGATCAGTCCTTCACTTTCCAAATGTAAGGAAACTGTAACCCTCTTAAGGAAATTTCTCCAGTATCTGCTACCCTTAATTAATGGAACATCATTACCCACCCTGCAGTCTTCTAGTACCTTTCCTGTGGCTAATGAAGATGCAAAAAACGGCAGTTTCACTTTCCCTACCAACTTGCTCCCCCTGGTATCCATAGAACATTACAGCACAGAAAGAGGCTTTTTGGCCCTTCTTGGCTGTGCCAAACCATTTTTTTGCCTAGTCCCACTGACCTGCACCTCGACCATATCCCTCCATACACCTCTCATCCATGTACCCGTCCAAGTTTTTCTTAAATGTTAAAAGCATTTACCACTTCATTTGGCAGCTCATTCCACAATCCCACCACTCCCTGTATGAAGAAGTCCCCCCCAATGTTCCCTTGAAACTTTTCCCCCTTCACCCTTAACCCATGTCCTCTGGTTTTTTTTCTCCCCTAGCCTCAGTGGAAAAAGCCTGCCTGCATTCACTCTATCTATACCCATCATAATTTTATATACCTCTATCAAGACTCCCCTCATTCTTCTATGCTCCAGGGAATAAAGTCCTAACCTATTCAACCTTTCTCTGTAACTCAGTTTCTCAAGTCCCAGCAACATCCTTGTAAACCTTCTCTGTACTCTTTCAACCTTATTAATACCCTTCCTGTAATCCAGTAACCAAAACTGCACACAATACTCCAAATTTTGGCCTCACCAATGCATTGTACAACCTCCTCATAACATTCCAACTCAAACTCAATACTTTAATTTATAAAGGCCAATGTACCAAAAGCTCTCTTTACTACCCTATCTACCTGTGACGCCACTTTTAGGGAATTTTGTATCTGTATTCCCAGATCCCTCTGTTCTACTGCACTCCTCAGTGTCTTGTATGTTCTACCTTAGTTTTCCCTTCCAAAGTGCAACACCTCACACTTGTCTGTATTAAACTCCATCTGCCATTTTTCAGCCCATTTTTCCAGCTGGTCCAGATCCCTCTGAAAGCTTTGAAAACCTTCCTCATTGTCCACTACACTTCCAATCTTTGTATCATCAGCAAATTTGCTGATCCAATTTACCACATTATCATCCAGATTATTGATATAGATGACAAATAACAATGGTTCCAGCATTGATCACAGGCCTCCACTCATAGAAGCAATCTCTGACTTCTCCCATTGAGCCAATGTCTAATCCAATTTACTGCCTCACCATGTATACCTAGCGACTGAATCTTCCTAACTAACCTCCCATGCAGGACCTTGGCAAAGGTCTTACTGAAATCCATGTAGTCAACATCCACTGCCTTCCCTTCATCCACTTTCCTTGTAACCTCCTCGAAAAACTCTAATACATTTGTTAAACATGACCTACTACGCACAAAGCTGTGTTGACTCTCACCACACACCCTGTCTATCTAAATACTTGTAGATCCTATCTCTTAGTACTCCTTCCAATAATTTACCTACTACCGATGTCAAACTTACCGGCCTATAATTTCCCGGATTACTTTTAGAGCCCTTTTTAAACAACGGAACAACATGAGCTATCCTCCGATCATCCAGCACCTCACCCGTAGATACCGACATTTTAAATATATCTGCCAGGGTCCCTGCAATTTCAAAATTAGTCTCCTTCAAGGTCCGAGGGAATACCCTGTCAGGTCCTGGGGATTTATCTACTCTGATTTGCCTCAAGATAGCAAGCACCTCCTCCTCTTCAATCTGTATATGACCTCACTACTTGTTTGCCTTATTTCCATTGACTTTGTTTCCTTAGAAAATACAGATGCAAAAATCCCATTTAAGATCTCCCCCATTTCATTTGGTTCCATACATAGCCGACCACTCTGATCTTCAAGAGGACCAATTTTATCTTACTATCCTTTTGTTCTTAATATACTTGTAGAAGCTCTTTCACCTTGACTGCCAAAGCTACCTCATGTCTTCTTTTAGCCCGCCTGATTTCTTTCTTAAGTATTTTTTTGCACTTTTTATACTTCTCAGGTATCTTATTTGCTCCCTGTTTCCTATACATGTCATACATCTCTATCTTCTTCTTTATCAGAGTTCCAATATCTCTAGAGAACCAAGGCTCCTTATTCTTATTCACTTTGCCTTTAATCCTGACAGGAACATACAAACTCTGCACTCTCAAAATTTCTCCTTTGAAGGCCTCCCACTTACCAACGACATCCTTGCCAGAGAACAACCTGTCCCAATCCATGCTTTTTAGATCCTTTCTGATTTCTTCAAATTTGGTCTTTTTCCAGTTTAGAACCTCAACCCGAGGACTGGATCTATCTTTATCCATGATCAAGTTGAAACTAATGGTGTTATGATCACTGTTCCCCAACATGTTCCCCAACACACACTTCCGTCACCTGTCCTAACTCGTTTCCTAATAGGAGATCTAATATTGCATCCTCTCTAGTCAGTACCTCTATATATTGATTTAGAAAACTTTCCTGAACACATTTTACAAACTCTAACCCATCTAGACCTTTGACAGTATGGGAGTCCCAATCAATATGTGGAAAATTAAAATTCCCTATATCACAGCTTTATGTTTCCTGCAGTTGTCTGCTATCTCTCTGCAGATTTCCTCCTCCAATTCTCGCTGACTACTGGGTGGTCTATAATACAACCCCATTAATGTGGTCATACCTTTCCTGTTTCTCAGTTCCATCCATATGGCCTAGGTAGACAAGCCCTCTAATCTGTCCTGCCTGAGCACTGCTGTAACATTTTCCCTGACTAGCAATGCCACCCCCCCCCCCCCACCCTTCATCCCTCTGTCTCTATCATGTCTGAAACATCGGAACCCTGGAACATTAAGCTGCCAGTCCTGCCCCTCCTCTAGCCAAGTTTCACTAATGGCTACAACGTCATAACTCCACGTGTCAATCCACGCCCTCAGCTCGTCAACCTTCCCCACAATATTCCTCACATTGAAATAGACACACCTCCAAAGATTATTACCACCACACACAACCCTTCTATCTGTGACTTTGCATGAACCTTTAACATCATTTATTTTCACCCCCGTTCCACTATCTACTCTGGTTCCCATTCCCCTGCAAATCCAGTTTAAATCCCACCCCCCCCCCAATAGCACTAACAAATCTCCCTGCAAGGATGTTGTAGTTCAGGTGTAACCCATCTCTCTTGTACGTCCCACCTGCCCCAGAAGAGGTCCCAATGATCCTGAAATCTGAAACACTACCCCCTACACCAGTTTCTCAGCCATGTGTTCATCCTCCAGAGCATCCTATTCTTACCCTCACTGGCATGTGGCACAGGTAGCAATCCTGAGATTATCACCCTCGAGGTCCTGCTTTTTAACTTCCTACCAAGCTCTCTATACTCACTTTTCAGGACCTCCTCACTCTTTCTTCCTACGTCATTGGTGTACCACGACATCTGGCTGCTCACCCTCCCATTTCATAATGCTGTGCACACTATCAGAGACATCCCTGACCCTGGCACCAGGGAGGCAACAAACCATCCTGGAGCCTCTGTCGCAACCACAGAACCTCCTGTCCGTACCTCTAACTATCGAGTCCCCTATCACTACCGCTCTCCTCTTCCTCCCCCTTCCCTTCTGCACTGCAGAACCAGACTCAGTGCCAGAGATCCAGCTGCTGCAGCTTGTCCCAAGTAAGTCATCCCAACAGTATCTGAATCGGTATACTTGTTGTTGAGGGGAATGGCCACAGGGGAGCCCTGCTCTGCCTGCCATTTCCCCTTCCCTCGCCTGACGATAACCCAATTACCTGTGCACTGCTCATTTGGCATAAATACCTCCCTGAAACGACTATCTATAAACTTCTCATTCTCCTGAATGATCTGGAGGTCATCCAGCTCCTGCTCCAGTTCCCTAACGCTGTTTGTTAGGAGCTGCAGTTGGATGCACTTCTTGCAGGGGTCATTGTCAGGGACACCGGAGGTCTCCTTGACTTCCCACATCCTGCAAGAGGAGCATTCCAACATCCTGCCTGGCATTCTCTCTACTCTAAATGAACAAAACTTAATGGAACCTACCCTTGCCTCTGCCTGTTCACGCTGAAGCCTGTTGAGCCAAAGCCATCTCACTCTGACACTCTCCACTCCGCTGTATATGGTGGTTTTTTTTTAAACCTTTGGCGCTAGATATCACCTAGCAGTGGGCATTTCAAAGCAACCACCACTGACCTACCCAGACAAACAAGGTACCCCTCCAAATCTATTATAGATACATAAAAAATAGGAGCCCATTGAGCTTGCAGTCTATTTATTACCATCATGGCTGACTCTCCACCACAACCACCATGTTTCTGTGTGCTTCATGTGGATTCTGTGCCTTTTATGCACAGGTGACATTGGCTGTATGGAACACGCTGAGTGTGTGAGAGCACACTGAAGGTCAGTGGGAGCGTCGGACCACTACACTTGTTTCTCAGCCAAACCACTTACTGGGCTTGACTTCAATGTCATATGTTCAGTTTTCTGAAAAGATTATTTATTTTTAACTTAATGGTACAGTGCAGAGTAGGCCCTTCTGCCCCTTAAAGCTTCATCACCCCAACAATGCCAATTTAACTCTAACCTAATCACGGGACAATTTACAATGACCAATTAACCTACCCAGTACAGCTTTGGACTGTGGGAGGAAACCAGAGCACCCAGGGAAAAACCACACATTCCATGGGGAGGACACACAGAGACTCCTTACAGGCGATGCTGGAACTGAACTCTGACACCCCGAGCTGTAGTAATGTTGCCCAATGTCTGGTAGCTTCTGGAGGTGGTTTTAAATAATATCAAGAGATTTTGCATTGTCCACAACTTTAAATTTTTTGAATTCGTTAACCTTACCTTACCCTTTAGAGATACATGCTTGGCTCCCTTTTATCAACCTACTCAAACATTTCAGGTGTAAAAACACTTCCAGTATAACTGGACTTTTAATGGCGCCTATATTTCTTTGATCTCATTTACCTCGGCTGTGATCTTTCTCCATTCTTTCCTGGTGGTACTGCTTCTCTGTAGAACATGTCCAATGTTACTGCATTTTGGGTATAATGCACAGTGACATTGACTGAGAGCAGCCGGCTGTTACTCATATCCAGTGTCTGTGGGAGCCCTGAAGGCTTAGTATCAGAAAGAAGGACATTTGGGAGAAAATAGTAAACCAAAACTGTAGCTCCAATAAGAAACGCAAAGATTATCAGGTTATTTCCGGTGGATGAACACGTTCGCATATTTTTCCTCTGAAGGGAGAAAGCTGCAATGACAAAGGAGAACAAAATTCCAGTTAAACAAGCATGGTCCAACAGTTCCCAGATGCTGCGACTATAACATACTACCTGCTCAGTCAGCTATAGATCATTGAATGAAAACAGGCCACAAGTTCAACTGTTCCAATCTAGCCAAGATTGCCATCTAAGCTAGTCCCATTTTGCCATGTTTGGCCTATATGTCTCCAAACCTTTCCTGTCTACCTGTCCAAGAACTTGTTAAATATTGTTAACATAACTGACTCAAAACCATTTCCTCTGGCAGTTCATTTCCTAACCATCCTACTCTAACCATCCTTGGTTGAAAAAGTGGCCCTCAAAATCTTATTAAATCTCTCCACCCTCACCTTAAACCAGTGCCCTCTAGCTCTTGATTCCTCAACTCCTGTAAAAAAGACTATGTCCACTGACCCTATTGATGCCCCTCATGCTTTCTCATTCTCCTATGCTCCAGTGAAAACAGCTCCAAATTTCTCAACCTCTCTCCATGATTCAGTTCCTCAGTCAACTAGATCATGGAGTCCTACAACATGGAAACTGGCCCTTTGGACCAACTGGTCCGTGCCAATCACCTCCATTGTAAACACAGCTTTGTGCAAGGGAGATTACATCGCACAAATTTGATCATGTTTTTTAAAAGTAGTAACCAAGAAAGTCGATGAGGCACAGTTTACATGGACTTTGGTTAGCCCTTCAAGAATGTTCTGCGTGGTAAGCTGCTATGTAAAGTTAGATTGCATGGGATCCAGGGAAAGCTAGCTAACTAGGTACACATTTGATTTGATGGAAGGAAACATAGAGTGATGGTGGAAGATTGCGTTTTAGACTGGAGTCCCATGACTAGTGGTGTTCCTGAGGGAAAGTTGGTGGTCAGTGTGGGTACATTGCCATTTGTCAATGATTTGGTTGTCTGAGATGTGGTTGGTAAATTTGCGGATGACTCTGAAACAGGTGGTGTCATAGACAATAAAGATTGTTACCAGGATTTACAGAGGAATCTTGATCAGGTGGGTAAGTGGGTCGAGTAATGGCAAAAAGTGTTTAATTCAGCTAAGTATGAGGCTCTGCATTTTGGGAAAATATTAAGATAGGATTTTCACAAGGAATGGTAGGGTCCTGTGGAGTGTTTAAGAACAGAGGAATCTAAAAGTGGCATTGCAGGTAGACAGGGTAGTGAAGGTGGCTTCTGGCATGCTGGTCAGCATCACTCAAGGAACTGAGTATAGAGATGTTATGTTGCTGTTGCACAAAAGAGTGTTAAGGTTGCATTTGGAATATTGCATTCCCTTTTGATCACCCTGCTTTTGGAAATATGGTATTAAGCTGGAAAGAGTACAAATGAGATTGATCAGCATGTTGCCAGCATGTTATGAAGAGAGATTGAGTAGGTTACGACTGTTTTAAGTTGAGCAGAGGACAATGAAGGGTGATCTTATAGAAATATTTAAAATTATGAGGGGCATAGATAGGCTGAATTTGCAGTCTTTTTCCAAGGGAAAGGGAAACAAAAACTGTAAGGCATAGTCTTAAGGTGAGAGGGGAGAAATTTAATAGGAATCTGGGAGGGAACTTTTTCACCCCGAGTGGTCAGTATATAAACTAGAGGAAATGGTTGAAGCAGTCACATTAACAACATTTAAAAGACTGTTGGACAAGTATATGGATAGGAAAGGTTTAGAGGGATATGGGTCAAATGGAACTAACTTCGATGAGATCCGTGACTGGCATGGACAACTGGGCCAAAGCACCTGTTGTGCTGTATGACAATGAACTGTACAGCAGGATCGAGAGGCTGAGTGGCCTTCTGTTCCTCATCCTGATGTACATTTGTTCACGCAACACACACAAAATGCTAGAGGTACTCAGCAGGCCAGGCAGCACCTATGGAAAAGGTTAAACAGTTGACGTTTCGGGCTAAGACCCTTCATCAGGGCTGGAGGGAAAAGATACAGTCAGAGTTAGAAGGCGTGGGGAGGGAAGGAAGAAATACAAGGTAGTAGCTGATAGGTGAAACCGAGAGAAGGGGAGGGATGAAGTAAAGAGCTGGGAAGTTAATTGGTGAAAGCGTTAATGGACTGGAGAAGGGGAAATCTAATAGGAGAGGACAGAAGGCCATGGAAGAAAAGGAAGGGGGAGGAACATCAGAAGGAGGTGATGGGCAGGTGAGGTGAGAAATGGGAATCGGGACTAGTGAAGGTGGGGGACCAACACCAGAAGTTCAAGAAATTGATGTTCATGCCATCAGATTAGAGACTACCCAAACAGAATATAAGATGTTGCTGGTCCAACCAGAGTGTGGCCTCATCGCGGCAGTAGAGGCGGCCATGGACTCTCATGTCAGAATGGGAATGAGAAGTAGAATTAAAATAGGTAGCCATTGGGAGATCTCACTTTTTCTGGCAGATGGAGAGTAGATGCTCAGCAAACTGGTTCCCTAATCTACACTGGGTCTCACTGATATACAGGAGCTCCAGATACAGTAGATGACTCCAGCAGACTCACAGGTGAAGTACTGCCTCATTTGGAAGGACTGTTCGGGGTCCTTAATGGTCATGAGGGAGGAGGTGTAGGGCCAGGTGTAGCACTTGTTCAGCTTGCAAGTTGAAGTGCTAGGAGTGAATTGTTACGTACCAGCAGCAATAGGTCACAAGTTGAGTCTGGTTTTAATGTTAAACCACTATGTTTATTAGTATCTACTCAAAATATAGAAAATTAAATGAAATAAACAGAAGTTAACAGTGTTGTGTGTGTGTGGCTTCCAATCTGTCAAGTTTAGGAACAGTTCTTAAAAGTCTTAAGATGGCAAACTAGAAAGGTCCAGTAATCCACGGAATTAGTGACGGGAGAGACTTGTAAATCCACATTAAAATATAGAGCAACTCACACAAAATGCTGGTGGAACACAGCAGGCCAGGCAACAGGTCTCGGATCGAAACATCAACAGTGCTTCTTCTTATAGATGCTGCCTGGCCTGCTGTGTTCCACCAGCATTTTGTGATTTCCTCATGTAGAGAGGAGGTGAACACGAAGAATTCTACAGGTTCCCAGCTGGGAAAACGAATTAACAGTCACCGAAGATCTTATCCGCCAAATTGTCCCGAAATCCACGTAGAAATATCACAAGGTGACAGTCACAGAATACTCCTTAGCAAGTGGTTACCACATAACCGAAACCAAGTAAGGGTTAACAAAAGTAGTTGCCACAGAATACTCCAGCAAAATCCATGTATGGATCATATGAAGTGACAGTCACACATCCAACGTGCACCATTAATCAACCCAATCCTTTGGGCATGGGAAAGTATCAGATTTTACCCATTGTCACAGCAAGCTACTGCCAAGATGTACAAAAAAGCTGGATGAGCTCCAAAAAAACAAAAAAGCAGGTCGGGCAGCATCCGTTGAAAGAAGCAGTCAACGTTTCGGGTCGAGACCCTTTGTCAGGACTAAAGAAGGAGGGGTCAGGGGCCCTATAAAGAAGGTGGGGGGAAGGTGGAAAACCGATCAGAGGAAAGATTAAGGGGTGGGGGAGGGGACGCAGGGAGGGGATAGGCAGGAGAGGTGAAGAAGGAATCTAAGGGGAAAGCACTATGGGTAGTAGAAGCAGGCAGAGTCATGAGAGGTGATAGGCAGCTCGAAGAGGAGACAGAGTGAAGGTTGAATGGGGGAAGGGAGAGGGAGGGAATTACCGGAAGTTGGAGAATTCGATGTTCATACCAAGGGGCTGGAGACTACCCAGACGGTAGATGAGGTGTTGCTCCTCCAACCGGAGTTTGGCCTCATCGTGGCAGTAGAGGAGGCCATGTATGGACATATTCGAATAGGAATGTGAAGGAGAGTTGAAGTGAGTGGCAACCTGGAGATCCTGTCTGTTGTGGCGGACGGAGAGTAGGTGCTCGACGAAGTAGTCCCCCAATCTGCGTCGGGTCTTGCCGATGTAGAGGAGGCCACACCGGGAGCACCGGATGGAATAGATTACCCCACCAGACTCACAAGTGAAGTGTTGCCTCAGCTGGAAGGACTGTTTGGGGCCCTGAATGGTGGTAAGAGATGCCAGCAGCTTGCAGTCCAAAAACTATATACATATATATATTCATTCTCATTCTCTCCCTCCCTCCCTCCCTCTATCTCTCTCTCTCGAATCTTGCTTTTGTGCTACTATATATAAAAAGTTTTTGTTTTCAAGTTTTTAAACCAATTTTGCCACATGTGCATTGCATTGCCTTTTGAATTGTACTCGTTGTTGTAATGCTTACCCTCATCTTAATTTGTGTTTGTTGTGCCAGTTCATCTGCCGACATATGGATTTGTATTATTGTTATCTTGCAATGACTTCACAGGAGCTTGCTGACCCGCACTTTAATCATTTTTCAACTGACAATTCGGCTCAAGAAAGCACCCTCTGTATGAGACTTTGAAAGTAACAAATGCAAATGGTATAACTGAACAACAGTAATGTGGATTAGGATAATGCGATGGAATGGTCCTTCTGCAGCTAACCTGGGTTATCAGCTCTCAGTGGAAAAAGCACTATTGTAACAACCCCCTTCCTACTTTTGGAGTAGAGGTAGGTAGAATTGGTGGTAGAATCGGAGTAGATGAAATGCTTGGTCTGAATGGCTTATTTCTGTGCTGTATCTCTGAACATAATAGGGTTCATGCAATGATTAAGAGGGGTAGTCCAGTTACAATGAAAAATCAACTTGTTCCTCAGTCCCCCTTAAACCTCTATCCTCTCACCTTAAACTATTCCCCCCCCCCCCCCATTTTTGATAGCTGTATCAAGGGAAAAGGAATCAGACTATCCACCCTATCAATACCTCATATTTTTACTAACAGTCATCTTTGGTATTATGGCCATTCAGCTAACAGAATTTCACCCTTTTATAATCCATTGATCACCACCTAGAAGTCTGAAATATAGTATAATGTGCAGGGGAAGAAGATAGGAATAAACAATCAACATTTCCAGTGAGAGCTTTCATCAGGACAAATTTTTTATGAGTTGTATTTCTTAACACATGCACTGGTGATGTGACTTGCATTACAGAAAGTCACAATATTATTTATTTACAAGGAATGTCTATTGCCCTTCCCATGGACAACATTGGTGGCGTGGAGAGGGGAGACTTGCAGCTTGGGCAAATGCCAGTCTTCCGTAAAAAAAACTTGCCCAAGCTTGCGCCCTGGAAACTTTCCAAGGTGCAAATCCATGATCTATCCAGACTAACGAAGGCCTACACACTACACACACACAAGGAATGTAATCACCCTGTAACACGGGATTGCCTGCACCTCTATTAAATCACCCCTCAGCCCCTTATGCTCCAGGGAAAACAAACCCAGCCTCTCCAATCTTTCCTCATTATCAAAGTCCTTCAATCCAACATCCTGGGGTTTCTCTTCTGTACTTTCTCTGAAATTCAGAGCATCCAGGACCTTGCTCAGCCAAGAGTTAGTTCTAGCCATAACAAACCCCTTGAAATGCTTCATTATAGTATATGTGAGTGGTGCCAGTCAAAGGTGCACCAAACCCTGCTTTCCTTGGGCACTGATGTGATCGCTATCCTTTTGAAGCAGGTAGGGACCTCCAGAAGGCAGCAGTGAGAGGTTAAAAATATCCCAGCCAGCTGGTCAGCACAACTTTTTAGTACACCATCAGGACCTAATGCTATGTGAGGATTCATACTCTTGAAAAATGTTCTGTCATTGCTGTCTGAAAAAAGTTAACAGAGTTGCCAGATGCTGTGAGAACTCACTGGGTGTTGTGCTATTTGCTTTTTAAAGTGTACATAAAAGGTATTGAACTCATCTGGGAGTGAAGCATCACTGCCACTTATGTTGTTAGGTTTCGTCTCATAGGAAGTATCAGCATGTAAATCCTGCCACAGCTGTCGTCATCTGATTGTCCCTCTAATTTCACTCAAAGTTGCCTTTTCACTCTTCTGCAGGCCTCTTGCGGGTTGTTCCTGGACTTCTTGAAGGATAGAAGATTGCCAGTCTTGACCGCCACAATCCATCCATCAACAGACTGTGCATTTCCTGGTTCATCCAGGGCTTCCAGTTTGGGAAAACTCAGTAAGCTCAAACTCATCCATGCAGGTCTTGTTGAAGTCAATGATGGCCATGGCATGTTCATTCAGATACAAAGATACAGTATCTTCCAATACGGTGCAGTCCACTGACTCAAAAGAATCCTGTAAATATTTCCTCCACCACTCTTGACCAAACCTTTGTAGTCCTCACCACTGGTGCTCTAGTCCTCTGTCTCTGCCTATGTGCCAAAGTATAGAAGTACAGCCAGGTGGGTGTGGGATGACACAGTAAGCGTTCTTTAACAGTAATCTATTGTGTTGGCTCCTCTGGTTCCACAGATGTCGTGCTGGTGATAGTTTGTCAGAGACATTGTCAGACAAGCTTGGTTGAAATGTCCTGTGATGATCAGGAAGACAAAAGGGTGCACTGTCTTGAGATTGTTAATCACAGTGCTCAGCACCTCCAGTGAGAGGTTAACATCTGCCAGGGGTGGAATGTACAGTGCCACCAGGATGATGGTAGAGAACTCCCTCGACAGGTAGTACCTACAACGCTTGACCACTAAATGTACCAGTTAAGTGGACACGACTGCCACAGAACAGGCACACCTGTGCACTGCAATGAGTTAATCATGGCTGCCTTGTCTGTCTTTACCTGATACCTCCACCTAGTCCATGTGGTGCATGGTGAAGCCCTTAGGCTGAATGCTTTGTATGGAACGCAAGGGATTAGCCTTGTCTCTGTGAAACATAGTACACAACAGTCCCTGATACTGCAGCCTTGCTCGAAGGTGTTCAATTCTATTTTCCAGACACTGTACTTTAGTCAGGGTTAGTTGGAAGGGGTGGGTTAGAGCCCTGTCCTTCAGTTTTTTCTGGAATTCTCTCCCGCACCTAATTTCTGAAGACAACGTTGAGCCTCCAGATGGTGCACTCACTCCCGAATCTTACTTCTGAAGATCGTTGGTTCTTTTATATAACTTGAAATGTGGTTACATACTGCAGTCTCCATGGCTGAAAATTTCAGCTGTAATAGTTGTAAATGGGAATACTTCGTAATTTCTTTGGGAGCTGCACATAAAAATTCACCCTTCATGGGCATCAACTTTTCAATCATTGTTGAGACACCATTTGAAATGGTGCTGGGAATCTTACTCCATGTATGGGGAGGTTTGGAGCCCACAACCCACACCCCACACCCACAGTGACCAAAGTTCCCTCTAATTTATAATGACGTGTACAAAAATCTCGTGCTGTGCAATTTTTTTGTCCAGTGACAACATCTGTGTACTGAATTTTAATATATATAGGTATTCATTTTAACAGTCAATAAAAACTTTGATCTCCTCTTGGGTTTAATAGTTTTCACTCTTGTTCATCTGCACGCTCACAACATACATAGCAGGCCATAGAGGGAAATGAAGAATTTTGCCACCTGAGCTTTTGCACACCGTCCAGCTGTGATTCGCTTACTAATTGACGCTTTAAACAGTGATGTTTCCAGATATCACACCACTTCTTTCCACTTGCAAATTCTCCAGCAACTATTGCATTGCGACAATACATGCAGGTAACACAACTTTCTGTATTGTACATAAATAATTCTCATAGTTGTAAGTTTCCGACATCTACTGTTTCCTTAAGCCATTCTGCTTTAAATGAACTAGCAATTCTTTTATGCTTCATGTCCTTTTCTACTTTGGAATTCAACATAGGGAATTAATAATTTCTTCAATATAGACTATAAATAAGCCAGTTCCAAAATCCAGACAAATCATCAGAAACTCCACATTGTCAAGTGTCCGCATGAGAAACCGGAAAAGGAAATGTGATTGTGTAACAGTCAACGATGAACCTTTTGTGCGTAGTTTAAATTCCTTTGTACGCTAGTAGTAAAAGATGTATGCGCGCACACTTGAGGGGAAATATTGACACCAACCTCCTCCACGCCCACCCCTCAACACCCTCACCTACCTGGGCCCTCGTCGCTCCGCTCAGATTGATCGGGGGCGGCGCTGCGCTGCGCTCTGACGTCATGGTTGGGCGTCACGTCGCAGGTTGGGAGTCGGCGGCGGCGTGTGATTGTGCTGTGCTACGCTCTGGGCCCCCTGGACATGGATTGACCGACCGTTCTGGGAATGTGCTAGGTGGCTGTGCCTTGAGGGCAACGTCGGCCTCTTTTCCGCCAGAGGACACTCCCGCGTTGGGGGCAGGCTGTTGTACGCGCTGTCAGCGGGCCGAGGTGAACAGACGGTGCGTTTACACGGGAAAACAGGGCGGCCTGAGGGAGGTGATGAAGTAGGGACCTGCAGTGTAGGGAAAGGCCAAGGCTAATAAGTGAGGGTACCTGGGGTTGGTGCGTGGAGAGGAGGTAGGGATGCGGTGTATCTGGATGATATTGCCTGAGTGCTAAATTGGGTATGCGAGTTTCAGCTCGGTCTGCAGTTCGTGGCGGGGTGTTGGAACAGAGAGGAAAGCAGAGCAGATTTAATTTATGGGCTGGTATTCTAATTAAAGAATCAATATGGCAAAGCTGGGGCTGCAAGCAATTTTCTGGAGGAATCTAGTGAATCGATCGTAAAGGAGGGGACATGGATAGATAGCAGGTAGTTGGAATAGTGGCGGTGCTTCCTCAAGCTGCCGTTGTGATGAAGAGGATGGATAACTCTGAGCCATTACTCCACTGGTAGCAAACTTCACTCTGGTGTCACAGTAAAGAATAGTTAGGAATTATGCAACTCAAATTCCAATGAGTGTGTTACATTAATTATTAAAATACTTTTTAAAGGTTAATTTTGTTGTTTATGTGAATTATGTTTGCTGAATATTTTATTGAAACATTGCACTAGTTTTTTTTGCTATCACCCTTGCTTTGGCTGTTAGTTCTCTGAATGCTTCAGTTATGCTTTTAGTCTAATTTTTGGAGCTAATTATATAGGATTTCTGATCTATCATGAATTTTTTTTATCTCAATTTGTTTTTGTTTTGCTCAATGAGCTAAAACATTGATAATAATTTTAAAATAATTTTCTGGAGTTTTCATTCTGCATGGGACAGAAACTCAAATTTTTTTCCCTTTAAACTGTGAAATAATGAAGCCAAATATTAATAGCCTGGACAATGTTATTTTTAGAAAAACCCGACAGACTAATTTGGGCTCACTGCTTCAAATGAAACAGTGCAGTAATACAGGCTATTAACCTGCTAGTATAATTTTGATTGGCTGATGAGAATGGAGGTCAGAAATGTTTGAGCACAGTTTTATTCTTTTATATATGCATGACATGTAATGTTTGCTTTTTTCCTTTTATGTCAGACAAGCATGAAGTGACATTGACAGGTGCTGCATGCTGAAATCTAATGAGAATGCACCGCCTATGCAGGATCTAGACCACGAAATGAAACAATTATTTAAAGAGATCCGTATCATTTATTTGCCAGTAAATATAATGTATATGAATTTAGAAATCTGAAGAAAAAGCTTCAGATGGAGCAGATTAATAATGACCATTCACTTAATGACCTAGACAGCGACAGCAGACCCACAGACAACGCGGGCAGAAAACCAAGTGAATTAGAACACTCCTTGTCCAAAATAACACACAATGCTTTCGAGAACTTTGGGCAAGGTTTAAAGCAGCTTTTTCATCACCAACGTCGCCGATCATCTGTCTCGCCCCAAGATGGTCTCCACATTCAGTCTGACCAAGAGCTCCCGAGCCCAGACACCTGTGTCCCTACTGCCGAGCTGGACTGGGAAGCTCCAGCTCAACACTCTGCCCAGAGCACTGCTCTCAACAGGGTCCTACAGCAGTTCCGTGTTGCTCCCATGATGAAACGGGGTGCAAGCCTGCACAGCCGGAGGAACAAATTGGATCTGCCTAGAGGAAGTCCACAGATATCTCGCAAGTCAGCACCAGATGGCACCGGTTCTCTTCTGCTACAGTCTGGCAGACCCCGCTCCTCCTCTACTACTGAAGCACCAACCTCCTCTTTGTTTATGGACACCCTGGCCTTCAGTCCCCATTCAGGAGAGGAGTTTGACCGGGTAATGACTTATCTTTTTAAAATGTCTGTTAGACTGTGCAGTTGCTGAGTGTAGTCAGATTACTGTGGGAGACTGAAATGCTGTTACTGTTTTCATAGCAGATTGTCAGGTTGTGTTGTAGCTGGTTTGTTTAATATGTGCTGTAGATGCTGATTCCAGTGGAGAACTTCATACTGAATGCACTTCTAAGGTTTAAATTGTTACTGGACTTGGAGCTCATTAGAGATTGAGGTGAGTATACTGATTTGGAGGAACAACTGAACCCTGTCATGCACAGCACATGAATTTCCCAGGATACAATACTAGCATAAAACTCCAATAATCCACTATCTGACCACTTAGAAATCCCAGAAGTTTGCAGCTAGATCATCAGGTGATGTTTTCATTTACCACTTGCTGGGACCCTGATGGCTTTGCTCCCACTCTTCTTGCTGGGGCCCTTGTTCATGCCCTTGTCTGAAACTTGTGATGTTCATTGAAATGATATTGTGCACAATCTTCTAAGTCTGTACACTATAATTTTTCTTATTACACATGCCTTTTGATCCAGGCAGCATTCTGATAAACCTCTACTATGACCATTAGACATAGGAACAGACTTGGTCATTGGTCAATGAACAGGCTGGCTCATTGAGTTTGCTCTGCCATTCCATCATGGCTGATTTACTGTCCTTCTCAACCCCATTCTTCTTGCCTTCTTGCTGTAACCTTTGACACTGACTAATCAAAAACCTATCAACTTCCACTTTAAATATGCCCAATGACATGTCCTTCACAGCCGCCTGTGGCAATGGCTTCCACAGATTCACCACCCTCTGGCTATAGAAATTATAAATGTATGTCCCTCTATTCTGAGGCTGTGTCTTCCGCTCTTGGTGTTCCCCACTATGGGCAACGTTCTCTCCATATCGACTCTGCTAGGCCTTTCAATATTTGATAGGTTTCAATGAGATCTCTGTCCCCCTCCCCCATTCTTCTAAACTCCAGAGCCATCAAACGCTCTTCATACATTAACCCTCTCATTCCCAAAATCATTCTTGTGAACCTCTTCTGGACCATCTCCAATGCTAGCACATCTTTCCGTAGATAACGGCCCAAAACTGCTCACAAGACTCCCAAGTGCAATTCAGCCTTATAAAACCTCAGATCCTTATTTTATTCTAGTCTAGACATTACATTTCCCTCCCTCACCACTGACTCAACCTGCAAGTTAACCTTTTGGAAATCCTGCATGAGGACTCCCAAGTTCCTTTGCAACTCTGAATTTTGAATTTTAGAAAATAGTTTACACTTTTAGTCCTTCTACCGAAGTCCATGAGTATACACTTTCCTACACTATATTCCATCTGTAACTTCTTTGCCCATTCTCCTAATCTATCTTAGTCCTTCTGCCATCTTCTTGCTTCCTCAATACTACCTGTTCCTTCAACTAGTTCACAAACTTAGCCACAAAGCTATCAATTCAGTCATCCAAATCATTGACAGATAATGTGAAGAGAAGTGGTCCTAACATTGACTCCTATGGAACACCGCTAGGATGCAGCCAACCAAGGAAAACCTGCTTCATCTTATTCTTTGCCTCCTGCCAGTCAGCCAATCTTTTACCCTTGCTCGTATCTTTCCTGTAATACCATGGGCTCTTACCTTGTTAAGCGCTTCATGTTGGCACCTTGTCAGAGCCCTTCTGAAAATCCAAGTAAAAACAACATGTACTGACTTTCCTTTGTCTATATGCCTGTTATTTTGTCAAATGATTCCAACAGTTTTGTCTGACACGATTTTCCCTTAAGGAAATCCATGCTGAATTTAGCCTATTTTATCATGTGCCTCCATGTAGTCAGCAACCTCATCCTTGATAATGGACTCCAGCTTCTTTCCAACCACTGAAGTCAGGCTAACTGGCCTAAATTTCCTTTCTACTACCTCCTTCCCTTCTGAAAGAGTGAAGTGACATTTGCAATTTACCAATCCTTCAGAATCATTCCAGAATCCAGTGATTCTTGACAGATCACTACTTATGCCTCCACAATCTCTTCAGCTACCTCTGTCAGAACCCTGTGATGTAGTCCATCTGACCCAGGTGAGTTACCTACTTTTAGACCTTTCAGCTTCTGAAGCACCTTTTCCTTAATAACAACTAAGCTCACTTCTACCCCCTGACACTTGAATTTCTGGCATACTGCTAATGTCTTCAACAGTGAAGACTGATGAAATAAACTTGTTTTTCTGTCATTTTTCTCCCATTGTACTCTCTCCAGCATCATTTTCCAATGATTCATCATCCACTTTTTTACTCTTTATATATTTGAAAAAACTTTTTGTATCTTATATATTATTGGTGAGCTTACCTTCACATTTCATATATTCTCACCTTGCACTTTTTAGCTGCCTTCTGTTGGTTTTCAAAAATTTCCCAATCCTCTAACTCACTCATTTTTATTCTATTTTCTCCCTTTTCCTTTTATGCTGTCTTTCTTTATCTGCAATGGTTGCATCGTCCTGCCTTTAGAATACTACTACTATTAGATCTAGCGACTTCTGAATAGCTCCCAGAAACTCCAGCCATTGTGCTCTGGCATCATCCCTGCAATCAGTTTTGGTGCACTCTTCTCTTAGGCCTCTGTCATTTCCTTCATTCCACTGTAATAATTTGACTTTAGCTTCTATCTCTCAAACTGTAGGGTGAATTCTATCATAGAATGATCATTGTCTCCAAAGATTACTTTAAGCTCCCTAACCAAATCTGGTTCATTACAGAACACAGGACTGCCTTTTCCCTATTGGATTCAATTACAAGCTGCTCTAAAAAGCAATCTCGTAGGCATTCTACAAAGTCTTTTGGGATCCACCATCAACTTAATTTTCTCAACTTACCTTCATATTGAAATCCAAATGACTATTCTAACGTTGCCCTTTTTACATGCCTTTTCTATCTTGTGTTGTAATTTTGTACCCCATGGCTACTGTCTATAACTCCCATCATGGTCTTGCAGTTTCATAACTATCCACAAGGATTCTACATCTTCTGAACCTGTGTCACGTCTTTCTAAGGATTTGATTACATTTATTACTATCAGAGCTACACAGCCCCTCTTCCTACCTTACTGTCTTTTAAAGACAATATGTATCCTTAGATAATAAGCTCCCAATTTTGATCTTTCTGCCATGACTCATTGATGTCCACACGTCATACCTGCCGACCTCTCATGACGCTACAAGGTCAGCTACCTTATTCCACATACTGTGTAAATATAACACCTTCAGTACTGTTTTCATCACCCTTCTTGATTTTACCCCCATGTTACACTTCAATTCATCCCACTGACTTCAGTGATGCTCTGTCATTTGCCTGTTCTTCCTCACAGTGTCACTACACACTGTATATCAACTGCCCCATCATCAACATGATAACACTGATACCATCCCCTTGCCAAATTAGTTTAATTCATCTCCAAAGCTTCCACTTTCTTCCTATAGTGAGGTGATCAGAACTGAGGGTAAAACTTCAGCTGTGGCCTAACCACAGTTTTATGATGCTGCCTTAGTGCCTCAGCTAATAAAGTCAGCCACACAATCTACCTTCTTTACCACCCTGTCAACTTGTGCAGCTACTTTCAGAAAGCTGTGGACCTGGAACCCAAGATCCCTGTATATCAACACTGTTAAGGATCTTGCTTATAATGGTGTGGCATTGTGAGTACAGCACCTCATACTTAGCTGGATGTGACTAGAATATAACGGTAATGATGATGGGTTTACTTGAAAACTTTGTAATAGTAGAATCTTGGGCACAGGATTGGAGTAATCTTGAAGCCAGAAAGAGCACTCACTGCTAATTGACTAGCACTTGTCTGGTGTCTGGAAATACAAGGAAACACTGCAAAATTAGAAATCAAACTGGAAATTCTGGAGTGCTTTTGTTGGTAATTGGGAAAGTAGATGAATGTATTTCATCCTTTAAAGAGTTGGGTAAAGCTAAATGAAAATGGTTGCAGGGTTGAAGTTTTGCGTGTTGGATCAGACAGGAGAGTTGTATGGTCTAGGGCTCACTGCCTATGAGGACTGCAGAAACAAATTTAAGAGGGGAATTGTATGGAAAGAAAATAATTGGTAGGTTAATAGGATTGAAGTGATTGCTGTAGCACCTCTCCATTTGAATAATTGTTTTATGCTCGACTGAGGAGACGTGCATGGTTTGCAATGACTCCCCCACCTTTGAGTTATCTGTAAACATTGCTCTTGTCTTATCACAGTTCTTTCGCTATACTTAATTCTACCTTGCAATTACTGAGCTTTGTGGTCTTTTGTTATTTTGTATTTGCTGATTCTGAGAGCTGAATAGTGAGGATGGGAGCTGCTGAGTTGAGCAGGGAGGCAAAAGACAGTTTTTGTCATACTGCTGAGGTATAGCATTGAGAGTTCGCCCCTCAGTTCCTTCAAGGTTGTCAAGAGTGCTTGCAAGTCTACTTGACTTGCCAGAATATTCGACTGTTCATATGTCAGGCAGTGACCATCTCCAACAGAGAATTTGACTACACTTAACATTCAATTGCGTTATCATCATCTTGGGTTTATTGTTAACAGAAATCTGATGGGGTACTTGTACTTGAGCTACAAGATCAGCTTGGCAGCTATGGTTTGTGCAAAGTGACTAAACTCCTAAAAACCTCCCCCAGCATCATCTTACTGTCCACAAAGATCAGGATGGTCTCCATTTGCTTTGGATTAGTGTACTCCAACAACAATCAAATCTCAACATCACCTTGGACAAAGCTGCTTGTATCATTGGGGACCCCATTAAACATCCTCAATATTTATCCCCTCCACCTCAGACACATAGCGATGGCAGAATGTACCATTTACAAAATGCAGTGCAGTTACCGACCCAGACAGCACCTCCCAAACCTGCGATCTCCATCAACAAGGAATATAGATGTTCAAAGGGACCTCCATGCAGCAGCCAGGCAGAGGGGCAGTTAGTGTGAGAGGAGTGTTTGAGTTGTGGGGTAAAGAGGTGTTAACTGCAATAATAGAGGGCTTGGTGAGACTGCACCTGGAGTATGGTGTACAGTTTTGGCTTCCTATCTTTAAAAGAAAGATTTATTGTCCTAAGTATAGCAAGATTTCTTGGATTGTTAAGTGTCTAACTCCCAACTCCTAGAGTTTAGAAGAATGAGGGAAGGTTTTATTCAACATTGAAAATTCTCACAGGCTGAATACCGGGACCTGTTTCTGTGGGCTGGGGAGTGTAGAACCAGAGGTCACCATCTCAGAGTAAAGGACAGGATGTTTAGAGCTGAGATAGGGAGAAATTTCTTCACTCAGACTGGTGAATCTTTGGCATTCCACACCAGAGGGCTCTGGAGGTTCTGTCACAATAAATACCAATAATTGCATATTAAAGAAATGAAGAGATATGGGATTAATAGAGGAATACTACACAGAGCTAAATCAGCTCGGATCAATGGATGACTGATCTGTGAGGGAAAGGGCAGCATCCATGTGGGAACACCACCACCAGAACCTTTCCGTCCAAGTCACACAACCATCCTGACTTGGAAACCTATTACACAACCTTCATCTTCCTGAAACTCCCCTCTCTAGTGGCTCACCTTCATATTCCACAGCAAATAAAGGTAGGTTATAAATGCTGATTTTTGTCATTGTTGCCTGGATTCCTAAAAGTGAAAATGAAACATTTGCTATTATTAAAACTATTTCATATTAAATTATTGTTAGAAAAGTTTCCCCTCCCCCAATGAATCTTTGGAGTGGAAAAATTAAAGCACTCTAAATTGTGAACTGTGCTAGTGAAAAAATAATAGCAAGAAAAGGCCATTCAGCCCTTCAATCCTGCCCTGCGTTGCAATGAGATCATGGCTTATCTTTTATCTGTGCTTTTTTTAAAATCTGATTTGCTGGTTACTTACTGTTGATCTCAGTCAGCAATTGAAACTCTGTAGTTCTCCTGTGGAATTAATTCCAAACATTCGCACTCTACTGGACAAAGACTTCTCAGAGCTGTCCTAAATTGCTAAGACCTTATTTTGAGATTGTGTGATTTTTTTTCAACACTCAGCCAGGTAAGCACCTGGTATCCCTTTAAGAAATCTGCATGTTTAATTGAGCTCTACTTGTATCTCCAAATTCAAAACATATTGGATCAATCTGTTGAATCTTGGTTCATTCACTTTATCTAAAATTTACTTTTTCTTTGAGAGACCAGCTTGTTTGTAACAGTACAACTGCAGTCTTGCCAAGGCTTCAAAAAATTGAGAAAAGTCATCACTGTTTTTGTAATCAAATCCTCTAAATTGAGAAAAAGGCCGTTATGCATTCTGTCGTTGTGACTGGAGTCAATGAAACTGGTGACATAACAACATGCAGGCATCATACTGGAGACACACTTGGAAGAGTCATTAGCTTATAAGTTAATGAACAAAGGTAACAACAGGACAATTTATATACTTACAATACATTCATAATGCTTCCTTTGAGCACATAATTTTCAAACACCTAGATCTTCACACTGAGTGTTAATTATTGCTGTCTCTGAGCTGCATATGCAGACATCTCAGGTGAATGGGATGTTTCCTGTTTTGGAGTCAATCCCAGTCTCCAGCACATTGTTCAGGGCTGCATTTTAAATTCAATCTAATGAAGACTAGTTGCTGTTGAAAACAATATTTGCTCCATTCCAGAACTCTAGAATACACCCAACAGTCTTGCTACTGTTAACTTTCAGTTTCTCAGTACTTACAAATGTGGTGTTCTGTTGACTACAGGGGTCACCAACCTTTTTTGCACCGCGGACCAGTTTAATATTGACAATATTCTTGCAGACCAGCCGACAGGGTGGGGGGGGGGGTGGTGTTAATCATGAATGGAATATAAGTGATAAGTCAACTGTAAGTCACTTATAAGTGGCTAATACACTCAATTTTGTTTCTAAAAGGGTTTATCTAGCAAATTTGATATTAAACACACAGTGCATATTTTCCTCGCATGAATATAGTGATAAGTCAATTATAACTCACTTATAAGTAACGTAAGTAACTTATGAGCATAACATTTTAAGTAACATTCAGATATTAAACACACAGCGCATATTTTCCTTTGTCTTTGAGTGCAGGGTGCTTGGACTCAAGGTGCCGAAGCAGTTTTGAGGGCTTCATTGCCTCATTAGACAGCTTCCGGGCCCGAACTCCAGCTTCTCGCCCGCCCGCCGCCAGACCCCTTGGCCAGGTGTGTGACTGGTTGTGGGTGGGGTGAGAGGACAAGATATGGGCCGGAGGTCCCCGTGCCAGGGCCGTGGCAGTCGTCCAGAGAGAGCGACTGATCAAGCGAAGAGTGCAACAGGGCGCGTGCCCACCCTCCTTGTAGGTAGGTAGGATCTATCGGCCGACAAAAGTTTGGCTCGAGGGATGACTTTCAATAGATTGCAGCGAGGTAGCTGCTGTGCTACTTATGAAACCCTGAGCCCGAATTAGGTTGTCTGCAAATATTTTGGCACCGGATTCCCCACGAACATTCGTTGTGCTAAACAGCTTTAGAGGCGGCGCCCATCTGTCGGAGCTCCAGGCCAGTAGCAATGGCTCTTCTCGCCGGCTGCGTGAGGTAGCCGGTTACCCAAGGCCAACCAGTGATCCCTGTTGCTAGGGTATCACTGCGTTTAGGTGACTGATGACCTCATGCGGGTAATGACTTCACGTGCGTAATGACCTCACGTGTGTTCAAGTTCAACAGTGGGCGTGACAGGGAATGAGGAAGGGTGCAGCTGACTCATATAACCATATAACAATTACAGCATGGAAACAGGCCATCTCGGCCCTTCTAGTCCATGCCGAACGCTTACTCTCACCTAGTCCCACCGACCTGCACTCAGCCCATAACCCTACATTCCTTTCCTGTGCATATACCTATCCAATTTTTTTTAAATGACAATATCGAACCTGCCTCTACCACTTCTACTGCAAGCTTGTTCCACACAGCTTCCACTCTGTGTAAAGAAGTTCCCCCTCATGTTACTCCTAAACTTTTGTCCCTTAACTCTCAACTTGTCCTCTTGTTTGAATCTCCACTACTCTCAATGGAAAAAGCCTATCCACGTCAACTCTATCTATCCCCCTCATAACTTTAAATACCTCCATTAAGTCCCCCCTCAACCTTTTACGCTCCAAAGAATAAAGACCTAACTTGTTCAACCTTTCTCAGTAACTTAGGTGCTGAAACCCAGGTAACATTCTAGTAAATCTCCTCTGTACTCTCTCTATTTTGTTGACATCTTTCCTATAATTCGGTGACCAGAACTGTACACAATACTCCAAATTTGGCCTTACCAATGCCTTGTACAATTTTAACATTACATCCCAACTCCTATGCTCAATGCTCTCATTTATAAAGGCCAGCATATCAAAAACTTTCTTCACCACCCTATCCACGTGAGATTCCACCTTCAGGGAACTATGCACCATTATCCCTAGATCACTCTGTTCTGCATTCCTCAATGCCCTACCATTTACCATGTATGTCCTATTTGGATTATTCCTACGAAAATGTAGCACCTCACACTTATCAGCATTAAACTCCAACTGCCATCTTTCAGTCCACTCTTCCAACTGGCCTAAATCTCTCTGCAAGCTTTGAAAACCTACTTCATTATCCACAACGCCACCTATCTTAGTATCATCTGCATACTTACTAATCCAATTTACCACCCCATCATCCAGATCATTAATGTATATGACAAACAACATTGGACCCAGTACAGATCCCTGAGGCACACCACTAGTCACCGGCCTCCAAACCGACAAACAGTTATCCACCACTACTCTCTGGCATCTCCCATCCAGCCACTGTTGAATCCATTTTACTACTTCAATATTAATACTTAAAGATTGAACCTTCCTAACTAACCTTCTGTGCGGAACCTTGTCAAAGGCCTTACTGAAGTCCATATAGACAACATCCACTGCTTTACCCTCATCAACTTTCCTAGTAACCGCTTCAAAAAATTCAATAAGATTTATCAAACATGACCTTCCATGCACAAATCCATGTTGACTGTTCCTAAACAGACCCTGTCTATCCAGATAATTATATATACCATCTTTAAGAATACTTTCCATTAATTTACCCACCACTGATGTCAAACTTACAGGCCTATAATTGCTAGGTTTATTCTTAGAACCCTTTTTAAACAATGAAACAACATGAGCAATACGCCAATCCTCTGGCACCATCCCTGTTTCTAATGACATTTGAAATATTTCTGTCAGAGCCCCTGCTATTTCTACACTAACTTCCCTCAAGGTCCTTGGGAATATCCTGTCAGGACCCAGAGATTTATCCACTTTTATATTCCTTAAAAGCACCAGTACTTCCTCCTCTTTAATCATCATAGTTTTCATAACTTCTCTACTTGTTTCCCTTACCTTACACAATTCAATATCCTTCACCGAAGAAAAGAAATTGTTCAAAATCTCCCCCATCTCTTTTGGCTCCACTTATAGCTATTGACTCTGATTCTCTAATGGACCAATTTTATCCTTCACTATCCTTTTGCTATTAATATAACTGTAGAAACCCTTTGGCTTTATTTTCACCTTACTTGCTAAAGCAGCCTCATTTCTTCTTTTAGCTTTCCTAATTTCTTAAGATTCTTTTTACATTCTTTATCTTCCTCGAGCACCTCATTTACTCCATGCTGTCTATATTTATTGTAGATCTCTCTCTTTTTCCTAACTAAGTTTCCAATATCCCTTGAATACCATGGCTCTGTCAAATCGTTTCATATTGCCAAATCATATTGTTTCCTCGTGGCCCAGTAGCACATGATTTGCGGCCCAATACTGGTCCGCGGCCTGGTGGTTGGGGACCACTGTTCTACCCAATCAACTGACCCATTTTTTCCACATTAAATTCCCTCTGTTTTGTCTTTCTTCACTTAGCCTATTTCTATTCTCATAACCCCCTCTGCATCCACTTTGCAATTCTCAGTGCCACCCAATCTTATTGTTAAATGTGATTCCTTGACTCAGATCTTTGGAAAGGACTGAACAGCTAGGGCCTCAGAACCAATACCTGAACTTTATTCTTCCTGCTTTCTATTCACAAATTGTGGAGGCTAGTGTTATCAGCTGGAATTATACACTGCCTTTCCAAGTGCCAATTACTTGTGTGCCACAGAATTTTTCCATTAAGTAACCCATCTCTGATGTTTGACTTGCAGTTGTGCAATTACCTGACATATCCCCGTTGCACTTTGTGAATGAAAGTCCCTCGTTTGCTGTCCTCCTATCATCTGGGATGGCATGGTAGCATAGTGGTTAGCACATCACCAGCAACTTGGGTTCAATTCCCACTGCTGCCCGTAAAGAGTTTGTATGTTCTTCCTGTGACTGCATGGGTTTCCCATGGGTGGTCTGGTTTCCTCCCACAGTCAAAAGACCTACCATTTGGTAGGTTAATTATCATTGTAGATTGTCCCATGATCAGACTAGGATTAAATTGGGGGATTATTGAGTGATATGGCTCGACGGGCCTACTACGCACTATTGTCAATAAATAAATCTGGTATCCTCACCTGTGGCTAGTGAAAATTTCTGCAGAGCCCTGATGATTTATCCATCTTCATGTTGCATCCTTTTTAACAGTCATTTCTTGTAAAATTCCACTGGCAAAATCCTGCTTTGTTATTCTGCAGATTTGTTTGAAAATGTCACCTACTCCTCTGGCTCCACCCACACATTGTCTTTTTGGTCTGTAATGAGCCAACTCGCTCCCTGGTTACTCGCCAGTTACTAATACACCTCACTTTCTTTTGGGCTTTCCTTAAAGCTGCGTGTCATTGCTAGCTTTTACCCTCTTAACTATTTTGTCTGCCCCTCTAATGATGCACCCTATTTTTAAAAAAATCATTTAAGGGGTGCATCAACTTTGGCATTGGAAAACATAAGTAACTCTAAATAACCAGTAGTAACAATAACACACTAGTTAAGTCTTTGTCTGTACAATTTCTTTGACAAACAATATGAGCACCTCTCACCCAAACTCTGTGAAAGCTTTTACTTCAGCTTTATTTATCCACTCATTACTATCAGGCACAACTCAAAACAAATGGGATTGGTCAGCAGTCTTATTCTGAAAGCCACGTGCTAACCTGTTTAATCCCAAGGGAATCAAGGGGTTTTGGTTTAGTGCAGGAAAGTGGCACTGGGATCTTTTTGAATGGATGAGCAAGCAAGATTCATCAAATGGCAATTTTTAAATGTTCAAAATAAGGAAAATGTGACATCGGTGTGCTTGACGTTTATCATTAGCCCAATTTTAAAAGAAATGAGTAATTTTTTTGTTGAGGTCTTCATTATTTTTATCAGTTAGAGCTGAACAAAATGGAGGTTTGTTTGTTAATCTGCTGTCCGCTTGGAAATGTGCCCATTAAGTGAGAAGAAGATAACTGACCCCACGCTACAGTTTACATTGACTTAGAGTGTTAAGTAATGAAGCTGGGTTTAATATGTCCAATTAAAAGTAATTGGAGTAAGGTCATTGTTGTATTTTGCAAATCTGTTCAGCACAGCTTTGTGCTTGGATTGGTTTGTAGTCTGTACTGCAAATACATCATTCTTCAGAAGTTTACAGAATCATGAGATCTATAGATGAGGGTAATGATTACATTTCCCAGGATAGGTGAGTCTCAAATGACAGGGCAATTTTAAGATAGGAACGAGCTTCCAGAGTAGGTAGTCGAGGCAGGTACAGTTACAATGTTTAAAAGACATTTAAAAGGATGTGTGTCAAATGCAGATATAATTCCATAACTTCTCAATCTCCAATGCAGATAAATAGAGCAAGTGATCTTAAATGGCCACTTCCTTGACATGAACCAAGTTGAGCTTTAAGACCTTTTTCTGTGCTGTATAACAGTGTTGGCCATGCAACGCCAATCCAATTCCACCTTCTGGATATGAGATCCACAAATCTATATTTGATTGTTTTTGGCTGTGTTCCCATTGTTGCCTTCTGTATGTTTGCTGGAACTATTTCAATGCTGTATTTTCTGTGCCCTCCCTCACCATTACAATCATCTACTTGTAATGCTTGATCTACTGCAGATTGACTATGGATTTGACAATGCTTTTATTTGGAATTTTAAATAAAACATACAACACCTCATTAGGTAATGAATGTTTGTGCACAAGGGCAGCCATTTGAGAGATCAGTATGAGGGGGTTTTCAGCTGCTGCAGGACAAGCATGCCTCTGCCATGTGGAATCTTCGTTCATGGGAATATTGTTGCATCTAGCAGAGAAAGCAGAATGCTAGAGTCAAATGTCCTGGTTTAACTATCCGTTCTGCTTGGTTAGCCTGTGTTTTTATTTAAGTATGTTGCCAGGTAGCCTTTCTCAGGAGAGAAACCCAAGTGTAACTGGGGGAGGACCTTTATAATTTTTGAACTACATTCATGCATGGTACATTAGAAGTGTGAGATTCAGAATTCCATTTAATGTAATTGACTTTACACTACTGACCACACATCGTCATAGGAAGATACAGCATAGAAACTGAGCCTTTGCCCATCTAGTCTGTGCTGAACCATTTAAACTACCTATTCCCATCGACCTGCACTGGGACCATAGTCCACCATGCCTCTATCATCCATGTACGTATTCTCTTGAGCTTGCATGCACCAGTTGTGTTGGCAGCTTGTTGCACACCCTCATGAAACTCTTGAGTGAAGAAGTTTCCCCTCATGTTCCCTTTAGACTTTTCACCTTTTATTCTTTACTCATGACCTCTGGTTATAGTTCCACCCAAAAAGCCTGCTTGCATTTACCCTCTCTATACCTCTCATAACTTGGTACAGCTCTTTCAAATCTCACAGTCTTCTATGTTCCAAGGAATAAAGTCCTAATCTGTTCAATCTTTCCTTATAACATGGGTCCTCCAACCCCAGCAACAACCTTGAAAAATTTATCTGTACTTTGACCTCAACCTTATTTACATCTTGTAGGTAGGTGACTGCGCACAATACTCCCAATTAGGTCTCACCAATGTCTTATACAACTTCAATGTAACATCCCATCTCCTGTACTCAAGTGCACTGATTTATGAAAGCCAATGTGCCAAAAGCTTTCTTTATGGCCCTATCTACCTGTGACGTGACTTTCAATGAAATATGGACCTGTATTCCTCGATCCCTTTGTTTTACCACAGTCCTCAGTGCCCTACTGTTTACTGTGAAGGGCTACCCTGATTGGTCCTAGTGCAAGTGCAACACCTCACACTAGTTTTTAAATTCCATCTGCCATTTTTCAGCTAATTTTTTCAGTTGATCCAGATCCCACTGTAAGCTATTGATAGCTTTCTTCGCTGTCCAATACACCCCCACATAACCACATTATTCTTGATATAGACAGACAGACGTACTTTATTGATCCCGAGGGAAATTGGGATTTCCCAATTTCCCAAATTAGTTGCACCAACCTAGAGTAGAAATACAGCAAAATAAAACCAAAAATAATTAAATGATAATAAGTAAATTATGCCAAGTGGAAATATGTCCAGGACCAGCCTATTGGCTCAGGGTGTCTGACACTCTGAGGGAGGAGTTGTAAAGTTTGATAACCACAGGCAGGAATGACTTCCTATGATGCTCAGTGTTGCACCTCGGTTTAATGAGCCTCTGACTGAATGTACTCCTGTGCCTAACCAGTACGTTATGGAGTGGATGGGAGACATTGTCCAAGATGGCATACAACTTGGACAGCATCCTCTTTTCAGACACCACCGTCAGAGAGTCCAGTTCCACCCCACAACATCACTGGCCTTGCGAATGAGTTTGTTGATTCTGTTGGTGTCTGCTACCCTCAGCCTGCACACAACAGCAAACATGATAGCACTGGCCACCACAGACTTGTAGAACATCCTCAGCATTGTCCGGCAGATGTTAAAGGACCTCAGTCTCCTCAGGAAATAGAGACGGCTCTGACCCTTCTTGTAGACAACCTGAGTGTTCTTTGACCAGTATTTGTAATCCTCCACCATGTCCACACTGACCCTTTGGATGGAAACGGGTCACCGGTGCCTTGGCCCTCCTCAGGTCCACCACCAGCTCCTTAGGTGACAAACAACAAAGGAATCAGTACTGATCCCAGTAACACACCACTAGTCAGAGATGCCTCCAGTCAGAGATGCAGCCATCTACTTCCACTCTCCAGCCTCTCCCACAAAGCCAATATCTAATCCAGTTTCCTACCTCATCCCGAATGCCAAGCGATTGAACCTTCTTGACCAATGTGGGACTTTGTTAAATGGCTTGCTAAAGTCCATGTAAACAGCATCAACTTTCCTGGTAACTTGCTCAAAAATCTGAGTTTGGTTAGACATGACCAACCATGCACAAAACTATGCTGAGTACTGTTAATCAGTCCATAGCTATCCATTAGATATCTGATCCCTTGGAATACTTTCTAATAATTTTCCCACTACTGATGTCCGGCTCACTGGCTTATAATCTCCTGTTTTATTTTTAGAGCCTTTCTTGAAAAGTGGAACAGAATTGGCCATCTTCTGATCCTCTGGTATCTCACCTGTCACTATGAATGATTTAAATATCTCTGCTAGGGCACCGGCAATTTCTGCACTTGCCTCCTGCAGGGTCTGAAGGAACAGTTTGTCAGGTCCTGTGGATTTATCTACCCTAATTTGCCTCAGGACAGCAAACACCACCTCCTTGAATCTGTGTAGGGTCCAAGACGTTGATACTGCTTTGCTCACTTCTGCAGAGTCTGTCTGCCTCCTGAGTAAATACACATGCAAAAAATTCATTCAAAATCTCCCCCAATTTTTTTGGCTTCCCACATGGGTTACAATGTGTTCACCCTCTTCTCACCCATTGCAAAATGAGGCTATGTAATCATGACTTGTCCTTAACAAATTATTGTTTTTTTTATTGATAAACACTTTAGAATAACTCTGTCCTGGGTTATTGCGTTTCAGCTGCTGTTACAGGATTCCCTTTACAGCTTTTTTCAGTAATAGTGCAATATTTGTATTTTACTTGCCCTGTCATTATCCCATTGCATGAATATTATGACCAAAATGTCTATAATTTCCAGCGTACATATTGTTAGAATTGCACAGGACAGTGTGAAGGCCACACAAAGGGTCCGATACATAATTTTGTCTCCTTTTTGGGGGCAGTCCAGATGAGATTCAAGGAGACAATTGTGCCGTCATTAGTAGCTAAAGAAATCACCTGTATTCCTTAGAGTTTAGAAGAATGAGGGATGTTCTTAGCAGGCATGGCATAGTAGATGTAAAGGTGTTTCCTCAGGTAGGCCAACCTTGAATGAGGTTATTGAGTTATAATGTTAGTGGGCTGTTATTTAAAGCTGAGAAACTTCTTAGAGAATCAGAATCAGGTTTATTATCACTGGCATGTGACATGAAATTTGTTAGCTTAGTAGTAGCAGTTCAATGCAATACATAATATAGAAGAAAAAATTAAAATAATAAATAAGTAGATCTTATTCAGTATACTTTATACAGTGTGTATATTGAATAGATTAAAAATTGTGCAAAAAACAGAAATAATGTATATTTTTTAAAAAGTGAGGTGGTGTTCAAGGGCTCAATGTCCATTTAGGAATCGGATGGCAGAGGGGAAGAAGCTGTTCCTGAATCACTGAGTGTGTGCCTTCAAGCTTCTGTACCTCCTACCTGATGGTAACAGTGAGAAAAAGGTATGCCCTGGGTGCTGGAAGTTCTTAATAATGGACACTGCCTTACTGAGACACCGCTCCTTGAAGATGTTTTGGATACTTTGTTGGCTAGTACCCAAGATGGAGCTGACTAAATTTACAACCCTCTGCAGCCTCTTTCAGCCCTGTGCTGTAGCACCTCCATACCGGAAAGTGATGCAGCCAGTCAGAATGCTCTCCACGGTACATCTATATAAGTTTTTGAGTGTATTTGTTGACATACCAAATGTCTTCAAACTCTTAATAAAGTCTTGCCTTCTTTATAACTGCATCAATATGTTGGGACCAGGTTAGATCCTCAGAGATCTTGACACCTAGGAACTTGAAGCTGTTCACTCTCTCCACTTCTTATCCCTCTATGAGGATTGGTATGTGTTCTGTTGTCTTGCCCTCCTGGAAGTCCACAATCAGCACTTTCATCTTACTGATGTTGAGTGCCAGTTTGTTGCTGCGACACCACTCCACTGGTTGACATATCTCACTCCTGTACACCCTCTCGTCACCACCTGAGATTCTACCAACGATGACTGTATCATCAGCAGATTTATAGATGGTATTTGATCTATGCCTAGCTACACAGTCATAGGTATTTGGAGAGTAGAGCAGTGGGCTAAGCACACACCCCTGAGGTGCACCAGTGTTGATCATCAGCGAGGAGGAGATGTTATCACCAGTCTGCACAGATGTGGTCTTCCAGTTAGGAAGTCGAGAATCCAATTGCTGAGGGAGGTACAGAGGCCCAAGTTCTGCAACTTCTCAATCAGGATTGTGGGAATGATGGTATTAAATGCTGAGCTATAGTTGATGAACAGCATCCTGACATGGGTGTTTGTGTTGTACAGGTGGTCTAAAGCTACGTGGAGAGCCGTTGAGATTGCATCTGCCATTGACCTATTGTGGTAATGGGTCCAGGTCCTTGCTGAGGCAGGAGTTCAGTCTAGTCATGACCAACCTCTCAAAACTCTCATCACTGTCAATGTGAGTGCTACCGGACGATAGTCATTCTCACGTTATTCTTCTTAAGCATTGGTATAATTGTTACCTTTTTGAAGCAAGTGGGAACTTCTGACCGTAGCAGTGAGAGGTTGAAAATGTCCTTGAAGACTCCCGCCAGTTGGTTGGCACAGGTTTTCAGAGCTTTACCAGGTACTGCATCCGGACCTCGGGACCTTCTGCCTTGCGAGGGTTCATTCTCTTTAAAGACAGCCGAACACTGGCATCTAAGATAGAGATCACAGGTGCAGCAGGGATCTTTACAGCTGCAGTTGTATTCTCCCTTTCAAAACGGGCATAGAAGGCGTTTAGTTAATCTGGTAGTGAAGCATCACTGCCATTCATGCTATTGGGTTTCAGTTTGTAGGAAGTAATGTCTTGCAAACCCTGCCAGAGTTGTCGTGCATCTGATGTTGCCTGCTTTGGTGAGGGGTAAATCTGGAGGGTGGACCACTGGGGAGATGCACAGAGGAAATGAGTAAACATATAACAAATCAGTGAAATGAGAACTGTGGGGAAACTGGCACAAAAGTGGGGATGAAGCCTGGAGCAGAAGAGCCAAGATCATAAGGAATGGTGGGCAGACTTAAGGGTCTGAGTTCTCTACTATTTTTTAATGTTCCGTCAGTAATCTGTGAAGGTTACTGTTTCCAGCTGGTGATGTATCAGTTTTAAACATTTATCAGCTTTCCTGTTGTTTCTTATTTAACAACCTTTGAAGACTCCTTGAATTTTTTTGCTGCGTTCCTATGGTAATCTCGAAGGATGGCTAGAAATTGTCTGTTTCAAGAGTCTGTTGTCAAGCAGGCAAATAGCATGGGCTGCCTCGTGTAGCATAAACAGTGTGTATAAACAGGACCGAGGAACTAGGGATGTTGGCCTGCAAGATTACACTGATACTGGTTCACCCCTACCTGTGGATTTGGAGGACTTTGCAGATGGCTTCAGCGGCATCTCTCAAATGCAAACACAAAGTACACTGCAGATGCTGTTGTCAAATCAACACGTACAAACAAGCTGGGTAAACTCAGCAGGTCGGGCAGCATCTGTTGAAATGAGCAGTCAACGTTTCTGTACTAACGGAGGGTCTCAGCCCGAAACGATGACTGCTCATTTCAACGGATGCTGCCCGACCGGCTGAGTTCATCCAGCTTGTTTGTACGTGTTGATCTGTCAAATGCACTCTGGTGCTGGAGATCTCCAGATCTCTGAAGCAAGTATGTGGGCAGGAATCACTGCATCCAGATCTGAGATCTTGATCTTCTGATACCCTTCACCTCAGCTGATGATTTTTTTTCATCAATGTCTGCCTTTTACTGAGACCATAAGATCAAAGGATATAGAAACAGAATCAGGCCATTTAATCCAACAAGTCTGCTTCACCGTTAAATCAAATGCCCTCTCGACTCCATTCTCCTACCTTCTCCCTGTAATCTTTGACACCCTGACTAATCAAGAAGCTATCAACCTCTGCTTTAAATATCCCCAATGACTTGGCCTCCACAGCCACCTGTAGCAATAAATTCCTCAGATTTACTACCCTCTGGCTAAAGCAATTCCTCCTTTGAGTATAGTCCCAGAGCCATCAAGTGCTCCACTTGTATGAACCCTTTATTCCTGATATCATTCTCATGAGCCTGCTCTGGACCCTCCCCAATACCGGCACATCGTTTCTTAGATAAGGGGCCCAAAAGTGCTCTCAATACTTGAATTGCGGTCTATAAAACCTCAGTATTACATCCTTGATTTAATATTCCTGTCCTCTTGAAATTACATTTGCCATCATTATCACTGGCTCAACCTGCAAGTTAGCCTTTAGGGAATCCTGCACAAGGACTCCCAAGTGCTTTGGCACCTCTGAATTTTAATTTTCTCTCTATTTAAAAAATGTCTACATCTTTATTCCTTCTACCAAACTAGGTGGCCATACACTTACATACACGGTATTCCATCTGCCACTTCTTTGTCCATTCTCCCAATCTGTCCAAGTCATTCAAGAGACTCCATTCGTCCTCAACACTATCTGCCATTCCACCTATCTTTGTATCATTTGCAAACTTGGTCACAAAGCCATCAATTCCATCATCCAAATCATTAATGTAAAAAAAACCAGTCCCAACACCGACCCCTGTGGAACACCACTAGTCACTGGCAGCCAACCAGAAAAGGTCTCCTTTATTCCAACTCTTTGCCTCCTGCCAATCAGCCAGTTTTCTATCCATGCTAGTATCCATTCCTGTAATACCATGGGCTCTTATCCTGTTAAGCAACCTTAGGTGCAGTATCTGGTCCAAGACTTTCTGAAAATCCCAAGTATACAACATCCACCACTGACTTTCCTTTGAGAAAATAACAGGCAGGATAGACAAAGAATTCCAACAGATTCATCAGGCAAGATTTTATCATTTCTCTCCAAGTACCCTGAAACCTGATCCTTAATAGTGAATTCCAACATATTCCCAAACACTGAATCAGGTAAATAACCATATAACAATTACAGCACGGAAACAGGCCATCTCGGGCCTTCTAGTCCATGCCGAACACTTACTCTCACCTAGTCCCACTGACCCGCACTCAGCCCATAACCCTCCATTCCTTTTCTGTCCATATACCTATCCAATTTTACTTTAAATTACAATACCGAACCTGCCTCTACCACTTCTACTGGAAGCTTGTTCTACACAGCTACCACTCTCTGAGTAAAGAAATTCCCCCTCATGTTACCCTTAAGCTTTTGCCCCTAACTCTCAACTCATGTCCTCTTGTTTGAATCTCCCCTACTCTCAATGGAAAAAGCCTATCCATGTCAACTCTATCTATCCCCCTCATAATTTTAAATACCTCTATCAAGTCCCGTCCCCCCCAACCTTCTACGCTCCAAAGAATAAAGACCTAACTTGTTCAACCTTTCCCTGTAACTTAGGTGCTGAAACCCAGGTAACATTCTAGTAAATCTTATCTGTGCTCTCTCTCTTTTGTTGACATCTTTCCTATAATTTGGTGACTAGAACTGTACACAATACTCCAAATTTGGCCTTAGCAATGCCTTGTACAATTTTAATATTACATCCCAACTCCTATACTCAATGCTCTGATTTATAAAGGCCAACATACCAAAAGCCACTGTTGAATCCATTTTACTACTTCAATCTTAATACCTAACGATTCAACCTTCCTAACTAACCTTCCGTGTGGAACCTTATCAAAGGCCATATAGACAACATCCACTGCTTTACCCTTGTCAACTTTCCTCGTAACCTCTTCAAAAAATTCAATAAGATTTGTCAAACATGACCTTACATGCACAAATCCATGCTGACTGTTCCTAATCAGACCCTGTCTACCCAGATAATTATACATACCATCTCTAAGAATACTTTCCATTAACTTACCTACCACTGACGTCAAACTGACAGGCCTATAATTGCTAGGTTTCCTCTTAGAACCCTTTTTAAACAATGGAACAACATGAGCAATATGCCAGTCCTCTGGCACCATCCCTGTTTCTAATGACATTTGAAATATTTCTGTCAGAGCCCCTGCTATTTCTACACTAACTTCCCTCAAGCTCCTAGGGAATATCCTGTCAGGACCCGGAGATTTATTCACTTTTATATTCCTTAAAAGTGCCAGTACTTCCTCCTCTTTAATCGTCATAGTTTCCATAACTTCCCTACTTGTTTCCCTTACCTTACACAATTCAATATCCTTCTGCTTAGTGAATACCGAAGAAAATAAATTGTTCAAAATCTCCCCCATCTCTTTTGGCTCCACACATAGCTGTCCACTCTGATTCTTTAAGGGACCAATTTTATCCTTCACTATCCTTTTGCTATTAATATAACTAGAAACCCTTTGGATTTATTTTCACCTTACTTGCCAAAGCAACCTCGTATCTTCTTTTAGCTTTTCTAATTTCTTTCTTAAGATTCTTCTTACATTCTTTATATTCCTCGAGCACCTCATTTACTCCATGCTGCCTATATTTATTGTAGATCTCTTCCACAGAACCTCCTATCTGTCCCCTTAACTATCGAATCCCCTATCACTACTGCCCTCCTCTTTTCCCTCCTTCCCTTCTGAGCTGAGGGTCCAGTCTCGGTGCCAGAGACGCAACCACTGCAACTTGTCCCTGGTAGGTCATCCCAATCAACAGTATCCAAAACGGTATACTTATTGTTGATGGGAATGGCCACAGGGGTGCTCTGCTCTTCCTGTCTATTTCCCTTCCCTCTCCTGACAGTCACCCAACTACCTGTCTCCTGAATCCTAGTGGTGACTATCTCCCTGAAACTCCTGTCTATTTCTGGCTCTGCCTCCCGAATGATACGAAGTTCATCCAGCTCCAGCTCCAGTTCCCTAACATGGTTTGTCAGGAGCTGCAGCTGGATGCACCTTTTGCAGGTGTAGTCATCAGGGACAACAGTGCTCGCGTTGACTTCCAACATACAGCAAATGGAGCACTCAACTGCCCTAACTGCTGCCTCCATTACCTACTCCTAAGCTAATTAGATTAATTAAAGGAGCTTACCCAGCCTTACCTCACTTGGAGTGAAGCTCGTACTCAGCCTCTGCTCGTTTTTTAAATTCCCCCCCGCTGACTTGCACACGCTTGCGCAGCTGTGCTCCGTTCAAACCTCGCCTCTGCCTGTTGTCGCCGAAGCCTGATTGAGCCAAAGTCGTCCCACTCTGCCTCAGTCCACTCCGACAATAGCTGCTAAGACGATGGTCGCTGTATATGGTGGTCTTTCTTTTAAGCCTTTGGCGCGCTACGTCATGCGTTTGTGCAGTCTAGACTCTTTGCCCCGATCAGTTTTAAAAAAAGCTTCTCTCTGAGCTTCTTTTACCTCTGCCCTCTCCGCCTCTTGCTTCGATTTAAATGACCCTAAGTTTCCTTACTTCTGCCTCCCTCCCTTCTTAAAAGGGTGGAGTGACATCTGCTATTTTCCATACCTTTAGACCTTTCAGCTTCCTAAACACCTTCCTAGAAATAACAATTGCACTCACTTCTGCCCTGACACACTCAAATTTCTGGCATACTGCTTGCGTCTTCCACAATGAAGACTGATGCAAAATTCTCAAGTTCATCCACCATTTCTTTGTCCCCCATTACTACCTCTCCGGTGTCATTTTCCAGCTACCTCTCCAGTAGCCACTCTTGGCTCTCTTTTACTTTTTATTTATCTGAAAATGCCCTTTCTATCATTGTTCCCAAGATATGGGAAGTGTTTGTGATGAATTATTTTGCCATGTGAATGATTAGTTGAAGCATGTTGAGTTTGAGGCCTATCTTTTCATGATTGAACAAAGGATTGGAGCTTGTCCTCCATATTTGTGCATCAACCCAGACATTGTCTGCCTGCTGCAGCTTTACTATAGAAGGTTGGGGAGGCCTTGGATCTGGAGTGTAGGTTAAAGTAGTTTCCCATTAGTTCTGAGGGTTAGCTGATGTATGTCAAAGAAATGTGTTCAAAGTAAGTACAACATTGCAGTGAGAAAGTTTAAGGAAAGTTCGAGAAGTAACACAACTTGTTTAACACTTTTTTTAGGTTGTCTCTGTATCAACTCATAGGTTAGGGAATGACTTGTATTTTGTCAGGTATGAGGATATATATCAGATACGTTTTTGGTTATTTATTTATCTATTTAGATTTTTATTTAAACATATTTCATGGTAACTGGCCCTTCCAGCCCCATGAGCCTACACTGCCCAAATGCACCCATGTGACCAATTAATCTACTAACCCATCCGTCTTTTGGGAGGAGAACCATGTGGTTACAGGGAGAACATACGAATTCCTTAGAGACAGTGGTGAATTGAACCCAGATAGCTGGTACTGTAATACTGTTATACTAATTGCTATGCTATAATATTTTTTTTTTAAATTCTTTTCGATTAGGTATTTGTGCAAAAAGGTATTGCATGTTGGATTTGGCTGCTGCAAACTGTTTACTCTGTCCAATTCCCCTATATCCATGTATTTGCTGACCAGCATTTGTTATTGTTTGTACATTGCATTCAGAATTATCTAGGTCTTTACCTACACCCTTAGCCTTAATAACGTCCTCCAAACTAAACACTGCTCTCAGTCCAGTCTCTTGTGCATTTACAACTTGAATCATTCATTTGTTAATAACATGCTTCGGTTGTCATGGCTTGAAGCTTTGGAAGCTCTCACCCTACCTCCAATTTAAGTCATTCTTTAGGGCAAGTTGAATCTGCTGGTGTTTTGTTTGTGCATCTTGGGAAGTTTTGTAATATGAAAAGATGGTAGAGAAATGTAAATGATTCTAGAGACACAAGAAAATCTGGAGAAAAAAGCAACACCTGGAGCACCTCAGCAGATCAGGCAGTATCTGTGGAGGCATTTGTTCAGTGGTGTGAGATTGGGTTGAGTATTAATCCAAGTTATTGTGTGAGTTTCATACAATCAGAGCTTTGTGTAATTGGCTTAAATTCTTATTTTTGATTTTCAATCTCTTTGCCTCCAGTCTCATAGCCTGGATCATTTGATTGTATTGCACTCAATAGAAAGTGCAAGATGGCGACCCTCAAACTCCATGTAGTTTGATTCTGCCTTCCAAGCACTGAATTTCACATTAACTTAGTGAATTAAGGTGTTAGTTTGGAAAGCCTTCTCACAGGGTATTGCCCCAATGGTGAATTCATCCCAAATCAGAGCATCAAAATCAGTAAACTGAGGTGGGAGCAAAACTTGAAAACGAAGTTTAGAGATATGCGACTACAGGTGTAGGAATCTGGAGCAATAATCTGCTTGCTGGAGGAACTCAGTGGATCAAGCAGCATCAGTAGGAGGAAAGGTTTGTCAAAGCTTTGGGCCTTGGGTCAGATGTTTTGGGCCTTGACCTAAAACCTTTACAGTTTTGCTCCTACACAGATGCTGCTTGACCTGAGTTCCACTGTCAGCTTGTTGCTTCAGATTTAAAGTCCACACTTGTGTATCAGTATGGTGTCTGTATTGAATATAGGAACATAAGAAATTGGAGCTGGAGTAGCCCATCTGGCCTGTCAAGCCTGCTCTGCTATTCAGTAAGATCATGGCTGATATGGCTGTGGACTGAGCTCCACCTATCTGTCTTTTCCTTGTTACTCCAAAATAATGTAATGGCATCTGAAATATTTAATGAGGTAGTGTTTACTGCTTCCCCGGAGAGAGAATTCCACAGATTCACTACTCTCTGGAAAAAGCAGTTTCTCATCTCCATTGTCAATCTATTCCACTGAATCTTGAGGCTGTCTACTGGTTCTAGTCTCACCTACCAATGAAAACAACTTTGTTGCCTCTATCTAATCTATCCCTTTCATAATATTGTGTTTCTATAAGATTTCCTCTCATTCTTATGGATTTCACTACGTGTAGTCCCAGGCAGCTCAATCTCTTCACAGGCTAACCTCCTCATCTTGGGAATCAACCTAGTGAACCTCCTTTGCATCACCTCTAAAACCAATACATCTTTCCTCAAGTATGGAAACCAGAACTGCATGCCGTACTCCAGGTGCAGCCTCAGTACTCTACAGTTGCAGTACAAACTCTTCAAATCGAATGTTGTGACAAATTAGTACATCTGGCTCAATGGTGCCACAACAACAACCTCTCGCTTGATGTCAGCAAAAGCAAAGAGCTGATTATTGGAGCTGGTTACTACAGGAGCAGGAAAATTGAGCCATTCCCCATCAGGGGATCAAAGTTCAAAGTATGTATACATTATAGATCCTTGAGATTTTGTCTCCTTACAGGCAGCCACAAAACAAAGAAACCCAAAAGAGCCCTTTTTTTTTAAAAAAAAAAGACAGTCAAACACCCAATGTCCAGTGGGGGGGGGGGGGGGGGGGGGAGAGAGAACAAATTTTGTAAATGATAAAAGAAAGTAAATAGCATTCAGAATTCAAAGTTTTACAAAAGAGACACAGCCAGACATCACTGCAGCCGGAGCAGGCCACAGCCTTGGTTCAGTGCAGAGCCGAATAAATGTCGTGGAGCAGCGAGCTGAACTGGCCTGTCCTTTGCCTCTGGTCCTGACTGACCTTTTCAATCTGGCCCGGCCCTTAAGTCGTCCAAACATTAGTTCTTTTCTTGCTCTCAGGGGTGCCTCAACCCTATCTCTGTTTGCCTCGACTCTATCATTGTTAGCAGTGATTGTTATTAATAAAGTATTTAGTAATTTTCTTTGTTTGCCTTGGATTCATAGTCGCTGGGCTTCACCAGCAATATTTTAAATCTTCAGAAGTGGAGAAGGGTCAGCAACTTTAAATTGCTCAGCATTATCATTTTAATAGACAATAGACAATAGGTGCAGAAGTAGACCATTTGGCCCTTCGAGCCTGCACCGCCATTTTGAGATCATGGCTGATCATCTACTATCAATACCCGGTTCCTGCCTTGTCCCCATATCCCTTGATTCCCCTATCCATAAGATACCTATCTAGCTCCTTCTTGAAAGCATCCAGAGAATTGGCCTCCACTGCCTTCTGAGGCAGTGCATTCCAGACCCCCACAACTCTCTGGGAGAAGAAGTTTTTCCTTAACTCTGTCCTAAATGACCTACCCCTTATTCTCAAACCATGCCCTCTGGTACTGGACTCTCCCAGCATCTGGAACATATTTCTTGCCTCTATCTTGTCCAATCCCTTAATAATCTTATATGTTGCAATCAGATCCCCTCTCAATCTCCTTAATTCCAGCGTGTACAAGCCCAGTCTCTCTAACCTCTCTGCATAAGACAGTCCTGACATCCCAGGAATTAACCTTGTGAATCTACGCTGCACTTTCTCTACAGTCAGGATGTCCTTCCTTAACCCTGGAGACCAAAACTGTACGCAATACTCCAGGTGTGGTCTCACCAGGGCCCTGTACAAATGCAAGAGGATTTCCTTGCGCTTGTACTCAATTCCCTTTGTAATAAAGGCCAACATTCCATTAGCCTTCTTCACTGCCTGCTGCACTTGCTCATTCACCTTCAGTGACTGATGAACAAGGACTCCGAGATCTCTTTGTATTTCTCCCTTACCTAACTTTACACCGTTCAGATAATAATCTGCCTTCCTGTTCTTACTCCCAAAGTGGACAACCTCACACTTATTCACATTAAACGTCATCTGCCAAGTATCTGCCCACTCACCCAGCCTATCCAAGTCACCCTGAATTCTCCTAACATCCTTATCACATGTCACACTGCCACCCAGCTTAGTATCATCAGCAAACTTGCTGATGTTATTCTCAATGCCTTCATCTAAATCGTTGACGTAAGTCGTAAACAGCTGTGGTCCCAATACCGAGCCCTGTGGCACCCCACTAGTCACCACCTGCCATTCCGAGAAACACCCATTCACCACTGTGGCACCACCCTTTGCTTTCTATCTGCCAACCAGTTTTCTATCCATGTCAATGTCTTCCCCCCAATGCCATGAGCTTTGATTTTACCCACCAATCTCCTATGTGGGACCTTATCAAATGCCTTTCAGAGGATCTGTCCTGGGTCCAACAAGTAAGTGCATTACAAAGAAGGCATGGCAGCATCTTTGCTATCTTTTGTGACATTTGTGAAGATTTGGCATGTCATCTAAAACTTTGACAATCTCCATAGATTTGTGATGGGGTATACTGACTGGTTATATCATGGCCTGGTATGGAAACTCCAATGATCTTGAATGGAAAAGCCTCCAAAAGTGTAGTGAATACAGCCCTGTCCATCACGGGTAAAGCCTTCCCACCATTGATCACATCTACAAAGAGCACTATCACAGGAAAAACAGCAACCATCATCAAGGACCCTACCATCCATGCAATACTCTTCTTGCTGCTGCTATCAGGAAGGAGATACAGGAGTGTCAGGTCTCATACCATCAGGTAGAGGAACAGTTATTACCTCTCAACCATCAGACTCTTGAACCAGAGGAAATAACTTCACTCACCCCAACACTGAACTGATTCCACAATCTCTGTCGCTTTCAAGGACTTTACAACTCATGTTATTGATATTTATGGTTTATTTTTTTCTTTTTTTGTATTGCCACAGTTTGTCTTTTGCACATTGGCTGTTTGTGTTCATTGTGTGTTGTTTTTCATTGTTTACATAGTGTTTCTTTGTATTTACTGTGAATGCCAACAGGAAAATAAATCTCAGGGTAGTATATAGTGACATTTGCTGCCTTGATAGCTTGATAACAAAGCCAACCTTTTGCGACTAATACACAAACATTCCAGAGTGTCTCTACACAACAGCGTGCTGCAATCTTTCACCATTTAAATAATAATCTTATCTTGTTCTTTTCTTCAAAGATGGATGACCTTTCATTTACCACATATTGTCTCTCACTATCATCCTGATCTGATCTTTGTGAGCTTTGCTTACCTTCATGCCTATGCTTCCACATTACCTGATACCTTTGGGTATTTAATTCCCAGCCATCTCCATCCACCCCCTTGCCATATTTGTTTAAACCCTTCCCAGAAGCACAAGCAAACAATCTCCCTTGGAACATTTATCCCAAGTGCAGATTATCCAATTTGTACTGCTATCACCTTCCCAGAACTAGTTTCAATGACCTAGGAATCTGAAACCCTTGAGCACCATTGCTCAAGCCACATTTTCTATGTTGCCATTCCTATTCTGACTAGCACACATCTCCTAGCTCCCAAAATTTGGCTTGTAGGATCTCCATTTCTTTCCCTCCTATATCATTGGTATCTTAATGCACCATGACAGCTACTTGTTTGCCCTCCCCTTCTAGAATGACCCTTGGGAGGCAACACACCAGCTGGGAGTCCTGTTGTGGCGACAGAAGATCCGGTCTATTTCCCTTAACAAGGAATTTTCTACAGCAATAGTTCTGCCACTCTTTTTGCTGCTCTCCTGTGCAGCAGAACCATTCATGGTGCCATGATCCTGTCTTCTGCTGCCTTCCCCTGATGAGCCATCTCCCCCAACAGTATCCAAAGCAGAGTATCTCTTTTGGAGGCAGATGACTGCAGGGGTCTCCTGCACTATCTTCCTATGACTGCTCTGCCTGTCGCCCATTCCATAATTGTCCCTTGGCCCTTAAACTGCAGTCTGACTAATTCATTAGATATATTATCTGCAACATTCTCAACATTTCGGATGCTCCGAAATGAATCTGTAGGCAGCTGCAGGTTTGCCATGTGGTGTGTCAGGAACTGCAGCTGGACTCACTTCCTACGCTTGTCATTATCAGGTATGCTGGCAGCCTCTGAATCTCCATATTGTACAGGAGGAGCATAACATGGGTCTGGACTCGCTTGCCATGACTAAAAAGCTTTGAAGAGGGAAAAATACAAAAATAAGAACCTACCCCCACCTTGGTGGTGTTTACCCTTCGCACCAAAGCCCACACTAGCAGCATCTCAACTAGGTAGCAGCCCATCACAAAAATAGTCTCTCCAGAAACCTCTGAAGTAGCAGTTTGTATGAGATTAAAACTGGGTCATGTGCATTCAATCATCCGCAAACCATCAACAAGCATCCTTCACCCCACGTGTAGTACCCATGCTACCTGATTCACACCACTCATTTAGTTATATCAGTCAGGATGTCCCTTGCCATACTGGCGTGCATGTCCACAGCTTCCTCTGTTGCCTTGCTGAGGCCAGAAACAGATTGGATGAGCAATGCCTCATTTTTCTTGGTCATCTCTGACCTGATGGCATCAACATCAATTTCTCTAACTTCTAGAGCTCGCCTCCCTCTTTGCTTTCTCTTATTCATCTGGCCCTTTTTTCTCTTCTCTTTCTTCTCCCCTCCATTGCCCTAATGACCTGCCTGTCACCTATACCTTCCTTCCTCTGGTTTTCCACATCTTTTCCTTTATTCCATGGTCTACTGTGTCTCCTATCATTTCACTTCTTCAGTCCTTTGCCACTTCCACCTATCACCTCCCAGTTTCTCACATAATTCCCTACCACCCCAAACATTCCTACTTCCCTCTCACCTGAATTCACCTGTCAGCTCGTACATCTCACCTCCTCCCGACCTCTTTTATTCTGGCTTCTGCTCTCTTTCTTTGCAGTCCTGATAAAAGGAACCTTGCTGTGTTCTCCCAGTAGTCTGTGTGTTTTACTCATTCTGGCCTTTTTTTTTAGGTAGTTATTCAACATTAAATGTGTCTTGCATCTATGCTGGTTCTGTGAGCTCTGAGGTAACTGCTGAGGCCAATGTGAGAATCATAGTCACTGCTGTAGGTGGGTAGTTTGGAAGTGTTTCTTGTGAGCCACTCTAGATTCTCAGTGGTAACCAGGTAACCACAACACTCCTCCATTTTTGAGTGGTCAGGACCTGTGGCAGTTTTTCAAGAAGTTTTAAGCAAATATTTCCTGTATGATGATCTCTTCCTGTGCTTGGAATAGTGTCTTTTCCAGGATGTTGGTATCAGCCATGTGAACAACACAGCTTGATCACTGAGGCCTCAGTGCTGTTGTTGCTACCCAGGCAAGAGGTTTCTGGCACTGTCATAGCATCCTACAACATGGTTTGTTTTATTATTATTATTATTGTCACGTACTAAGATACAGTGAAAAGTTTTTATTTGTGTGACATCCTGACAGATCATTCCATATATGAGAATAGAGGTCTTAAAGAATGAAGAACATGTGTTACAGTTACAGAAAAAGTGCAGTACAGGTCGACAAATAATAAAGCCATAATGAGGCTTACTGAGAGACCAAGCATTCATCCTTTTGCATACAATTTAAGAGCCTTATAACAGTGGGATAGAAGTGGTCCTTGAGTTTAGTGATACGTACTTTCAGGCTTTTTATCTTCTTCCCAATGTGAGAGATTAGATGAGTGAATGATCAGACAGGTTCTTGATTAGGCTGGTTGCTTTCCCAAGGCAGCAGGAAGTGCAGACAGTTAGTGCTGACTTGTGTGATGGACTGGGTTGCATTCACGAGCTAAAAGTTTTTTTTTGTAGTCCTGGGCAGAGCAGCTGCTGTGTATCCAAATAAGATGCTTTCCAGGGTGTATCTGTAATCATTATGGACATGCTGAATTTCTTGAGCTCAGAGGAAGTGCTCTTTTTTTTTGGCCATGGTGTGCACGTAGTTGGACCAGGGCAATCTGCTGGTGCTGTTTACACCTAGGAGCTTGAAGCTCTGAATCACCAACACCTCAGCACCATTGATATAGACAGGATTGTACTCAAACCTTTTTCTTGAAGTCAATGACCAACTCCCTTGTTTAGCTGACATTGAAGGGTAGGTTATTATCTTAATACCATACCACAAGGCTCTTTGTTTCCTCTACCCTGATGTGTCATTGTTTGAGACCCACTATGGTAGTGTCACTTGCTGCAAACTTAATAAATGGAGTTAGAATGGAATTTGACTGCATAGTTATGAGTGTATAGAGAATAAAGTAATGTGATGAAGTTGCAGCCTGTGGGACACTATTGTTAAATGTTGAATTGCTGAGGTGTTTTTGCCTATTTTAGTGATTGGTGTCTTTTGGTCAATTGCAGAGGGAGGTGTTGAGTCTGTGGTTTAGGAATTTGGAGATAAGTTTATTTGGTATGATGATATTGAAGTCTTTATGGTCCCTGTGCTGCCTTTATGGCAGTTATTTAGTTTATAATATTTTCGCTTAGTAATTTGTTAGCATTTTTTAGTTAAAGTTAGGATTGTTTAAGTCAATTTATTTGTCTGTAATACATCGCGGCTGCGATGACGTCACATCCCGGTTCGCAGCGTCTTGTGGGAAAATACCGGTTTGGGATAAACGCAAGGGTCGCTCACATGTGGCACCACAGCGCTGGTTAAGTTTTCTCTACGCACCAAAGACACAGTGAAAGCAACGCTGTAAGTCATTAGATAATCGATATGTTGAGTTAAAATGTTAACGCCGATTCTGTTAAAAGTAACGACGGTCGATAAGGTTTATGTTTTCTTTAGTTAAAGAGTTGGGATAGTTTGTATTGAAGTGTATTTAAAGCAGTCAATGGAGCAGCTAGATTCTGACTATGCTGCACTTTAATGTAATGTAGTTATTGTAGTTTTACCTTTGCAAGTATTCACAATGTAAATGTGATATTTAGAAGGAAACAAACACTGTACCAATCTTGTATTGTTTTATCAACAGTTTTCACCATACGTTAATGTGAAGAGTGAACAGTAAATGGTTAATCTTACTGCGACCTTGTTTTGATTGACTCCGGTTTATCTCGACGTTTACCTCGGCGTTACGTTACACCCGAGCGAGAACGTTACAGTCCCCCTCAGTTGATGGAGTCAGCGGGGTATTTATCACAGTCATATATTGTATGCAAAGCCATCAGGAATCACTTTTTTCTTTTTTCTATTTTTAGCATTTTTATTGAAGAAAAATACTATTTTAAAAGCACACCCAAATCCTATTGCGTTTATTGTCAATGTGCTTGTTTCATATTTCTTGATTATGAAATAGTGAAGGGTAACTTAGAAATTAGAACATTACAGTACAGTACCGGCTCTTCAGCTCAAAGTTGTGCTGAACTTTTAACCCCTCCCTCCCACAGAGACACATGAATGATAGAAAATTGGAGGGCTAAGAGCTTCTTAAATACCCCTAATGTATCTCCCTCTATCACCACCACTGGCAGTCCATTCGACACACCTATCACTCTCTGTGTAAACAACTTGCCTTTGACATCTCCCTTCCCATATACTTTCCTCTTTAAAATTATGTCCCTTTGCATTAGCCATTTTTGCCCTGGGGAAAAAGTCTCTGGCTATGCATTTGATCTATAGCTCTTACAGTCTTGTGCACCTCTATCAAGTCACCTCTTCCTCTGCTCCAAAGAGAAAAGCTGTAGCTTGTTCAACCTATAGTATCTTCATAAGACATAGAATATTCCAAGAGTGGTCTAACCAGGGTGTTATAGAGCTGCAGCATTACTTCGCGGCTCTTGAACTCAATTGTCAGACTAATGAAAGTCAGCACACCATATGCCTTCTTGGCAACCCTATCACCTTGCATGGCAACTTTGAGTGATCTATGGATGTGGACCCCAAGATCTGTTTCTCAACACTAAGAATCCTGCCACTAACCTTGTATTCTGCCTTCAAATTTGACCTTCCAAAAGGAATAATTTCACGCTTCTCTGGGTTGAACTCCATCTGTCACTTCTCAGCACATTTACCAATGTCCCATTGCACCCTACAACCATACACATTATACACAACTCCTCGAATTTTTGTGTCATCTACAAACTTGATAACCAACCCTTCCACTGCTTCATCCAAATCATTTATAAAATTTACAAAGAGCAGGGGTCCCAGAACAGATCCCTTTAAGAGTAATCATAGTATGATTGAATACAGATGGAGGATGACATAGTTATATCTAAAACTAATGTATTATGCTTGAACAAGGGATACTTCAACAGGATGAGGGAGGAGTTGGCTAATGTGGACTGGGAGCACAGGCTATTTGGTAGGACAGTTGAGGAACAGTGGAATACTTTCAAAGAGATATTTCACAGTGCTCAACGAAAGTATATTCCAGTCAAAAGTAAGGACAGTAAGTGTGGGGAGAGCCAGCCTTGGATAACTGAGGAAATAAAAGATAGTATCAAATTAAAAGCTCATGTGTACAAAGTTGCAAAGAGTAGTGGGAGACTGGAGGATTTGGAAAACTTTAAAAAGCAACAGAGAACAACTAAACAAATAAAGAAAGGGAAGATAGAGTATGAAAGTAAATTAGCACAAAATATAAAAACAGATAGCAAAAGTTTTTATAAATATATAAAGCGGAAGAGGTTGGTTAAAGTCAATATAGGTCCCTTGGAAGACGAGAAGGGGAAATTGCTATTGGGTGATAAGGAAATGACTGAAGCATCGAGTGACTATTTTGCGTCAGTCTTCATGGCGGAGGACATGTCTAATATGCCAAAGAATGATGTTATGGACGAAATGGGAGGTGAGGACCTTGATAAAATCACTGTCACTAAAGAGATGGTGATGAGCAAACTAGAGGGCCTGAAGTTAGATTAGTCACCTGATCCTAATGGAATGCATCCCATGGTGCTGAAGGAATTAGCGGAGGTTATAGTAGACGAGTTGGTAATCATTTATCAAACCTCTCTACTCGGGGCAGGTCCCGGCGGATTGGAAGACAGCAAATATCACGTCACTTTTTAAAAAAGGATGTAGGCAAAAGACAGGCAACTATAGACCAGTTAGCTTAACATCTGTAATATGTAGCTGTCATTAAGGAAGAAGTAGTGAAACATTTAGAAAGGAGTGGTTTCATTAGGCAAACGCGTGGATTCAGAAAGTGCAGGTCCTGTTTGACAAACTTAATGGAGTTCTTCGAGGACATAATGAGTGCAGTGGAGAGAGAGGAACAGGTGGATGTCATATACTTGAATTTCCAGAAGGTGCTCGATAAGGTGCTGCACAAGAGACTTACAAATAAGATACGGATGCATAGAGTTGGAGGAAGTGTATTGGCATGGATAGTGGATTGGTTAAACAATAGAAGGCAGAGAGTTGGTATAAATGGGTGTTTCTCCGGTTGGCAATCAGTGGTGAGTGGGGTGCCGCAGGGGTTGGTGCTGGGCCCGCAGCTGTTTACCATTTATATTGATGATTTTGAAGAGGGGACTGAGTGTAGCGTAGCAAAATTTGCTGATGGCACTAAACTAAGTGGAATAGCAAATTGTACAGAGGATGTGGAGAGTTCGCAGAGGGATATAGATATGTTAAATGAGTGGGCCAAGGTCTGGCAGATGGAATAAAACATCGGTAAATGCGAGATCATCCACTTTGGAAGGAATAATAGAAAAGCAGATTATTATTTAAATGGTGAAAGATTTGCAGCATGCTGTTGTGCAGAGGGACTTGGGAGTGCTTGTTCATGAATCACAAAAAGTTGGCTTACAGGTGCAACAGATTATTAAGAAGGCAAATGGAATGTTGGCCTTCGTTGCTAGAGGGATTGAATTCAAGAACAGGGAGGTCATGCAGCAACTATACAGGATACTGGTGAGGCTGCACCTGGAGTACTGTGTGTAGTTCTGGTCTCCATACTTGAGGTAGGATATACTGGCTTTGGAGGCAGTGCAGAAGAGGTTCACCAGGTTGATTCCAGGGATGAAGGGGTTAACCTATGAGGAGCTATTGAGTCGCCTGGACTATACTCTCTGGAATCCAGAAGAATGAGAGGGGATCTTATAGAAACATACAAAATTTTGGAAAGGATAGTTAAGATCGAAGTAGGGAAGTTGTTTCCATTGGTAGGTGAGACTAGAACTAGGGGACGTTGCCTCAAGGTTCAGGGGAGAAGATTTAGGATGAAGATGAGGGGAAACTGTTTTACCAAGAGAGTGGTAAATCTGTGGATTTCTCTGCCCAGGGAAGCAGTTGAGGCTTCTTCACTAAATATATTTAAGAAACAGATAGGTTTTTACATAATCAGGGAATTAAGGGTAATGGGGAAAAGGCAGGTAGATGGAGCTGAGTTTACGGACAGATCAGCCACGATCTTATTGAGTGGTGGGGCAGGCTCGATGAGCTGGATGGCCTACTCCTGCTGGTATTTCTTATGTTCTTAGAACTCCACCGGTCACTGATCTCAAGGGATAATACTCTGCATCTGCAAGCCAGTTCTGTATTCACACAGCGAACTTTCCTTGGATTTCATACCTACTGACTTTCTGAACGAACCTATCGTTTGTGTGTGTGTGTGTGTGTGGGGGGGGGGGGGGGGGGTTGGGGCCTTACAAAATGCCTTTCAAAAATCCATATGCATCATTACCACTGCTCTTCATTAATGTGCTTTGTCACATCTGCAAAGAACTAATTCAGGTTTCTGGGACATGGCCTGCCCCTCACAAAGCCATGTGGACGATCCTGAATCAGACTATGCTCTCCAAATAATCAAATATCATGTCTCTAATAATCCCCCCCAATAATTTGCCTGCCATTGAAGCAAGACTCTTGGTCTGTAATTCCCAGATTTATTCCTACTCCCTTTCTTGAGCAAAGGAATAACATTTGCCACCCTTAAAGCATCTGATAAAACTTGTTCAAAGTGTTAAAAATGACAATGAGCAGTGCTAGATGCAGTGAAACTTTGGGAGGAGAAAAAGGATTGTCCCAGACTATTCAGGAGGTCATCAAGCAACACCAAAAAAAAACACAGCTCTATTACTGAGACAAGCATTTTCTTTGTTTTAAAAAGAAAATCATCTCATTGTCTCCATATTTGCAAATTGAAACTGAATTGATGAGTGTTTGGATTGTGGCTTTTATGAATGATCCTTCCAGGGTGCTAGTGACCGAGAGGAATTGTGTCCTAACTGAACAATATATCTTGGCATTACTCATTGTCAATTCAAACATTGATTGTTCACATCACTGGGCCCTAATGCTTGCTTTAATATTAATCACAGGTAAATGCGAAATAGAAGAAAGGCACTTCCAGCTGTGAGGAACAACTTCAGTTCTGATGGTGGAAGACATGCCTGTCCCAGTGAACTGTGAGAGCCAGACTGACAGTACTATCAGTGCTTTGGGTATATGTTATTCCCATTACTGACTGGTTGCTTTGCATCTGTTCCTGACAATGTAGACTTATCAGTAACATACACAAGATGCTGGAGGAATTCAGCAGGCCAGGTAGCATCTATTCAAAGGAGTAAACAGTCGACGTTTCAGACTGAGACCGTTCATCAGTTCCTCCAGCAGTTTGTGTGTTGCTGGGATTTTCAGCGTCAGCAGATTTTCTCTTCTTTATAGACACTTCTCAATTAGTTTTCTTTGTTTCTCCCCCCAGGTATTTATTATTTTATATATGGGAAAAAATAATAATTGTACCTATTAGTAGGTTCTAACCTCATGGGCCAAATGCATTTTATAATGTGCATAATCTCCCCAAAGTTCTTGATGAAATTCTAGCCTGCAACTCCTTCTACATACTTGATCACTCACTAGGTGAGCCAAGCATTGTTCGTTTGAAGTCTGGATATCATTTAAATTATGTATAAATCAACATTTTATTTAAGCCTGTACCTTTTATTTAAATGTAAGTTATCTCCAATTGTAGGTTATTATTACTGTCTGATAACTTTCCCTCACCGTCTAGAAAACCTTGAATAGTTTGTATTTCATTGCAAAGTTTTTATAACTGTGCATACATCTCCACCTCAACAGACATTGATCACTTAGAACCATCATATGACTCACATATGACTCCATCTCCAACACCCCCCCCCCAGAGTGAAGGAGGATGACATGCTAGAATTATGTAAAATTATGAGAATCATAGATAGGTTGCATTAGCAACGTCTTTTTCATATGTTAGTGTTTATCGAAAACGAGGGAATAGGTTTGTGGGAAGAAGGTGGTTTAAAGGGGATCTGATGGGAACATTTTTCACACTTGATCTGGAACTCTGCCAGAAGAGGGTGAAATCAGATACAATCACAATGTTTGAGAGACATGTGGATAGGTATAGTACTTGAAAAGGCTAAAGATACAGTCTTAATGCAGGAACATGTGATTAGTGTAGATGGGAAAAAGTCAACATTTCTCTGTTCTATAACCTTTGATTAGGTTTCAGGCAGTATCTGCTCCTTGGCATCTCTAGTTTGTTTAGTACAAAGGCTGATTTTCACAGACAGAGGCAGTTTGCAGCTGTCACTACAAAATAGGAAGGCTGCTTCCTTAGTGGAATGCATTATTTCTGTCTTTGTCAAGTGTATCAGAAGGTTTCTTGTGTCAGTACCAGGCCCTTTGCAGCCTGTATTGAATGGAACCTTTAGTGCAGATTTAGAGATGACTGACAGCTATTTGAAATAGAGAAGAGGAAAAAATTTTTTAGCCAGAGGGTGGTGAATCTGTGGAATTCATTGCCATTGATGGCTGAGCAGGCTATGTCATTGGGTATATTTAAGGCTGAAGTCAATAGGTTCTTGATTAATTAGGACATCAAAGGTCATGGGGAGAAGGCAGGAGAATAGGTGTTAAGAGGGTAATAAAACAGCCATTATGGAATGGTGGAGCAGACTCAATAGGCTGTATGGCCAAATTCTCACTCTAGTTATGATTATTTCAGTTGCTCAGCTTCATAGTTTACCACATCAGAAATATGTGTTTGGTGCCTCTTTTCAGATTGGTGTTAGTAATGTTTCCAGTCCCCAGCTTTGCTTTCAACTGGTGTGCCTGTCTCGTTGGGACAAAGTTGATGCCTCCACTACCCACACCTGAAAAAGAACTGTCATAAAGATAATTCCTCTTGAAATTAGGAAGGCTAACACAATTGTTCAATTCCAGGGCAACTGAATGTAAAAGGAGGGAAGATGTACTCGAGTACGGTGTTGGGAAGTGTATGATAATATATTTTGGTAAAAAGAACAATAGTGCAGACTGTTATCAAATGGGGAGAAGGTTCAAACATCGGGTGCAGAAGGACTTGGGAGCCCTTGTGCAAGACTCCCAGAAGATTAATTCACAGGTTGAGTCTGTGGTAAAGAAGCGAAATGCAATGTTGGCATTTATTACAAGGAGAATAGAATATAAAAGCAATGAGATAATGCTGAGCCTTTACAAGACACTTGTCAGGCTGCACTTGGAGTATTGTCAACAATTTTGGGCCCCATATCTCAGAAAGGATGAGTTGTCATTGGAGAGAGTCCAGACGAGGTTGATTCTGGGAATGAAAGGGTTAACATGTGAGGAGCGTTTGGCAGCTTTGGGCCTGTACTCACTGGAATTTAGAAGAACGCGTGAGGATCTCATTGAAACCTACCGAATGTTGAAAGGACTAGATAGTGGATGTGGAAAGAATGTTTCCACCGGTGGGGGTGTCCAGAACTAGAGAGCACAGCCTTAAGATTGAGCGGTAGCCCTTTAGAATAGAGGTAAGGAGGATTTTTTTTTTTAGCCAGAGAGTAGTGAATCTGTGGAATGCTCTGCCACAGACTGTGGTGGAGGCCAAGTCCATCTATATATTTAAGGCGGAAGTTGATTGTTTCCTGATCGGTCAAGGTCATCAAAGGGTATGGTGAGAAGTCAGGTGTTTGGGGTTGAGTGGGATCCAGGATCAGCCATGGTGGAATAGCAGAGCATACTGGATGGGCTGAATGGCCTAATTCTGCTCTGTCTTATGGTCTAATTCTATATGGATTGTTAAGACCATATCTACGGTGTGGTGTACTGTGCTGGTCTTATAATAAGGAAGGATGTTAATTATGTAGGAGTCATTACAGAAGGTTAACTAGACTAATATCTGAATTAGACCATATAAGGAAAGGTCTCTCCATGAGATTATAAGAATGATAGCAGATTTGATTGAAACTTAGAAGATTCTTGCAGGTCAGATGTGGAGATATGTTCTGTCATAAGAAAATTGAGGACTGGGTTATTGTTTAAAAATAAAAGGTTGCTCAATTTGGACATCAGTCAATGAAAGCAAGCATGCAGGTACAGCAGGCAGTGAAGAAAACTAATGGCATGCTGGCCTTTATAACAAGAGGAATTGAGTATAGGAGTAAAGAGGTCCTTCTGCAGCTGTACAGGGCCCTGGTGAGACCCCACCTGGAGTATTGTGTGCAGTTTTGGTCTCCAAATTTGAGGAAGGACATTCTTGCTATTGAGGGAGTGCAGTGTAGGTTCACAAGGTTAATTCCCGGAATGGCGGGACTGTCATATGTTGAAAGATTGGAGCGACTGGGCTTGTATACACTGGAATTTAGAAGGATGAGAGGGGATCTGATTGAAACATAAAAGATTATTAAGGAATTGGACACACTGGAGGCAGGGAGCATGTTCCCGCTGATGGGTGAGTCCAGAACTAGAGGCCACAGTTTAAGAGTAAGGGGTAGGCCATTGAGAACAGAGATGCGGAAAAACTTTTTCACCCAGAGAGTGGTGGATATGTGGAATGCTCTGCCCCAGAAGGCAGTGGAGGCTAAGTCTCTGGATGCATTCAAGAGAGAGTTAGATAGAGCTCTTATAGATAGTGGGGTCAGGGGATATGGGGAGAGGGCAGGAACGGGGTACTGATTATGTATGATCAGCCATAATCACAGTGAATGGCGGTGCTGGCTAGAAGGGCCGAATGGCCTACTCCTGCACCTACTGTCTATTGACATGTACAGTCAACTATTTTCTTGAAAGGGGGTGATACATTTGTAACACTCTTCCTCAAAGGGTGCTGAGACCAGTCTTTGAATTTGTGCTGCATGATTGTGTAGTGGTTGGCATTACATTATTACAGTGCCAGAGACCAGAGTTCAATTATGCCACTGTCTGTAAGGAGTTTCTACATTTTCCCTGTTTCTGTGTATTTTTCTTCCAGCTGCTCAGTTTTCTTCCCACATTCCAAAGATGTGCAAGTCACTAGGTTAATTGATGACTTGGGTGTAAATCAGCGGCACAGGCTCACTGGGCTGGAAGGGTCTGTTGTCATGCTGTATCTCTAACATAATAAAAAAAGATTAAAGAATGATAGATGAACATTTAATAAGCAGAGCTGAAGTTACAATCAGCTCAGCAACAATATTTAAAGATTTGAGTGATGACCACCACCTGTTCAAACTCATGTTGGAAAACTTTTGCATTAAGCCATTAAACTGAATGGCTTGTTGGTAAAGACTGGATTTTGTGAATGTGTTGTTTTATTTATTCATCTTTGGTTGCTGCTTTAAAGGCAGTATTAGGCATTTAAGGTCATTGCTACAAGGGCATTTAAGAATCCATTCTTAACTGGCCTTGAAGTGGTGGTGAATTGTCTTTTTGGGCATCTGCTGGTGAAGATGCTTCCACAAAGCTACTGGGTAAGGAATTTGAGGATTCAGATCCAGTGATGTTGAAGAACAGATGATACATTTCCTAATCAGGATAGTGTGTGACTTGGAGGGAAACTTACTGGTGAAGGTGTTCCAGTGTAACTATTGACTCAGTGCTGCTTGATGATGTGTTTGGCAGTACTGTTCAATTAGCCGGGATGAATAAGGACAGTTCATTGTGTAGGCAGTGCACATTGGAGCCAATGCATTAGTGGTGGAGGGAATAAATTTTTAGGATGGTCAATGAGGTGACAGTTGAGTGGATCTTACTGTCTTGGATGGATCAAGCTTATTGCGAGTTTTTGGAGCTGTACTCATTCAGGCCAGTGGAGAGCTATTCCATCTTACTCCTGATGTGTCTCGTAGTTGGTGAATAGACCTTGGGATGTGTGGGGTGGGGGGGGGGGAGAAGAATGTGTACGAGGAGATGAATCACTTGCTGCAGTAGACTCAGCCTCAGAGCTATTCTTGTAGCTGCAGTATTTATGTGGCTGCTACAGCAGAGCTTCTGGTCCATTGTGACACCCAGGGGAACAAGGTCCATAGCACTACTATCATTGATTACCTTGTCATCTCAAGTATCTAAAGCATGTGTGGAAGACACTTGCACCAGCAATGCCATCCTGACTGCCCCTAATTTGGCCATGACTTTCCAAACGTTGATACATCCTAGCCCCAAGAATCCTCTCCAGTAACTTCTAACACTAACGTGAGACTCACCAGGCTACCAGTTTCCAGCACTATCCCTATTTGTTTTCTTGAATAATGGGACAACATTAGCTACTTGCCAGTCTTCTGAGACTTCACCTGTAGTTAGAGAGGATACTGTTACGTACCCCGTAACTGGGTCACTTACCAGCAAAGATAGAGAGGTCTGTTGAAGTCTGATGGTACTATTTTTAAAAGTCTTTATTTATAAAGGGGCACAAAAATAAGGTTAATACAAACATTCAGATAATATACGTCGTCAATACTCAATCTAAAGCGTGGGTATAGTAATAATCATCAATAAGAAATCGCTCTATCATTTGTCTAGGGGATAAAATATTGTTCAATGGAAATATAAAAGTCACTCAGTTTCTGCAGGCTTCAGCCTTTGGGGACCGCTGGGTTTTCACTTGTTGGAGAGAGAGAGATTTGTGAGAAAAGAAACTTGCCCGGGTCTTTTGACGAGGCCAATCCATTGAGTCGGGGGAGTTGGTTCCCCGTTGTTAGTTCAAGAAAATTGTTTCTGTGGTACCCGCCACCGGCTCCCAGGCAAGGGAACCGAACGCACGTGGCTTCCTTCAAATGGCTGCCCGCTATTACTGGATCGCTAGCGTGTCTTCTGGTGCGTCTGAGGGGCCGTCTTTACAGCCCCTCTTTTATCTTGACTCGCAGGGTAGTAGATGTCAATCAGGTTGGGGGTGATGCAATCTCTCTCTCAACCAGCCCACTTTGCCCGAGGGCTTGCACGTAGCCCAGTCCCCAATCCACAAATGTGTCTCCAAGAGACAATGGCCAATGTCGCGTTATTTTGCATCGCTGGGGAACGAGGCATCCGGCACGTCTCTCTCCCATTTCCTGGGTCCACTGACTCACCCTCCCTTTAGTGCTCTTGCGATTCTCACAAGGGAGGGGGCTGCGGGCAGGACACCTGCGATTCTCACAAAGGAGGGGGCTGCGGTCATAACAATACAAAGATCCTGGTCAAGGCTCCAGCAATCGTACCTCTTTCTTATCTCCATAAACTGTGGTATACAGACCCTAGAAGCTTATCCATCTTAAAGTTCTCTAATAGATCCAATACTACCTCCTCCATTATCTCAAAATGTCCTAGCATATCAATGAGCTCAACACTGATCTCACAATTGTCTGTCTTCCTTGAAAAATGCTGACACAAACATCCTCTGCCTCCAAGCCTATGTTCTTGAGTTGTCGTACCCTCTTCTTAGTTATTCTCATGTTCTTGATTTATGAGTTGGATTCCTTGGGGTTCTCTTTAATCCTATTTGCCAAGGATTTTTCATGGCCCCTCCAGGTTTTCCTTTTTCTGAGTTCTTTTCTAGTTTCTTTATAATCTTCAAGGGCCCTGTTTGATGTTGAACTTTCTCGGCTTTGCATATGTTTCCTTTTTCTTCCTGACTAAACCAACCATTTCTCTAGACATCCAAGTTTCCCTTACCTTGCAGTCCATGCCCTTCTTTCGTACTGAAACATATCTGTTCTGTATTTTACAGTTTGACTTTAAACACTGTAAAATGTGCACTTGCACAAGGTTAAATGTGCACTTGCAAGCTGTTGTCAATTCACGCTTCCTTGATCCTGCCTAACACTCTCATAATTTGCCCTATTCCAATTTAATTCTCTCCCGTAAGGTGCATACTTATCCTTATCAGTAGCATTTCTAAAGCTTAAAGAATTATGGTCACTGCTTCCTCACTGTTCTTCCACTGAAAGGTCAGTCACCTGGTCAGGCTAATTTTCCAGCACCGGGTCCTGAATGGCCCCTCCTTTTGTTGGCTGTCTACATACTAATTTAAGAAATCCTCCTTAATACACCTAACAAATTCTGCCCCATCCAAACCTCTTGCACTAAGGAGGTCTCAGTCATAATTTGGTAGTTGAAATCACCCACAAAAGCTACTCTGTTTTTACACCATTTCCTAATCTGTGTGCATATCTGTTCCTCATCATCCCATTGGCTATTTGGTAGGTTGTAGTTTTATCCCAACAGTGATAGCATCTTTTTTTACTTTTGAGTTCTACCCATATAGACTCAGTGGAAGAGCCTTCATTATGTAACCTCTGAGGACAGCGGTAATATTGTCCATGATTAGAAATCCAACTCCTCCACTTCTTTGCCTCCCTACAATCTAACCCTGGAACATTAAGTATCTAGTTCTATCCCTCTCACAACCAAGATTCTCAGATGGCCACACATCATGGTTCCATCTACTAATCTATGCTGCAAGTTCATCACCCTCACCCTTGGTACTCCTGGCATTAAAATAATGACATTTCAACCTGTCGGTCCCACCACATTTTTTATCTTGTCTTTACCCATTGATCTGTACATCCTTACTGGTTATTTGCTCCAAGACATTCTGACATCCTGGAGGCATCACACTATCTGCCTCGTTTGCAGCCACAGAATCTCCTGACTGTCCGCCAACAATTGAGTCTTCTATGACTATTGCTCTGTCTGGCTTGACTCTTCCCTGCAGAGTCTCAAGAGCTGACCACAGTGACAATAACCTGGTTCCTGCTGCTGTGCCTTAATAAGTCTTTCCCATCCCTCTCCTCTTCCTGACTGAATTAACCACTTCTCTCGACATTCAAGGTTTCCTTGGATGCATGTACACACCCCAAATTCCTGAGTGAGGTCCCACAAATGGATGGTGCAATTCACGGCAGTCAGCAGAACTAAATGCACGCATGCAATCCAGTTTGTCTTTCAACCAATCAAACACTGGAGGGCAGTACTGACAGGAGAGGCCAGATCTCTTCTTTCTCCACCCTCCCCCACCCACCCCTCATACCGCCCGAACAGAGCTACATCACCTCTGGCATCTTCTTTCCTGGACTGCAGTAGCAGGCAAGCCTATGGCTTGCGCTCTATAGTCCTCACTACAACTAAGGAGACGCAATTTCCTCACTGCCTGTCTTACCAACAAACAAGGCATCTTACAATATCAATGTCCAGCAGGGTTCTGCGATTGCAGGAGAAACGTTCAAGGCAATCACCAGCTGTTACAATGCACGCCACCTTTGCACACCAACTCTGATGCCTTCCTGTAGCAGACGGAAGCATGGTCCACACCAAATCCAGCTCCTTCTACTCCTCCACAAATGAGAAGCTCACTGATGTGGTATGACTGCTGTACCCAAAGTTCTTAAAGTCCAGCATTGTCTTGCAATCATAAAGAAGTCATTTTCAAAAACAGAAAAAAAACACCTATTGTTGGCCCCCGAGGGGTCACTGCATCCGAGCGCACTGCCATCTTATCAGATTTATGTCCAGTTCCAGCTTTGTCACATGGTCAGTCAGGAGCTACAGCTGGTGCACTTTCTTCAGGCGAAGTTAGCAGGGACACTTCAGGCAGAATACTTTAAATACACTGCCCTCATCAATATCTTGTCACTTTAGGGGAAAAATGCCAGTATCAAATACAGGTGTCCCCCACTTTACGATACTTGGCTTTTACAAAAGACCTACATTAGTAACCTGTTTTCACATTACAAAAAGGATTTTTGCTTTTACGGAATTTTTTCCCATATAAATTAATGGTTCTTTGCTTTACGCCATTTCGGCTTAAGAAAGGTTTCATAGGAATGCTCTACCTTTGTAAGGGGGGGGGGATCCAAATGTAAACTAAATCCATTCTTAAGACATAAGAGCTCAAGTGATAACATGGCACCAGAGAGTAGTACTGTAACTCCTTCTGTGCAGCTCTGAAGGGAGTAATCAGATATTCACATTTATGGCTACTACAGCTGAAATCTACTGTCACAGCCATGGATACAGTACTTCAGTAAGCAGCATTGTAGTAGGACTTACTTAAAAACTCAATTGATCTTCGAAATCAGCAAGCTCTGGACTGCAGACCAGCCAGTTTGTGACAGCCAACAGTTTGGGCTGCAGGCAAAACAGAAATGCAGAGCCCTGAGGTCCCCACTCCCTACTATGTACAGTCTCTAGAAAGTAAAATTGAAGACATCAGAGCAAGTTTGCAGTACCAGAGGGACATCAGGGACTACTCTGTACTTTACTTCATAGGGATGAGACTTACCCCTAGCACTGTGGTCATAATGCTGCAGGGTTTCACCTTTCACTGCATGGGTATCGGGTAGATGGCAGAGGTGGCAGTGTTTGCTTCAGGTTAACTCATTGTGGTACACCTACGTGGTGGTTCTATCTCAGTCCTGCTCACCTGACCTGAACACCCAGCAATCAAGTTTTGTGCATTTGCTTGCTGAAAGAATTTTCCACCACCATCTGGGTACCGGTGTACATTCCATCTTGGCCGACATCAGGCAGGCACTGGAGGAGCTGCGCAAATGTGATCAGCAGTCATGAGACTGCACACTTTCTTGCATCATTGCAAGAATCATTGCAATGATTCAAATCATTGCAGGGGACTTCAACCAGGCCAGCTTAAATTCTCTGACCAACTGCCATCAGCATATCCCCTGTGGAACCAAATAAGCCAACACACTTGACCAGTTATAACACCATCAAGAATACCTACCTTGCCATCCCACACCTGCACTTTGGTAAGTTGGATCACTTGGCTGTATTTCTTTATAATAGGCTGAGATGGAGAACCATTGCACCAGTGAGGACAGTGACGGTATGATCAAGGAAGGAGGAGGAGTGCTAGCAGGACAGATTTGAATCAGTGGACTGGACAGCATAGAACATAGAAAACCTACAGCACAATACAGGCCCTTTGGCCCACAAAGCTGTGCTGAACATGTCCTTACCTTAGAAATTACTTAGGATTACTCATAGCCCACTATTTTTCTGAGCTCCATGTACCTGTCCAGGAGCCCTGTCGTATCCATCTCCACCACCGTCGCTGGCAACCCATTCCATGCACTCTCTGTAAAAATAAAAATAAACAACAACAACTTACCCCTGACATCTCCTCAGTACCTACTTCTAAGCACCTTAAAACTGTGCCCTCTTGTGCTAGCCATTTCAGCCCTGGGCATCTTTTAATCTGAAGTAATATGCCACATTTGTCGTGACTTCGATCCATACTCAAACCAAAAGCCATGGATTAACCAGAAGATCTACAGTCTGTTGAGGGCTAGACTTTCAGGAGCAAGGATCCAGAAGTCTACAAGAGGTCCAGGTACGATCTACTGAAGGCTATCTTAAGAGCGAAAAAGCTATTTCAAGTGAAGTTAGAGATAGAATTTGATGTGTTTCAGCTAAAGCAGGGTTTGCAGGATGCAGGCATACAAGGCAAAACTTAACATAATAAATGGCAGTGATGCTTCACTCCCAGATGTGCTCAATGCCTTTTATGCAGGCCTTGAAAGGGAGAAAAAAAACTGTACTGTGTGAAACCTGCAGCATCTGGTGACTCATTATGATATGTCTTAGTGGCTGACATCAGAAAATCTTTCAAGAGGGTAAACCCTTACAAGGTATATGACCATGATGGTGTACCTGGCAGGGCTCTGAAAACTCATGTAAACCAACTGGCTGGAGTGATCAAGGACATCTTTCTATCATTGCTACAGTTGGAGGTTCCCACCAGCTTCAAAAAGATATAAATTACACCGGTGTGCAAAAAGAGCAGGATGAGCTGCCTCAAAGGTTGTTGCAGTAGCACTTACATCTACTGTGATAAAGTGCTTTGAGAAGTTGGTCATGACTAGAATTAACTCTTGCCTCAGCAAGGAGCTGGTCCTGCTGCAATTTGCCTACTGTCACAATAGGTTTACAGTGGATGCAATCTCACTGGCTCTCCACTTGGCCTTGGACCACCTGGTCAACAGCAGTACCTACAACAGGCTGCTGTTTATCGATTATTGCCCAGCATTCAGCACCATCCTCCCCTCAGTACTAATCAATAACTTTCAAACCCTGGGTCTCTACCTCTCAATGCAACTGGATCCTTGACTTCCTCATTGGAAGATCGCAGTGTGGATCGGAAATAACATCTCCTCCTCGCTCGCAATGGACTCCGGCTCACCTCAAGCAAGCATGCTTTGCCCACTGCTTTACCCTCTGTGCCCACGACTCTGGCTAGGTACAACTCAAACACCATTTGTAAATACGCTGTTGACACAATTGTTGGCAGAATTTCAGATGGTGATGAGGTACAGAAGTGAGATGCATCAGCTGGTTGAGTGATGTTCTAGCAACATCCTTGCAGTCAATGTCAGTAAGATCAAGGAACTGATTGTGGACTTCAGGTAGGGGAAGTCAAGGAAACACATACTAGTCCTCTTCAAAGAGTCACCAATGGAAAGGGTGAGCAGCTTCTAGTTCCTAAGTGTCAGGATCTGAGGATCTATCCTGGGCTCACCCCATTGATACAGTTACAAAGAAGGTGCACCAGTGGCTATATCTCATTAGAAATTTGAGGAGATTTTTGTACATCTTCAAAGACTAGCAAAATTCTACAAAGGTGGTGGAGAGCATTGTGACTGGCTGCATCACTGTCTGGTAAAGCTGCACTGATGCACAGGATTTGAAAAAGCTGCAGAGGGTTGTAAGTTCAGCCAACTCCATCACTGGCACTTGCCTCCCAAGGAAATCTTCAAAAGGCAATGCCTCGAAGTCGGCATCCATCATTAACCATATAACCACATAACCATATAACAATCACAGCACGGAAACAGGCCATTCTGGCCCTCCTAGTCCGTGCCGAACTCTTAATCTCACCTAGTCCCACCTACCCGCACTCAGCCCATAACCCTCCACTCCTTTCCTGTCCATATACCTATCCAATTTTACCTTAAATGACACAACTGAACTGGCCTCTACTACTTCTACAGGAAGCTCATTCCACTCAGCTATCACTCTCTGAGTAAAGAAATACCCCCTCGTGTTTCCCTTAAACTTTTGCCCCCTAACTCTCAAATCATGTCCTCTCGTTTGAATCTCCCCTACTCTCAATGGAAACAGCCTATTCACGTCAACTCTATCTATCCCTCTCAACATTTTAAATACCTCGATCAAATCCCCGCTCAACCTTCTACGCTCCAGTGAATAGAGACCTAACTTGTTCAACCTTTCTCTGTAACTTAAGTGCTGAAACCCAGGTAACATCCTAGTAAATCGTCTCTGCACTCTCTCTAATTTATTGATATCTTTCCTATAATTCGGTGACCAGAACTGTACACAATATTCCAAATTTGGCCTTACCAATGCCTTGTACAATTTTAACATTACATCCCAACTTCTGTACTCAATGCTCTGATTTATAAAGGCCAGCATTCCAAAAGCCTTCTTCACCACCCTATCTACATGAGACTCCACCTTCAGGGAACTATGCTCTGTTATTCCTAGATCTCTCTGTTCCACTGCATTCCTCAATGCCCTACCATTTACCCTGTATGTTCTATTTGGATGATTCCTGCCAAAATGTAGAACCTCACACTTCTCAGCATTAAACTCCATCTGCCAACGTTCAGCCCCATTCTTCTAACCGGCATAAATCTCCCTGCAAGCTTTGAAAACCCACCTCATTATCCACAACACCTCCTACCTTAGTATCATCAGCATACTTACTAATCCAATTTACCACCCCATCATCCAGATCATTTATCTATATTACAAACAACATTGGGCCCAAAACAGATCCCTGAGGCTAGTCACCGGCCTCCATCCCGATAAACAGTTATCCACCACTACTCTCTGGCATCTCCCATCTAGCCACTGTTGAATCCATTTTATTACTCCAGCATTAATACCTAACGACTGAACCTTCTTAACTAACCTTCCATGTGGAACTTTGTCAAAGGCCTTGCTGAAGTCCATATAGACTACATCCACTGCCTTACCCTCGTCAACATTCCTCGTAACTACTTCAAAAAATTCAATAAGGTTTGTCAAACATGACCTTCCACGCACAAATCCATGCTGGCTACTCCTAATCAGATCCTGTCTATCCAGATAATTATAAATACTATCTCTAAGAATACACCAAGGACATGCCTTCTCATTACCCCTATTGGGAAGGATGTACAGGAACTGTTTCTTCCCTCCACCATCAGATTTCCTTGAACACCACCTTACTTTTTGCACTACTTATTTATTTTTTTATATTTACTATTGTAAGCTAATAGTAATTTATTTTTGTATTGCATGGTAGTGCTGCTGCAAAACAACAGATTTCATAACGTGTCAGTGAAAATAAGCCTGATTCTGAGTTTTCCATAAAATACATTAGATTCCCAGATCTATATGTAACTACTATGCTGCCCTTGAATTAAGGCATCATAATTGCCATCCTCCAGTCACCTGGCACTTTATTTGTGGCCTGGAAAGATTCTCTTGGACCCAGAGTAGGGTCCAAGAGCAGGACTTGTCTCCCTTGGCAGTCTGGAATAAATCTCATCAAGCCTGGGTGCTATCCACCTTTATGCCCATCTGATACTTCCTTTTTTAGTGCTGAAAGTTGAGAACAAGTTGCTGTGTCCCCATCCCAGATCTTTAAACTGAAGTAAAACTGATAATTTGGCACACTCAGCCCTCTGATGTTAGGTGCACACATTTTCTGGGCTGTAATGTGTTGTTCAGATTAATACTCCAATGCATTAAAGTGCTGCACAGCACAATAAGTTCCCCAGCAAACCAGTAAGTTTAAGTATAGTTCTGGGAACCAGGACCCTGGTCATTTTAAGGACAGTGCGAGAAACAGATCCCAAGCAGGCTGGGAGGGAGTATTTCTTGGTGTGCCTGGTACCATAGGCATCCGTTAGTCTCGTGAGATCACGGATTTGCGCCTTGGAAGGTTTCCAGGGCGCAGGCCTGGGCAGGGTTGTATGGGAGACCGGCAGTTGCCCAGCTGCAAGCCTTACCCTCTCCACGCCACCGATGTTGTCCAAGGGAATGGCACTAGGACCCAAGCAGCTTGGCTTGGCACCGGTGTTGTCACAGAGCAATGTGTTGTTAAGTGCCTTGCTCAAGGACACAACACTGCCTCAGCTGAGGGTCGAACCATTGACCTTCAGATCACTAGATCGATGCCTTATCCACTAGGCCACGCGCCAACACAACCTGTTGTGTTTGTAATACCAAACTATTACAATTTTGAAATTGTCAGATATCATTGGAGTTTTACTCCGCAATGTCTTTTTTCATAGTGAACACAATTGAGAAGTAGTTGTTTAAGGCCTTTGTCCTCTGGCTCCATGAACAAATTGCTATTTTAGAACATAGAATGTGGAATAGTACAGCTCAGGAACAGGTCCTTCAGCTCATAATGTTGTGCCAAAACAAATAAAACAGTATTCAAATGGCCAATTCAACTAATTCCCTCTGTCCATATCCTTCCTGGCAGATTGGTAGGAGGCAGCAAGTGGGAATAAAAGGATCCTTTTCTGGTTAGCTGCCAGTGACTAGAGGTGTTCTGCAGGGGTCAGTATGTGGACTGCTTTTTATGCTGCATATCAATAATTTAGATGATGGATTAGATGGCTTTGTGGTCAAGCTTGCAGATGGTATGAAGATTGGTGATGGGGCAGGTAGTGTTGAGGAAACTGTAGGCTGCAGGACAGATTAGGAGAATGAACAGGAAAGTGGCAAATGAAATGCAATGCTAGAAAGTGCATGATCATGCACTTTGGTAGTAGAAATAAATGTGCGGACTATTTTCTAAACAGAGAAAATCCAGGAATTTGAGATGTAGATGCTGAAGCTTTATAAGGCACTGGTGAGGCATCACCTTGAGTATTGTGAACATTTTTGTTCTCCTCTAAGAAAAGATGTGCTGGCATTGGAGCGAGTTCAGAGAAGTTTCACAAGGATGATTCCGGGAATGAAAGGGTTATCATATGAGGAACGTTTGATAGCTCTGGGTCTGTACTCGCAGGAATTTAGATGGGGGCTTGGGATCTCATTGAAACCTTTTGAGTGTTGAAAGGTCCAGACAGAATAGAGGTGAACAGTATGTTTCCCATGGTAGGACAGTTTAGGATAGTGGTCGCCAACCCGTCAATCGCGATCGACTGGTCGATCATTGAGACTTTCCCAGTAGATCCCCCAAAAAAATGAAAAATAAATACACAGATACTGTTGAGAGATTGTTTCCGGGATGTGGGGTTTTAGTTCCGTTCTTTGTGCCCAATGCGCATGCGTGTAGCTCCCCCGCACTACACAGTGTAATTCAGTGGTCCCCAACCACTGGGCCGTGAGGAAACGATATGAGTCAGCTGCACCTTTCCTCATTCCCTGCCCACTGTTGAACTTGAACCCATGCGAGGTCATCAGTCGCCTAAACGCAGTGATACCCTTGTGTGGCCGGCGGGAAGTGCTGTTGCTACTGGCCTGGAGCGCAGACAGATGGACACCTCTGAACCTGTTCACACCAAATGTTCATGGGGAACCCGGTGCTAAAATATTCGCAGACAACCTAATTTGGGCTCAGGGTTTCGTAAGTAACAGCAGCTACCTCGCTGCAATCTACTGAAGCAACTTTTGTCGGCTGATAGATCCTACGGGGGGGGGGGGGGGGGTGTGGGCCGGCGCCCTGCTGCACTCCTCGCTTGGTTGGTCGCTCTCTCTGGACTGCGGCCCCATCACGGGAACCTCCGGCCCTACCTTTGTCCTCTCACCCCACCCATGACCGGCCACACCTGGCCAAGGTGTTTGGTGGCAGGCGGGCGGAAGGCTGTCTAATGAGGCAATGAAGCCCTCAAAACTGCTTTGGTACCCTGAGTCCAAGCACCCTACACTTAAAGACAAACCCGCTGAGTTTTTTTCCAGTGGAAAAAATGTGAGCAAGCGGGACAGAAGCTAAATGCCAAGAGCCGCGAAAACTAAATTGTGGAATAGACTGGACATAAGGAACCTGCTTCAAATATCGCTGTATTCCGGTCGTGTTTAACACCCCCCCCCCCCCCCCCCCCCCCGTTAGCTGGTCCACAAGAATATTGTCAATATTAAACCGCTCCACGGTGCATAAAAGGGTGGGTACCCCTGGTATTCATACATTATTTCTACTTCCGGGTTGCGGGGTTTTACTTCCGGTCTTTTCTGCCCCGGTGCATATGTGTGTAACTAATTGATCTGGGGTTGATCTTGCCTTTCACTAAGGCTGAGGTAGGGGATCATGGGCTTAAAAAGGTTGGTGACCACTAGTCTTGGATAAAAGGGCATAGCCTTAGGATAGAGGGATGTCCATTTCAAACAGATGCAGAGAATTTTTTGTTAGCCAGGGGGTGGTGAATTTGTTACAGGTATCTGTGGAGGCTAGGTCACTGGGTGTAATTAAGGGAGAGATTGATAGGTTCTTGATTGGACAAGGCATCAAAGGTTACAAGGAGAAGGCTAGGGAGTGGAGCTGGGGGGTGGGGTGAAAAAAGGATCAGCCATGATTGAATGCTGGATCAGACTCTGGGCCAAATGGTCTAATTCTACTGCTATGTCTTACTATCTTATTTCCCTCATATTCATATGCCTACTTAAACATCTCTTAAAAGTCTTTAAGGTATCTGCCTCTACCACCACCCTAGGCAGCATATTCCAGGCATCTACCACTCTGTTTATATATTTAAAAAAATATGCCCCTCACATCTCCTTTGTAATTACCACCTTGCAGCTTAAATACATGCCCGCTAGCTTGAGACATTTTAATCCTGGGAAAGATATGCTGTTTGCCTATCTCTACCTCTTATAATATTATAAATCTCTTAGATCTTCCCTCAGTCTCCACCACTCCAGAGAAAACACCCCACGTTTGCCAAAGGTCTTGTTATAGCACACACCCTCTAATCCAGGAGGCAGTCTTTCTATGATGGGTTGACCAGAACTGTATGCAATACTCCAGATGTGGCTTAACTAGTTTTATAAGGTGCAATATAACTTCCTGACTTCTGAACTCGATTTCTCGAATAATAAAGGCAAGCATTCCATATACGAGGAAATCTGCAGATGCTGGAAATTCAAGCAACACACACAAAATGCTGGTGGAATGCAGCAGGCCAGGCAGCATCTATAGGAAGAAACACTGTCGACGTTTCGGGCCGAGACAAGGGCTTCTTCCTATAGATGCTGCCTGGCCTGCTGCGTTCCACCAGCATTCTGTGTGTGTTGCAAGCATACCATATATTGTTTTAACCACCTTACCAACTTGTATTGCCACTTTCAGGGGGCTATGAACTTGGACCTCAATCCCTCTGCTTCTCAACGCTGTTAAAGATCTTGCCCTTGGTGTACTGTTTGTTTACATTTGACCAACCAAGGTGCATCTCTTCATATTTGGCCAGGTTAAACTCAATCTGTTAATTCTCTATCCATAATATATCTATAATGGGGACATGAATCTGGAGCACCAGGTCAATAAGTGAAGGATCGGACAGGAAGGTAAATGTCGGGGAAATCTAATGGAGAGGTCAGACACTGAATCCATTTGGTTAAAACTTAAGAATAGGATGGGTGCAATCACACTGATGGGATTGTACTACAGACACCCCAATATCCACCGGGACATTGAGAACCAGATATATAAACAGATTAAGGGAATGTGTAAAAATAATAGGGTTGTAATCATGGGGGATTTCAATTTCCCTAATATAAACTGGGGCCCTATTGCAAGCGATTTAGATGGGGCAGAGTGTATCCAGGAGGATCTCTTAAAGCAATATGTAGATATTCTACCGAGTGGAGTGTCTGTACTGGACCTGCTGTTGGGTAATGAGTGGCTTTTCTCTGTGTGTGCAGTTAAGGCCCAATGACCACAACTCTTTAACTTCCAGATTAGCTACAGATAAAGATGGGTGTTGTCCCTGTGGGAGAGTTTTAAATTGGATCAGGGCAAATTATGAGGACATTAGGCAGGTCCTAATTAACACTCAACTAAGTGTTAATTGAGAACACCTTTTTTTTGTGGCAATTCCGCATCAGATGTGGAGGATATTTAAAGGTCAATTGCACAGAGTACAGGAAAGCTGTGTTCCTTGTAAGAAAGGAGGTCTGGGATGGAAAGGTATTAGAATCTTGAATGTCCTGAGAGGTAATGCATTTAGTCAAGAAGAAAAAGGCAAAGTATGTGAAGTTTTGGAAGTTGAGGTCAAACGGATCATTTGGGGATTATAAAGAAGGCAGATAAGAACATGAAGGGAATTACAAACGCCAGGAGGGGCTATGAAAAGTCCTTGGCAAGAAGGATTAAGGTAAATCTCAAGGCATTCTATATATACATCAAGAACAAGAGGATAACTAGGGATAGGGTAGGATAAAGAAGGGAATATTTGCTTGTACGCAGAGAATGTGAGTAAGGTCCGTAATGAATATTTTATCTCAGTATTTACCAAGGAAGAGGACCTGGAGGACTAGGAGATCAGAGCTGAGTACATAAATATGTTAGGGTGTGGAGGTTAATTGGGCCTCTGGACACAAGTGAGGTCCTGGAGGACTGACTACTGTTGTACCTCTATTTAAGAAGGGAACTAGGGAAAATCCTGGAAACTATAAACCAGTGAATCAAAGTCATAGAGAAATACAGCACAGAAACAGGCCCTATAGGTCATCTAGTTAATGCTGAAACCATTTGAGCTGCTTACTCCCATCGACCTGCACCAGGACTATAGTCCTCCATATCCCTACTATCCGTGTATCTATCCAAACTTCTGTTAAACGTTAAACAAAATGCTGGTGGAATGCAGCAGACCAGGCAGCATCTATAGGAAGAAGTACAGTCGATGTTTCGGGCCAAGACCCTTCGTCAGGCCTGGCATTTTGTGTGTGTTGCTTGAATTTCCAGCACTGCAGATTTCCTCGTGTTTGCGCTTAAACGTTAAAATTAAGTTTGCACACGTCATCTCATTGCATATTCTCACAACCCTCTAAGTGAAGCTGTTTCCCTTAACCTTTTCATCTTTCACCCTTAACCCATGACCTCTGGTCCATCCAACATCAGTGGAAAAAGTCTACTTGCATTTACCCTATCTATACCCCTCATAATTTTATACATCTCTATCAAATCTCCTCTCAATTTTCTATGTTCTAAAGAATACAGTCTTAACCTATTCAATCTTTCCTGGTAACTTGGGTCCTCCAGATCAAGCAAAAGCCTTGTAATTTTTCTCTGAACTCTTTCAATCTTACTTGCATCTTTCCTGTAGGTAGGTGACCAAAACTGCACACAATATTCCAAATTAGGCCTCACCAACATCTTTTACAAATTTAACATCCCATCTCCTCAATAGATTTAATTATGAAGGTTAATGTGTCGAAAGCTTTCTTTATGACCCTATCTATCTACCCATGACACCTCTTAAATTATGGGCCTGTATTCCCACTTCCCTTGATTCTACAGCACTCCTCAGTGCCCTACCGTTCACTGTTAGACATACCGTGGTTGGTTCTACCAAAGTGCAAAACCTCATGCTTATTTGCATTAAATTTCACCTGCTGTTTTTCCAGCTGCAAGCCATGACAGCCTTCTTCGCTGTCCACTACACGCCAAATTTTGGTGGTGTCTGCAAATTTGCTGATCCAGTTAACCATATTATCATCCAGATCATTGATTATAGATGACAAACAACAAAGGACCCAGCACAAATCCCTGCAGCACATCACTAGCTACCGGGCTCCAGTCAGAGAAGTAACCCTCTACTACCACTCTCTTGCTTCTCCCACAATTCAATTTATTACCTCAACCTGAATGCCAAGCAACTGAACCTTTGTGACCAGCCTCATATGCAGGACCTTGTCAAATGCCTTACTGAAGTCCACATAGACTACATCCACTGCCTTATCTTCAACTACTTCCCTGGTAACTTCCTCGAGAAAAGATTGGTTAGACATGACCTACTATGTATGAAGCCATGTTGACTATCCTTAATTAGTCCATGTCTATCCAAATGCTTATATTTGGATATTATATTGAATGCTTAATTATATGGTCCCTTAGAATACCTGGCAATAACTTTACCACAACTGATGTCAATCACCCGCCTATAATTTCCTGGTATCTCTTTAGAGTCTTTTTTAAACAGTGGAACAACATTGGCTATCCTCCAATCCTCTGGTACCTCCTCTGCCTCTAAAGATGTTTTAAATATCTCTTCTAGGGCTCTAGCAATTTCTGCACTTGCCTCCCTTAGGGTCCAAGGAAACACTTTATCAGGTCCTGGGGATTTATCCACTGTGATTTTACATCAGTTGTAGGAAAATTGCTGGAGAAAATTATTAGGAATAGGATATATGAGCCAGCATGGGGCAGGCTGTGTCTTGAGTTTTGATGAGAGAGGTTGATAAAGGTAGAGCAGTGGAAGTTGTCTACGTGGATTTTTGTAAGGCATTTGACAAAGTTCCACATGAGAGGCTAATCCAGTAGATTAGTATGCATGGGGTCTGTGGTGAATTGGCTGTTTGGATTCAGGACGGGCTTGTGCATTGATGACAGGGTAGTAATCAAAGGGTCTTAATCGAGCTGGGGATCTGCTGTGACCTCTGCTGTTTGCAGTGAATATAAATGATCTGGATAAAAGTAGATGTTGACAAGGAATAGTTGTTTCCCAAGGTTGAAATGTCTAATACCAGAGGCCATGCATTGAAGATGAGAGGTGGTAGGTTTGAAGGGGATGCGATGGGTAAGGTTTTTACTCAGTCCACATCACCTCATCAAAGAACTCAGTCAAGTTAGTAGGACGTTACCTGCCCTGTACAATGCCTCACTGGCTCTCCCTAATTTCAGCAAGTGTTCATAAATCCCATACCCAAGAATTCGCTCCAGTACCTTCCCTACTAGTGAAACTCACCAGTCTATAGTTTCCAGTATCTCTTGGTTTGCTTCTTGAATAATGGAACATCAGTTACTCACCAGTTCTCTGAGACTTTGCCTGTAACTAAAGACAAAAAGATATTGGTCAAGGCCCCAACAAGGGCACCATGGTAGCGAAGCAGTTAGTATGATGCTATGACAGCTTGGGGCTTCGGATCTTGGAGTTTAATTGCAGCATCCTCTGTAAGCAAGTTTGTGTATTCCTTCCTGTGTACGTGTGGGTTTCCTCCAGGTGTTCTCATTTCATCGCACAGTCCAAAGATGTAGTGGTTAGTAGGTTAATTATTCATTGTAAATTGTCCTGTGATTAGGCTAGGGTTAAATCAGTGGGTTGCTGTGGGGTGCCACTCGAAGAGCTGGAAGTGCCTTTCCCATGTTGGGCCTCTAAATAAACAAACAGATAAATTATGTCTCTTCACTTGCCTCTCTCAATAATCTGGGGTATATCTCATCAGGCCTTGGGGCTTCTACCTTAATGCTCTTTAAAAAAAAACCTCCTTTACTTTGAAATGTCCTAGCATATTAATACTTCCATCACTAATCTCCCTATACTTTATGTATGTTCTCCTTGGTAAATTCTGATGTAAAGTTCCTCATTAAGGGCATCGCCCACATCCTCCGCATCCAACAAATGTTCCCCCTTTATCTTGAATGGTCCTACCCTTTCGCTAGTTATCCTTTTGTTCCTGATGTATGTTTACAATGCCTTGGGATTCTCTTTAATCTTACTTGCCAAGGACTTTTCATGGCCCCTCCTGGCTTTCCTAATTGTCAAGAGAGTTCTTTAGGTTTTTTATAATCCTCAAGGGCAGGGTTGCCCTTAAGCAACAATCCCTAATGGACTGTTAGTCAAAGTTCAAATTAAATTTATTTTCGAAGTATGTGCATGTTACCATATTCTAGCTTGAGGTGCATTTTTTTTGCAGGATTATAGGGAAAAAGAAATACAATAGAATTTTACCACAAAACTATGCATGAACAAAGACTGACAAACACCAATGTGCAAAAGAAGACAAACTGGACAAAAAAATCTGAAAGCATGAGTTGTAAAGCGTCTTTGAAAGTGAATCTGTAAGTCATAGAATTAGTTCAGAGTAATGGTGAATGAGGTAATCCACAGCAGTTCACAGCACAGCCTTACTGTTTCTGAACCTGTTGGCCTGGGATCCAAGGCTTCTGTAGTAGTGAGAAGAAGGCATAGCCTAGATAGTAGGTTTTTAATGAATGCTGTGTTCTTGTGACAGCATTTCATGTAAATGTACTCAATGGAGGGGAGCTTTGCCTGTGGTGTACTGGGTTGCATCCACTATCTGTAGTATTTTCCACCCTAGCTATTTGTATTTCCATACCAGACCTTAATACAACCACTGTAAGAAAGTAGAGTAGCTGTCATGTCTTGTTTTTGTGCTGGTCCCAGTAGAGATCATCTGATATATTGAAACAAACAGATATAAAGTTACTAACCCTCTTTGCCTTGATTTCTGAAGAAAACGAGCTCCTGGAGCTCTTTGGTTTTGCTGATGCTGAGTGAGTATTTGTTGTGGCACTATTAACCAACCTCCCTGCTATATACCAATGTACACATATACCAATTCAGCCAATAACAGGGCTGTCATTACCAAACTTATATATGGTATTTGAGTTATACTTAATCATAATTGTAAAGTAAGTAGAACAGTGGCTTTGAGCTCAGCCTAGTGGTGCACTAGGATCTAGTTGCACATACCTTCATTGTCCAGGTGTTCTAGGGTTGAGTGAAGAACCAATAAAATGGCATCAGCTGTTGATCTGTTGTGATAGGAAAATTGGAGCAGATCTCAGGCAGGAGTTGATTGCTCCATAACCAATCACTCGAAGCACTTGTTCACAGTGAGTGCAAGTCCTACTAGACAGTAGTTATTGTGGCAGGTCACTAAGACTGGTATGATTGATGTCTGAGTTGAAGCAGATGGGTACCTCATACTGCCAAAGTGAGAGGTTGAAGGTGTCCATAAACACTCCAGCTGGTTGATTAGCACAGTTCTTCAGTACGATTAACTATGTCCAGATACATCCTCCTGAAGACTGAGATCACTGAATCGTTGGGGGCTGTGGGAGTTCATGAAGGCGCCAAAGCAAGCTTTAAAGGTATTGGGTGTGAAACAATTGCATATATGTTTGGTTTTGCTTTGGATGTGGCAGTGGCATTCAGGTCCTGTCACAGTTTTCTGTCATTGGTTTAGTCTGGAACTGCCACTTGGCATGTAAGTTGGTTTTCCAGAGGTCATACCTGGACCTCATACTTTTCTGGATCACCTGTCCTAAATGGCACCATTCTAGCTCTCAGCAAATTGTGAATACTGTGATTTGCAAATTGAGGTTGCTGGTTACTTTCTTGCCCTTGCTGTACAGGCAGTCCCCAGGTTATGTACGAGTTCCGTTCCTGAGTTCGTCTTTAAGTTGGATTTGTATGTACGTTGGAACAAGTACAGCCGGTATTATTTAGCGTCAGTTAGTCAAACGTTTGTCTTAGGTATATAGTATATATTTACCTTTCTATGCATATAAAACACAAGAAACGTATGTATTCCAATAATTAAACCACTGCATTGCTTAGTAATAATTGTAGCTTTCATTGGAGCAGGGCCTTTCACGTGCTCCATTATTCTCACTTATCTTTTATCCTTTAAAATTATTCCGATCATTGACGGACTGTAGCCTAATGCTTTTCCAATGACCGATGGTGTTTCACCTCTTTCCAAACGCTTTATTATTTGCACAGCAAACATGAGGAAATCTGCAGATGCTGGAAATTCAAACAACACACACAAAATGCTGGTGGAACGCAGCAGGCATCTATAAGGAGAAGCACTGTCGACGTTTTGGGCCGAGACCCTTCATCAGGACTAATCAAAAGGAAATATAGTAAGAGATTTGAAAGTAGTGGGGGGAGGGGGAATTGCGAAATGATAGGAGAAGACCGGATGGGGTGGGATGAAGCTAAGAGCTGGAAAGGTGATTGGCAAAAGTGATACAGAGCTGGAGAAGGGAAAGGATCATGGGACGGGAGGCCTCGGGAGAAAGAAGGTGGGAGGGAAGCACCAGAGGGAGATGGAGAACAGGCAGAGTGATGGGCAGAGAGAGAGAGAAAAAAAACAAACAACTAAATATGTCAGGAATGGGGTAAGAAGGGGAGGAGGGGCATTAATGGAAATTAGAAAAGTCAATGTTCATGCCATCAGGTTGGAGGCTACCCAGCCGGTATATAAGGTGTTGTTCCTCCAACCTGAGCTTGGATTCATTTTGACAGTAGAGGAGGCCATGGATAGACGTATCAGAATGGGAATGGGACGTGAAATTAAAATGTGTGGCCACTGGGAGATCCCTTCCAGATTTCTGACACCTCCCTCCCCTTTCTTGATCTTTCTGTCTCCATCTCTGGAGACGGCTTATCTACTGATATCTACTGTAAGCCTACAGACTCTCACAGCTACTTGGACTATTCCTCTTCCCACCCTGTCTCTTGCAAAAATGCTATCCCCTTCTCACAATTCCTCCGTCTCTGCTGCATCTGCTCTCAGGATGAAGCTTTTCATTCCAGGATGAAGGAGATGTCTTCCTTTTTTAAACAAAGGGGCTTCGCTTCTTCCACCATCAACTCTGCTCTCAAACGCATCTCTCCCATTTCCCGCACATCTGCCCTCACCCCATCCGCCTGCCACCCCACTCGGGATAGGGTTCCCCTTGTCCTCACCTACCACCCCACCAGCCTCCAGGTCCAACATATAATTCTCCGTAACTTCCGCCACCTCCAACGGGATCCCACTACCAAGCACGTTTCCCTCCCCCCCCCCTTTCTGCTTTCCGCAGGGATCGCTTCCTATGCGACTCCCTTGTCCACTCGTCCCCCCCCCATTCCTTCCCACCGATCTCCCTCCTGGCACTTATCCTTGTAAGCGGAACAAGTGCTACACCTGCCCTTACACTTCCTCCCTCACCACCGTTCAGGGCCCGAGACAGTCCTTCCAAGTGAGGCGACACTTCACCTGTGAGTCGGCTGGTGTGGTATACTGTGTCCGGTGCTCCCCATGTGGCCTTTTATATATTGGTGAGACCCGACGCAGACTGGGAGACCATTTCGCTGAACACCTACGCTTGGTCCGCCAGAGAAAGCAGGATCTCCCAGTAGCCACACATTTTAATTCTACGTCCCATTCCCATTCTGATATGTCTATCCATGGCCTCCTCTACTGTCAAAATGAATCCAAACTCAGGTTGGAAGAACAACACCTTATATACCGGCTGGGTAGCCTCCAACCTGATGGCATGAACATTGACTTCTCTAATTTCCGGTAATGCCCCTCCTCCCCTTCTTACCCCATCCCTGACACATTTAGTTATTTGTTTTTTTTCTCTCTCTCTGCCCATCACTGTTCTCCATCTCCCTCTGGTGCTTCCCCCCCACCTTCTTTCTCCCAAGGCCTCCCGTCCCATGATCCTTTCCCTTCTCCAGCTCTGTATCACTTTTGCCAATCACCTTTCCAGCTCTTAGCTTCATCCCACCCCCTCTGGTCTTCTCCTATCATTTTGCATTTCCCCTCCCCCCACTACTTTCAAATCTCTTGCTATATTTCCTTTTGATTAGTCCTGACGAAGGGTCTCGGCCCGAAACATCGACAGTGCTTCTCCTTATAGATGCTGCCTGGCCTGCTGTGTTCCACCAGCATTTTGTGTGTGTTGTTTATTATTTCCACTTTATTTTCAATCGCGATCACTTCCCGTCAATGGAACAGAAACATGGCGGGTGGCGGGTCCTGACCTCTGTCAGCTCCCTACCTCCGCCGGCTCCCGAGGTCCGCTGGGTTCTAAGGACCACCGCACTGAATTCCCCAGGTCCTAAGGACCATCGGTTTGACACAGGTTAAATGAGACAAGTGGGGGCTGTGCTGGGTGTAGGTATTTGATCCTCCACAATATTCCGCGTGGGAATTTAAACTGGAGGTGGCAGTTCTTTTTTTTACGAGGTTGTGTTGCGAGCTCGACATCAACCCAGCACGGATGGTACGGGAGTCACTGGATTGACATCAACCTGGTGCACTCGGGTGGGAGCGGTCTGTCTCGAGCCCGGCGCTGATTTCACTGCGCCACCAGCCGACCGGAACGGGGGGGGCGGGGGGGCGGGTGTGCAGGTTCAGGGCGACTCTTGCTAAGAAAAATTTAAGTGAAATACAAAGTTACACGCTGAACACTGTGTCAACGGCAATGACTTAAAATGGCGGATGGCGTTGCGATCTGACTTAAAATGGCAGACGGCGTTCTCCTTCCTCGGTTCGTAAGTACGAGTTGCCCGTAAGTCGGACATTCGTAACTTGGGGACTACCTGTACTTAATTAATTTTAAAGAATCGAGACTTTTCTTAGTCTTGTCTACCAGTGATACCTTGTGTCTCCTTCTAACCTCAGTATGTTTATAAGTACTCTGTATTCTGAAGGTCTCCCGATTTCAATTCTTTATACCTGACATGTGCTTTTCTTTACCCATCCATTGTCTGTGTTTTCACCCTGACAGGAACATGTTGCTGCTGAGCTCTCCCCATCTCACTCTTGAATGACTGCCATTTCTTTGATGTAAGAAGTGTGCTGAAAGGACCTGCTGTTTACCTACTTTTGTCAGGTCCACTCTATGTTGAAATTGGCATTCCCCAGCTAGGGATCCTAATTTGCAGACAGTCCTTGGTTTTTCCATAACTATCTAAACTTAGAATTGTGATCACAATGTCTAAAATGTTCTCCTATCAACACTTCTTGGACTAGCCAGTTTCATTCCTCAAGGTCAGATTGAGTGTTATCCTTCAGTAGGATTATTGAACTTTCCAAGCAGCACTTTAATAATGCCGCCTCTGCTAAATCTTTCCTACCACATAACCCAAGTTCATTTTGGGGAGGTTGTTATCCCCTACCACTTTTACTCTGTGATTTGCTTCTCTGCTTCTTGATGATAGTTAGAGACCTGTAGTCTGTCGCAGAAAAAAGATTGCCCCTTTCTGTTCTTAACTGCTTCATCATTTGAACACCTTTCTGTATTATTGCTCTCTTATTTGCACTGCCATCTTGTTTGCATCTTCCCCTTGCAATGTTGATTTGAGGCTCCTCTTCTCCTCAACCATGTGTGGTAGCAACATTATCATATTCTCATGTGCTAATCTGCCTTCCAGATGACCTCCTTTGTGTTTTGTCAAGACCATAACCTTCTCAACCTAACAGGCTGACATAGTTTTCCTTTAATATTTGACAATCTCTCTGTTCCCCCCCCCCCCCCCCACCAACTATTCACCTACTCTGTGCCTTGTTCCTTTGCCTACATTAGCTTGTTCATCTCCTTACAGGGATGATAGACCCATTCTGGTGCAATTCATCCTCCTATATATCTGCAGAACAGATCCCAATGATTCAGAAATCTAAAGCCACTTTTCCTTTACCCATACATGTATCTGTTTTTACAGTCTGTCAGGTAATCCTCATCCCTCATATCATGGTCAAGCAAACCTGAAACTGGGTGTCCAAGTAAAATCCAAACTGAGCAAGCGATAGGAATTGTTGGTTATGCCTTCTGTTTCTATGTTGGTGACTGAGATGGTGGTTAGCTGGATTGGATTTATCTTGTCTGTGCCCAGGATATCCCTGTGCAATTTTCCGCAATGTTGGGTTGATTTAATTCCCGGCATCTGTACTGTTTTATATTTTATTTAGACATACAGCCTTCCAGTCCAGCTCAATGAAACCTATCCAATGACATGTTGACCAATTAACCTACTAAACCGTATGTCTTTGTAATGTGAGGGGAAATTGGGGCACCTGAATGAAACCCTCGTGGTCATAAGGAGAATGTAGAAATTCTTTACAAACCGGTGGAATTGAACCCAGATTTCTGGCACTGTAATAGCATTATGCTAACTGCTGCTCTATTGTGTCATCCACTTTCATTTCCATGGCCTGTGTATTGTACTGGCAAATAGCTTACTATTTAAATTGATGATTTGTGCTCTATTGCCCTTTCATTTGGTTGCAAACTTTGCATATGTTACTGACTTTTTGTTTTTCTGCAGTGATGGTGTATTACTGAGAGCGTGTGCTCCCACACTCTGCTCCACAGTCCCCTCTGCTGGTGAATCAACAAAATGATTGCTGTTATGCCTTCTGGAACTTCCTCAATAATTGCTGAGACCATGGATCATTTGAGGACCTGTTTAGTTTTATTGATTCTGGAAGAAATTTCTTAAACGCATAGAAGCATTGTTGGATTATGGTGTTGCCCAGATAATTGAACTATCCCTCAGTTTTGTGTTTCATGAATGGAGATGGTTCTGGGCAGGGCTACTGGAAAAAGCATTTTGTCCCATGGACATTTGTGAGGCCAGAGAGCTAAATAAAGGTTCATTCAAAGGTCAGAACATGGAGTAGCAGTGAATGATCTTGTCAAGTGGGTTAGGCAACACACTATAGGTAGTATGTCACAAAGATCAGTGTTGGACCTCAACCATTTTCAATCAGCATCCATGTCTATTTCTGGATGACACTATGCTGGACTGACACAGTGACTGTTGCCACACAGCTTCAGCAGCACAGGTTCCATCCTGTTGTCAGATGATGCACACTCTCCCTGTGACTGCATGGGTTTCCTCCCACATTCCAAAGGTCGCTAACAGGTTAATTAGTTGCTGTAAATTGCTCCTGGTGTCAGCAGATGGCAGGAAAGTTAAGAAGTTGATGGGCATGTAAGAGGAAATGTTATCATGAATTATTGTGGAGATGCATCTGAAGGAGAGTCACTTCCTGTGTTGTGACAGAAAAAATACTGGCAACTGGATGGGTGTAGTGCCAGAATAAGCCATGATGGATCATGTGGGGCTGTAGATTAAGTTAATGAATGGACAATGGTAACTATTGAGTTGCAGTTTGAGAAAAAATTTTCTCCCACTAGAATGGGAAGAATAGAAAGCTTTTACTGCTACAAATTGAAAGATTCCAAAGTTCTGTAGACCACAACAAAGTATGCTGGAATTACTCTGCAAGTCAGCCAGCATCTTCTGCTAAAGGAAAAACAGTGTTAACATTCTGTCTTATCACGCTTTCCCAGCAGAGAAAGTAGGGGAGGCTGAGTAGTCAGCATGAATATTTGTGATCATCTGAGACCAAAGTGGTAAATGTGACAATTTGAGACAGATTGTGCTTTTTGAGCTGTGTGAAGTGTGTGGGTCAGTGAAGGATGGTGAATTAAAGTGACAGGAAGCTCATGGTTACTCCTGTGGAGTACTGGTGCACTGCAAAGTGAACGAGCAGCCGAAGAGACCACACTGTGAATGCCAAATGCAGTACACCAGATGGGAAGAAGTGCAGGTGAATCTCTCCATCTGGACAGAGTGTTGATGTAAGGCATTCTTTACATCAAGAGCAACCAGGGAGTGGGTAGGCCACTCAAGCTTAAAAGACAGAAGATGCTTGGAAGCAGAGGACGTGAGTGAGGTCCTAAATGAATATGTACCAAGCAGATGGATGCAGAGAATAAGAAAATAAGTCTGGAATTTTGAGATAAATAATCGGGTTGTGTTGGATCTGTTAGAGAGCATTAATGTGGATAACTTTGCAGGGCTTAAGGGATATACTCCAGACTATTAAGAGAGTCTAGAGATAAGATTGCTGAGCCTTTATCAATATCTTCCTGTCCTCTCAACCACAGGCTAGATCCCATTAGCTAACGTTCCATTATTCAAGAAGGGGCATGGGGATAATCCTGGAAACTAGACTAGTGAATCTTACATCAGTGTTGGGCATATTCCTGGAGGGGATTCTTAGGGAATAGGATTTATAGGCATTTAGAAAACATGTTTGCTGCACCACTCAGCAATCCACCTATTTCATCCTAGCCTGATTACAGGACATTTTAAAACGACCAATTAACCTACTAAACAGTAGGTCTTTTGACTGAGAGAGAAAATTGAAGCTGCCAGAGGAAGTCTATGTATTCACGGGAAGGATGTACAAACTCCTTACAGAGGACGCCAGAATTGACTCGAAACTGTGATGCCCCAAACCCAAATGTGTCAACCCATTGGTGTCAGTGGTAGAAAATCATTGGAAGAAATGCTGAGGAATAGGTAGGATTTATTTGCATCTGGAAAGTCAAAGACTCATTAGGAATGAAAGGATCTAGTGCTTGCCTGGCGAATTTGACGAATAAACTCCTTTCAGGTTGGAAGCTTTTGAAACCTATTGAAGAGTTTACTGATTAGGAATAAACACCATAGCTTTATGTGAGAAATTATGTAGCATAAATCTGATTGAGTTTTTTTAAGAGGACTGACAAGGGCAGAGTGATGGATATTGCTTACATGAAGTTTGCTGAGGTATCTAACAAGGTTCTGTACTAGGCTAGTGCAGAAGGTTCAGAGCACATGGGATCTGGGTGAACTAGCCAACAGGATACAGCTTTGGGTAGAGGAAAGATGAGAGAGTGGTAGTCCTGACGAAGGGTCTCAGCCCGAAACGTCGACATCGCTTCTCCCTATAGATGCTGCCTAGCCTGCTGTGTTCTACCAGCATTTTGTGTGTGTGGTAGTAGAGGGTTGTTTTTCAGATTGGAGGCCTGTGACCAGTGGTATACCAAAGGGATTGGTACTGTGTCCATTTGTTGTTTTTCATTTAATAACTTGGATGAGAATGTAGGTGGCATGATTAGTAAGTTTGCAAATGTCACAAAAATTGGTGGTGTGGTAGACAGTGAAGAATATTGCCTAAGTTTACAGTGGAATTTAGATAACTATGAATTTAAAGTGTGATGAACCATTTTGGGAAGTTAAACCAGTGTTGTAGAACAGAGACAGCTTGGGGTACATTCATATTTCCTTGAAAGTAGCAACACAGGTTGGTGAGGAAAGCGTTATGATATGATCAGCTGAGGCAATGAGTACAAGAGTTGGGATGTCATATATTTGTACAAAATTTTGTTTAGACTGCATTTGAAGCATTGTATGCATTTCTGGTCACCACACTATAGCAAAGGTGTAATTAAGAGGTCAGAAAAGATTCACGATGATGTTGCCTGGATTAGAGTACTTGAATATAAGGAGTGACTAGATAGGATGAGACTGTTTTCCTTGTGGTGAGGGAGGCTGAAAGGTGACATGATGGAGGTTTATTAAATTACGTAAGACATGATAGGGTGGTTTTGCACAAACAGTAATTAGTATCTGGAATGAGTTGCAAGAGGAGGTGGTGATAGCAGGAGCTGTAAGAACATTTGAGGCATCTGGACAGGTACCTGAATGAGCAGGGTGTAGAGGGATATAGAATACTGTAAATATACTCAAGTGGGATTAGCAGAGATAGGCATGTTGGTTCACATAAACGAGGGCAAACAGCCTGTTTCTCTGACTAACCTGATCTCTTCTATGTTAGAGAAACGAAGATTAAGATGGTACTGCTTTGTGTTTAGCCATTTTATACCCATAGAGATGAGGAAAATTCTATTCTAATCTCTATATGAGTTAATAAATTAGAAGACTTGAAAGCTGTAGTACCAAGTTAACCAATGAGAAAGCACTTATTCAAGTAAAGCAGAACAAAGAAACTACCAGAGCTTTCCAGAGGTATACTTAGTATAGCGACCAGAAGCATCTGAAACTAGCATAGACTACAGGCAGATAATCAATTGTTAAACTGCAAAGAAAATACCAATTTAAACAGTCTAATCTAAGAATTAAACAGTCAACTCCAACAGGGGAAAGGTGTCTGGTAGTTGAATCTCAGAAGATGCAGGAATTTGCTGAGAATCTGTTGAATGTGGTGGATTGTGGTATGGAAAATGAGGGAATTCTATCCTTATTCTGGAAGAGAGGGTGTGAAAGCAGAAATACAGAAGATGATGAGATATTAGTTAATAATGCGAGAGAGGAAGCCATGGTTTAGGAAGTAGATCTTTCAGAGGCACCTGTAGTCTTTTGCAGCTTTTTGTATCTTCACAGCTTAACTGTCTCATCAATCCTTCAAGCATGTGCACTATATTCCTGCAGTCAAATATTGAATGAACTGAGTTAGTCTTAAATAATCCTTTGCCTTTTTGTTGGAAAACTGCACCTGGTATCTGGTATAATACCTTTGAGTTCCCAGATAATCGGGGTTGTGCTTCCCATACTGGCTGTCCTAAAAAGCAGTGAACTCAATTGGGGAGAGTCAGAGTTACACAGCATTCAAACAGGCCATTCAGTCCAACTGGTCCATGATGACAAAGAACATCTCAGAGTTGCTGCAGGGTATTTTATTAAAATATAGTAAGTGATGAGGAAAAAGAAACACAAATTACTAAGTCTAAAACAATTTGTAAATTAATTGATGAAAGAATAAGTCCCACTCCCTTCTAAGTGATGCAAAGGATAAACAAAACAGTGAAACTAAAACAGACTTAAAAACAACTGGTAAGTCTGATGAGAAGCAAGTATCATGTCAAGGATTCCAGTTTACCTGGAGAATTTTAAATGTCCCTGGCACTGATTGCAATTCCAGTACGAGGACTGAAGTCTGATGGGCTTGCTCACTCTTGGGTAATGAAGAGAGCCCACACTTCATTTGTAATCTACATGTACCAATCCGTTACAATTCTAAAACTATTTCTTGATAGATGTACAGTGAGGATTTTACATTTCCACTGAACTAGCCTAGCTTGTTTCCAAAATTCTTATAAATTGAGACTTTTTCTGCCAACCAAAATGTTTTTGCTCATTGGTGAAAAAGAAAACGAGTTATCACATTCCTTAATGGCTTACCTTTGTGTACTTCAAGGCCTTGTGAATCTAATGAATAACTACATTTTGCTTTACTTGTCTTTCTAACTAACAGTGCCTACTCATGAGTACAACTCCATTCCAAGTAAAAAGGTCTGTTTTAACCTCATCTTTACATTCAAACTGGTCACATTTGTCAATGTGCCCATAACTTTTTTTGTAATTTATTTTTTTATTGAAGTTCATCATCAAACAAACATTTCCATAAGATGTATTTCAGACTTTGTACATATATATCATATAATCATATATATCACAAATCTCCACAAAGTATTTATCTGAGGTATACACTTACAGAAAAGAGTGGAAAGAAAAAACAAACAAAAGGAAAGAACTATGTACAAGTAGGGAGTGATTTTTTTTTTACAACAGATTCATTGATTTGTGAGAATAAAATCAGGCCTATTATTAGGCATTATGTAGTTAAACCACTTTTCCCAGTATGAATCAAATTGCTCCAGCTTAGGGTTAACAGATGCTGTTATCTTCTCCATTTTGTAAATGTCCATTGTAATTTCCATCCATGTATTTAAAGTTGGGCTCTCCTGTGATAACCATTTCCTAGTAAGAGTCTTTTTAACAGCCACCAACAGTATATTCATTAAATATTTATCTCTTTTCAATCGTTCTTGAGGTATATATCCAAAATATATGGTCTTGCTCTCTAAGAGTATTTCACATTTAAAGATGTCTTGTAGAGCATTATGTATCACCCTCCAATAGTTTTTGATAACAGGGCAGTCCCAAAATATATGATAATGATTTGCATTTTGATTTCCACAATTTCTCCAGCAAACAGGGATGTTACTATCATAATGGGATTTCTGAGAGGGTGTAATAAAATATCTTATCAAGTCTTTCCATCCAAACTCCCTCCATTTCTGTGAACTGGTACACTTCCATTGATATCTCCATATTGTCCATTCTTCCTCAGATATAATTATCCGTCCTTCCTTCTCCCAGTTTGTTTTAATGTATGAAGTTGAATGTGTTTTAAGATTTGACAACCCCTTATACATGCTTGAAATGATTCTACTACCATTATATTATAAAAGAGTTATATGCTTTTCTAAAGTGCTCTATCAAGCATGTATTTGCCTTGGTTACATTTTTAAGCGTCTTGTTAACATATTGTTGCATCTGTAAATACCGATAAAAGTCTTGTTTTTCTAATAAGTGTTTCTCTTTAAGCATTTCAAAACTGAACAGTGTTCCTTCTTTCATTATGTTGCAAAGAACTGTTATTCCTTTAGCTGTCCAGTCCTTAGATCTAGCATCCAATTTATTTGGTGTAAAATCTGAGTCATGTGCACACCATTTAAGAATTGCAACATCTCCCTATAGATTATATTCTTTTACAGTAGTTTTCCATATTTTAAGAGTCAATTTCACCCATGGGTTATCAATAGTATTTATGTACCTTTGCAGGTTGTTATCAGTCAAAATTGCCTGTATGGGGATGGGAAGTACCCGCTCCTCAATGTTTTTCCATTGAGCGTCTTATGATGGGTTACACCAACATATCACAGCTCTCAACTGTGCTGCAAAATAATCATCTCTAAGAGAAGGTAGGACCCATCCCCCCTTTTCCTTTGCTAACTGCAAAGTTTTGAGACGAACTCTAGGCCTTTTACTCTGCCAAATATACCTTGATAGCATCTTGTTCCATTAATTGAATTGATTTTGATTAATCTCTATTGGTAGGGTCTTTCATAATGTCTCTGTTTCAGAAATGTTACATTTTTCCTGGTTTCTTGTGTAGCCAAATTATTTATTTCATTCCTAATTCTTTTAATTTCCCCTAATTTATCCTGTGCCTAATTCAATTTGTGTTTTTTCTCTAGTTCCTTCAGCCAAAATAGGCTGAATTCCTCTAATGTTTTATTCCTTATTTTTTTCTTATATGAAGATAACGCTATAATTTTCCTTCTTAAGACAGCCTTCAGAGTATCCCATAAAATGGGAGGTGAAACCTCTCCATTATCATTAAATTCTATGTAGAGACCAATTTCTTTTTTAATTTGTTCCTTAAAGTACAGATCATTGAGTAGACTTGAATTTAGTTTCCAAATAGTATTCTTTGGTTGCAGGTCAAAATCAACAGATAAATATATAGGTGCATGGTCACTTACATCTATTGTCCCAATTCCACAGGTGTTTATTTTGTCTTTGTCTTTTCCAAATGTTATGGAATAGTCTGTTCTTGTATATACAGAATGGGGAGCAGAATAATGAGTGTAATCCCTTCTGTCAGGGAAAAGGTCCCTCCATATGTCAATTAAACCAACATTCTCAAAAAGTGTATTAACTTTCTTATGTAAAGATTTTGTTTCTTAGGTTTTTCTATTGGAAGAGTCTAAGTTTGGTTGTAATTGTAAATTTAAGTTCCCCCCCACATATCAGGAGACCTTCTGTTTCTGTTACCATAATATCAGTAATTTTCTGAAAGAAACCAATATCACTTCCCGGGGGTGCGTATATATTCAATAGAGTAACTGAATTGCCATCTATATTCCCCCTTACCAGAATATATCTGCCCTTTCTATCTCCCATTTCAAATAATTTTTCAAAATTTAGCTTACTTGAGATAAGAATAGCAACTCCTCTCCTATGTCCTGATTTATATGAGGAGAAAAAAAAATTAGTGAAGCCCATTCTCTTTAGTTTTTTATGCTCATTATCACATAAATGAGTTTCCTGTAAATATACTACATGGGCTTGTTGTTTTTTCATTTTTGATAAAATTCTCTTACATTTGATTGGATTTAATAGCCCATTAACATTAAATGAAATGAAATTTACCTTGTCTTTAGCCATCTGTATTTATCTGTCAATGTGTCATTGAAATTAGAATAAAACTTAATCGATCTACTCCCTGAACAAATAAGAACCAAGAAACGCAAATAATAACAAAAATGGCAACGAACGTATGATTCAAAGGCTGAGGTCTCTCGTAGATGACCCTGCGTTGAGCTAGAGGAAATGTCTAGCTGTGGGGGATAACCCCTCCTACTTGTGAGTTGAGGGCCCCCATTGCAGTATTCATAAAAGCCAGTGAACAAATCCTTTACACAGAAAAGATTTCCCTGTGTACTCCTATATATACATATATATGCACACACAAATATATATATACATATACACATACATGCATACATATATACACATACAAACCCCATTTCCAGAAAAGTTGGGATATTTTCCAAAATGCAATAAAAACAAAAATCTGTGATACGTTAATTCATGTGAACCTTTATTTAACTGACAAAAGTACAAAGAAAAGATTTTCAATAGTTTTACTGACCAACTTAATTGTATTTTGTAAATATACACAAATTTAGAATTTGATGGCTGCAACACTCAACAAAAGTTGGGACAGAGGCATGTTTACCATTGTGTTACATCACCTTTCCTTTTAATAACACTTTTTAATTGTTTTGGAACTGAGGATACTAATTGTAGTAGATTTGCAATTGGAAATTTTGTCCATTCTTGCTTGATATAAGACTTCAGCTGCTCAACAGTCCGTGGTCTCCATTGTCTGATTCTCCTCTTCATGATGTGATGTACATTTTCAATAGGAGATAGATCTGGACTGGCAGCAGGCCAGTCAAGCACACTGTTGTAGCCCGTGCAGAATGTGGTCTGGCATTGTCCTGCTGAAATAAGCATGGACATCCCGGGAAGAGACGTTGCCTTGATGGCAACATATGTCTCTCCAAGATCCTAATATACGCCTCAGAGTCAATGGTACCTTCACATACATGCAACTCACCCATGCCATGGGCACTGATGCACCCCCATGCCATCACAGATGCTGGCTTTTGCACCTTTGGCTGATAACAATCAGGATGGTCGTTTTCATCTTTGGCACGGAGAACTCGACGCCCGTTTTTCCCGAAAACTAGCTGAAATGTGGACTCATCTGACCACAGCACATGTTTCCACAGTCTTTCGGTCCATCTGAGATGAGCTCGGGCCCAGAGAACTCGCCAGTGTTTCTGCATAGAGTTGATGTATGGCTTCCTCCTTGCGTAATACGGTTTCAAGTTGCATTTCTGGATACAGCGACAGACTGTGTTAAGTGACAATGGTTTTCCGAAGTACTCCCGAGCCCAGGTGGCTATAATTGTCACAGTGGCATGACGGTTTCTTAGGCAGTGCCGCCTGAGGGCTCGAAGATCACGCGCATTCAACAGTGGTTTCAGACGTTGCCCTTTACGCACTGAGATGTCTGAATTCTCTGAATCTTTTCACAATATTATGTACTGTAGATATTGAAAGACCTAAATTCTCTGTAATCTTGCGTTGGGAAATGTTCCTTTTGAACTGACTAACAATTCTCTCACGAATTTTGGCACAAAGGGGTGAGCCACAACCCATCCTTGCTTGCAAAGACTGAGCCTTTGATGGACGCTACTTTTATACCCAGTCATGATATAAAAGTATATAAAACCTGCTACCAATTAGCCTGCTTAATGTGGAGTCTTCCAAACCGGTGTTACATGAATATTCTGTGCACTTTTCAATCTTATTTTAACTCTGTCCCAACTTTTGTTGAGTGTGTTGCAGCCATCAAGTTCTAAATTTGTGTATATTTACAAAATACAATTAAGTTGGTCAATAAAACTATTGAAAATCTTTTCTTTGTACTTTTGTCAGTTAAATAAAGGTTCACGTGAATTAACATATCACAGATTTTTGTTTTTATTGCATTTTGGAAAATATCCCAACTTTTCTGGAAATGGGGTTTGTGTGTGTGTGTATGTGTATATATATATATATATATATATATATATATATATATATACATACATACACACATATATGTATATATACACATACACATTACACACATATATGCACACACATATATATTCTCATTTTGGTGGGGAAAAAGGAGTAAGAGTGAATAAAGAATAACAATTAAGTAATATAAAATCCACATTATAATAAGTATTTCTTGAGATAGGTATATCACCGTGTACTTTTGCTTCCGTTTAGCTTCTCAACATTTTTAAAGTTAGCCAAACCTTACGGCTCTTCTGAAGGGGGTGAGGACTGTCTTTGGGAAACTCCCGGTCTCTTCCTGATATATTTCTCTCGGCCTCCTCCCATCTCCTGCCTTCTCGATTCTTGCATTATTTCCCAAGCGGAGCGGGGTAATTCTTCAGTCAGGCTTTCCTTGGTTTTGGTCATACCGATGGGCAACCCTCTGGCCTTCATGTCTGTAGTCACCTGTTCCACTGTCTGGTACAACCATGTCCCGTTGTCATAAAACACTCGAAGTTTAGCAGGTTACGGAGTTTGAAATCTAATCTTATTTTGCTTTAGTACTCGCTTTACTTCAGAGCACTCTTTGCGTTTCTGGAAGACCGCGGGGGGGGGGGTAATCTTGGTCGAAATATATTAATTTATCCTTGAAAAACACTCTCTTCTTACCTCAGGCCCTTCATAGAATCTCCGCCTTGGTGCTGTACCAAAGGAATTTAATTATTACTGAGCGTGGCTTTCTAGCCCGTGTAGGTTTTGGGACTAACGCACGGTGGGCTCTTTTGACTTCCAGCTTCATAGCCGAGGGAAGATCCAGCACGTCCCGCAGTAACTTTCCGACAAACTCCGTCATAGACGAGCCCTCCGCTCCTTCAGGAACGTTGTAGATTCTGATATTTTTCCGCCATGATCTTCCCTCCAGGTCAAGCAGTTTACCTTCTTGGTGATGTATTATTTTTATTGTCTTGCTCAGTATCCGTTCCACGTTTTGAACACGATCTTCCACCTTCTCAATTCGTGTCTCTGCCACCACTACTTTTTGATTAATGCTGGCGAGCTCTGCCTTAATATCACGGAGCTGCTGCTCTATTTCTTTCAGGCGATCCCTTATCTCTTTCAGGATTTTGAACGTATTCGCCGCTTCGTCTGAACGAGGCCCAGCAGCCACCTCGCTAGCACGCAGTCAGGTCGGAGAGCCACTCACTGCAGTCCTCTCGAACACAGGTTCCTCAGTGTCACTTTTTAAATTTCCATTTCTTTTCCCCATTCTTGCCCCTCTTTTCAGTTCAAATATTTTTTGAAAAATATTATATTTGATGGGTTAACGGCTTAATACGCGTTTTTCCGGAGGAGCTAGTGACTTAAGCTGCCATTCTCGACGATTACATCACAGGAAACCCCGGCCCATAACTTTCTAAATCTTCCCAATCCATGAGCCTGTCCAATGACTTTTTAAAATTTGCTGTCTCTGATTCAACCACTTTCTCTGGCAGGTGATTCCACGTGGATACCTCCCTTTGTATAAAACAAGAAGCTGCCCCTCAACTTCCTATTAAATCTTTCCCCTCTGACCTTAAATGCATGCCCTTTAATTCTTCATACCCCAACTCCAGGGGAGAAAAGACTGAGTGCATATATACTTTCCATGCTGCAAATGACTTTATACACCTTTCTAAGATCACCTCTCAGTCTTGTACACTCTAAATTCCTAGTCAATCCAGCCTCTCCCTATAAACTAGTCCCTCAATTCCTGGCAGCATACTTGTATATCTTTTCTTCACTCTTTTCAGTTTAATAACATCTTTCCTTTAGCAGGGCAACCAAAACTAAACACAGTCCTCCAAGTCCATAAACCTCTGATTTACTTGCTGGCAGCAAACAAAACTATAAATTTCTGTATTAATCACACACTTTCTTGGATACAATCACTGCAATCAATACCCAGTAACTTTCAGAGTTAAGCTGTACGACCTGGCATTTTTGTGGTGTGAACTGAAATCTTGAAGCTGCAGGATGGTTGAGGTGTGGCAGGTACAGGCCCAGCAATGTGGAATGAACAAATGTTTGACCATGGCTGAAGTGGACTTGGAGGTGATTTGAGGCAGCAGGGCCCATTCCCAAGAGTATGGAGTGATTCGTTGTTTAGCTGATTTAAGCTCTGGGCCAGATTGGAAAGATTGGGTATGGGCTGAATCGAAGCAGTGGGGCCTGGGTCTGAGAGTGAGGAATGGCCCGAGGTTTGGCTGATTGAAGCACCAGGCCAGATTGAAAAGGTAAGCATGTTGGAGCCAGAGGAAAGGGATGGGCAGGTGTTCAGCTTGGTGCTCAGAGATGTTTATTCATTTCTGCACTGAATTGAGGCTGTGGCCCATAATTAATTGGCTCCAGGATTGGCTGCAGTGATGACTAGCTTCATGCTGGTGCACTCACTTCCAGTCTGAATGATATTTGCTTACTTTTATTGTTTGCACGATTTGGGTTATTTTCTGCATGTTCAGTGGTTGACTGTTTTTTTAATGGGTTCTATTAGGCTCTGTGGCTGCTGTAAGGAGACACATCTCAAGGTTGTATAAGGTATACATACTTCAATAATAAATGTACATTGAACTTTGAAGTGTAGTTTTACCAGTGTACTGTACAATCTCACCATGACCTCCCAACTTTTCTTCTTAATGCCATGACTGATGGAGGCCATCCTGCCTACCTGTGACTCTATATTCAGTGAATTACGTAGCTGAACTCTGCTCTACCACTCCCCAGGGACCTGCCTCTCACCGAAAGTCCTACCTGGAATTGACTTCTGGAATGCAATATCTTACAGGTATCCAAATTAAACTCTATTTGACATTCAGTGACTCACTTACTCAGCTGATCAATACTTAGAGATACAGTGTGGATTAGGCCCTTCCAGCCTTTTGAGCCACACCCACCAGCAACCCCTAGCAACCTCAGTTTAACCCTAACCCAATCATGGAACAATTTACAATGTCCAAATAACCTATCTAGTGTTGGTTTGGACTGTGAGAGGAATGCAGAGTGCTTGGAAAAAAATGCACATATCTCATGGGAGGAAGTCCAGAGACTCCTTACCAAGGACACAGGGATTGAACTCCAAACTTTGATGCGCCGAGCTGTTGCACTAACTGCTATGCGACCGTGGAGCCTATAATATCCCCCTGTAATTTTTGATAACCTTCATTATCCGCTATACAACTTACTTTAATGTCATCTGCCATCTTACAAACTATGCCTTGTACATATTTATCCAAATCACTGATATCGATGAGATGTAACAAAGGGCCGCTGAGGCACACAACTAGTCACTAGTCTGCCTCTGTGATGATTTTGAGTGCATCTGTTCCAGAGTCCTAAACTTAAACCAAGAACTTAAGTTTTAAATGTTTCTATCAGAGCCCTCACTTTAGCAAGATTATGCTATAAATTCAAAAAACGAATTTAGACTCTGAAGGGGTATAGCTGTCAATAATCAATGTTTTGATCTGTGAGTTTCCCCCCTCCCAACCAAGGAAGAGATAGTTCCAGCTTATGGAGCACAGTATACACGCCTATTTTGAGGAATAATTTTAATAGAGATTATAATTCTACAAAGAATGCCAACCACAAGTACAGTTCTGATGAACTAGAAATACAAGGTATTGAGTTGTAGCCAAACATGTTTGTTACAAAAGGCGGCTCTGGGAAGAGAGCCTTCTCTGGCCAAGGCTGAGGTATAGACTTTGTCTTCATCTCTATAACTCCTCTACCCTTACTGCCTTCTAATATTTATCAGTTTTTGTTAGTATTCTAATGACTGCTTCATCTGCATGTCTGTTTTCCATCTTCTGGTTAGCTTGCAGTCTCATTTAAGTCAACAATAGGCTTCCTGAACCTGGACAGTATTGTTTCTCAAGAGGATGGCCAAGTAATACCATTTAAAGATTAAAAATAAACATCTGGATCATGAATATCCATCACACCATCAAGTCAATTAGCCAGCTGTCCCTGGATTCTTTACATTCTAGTCTTCCATATAATGGAAAGTGTTACGTACCCCGTAACTGGGTCACTTACCAGCAAAGATAGAGAGGTCCGTTGAAGTCTGATGGTACTATTTTTAACAGTATTTATTGATAAAATACACAAAAATAATATCAATGCAAACATACAGATAATATACGTCGTCAATACTAAATCTAAAAGTGCGGGTATAATAATAATCAGTAAGAAATAGCTCTATCGTTGTCTAGGGGAGAATGTATTGTCCGATGGAAATATAAAAGTCACTCAAGTTCATTCAAGCTGCAGCTTTTGGTTGGAGAGAGAGACGGAGGTTTAGAACTTGCCCGGTTTTCCGTTTTATGATGTCGATCCTTCGAAATGGCGTCGGTGGTGATCTCTTCCTTAGCTAAGCCGCCTTCCGTGGTAGGGCCTCAATCCCGGGGGAACGGGAAAGGACACACGTGGGCCCTCCACCAGCTATCGCTATTAAACGCTGTCACGGAACTTCTAGCGTTTCTCCTGGTGCGTGTCAAGGGCTGTGCCCCAGTCCCTCTTTTATCCTGACTCACAGGGTCTCAGATGTCAATCAGGGTGGAATGATGCCATCCCTCAACCAGCCCACGTTGCCTGAGGGCTTCCATGAAGTACAGTACTCAATACACAATTCCGTCTCCAAGAGACAATGACCTGTTCCGTGGCTTTGTATCGCTGGGGCCAGGACATTCCAAACGTCTCTCTCTCATTTCCTGGGTCTCCTGACCTGACTTAATAGCGATCTTGCGATTCTCAAAAAGGAGAGGGGGACACAGGCGTAACACCCCCTTTCTTCAACGCGTTTTTTACCATTGGAAAAAAATGAAGTAATACAGAGTCTTACAGGATTTTAGAATCTACCACCATACAAAAGTTTTTTTTCTACAGGGTAATATACATTCAATTCAGTATCTAGATGGTTACCAATTACATTGTCACTTGCTTTAATATCTTAACATCTTGTACCTTACTAAAGTATTGTAGCATCAGACTCCAATTTAATAACCACCTATTTTTAGGTCTTATTTTTCTTTAGCCAACAAAACTAAAGTTGTGATCTTAGCTTACGGGTATACTACAAAAGTTCATGCAAATACTAATCTTTATGTTGCTTTCAAACTTAACAGGCAGGCTTCCATGGGGGTTGTCTTTTATTATTCACATGCTTTATCGAAATCCCTCAAAACCGGCTTCTGCTATTTAAAAATGGCGTCCCCATTAACCCTTGCCTCTTTTCCGGTTAATTCCCACGTGGGGAGCTTGTGCACCCTGGCAAAATAGGCTTTCGCCCGCTCCTTCCATAGGAGTTATTTTATCAACAATGTGTTCCAAACTTGACCATTTCCCGAATTTCCACCCAATTCTTTAATTTTACGCAAGTTGCTAGTTTTCTCTTCAGGATCCTTCAGGCTATTAGTTTTCAGTTTAAACTCTTTGTTCAAACAGCATTTCAAATTCTGCCTTTTCACACCACACTCTGGAATAACAATAGCGTGTGGGGCCCCGTTACCTTCCAACTCAACCTGTAATTGATTCACAGGCTTTGTGGTACCACGCCATTGTCTCTGTAGCCTGATTGCTGCTTTTGATATCAGTCCAGCCTTTAAATTTTCTTCATTCAATTTGGGAACTACATATTTTCCTTCTCCTTCAATAATAATATTCATCTCCCCACTTTTCATCTAGGACTGCCCTCATTTCATTATCGGGAACACCTTTAGAATTTTCAACTTCTTCAAACAGTTCTGCCAAACCAGACAGATCATCCATGTCCAACTCTGGACCTTTTAACAGCTTTTTCTGTTTCTCATCTTTATTTCGTGCCTCTAGAACTTTTCTCCTCGCTAAGGGAAGGTCTACCTCCTCATCCCTTGCTCTCTTTCACTTTACTACTCTTAGTTTTACCACCCTCTAAACCCTCGTGGTACAGAGTTGGTAAAAACGTCTTGGCCAAATCGATACTGGCCGGATTTAAACTGCTCTCGTTCTCAGCTGCCTTTCTCAACATGCTGCGAGTGATCGCACATGCGGGATAGATCTTGGAATCTAGGGGCGGGACCGCAACACTCACCGGCTGTCTCGTCAGCTTCATTGCTGACCAAACCTTACCACTGGCTAAATCATTACCCAGAAGGACGTCCGCGTAAGTTCTCGGGAATTCTGATCGCACCCCTATTTCAATGGGTCCAGAGACTAGCTCACAATTCATAATGATCCTATGCAAGGGCACCATTTCCGTCCCTTTTCCTATTCCTTTCACAGCTACCATTCCCGTCTTGCGACCAAAATCTAGTACCTTACTGCTGATCAATGATAGTTCAGCCCCCGTGTCTCTCCAGATCCCTACTGGAACTGGTGTGTCTCCCTCCCTCACAGACACGGTTCCATTTGACATACAAGTCTCAGACCCTTCTCGTACTCTGTCTACCCGGGGCTCTCTTGTCGATTTACTGATTACCACGGCACATCCAATAGGGACGGCTGCTTTCCCTTTTCCTGTCTCCTTCCTCGGAGCAAAGCACCTAGATGCAATATGTCCCCCCTTTCCACAATTGAAACAGGTCAAGCCCGGAGATCTCTGGCCGTCTTGCCTCTCCTCCTCAATCTTACCACTAGCTCCCGGCGGGACCGCTGCCTCAGCCGGCGGGCTTTCTCTATCGTTCCCACGGTCTCTCCGGTAACTTTTATTCGAGGAAAACTTTGTCTTGTGGGTTAGGGCATATTCATCTGCGAACCTAGCAAAGTCTGAGATGGACTTATTCGGCTTCTCTTTCAAATACATCCGGATATCCTCCGAAACAAAACCTTTAAATTCCTCAATCAGAATTAACTCCCTGAGACGCCAAAAATCCTCTTCCACTATTTCTGCTGTACACCAACGGTCCAAGAGCACACCCTTCTCATAGGCAAACTCGGTATACGTCTGATTCCACCGTTTCTTTAAATTTCTGAACTTTTGTCTATACGCTTCAGGTACCAATTCATAAGTCTGGAGAATGGCGGCTTTTACTTTGTCATAACTCTCCGCCTCTTCCTCCTCCATGGACAACGCCGTATATGCTCATTGTGCCTTCCCTTTTAACACACTTTGTAACAGCGCCACCCACTGATCTCTGGGCCACTTCTGATTCACTGCCACCTTCTCAAAAAGCAAGAAATAACTATCAACATCCGTCTCCTCGAAGGGAGGTACTAACCTCAACTCCCGACTAACATTAAACCGCTTCTCTCGGTCTGACCCTTGATCTCTTTGCTCTTGCCTTAACTTCTCCATCTCCAAGTCATGTTTCCTCTGTTTCTCTGCCTCCTCATACTCTCTCTCTTTCTCGGCTCTTTCCTTTTTCTCAGCTCTCTCCCTCTCCTTCTCGGCCCTCTCTCTCTTTTTCAGCTGCTTCCAGCTGTTTTAACTGAATTTCATGCTCCCTTTGTTTCTCGGCCCTTTCTTTCTCTTTCTCAGCTGCTTCCAGCTGCTTTAACGTAATTGCATGTTCCAACCTTAATTTCTCCAACTCTAACTGAGCCGTCCCACTAGCTGGTACCTTTTCAGGGATATTTTCCAATACCTCAGCTGCAAACACATTCTTCTCAATATAATACTGAGTTATGGCCCTTCGCACCTCCCGCTTTTTCATTGACAACCTCACCTCTGCGAGGTTTAGCCCCTTCGCCATATTTATCAAGTCTGATTTAGTGGCCACCTCTAGAGTCGGGTTTTCTATAAATTCATCCACGTCCATCTTTGCTGGTTTCCCATCTGGCTACCCTCGTAACCAGATCCAAGTTTGGACTTACAAGCCCGATTCACTAGCCTCCTAATTTGGTGTCAAATCCCGAGACGAGAACCCCAATTGTTACGTACCCCGTAACTGGGTCACTTACTAGCAAAGATAGAGAGGTCCGTTGAAGTCTGATGGTACTATTTTTAACAGTATTTATTGATAAAATACACAAAAATAATATCAATGCAAGCATACAGATAATATACGTCGTCAATACTAAATCTAAAAGTGCGGGTATAATAATAATCAATAAGAAATAGCTCTATCATTGTCTAGGGGAGAATGTATTGTCCAATGGAAATATATTCAAGCTGCAGCTTTTGGTTGGAGAGAGAGACGGAGGTTTAGAACTTGCCCGGTTTTCCGTTTTATGATGTCGATCCTTCGAAATGGCGTCGGTGGTGATCTCTTCCTTAGCTAAGCCACCTTCCGTGGTAGGGCCTCAATCCCGGGGCAACGGGAAAGGACACACGTGGGCCCTCCACCAGCTATCACTATTAAACGCTGTCACGGAACTTCTAGCGTTTCTCCTGGTGCGTGTCAGGGGCTGTTCCCCAGACCCTCTTTTATCCTGACTCACAGGATCTCAGATGTCAATCAGGGTGGAATGATGCCATCCCCCAACCAGCCCACGTTGCCTGAGGGCTTCCATGAAGTACAGTACTCAATACACAATTCCGTCTCCAAGAGACAATGACCTGTTCTGTGGCTTTGTATCGCTGGGGTCAGGACATTCCAAACGTCTCTCTCTCTCATTTCCTGGGTCTCCTGACCTTACTTAATAGCAATCTTGCGATTCTCAAAAAGGAGGGGGGGGGGGGGCACAGGCGTAACAAAGGTCATGTGGAATCTTACCAAAGGGCTTCCTGAAGTCCACATAAATGACATCTATTGCCCTGCCCTCAATGGCTTTCTTGGTCACCTCATTCAATGGTCTTGATTGAATGCTTTCATTCAATTTGGAAAGCACTCAATCAAGACCATCTCCCATGCTGACTAACCCCAAATAACCACTGTTTTTCCACAAGTATTTATATCATATCGCTCAAAATCCACTAGTGTTAGACTTCTAGCCTATAGTTCCCAGGTTTTTCAATGTTGCCTTTCTTCAATAAAGATAAAACTTTTGCTATCCTCCAGTCTACCAATACCTTGCATTTGGCTAATGATGGTACAGGAATCACAGCTAAGGTATCCACAATTTCCTCTCTAGATGCACTCAGTGTTCTTGAATAAAACTGAGAGACTCAAACTGCTTTATGGAAGTCCTTGACCCTTTGAAATTTATAACATGAGCAGGGAGTTGGAGATTTTTGGGAGCAATTAGACTCAATAGACTCATGGTTGATAACCAGGATAGTGTACTGTGCACACATTTATTCCCACTTCAAAGTAAATTTATTATCAAAGTATCATAGTACATATACTGTAGATAGATAGATAGATAGATACTTTATTCATCCCCATGGGGAAATTCAACTTTTTTTCCAATGTCCCATACACTTGTTGTAGCAAAACTAATTACATACAATACTTAACTCAGTAAAAAATATGATATGCATCTAAATCACTATCTCAAAAAGCATTAATAATAGCTTTTAAAAAGTTCTTAAGTCCTGGCGGTAGAATTGTAAAGCCTAATGGCATTGGGGAGTATTGACCTCTTCATCCTGTCTGAGGAGCATTGTATCGATAGTAACCTGTCGCTGAAACTGCTTCTCTGTCTCTGGATGGTGCTATGTAGAGGATGTTCAGAGTTATCCATAATTGACCGTAGCCTACTCAGCGCCCTTCGCTCAGCTACCGATGTTAAACCCTCCAGTACTTTGCCCACGACAGAGCCCGCCTTCCTTACCAGCTTATTAAGACGTGAGGCGTCCCTCTTCTTAATGCTTCCTCCCCAACACGCCACCACGAAGAAGAGGGCGCTCTCCACAACTGACCTATAGAACATCTTCAGCATCTCACTACAGACATTGAATGACGCCAACCTTCTTAGGAAGTACAGTCAACTCTGTGCCTTCCTGCACAAGGCACAATTATGTCACTCTGAGATTAATTTTCTTGTGGACAATCATAGTAAATACAAAGAAACACAATAGAAAAACCACACACAACAAAAATTAAGCGACCAATGTGAAAAACAGAACAAACTGAAAATACAAAACAACAAAATAATAAAAAATAAATAAGCAATAAATATTGAAAACCTGAGTTGAAGACTCATTGAATCCTTTGGTAATGGGATCAGTGTTGGGGAGAGTGAAGTTATCTCCATTGCTTCAAGAGCCTGATGGTTGAGAGGTAATAATTGTTCCTGAACCTGGTGGTGTGGGACCTCAGGCTCCTGTACCTCCTTTCTAATGGCAGCAGCAAGAAGAAAGCAGAGCTTAGATGGAAGGGACTCTTGATGTTGGATGCTACTTTTCTGCGACAACAGTCCTTGTAGATGTGCTCAATGGTGGGGAGGGATTCGCCTGTGCTGTATCTACTACTTTTTGTGGGCTTTTCTGTTTAAACTTTCCATCTGGTTTAGTGGTAGCTTCAACAACTGTTCTTATCCCAGCAGCAAGTTATTGGTGTTTGCTGAATGTCTCAGATTAGCTTCACTTCATATGGAAAAGTTCTGGCCTTTGTGTGGGAGGAAGTGGAGAATTAATCATGTTTTTAATCAACATGATTACAAGCTGGTGGCTCTCCAGCCTTTTAAAAATGCATGCAAATAATAAGCTTATCTTTGATTCTCTACCACAGGTCGAACGGCTGGAAGTGAACAGTGTGGTTGCTTTGAGCTCAGATGGCGGGATTAGTGTGGATAGCCTGGATGGTGCACTGGACCCCCAGAGGACGAGAGCTGCCATTACTCACCTGCAGCAGAAGGTGCTGAAGCTCACGGAGCAGCTGAAGGTAGAGCAGACAGCCCGAGATGACAATGTGGCGGAGTACCTCAAGCTGGCCAACAACGCTGACAGGCAGCAAGGGGCTCGCATCAAACAAGTCTTCGAGAAGAAGAACCAGAAGTCGGCGCAGACTATCCTGCAGCTGCAGCGCAAGCTGGAGCAGTGCCACCGCAAGTTGCGCGAGATCGAGCATAATGGCATGCCACGGCAGCCCAAAGACGTACTCCGGGATATGCAGCAGGGCCTGAGGGGTGTGGGGGCCAGGGTGACCGGTTTCAGTGAGGGCGTCGTGGGCAGCGTGCGGGGGGGTCTCTCCAGCTTCTCCCAAGCCACCCACTCAGCCGCAGGTGCCGTGGTTTCCAAGCCACGGGAGATAGCGTCCCTCCTTCGCAACAGGTTTGGCAGTGTGGACAACATCCCCACCCTTAAGGACTCGCTGGATGAAGCGCAGGCAGAAGAGTGCCTCAAGGGCCTAGAAATCTGTGGCAACCTGCAATCCAGCCTCAAATATGGCAGCGAGGAGGAATGCTCGAGTGGCACATCAGGGTCTGCTGCTAACAGTGTGTCAGGGACACCCCTGGAATCTACCACCTCCAAAACCAACACACTGGACTTTGCCTGCTCAGGCTTTGCAGGGATATTCCAAGAACTGCAGCAAGTGAAGGAGACACAGGCCCAGCTGGAAGAATCATTTGACACTTTGAAGTCTCATTATCAGAGGGATTATACATTAATGTTACGGACTCTGCAGGAAGAACGATACAGGTAGGCTTAAGCAGAACCACCTGCTTCACCTCCCTCACCTCCAGTTAAAATCCAATTGTTTGCATTTCATTCTCTACTATATGCTTTCTCATTGTTAGGATGCATGTACAGTGGATGTAATCTGAGAGTGTGAAACGAGGCTGCTTCACTACAGCTGTGTAGAAGGTGTAGTCATGCATTTTTTTAACTTTATTTTTATTGTTTTGCCAATAACAGAACAAACAGGATAAAAACAAACAGACAGGGTCATCATAGGTGAAGTAAAATCTGTATCTTATAATAGAAAAAATGAATAGAGAAATGGGTTACATTGCTGTTTCAAGGTTAACCAAACCCTTATGTCCATAATTGTCCTTCAAAGTCTCAGGGGACCTTAAGATCCATGACTTTAAAGTCCATTCTGCAGGTTCCTTCATGGGAAGAAATAAAACAAAGTTCTTAAAGCCAAATAAATGTACAGTGAAGAAGTCATTTCAGGTTCAAATAAAATGTCCAATTTTCCCAGTATTTTCCAAATTTTTTAGTGGCATGTCTCAGAGAGAAAGTCAGTCGTTCCATAACACAAATTTCTTGAGCAAACACAAGGAAATCTGCAGATGCTGGAAATGCAAGCAACACACACAGAATGCTAATGGAATGCAGCAGGCCAGGCAGCATCTATAGGAAGAAGCACTGTTGATGTTTCGGGCCGAGACCCTTCGTCAGGATTAACTGAAAGGAAAGACAGTAAGAGGTTTGAAAGTGGGGGGAGGGGGAAATGCGAAATGATAGGAGAAGACCGGAGGGGGTGGGATGAAGCTAAGAGCTGGAAAGGTGATTGGCAAAAGGGATACAGAGCTGGAGAAGGGAAAGGATCATGGGACTGAAGGCCTCGGGAGAAAGAAAGGGGGAAGGGAGCACCAGAAGGAGATGGAGAACAGGCAGAGAGAGAGGAAAAAAGAGGAGGGGGCTAAAAACTAAATATATCAGTGATGGGGTAAGAAGGGGAGGAGGGGCATTAACGGAAGTTAGAGAAGTCAATGTTCATGCCATCAGGTTGGAGGCTACCCAGACGGTGTTGTTCCTCCAACCTGGTGGCTTGTGGCTTCATCTTGACAGTAGAGGAGGCCATGGATAGACGTATCAGAATGGGATTTGGACATGGATGAGGCTTTTCATTCCAGGACGAAGGAGATGTCTTCCTTTTTTAAACAACCATCAACTTTGCTCTCAAACAGATCTCTCCCATTTCCCGCACATCTGCTCTCACCACCCCACTCAGGATAGGGTTCTTGTCCTCACCTATCACCCCATCAGACTCCGGGTCCAACCTATCATTCTCCGTGACTTCTGCCACCTCCAACGGGATGCCACTACCAAGCATATCTTTCCCTCTCCCCCCTTTCTGCAGGGATCGCTCCCTACACGACTCCCTTGTCCATTCGTCCCCCCCAATCCCTTCCCACCGATTTCCCTCCTGGCACTTATCCTAGTAAGCGGAACAAGTGCTACACCTGCCCTTACGCTTCCTCCCTCACCGCCATTCAGGGCCCCAGACAGTCCTTCCAGGTGAGGCAACACTTCATCTGTGAGTCGGCTGGTGTGGTATACTGCGCCCAGTGCTCCCAGTGTGGCCTTTTATATGTTGGTAAGACCCGACGCAGACTGGGAGACCATTTCACTGAACACCTACGCTCTGTCCGCCAGAGAAAGCAGGATCTCCCAGTGGCCACACAATTTAATTCCACGTCCCATTCCCATTCTGATATGTCTATCCATGGCCTCCTCTACTGTCAAGATGAAGCCACACTCAGGTTGGAGGAATAACACCTTATATTCCATCTGGGTAGTGTTATGAATGTACCACAGCTCTGAGGGGCCGAAGGGTGTGGGACCAGCCCCCTTCTTCAGGAGAATTGCAAGATCGCTATTAATTCGGGTCTTGGACCCAGGAAATGAGAGACAATGCAATGGAGTTGACCATTGTTCTTAGAGGCACCTGTGTGAATTGCAACTCTATAGTACGTGCCAGCTATCAGGGACATGGACACCCTCGGGCCATGTGGTGTGAGGATGGTATCACCCTACCTTGATTGACATTTACAAATCTGCCAGCTATGATAAAAAGGAGACTGCTGGAGGCGGTACTCCAGCGACGCACCAGACGGAGACCATTGCTCATGCTTCTCGTAATAACGGGAAGCTGCTCGGAAGCCACGTGTGATTTGGATCCCCTAGCTAGGGAATCGAGTGGCTAATAACCCCGAAAAGGATTTCGGACTGACAACGAGGAACTCCCGTTCTCAATCTCATGCTTTGAGTCCAGAAGGCTGGCAAGTTTATTTTCTCTCTCCAACCCGTGAACACCCAGCGGTCCCTCAAGCGGCAAAAAGCCTCCATGAACTGGCGAGACTTTTATATTTTCCATCGGACAAATCGTTTAACCCCTAGACAACGATAGAGCTTATTTCTTATTGAGTAGTACTACCCCTGCGCTTTAGATTGAGTATTGATGACGTATGTTATCTGAATGTTTGTATTAACCTTACGTTTGTGCCCCTTTATAAATAAAAACGTTTGAAAATGGTACCATCAGACTTCAGCGGACCTCTCTATCTTTGCTGGTAAGTGATCCAGTTATGGGATACGTAACAACGTGGGGGCTCGTCCGGGATTTGAAACCAAAATTGGGAGGGCAGTGAATTGGGTTTGTAAGCCAAAAAATAAATAAATAAATAAATTTTGATCTGGTACGCTGGTAGCCAGACGGGAAACCAGCAAAGATGGACGTGGATGAATTTATGAAAAACCCGACTGTAGAGGCGCTAGAGGCGGCCACCAAATCAGACTTGTTAAATTTGGCGAAGGGATTGGACCTCGCAGAAGTGAGGTCGTCCATGAAAAAGCGGGAGGTGCGAGGGGCCATAACTCAGTATTACATTGGGAAGAAAGTGTTCGAAGCTGAGGTCTTGGAAAATATCCCTGAAAAAGTACCAGCGAGTGGAATGGATCAGCTAGAGTTGGAGAAATTAAGGTTGGAACATGAATTTAAAATGAAGCAGCTGGAAGCGGCTGAGAGAGAGAAAGAAAGGGACCAGAAGCTCCAACTAAAGGAGTTAGAGGTGGAAAAAGAGCGGGACCAAGCTGAAAAGCAAAGACAGCATGAAATTCAGCTAAAAGAGCTAGAAGTAGCTGAGAACGAGAGGGAACGAGCCGGGAACGAGAGGGAACGAGCCAAGAACGAGAGAGAACGAGCTGAAAAGCAGAGTATGAGGAGAGACGAGAACAGAGGGAACATGACTTGGAGATGGAGAAGTTAAAGAAAGAGCGAAGAGATCTAGGGTTAGAACGAGAGGAGAGGTTTAATGTTAGTCGGGAGTTGAGGGTAGTACCTCCATTCGAAGAGTCGGATGTTGATAGTTATTTCTTGCTTTTTGAAAAGGTGGCAGTAAATCAAAAGTGGCCCAAAGAGCAGTGGGTGGCGTTGTTACAAAGTGTGTTAAAGGAGAAGGCACAACGAGCATATGCGGCCTTGGCCGTCGAGGAAGGGGAAGCGGAGAATTATGCCAAAGTAAAAGAGGCCATTCTCCGGAGTTACGAGTTAGTACCTGAAGTGTATAGACAAAGGTTCAGAAATTTACGGAAAGGGTGGAATCAAACTATTACCGAGCTAGCCTATGAAAAGGGTGTGCTCTTGGACCGTTGGTGCACCGCGGAACAGGTGGACGGGGATTATGGGCATATCAGGGAGTTATTTCTGATTGAGGAATTAAAAGGGTGTGTTCCGGAGGAGATCCGGATGTATTTGAATGAGAAGGCGAATAAGTCCACCTCAGAAATTGCTAGGTTCGCAGATGAATATGCCCTAACCCACAGGATAAAGTTTTCCTCGCCAAAAAGTTACCCGTGAGACCGTCGGAATGGTAGGGAAAGCCCGCCGGCGAGGGGAGAAACTCCGCCGGGAGCTAGTAGGAAAAGTGAGGATAGCAGGCAGGAAACCTGGAGATTTCCTGGTTTGACCTGTTTTAATTGTGGGAAGGTGGGACATATTGCATCAAAATGCCCCGCTCCGAGGAAGGAGCCAGAAAAAGGGAAAGCAGCTATCCCTATAGGCTGTATTGCGTCGATCAGGAAATCGACCAGAGGGCCCCAGGTAGATGGAATACAGGAGGGGCGGGAGACGTTTAGTTCCGAAGGAACCGTGTCTTTGAGGGAGGGGGACCCACCAATTCCCGTAAGGATTTGGAGAGACACCGGGGCGGAGCTATCATTAATTAGCGGTAACGTGTTGAAATTCGGGCCTCAGACGGGAGAGGTAGCCCTGAGAGGCGTAGGAAAACGGACCGAAGTGGTGCCTTTGCATCGGGTCCTTCTAGATTGTGAGTTGGTGTCGGGACCAGTGGAGTTGGGGGTCCTGCCGGAGTTGCCGGGGGAAGTCGTGGACGTCCTTCTGGGTAACGACCTAGCGTGTGGGAAGATGGGTGCAGCCGTGAAGCTGACAACCCAGCCTGCGAGGGTTGAGGCCACTCCCTCAGATCCTAAGGTCTATCCCGCATACGCGGTCACTCGCAGCATGTCGAAAAGGCAGCTGAGAATGAGAGCCATTTAAATTTAGCCAGTTTTGATTTGGCCGAGACGTTTCTACCGACTCTGTACCAGCGAGGGTCAGAGGAAGGTAAACCGGAGAGTAGGGAGGAAGGAGAGAGAAAAGGTGGGGAGGTAGACCTGTCCTTAGGAAGAAGAGAGTTTGTACGGGAACAGGGAAATGACGAGGAGCTGACAGCCTTGAGGGAGTCGGTTCTTTCTGAGACCGAGATTGAGACAGAACCCGAGGGTTACTACTTGAAGGAGGGGGTGTTGATGAGGAAATGGAGGCCCCCCCGCGGGTACCGGTCGATGAGGACTGGGCGGTGGTACATCAGATAGTAGTTCCGAAAGTATATCGGGATGAAATTTTGAACTTAGCCCATAAGGGACCTTTAGGTGGGCATTTGGGAATAACGAAGACAGTGAATCGGGTTCAGAGAGAGTTCTATTGGCCAAACCTGAGAAAAGATATTACTGAGTATTGTAAAAGGTGTCATACATGCCAAGTGGTGGGTAAGCCAAACCAAGTTATCCCTAAGGCACCCCTCCGACCCATCCCTGCATGCGAGGAGCCTTTCTCCCGAAACATTGTGCATTTTGTGGGACCCTTACCTAAAACTGCGAGTGGGTGGCAGTATATCATGACCCTGATGTGTGCCGCTACACAATTTCCAGAGGCCGTGCCTCTGGGTAATATTAGGACCTCTATGGTGGTGAAGGCCCTTATTAAATTCTTTACCACAGTGGGGCTGCCTAAGGAGATACAATCGGACCAGGGAAGTACATTCACGTCTAGCGCATTTCGGCAGATGATGACACGGTTAGGGGTAAAACAGATTCTGGCCTCTGCGTATCACCCGGAGTCCCAAGGAGCATTGGAAAGGTTCCACGCTACCCTAAAGACCATGCTAAAAGCTTATTGTCAGGAGAACGTTCGAGACTGGGATGAGGCTTTACCCCTTTTGTTATTTGCCGTAAGGGATACAGTCCAGTGCTCCCTGGGGTTTAGTCCGTTTGAGCTCGTTTTCGGTCACAGGCCCAGGGGACCTCTAACCCTACTGAAAGAAAAGTGGTCTAGCCCGACCGTCCAAGTCAGTGTGATCGACTATGTTCTGAAATTCCAGGAAAGGCTGCATAAAGTATGCGCCTTGGCAAAAGAAAACCTTAAAGACTCTCAGGAAAAAATGAGTCAGTGGTATATCCTGAAAGCGAGAGCCCGAGAGTTTCATGTAGGCAACCAGGTCTTGGTCCTATTCCCGGTAGTTACCCACCCCCTGCAGGCGAGGTTTCAAGGACCATATACAGTGCATAAGAAAATAGACTCGCTGAATTACGTGATCGAAACCCCTGACCGGCGAAAGCCAACCCAGTTAGTTCACGTGAACATGATAAAAAGGTACCATGAAACCACCCCCGCGGTGGTCGGGGCGGCCATGAAAGCCGATGAGGTAGAGGAGGATGGTAAGGAGGGGCCAGAACGGTTTGAAAAGATAGGTATAGTCCCCACCAGATTGGAGAACTCTATAGTATTGGCAAGCCTTGCGGAGAAAGTTAGCCACTTAAAGCCCGAACAGCGGGAGCAGGTAATACAGCTTATTAACCGGCATGCAGACTTATGTCCAGATGTTCCCCGAAGGTGTACATCTTCCCAACCCAACCTATAAAACAGGCTCCGTACCGGATGAATTCTGAAAAGAGCCAGCTCGTAGAAAAGGAGATTGAACATATGCTAGCTGCTGGGATAATCCGCGAATCCTCTTCCGCGTGGGCTTCTCCTTGTGTGGTTGTCCCAAAATCGGACGGTACCATAAGATTCTGTGCCGATTACCGGAAGGTCAACGCGGTCACCCAGACAGATGCTTACCCTATCCCCCGGGTGGATGATTGCATTGATCAAGTGGGGAAGGCGAGGTACATCACAAAAATTGACTTGTTAAAGGGGTACTGGTGCGTTCCGTTAACGGACAGGGCTCGAGAGATTTCAGCCTTTGTCACTCTGTCCGGGTTGTATGAGTACAACATTATGCCGTTCGGGATGAAAAATGCCCCAGGGCATTTCAGCGGATGATAAACGCTGTGATAAAGGGGTTAACCCACACCAAGGCTTATCTTGACGATGTGGTGGTTTGGAATGACATCTGGGGGGAGCACCTGGAGGCTGTAGAAAATCTGTTTACCCGCATGTCGGCAGCCCACCTTACAGTAAACCTCGCAAAGAGTGAATTTGGTCATGTCACGATCACCTATTTGGGGTATGTGGTGGGAGAAGGGCAGTTGGCCCCTGTGCAGGCGAAGGTCCGGGCTATTTCCGAGGTCCCTGTACCCTACAATAAAAGGGCCCTGAGGAGATTTTTGGGTATAGTGGGATACTATCGGAAATTCTGTAACTCCTATGGAAGGAGGAAAAATTTGAATGGGGTCATTCTTGTCGGGATGCCTTTGAAAGATTAAAAGCCATATTGTGCCATCACCCTGTGTTAAAAGCACCCGATTTGTTAGCCCCTTTCTCCTTGGCGACGGACGCCAGTGATGAGGTTGCAGGAGCAGTCCTCTTACAGCAAGCCGGGGATGGAGTGGAGCACCCGGTAGCATATTTCTCTCGGAAGTTCAATGTACACCAGAGGAATTACTCTACCGTGGAAAAGGAATTGTTGGCACTTGTGTTGACGATACAACATTTTGAAGTGTACATTTATCCAGCGCAAAAACCCCTAGTGGTCTATACCGATCACAACCCGTTGGTATTCCTGGCCAATATGAAAAATAAAAACTGGAGGTTATTAAGCTGGAGTCTGATGCTGCAAGAATTCGATATTAAGATACAGCACATTAAGGGGAGTGATAATGTGCTAGTGGATTGTTTATCTAGATGCTGAATTAAATGTATAACTGAGTAGCTCTGTAGTGAAATGAAAAGCTTGTGTATTGTGTTAGATTCCAAAAATCCAGTAGGACTCTGTATCACTTCGTTTCCACCACTGGTGAAAACGCTCTGAAGAAAGGGGGTGTTATGAATGTACCACAGCTCTGAGGGGCCGAAGGGTGTGGGACCAGCCCCCTCCTTCAGGAGAATTGCAAGATCGCTATTAATTCGGGTCTTGGACCCAGGAAATGAGAGACAATGCAATGGAGTTGACCATTGTTCTTAGAGGCACCTGTGTGAATTGCAACTCTATAGTACGTGCCAGCTATCAGGGACATGGACACCCTCGGGCCATGTGGTGTGGGGATGGTATCACCCTACCTTGATTGACATTTACAAATCTGCCAGCCATGATAAAAAGGAGACTGCTGGAGGCGGTACTCCAGCGACGCACCAGACGGAGACCATCGCTCATGCCTCTCGTAATAACGGGAAGCTGCTCGGAAGCCACGTGTGATTTGGATCCCCTAGCTTGGGAATCGAGTGGCAAATAACCCCGAAAAGGATTTCGGACTGACAACGAAGAACTCCCGTTCTCGATCTCACGCTTTGAGTCCAGAAGGCTGGCAAGTTTATTTTCTCTCTCCAACCCGTGAACACCCAGCGGTCCCTCAAGCGGCAAAAAGCCTCCATGAACTGGCGAGACTTTTATATTTTCCATCGGACAAATCGTTTAACCCCTAGACAACGATAGAGCTTATTTCTTATTGAGTAGTACTACCCCTGCGCTTTAGATTGAGTATTGACAACGTATGTTATCTGAATGTTTGTATTAACCTTACGTTTGTGCCCCTTTATAAATAAAAACGTTTGAAAATGGTACCATCAGACTTCAGCGGACCTCTCTATCTTTGCTGGTAAGTGATCCAGTTACGGGATACGTAACAGTAGCCTCCAACCTGATGGCATGAACATTGACTTCTCTAACTTCCATTCATGCCCCTCCTCTCCTCCTTACCCCATCTCTGATTTATTTAGATTCCCCCCCTTTTTTTTCTCTCTCTGCCCATCACTCTGCCTGTTCTCCATCTCCCCCTGGTGCTCCCCTCCACCCCCTCCGGTCTTCTCCTATCATTTCGCATTTCCCCCTCCCCCCCACTTTCAAATCTCTTACTATCTTTCCTTTCAGTTAGCCCTGACGAAAAACATTAGCCCAAAACGTCGACAGTGCTTCTTCCTATAGATGCTGTCTGCTGCTTCCCACCAGCATTTTGTGTGTGTTGCACAAATTTCTTGAACTATTTTTATCCATTCCAAGACTGTAGGAGACTCTTCACTTAGATATTTCCTGGTAATCGCTTTCTTACAGGCTGCTTAGTAGTATTTGTAACAAATATCTTTCATGCTTTTTGAGTTCATTTGGTACGTTACCCAAATAAGTAACGTTAAAATCAAAATTAATCTCTGGGCTAATTATTGACCTTATCTCTGTTACCACATCTAACCAATAAGACAAAATCTTTGGACGCTCCCAGAAAATATGAAAGTGATCAGCCACATTCTCCAACATTGACCTTGTTCAGGTCTGTTACTTTGTACCTTCTTTATTTTTGGCGTTATGAAAAATCTTAAGGTATTCTTCCAGGTGAATTCCCTCCACAGACCTGAGCTTGAAGTATTTGAATGTGTTCTGCACAGTGGCGTATCTAAGGTAAGGCAGGTATGGCATGTGCCCTGGGTGCCACTTGAAGGGGGGCACCACTGAGCAGTTTCTATTAAAGTCAGACAAGCCATCCTCGGATAGTGAAAAAAGAATTTTCTTCAGATGTATGATTTGTCTTTGATACAGTGATGGTCACATTTTTTGGAACCATCGAAGCTCTCTACGTGTTTTTCTCTCGTTCAATACAGCGCTGGGAAAACTGAAAAATACCGTGCCTGTGGTTGTTAAGTCGGAGTCCGAAACCAGGTGGAGTGCAAGGACAGAAGCAGGGAAGCCCATCAACAAGTACTTTGAAGAGATACTTCAAGTTCTCCAGGACATGATAGACAATGAAAACGAGACCAGTGAATCAAGAAGTGACACAAGGCAGCTGTACAACTGCATGTTGAGTTACGATTTTCTGATTTTGCTAGGATTTTGGAACAAAGTACTCATTCGCATTGACTGTATTCAAAAGAGGCTGCAGGATCCTAGCATGAACTTCCACGATGCTGCCCTGGATTTGAAAGCCCTCCGAGGTCATTTTTATGATGAAAGAATGGTGTTGGTCAGTGAGTCACTCAAAGAAGAAGTCAGTCTCTGTCAAGCATGGAATATTAAAGTTGAAAGACGTCAAAAGCGAAAGAAATGAATTGCTGATGAGAATTCGAGAGATGCTGGGTTAACACCTAAGGAGGAAATGGAAAGAGTTATGAAGGGAACACTCGACCGTCTTCGCGGAGAAATGGACAAAAGGTTCACTCATTTGCACGACACTGACGCCAAGTTTAGGTTCCTTCTCGATGTCGAGGGACTGTGTTACTGCACCGACAGTAACAACCTAAAGAAGTACGAAAACTTGGGCGAATTGTATAGCTCTGATGTTGATGGACAGCAGCTATATGAAGAAATTTTGGATTGCAGAATGTTGCTATCAAGGCGGGTCAACATGAAAATATCAAGACCTGAAGAGCTTCTTGAATTTATTGTTCAGTATGGAGATGAGAGCGTCTTCCCCAATCTTTGCATTGCTATTCAAATAATGCTAACCATTGCAGTTTCCATCGCCAGCTATGAGAGATCATTCAGCAAGTTAAAACTAATATTTTCATATTTGAGAGCCTCCATGGGTCAAGGCAGACTCTGTGATCTTGCTCTGCTGAGTGTAGAAAGAGAAAAAACTGAAAAAACTATGATCACATCATAGACCAATTTGCATCAGTGAAAGCAGGAAAGTGCAGTTATAATTTTCATGTAGTGCCATAATTTGTTAATTAAAAGATTAACGAACTTGACTTGTATTTTTGAGCTGATATTATGATAAAATTATCTAAAAGATGGGTGTCAGATATTTGGACAGGGGCACAGTTTCAGTGCTTATCATAGGTTCTATTTTCCGTAGATATGCCCCTGGTGCTGCATATGTTTAACCAATCATCTTCTGTCAATTTTATGTTGGCTTCTTTCTCCCACTTTGATTTAACATACATTGTGGAGAGAATGTAAAATCGAGTAAATCCTGGTTATCAGTTTCTTTTTAATATTACCTTTATACACATCAATGAATATATTAATCAGACTTAACCGTTTCTCTCCAATAGTTTTAATATTTTTATTAAAATATTGTCTTAGTTGAAGATATCTAAAGAAGTGTTGTTTCTCTAAGTGGTATGTTTCTATGAGTTGTTGAAAGGACTCCAAACCCTTAATGGAGGATATTGTACAGTATCAGGTAATTCCCTTACTTGTCCAATGTGTAAATCTACCATCCAATTGTGGTGGAAGGAATTCTTGTGTCATGTGCCACCCAACCTAGTATTCTTATGTTTCTTTCAAATTTTGGGTCTTTAAATTCTTTATACCAGATGTTCAGAGGGACTGTTGTCCACTTATTCAGTTTATTTAAATGCTTCTTTTGGAGTGTTTTATCCCCCAGTAAAGATTGCAGAGGGATATTTATTAGACTTTGTTCTAAATCCTTCCACTTTACATCACAATTAGGGTCACACCAACAGACCAGACTGCGCAGCTGTGCTGCTCTATAATAGTCTTCAAAGCAAGGCACAGCAAATCCATCTTTATCCTTAGGCAGCTGCAATGTCTGAAATCTAGTTCTTGGTTTCTGTTTTCCCCAAATAAATGTTGAAGTCATTCTTTTCCATTCATTAAATTGCTTAAAAGGTACTTCAACAGGCAATGATTGTAAAAGAAACAGCAGTCTAGGTAATCCATTCATCTTTATGGCTTCTATTCGATTATACATATTCATTGGCAGCAATGATCATCCATTTAAGTGTGCCTTAATATCAGCTGTTATGGGAATATAATTATGTTCGTAGATAGTAGACAAGTCTTCAGGTATTTGCACTCCTAGGTATTAATATTACCTTTCCATTTGAATTTACTCATTCTGTAAATATTTTCTTGTGGTTCATAATTAAAATTTAAAGTTTGGGTTTTTTGTAAATTTCATTTGTAGCCAGAGTTGGAACCGAAATCTTTCAGCAGGGATAATAATTTACACAAACCTGCTTTGGGACTGGTATGAGTCACGAGAATGTCATCCACATACAGACAAATCTTACGTTCTGTATCTCTGATCAGAACACCTGTTAAAATCTTGTCTTCTGTAATTGCCTGGGCCAATGGCTCGATAAAAAGAGCGAAAAGTGTGGGGCTTAGGGCAGGGGTCACCAACCTTTTATTGCACCGCGGACTGGTTTAATATTGACAATATTCTTGCTGACTGGCTGATGGGGGGGGCGGCGGTGGTGGTGGGGTTGTTAATAACGACCAAAATATAGGACCTATATTATAGGTGATAAGTCAATTATAAGTCACTTATAAGTGGCTAATACATTCAATTTCATTTCTAAAAGGGTTTATTTAATTAACTTAATACCAAACACAGCGCATATTTTCCTTGCATGAATATAGTGATAAGTCAATTATAACTCACTTATAAATAAATAGCATCATAACATTTTAAGTAATGTTTGGATCTTAAACACAGCGCATAATTTCCTCGTATGAACATATAAAATCATTGTGACACACCAGTGAGAGGACAAGGTAAGGGCTGGAGTTCCCCGTACCAGGGCTGCGGCAGTCACAGTCCAGAGAGAGCGACCGACTGAGCGAGGAGTGCGACAGGGCACGTGCCTGCCCCTCTCGTAGGTAGGTAGGATCTATTGGCCGACAAAAGTTTGGCTGGAGGGATGACTTTCAGTAGATCACAGCAAGTTAGCTGTTCTGCTACTTATGAAACCCTGAGCCCAAATTAGGTCATTTGCGAATATTTTAGCACCAAGTTCCCCACGAACATTCGGTGTCCTAAACAGGTTCAGAGGCGGCGCCCATCTGTCCGCGCTCCAGACCAGTAGCTACGGCACTTCTCACCAGCCGTGTGAGGCGGCTGGTTACCCGAGACCAACCAGTTATCCCTGGCGCAAGGGTATCACTGCGTTTAGGCAACTGAGGACTTTGCATGGGTAATGACTTTGTGTGCGTAATGACCTCGCATGCGTTCAAGTTCAACAGTGTGTGTGACAGGAAATGAGGAAAGGTGCAGCTGATTCATATCGTCAAATCATATGGTTTCCTCGCGGCCCGGTAGCACATGCTTGGGTAGCCCGGTGGTTGGGGACCACTGGCTTTAGGGTTCATCCTTGTCGACATCCCCTTTCAAGAAATATTGTTTTAGATAAATTCCCATTTATTTTAATTCTGGCTGTAGGGGAAGAATATAAAGATTTCAGACATCTAACTACCTGATTATTAAAGCCAAACCGCTTAAGTACCAAATAAAGATATTCCCATCGTACCAAGTCAAAGGCCTTTTCAGCATCAAGGCTAATAACTAGAGATTCCAGGTTATTTTTGCTCATATGGACAATGAGATGAAGGGCTCGTCTCATATTGTCCTGGATTTGCCTACTTTTTTACAAAACCTGTTTGATCTGTGTCAATTAGATCTGGAATTATATTTTCCAATCTTTTTACTAATATTGATGCAAATAATCAATGTTTAGAACAGATATTGGGCCTGCATTCAGTCTGATCCTTACCACTTTTAGGAACTACTGAAATTATTGCTTGATTCCAAGACAACGGGGTCTCCCCTCCTCCGAGAACATAATTAAAACATTCCTTATGTATTGGTATTATTATCTCTGACAGTTTTGTAACATTCTGTTGGATAGCCATCAGCACCTGAGGTTTTATTTGTTTTTAATGCTGATATAGCCTGACCTATTTCTTCTGTTATCTCCTGAGTTATTAGTTTATTTTGCTCCGTTCCTACAGATGGTAAATCTAAGGATGTTAAGAAATTAGATATGTCTGCTAACTCTGCTGCTTTGGGTTGAACGTATAACATTGTGTAGTATGTTTCGAAAGATTTTTGAATGTCTTCCAATTTGTGAAGCATCTTATTAATCTGGGGGTCTTTCCCCCTTTGTATAGATCTCTCAGCCTATTGTTTACGTATTCTACATGCAAGTAATTTCTTAGATTTGGGACCATTCTCATAGAAATTTTGTTTAACAAACTTAGCTCTCTTCTCAACTTCCATAAAGGTTATTTAGAGTTCATTTTGTATCCAAAATTTGATTCAAGACGTTACTGTTATTATGCTCCATATGCTTACTCTCCAAAAATTGTAGTTTTTCAATAAGATCCTTCTTGATTTGTTTCTCTTTTTCCTTTTTCTTCTGAGCTGACCACTTTATGAGTTTACTCCTAATAACAGCTTTTGCAGCATCCCACAGTGCGCTTATCATTATATATATTATATATAATATAACATATATTAATATTATATAATAGATATTAATATATATTAATAATATGTATTATACAGTTCTATTATCATTATATATCACATAATCTTCAAAATCTTTCTTTAGGTATTTTAAACATAGGGGATCATTCAAAAGACTGGTATTAAGTCTCCACAAGGTATCTTTGGGTTTGTTGTCTAAATGTAATGTTAAGTAATCCCCTGTGTGGTCAGAGATGTGTCTTACCCCTATATCATATTCTATAATCTTGTGTCTCTCTGAATTGAATGTAGAAAACATAATCTATTCTCGAGTACATGGAGTGGGGGTGAGGAAAAAAGGTGAACCATCTATCAAGTGGGTGTAACTCTCTCCATATATCTATCATGCCCATTTCTTTGAGCAGTTTCTTGACATGTAATGTTTCCGGATTTATCTTTTTTGTTCTATTTGAGGAGTCCAGGGAAGGATGTAATTGAATATTCCAGTCCCCCCCCCCCCCCACATATTACCACACCAGATGTTTCCATCGATATCATATTAAAAACCTTTTTAATCAGCTGTTTATCATTTGCTGGTGGTCTGTAAACATTCAGTAGTGTAATTTCTTTATGATCAATAAAACCCTTCACCAATAAATAACGCCCTTCTTTGTCTGTAATCTGTGAGGGAAAACTGGAAATTTGCTTTATTTGAGATTAATATTGCAATTCCCCTTGTGTTACCCCTCTCAAGAGTAATAACAATTTTTAAATCCCATTTTGCGTAACTTCTCATGTTCAATCTTTGAAAGGTGAGTTTCTTGCCAAAAAATTATATCTTGTTTTTCTCTCTTCATTTTAGCTGTAGCCTTACTCCTTTTGATTGGGTTCTGTAACCCATTCACATTAACAGTGACTACTCTGTATTCTTAATACGGCATTCCATGCCAATAAAAAAAGGGTTTATATAAATAGTTAAATATCCCTAGATGACCTAAACAAATGAACTTCTGTCTGTACAACAAACTAACATGTAACGTATAAACAAAACATATAACATCTGTGACTTCCATCTTTGTAGTTTAAACTAAACTTCTAAGTCGGGGGGAAGCGCTTAAACCCGAAGGGGCCCCTCCTACTGCAGGTTGATGTCTCTGAATAATTGAAATCAGGACAGTGCACAAAAAAACGCAAAATCAAACATCAGCTCCCAGGTTTGTGGTCAGTTAGTAATAAGAGCTTACAGAGAAAAAATTGTTTATGTTCTATTTTTAAGTTCTTAATACAAAGTCAATTATAGTTTGGTGTTAGGGTACATGTGATTTTGCCGACCTGGCTGAAGGATATTTTATCACTATACTTTTGAGAGCTCTCATGCAGTATCTTCGTTGCGTCAAAATTCCTTTAGCTGTCCTGGATGTGTTTCAGACATGTTTCTCGGTCCTGGTGGGATTTTGCACCAGCTGTCTCCCAGGAAAGTTGTCTCAGTTTTGTTGTGCCTTCCGCGGGGGCCATGATCTTGGGACAGTCCGGAAAAATCCCCTGTTCTTCAGGTTGTCCATCGCCTCCAATGTGTTATTGTAGATGACTCGTCCAATGTCAAGAAACACTCGAAGTTTGGCTGGGTAAAGAGTCTGGAACCGGAGCCCCTTTCCTTTAAGCGTCTTTCTGATGGTGGAGTAAGCCTTTCTTTTCATAAGTATTTCGGTCGGGTAGTCTTGATCAAAAAATACTCTTTTCCCGTCGTAATAAATCTCTTGTTTTTTCCAAGCAGAGCTTTAATTTTATACTCCAGAAAGAAGATGACCACGGATTTTGGGTTGGAACCTTGTGGTGGTTTGGGTCCAAGAGATCGATGGCAGTGTTGTATGCTGAGAGAGGCACCGGGAAGGGACAACTCTGTTTTAATAAATTTTTCCAGAAATTCTTGTATGTTGTCTCCTGCCCCCTCGGAAATTCCATGGATACGTATGTTATTCCTGTGTGAATACGCCTCTAAGTCCATTATTCGAGCTTGAATAATCTCCTGAAGTTCCAGTGTATGGGAAAGAACCTCCCTGGCTTCAGCATTGCATTCCCCCACTTTTGCCACCCTTTGCTCCATGTCCTCAACTCTGCCTGTTATTTCTTTTAAATCACCAACAATAGCATTCAGCTTCTGATTAATTTCTTCTCCGAAATCCACCAGTTTCTTCTTTAGAAAACCGAAGATATCACTCAGTTCCTTTTTCATGTCTGAACGAAGCGTCTGTATTTCGGCCATGATGTTAGCATGAACAGACTCCGTATCCTCGTGTTCAGCTTGGTTGCTAGCACCGTCGTCAGTGTCCTCACTGTCGGTCGGTGTCTTATCGCTTGTCTTCGGGTTTTGTTGTGGTTTTCCTCTGGTCTTTCTTTTATTTCCCCCTTTCATGCTACAAGACCCACTTTTCTATTTAAATAACCGTTTCTTATTTAGGGAAAATTAGGACCATCTGGGAGCCCTTACTGATAATGCTGCTAGCTGTATCTGCACCATACCGGAAGTCCTAGGTGTAGTCATGCATTGATGGGCAGCAGTACCTCTTGGCTATGTGTCCATCAAAGTCAAGATGTGAATGTAGAAATTCACATAAGTAAGGGTTTGTTCAGAAGATGATAGAGCGTTTCTAGTGAACTGAAGAGAAGGCTATAATAACCATCGAATTTGTAGAGTCCTGAGTGTTTAAGTTTAGAGCACTGAATGGAAGCCATGGGAGCTGTTTCAGAACCTTCATCGCTCTGGGTGATTTATGACGAGGGAGAAAACTTTGCAAATTTTCATCATTTGTGTTACAGATCATTCCCCAATCACTGATAGAAATCCTAATTTCAAATTACTTAACCACTATCAGCTGGGTTTAGGATGTCTTTGTTGGTGGTTGTTGAACGCAAACCATTTCTTAATCTTCCCACAATGCAATTTCTTGTGTCTACGACTAACCTGACTGCATCCAACTATTTCCCATCAAATTAGTGCTGATGTTGCTTCCTCTCTGCCCTCATGATTGCTGTGGCTGCCTGATCAGCTCTCTGATTAATCATCCAATACTTTAATCTTCTGGTAGTTTGCTCATGAAGTGTTGTGTTTATACATGGGTTGTCATTGATCTCTTGACACATGGATGTATTATTATTTCCCTAATGAATCCTGAGGCCCATGAGTTAACACTGAGCTGTGAAGGGAGGATTTAAAAAACAATTGTGATAAGGCCAGAGGGAAAGTGTTCCACAAACCAAGGTGGAGCCAATTGACGATTGATACTGAAGTGAAGGGGCAGACAAAACAAGTGCCCTCCATCACTCTTCAGTGCAGAGTTCACTTACCCAGGGTTTCCTCTGTTAGCTTCCTCTTCAATCTGTGGGATTCGTTATTTGTTATTTTATCTAGCTGTACTCCCCTGAACTTTACTTTTGAGTCTATTGCTCCATTCATATCCAGGAGGATAATTATTTGGAAGTTGGCAAGGTTTGATGTGAGGGAGGGAACATTTGGACTACTGCTTATGATGAGGAAGGGTCAGGTGCCTCCATGACCATTCCTGAGGACTGGGTAGAAAGGTCATGGAGAACTCACTGTCACTTCTTATACTGCCTGTTCATCCAATGCAAATAGAGGTTCCATGGCTGCTATGATAAGATGGCTGACATGTACTGCTGCCTGTTCTAGGTGTGAACGGCTTGAGGATCAGCTCAATGACCTGACAGAGCTTCACCAGCACGAGATTCTCAACCTGAAACAGGAGCTAGTGAGCATGGAGGAGAAGATCGCCTACCAGTCTTATGAGCGAGCACAAGACATTCAGGTCAGTCAACAGACATGAGCCAGTGTGATATTCATCTTTGACAATTGAGCCTGAGAGGTCAGGTTGAGAATATGCTGTGTCCTTCACTGAATTCTGATAATTCATAAACAGTGTGGGAATGTGAATGTGATGGTTTTGCTCCACTTCTTTCCCTCTCTGGACACCATCAGCACCCTCCTCTTTCTCAATCCTCCCCCATTCTCATCTCTCAATTTGTCAGATCCTTTCACCAACCCACATCCTTGTAACCCCAGCCTAATCTCTCTCTCCTGCTGTGCCTCCTCATCCACCTTCTTCCCCTCCCCCACCCCGATGACTCCTCTACCACTGCAACCCAGCCACCCTTCTTGCCTTTACTTCTTCCTCAGATTACCTTCACTCTTAGCCCTTTACCAACCAATGGGGTAAGATGGAGGTCTCACTGTTCTTGCCTCTCCCTGCAGTCCCCTGTTGTAAGGAAAAAATATTAAGATATGTTTTTAGTACAGTAAGGGAGAAAGAGTAACTAGAGATAGGGAAACGGCAAGAGCCGCAGGAGAAGAGCAAGGTCCTCCACTGCTTTAACATGACCACTTCAGAACAAGGAAAAGTAAATGGTGGCATCTGCAATACAGTAGAGGAGGTGCTGAGCATGTTTGTCCAAGAACACTGTGGGAGGCTAGACAAGAAATTGCAAGAGCTCTGGCTGAGATATTTGTATCATCATTACCCAAGGGTGAGGTGCCAGTAGACAGGAGGATGGCAAATGTCTTTATTTAAGAAAGGTGGCAAAGAAAAACCTAGGAACTATAGGCCAGTGAGTCTAACATTTGTGGTAGGGAAGTTACTGGAGAGGATTCTGTGGGATAAGATTACTTAAACAGGGATTCATTAGGGGTAGTCAGTATGGCTTTGTATGGCAAGTTGATTGTGCCTTACAACTTTTTTGATGAGCTGACCAAGAAAATTAGTGAGAGTAGGTCAATAGACATGATTTATATGAACCTCATTAAGGCCTTTGATAAGGTTCCACATGATAGACTGCTCTGGAAGGTTAGATTGTATGGGATTGAGGGAGAGCTGTGCATTTGGTTGCACAACTGGCTTGAAGGTAGAAAGCAGAGGGTGATGGCGGAAGGTGTTTCTTGGAGGCCCATGATTAGTCGTGTGCCTCAGGGTTTGGTGCTGGACCCATTGTTTGTCATCTATTGTATGTATGTGAAGGATTCAGAGAAGAATGTACAAGGCATGGTTAGTAAGTTTGTAGGTGACACTTTAAGTGTTATAGTGGACAATGAAGAAGATGACCAAAAGTTACTGGGGGAAGTTGTTTAGCTGAGTAAGTGGGCCGTGGAATGTCAAATAAAGTTTAATTTGGGTAACTGAGGTGTTGCATTTTGGAATGTCAACTCTCGGTAGAACTTTCACAGTGAACAGCAAGAATCTGGGGAGAGATGTAGAACAGAAGGACTTACAGCATTTTCTTGAAAGTGGAGTCACAGGTAGACAGGGTGGTGAGGAAATATTTTAGCATGCTGGCCTTCATCAGTCAAGGCATCGAGTATAAAAGCTGGGAGGTTATGAGGAGATTCTATTTGCTTTTTTATGTGGAATAAGCTGCCAGAGGAAGTGGTTGAGGACATTAATAACATTTGAAAGACAGTTGGACAGGTACATGGATAGGAAAGGTTTATAAGTTCGTGGGCCAAACACTGGCAAATGGGACAAGCTTGGATGGAGCATGTTGGTTGGCCTGGACCAGATGAGCCAAAGGGCCAGTACCATGCTGCATGACTGATTATTAACTAAGGTCTGGGCCCCTTACAGTTAGACATCACCAAACAAAGAAATAGCAGGACAAATTAACATGGAACAAGACAAAACTTTTTTGAGTACCGTAGATTCCGGACTACAGAGCGCACCTGATTAAAAGCCGCTGGCTCTAATTTTAGAAATAAAATCAATTTTTTACTTGTAAAGGCCGCACCGGATTTTAGGCCGCACTGGATTTTAGGCTGCACCGGATTTTCGGCCGCAGGTGTCCCACGTTGTAATATGAGATATTTACACAGAAAGATATTACACGTGAGGATTTTTTAACTTTTAATTAAATCCATATGGTAACAAAAACAAATACATATTGCAAATGCTTTTTTTCGAACCGTGCCCGTAACGCGGCTACTTTTAAATATACGTTGCGTATACTTCTTTACTGAACAACATTCCAATATCTCCTAACGACTGGTAAAAAATATATATACTGCAGCCTACCAGGAAAAGTTATTGATCGCCTTTAACTTAAAAGCAGCGTTTTCGCTCCGCCGCTCGCCCCCCTCCTTCCCGTTTATCGCAAACGGCATTTAAAAGCAGCGTTTCGCTCAGATCTAATGCCGCTCCGCCGCTCGACCCCCTCCTTCCCGTTTATCGCAAACCGGTATCCCACAAGACGCGGCGAAACCGGGTGTGACGTCATAGCATCCCGCGATGTAGTACAGAAAACAAATATAGTTAAAACTCTTCTAACTTTAACTAGAAAATGAATTACTAAGCGAAAATATTATAAACTAAATAACTGCCATAAAGGCAGCACAATGCTTTTCTTCGAGTGTTTTCCATGTTGATGAGGGTGAGTACAAATGACTGATTTACAATAATTTAATTGTGAAAGTGCGCTTGATTTATCGTACAATTTCATTGGACCTCTGTGAACTACTCATCAATTTTATTGGTCTACTGTTACGAGGCAAAATGTTTACGAGGCGGCATGAAAAAATTAATGTATTAGCCGCTCTGGATTAAAGGCCGCAGAGTTCAAAGCTGTTCAAAATGTGGGAAAAAAGTAGCGGCTTAAAATCCGGAATCTATGGTATATCAGAGAATCAAGGGTTTAGCAAGAATAAGGAATTAAGTATAAAACAACATATAGAAGCATAGAAATCTACAGGCCCTTCAGTCCACAATGTTGTGCCCACCATGTAACCTACTCTAGAAACTGCCTAGAATTTCCCTACCGCATAACCCTCTACTTTTCTAAGCTCTATGTACCTATCTAAGAATTTCTTAAAAGACCCTATTGTATCTGCCTCTACCACTGTCGCTGGCAGTGTGCCCACCACTCTGTGTGGGAAAACCTCCCCCTTCCAAGCACCATAAAGCTGTTCCTCCTTGTGTTAGCCATTTCAGCCCTGGGAAAAAGGCTCTGGGTATCCCACACAATCAATGCCTTTCATCATCTAATACACCTCTATCAGCTCACCGCTCATCCTCCATCACTCCAAGGAGAAAAGGCCAAGTTCACTCAACCTATTCTCATAAGGCATGCTTTCCAATCCAGGCAACATCCTTGCAAATCTCCTGTGCACTCTCTCTGTAACATCCACATCCTTCCTGTAGTGAGGTGACCAGAACTGAACACAGTACTCCAAGTGGCGTCTAACTAAGGTCCTATATAGCTGTAACATTACCTCGCAGCTCTTGAACTCGATCCCATGGTTGATGAAGGCCAACGCCCCAATCGCCGCCTTAACAACACTGTCAACTTGCGCAGAAGCTTTGAGTGTCCTACGGACACGGACCTCAAGATCTCGCTAATCCTCCACACTGCCTAGAGTCTTACCATTAATATTCTGTCTTCAAATTTGACTTACTGAAATGAACTACATCACTATTATCTGGGTTGAATTCCTTCTGCCACTTCTCAGCCCAGTTCTGCATCCTATCAATGTCGCAGTGTAACCTCTGATAACCCTGCAGACTATCCACAACACCTCCAACCTTTGTGTCATCAGCAAACTTACTAACCTACCCTTCTACTTCCTCATCCAGGTCATTTATAAAAATTACAGAGGGGTCCCAGAACATCATTGGTCACTGTCCTCCATGCAGAATATGACCCATCTATAACCACCCTTTGCCTTCAATGGGCAAGCCAATTCTGGATCTACAAAGCAAGGTCTCCTTGGATCTCATGTCTCAAATGCCTTACTGAAATCCAAATGTACTACATCCGCTGCACTACCTTCATCAATGTGTTTTACTATGAACATAGTATAATAGAGACAAGAAAATCTACAGACACTGGAAATCCAAGTAACACCCACCTACCACCCCAGTGGTCTCTGCATCCAACACATAATTCTCCGTAACTTGCACGATCTCCAATGGGATCCCACCACCAAGCATATCTTTCCCTCCCACCATTTTCTATTTTTCTCAGGGATCAATCCCTACGCGACTCCCTTGTCCATTCTCCCACTCCATTGATCTCCTGTTACTTATCCTTGAGTTCCTTCAGTATTTTGTGTGTGTTACTAGTGTCATAGAATTGTACTGCATAGAATTGGGCCCTTTAGCCCAACTCGTTCATGCCAACCACAACACCTCTACACCAAATCCCATCTGTCCGCATTGTTTCTATGTCTCTACTCCTTTTCTATTGAAGTACCCGTTTAAATGCCTTTTAAGTGTTGTAATTGTGCTTTCCTTCACTGCCTCCTGTGCCAGCTTCATTCAGATATTCACTAAAATTCAAAGTAAATTTATTATCAAAGTACGTATGTTACAAATACTATTATCTGACTCTCTGAATCACACAGGAGGCTCTGGAAGCCTGTCAGACTCGTATCTCCAAGATGGAACTACAGCAGCAACAACAGCAGGTGGTACAGCTGGAGGGTCTGGAGAATGGTACAGCGCGCACCTTGCTGGGCAAGCTCATCAACGTGCTACTGGCTGTGATTGCAGTGCTCCTAGTTTTTATCTCAACTCTGACCAACTGCTTGGTGCCACTAATGAAGACACGAAGCAGGACGTTCTGCACTTTGTTTTTGCTGATCTTGGTAGTGGTGATGTGGAGAAACTGGAAGGTGCTCACCTGGTATGCTGGGCAATTTGCTTGGTCCCCTACTTGATCCTAAGATGTGAACTTGGGTCCACTTTGAATTACAGACTGTTTAAGCAATGTACATGGACACTGAGTGGATTTGTTTACATTTGAAGGACACTTCTTTCTTTGACTACACTGGGCATGGGATTTGAAGGTTCACGTAAATCTGATTGGTTGGTGATTTGTGTAATGATCGTGTGAGATCCTTTCTGCAACCTAGGTACTAACTGGCAGAGCATAAGTTTGTTAAATGCTTTGTTGCTAACCTTCTCAGTCTCCAAATATCTCAAGGGAGGAGAGAAACAATAGCAAAACTGCTTGAAATTTAGTGCACCATCTCTCTGTAGAGAAATATTTTATATTTTGTTTGACTACGTCCAGTTTTGTGGTATTGGAAAGTATCTTACTGTAAAATATGGCACGTTCCACCTTCCAAAAATTCACCAAAACAATGTGTATTCAGGGAACCCTCAGACCCATTTTTAAAGTGAACCTGTTGGCCAATCCGGCTCCTGTACGTGAGAGGGTGGGAATGGCACAGTATCCCATGCCATGGAGTGACTGTGTGCTTATTGAGGAGATCACTGGCATCCTCCTTGCCTTGAAGCTCACACACTCCACCCAACCCCTTCCCATGTGATTAACATACTTGAAGAGTGTAATGCTCAACTGTCTCAGTGCTTCCATTCTGCTTCTAAAATAGGCACGTTTTTAGCAATGAATTTTAATTTAACTTAAATATGTGTAGAGTCTTTTAAATTAAATAATTTACATTCATAGAGATCCCATCCTTTGCCATCCCTAAACTGACCCCATCCATCTTGAAGCATCCCATTCTAATTCATTACAGCCCCAAACTGGGCTCAGTTGATCCTGGGCAAAGGGCAGTGCTCCAAATGCCTCTAATGATGCTACCCTGCCTAAAGCTGCCCACCCCAGCTACCTCCAGTGAAGTGAAGAAGTCTGATTTATTCGCAGCAGCATGGTTGACAGTTGCTGAGTGTTGTGAAATGGTCTTTGTACAGTTAGGATTGCCTCTGCTCTATGACATAGAGTTTCCCAGTTACATCAATTAGAGAGATGCCTCCACGTGGAACTTGTTTGGGCAGCAGTGTGTGGGCTCCCCACTTCCACAAGGAAGGTCCATCCTGAGAGTTTGCAGTTTCCCCCATTTTAGAATGGGACGTCAACATCAGGTGCCACAATCTTACTAGAAACTGAGAGTTTCAAAGCACAAAGTAAGCTGCGCAGAAGCCAGTGTAAGACCAGCTGCAATGCAGCCTTCAGAATTGGGAATTAAGGCTGAAATGAGGCTGGCTTTATCAATATAAATCAAAGCTTTATTAATACAGTTATCCACTGATTTGCTGCTGTGAAGGTATTTCTTTAGGTTGAGTGGTGGATAATCTGAGCCATTGGAAGGCACAGTACAGCTGCACTGCATGCAAGGAGCTGTGTGAGATATGAGAGACACTCAAGGAATTAACACTGTAGTTAGTTTACAGCTACTTTCTGATTGCATTGCATCTTGGTTACTGGGCAGTTACTGTACTGTACTTTAAATAAAGACCTTGGCTATATTCATTCCCATTCTTCCTTCATTAAAAGTCTTCATGAATGTTTGATTGGGCTGAGGATCAGATGCAACACGTCTTCCGGTTAAGATGGTGGTAGCTTAAGTCGCTAAAACTATTGCTCTGCTCCGTTTCATATACCTGCATTTATTTCTTGCTCTTCCTCCCACTATTGAAGTTGCTGGCTGCACAATGAGTGTATCTAAGCCTACTAAATCGGCAAAAAAAGACACTCCATCGGGAGCAACCTTGAGTGAAATTGTGGCGCTGTTAGAACAAACCCAACAAGATATGTTTTCTCAATTTAGTTCGTTGGAGCTGAAACTGGATAAAATTAACTCTACACTGGAGAATCACACTCAACGTTTATCACATGTTGAAGAAGTCACGGAGAAACTAGACCGTCGTTGTAAAGACCTGGAAAGAGTTTGCTCTACCCTAAAGGAGCATAATAGCAAGTTAACTCTTAAAGTTATGGACCTTGAAAGCAGGAGTAGACGCCAAAATCCTTGGCTTGCCTGAGAATGTTGAAGGGGGATCTCCTGTCGAATTTTTCTCAAACTTTCTATGAGATCTTTGGAAGCGAAATACTTTCCAGTCCTCCAGAGACCACGTCCAGTGATAATTCGCCTCCATCGTTACCAAATCAAGGATTCACTAATTAAAGAAGCTCGCCGACGTAAAACGCTTCAATATAAAGGTCATGCTATCCATTTAGTAGAGGACTATGCACCTCAAGTTATGAGTCAACGTGTTGAATACAGAGGAGTAATGAAAGTTCTCTACGATCGTGGACTTCATCCGTCTCTCGCCTATCCAGCCTGGCTCCGAATCAAGCTTAGGAACGGTGATTCTAAACGTTTCGATTGGGTTGCAGAGGCGCAGACCTTCATTGATAGCCTATCTGCTACTTCGAGTTCCTCAGATACGATATGATATGATTTTTTTTTCTTTTTCAGCCTTTTTCGTTTGTTTAGATAACGTTTTTTTAAAAACATTCTAATCTTTATTTCTATCTTTTTCATTATCCATTTAACTCAATATATTTTGATACGATGGATTTCTATTTTTCAGTATGGGCATTTTCATTTTCCTTAAATAGAGCTGATTGTGAAACTATATAATTAGACACCTCTTAAAGGTCTTTGGAGACTTTATTTCAAAATGGAGTCGGTGTCGCATTAAAAAATTGATATTGATTCGTGAAGTGACGACATCTTTGAATGGTTTTTTGTTTTTCTTTTCAGACATCAGTCTCTAATTACTACAAATCTTGATATTTTCTTTTTTGAATTTAAAATGTAGCTGTTGTCGCATCTATTTAATTAGTAGCTTAATTATGTTGCATTGTCCTATTGAAGTGTTCTTTTCCTTTTTCTCAATTTTAGTTTCTATCTTACATAATTTTAGTTCTTTAAAGGTGATGATTTTTTTCTTTCCGGTTAGATTATTTTAACCTTAAGCAGCAGTTGATGCTGTACCTTTAAACTCAGTTTCGGGTTTGGATCAAATTCATCTCGAATGGATTTTTCTTTGGTGGTTTTTTCCCCTGTGTTTAAAGATGCTATTTCTGTTTTTTTTTCTTATTTTTATGATTTGGTTGGATTACTTACTTTGACGTTAAAGTTTTTTTGTGTATAACTGAGTTTATAGATGATCTTTTTTTCGGTTTATCAACTCTAGCGGGAAGGTTGAGGTAAAGTTTTTTTTAGACCATTATTATACTTTAAGATTTACAAACTTTGAATGTATTTCTTTTTGTTAAGGTAAATCTTTGTTTGTAACTCTTAAAGCTTTTTGGTGTTTATTTCCATTACTGTATCAACAGTTGGAGTGTAGATAATTAAGGTGTTACCTAATTGGAAGTCCAGTAGGGGGTTAGTTTTTCTTGGGGAGAGCTTGCTGCTTTATATTTGCAGCTTTCTTGTTGTAGGTTTAGAGGGTGTGGGTGGGAACTCCAATGCTAATATTATATATGGAATTTTGACATATTTGTACTATACAGGATGTAATTTCATCCTGGTTTTTTTTCTTCTATACTTTTGCCCCAGAATTACATATAAATTTCAGATATGCTTTAATGCCTGCTATCCTTTTTTTTTTCTTATGTTCAATGGTTAGTCCATTGAACTTTGTCAGCTGGAATGTTAAAGGTTTGAATCATCTGGTTAAAAGGGAGAGTGTTCGCACATCTTAAACAGCTTAGAGCAGAGGTAGTCTTTTTACAAGAAACACATATTCGTCACTCAGATAATTCTCGTCTTATGGCACGATGGACAGGACAACACTTTCATTCAACTTTTCAAGCCAAGGCGAGGGGCGTTTCAATTCTTATAAACAAAAATGTTTCTTTTGAGCTTCATAATAAGATATCTGATCGTAATGTTCGTTTTATCATTGTTTTGGGGAAACTTTATAATACACGGGTGGTCTTAGCCAACCTTTACGCTCCTATCTCGGATGATGTAGGGTTTTTTGACCGTTTTTTTTCTTCATTGCCAGAACTAAGTTCATACTCTCTTATATTGGGTGGTGATTTTAACTGTTGGCTGGATCCAGTTTTGGACAGATCTTCTTCTATCCCTAGACGATTAAGTTAATCTGCTTTATTCAATCTTTTCTTTCTAATTATGGAATATCTGATATTTGGCGTTTCTTTCATCCATATGAAAGAGATTACTCCTTTTTCTCACAAGTTCACCACACGTTTACTAGAATTGACTATTTTTTAATTGATAATCAATTGATCCCATCCGTCCGTTCTTGTGACTATAAGAGTATATTGATCTCAGATCATGCCCCACTTACATTGTCCATAATTCTCCCTGGCTCCCCTCAAGTAAATAAACACTGGCATTTTAATCCGACCTTGTTGTCGGATAACGACTTTGTAAAATTTATGGAGGATCAGATAACTTTCTTTTTAAATACCAATGAACTACCTGAAACCTCTAGTCAGGTGGTTTGGGATGCAATGAAAGCATATCTAAGAGGTCAAATAATTTCCTACACAGCAAATTTGAAATGAAAGACTCACAAAGAACGTTTAGAACTGATCAATCAGATTAAAGCTATAGACCAATTATACACCCAGGTCAAGGATCTGGAGTTATATAAGAAAAGAATGGAACATCAAACTAAATTTAATCTTATTTCTACTTATCCGATTGAACGCCAACTTTTGGGCAGTAGGAGTAAGTTCTATATTCATGGGGATAAATCTGTTAAGTCCTTAGTTAACCAACTTAGGCGCTCTAAAGCAAAACAACACATCACTAAAATTCAAATGAGTAATGGGAATATTAGTGTGGACTAGTCTGAAATTAATGATACATTCAGGAATTTTTGCTTTCAACTTTACACCTCTGAATCCTTTAATGGTAATACTACTGTTATGCAATTTTTAGATAGTTTAAATATTCCTAAACTTTCTTCTGATCTTAAACATAAATTGAATGAGCCATCATCCTTAGAGGAAATATCCTCTGCTATTTCTGCTTTGCAGCCTGGTAAATCTCCTGGTTCTGATGGATTCTCTACAGAATTTTATAAATCATTTCCCTCATTGCTCTTATCCCAACTTAGTTTAGTTTTTTCTGATTCTTTTAAACAAAATGAATTGCCTGCATCATTTGATGAGGCTTGTATCATTCTTTTAGCGAAAAAAGGCAAGGATCCATTAGAATGTGCTTCATACAGGCCTATTTCTCTATTAAATGTAGATGCTAAAATTTTAACTAAAGTTTTGGCCCGTAGGCTGGAGACAATTTTACCCTTAATTATCTCTGAGGATCAATCTGGCTTTATTAAAAATCGCCTTCCCTTTTTCAATATTAGACGTCTTTTTAATATTCTATATTCATCTTCATCAGGGACCCCTGAATGTGTTACCTCTCTTGATGCCGAAAAGGCGTTTGATCGGGTGAAGTGGCACTATTTATTTGCGGTTTTAGAAAAATTTGATTTTGGACATAATTTTATTAAGTGGATTAAGTTACTATATTCCCATCCAATTGCATCAGTTTTGACTAATTCCCAGCAATCCCAACCGTTTGATCTTAAATGTGACACCTGACAGGGATGCCCTTCAAGCCCTCTGTTATTTGATCTGGCCATTGAGCCATTGGCAATTGTGTTTCGCAGTTGTACTGAACTGACTGGGATCTGGAGGGGCGGTTTTGAGTACAAAGTCACTCTATACGCCGATGATTTGTTACTTTTTATATCAAACCCGACCACCTCTTTACCTTTGTTGTTTTCACTTCTCAATAAATTTAGTCAGCTATCCGGATACAAACTTAATCTACATAAGAGTGAACTTTTTCCGATAAATAAGGAAGCATAAGAATTAGAATTTCACAATCTCCCTTTTAAAGTAGTAAACAACTGTTTTACTTATCTTGGTATTATCATAACAAGGAACTATAATCAACTGTTCGATGAGAATTTCAATAATCTTTTAAATTTTACAAAACAGAGATTAGCACAGTGGTCACCTTTGTCCATGTCTTTAATTGGGCGAATTAATGTAATTAAAATGTATATTCTCCCTAAATTTTTATACTTATTTCAATCTTTACCTATATTTATTCCTAAAGTTTTTTTTGATTCAGCCCAGACTCAATAAAGCTCATCTCCAAAAGCCTAAAGGAGAAGGTGGCTTGGCATTGCCTAATTTTCGTTCATATTATTGGGCAGCCAATATTCATAATATTATCTTCTGGTCCTACTTTTATAATCAGTCTGTTTGTCCAACATGGGTGGCAATGGAATTAAATGCTTATAAGAAATAATCTATTCCAGCTTTACTTGGATTTGTTCTTCCTTGCCAATTGCCAAGATCTATTATTAATCCTGTAATCAGGCATACTCTGAGAATATGGGCTCAGTTTAGAAAATACCATGGTCTTTATAGTTTTTCCCTCTCTAGTCCTATTCTATACAATCATTTATTTCAACCGTCTATGCAGGATTCCACATTCCAAGACTGGTGTAGGAGAGGTATCAGGCGTTTTGAAGATCTTTTTATAGACAATCAGTTTGCATCTTTTGAACAGTTGTCTATAATGTTTAATTTACCGAATACTCATTTTTTTAGATACCTTCAAATTAGACATTTTATTAGCCCTTTAATACCACATTTTCCTGAACAACCTGATAAAAATGTTGTAGACTTGTTTCTTCAAATGAACCCCTTGGGCAAAGGCGTAATTTCTACTGTTCATTTTAAATTTATGATTCTCAGATGAGCCCCTTGTGATAAAATTAAAACTGCTTGGGAGCATGACTTTGGTTTTTCTTTGTCCGACAAGGTTTGGGATTCAATTCTTAAATCTGTCAATTCAATCTCTTTATGTGCTCGTCATTGTCTCCTGCAGTTTAAAGTCGTCCACAGGGCTCATATGTCCAAAACCAAATTGGCCAAGTTCTATCCTGATATTAGTCCCTGGTGTGACAAATGCAAAGGAGGTGAGGCCTCTCTTTTCCACTTGTATTGGGCCTGTCCTACTGTGGAAAAATTTTGGAAAGGTGTTTTTTAAACTTTATCTTCTATATTAAATTGTCATTTGGAACCTGATCCTTTAATCGCTCTTTTTGGTATTCTTCGAGACCCTGACAAGCATTTGACCCCGGCTAAACAACGAACATTGTCTTTTGCCTCTCTTCTAGCCAGACGAGCAGTACTCCTTAAATGGAGAGATGTAGTTCCCCCTACCCATGCTCAATGGCTTAGGGATATTATGTCTTGTTTAGATCTCGAAAAGATTCACTACTCACTTTCTAATTCGAACATAAAGTTCCATAGGGTGTGGGGATCTTTTCTCGAATATTTTCATAACTCTCACCTAGATTGACAGGTGTTTGTTCTTTTTTCCTTTGATAATCAGACCCTACATTTCCAGCTTTTTTTTGGACTTTTTTTTTCTGATCAGGTAGCAGGCTGCCCCCCCCCCTTTTTTTTATTACAATATATAGTTCTGGGGTAATAAAAGTGTATCTCATATAATGGTTGGCTTGGAGTTGGATAGGTGATGGATTGGATGCTTTTCTTCTCTTTTTTTTCCTTTTTTACTATGGGTGACTTGCTCAGTTGTTAAGACATGTATTATTGTTATTTTTGTTTATATGGCAATGATCCTTCTATGTATATTATTGATTTTCTTTTCTTCGTTGTAGTTTGTAGAAAATTATAAATATTTTTAAAAAGATGCAACACACACAAGATGCTGGAACTCAGGTCAGGTAGCATTTATGGAGAGGAATAAACAATGTTTTAAGCTGAGACCCTTCTTGAAGCTCTTTGCTTCTTTCTAGACAACCGACCTAATCAGTTCAGGATTATGTGCTCCTTTAGCTTCTATAATAATCCTCACACTAAGTATAGAACAGTACAGCAGAGGGCAGACCCTTCGGCACACAATGTTGTGCCAAACTAATTAAACCAATGACTCCTGATTTATCTAATCTCTCCACACCACGCATTGACCATACCCCTCCCTTCTCTGCATATTCATGTGCCTACTTAATTGTCTCTAAAATGCTTTTACGCTGTCTGCCACCAGCTCTAACGTGCATTCCAGCCCCACCACTCTGTGTTTTTAAAAGAAAAATCTGCCTTGCATATTTCCTTTGTATTTTCCTCTTCTCATGATAAGTACATGTCTTCCAGTAATAAACATTTAAATCCTGAGAAAAAGATACAGGCAATCTACTGTGTTCACATAATTTTTTTAAAACTAATAACAGATCTCCCTTTGGTCTCTGCTACTTGAAATAAAACTATCTTAGTTTGTGCAATCTCCCTTCAAAGCACATGACCTCCAAACCAGATAGCATCCTGGGGAAACCTGCTTTGCACCCTCTCCAAAGCCTCCTGTCCTTCCTATAATGAAGCAACTAGAACTGAATGCAGTACTCTAAAAGTGGCCTTACCTCAATTTTAAAAAGTTGTAAGATAACTTCCTGGCTCTTGAACTTATTGCCTTGGCTAATAAAGGCAAGCTAATAAAGGCCAATCACATTTTTAACCACATCAATTAAATATATGAAAACAGCAGAAGTCCCAGTACAGATCTCTGTAGAACACCACTAGTCATGGACCTCCAGCCAAAAATAAAAGTTCTGTCCACCACTATCCTCTCTGTCTTGTAAAAGGCAAACCAATTTTAGATCCAATCAGCCAAGACACTGTGGATCCCATGAATCGTAGTTTTCTGGATGAGCCAACCATGCTTAATCTTGTTAAATGCTTTTCTAATAGTCATGTGGACAACATCCACTGCTCTCCCTTCATCGATCGACTTCATCACCTCCTTTGAGTCCTCAGACACGTTTTCCCGTGTTGCACTTATCCTACTTTGAAGCTGTATATTTGATCTTGTCACCATTGCCATGGAAGTGATACAGTCGTCATCAGTCACCTACACATTGAGACAGCTGATTCTATCTTTAGAATCTGTACTCTGTTCATACCCTCTTCAGGAGCAGCTGCTAAGCAAGGTAAACAGCTGGAAATCATTAGATCCTCGGTACTGAAGACCTGCGCAAATCAACTGGCTGGAGTGTTTACCTATATCGTCACCTCTCACTTTGGCAGCTTGAGGTACCCACCTGCTTCAAGCAGGCTTCAATTGTACTGATGCCCAAGAAAAATATGATAACCTGCTTCCAGCAGCACCTACATCCACTGTGATGAATTGTTTTGAGAGGTTGGTTGTGAAGCATATCAGCTCCTGCCTGCAAGTGGCCTGGATCTGCTCCAATTTGTCTTCCAACACAACAGATCAACTGCAGATCCTATTTCACTGGCCCTGAACTCTGCTCTGGAACTCCTGGACAATGAGAGTGTTTTTCGTTGACTACAAATCAGCATTCAACACCATTATACCCTCAAAACTTACCACTAAGCTCCAAGACCTGGGCCTCAGTATCTGCCTGTGCAACTGGATCCTTGATTTCCTAATTTGCAGACACAAGCCTCCGCTTTACTCATTTTAATACCCAATACACTTTATACAATGGAAGTCAAAGCCAAACAGAGGGCATATAATAGAGCAAAAATTAGTGGGAAGTTAGAGGATTGAGAAACTTTTAACAACCAACACAAGGCAACTAAAAGTCATAAAGAGGGAAAAGATGGAATACAAAGGTAAGCTAGCCAATAATATTAAAGAAGATATAAAAAGTTTCCTCAGATATATATAAAACGGTAAAAGAGAGGTGACAGTAGATACTGGGCCACTAGAAAATGACGCTAGAGAGATAACTGAAGACAAGGAATCACTCCGTCAACCACAACAAGCAGGATCTCCCAGTTGCCACCCACTTCAACCCTGCTTCACATTCCCATTCGGATATGTCCATACATGGCTTCCTCTGCTGCCATGATGAAGCCAAACTCCGGTTGGAGGAGCAACACCTCATGTACCATCTGGGTAGTCTCCAGCCCCTTGGCATGAACATTGAATTCTCCAACTTACAGTAATTTCCTCCCCCTCCCTTCCCCCATCCCAATTTCACTCTGCCTCCTCCTCCAGCTGCCTATCACCTCCCTCATGGTTCCACCTCCTTCTACTACCCATAGTGCTTTCCCCTTACATTCCTTCTTCAACTTTCCTGTCTATCCCCTCCCCCACCCCTTGATCTTTCTCCTTACTGGTTTTTCACCTGGTACCTACCAGTCTTCCCCTTACCGCCCTCCCCCCACCTTCTTTATAGGGCCCCTGCCCCCCCTTTCAGTCCTGATGAAGTGTATTGGCTCAAAACATTGTATGTTCGTTTCCACGGATGCTGCTGACCTGCTGAGTTCCTCCAGCGTGTTGTACGTGTTGATTTGACCCCAGCATCTGCAGAGTACTTTGTGTCACCCAATCTTTACCTTTTCCATCTATCTCCTTACAGTTGCTCACTTAATTCCCCTCCCAACCCAACTATCTTTCCCCTCACCTGGCTTCCCATATCATCTGCTAACTTATACTCCTTCCCCTCCCCCTTCCTTCTTATTCTGGCTTCTTCCCCTTTCTTTTCAGTTCTGATGAAGAGTATTGGCCCAAAACACTGTCTGCTTTCTCCTCTCCATAAATGCTGCCTGACCTGCTGAGTTCCTGCAGTGGGTGGTGTAGAAGTTTGTCATTGATAACAATGAGATATTGACAGCATGCTGAGCTGGATTGATAAGTGGCAGACAGAGTTTAACCCTGAAAAGTGTGGAGTGCTTCACTTTGGAAAGTCAATACAGAGTTACTGGCAGGATTCTTAGCAGTGCGGAGGAGCAGTGAGATCTGGGGGTCCACTTTTATAGATCCCTCAAAGTTGCTGTGTAAGTTGATAGGGTTGTTCAGAAGTCATATGGTGTCATATTGTTCAGAAGTCATATGAAGTCATAAGTCATATGGCCTTTATTAGTCAGAGGATTGAGTTCAACAGACATGAGGTAATGTTGCAGCTCTGTAAATCTCTGGTTAGACCTCACTTGAAATATTGTGTTCAGTTCTGGTTGTCTCATTATAGGAAGGATGTAGCAGCTTCAGAGAGGCTGCAGAGGAGATTACCTGGGTGCTGAATAGGTTAGAGAGCATGTCTTATGAGGATAGGTTGAGTGAGCTAGGACTTTTCTTGTTGAAGCGAAGGAGAATGAGAGGGTGATGATAAGAGGCATAGATTGACTGGATAGCCTGTGCCTTTTTTCCAAAGTAGAAATGACTAATAAAAAAGGGCATAATAGTAAGGTGATTGTAGGAAAGTGTAAGGGGAATGTCAGAGATAAGTTCTTTACATAGAGAGTGGTGGATGCATGGAACATGCTGCCAGGGGTGGTGGTACAGGTAGAATCTTTAGGGGCATTTAAGAAAGGTGGATGGTCACAGTCTCTTTCCCAAAATAGGTTTAAATTCAGGTGGGAGAAAGATTTAAAGGGGAACTGGGGGACCAGTTTTATACACAGAGAGTGATGGGTATATGGAACAAGCTGCCAGAGGAATTGGTAGAGGTGGGTACAATTACAAAGTTTAAAAGGCAGGTCCATGGAGAGGAAAGGTTTGGAAAGATCGGGGTCAAATACAGACAAATGTGATGAGCTCACGTAGGCACATAGCTCATGTGAATTGAACCAAAAGGCCTGTTTCTGTGCAACATAACTATGGCTGTACTAGGAGAAATCACAGATTACGGAGGTTTTTGTGTGTGTGTGTGTGTGTGTAAATATATCACGCACGCACACACACATGGGATTTGGGATGGAGGTGGAGGGGAGTGGGGTGCAGTTGCTTGGTGAAAAGGTTCATATTCAGGCCTTGATTCTGCCTACATTTCCTACGCAATGTTCTTATCAAGTCAAGTCGTCACTTTTATTGTCATTTTGACCATAACTGCTAGTACAGCACATAGTAAAAATGAGACATTTTTCAGGACCATGGTGTTACATGGCACAGTACAAAAACTAGACTGAACTACGTAAAAAAAAACAACACAGAGAAAGCTACACTAGACTGCAGACCTACACAGGACTGCATAAAGTGCAAAAAACAGTGCAGGCATTACAATAAATAATAAACAAGACAATAGGGCAGTAAGGTGTCAGTCTAGACTCTGGGTATTGAGGAGTCTGATAGCTTGGGGGAAGAAACTGTTACATAGTCTGGTCGTGAGAACCCGAATGCTTTGGTGCCTTTTCCCAGATAGCAGGAGGGAGAAGAATTTGTATAAAGGGTGCGTGGGGTCCTTCATAATGCTGTTTGCTTTGTGGATGCAGTGTGTAGTGTAAGTACCCATAATGGCGGGAAGAGAGACCCCGATGATCTTCTCAGCTGACCTCACTATCTGCTGCAGGGTCGTGCGATCCGAGATGGTGCAATTTCCGAACCAGGCAGTGATGCAGCTGCTCAGGATGCTCTCAATACAACCCCTGTAGAATGTGATGAGGATGGGGGGTGTGGGAGATGGACTTTCCTCAGCCTTCGCAGGAAGTAGAGATGCTGCTGGGCTTTCTTTGCTATGGAGCTGGTGTTGAGAGACCAGGTGAGATTCTCCACCAGGTGAACACCAAGAAATTTGGTGCTCTTAATGATCTCTACCGAGGAGCTGTCAATGTTCAGTGGGGAGTGGGGATGTTCAGCGCCCTCCTGAAGTCAACAACCATCTCTTTTGTTTTGTTCACATTCAGAGACAGGTTGCTGGCCCTGCACCAGTCCATTAGCTGCTGCACCTCCTCTCTGTTAACTGACTCGTTGTTCTTGCTGATGAGACCCACCACGGTCAAACTTGATGATATGTTTCAAGCTGTGTGTTGCAGCACAGTCGTGGGTCAGCAGAGTGAACAGCAATGGACTGAGCACACAGCCCTGGGGGGCCCCCATGCTCAGTGTGATGGTGTAGGAGATGCTGCTCCCGATCTGGACTGACTGAGGTCTCCCAGTCAGAAAGTCTGGAATCCAGTTGCAGAGGGAGGTGTTCAGGCCCAGTAGGCCCAGCTTTCTGAGGGATGATTGTGTTGAATGCTGAACTGAAGTCTATGAACAGCATTCGAACGTACGTGTCTTTTTTGTCCAGGTAGGTTAGGGCCAGGAGGAGGGTGACGGCAGTGGCGTCGTCTGTTGAACGGTTGGCACGGTACGTGAACTGCAGGGGGTCCAGTGAGGGGGGCAGCAGAGTCTTGATATGCCTCACAACGAGCTTCTCGAAACACTTCATGATGATGGATATGAGTGCAACGGGACGGTAGTCATTTAGACAGGACACTGAAGAGTTCTTCGGCATGGGGACGATGGTGGCAGCCTTGAAGCACGTTGGAATGGTGGCGCTGCTCAGGGAGATATTGAAGATGTCAGTGAGAACATCTGCTAGCTGGTCTGCACATCCTTTGAGCACTCTACCAGGAAGGTTGTCTGGTCCAGCAGCCTTCCGTGGGTTGACCCTGCACAGGGTTCTTCTCACATCAGCCACGGTGAGACACAGCACCTGGTCATTTGTAGGAGGTGTGGCCTTCCTCGCTGCCACATCACTTTCCATCTCAAAATGGGCGTAGAAGTTATTCAGCGCATCTGGGAGGGAGGCATCACCCACACAGTCAGGTGATGTTGTCCTGTAATTGGTGATGTCCTGGATGCCCTTCCACATGCACCGCGTGTCGCCGCTGTCCTGGAAGTGGCTATGGATTTGCTGGGCGTGTGCATGCTTTGCCTCTCTGATGGCCCGGGACTGTTTGACCCTTGCTGTTGTTAGAGCTGCCTTGTTGCCTGCTCTGAAGGCGGAGTTGCGGGACCTCAACAGCGCATGCACCTCCGCGGTCATCCATTGCTTCTGGTTAGCGCGTATAGTGATGGTCTTGGACAGAGTAACATCATCAATGCACTTGCTGATGTAGCTGGTCACTGATGCTGTGTACTCCTCTAAGTTGGTAGAGTCGCCATCAATTGCAGCCTCCCTGAACATGTGCAAGTCAGTGTGCTCAAAGCAGTCTTGAAGAGCAGAGATGGCTCCTGCTGGCCAGGTTTTCACCTGCTTCTGAACTGGTCTGGAGCGCCTGACGAGCAGTATGCTGGGATTAGCATAACAGAGATGTGGTCTGAGTAACCGGGGTGGGGGCGGGGCTCTGCCCATTACACATCAGGGATGTTTGTGTAAACCAGGTCCAATGTGTTCTCCCCCCTCGTTGCAAAGTCCACACACTGATGGAATTTGGGGAGCACTGACTTAAAGTTCGCGTGGTTAAAATCTCCGGTGACAATAAACAGTCCATCAGGGTGTGCATTCTGTAGTTCGCAAATAACCTCGTACAGTTCACAGAGCACCTCCTTAGCATTAGCTCTGGGAGGGAATGTACACACCAAATATAAGGACAGAGGTGAATTCCCATGGCAAATAAAATGGTCTGCATCTAACAGCCACAAACTCCTAGAAGTTTTAGTAAAAACTGCTCAAAGTGCCAGCTTTGGGAAGGCAGGATTCCTACAATGGAACATACCCCCACAACATGACATAACTAACATAGCACAGGACACCACCCACCTCACACTGGGACAGAATTAACAGGAACATACCCTTCAACTGACCATGATGCCAATTTAAACTGCACATGCCTGTTCATGAACCATATTCCCCCATTCCCTATTAATGATACATATCACTCCATTCCCTGCCTGTCCATGTTCCATATCCCTCAATTCCCTGTACATGGTCCATAAACTTCTATCAGGTCTCTGTTCAGCCTCTGCCCTCCAGAAAAAAAACAACCTTTTCTTATAGCATATGTCCTCTAATCCAAGCAGCATCCTGGTGAACCTCTTCTGCACCCTCTCCAAAGAATTTGCATCCTTTTTATAATGCAGCAACCAGAACTGCAAACAATACTGCATATGTGGCCTAACCAAAACTGACTTCCCAACTTTTATACTGTACTCAACACCCTGACTAATACATATCATAAGCTTTCCTTACAACTCTATTCACTCAGGAAACTATGGACTTTGACCCAAAATCCCTCTGAGCATCAATGCCCTTCAGGACCTTGCCAATTACTGTGTATTTTTCTCTTGCAGTTGTTTCCCCAAAGTGTACCAGGTTGCACTTGTCTGTGAGGTAATGGGTCAGGAGGTGAATTGATGGGCCTGGCTGAGCTGATGGTTCAGTGTGGGAACGATGGGTCAGGAACTGACGGATCAAGACTGTACCTCCTGCACGATCCCCATAGTCCTCCCACAGTCCTGTGAGTTTCCTTACACTGCAAGCTTCTGATGATACTCCTAACCCCTTACCTCAGAACCCTGATGCAAGACCCTAAGCAGAAGAGGTCATGGCCCAGGCTACCCCTGTATGAAAGGATATTCCAGGAGAGATTCATTGGGTTAATTCCTGGGATGAGAGAGTCGGCTCGTCACCAGTAGCTAAGGAGTTTGGATCTCTGTTCCCTGAAATTCAGAAGAATTGTTATTGAAACACTTCAAATCCTGAGGGGTTATCACAAGGTAGGTGTAGGAACGTACTATATCCACTAGTGGAAGAATCTCATACATAGCCCCTATTACATGATTCAGGGATGGTCATCTAAATATGTGATGTGTTCTGGCAGAGAGTGATGAAACTCTGGCATTCTCTGCCCCAGTGAGCTATGGAGTCTATATCACTGAGAATGTTAAGGAGGAGGTAAATATTGCTTTTACTGACTTTATTTGTCACATGAACAGTGAAACTTTGAAACATAAGATGAAATGCTCGTTTGTGTCAAATCAAATCAGCAAGAGTTGTGTTAGGGGAAGCTTGCAAGTGTTGCCACACTTCCTGCACCAACATAACACGCATACAATTTCCTGACTTTCTTTGGAATGTGGGAGGGAACAAGCACCTGAAGGAAACCAACACGGTCATGGGAAAAATGTATAGCCAGCAGTTCCAGTCAAACTTAATGAGTGATTGCCCCAACCACTACATTACTCTGATGCCAGTCTATACAACTATGCTGCCCATAAATAAATAAATAGGCAGATAAATGTGTGAAAGAATGGGGGATTAAGGATGAGGGGAACTGACATGAGGCCTGGGGCAGATCAGCCATAGTGGGGCAGGCTGGAAGGGCCAAATGACCAAGTTGTGCTCCTGTGTTATTGTGTCAGAGTGGGCGTCAGTTTTCGTGTATCAAACCGTGTCTGTCAGAGTGAGGTCCAGTATTTAGTGCATCACAGCAGCAGTGTCCGGGTATCATTGTGTGTGTATGTCTTTGAGAGCTTTGAAGTGTCACGCTATAAGATAGTAGGTGTGTTAGAGTAGAGATAGAGTAGATAGTAGAGTGAGAGACAGGCCCAGTGTGTAAATCTGTTTCTCTGAGACTGTGACTTTCTATTTACCAGAATGCGTGTGTTGGTGGGTGAGTGAATTTGGCAATGTGTGTGAATGTGTTGATCTGTGGTGTGAACATATTGGTGTGTGATGTGAGTGTGTCAGTGTGTATGAGTGTGTTGGTGCTTGGGGAGAGTGTGTGGATGTGTGTTGGATTAGGTTGGTGCTAACAGACATGGTGAATTTTTGGAATGAGAGAGCCCCTCTCACCTCTCCATCAGTGACTGTGCATGACATGGTGCTGGGTCTGGAGAGGGTCGAGATGCCTGACCTGGTTTGACACATCACGCCTAACATGGTTGTATCAGATTCCAAGTGAAATTCCCATTTCAAAGCTTAGGCTTCCTGTTTATTGTGTTGCTCCTACAAATCAGCAGGAAACAGGCATTAGTGTAGTTTATTTTGGCATATGTGCCTAATTTCAGGGAGACAATAGGGAAGAATGACAAACTGCCATGGGAGCAGGAAGCAGAGTGTAGCATAGATTCTCTGGGGGGTTTGAGACAAAACTGTTAGGAAGGGGCGCTACAACATCATCTCAACAGAAAAAAAACATACAGCAGCAAACAGCCTTGCACGGGTACACACACCCACTCAGCCTTCATACAAACACAGAAGAGTATAGCTTTTGACCTATTATGTCTGTGCTAAAAATGATGCCAAATTAAACTAAATCACATGATCCATACCCCTCCATTCCTTGGATATTCATGTGTTTGTCTAACAACCTCTTAAAGGCCATTGTCATATCTGCTTCTCCTTCAAGCTGTCCCTTGTAAATTTGACAGCCCTCTACACTGTCCACAATTCCAGCATAGAGTTGTAAAGTCATACAGCATGCAGTGGGCCTTTCACCCCAAATGGTCCATGCTGTCCAAACTTTCCATCTAGGCTTGTCCCCCTTGCCTGCTTTTGTCCAATATCCCTTCAAACCTTACCTGTCCAAACACCTTTTAAACTTTGTTAATACATTATACCTGCCTCAACCACTTCCACTGGCAGCTCAGTCCACAAACCAACCACCCTCTGGGTGAAAGTGTTACCCCTCGGATTTCTATTAAATCTCTCTCCTCTCACCTTATTCCTATGCCCTCCAGCTTTGATAACCCATCCCTTGGTAACAGACTGTGTGCATTCACTCTATCTGTGCCCCTCTCTCTATAACTGATCCCCAGCAACGTTCTAATAAATCACTGCTGCGCACTTTCCAGCTTTCCTACAGCAGCGTGACTAAAAGTGTGCATAATATTCTAAATACAGTCTCACCAATCTTTGTATTATCTGCAAATATACAAACCAACCCAGTTACATTTTCATCCAAGTATATATAATGGATCCCATTCAATTTAATCCTATGGATCAGTTCTGCATAAATCTGGCAAAAATCCAAAAAGTTATTGATTGACTTGGATAATATCCACAAGTACCGAATGGGTTTTCTCGGGGGCAGTCACAACAATGTGTGCCAGCATTTCTGTGAACAATATTGTGTGTACGACTATCCCTGCCATATCTCTACTTGCCCTACCTGAAGTTGACTTCCCAAAATGCATTACCTCACAATTGTCTGGATTCCATTTGCCACCACACCACCCAACTTCCCAGCTGATCTATGTCCCACTGTATCATTAGACAATATTCCACTAGTTTCAATGTTATCTGAAAACTTTTTTTTAATAAGACCACCTACAATCTTATCAAAGTTTTATATATATATATATATATATATATATAAACAAACACACACACACACACAATTTGACAAGTTAATTGAGCCATCGTACTCCCCTTGTTTATTTGGGACACAGTGCAACTTAACTGGGGCTGCAGATGGTCACGTGCACTTGTAAGGCCATTAGATACAACACTGTGTTTACAATGTACAGTCTGACAGTTGTGTGTGCTTGTGTTGTGCTATCTGTTTGGGCTGATAGATGCTGATTCAAAAAGCAGGGATTTTTGATATATTTTTTAAAATTTTGACTTTGATACCATGAAAAGATTTGACAGTAGCCAAAAAAAGTTATCCAACTGGACCAAATTAAAAACAATCCACCCAACAACACTCATCATCATCATCTGGCAGAGGTAATTGGAGCACTGAACTCTATAATTGCACTCTTGATACATCAGCAAGATAACCTGTGAGAAGAACAGGTATTACATGAGAGACCACGGGGAATATCCCAAAAACAGAAGTTTGAAGGTAAGAATCCAGATTGTGAGGAGGCCTCAATCGTTTTCCATTGTAACTGGACAAGGTGTGTGTTAAAAAAAAAAGTCTAAGTCTTTTGCACAGAATTGTATTTGTCAACGTGGAGTGGAGAGCAAGTTTGTAAATCTGGCTGGAGCAAAGGATGTTGGAACAAGGGTGGAGCACTGCAGGAGGGGTGTCAGACAGGTGGCAAAGGAGGAGGGCCAGGGCAAGCAGATTGCTTGGGTGCCTACACACCCAGCCCTGAAACACAAGGCAAGGTAATGGGCAAAGAAGTGGCAAATGAAATACAATGTTGGAAAGTGTATGGTCATGCACTTTGGTAGAAGAAATAAACAGGCACACTATTATTTAAACGCAAAGTATACTGCAGATGCTGTGGTCAAATCAACATGTACAAACAAGCTGGATGAACTCAGCAGGTCGGGCAGCATCTGTTGAAACGAACAGTCAACGTTTTGGGCTGAGACCCTTCGTCAGGACTGAAGGAGGAGGGAGCAGGGGCCCCATAAAGAAAGTGGGGGGAGGGTGGAAAACCAATCAGAGGAAAGATCAAGGGGTGGGGGAGGGGAAGCAGGGAGGGGATAGGCAGGAGAGGTGAAGAAGGAATCTAAGGGGAAAGCACTATGGGTAGTAGAAGAAGGCAGAGTCATGAGACAGGTGATAGGCAGCTAGAAGAGGAGGCAGAGTGTAAGTGTGATAGGGGAAGGGAGAGGGAGGGAATTCAACTTCCGGTAATTCCCTTCCTCTCCCTTCCCCCATCCCACTTTCAGCAGGAAACAGGCATTAGTGTAGTTCTACGGTCTGTGGTATATGGTCTCTGTGCTAAGCTCTACTGTCTATGATATATGGTCTCTGTGCTAAGCTCTACGGTCTGTGGTATTTGGCTTAAGCTCTACAGTCTGTAGTCTAGGGTCTCTGGTGCTCTGCAATCTGTGGTCTATGGTCTCTGCTCTAAACTCTACAATCTGTGGTCTGTAGTCTATGGTCTCTGGCCTAAGAACTATGGTATGTGATCTACAGTCCTGTGGTTGATGGTCTCCGGCCTAAGCTTTATAGTCTGTGGTCTATGGTCTCTGGCCTAAGCTCTAGGGTCTGTGATCTATGGTCTCTGGCCTAAGCTCTACAGTCTGTGGTCTATGGTCTCTGGCCTAAGCTCTATGGTCTGTGCTTTATGGTCTATGGTCTACATTCTCTGGCCTAAGCTCTATGGGCTGGGCTCTACGGTCTGTGGTCTATGGTCTCCAGCCTAAGCTCTAGGGTCTGAGCTCTATGGTCTATAGTCTGCATTCTCTGGCCTAAGCTCCATGGTCTGTGGTCTATGGCCTTTGGCCTAAGCTCTACGGACTCTGGCCTAAGCTCAATGTTCTTGGTCTATGGTCCCTGGCCTAAGCTCTACAGTCTCTGCTCAACGGTCAGATGTTTATGGTCTCTGGCGTAAAATCTATGGTCTGTGCTCTGCAGTCTCTGGCCCAGGCTCTACAGTCTGTGCTCTGCAGTCTATGGTCTAACTTGGCAGGGGATGTGGGAACTGGAGTGAAGGGACTCAGAAAAGGATAGATGGTAAAAAATTAAAGATAGCTTGCAGTCAGATTGTCAGGAAGGGCAGGCAGGTGATGGGACTTAGCTGCAGCCAACAGGCTGAGTATCAAATCATTAGGGATGCAGAGTCAGAAAGGACAACAAATACGGTACTCAATGTGTTGTATCTAAATGCGCGTAGTATAAGAAATAAGGTGAATGATCTTGTTTCAAAATTACAGATTGCCAGTAATGATGTTGTAGCCATCACTGAATCGTGGTTGAAGGATGGTTGTAGTTGGGAGCTGAATGTCCAAGGTTGCACATTATATCAGAGGGATAGGAAGGTACACAGAGGGGGTGATGTGGCTCCACTGGTAAAGAAAGGCATCAAATTGGTAGAAAAATTTGACATAGGATTGGACGATGTTGAATCTTTGTGGGTCGAGTTAAGAAACTGCAAAGGTAAAAGGACATTGATGGCAGTTATACAGGCCTCCCAACAGTGGCTGGGAGGTGGACCAGTGGTTACAGCAGGAAATATAAAAGGCGAGTCAAAAGGGCAATGTCATGATAGTCATGGGAGATTTTAAACATGCAGGTCGATTGGGAAAATCAGGTTGGTAATTGATCTCAAGAGAGTGAGTTTGTTGACTGCCTAAATAATGGTATTTTAGAGCAGTTTGTTACTGAACCTACTAGGGAATCAGCTATACTGGATTGGGTGTTATGTAATGAATCAGATGCGATTAGGGAGCTGAAGGTAAGAGAGTCCTTAAGAACCAGTGATCACAATATGGTTGAGTTCAACTTGAAATTTGATAGGGAGAAAGTAAAGTCTGACATAGCAATATTTCAGTAGAGTAAGGGAAATTACAGTGGTATGAGAGAGGAGTTGGCCAAAGTAAATTGGAAGGAGCTGCTGGCAGGGATGACAGCAGAGCAGCAATGGCGTGCATTTCTGGGAAAAATGAGGAAAGTACAGGACATGTGTATTCCAAAAATGAAGAAATACTCAAATGGTAAAACAGTACAACCGTGGCTGACAAGGGAAGTCAAAGCTAATGTAAAAACAAAGTAAAAATTAGTGGAAAGGTAGAGGACTGTAAAGTTTTAAAAAATCTACAGAGAACAACTGAAAAAAATCATTGGATGGAAGAAATGGAACATGAAAGCAAGCTAGCAAATAATATCAAAGTGGATAGTAAAAGTTTTTTCCAAGTATGTTAAAAATAAAAGAGAAATGAGAGTCAATATAGTACTGCTAGAAAATGAGGCAGGAGAAATAATAACGGGGGAAAAGGAGATGGATGCTGAACTAAATGAGCATTTTACATCAATCTTCACTGTGGAAGACACTAGCAGTATGCCTGATGTTGTGATGTGTGAGGGAAGAGAAGTTGGTGCAGTTACTGCTACAAGAGAGAAGGTGCTCAAAAAGTTGAAAGACCTAAAAGTACATAACTCATCCGGACCAAATGAACTACACCCTAGGGTTCTGAAAGAGGTAGCATTAGAGATTGTGGTGGCATTAGAAGTGATCTTTCAAAAATCATTGGACTCTGGCATGGTGCCAGAGGACTGGAAAATTGCAAACATTACTCCACTAAGAAAGGAGGAAGGCAGCAGAAAGGAAATTATAGACCAGTTAGCCTGACCTCAATGTCTGGGAAGATGTTAGAGTCATGTTAGGGGGGAGGGGCTAAGGGGAGGGGGGAAAGGTATTTTTTTCTTCTTCTTTCTGTAATTACTGAAAACTCAATAAAAATAATTTTTTAAAAAAAGATGTTAGTGTCATGTTAAGGATGAGGTGATGGAGTACTTGGAAACACAGAACAAGATAGGACAAAGTCAGCATGGTTTCCTTCAGGGAAAATCCTGCCTGACAAACCTGTTGGAATTCTTTGAAGAGATTACATGTAGATTACATGATAAAGGGGATGCAGTGGATGTTGTGTATTTGGACTTTCAGAAGGCCTTTGACAAGGTGCCACACATGAGGCTGCTGACCAAGTTAAGAGCCCATGGTATTACAGGAAAGTTACTAACAAGGTTAGAACATTGGCTGATTGGTAGGAGGCTGCAAGTGGGAATAAAAGGATCCTTTTCTGGTTAGCTGCCAGTGACTAGTGGTGTTCTGCATGGTCAGATTTGGGACCACTTCTTTTTATGCTGTATATAAATGATTTAGATGATGGAATAGATGACTTTGTTGCCAGAATTGCAGACAATACAAAGATTGGTGGATGGGCAGGTAGTGTTAAGGAAACAGGTAGGCTGCAGAAGGAGTTAGACAGATTAGGTAAATGGGCAAGAACGGGGCAAATGAAATACAATGTTGGAAAATGCATGGTCATGCACTTTGGTAGTAGAAATAAATGTGCAGACTATTTTCTAAATGGGAGAAAATCCAGGAATCTGAGATGCAGAGGAACTTGGGAGTCCTTGTGCAGAACACCCTGAGGGTTAACTTACAGGTTGAGTCAGTGGTAAGTAAGGCAAATGCCATGTTAGCATTCATTTCAAGAAGTCTAGGATGGAAGAGCAAGGATGTGATGCTGAGGCTGTATTAGGTACTGGTAAGGCCTCACCTTTAGTATTCTGAACAGTTTTGTGCCCTTATCTTAGAAAAGATGTGCTGGCATTGGAGAGGGTCCAGAGGAAGTTCACAAGGATGATTCCAGGAATGAAAGGGTTATTATACAAGGAACATTTGATGGCTCTGGGTCTGTACTTGCTGGAATTCAGAAGGATAAGGGGGGGGGGTGGGGGATCTCATTGAGATCTTTTGAATGTTTTAAGGCTTAGACAGAGTAAATGTGGAAAGGATGTTTCCCATGGTGGGAGAGTCTAGGACAAGAAGACATAGACTCAGGATAGAGAGGCGCCCTTTCAAAACAGAGATATGGAGAAATTTCTTTAGCCAAAAGGTGGTGAATTTGTGGAATTTGTTGCCACATGCAGCTGTGGAGGTCAGGTTGTTGGGCATATTTAAGGCAGAGATTGATAGGTTCTTGACTGAACATGGCATCAAAGTTTACAGAGTTGAGGAGGAGATGGAAAAAAAAGATCAGCAATGACTGAAAGGCACAGCAGACTCGATGGGCCAGACGGCCTAATTCTGCTTCTATGTCTTCTGGTCTATCATTGGCTATGTGAGCTTTGGCTCCATTCCTGTGACCCACATAGTCTGCATTATAGTAATTGGTACACACTGACCCAAGAATTCTGTATTGCAGTCACTGGTACACAGTGACCCAGGAATTCTGGACTGCAGGCCCCTGCATGAAGTGGGGAGGTACTGCACAGGAGAGAAGTCCTCCATTTGCAGAGCTGAGAAGCACTCTTGAAATTTTTTTGAGCAGACCTGAAGGTGAGAGCAGCCATCTCAATCACAGATATCTGGCTTCAGACATAACATCAGACATCATGCAGGGTCAAGATTGCGACTTATATTCAATTTCCCCTAATTCACTACCAGTATCAGACACTGCTCATCACCTTACGTTATCAAGAACATAAATTACAGTAAAGTACAGGAAATGTATTCATGATTTTTTAGAACCAAGGATTGTGTAAGGATTCAGGTAGATATCAATCATTTGCAAATGGAATTCAAACCAGATAAGCGTGAGGTGTTCCGCTGTGGGAGATCAAAATAACAGCAAGACCCCTGGGAGCATTTATGTACAGAGGAATCTTGGGGTGCAAGACCATAGTTCCCTGAAAATGCCAACACATGGATTGGACAGTCAAAGAAGTTATGTGGCATGTTGGCTTTCATTGATTGGAGCACCGAGTATAAAAGTCAAAGGAATGTTGTAGCTGTATAAAACTTTGGTAGAGCACATTTGGAGTATAGTGTGCAGTTCTGGTCACTGCATTTAAGGAATGGTGTGGAGGCTGTAGAAAGGGTGCAGGAAACATTGAAAAGAATGTTGCCCAGATTAAAGAGTATTAGCTCCAAAAAGTTGTTGGACAAACTTGCATTGGTTTCTCTGGAACACCAGAGAGTGAGAGGAAACTTGACAGGAGTATATAAAAAAATTTAAGGTGTAGATAGGGTAACTTGAAAGATTCTTTCTCCTAGAGTGGAAATGTCAAATACTGAATGCACAGCTTCAAGGAGAGAGTAGGAAAGTGTAAAGGAAATTTACCAGGCAATTTTTTTTTCCACAGAGAGTTTAGGAACGTAGTTCCAGGAAAGATGGTGGAAGCAGATTGAACATTTAAGAAGCATTTAGATAGACACAGAAACCAGCAAGGAATGGAGGGATATGGATCATGCATAGGCATGTGGGATCATATGGGATTAGTATCATGATCAGCTCAGACAGGGAGGGCTGAAAGGCCTGTTTCAAATGTACTATGTTTTTAACAGTAATTTCAGGAACCAATTAGGAAATGGGTTACTTTGGACCCAGAACTCTCTAATGAATCAGTGCTGTCAGGAAAAATCCATCATAATAACTTCACGTGTCCAGTTCAAGACTATGGTCTTAAATTTAATTGAACACAATCCCAAAGGTATGAGGGTTCAGGCAGAGTGAGAAATAAGATTAGAAGTTTTGACTGTAACTTAGCAAGAACAGTCACTTAAAGAAATAATAATTCTCAATAAAAATATCCCTCACTAAGGAATATAATTCCATTCTGTTTATCCTATCTCTCCACCTGTTTGTCTACAACATAGATCATCCTTTTGAACTTCGGAGCATAGGGGAATGAGGGGAGATTTGATAGAGATATACAAAAATATGAGGGGTAAAAGTGAGCAGGCTTTTTCCATTGAGGTTGGATGAGACTAGAACTAGAGGTCATGGGTTAAGGCTGAAAGGTGAAATATTTAAGAGGAACTTGAGGGGGAAATTTCTTCACTCAGAGGACGGAATGAACTGCCAGATGAAGTGGTGGATGCAGTTTCAATTTCAACATCTAAGAGAAGTTTGGATACTTACATGGATGGGAAGGTATGGAGGTTAATAGTCCAGATGTGGATTGATGGGATTAGGCAGAATAGCAGTTTGACATGAACTAGATGGGGCAAAGGGCCTGTTTCTTTGTTGGACTGCTCTGTGAACCTAGTTACTTCTAACAATGTGGCAGCACACATCCCACTTCTGACAAGTCAGAGCAGGCGTTCTCCGACCTTCCTGGTTTCTCGCTTCCCTGATATTTCCGATCTGTGACTGCGGCTTTTCAAAAAGTTAAACAAGGAAGCTGAATTAGATTTCAGGAAAATGACAGATTATCCAGAACAAAGGTCACCAGAAGACATTGAGTGAAAATAGAATGCAGGATCAACTCTGAAAACCCTTGCCAGTTGGACAGGAAATGAGCAGTTCCTTTCAGTACACCAGTTGTGCAGGAAGATCAGGATATGAGTCAGGGTCAGGGTCCAAGGAAAGCCACAACATCAAACTCCCATTTCCTAAATGGCTTTCCTTCACATGTACATGGAGCTTAGAAAAATAGAAGGCTCTGGGTAAACCTAGTAATTTCTAAGGTAGGGACATGTTCAGTACAACTTTGTGGATCGAAGGACCTGTATTGTGCTGTAGGTTTTCTATGTTTCTCTGTTTCTATAGTCTGATAAATACTCCTCTGCTATGGGGTCTGACCTCTGTAGATGGCTTCAACATCTCAAACTACCTTGACTGATGAGGCTAAGCAAAATCAGAATCAGATTTAATATCACCGGCATAAATTGTGAAACCTTGTTGCCTTTGCGGCAGCAGTACAACGTAATACACAATAATGGAGAAAAAACTGTATTATGGTAAATATATATATTAAATAGTTGAATTAAATAAATAGTGCAAAAATAAAAAAAGTGGTGAGATAGTGTTCATGGGGTCAATATCCATTCAGAAATCAGTTGGCTGAGGGGAAGAAGCTGTTCCTGAATCACTGAGTCTATGCCTTCAGGTTCCTGTACCTCCTTTCTGATGTTAGCAAAGAGAACAGGGCAGGTCCTGGGTGATGTGGGTCCTTAATGATAGATGCCACCTTTATGAGGCTTCGCTTCTTTAAGATGTCTTGGATACCATAGGGATTAGTGCTCATGGTGGAACTAAGTTGACAACTCTCTGCAGCTTATTTCTACAATAGCCTCCCCATCCGCATACCAGTGATGCAGCCATGGTACATCTATAGAAATTTGCAAGTATCTTTGGTAACAAACCAAATCTTCTCAAACTCCTAAAGAAATATTGCCACTGTCAATATGTTGACTTATAGCTGCATCGACATGTTGGGTCCAGGATAGATCCTCAGAGATATTGACACCTAGGAACTTGAAATTGCTCACTCTTTCCACTTTTGATCTCTCTATGAGGACTGGTGAGTATTCCCTTGTCTTACCCTTTATGAAGTTCTTTGGTCTTACTGACATTGAGTGCAAGGTTGTTGCTGCGACACCATTCAACCAGGTGACATATCTCACTCCTGCATGCACTCTCGTCACCATCTGAAATTCTGCCAACAATAGTTGTGTTGTCAGCAAATTTAAAGATGTGCCTAGCCACACAGTCAAAATAAGATGATAATAGAAATTGGGAGTGCAGGATAAATTGTGTTTCTATTAACTACAGAAGAAAGATCCCTCAGATCACCAGACCAGGGTGGGCAACATCAAATCCTGTTCTGGGTCTAAAGCCAAACCAATAAAAGAATCGGACAGTAAAATTCTGAACCTAAATTATTGCAGAATTCAGGGGAATAGAAGAGCAGTGGAAAATGGCTGGGATTGCTCTCTTTAATACATATAGTTAAATCCCAGGTCAGTAGTAGATGGGCTTACCTGCTCCAAGCATCAGTTGAGTATAACATTTGAAGATGACACCTCTAGATGGTCATACACATGTATGCAAACAAATTGCTGTGGGGTTCATTTTCATCATGTTGGGAGGGAGGTGTCTTGGGAGTTGGTGTTGACTACAGAGAGGGAGGAGCCCAGAATAAGAGGACTATAAATCGAGCTCTTTTGCCAGAAGATTCCATTGCTTCCCATTACTCCAGCAATTACTCAGTTTGTCCGGATCGGAAGCAGCATTCCAACACCATTACACTGAGCATGGGGCCTCCCAGGGCTGTGTGCTCAGTCCACTGCTGTTCACTCTGCTGACCCACGACTGTGCTGCAACACACAGCTCGAACCACATCACCAAGTTCGCCAATGACACGACTGTGGTGGGTCTCATCAGCAAGAGTGACGAGTCAGCTTACAGAGAGGAGGTGCAGCAGCTAATGGACTGGTGCAGAGCCAACAACCTGTCTCTGAATTAGAACAAAACAAAAGAGATGATTGTTGACTTCAGGAGGGCACGGAGCAACCACTCCCCACTGAACATCGACGGCTCCTCGGTAGAGATCGTTAAGAGCACCAAATTGCTTGGTGTTCACCTGGCGGAGAATCTCACCTGGTCCCTCAACACCAGCTCCATAGCAAAGAAAGCCCAGCAGCGTTTCTACTTTCTGCAAAGGCTGAGGAAAGTCCATCTCCCACCCCCCATCCTCATCACATTCTACAGGGGTTGTATTGAGAGCATCCTGAGCAGCGGCATCACTGCCTGGTTCGGAAATTGCACCATCTCGGATCGCACGACCCTGCAGCAGATAGTGAGGTCAGCTGAGAAGATTATCGGGGTCTCTCTTCCCGCCATTATGGGTACTTACACTACACACTGCATCCACAAAGCAAACAGCATTATGAAGGACCCCACGCACCCTTTATACAAATTCTTCTCCCTCCTGCTATCTGGGAAAAGGCACCAAAGCATTCGGGTTCTCACGACCAGACTATGTAACAGTTTCTTCCCCCAAGCTATCAGACTCCTCAATACCCAGAGTCTAGACTGACACCTTACTGCCCTATTGTCTTGTTTATTATTTATTGTAATGCCTGCACTGTTTTTTGCACTTTATGCAGTCCTGTGTAGGTCTGTAGTCTAGTGTAGCTTTCTCTGTGTTGTTTTTTTTTACGTAGTTCAGTCTAGTTTTTGTACTGTGCCATGTAACACCACGGTCCTGAAAAATGTCTCATTTTTACTATGTGCTGTACCAGCAGTTATGGTCAAAATGACAATAAAAGTGACGACTTGACTTGATAAGAACATTGCGTAGGAAATGTAGGCAGAATCAGGGTCTGAATATGAACCTTTTCACCAAGCAACTGCACCCCACTCCCCTCCACCTCCATCCCAAATCCCGTGTGTGTGTGCGCGTGCGTGATATATATACATACACACACACACACACACACACACACACACACACACACACACACACACACACACACGCATAAAATATAGTTTTATGGTCGGCACAGATGTAGTGGGCTGAAGAGCCTGTTCCTGTGGTGTACAGTTCTGTGTTCTTTGTTCTGTATCTTTCAGTTGATACTTATTGTTCTGAACTCTGGAATTGTCAATATACCCTCATAGAACAGTCCCCTCACCCTGAATTACTGCACTGAACCTTTTTCAGCTGCACTGGGGTAAGTGTACAATTCCTATGATAAAGTCCACACCTTTCCACAGGGCTCTCTGTATGACCTCACCAAAGCCCTGAAGCCCCACAGTCAGCCTTCCTACTGTTCTCTACTGTTACTGCAGCAAACAGCAGCATTCCACCTGCTGATGGAAAGAAGAACATGTGGATAACCTTCTGAGTTTTTTTCCACAAACACTATAAAAGTCCTTGATCAGAGATAGTGTCACGGCTGCAGAAAAGGTGGACATCATGGAGGGATTGTCTACGGAGTCTCTGTGGGTGGAGATTAGGAACAGGAAGGGGTCAATAACTTGGTGTTTTTTATAGGCCGCCCAATAGTAACAGGGATATCGAGGAATAGATAGGGAAACATATCCTGGAAAGTTGTAATAATAACAGAGTTGTTGTGATGGGAGATTTTAATTTCCCAAATATAGATTGGCATCTTCCTAGAGCAAGGGGTTTAGATGCGGTGGAGTTTGTTAGGTGTGTTCAGGAAGGTTTCTTGACACAGTATGTAGATAAGCCTACAAAAGGAGAGGCTGTATTTGATTTGATATTGGGAAATGAGCCTGGTCAGGTGTCAGATCTCTCAGTGGGAGAGCATTTTGGAGATAGTGATCATAATTCTATCTCCTTAACAATAATATCGGAGAGAGATAGGAACAGACAAGTTAGAAGAGCGTTTAATTGGAGTAAGAGGAATTATAAGGCTATCAGGCAGGAAATTGGAAACTTAAACAGAAGAAATATGACAAATGTTCAGGGGATATTTGTGTGGAGTTCTGCTTGGTACGTTCAAATGAGACAGGGAAGTTATGGTAGGGTACAGGAACTGTGGTGTACAAAGGCTGTAATAAATCTAGTCAAGAAGAAAAGATTACAAATGGTTCAGAGAGCTAGGTAATGTTAGAGATATAGAAGATTAAAAGGCTAATAAGAAAGAGCTTAAGAAGGAAATTAGGAGAGTCAGAAGAGGCCATGAGAAGGCCTTGGTGGGCAGGATTAAGGTAAACCCCAAGGCATTTTACAAGTGTGTGAAGAACAAGAGGATAAGACGTGAAAGAATAGGACCTATCAAGTGTGACATTGGGAAAGTGTGTATGGAACTGAAGGAAATAGCAGAGATACTTAATGAATACTTTACCTCAGTATTCACTATGGAAAAGGATCTTGGTGACTGTAGTGCTGACTTGCAGCAGACTGAAAAGCTTGAGCATGTAGATATTAAGAAAGAGGATGTGCTGGAGCTTTTGGAAAGCATCAAGTTGGAAAATTTGCGGGACCGGATGAGATGTACCCCAGGCTACTGAGGGAGGAGATTGCTGAGCCTCTAGCGATGATCTTTGTATCATCAATGGGAATGGGAGAGGTTCCAGAGGATTGGAGGGTTGTGGATGTTGTTCCTTTATTCAAAAAAGGGAGTAGAGATAGCCCAGGAAATTATAGACTAGTGAGTCTTACCTCAGTGGTTGGTAAGTTGATGGAGAAGATCCTGAGAGGCAGCATTTATGAACATTTGGAGAGGTATAATATGATTAGGAATAGTCAGCATGGCTTTGTCAAGGGCAGGTCGTAGATTACAAGCCTGATTGAATTTTTTGAGGATATGACTAAACACATTGATGAAGGAAGAGCAGTAGATGTAGTGTATATGAACTTCAGCAAGGCATTTAATAAGGTACCCCATGCAAGGCTTATTGAGAAAGTAAGGAGGCATGGGATCCAAGGGGACATTGCTTTGTGGATCCAGAACTGGCTTGCCCACAAGAAAGCAAGGAGTGCTTGTAGATGGGTCATATTCTGCATGGAGGTTGGTCACCAGCGGTGTGCCTCAGGGATCTGTTCTGGGACCCTTACTCTTAATGATTTTTATAAATGACCTGGATGAGGAAGTGGAGAAATGGGTTAGTAAGTTTGCTGATGACACAAAGGTTGGGGGTGTTGTGGATAGTGTGGAGAGCTGTCAGAGGTTGCACTGGGACATTGATAAGATGCAAAACTGGGCTGAGAAGTGGCAGATGGAGTTCAACCCTGATAAGTGTGAGGTGGTTCATTTTGGTAGGTCAAATATGATGGCAGAATATATTATTAACAGTAAGACTCTTGGCAGTGTGGAGGATCAGCGGGATCTTGAGGTCCGAATCCATAAGCCGCTGAAAGCAGCTGCGCAGGTTGACTCTGTAGTTAAGAAGGCATATGGCGCATTGGCCTTCATCAATCATTGAATCTAGGAGTTGAGAGGTAATGTTGCAGCTATATAGGACCCTGGTCAGACCCCACTTGGAGTACTGTGCTCGGTTCTGGTTGCCTCACTGCAGGAAGGATGTGGAAACCATAGAAAGGGTGCAGAGGAGATTTACAAGGATATTGCCTTGATTGGGGAGCATGCCTTATGAGAATAGGTTGAGTGAACTTGGCCTTTTCTCTTTGGAGCGACAGAGGATGAGAGGTGACCTGATAGAGGTGTATAAGATGATGAGAGGCATTGATTGTGTGGATAGTCAGAGACTTTTTCCCAGGGCTGAAATGGTTGCCACAAGAGGACACAGGTTTAAGGTGCTGGGGATTAGGTACAGAGGAGATGTCAGGCGTAAGTTTTTTACACAGAGAGTGGTGAGTGCGTGGAATGGGCTGCCAGCAATGGTGGTGGAGGCGGATACGATAGGATCTTTTAAGAGACTTTTGGATAGGTACATGGACTTTAGAAAAATAGAGGGCTTTAGCTAAGCCTAGTAATTTCTAAGGTAGGGACATGTTCAGCACAACTTTGTGGGCTGAAGGGCCTGTATTGTGCTATAGGTTTTCTATGTTTCTATCTATAATCTCTGTCCATTGATTAGACAGTAATTCTCTATTTTTACTGTCCACCTGTCACCAAGATGGCCGGTCACGTAATCTGGTGAACTTGTAGTTTCTGTGTACTCCTTACTGTTCCTTTCTGTTGTGTCAGCAAGTTTATCTATCTGAATCAGGGACACAGGAAGGCACCTCATTCCTAACCATCTGCCAACCTGACAATTACACCCATATTATTTTTGTTAACCTATCCTCTTTCCATTCTCCATATTTTATTTTACCCAGAGAATGGCTGATACCTGAAACTTACTACCAGAGGAGATGATGGAATCGGATACAATCACTATGTTTAAGAGAAATTTAGACAGACACTTAAATAATAGATGGCTAAGGGTAAATAGGATTAGTGTAAATGGGTAAAATAGTCAGCACAGATCTGATGGGCCAAAGGGTCCATTTCTGTGCTGGATAACTCCACGACTGTATTATTCATGTCCTGGTGATGTCATGCCCTGCATAGGGGATAATGCCCACAGCAACTTTTGCATGATGCATTTGGGGAAGTGAGATGATCCCTCAGCTATGTAATGTATGATGATGATAACTCCAGTCATCAGATGTTTTGTAGAGGATTTTTAGGAAGAATGCATAGGAGATTTACCAGTTTGTCTTACAAGGATAGGTTCAGCGAGCTAGGGCTTTTCTCTTTGGAGGACGAGAGGTAACCTGATAGATGTGTACAAGATGATGAGAGGCATTGATCGCGTGGATAGCCAGAGACTTTTTCCTGGGGTGAAATAGCTAATACAAGGGGTCATAACTTTAAGGTTATTGAAGGAAAGTATAAGGGAGATGTCAGAGGTAGGCTTTTTACACAGAGAATACTAGGGGCATGGAATGTGCTGCTGGGAGTGGTGGTAGAGGGAGATTTAAGAAACTCTTAGCACATGGATGATAGAAAAATGGAGGGCTCTGTGGGAGGGAAGGGTTGGGTTGATCTTAGAGTTGGTTAAAAGGTTGGCATAACATTGTGGGCTGAAGGGTCTGTACTGCATGGTAGTGTTCTATATTCTACTGTATCTGTTCTATGTTCTCATGTCTGCCAGGTGCTGGCTGCTCTAGCTGGTGGTATCTCTGTGGCCACTGTGCACACAGATGTCTGCCAGGGACTGAGAAGACTGACCAGTGTAGAGGCTGAACCTACCGTGGTCCCTGTAGGTTTGGTAGGGCACAAATGTTGGTGGCCCTGCTCACCACAAGAACAGCTTCCTCAGTGTTTGCTGCACTTGTCTGGTCCACTTTGGTATTGGATCATCAACATGCTTTACAACAGTAGGTCAAAACACACAGTGCAAGACTCCATACCCCAGTATTGGACCTACTGATTAGTAGGTTAACTGTTCATTATAAATTGTCCCGTAATTAGGGCAGGGTTAAATTGGGCATCCCAGGGTAGTGTGCTGAAAGGGCCAGAAAGACATATTCCATGCTGTATCTCAACAGATAGATAGATATGTCACAAACCACAGTGGTGTACTGCAGGGTCCCAGCACTGACTCTGCAGTACACCACTGGTCACATAGAACATTATAGCACCATGCTGTGCCGACCTTTTAACCTACTCTAAGATCAATCTAACCCTTCCCTCCTCCATAGCTCCTCATTTTCCAAACAGCTGTGTGCCTATATAAGAGTTGCTTAAATGCCCTTAATGTACCTGCCTCAACCACTGGCAGCATCCTTTACCATTACGCTCTGCATCCTACCAATTAAATTTTAGATCCAATTAACCAGCTCTCCTTGAATCTGAAGTGCTTTAACCTTTTGTGCTAGGCTAACATGCAGTAGTCTTACTGAACTCCATATACAAACATCTATTGCACCCCCTTCATCAATCTTCTTAGTCACCTCTGCAGAAAAATCTAATTAGTAAAATAGGATTTACCCTGCTCAAAGCCGTGTTGACGATCCCTATTCAGTTCCTGCCTTTTTGAACGTGCATAAATCCTATCTCTTAAAATGTTTTCTATCCCTGATGTTTGACTCACAGGCCTACATGTATCTTAAACAAGAGAAAATTTGCAGATGCTGGAAATCAAAGTCATACACATAAAAATGCTGGAGGAACTCAGCAGATCAGGCAGCATCTATGGAAAAGAGTAAAGGTTAACATTTTGGGCTGAGACCCTTCATTAGGATTGGTGAAAAAAATATGAGAAGTCAGAGTAAGAAGGTGGGGGGAGGAGAGAAAGAAGTATAAGGTAGTAGGTGAACGGGAAAGTGTTCACCTTCCGTGAAGGAAGTCATGAAATAAAAGCTGTGATTCATATCTAGTTGATATCTAGTTATACACTGGAATTTAGAAGGATGAGAGGGGATCTGATTGAAACATATAAGATTATTAAGGGATTGGACACGCTAGAGGCAGGAAACATGTTCCTGATGTTGGGGGAGTCCAGAACCAGAGGCCACAGTTTAAGAATAAGGGGTAGGCCATTTAGAATGGTGTTCAGGAAAAACTTTTTCACCCAGAGAGTTGTGGATCAATGGAATGCTCTGCCTCAGAAGGCAGTGGAGGCCAATTCTCAGGATGCTTTCAAGAAAGAGTTAGATAGAGCTCTTAAAAATAGCAGTGTCAAGGGATGTGGGGAGAAGGCAGGAATGAGTTGTGGATGATCAGCCATAATCACATTGAATGGTGGTGCTGGCTCAAAAGGCTGAAAGGCCTACTCCTGCATTTATTGTCTATTGATATGTGGCATGGTGGTGTGCAGCATAATAGTATTACAGTGCCTGCAACAAGAGCTAGAGTATTTGGAGGGTTTAAACTAAATTGAACCAAATTATAGGGATAGGGATGGGGTGGATCGTTTACAAACAGGGAGTGTGTAGTGAGTTAACTAGCAAGGAGAGGCTGAATTGCAGTCAAGGGCATGAGTTGTGATAGAACATAGAGCATAGAATAGTACAGCACATTACAAGCCCTTCGGCCCACAATGTTGTGCTCAAACCCTGCCTCCCATATAACCCCCCACCTTAAATTCCTCCATATACCTGTCTAGTAGTCTCTTAAACTTCACTAGTGTATCTGCCTCCACCACTGACTCAGGCAGTGCATTCCACGCACCAACCACTCTCTGAGTGAAAAACCTTCCTCTAATATCCCCCTTGAACTTCCCTCCCCTTATCTTAAAGCCATGTCGTCCTGTACTGAGCAGTGGTGCCCTGGGGAAGAGGCACTGGCTGTCCACTCTGTCTATTCCTCTTCATATCTTGTACACCTCTATCATGTCTCCTCTCATCCTCCTTCTCTCCAAAGAGTAAAGCCCTAGTTCCCTTAATGTAAAAAGAGGGCAAATCGAAAAGGGTGATGAATACAGGGATGCACACAGGTTACAGAATAAGGTCAATGAACTTATAGCACAGTTACAGACTGGCATGTCAGATAAAATAGTCAAAGTCAGCATGGTTTCTGTAAAGGGAAATCTTGCTTAACAAATCTGTTAAAGTTCTTCAAGGAAATAACAAGCAGGGTGGACAAAGGAGAGGCAATGGATGTCATTTACTTGGATTTTCAGAAGGCATTTGATAAAGTGCTGCACATGAGGCTGTTTAACAAGATAAAAGCCCATGGTATTACAGGGACCTTTTCTGTGATGTAATGCTGAGGCTTTATAAGGCCCTGGTGAGGCCTCACCATGAGTATTGTGAATAGTTTTGGGCCCCTATCTTGGAAAAGTTGTGCTGGCATTGGGGAGAGTCCAGAGGAGGTTCACAAGGATGATTCCAGGAATGAAAGGGTTATTATACAAGTAAAGTTTGATGGCTCTGGGTCTGTACTCACTGGAATTCAGAAGGATGAAGGGCGATTTCATTGAAACCTTTTGAATGTTGAAAGGCCTAGACAGAGTAGATGTAGAAAGGATGTTTCCCATGGTGGGAGAGTCTAGGACAAGAGGGCACAGCCTCAGGATAGAGGGGCGCACTTTCAAAACAGATATGCGGAGAAATTTCTTTAGCCAAAGATTGGTAAATTTGTGGAATTTGTTGCCACATGCAGCTGTGGAGGTCAGGTCGTTGGGTGTATTTAAGGCAGAGATTGATAGGCTCTTCATTGGACATGGCATCAAAGGCTACGGGGAGAAGGCCGAAAACTGGGGTTGAGGAGGAGAAGAAAAAAGGATTAGCCATGATTGAATGGTGGAGCAGGCTAGATGGGCCAGATGGCCTAATTCTGCTCCTATGTCTTATGGTCTTTTCTAGTTGGCTGCCAGTGACTATTGGTGTTTCTCAGGGGTTAGTATTGGGACCGCTACTTTTCGTATTGTTTGTCAATGATTTAGATCAGGGGTGTCAAACTCATTTTAGGTCACGGGCCGGATTGAGCAAAATGCAGCTTCATGTGGGCCGGATCAGTCGGACGCGTGCGAACGCAGCTTTTGTTGTCTCCGTCTTTTCAGCCTGCTCTCATGTGTCTCAGTCTCTGCTATAACTACAAAGTGTTTCACTTTACAAATTCCGTTTCTTATGAAGAAGACTGCCGAGCAAGACTGCCGAATAAACACTAAAAACCCTGAAAACCTGGTACCTGAATAAACTCAGCATTAGCCATATCATACGCCATAGGCGCTTCGATTACTGGGGCCAGCTTTAATAGTAATTAGATATTATCTCGCGGGCCAAAGATAATTCCACCGCGGGCCGGATGATAGTTTTGTGGCAAAGTTTGCAGATGATACGAAGATAGGTGGAGGGGTAGGTAGTGCTGAGGAAACAATGTGATTGCAGCAGGAAGACAAATTGGAAGAACAGGCAAAAAAGTGACAGATGGAATACAATGTTGGGAAATGTATGATGATGCATTTTGGTAAAAGGAACAATAGTGCAGAATATTATCTAAATGGGGAGAAGGTTCAATTATCAGAGGAGCAGGGGAACTTAGGAGTCTTTGTGCAAAACTCCCAGAAGGTTAATTTACAGATTGAGTCTGTGGTAAAGAAGGCAAATGCATTGTTGGCATTTATTTTAAGGAGATTAGAATATAAAATCAAGGAGATAATGGCGAGGCTTTATAAAACACTAGTCATCTTGCACTTGGAGTATTGTCAACAGTTCTGGGCCCCAAATCTCAGAAAGGATGTGTTGTCATTGGAGAGTTCAGATGAGGTTCACAAGGATGATTCTGGGAATGAAGGGGTTAACATATGAGGAGTGTTTGACAGCTTTGGGACTGTACTCACTGGAATTTAGAAGAATGTGGGGGGGATCTCATTGAAACCTACCGAATGTTGAAATGTCTAGATAGGGTGGATGTGGACTCAGTAGAGGTCAAGTGCGTGGGTATAGTTAAGGCAGAAGTTAATAGTTTCCTGATCGGTCAGGGCATCAAAGGATATGTGAGAAGGCAGGTGTATGGGATTCAGTGGGATTCGGGATCAGCCATGATGGAATGGCAGAGCAGACTCGATGGACTGAATGGCCTAATTCTGCTCCTATGTCTTATGGGTCTCAAGGAAATTGTAGGCCAGTTAGTCTGAACTCAGTGGCTGGGCGGTTTTGGGGTACTGGGAGGTATGTGTTAAAAAATAGGCTGAGTCAGCCTGGTTTCCCCGAGGGAAAATCTTGCCTGACAAAGCTGTTACAATTCTATGAAGATATAGCAAGCAGGTTAGACAAGGGTTGTTAACTTGGATTTTCAGATGGCTTTTGACAAGGTGACACACGTGAGACTGTTTAACAAGTTAATGGTATTGCAAGAAACATACTAGCATGGATAGAGCATTGGCTGATAGGCAGGAGGCAAAGAGTGGGAATAAAGAGGGCCTTTTCTGTTTGGCTGCCAGTGACTAGTGATGTTCCATAGGGGTCTGTGTTTGGACCACTTCCTTTTAAGTTATATATCAATGATTTGGATAACTGAATTGATGACTTTGTGGCTGTGTTTGTAGACAATTCAAAGACAGGGAGAGAGGCATGTAGTGTTGAGGAAGCAGAAAGGCTACAGGAGGACCTAGACAGATTAGAAGAATGGGCAAATAAGTGGCAGATGGAATACAGTGTCAGGAAATGTATGGTCATGCATTTTAAAGAAGAAATAAAAGCATAGACTATTTACTAAATGGAGGGAAAATTCAAAAATTTAAGTTGCAAAGAGTCTTGGGGTTCTCATGGAGGATTCCCTAATTTGAAGGTTGAGTCAGTCACTGGTGAGGAAGGCAAATGTAAAGTTAATATTCATTTCAAGAGGACTAGAATATAAACACATGGATTGAGGATTTATAAAGCACTGGTTAGGTCTTGGAGTATTGTGAGCAGTTTTTGGCCCCTTATCTAAGAAAAGATGTGCTGACATTGGAGAGGGTTCAAAGAAGGTTCACAAAAATGATTCTGGGATTGAAAGGCTTGTCATATGATGTTAGATTGATGGCTCTGGGCCTTTACTCACTGGAATTCAAAAGAATGAGGGAGGATCCTATTGAAACCTTTCAAATGTTGAAAGGCCTTGATAGAGTGGATGTGGAGATGATGTTTCCTAAGGTGGGGAAGTCTAAGACCAGAGGACACAACTTCAGAGAAGAAGGATGTCTATTTAGAACATAGATGAGGAGGAATTTCTTTACCCAGAGAGTGGTGAATCTGTGGAATTTGTTGCCACAGGTGGCTGTGGAGGCCAAGTCATTGGGTATATTTGAGGCAGAGGTTGATAAGATTCTTGACTAGTCAGGGCGTGAAGGGATACGGGGAGCAGGCAGGAGACTGGGGCTGAGAGGAAACTATATCAGCCATGACAAAATGGCGATGCAGCCTCGATGGGCTGACTGGCCTCTTTCTGCTCCTGTACCTTATGGTCTTCCCATCTTAGAGACTTGGTTTCAATTCTCGCGCTGTCTGTAAGGAATTTGTATGTTCTTCCATGACCACATGGGTTTCTTCCGGGTGCTCTGGTTTTCTCTCACATTCCAAAGACGTACAAGTAGTAGGTTAATTGGTCTGATGCGTGTAATTTGGTGGCGTAAGATTGTTGGGCCAGAAAGGCTGGTTACTGAGCTGTTTCTCTAAATGAAATAAAACTATAATTGACAGTGCAGGCTGTATTGTTCCCAATGTGCATCAGGCTCAGGTTGTGGTTACAGTGATTGTTGGATCAGTTATTGTAACTTATCCCTAGTATAGTATCCTGCGAGGAGAATTAGGGCAGATTCAAACAATGTGGAAACAGGCCCTTCAGCCCACTGTGTCCATGTTGGCCATCAATGTCCAACACATCCCTTTCTGCTTATAGAGGCCCTCCACTACGCAGCAGGCTCCCCTCTTCATGCAGCTGATGAATCCCAAGGAATGGCAGAGACCGATACAGTCTGGCACCAGCAGTTGCCAGTTACTGTTAAACTCAACATAGGGACTCCAACTCCATATTTTTCCTCGAGGTTTACTCCCAAAGCCTTCCTCATGAGTTGGTATAGCTGCAATGCAGCTGAGGTTTGAGATCAGAGTTTTCCTTCTCCTAGTTGAGCTGCCAGCCATGGGTTGACAAGCCCCATCTGCCCAAAGGAATTGGTTTTAAAGCATCAGTAACCCATCTTTGCCCCTTCTCCTGTCAGTAGAAACAGTTCTGCTGGGCTTAGTACTAAGCCACACATGAAGGTCAGCAGCTAGACTAGGCTGTCAGAAGCTTTTTGAGATGCACACCATTGGGAGCATTTAATAGGTAGTGGGAACTTGTTCCCATTACCACCCCCAGCTGTAATAATCTTAAGGAACCTTCTTATAATCCCATTAATTACCCCCACTCCAACCACAGCCCTCTCAGGAAAAAAATACAGAAGTCATTAACCTACCAATCACCCTGATTTTGGAAACTAAAGCACTGGAGGAATCCCTCACAGATGGAGGGAGAACATGCAAACCCCATAGATGCAGCACCTGAGCTCAGATTAAACCTGGCTCCCTGGAGCTGTGTCCCATTGATGGAAAAGGGATGGGTCATATGGAGATAAGTGAGACTGATGAGAATGCTCTGAGAGCTAGCAAGGACTTAAGAGGTTAACTAAATACATTTTAATAAATAAAATAAAATAACATCCAGCATGCCAGTTCCTTCCTAACCCCAGGGCTCTCTGTTCATAGTTCATTGCTGGTAGGCCATTGAAAGAACCAGGTCCTCCGGTCTCTCACCCTCAGCAGCTGATATTTCAGAGATGACTGGTCCCATTGAGGCTACACTCTTCTTCCTGATGTGTGGACACCAGCAGAGCTCATCGTGTTCCAGATGTGGTCTGAGTGAGGACAACAGTGTCCTACAAAAATAGAAGATCCTGGAAGCCCTTGGTGGGTCAGACAGCAGCTATGGGAAGAGAAATGGGCAGTATTACTAATCTGGGACCACAGTTCTGTTAAAGGCTGTCTGAAACACTGAATCTCCCCTCAATCTCCCCTTTCTCCCCTCGATCACTGCCTATCTCAATGAGTGCTTCCAGCTTTTCCTGCTATGTGTCAGATTTCCATCATCTGCAGTGTTTGGATTTTCATTTGCATCCCTTGAGATGCAGCCATTCCAATTGGCTGCTGTCCAGTCTCTGTATCTCCCTGTGACCCAGGCGGCTGCTCCTTCAGGGCTGAGCCAGTTCCAGGACTTGACTGGTCTAGCTCCCGGCTCTTGGCCTAGTTCCAAGCATGGCAATCATTCCAATATGTTAAATTTACAGAGTTCAGGAGTTACATACTGGTCGTTGGGTGACAGATTTGCAGATCTGTTTGCTTGATGCTTTATTTGGTGAGTTGTCTTTTTGGAGGAGATCCAGACTACACTGGAACATAACTCTGCTGCACTTTCCCACGATCACCATGGTTTGTTACTGACTTGAAGCCCACTGAAAAATACTGGCCAGCAGCCTGTGAAGACTCAGCCCCCAACCAGCAGATAGTGGGGACTCAGCCCCCGACCAGCAGACAGTGGGGACTCAGCCCCCGACCAGCAGACAGTGGGGACTCAGCCCCCGATCAGCAGACAGCAGGGAAAATGGCCCCCGACCAGCAGACTGCGGGGAGTCGGACCCTGACCAGCAGCCTATCGGGTCTCACCTACCTGGCCTGCAGTTAGTAGGGATTCTTTCTCCTAATTGGGGAGATGTGAATTTGCATATAATCCAGAATATAGCTGCTTATCTGCATGGATCAAGGTACACAAGCCTGGCCCAATCAACCCTGGCTGGGTTACCTCGGGGAGAATGTCTAATGATTAAAGGCCCAAAACACCCAATGATCCAAGGATGCATTACTGATGATGTGTCCCAGTGCACACCCGGTTCGTTGAACCAAGTGGTGTCGGACCACAATAATGAAAGACATGGGCCAGATTAACCTGGCTTCACCACGTCAGCTTATCTGCCATAGCACTTCATACCTCACTACTCAAAGCTCCACAGCCTTACCTCTCCCAGCCACGCATATACATCTGCCAGCCCAACACTCAAACCTAATCCTAAGGTCCAAGAGGGCACACACCCCCAAAAACCCTTGGCACATCCCGATTAACCCTAGCCACACCCCCACAAACCCGATGACCTGTGTCAAGGGGGGCAAGATCCAAGAAAGGCAAATGTTGAACCTGGTTAATGAAGGCGTGGGCCAGATCAAAGTGGCAGGGTCGCGTGACACTGAATCTCAAGTGACGAGATCAAAAAGCACGGCTGATTCGCCTACTGCCCAAATACTCTCAGCCTAAGCAGTCTGCATTCAATATGGGTATAAGCCAGTCTATGTGTGAAGCAGACATTCACTTCTCTCCCTGGAAACTCCCCCAATGGCACTGGAATCAGAAGCAGGAGTGGTCCCGGAGACTGCTCTCCACCAGATACTGAGACCATGGCTGGTCCATTTTCAGCTTCAGTGTCATTTCCTCACTCTTCACAGACCACTTGCGGTTCCTTAAATCTCTGTCAGTTCTGCACTTTGACTCTGTCTCCACAATTCCATGCAGAAGAGAATTACAAAGGTTCACAATTCTCCCAGAGAAGTAATTGCCCCTCACCTCCACCCAGAATGGGTGATTCCTTGTTCTAAAACTAAGGCCCTTAGCTCAATACCACTTCCCCTTGGGTAATCACCTTCTCACCATTCTACCAGTTAACTTTCTCAGAATTTTCTATTTCAATAAAATCAAGGCTTAATCTTCAATTAACATGAAGTCATAGTGCATGGAAATAGACCCTTTGATCCAATTGCCCATGCCAACCAAGATTCCTATCTAAGCCATTTTCTTGCATTTGGCCCATATTCCTCTAAATCATTCCTCTCCATATATTCATCCAAATTACTTCTGAAGGTCGTTAACGAACCTGCCTCAACCACTTCTTCAATATACGGTTCATCCTCTGGGTTAAAAGGTTGTCCCTTGGGTTCCTATTAAACATCTATCTTCTCACCTTAAATCTGTGCCCTCTAGTTCTTGATTCTCCAACCCTGGGGGAAGAAAAAACTGCACATTCACCATATCTATGCCTCATGATTCTGTACGCCTCTATAATATCATCCCTCATTCTCTGAATCTTCAAGAAAAAAATTCCCAACCTGCCCAACTTCTGTCCATAACTCACCCCTCAAGTCCCAGCAATAATCTCATGAATCTTTTCTGCACTCTTTCTAGCTTAATAACTTATTTTCTACAGCAGGATGATCAAAACTGAACATAATAATTACTTGCTGCATTGGCCAATTCTTTCTCAGTCACAGAATCACAGTCGTACAGCTTGGGAGCTGGCCCTTTGGCCCACTGAGTGTATGCCAACCATCATGCCTTTCTATGTCTAATCCCACTTGTTTGCATTAATTCTATATCTTTTCATTTGCTACTCATTCAAGTATCTGTCCAGATGCCTCTTTAATGTTGTTACTCTTCCTGCTTCCACCACCTACTCATTCCAGACTCAAATAGTAGAGCTGTTTCCTCCAACACAGTTTACACATTCTTCCCATGACGTGTGTTTCCTTTGGGTGCTCCTGTCTTCTCCCAAACATCCCAAAAATGATCGGGTTGGTAGTTTAATCTGCTGCTGTAAATCACCCCCAGTGTTAAGAGTCTGCTGGGAGTTATTCGGGGACGAGGGGAGATTAACTGAGGGGTTGATTTAATGGGTGGTTGTTGGTGCGGCGGACCCAATGGATCGGAGCCCATTTACGTCTCTGACAGATGTGAAACAGATAGACTTATCCTTTACTACAGGTAGCGGGCAATGAGGGAGCGCTCAGTGAAGGAGCTTCACCGCCAGTGCGGTGCTGCGACTGAGATCCGTGGTATCTCCGCTAATGCTTAGACTTAGTGTGTATCGGAGCGGCGTTTCGTCGTTGCCTCCGTTGTGAGAGGACTGACAGGAAACAGACTTCCTGTGGGCTTGGAGAGAGAGCAGGAGGAGGGAGCGGTATACGGTCGGAAAGACACAGCACGGACCGAGAGAGAGAGAGGGAGAATCCCATACGGGGAGAAGAGAAAGGGGGAAATCCACTCCGGGAGAGTGTTTCCCGCATCGGGAGAAAGAGGAGAGAGTCCCGCACCGGGAGAGGAGGAAGAGAGAGTATCGCTTCGGGAGAGGGGTAGGTGGGTAGGAGAGGGAGAGTACCGCACCAGGAGGGAGATGTAGGGGATCCCAGCACTTTGAAGAACCGGAAGGGGTAGAGGGGCGATTGATGAAGACCGACTGGGCGGGAGGGAATTCAAGGACCGGTTGGACACTTGGCACAGCCGCCCGAGCAACGTCCGGAACCAAAGTATCGGACCTCTGAGAAGCAGCAGTCCGTTGAGTTTGTGGATTAGGTGAGGTTGGGGACACGAAGTTTCGGGGAGGTCTCCAGTTGTCAGGGGGTGGTAGTCGGTGTGAGCAGGATGGGTCTCCCAGATGGAGTGTTGCTGCCTCTGTTGCTGTTGTCGCCCCTGGCACTGCCCATGAAAGTGTGCCAGCATTTCCGAAGTGCTAGCCCAACCAACAACCTGGTGGTTTTGGAATCCCGGGTGTATTTGGGGGCAGTGAATGCCGTGTACCAGCTGGGTCCAGGACTGGAGCTGGAGGCCCAGCTGAGGACGGGACCCGAGCTGGACAGTGCCCTGTGCCATGCCCCGCAGCTCTTCAACGTCAGTTGTGTCCATCCGCGCAGCCTCACCGACTGCTACAACAAGTTGTTGTTGGCTGACCCCAGCCAAGGCCTGCTGGTGGTGTGTGGCTCCGTGCACCAGGGATTCTGCCAGCTACGGGACCTGGCCAACGTCAGCCAGCAGGCAGTGCTCTTCCCTCCCCACTCCAGCACCAACCTAATCTTCCCCAGCATGCTGTATGTGGCAGCCAACCACCCGCAGGCCTCCACCGTGGGTCTGGTGCTGCCGGGCTTGGACGAGAAATCAGGCAGCCGCCTCCTGGTGGCTGCCACCTACACAGGCCTGGGCACGCGTTACTTCCCCACGAACAGCAGCCGCGAAGACCTGCGCTTCGAGAACACGCCGGAGATCGCCATCCGCGCCCTGGACCGGCGGCAACTCTCCCGTCTCTTCACCTACGACATCAGCGCGTCTGAGGACAACGTCTTCAAGATCAAAGCCGAGGCCAAGGCTAGGAACCGGCTCAACTTTGTCCGGGCCTTCAATTACCGAAACTATACCTACCTGGCATTCAACAACGACGCTGACTCCAGTGCCAAGGGCGGCCGTGCCCGCAGCCTGCTGGCACGCATCTGCACCGGGACTCGGGGCTCAGGGCTCACCGAAAGCCGCAAACTAACTGGGACCCGGGGCTCGGGGCTCACCGAAAGCCGCAAGCTGACAGAGTCCTACATCCAAATTGGGCTGCGCTGCAGCTCGGGCCCCATCCTCTACGGACGTTTGCTGTCAGTGTGGCCAGGCCCAGGGCCCGACCTCTACGGTCTGTTCGACAGACCCGAGGACGGCAGACAGCTCTCTGCCCTTTGCATCTTCAACTTCGCCCACATCGAGCAGAGCATGAGGAACGCCCGCCGCAAGTGCTTTGAGGAGAAGAACAGCCAGGAGGTGACCGTGCTGGACAGCGTGATCCAAGGGAGTGGACCAGCCTGCATCCAGCGTAATATCACAGTGAGTGTAGTTGGGGTTCTGGAGTTTGCATGTTAGTGGGAGACAGATGAGCAGCCCAGCATGTAGGCCCTCAGGGCGTGAATGATAACTGCTCACTGTTGAGGAATCGGTGTGGGGCACAGTATTTTTTTGTTTATTCATGGATTTCTACTTCTCACCCTTCTCTGATAACTCTAAATATTTCTCATTGACCAAAATCATGTGTTAACAAGTGACCCTATAGAAGAGTGGAGCTTCTGAAAGGTGCATCTGAGAAGCCATCCACAATGCAGTGTGGCCCTAGTGTTGTGATAAAATGGAATGGAGTGGAAACAAGCCAGGCAACTGGAATACTGTGCCCACACACCACAATGGCAAGGCCCAGTATCTCAGTGCTAAACTTGTAGTTGTCTTTAGCCAGAGTGCCCGGTGGGTAATCCATCTCCGCGCCCTCTTGAAATTCTCACGCCACCACAGGAACTAATCTCAAACCAGCTCCACATGATATCACAGAATGGCTGAGGGCACTGAGTTCAGCAAAGGCTACAGGACTAGTCAGCTCTCAGCTAGAGACTTGCACTTCAGAACAAGCAGTGTCTCTCCAGCCAACCTGTTCAAATACAGTTAGAGCACCAGTAGCTAATCAGTAATGTGAAAAACCGCTCAGGTCCTTCTTACAAAAGGAGGACAAATCCGATCCAGCTTACTACCACCCAATCTGCCTGCTGTCAGTCATCAGGAAAATGATGAGGGGTGTCATTTACTGACACACTGGCACTTCCCCTATTAGTCCACAGAACTACAATATTGTAATCAGTACTGAAACTTAGCAGCATAGGTCTCTCAACATTCTAGGGTTGTGATATTTCAAACAAGATGGAGAGGAATTTGGAAGAGGTAGGGAAATTGCAATACTGATCAGGGAGAATTGTGTTCAGAGAGGATATCTTGGAAGGCTCATCTACTGAGGCAATATGAGTGGCCAGGACTAAGAAAGGTGCAGTCTTTCTAATGGTCTCCCTAAAGCCGGCAGGAGATGGGAAACAGATGTATGGGAACATTATGGAAAGATGTAATAGCAACATGGATTTATAGTGGATGATCTTAACTTCCCCAAAACTGAATGGGACTCAGAACCAAGGGCGAGATGGAGCAGAATTTGTTATGTGTGGCAGAGCTTGACGGAAGGTACATGAAGTAAGGAAAGAATTTGCTGGGGCCTTGACTAAGATCTTTTTCTCCTTGTTGGACATTCGATGTGCCCATTGACTGGAGAATTGTCAATGTTGTTCCTTTGTTTAAGAAGGGAAATTACAGGCCAATGAGTTTTTCATCTATGGTAGGGAGATTATTGGACAAGATTCTTCGGGTAATAAATCACTCACATCTAGAAAAGTTTGGAGTTACCAGTAAGCATGCCTTTGTAGAGGAAGTCCTTTATTTAATTTAGTTTTTTCAAGGAGGTAAAAAAGATGATTGCTGAGGATAAAGAGTGGATGTTGTCCACATGAACTTTAGAAAAGCATTTGCAAGGTCCCTCATGGAAGTCAGATCCAGAGGTTTAAAGTACATGAGATCCACAGTGACTTGATTGATTGGATTTATAAGTGGCTTGGCAGAGGTTGTGCTGGAGGGGTGTTGTTCTGACAAGAGATCTGTGACCAGTGATGTTCTGCAAGGATCAGTGCTGGGATCTCTGTTGTTTGTGATATATATTGATGATTTGAATGAAAAAAAATAGACTATTTGCAGATGCACTGAAAATTTGTGAAATTGTCAGTAGTGAAGAAGGTTGTCAAAGAATTCAGCAGGATATAGATTCATTTGGAGTAGAAATGATGGAATTAATCCAGATATGAATGATGTTTCCACTTTGGGAGGTCAAATGTAAGAGCAAAGTATACAGCAGACGGCAGGACCCTTGGAAGCGTTGATGCAACATCCCTGAGGTGACAGGCAGTTTGCACCAAGTTTGGGAGGGCTGGTTGGAGTGGGGTACAATGGTAGGTGAATGAGAAACGAAAAGTTCAACAAATGAGAGGCAGATGCAGTGATGGGAGAGTGAAGGTTAGTTACTGGAGGGAGAAGAGCAGGAACACAAAAGACTAGTCTCTGATAACTAAAGGTGATAATGGCAACTATTTGGGAGAGGTAACTGGCAGAAGGAACTCGACCCAGATCAGGAAGGCAGACAGGGGACCCCTTGGTAGAGCTGTGTGTATAGTTGGAAGATAGAGTGAAGAAGGATAATGTGGCATTCTATGCTTTGGAGGTGGAAAAGGGGACAAAAATGGGATGGCCAGAGGAGGATTGGAAGGGGAAAAATACTACCAGAGGGGAGGATTACCTAAAATTATAGTAGTGTACATCTTCTTTGAAATTACCCCTCTCACCTTAAATACATGCCCTCTAGTATTAGATACCGGTATTTTGACCCTGGAAAAAAGATACTGTCTGTCTATGCCATTTCATGATTTTAAATGCTTCCATCAGAACTGGGTTTAAACACATAAAGATCTGCAGCATCAAAGCAGGCCAGGCAGCATCTATAGAAGGAGGTAGATCGTCAATGTTTTGGGCTGAAAAATCGAAAGGGATAGTCAGTGTAAAGAAATAGAGGGATGGAGCAGAGCAAGAACTGACTAATATTCTGTAACTGGGGCCCCTTCACAAAACTAATGGAACTGCACAACTAATTCGTCATTGCATTCTCATTGGCCAAACCAATCAGTCTGAGAGCCTTGTATATTTGCTGCTCTTCACCTCACCCACCCTAACTTTGTCTAATTCACTCTCTGCCTACCTTCTCTCAGCTTTGTAATTTTTTTTTCAAAAATAGACTTTTTTATAATAAAAATGTACAAACGAACAAATTATACAAAACTTTTAGATTCATCGTCCTTAAATTCAGTCATGTTAACTTACTGTTTTTCAAAATTGTAGAACCATTTTCAGTCATATGGCCATCTGGGGTGATAGCATTTAAGTGTTTGAGGAGCTTCCTCACCAGCTCAGCCTCTCTGTGTTCAGTAGTGGAAGGAGCCTAAACTTTCCCACAGAGACTTTGTGTTGGCTGCACCCTCAGTGCATCCCTCAGCCAGCCTGGACTGTGCCAGTTTGCAGCATTACCTTACAGAGATATTGCAAGTTTTGGTAAACACCTCTATTGGCATAGACAATGTGTTAGGACTGACTGGGTTAATGTGTATGTGAGTGAGAGGAGTATTCTGTTTTGTTCTGCCGGGTATTGTAGACATGATCTGTTGGTGCCGAAAGTGCAGTGACACTAGGGGGAGAATGTGTTGGGTGTTAACACAAACGACACATTTCAGAATCAGAATCAGGTTTATTATCACTGGCATGTGTTGTGAAATTTGTTAACTTAGCAGCAGTTCAATGCAATACACAATATAGAAGAAAAAAAGTAAAAATAAATCAATTACAGTATATGTGTATTGACTAGATTAAAATTTGCGCAAAAACAGAAATAATATATATTTAGAAAGTGAGGTATTGTTCATGGGTTCAATGTCTGTTTAGGAATTGGATGGCAGAGGGGAAGAAGCTGTTCCTGAATCGCTGAGTGTGTGCCTTCAGGCTTCTGTACCTCCTACCTTATGGTAACAATGAGAAAAGGGCATGCCCTGTGTGCTGGGGATCCTTTCTGAGACACCACTCCTTGAAGATGTCCTGGGTACTTTGTAGGCTAGTACCCAAGATGGAGCCGAGCAAATTTACAACCCTCTGCAGCTTCTTTCGGTCCTGTGCAGTAGGCTCCCCCCCCCCCCCCCCCATACCAGACAGTGATGCAGCCTATCAGAATTCTCGACATAGAATTCTCTATAGAAGTTTTTGGGTGTTTTTGTTAACATAGCAAATCTCTTCAAACTCCTAATGAAGTATATAGTTGCTGTCTTGCCCTGTTTATAGTTCCATCGATATGTTGGGACTAGGTTAGGTCCTCAGAGATCCTGACACCCAGGACCTTGAAACTGCTCACTCTTTCCACTTTTGATCCCTCTGAGGATTGGTATGTGTTCCTTCATCTTGCCCTTCCTGAAGTCCACAGTCAGCTCTTTTGTCTTGTGTTGAGTGCCAGGTTGTTGCTGTGACATCACTCCACTAGTCGGCATATCTCACTCCTGTACGCCCTGTCATCTCCTTCTGAGATTCTACCAGCAATGGTTGTATCATCAGCAAACTTATAGATCATATATGTCAAACTCAAGGCCCGCGGGCCAAATCCGGCCCGCGGTGGAATTATCTTTGGCCAGCGAGATAATATCTAATTACTATTAAAGCTGGCCCCAGTAATTGAAGCGCCTATGGCGTATGATATGGCTAATGCTGAGTTTATTCAGGTACCAAGTTTTCAGGGTTTTTAGTGTTTATTCGGCAGTCTTGCTCGGCAGTCTTCTTCATAAGAAACGGAATTTGTAAAGTGAAACACTTTGTAGTTATAGCAGAGGCTGAGACACATGAGAGCAGGCTGAAAAAACGGAGGCAACGAAAGCTGCGTTCCATTTTGCTCAATCCGGCCAGTGACCTAAAATGAGTTTGACACCCCTGTATGGTTTTTGAGCTATGCCAAGCCACACAGTCATGGGTACAGTATTGAGATACTCACTGCATGTTTGAACGTACATGTGACAAATAAATCTGAAATGAGTGGTTTTTGTAAGTTATAATGAAAACATTTATAGTGCTATCACCACTTTTTCAAAGCCCTGGGCAAATTCCTTTTAGTCTTTAGTGTTTTGGGACTTGTGAGATCATGCCTTTCATCAGCATTGGTTCTTCGCATGTCTGGACCATTGTCCTATTTTTGCACGGTTAGCTTTGATGAACATAATTCAATGTGTCCAAGTGTCTCTTTACTTTCCTTTACAATATCAGCATCATCCATTTTTAAGGACCCAGAATGTTTCTGATCACCCACAACTAATACAGTTATAAAAACAGTTGGTGTTGGTTTTGATGTTCTTTGCAATTTTTAAAATTAAATTCACTTTTACTGCCCCTTTCTACTTGTTCTATCACCTCCAATTCCTTTTTTGCAGGGTCTGCAAGTTTCACTATTTTAATCAAAGATTGTTTTTATTTCATAAAGTAAAGACCTTATGGTTGGGGAGTACCTATTTAAATTTGTAGAAATGATTGTATTCATTCCATTGTTCTACTGTTATGTTAGACTGACAAGTTTTCCTAGTTTATTGTAGATTGAATCAATACGAGGAAGTTAAGCTTGCTTAGCTCTGGAATTTTTTTTTTGTAAGTTATTTTTTTATTGAAGTTCATCATCAAACAAACATTTTCATAAGATGTATTTCAGACATTGTACATATATATCATATAATCATATATGTCACAAATCTCCACAAAGTATTTATCTGAGGTATACACTTATAGAAAAGAGCGGAAAGAAAAACAAGCAAAAGGAAAAAACTATGTACAAGTAGGGAGTGATCTTTTTTTTACAACATATTCATTGATTTGTGAGAATAAAATCAGGCCTATGAGGCATTATGTAGTTAAACCAGTTTTCCCAGTATGAATCAAATTGTTCCAGCTTATGATTAACAGATGCTGTTACCTTCTCCATTTTGTAAATGTCCATTGTAATTTCCACTCATGTATTTAAAGTTGGGCTCTCCTGTATTAACCATTTCCTAGTAAGAGTCTTTTTACCAGCCACCAACAGTGTATTCATTAAATATTTATCTCTTTTCAACCATTCTTGAGGTAGATCGAAATGTCATCCGCGTAACAAGTCAATTTATGTTCTGTCCCTTTAATAGTAATTCCACATATATCTTCATTTTGTCTGATGTATTGAGCTAATGGTTCCAGATATAATGCGAAGAGTAGCGGTGACCATGCACAACCCTGTCTCGTGCCCCCTTTCTAGGGTAAGAAAATTTGATAAATATCCATTGATTTTAATCCTGGCAGTAGGGTTGTCATATAGCGTCTGTATAGTTTTAATAATTGTGTCTTGGAAACCAAATCTATGTAAAACTCTGTAAAGAAAATTCCAATTAACCCAATCAAATGCCTTTTCGGCGTCCACGCTTATCACTATTGCTTCAATTTTATTTTTTTGTATATGATCCATAATGTTGTGTCCTTCGTATATTGTCATGTGTTTGGCGTTGTCGTATAAAACCTGTCTGATCGTTACGTATCAGTATGGGTAGAAACTCCTCTAATCGTTTGGCCATGATGGAGGTAAATAATCTATAATCTACATTAAGAACGGATATTGGTCTAAATGACCCGCATTCCATTTTATCCTTGCCTTCTTTTGGTATAGCTGAGATTATCACTTCCTTCCAATTGGGTGGCATTTGTGCCTTTTTTAGAGCCCAGTTCAGTGTGGAGAGTAAAACAGGAATTAACTTATTTTTAAATTCTTTGTACCACTCTGCCGTATACCCATCTGATCCTGGTGACTTGCTTAATTTAAGCCTACTAATTGTAGCTTTTAATTCAACTTCAGTTACGTCAGCAGTCATCGTTCTATTTTGTTCTTCGCTTGAAGTGGGTAACTCTAGAGAATTCAAGAAGGTGTCATTTTGGGTTATGCTTCCCCCTGGAACTTAGGAATATAGAGTTTTGTAAAACACTTCAAAAGCTTTTTGAATTTCACTTAGCTTATTTTTTTATCATTTTCGTTCTTAGGTCCCTAATTCTATGAATTGTATTTTCTGCTATTTTTTTTTTCAATTTACACACCGGTATTTTCATAGATTTTGATCCATTTTCATAATGTCTCTGTTTCAGAAACATTAAATTTTTCCTGATTTCTTGTGTAGCCAAACTATTAATTTCATTCCTAATTTTTTAAATTTCCCCTAATGTATCCTGTACCAAATTCAATTTGTATTTTTTCTCTAGTTCCTTCAGCCTATTTTGTAATTCCTCTAATGTTTTATTCCTTATTTTTTTCTTATATGAAGATATCGCTATAATTTTCCCTCTTAAGACAGCCTTCAGAGTATCCCATAAAATGGGAGGTGAAACCATCATTAAATTCTAAGTAGACACCAATTTCTTTTAAAATTTGTTCCTTAAAGAACGGATCATTGAGTAGACTTGAATTTAGTTTCCAAATAGTATTCTTTGGTTGTAGGTCAAAATCAACAGATAAGTATATAGGTGCATGGTCACTTACATCTATTGTCCCAATTCCACAGGTGTTTATTTTGTCTTTGTCTTTTCCAAATGTTATGAAATAACCTATTCTTGTATATACAGAATGGGGAGCAGAATAATGAGTGTAATCCTTTCTGTCGGGGGAAAGGTCCCTCCATATATCAATTAAACCAACATCCTCAAAAAGTGTATTAACTTTCTTATGTAAGGATTTTGTTTCATTTTTCTATTGGAAGAGTCTAAGTTTGGTTGTAATTGTAAATTTAAGTCTCCCCCACATATCAGGAGACCTTCTGTTTCTTCTACCATAATATCAGTAATTTTCTGAAAGAAACCAATATCACTTCCTGGGGGTGCGTATATATTCAATAGAGTAACTGAATTTCTGTCTGTATTCCCTCTTACCAGAATATATCTGCCCTCTATCTCCCATTTTGAATGCTTTTTCAAAATTTAGCTTACTTGAGATAAGAATAGCAACTCCTCTCCTATGTCCTGATTTATATGAGGAGAAAAACAAGTTAGTGAAGCCCATTCTCTTTAGTTTTCTATGCTGATTATCACTTAAATGAGTTTCCTGTAAATATACTACATGGGCTTGTTGTTTTTTCATTTTGGATAAAATTCTATTACGTTTGATTGGATTTCATAGCCCATTGACATTCAAAGAAATGAATTTTACTTTGTCCTTAGCCATCTGTATTTATCTGTCAATGTATCATTGAAATTAGCAGAATAAAACTTAATCAATCTACTCCCTGAACAAATAAGAACCAAGAAATGCAAATAATAACAAAAATGGAAATGAATGTGTGATTCCAAGGCTAAGGTCTCTAGTAGATGACCCTGTGTTGAGCTAGCTGTGGGGGATATCCCCTCCTACTTGAGAGTTGAGGGCTCCCATTGCAGTATTCATAAAAGTCAGTGAACAAATCCATTACACAGAAGAGATTTCCCTGTGTACTCCTCCTCCTATATATATATATATATATATATATATATATATATATATATATAGACACACACACACACACACACACACACACACACACACACACACACACACACACACACACACACACACACACACACACACACACTCACACACACACCCCCCGCCCCCCCCCCCCCAAACCTTATGGCTCTTTGGGATGAGGTGAGGTCTGTCTTTGGAAACCTCCCGGTCTCTTCCTGATATACTTCTCTCGGCCTCCTCCCGTCTCCTGCCTTCTCGATTCTCGCACTATTTCCCAAGCAGAGTGGGATAATTCCTCTGCCAGGCTTTCCCTCAGTTTGATCACGCTGATGGGCAACCCTCTGGCCTTCATGTCTGTAGTCGCCTCTTCAACTGTCTGGTACAACCACGTCCCGTCTTCATAAAACACTCAAAGTTTAGCAGGGTACGGAGTTTGAAATCTAATCCTTTCTTGCTTTAGTATTCGCTTTACCTCAGAGTATTCTTTACGTTTCTGCAGGACCACAGTGGGGGGGGGGTAATCTTGGTCAAAATATATTAATTTATCGTCTAAAAACACCCTCTTCTTACCCCAGGCCCTTCGTAGAATCTCTGCCTTGGTACTGTACCGAAGGAATTTAATTATTATTGAGCGTGGCTTATCTGCTCTATCTCGGGTAGGCTTTGGGATGAGCACACAATGCGCTCTCTCAATTTCCAGCTCCATAATTGAGGGAAGCTCCAGCGTGTCCCGCAGCAACTTTTCAACAAACTGCGTCATAGACAAGCCCTCCACTCCTTCGGGAACGTTGTATATTCTGATATTTTTCTGCCGTAATCTTCCCTCCAGGTCAAGCAGTTTACCTTCTTGGTGATTTAATATTTTTATTGTCTTACTCATGATCCGTAGCACGTTTTGAACGTGATCTTCCACCTGCTCAATTTGAGTCTCTGCCACCGCTATTTTTTGATTGACGTTGGCGAGCTCTGACTTAATATCATGTAGCTGCTGCTTTATATCTTTCTGGAACTCGCTTATCTCTTTCAGAATTGCGATCATATTTGCTGCTTCGCCTGAACAAGGCCCAATGTCCGCCTTGCTAGCACGCGGTCGGGTAGGTGAGCTGCTTGCTGCAGTCCTCTTGGCCGCAGGCTCCTCAGTGTCGCTTTTTTATTTCCATTCTTTTTCCCCATTCTTGCCCCTCATCAGTTCAAATATTTTCAAAAAATACTATATTTGATGAGTTAACGGGGCTTAATACGCGTTTTTCCGGAGGAGCTAGTGACTTAAGCTGCCATTCTCAGTGATGACATCACCGGAAACCAGCTCTGGAATTTTTAGTGGCTGTTTTGAATTTCTTGCTTTTAAGCACAACTCTAAAGTTAGTCATATTATGATAAATATTTGCAAGCTATTAGTCTGTCAACCAAATCTTGCTTATTGCTTCTGACAGAAATCTAATATAGCTTGACCCTTGCCTCTCCCAGTGATTGTTAGAATTGCTTCCTCTCACTTGATATAAAAGGACCAGCAAGAAAGATATTGTGGAATGGGATTTGGATTAAGCATATAACGATTACAACACAGAAACAGGCCAACTCAGCCCTTCTAGTCCGTGTGGAACGCTTACTCTCACCTTTTCCCACTGGCCCGCACTCAGCCCATAACCCTCCATTCCTTTCCTGTCCATATACCTATCCAACTTTACTTTAAATGACAATAACGAACCTGCCTCTACCACTTCTACTGGAAGCTCGTTCCACACAGCTACCACTCTCTGAGTAAAGAAATTCCCCCTTGTGTTACCCTTAAACTTTTGCCCCCTAACTCTCATACAGGGCTCATTTGGAATAGTTTGGGATTGAGAGTAGGCCAGCGGTATCAGATACATACTAAACTGTACAATGAGTGTTTGATCAGATTATGATTGGTATCCAGAGGGGATAGTTCTCAGATGATATAGAGTAATACAGCATGGAAACAGGCCTTTTGGTTCAGCTGGCCCATGCTGACCACAGCATCTTTTCTGCCCATGTTCAGCCTATGACCTTCCACACCCTTTTCCTCCATGTACAGTACCTATCCAAATGCTTCTTAAATGTTGCAATTGTATCCATTCCAACTATTTCCTTTTCTGTTATCTTGTATCTGTACACTCTAGTCTGGGACTTCACAATCATTGGGAAAAGACTATGGCTATGCATTTTTCAACTCTCCTGTTTTTGTAAACTTCTATGAGGTTACCTCTCATTCTCCTGCACTCTAAAGCAATAAAGGTCCAGTGTGGCCAACCTCTTCCTATAATCAGGCCCTCTAGTCCAGGCAGCATCCTCATAAATCTCTTCTGCACCCTTTCCTGTTTGACAATGTTTTTCCTGTAACAGGGCTACTAAAACTGTGCGTAGAATTCCATATGAGTCTCACTGATGTCTTATAATATTAATTTTGCAACATAATATCTTTATTCCTAAACAGTGCCCTGACTGATGAAGGCTAGCATGCTAAATGCCTTCCTCACCTCCCTGTCTACTTCTGTGACTATTTTCAGCAAACTGCGTATTTCCAGGTCCCTCTGTTCCTCAAAACTGGTCAGTGCCCTACCAATCACTGTTTAGGTCCTACCCTTATATTATTGTCCAAAATACATCACTTCACACTCATAGAAACATAGAAAACCTCCAGCACAATACAGGCCCTTCAACCCTCATTGCTGTACTGAACATGTCTTACTTAGAAATTATCCAAGGTTACCCATAGCCCTCTATTTTCCTAAGCTCTATGTACCTATCCAGGAGTCTCTTAAAAGACCCTATTGTATCCGCCACCACTGTCGCCAGCAGCCCATTCCATCTAAATTGCAATCTATTTGCCACACCTCAGCCCATCTCCCTAACTGATTATCTGTTATTCATTGTTTAGCCCGCTATCAGCAAGTCCCCTAATTTAATATCATAGGCAAACTTGTGAGGTGAGAGTGGGATAGATGAAGGATAATGTCAGATTGGAAAATAAATGATGCAAAAGTAATGGGGAGAGATCTGAACAAATGGATTAGTTTGAAATAGTTGTAGCTGGGCGAGTAGAAAATGGGATGCATTTGGGACAATATTATGAGACAATGTGAAAGTGAGATAGACTACTGGGGAAAGATTGGAATTATAGGTTGAAGTGAAATTGATTTAAAACTAGGAGAGACCAGGCATCAGAATTGGAGTTCAGTTGATACATGTCTATGGAAGGAAGGTGGGATTTATTTTTGTTTGCATCAGCTGTGGGTGACAGTCGGCTAGTGGGAATAGATTGGACCTGGTACAAGGCTGTGGAAAATAAAGTCAAAGTAGATTTGGAGAAATACAGGGCTATGGGAAGAAAACAGAACACATTAGTTTACATATGGCAATGGGACAGAGTGAGACCAGTTATAAGCTGGAAGAACAGAACGGTGGATAAGCAAAGGAGTTGAAGTTTTTGGGGATTTTAACATTCCCAGTATTGACTGGGATCACCTTAGTGCAAGGAGCTTAGTTGGGAAGGTATTTATAAAACGTGATACTACTGAAAACCATAGTATTGTGGCTGGACTTGCACATTCCCTGGGTCCCGGAGAGTTGTAGAACAGAAAGATGCAGACATACGTTGCTGTGGCTGCAGGGCTTTGTGTTATTAGGATAGACTGGATATATTGGGCTTTTTACTTTGGAGAATGGGAGGCTAAAGAGTGACCAAATAATGGTATGAAAAAAAATGTGAGAGGCGAGGGGTATAGATCAGGTTAATTGTTTCAATCTTTTTCCCAGGGTAGGGAAGTCTAAAACTGGAGTATATGGGTTTAAGGGGAATGATTTAAAGGGGGCATGAGGTGTAAATTGGTTTATTACTGTCCATGTACAATGGGGTACGGAGGAAAAACATGTCTTGCACACTGTACATACAGATGAATTCACTACATTGCAATGTGAGGTACACAGTAAAACAGTAACAGTGCAGATGGAAGTACAGTTCAGGTAGACAATAAGGTACAAGGTTGTAACCAGGTACAGTCGGCCCTCCTTATCCGTGAATTCAACCAACCGTGAATTGTGAAAGCCCAGATGTTCTCTTCCAGCATTTGTTTTTGAGCATGTACAGACTTTTTTTTCTTATCATGATTCCCTTATCAATGCAGTGTAACAACTATTTTACATAGCATTTACATTGTATTAGGTATTTTCAGTAATCTAGAGATGATTTAAAATATTGGGAGGATGTGCGTGGGTTATCTTGGATCGGGATCGAAAAAAATTGGAAGTTCTCTTACTAAGTAAGTCGGAACAGGTACATCCAGAACTATTTAGCGTCAGCTAGTCAACTGTTTGTCTTAGTATATAGTATATATTTTACCTTTCTATGCATATAAAACACTTAAGAACGTATGTTTCAGTGCCGGTAAGTTCCCGAATTCAATCTAGTGACAGACTGCTCCCGAGTGCGCTCTCCACTGTGCCTGGTTGATGTGGAGGATCAAAAACCCAAAACCCAGTAAATAAACCACTGTGTTGCTTAGTAATAATTGTAGCTTTCACACTTTATCCTTTAAAATTGTTCCGATCGTTAACCAACATAGCCTAACACTTTTCCAATGACTGATGGCATTTCACCTTTTTCCAATCACTTTATTATTTCCACTTTATTTTCAATCGTGATCATGATTATTTTTGTGAACAGAAGCACTGCAGATTCAGAGCTCTGCAGCTGGGTCCTAATGTCCACAGCAATGATACTGGCTAAATTAGGTCTGGGGTTCCGCAGGGTCCTAAGGGCCACCGCATTAAGCCAGGGTGAATATGGGACTTGAGCATCTGCGAATTTTGGTATCCGCGAGGGGTCCTGGAACCAATCCCTCGCGGATAAGGAGGGCCGACTGTATGTGTTTTGTAAGGTCAAGAGGTGTCAAATTGCACTATGGAATTTATTTATAGATTAATAACAATGGGTTGGAAACTGTCCTTGTGCCTGGTGGAGTAGCAGGTAGTGTTGAGGAAACAGGAAGTCTGCAAAAGGACCTGGACAGATTAGTTGAATTGGCAAAGAAGAAGCAGAAGGAATACAGTGAAGATAAGTGTATGGTCATGCACTTTGGTAGAGTAGTAGAATATAAAAGTAAGGATGTAATGCTGAGGCATTAGTCAGACCACATTTGGAGTATTCTGAGCAGTTTTGGGCACCATGTCTAAGAAAAGATGTGCTGGCATTGGAGAAGGCCCAGAAGAAGTTCATAAGATCATAAAATATAGGAGCAGAAGTAGACCATTCAGCCCATCAAGCCTGCTTTGCCATTCAGTCATGGGCTGATCCAATTCTTCCAGTCATCCCCACTCCCCTGCTTTCACCTCATACCCTTTGATGCCCTGGTTAATCAAGAACCTATCTATCTCTGCCTTAAATACACCCAGTGACTTGGCCTCACAGCTGCTAGTGGCAACAAATTCCACAGATTTACCACCCTCTGACTAAGTAATTTCTCCGCATCTCAGTTCTAAATGGACGTCCTTCAATTCTGAATTCATGCCCTCTTGTCCTAGAATCATCTACCATGGTATATAACTTTGCCACATCTAACTTGTTCTGGCGGAAAACATTCGGAATGTTTCTATGACATCCCCCCCCCCTCATTTTCCTGAACTCCAGGGAATACAGCCCAAGAGCTGCCAGACATTCCTCAAATGGTAACCCTTTCATTCCTGGAATCATTCTTATGAATCTTCTCTGAATGTCAGTATATCCTTTCTAAAATAAGGAGCCCAAAACTGCACACAATACTCCAAGTGTGGTCTCATGAATGCTTTATAGAGCCTCAACATCACATCTCTCCTCTTATATTCTGTATCTCTAGAAATGAATTCCAACATCGCAATTGCCTTCTTCACAACCGACTCAACCTGGAGGTTAACCTTTAGGGTATCTCCCAAGTTCAGTTGCATCTCTGCAGTTTGAATTCTCTCTCCATCTAAATGATAGTTTGCCCGTTTTATTTCTTCCACCCAAGTGCATGACCATACACTTTCCAACATTGTGTTTCATTTGCCACTTCTTTGCCTATTCCCCTAAACTATTTCAGTCTCTCTGTTTCCTCAACACAACCTGCTTCTCCAACTATCTTTGTATCATCAGCAAATTTAGCCACAAATCCAGTAATATCGTAGTCCAAATCATTGACATATGTTGTGAAAAGCAGCGGTCCCAACACCAACCCCTGTGGAATTCCACTGGTAACCGACAGCCAGCCAGAATAGGATCCCTATATTCCCACTATCTGTTTTCTGCCGACCAGCCAATGCTCCATCCGTGCTAGTAACTCTCCTATAATTCCATGGGCTCTTATCTTTCTTAGCAGCCTCTTGTGCAGCACCTTGTCAAAGGCCTTCTGAAAATCCAAGTATACCACATCTACTACATCTCCTTTGTCTACCCTGCTTGTAATTTTGTCAAAGAATTGCAGTAGGTTTGTCAAGCAGGATTTTCTTTTCAGGAAACCATGCTGATTTGGCCTATCTTGTGATGTGCCTCCAGGTACTCTGTAATCTCATCCCTAACAATTGATTCCAACAACTTCCCATGAGAATGATCCCAGGAATGAAATGGTTAATGCGTGAGCAGCATTGATGGCTCGTGGCCTGTTCTTGCAAGAGTTTAGAAAAATACCTATTGAATATTGAAATGCCTAGATGTGGATGCTTCCAATAGTGGGAGAGTCTAGGACCAGAGGGCATAGCCTCAGAATGCAAGGACATCCTTTTAGCCAGAGGGTGGTGAATCTATGTAATTAATTGCCACAGATAACTGTGGAAGCCAAGTCAGTGGAGATTGATAAGTTCTTGATTAGTAAGTGCATCAAAGATTACAGGGAGGAGGCAGGAGAATGGGATTGAAAGGGATAATAAATCAGCCATGATCAAATGGTTGAGCATTCTTGATGGGCTGAATGGCCTTATTCTGCTTCCATGTCTATTGGTCTTGTGGTCTAACAATGAGGAGAGAGTGGTTTGATTGGGATTGATAGAGTTCTAGGGGTAGGGATGGGGAGAGGGGGTTCAGAACAGAGCAACTAAAGCCATGAAAGTGAAGTAAAATTAGGTTGGTATTGAAATGGGTTCTGGGTATTGGTATTGGAATAGGAGCAGTTTATGCCACTCTGCCTGACAATGACTATGACCTATCTAAATGCCATATCCCCCTCTCTCCCTTTATGCCTTTGTCCCCTTGATGCCTTTGTGAATAGAAATCTATTCATTTCTTAAATATATTCAGCAACAGGTCCTCTACAGCCTTCTGAGGAAGGGTTCACCACATCTGGGTGAAGACATTTCTCCTCATTTCCGTTCTATATGGATTCCTTTATCTTGAAATATGACCCTTAACTCAGACCCCTTACCTTTCCTAAACACCTTTGCTGCATTCAGCATATCTGGTCCTGTTAGAATTTAGTATGTTTTATTATTATTATTCACACTTATTCTTTCCAACTCTAGTGAATACCAGACCAATGGACTTAATCTGTCCACATATGACACTACTGTCATCCCACAAATGTGTCCATTGAAACTTCAATGCACTCTCTCTAACGCAAGTGGATTCTTTTCTATGTAAGGAGGCCAAACTGACAGTCTATCCTGTAAGCGTGGTTTTACCAGTAGCTTATATGCTTGTGGCAAGATGTTGTGTACCTGAAGTCAAAGCAACTTTCCATAATAGTCAGCATACTAATGCTTCTTAAATTCCTTTTTGCACTTTTCTCCATCTATCACCATTCAAATAATGAGCAACAGACAAAATGTTGGAGAAACTCAGTGGGACAGTCAATATCTATGAAAAAAGGACTGGTGAAGACAAGTTGAGACACAAGATGCTGAAATCTGGAGCAACACACTGAAGGAAGTGGGGAGCCCGAGACTTGTGGTCACAGCCATGTGCCCGTCACTACCTATTGTGTTCTGTGAATTCTTCTGGCTCTTTTGTGTGTTGCTCCAGATTCCAGTAATCTGTCTCTATTTTGCTGTTCCACTGCAAAGTCTCTTCGAGGAATGCCTATCTTGAAGAAGGTTTTCTCTTCTCTTCGACAGGAGTTCCATGAGATACTCTCTCATTGCTCTCCCTGTCTGATCTTTGCTGTTCTCCATCTCCTCGATCATATGCTCACCTAGACTCACTACCACAGTCCTGCGTTTTTCCTGTGCACTTGTCTCCACTGTAATCTTATGCTCCATCTCCAATTGGATCCCACTGCCATGCACATCTTCCCATCCCCTCCTCTCCCTTCTTTGCAGTAATCTCTCCCTTGTCCACTTGTTCCTCCCCATTGACACCCTCTAGGCTTTTAATCCCTGCAACGTGCTAAGTGTTACACTTGCCCCTACATCTCCTCCCTCACCACCCTTCAGGGCCCTAAGCAGCCCTTCCAGTTGACACTGCCATTTACATGTGAATCTGTTGGCATTTTTTATTCAACCTGATTGCATGAACATTGATCCCTCTAACCTGATAACCATCCCTCTCTATACCATTACTTTCTTTTCATGACCTCATCTGGCCCCCATCACCCATCCCTTTCCTCTCCCCTCCATCTGTCCATCTCCCACTGGTTCCCCTTCCCACCCCTTTCCCTTTATTCTATGCCCAATGTCATCTCCTATGAAATTCCATCGTGTTCAGCCCTTTGGTTATTTCAAGCTATCACTTCTCAGTTTCTGACACCATACACACTTTTGTTCCTTCCTCACCTGTCCATCTTCCTCCTCCCCTGGATTCACCTATCACCTGCTGCTCCACTTATTCTCCACACCTTTCTGTACGAGCTTCTCTCTTCTTTCCAGTCCAGATGAAAAGTCTTGCCCTGAAATATCAACTCTTCATTTCTCTCCACAAATGCTGCCCTATCCATTGAGTTCCTCCAGTGCATTGGAAGTGAAGACACATGTAGACTCCATACAGTCTGAAAGTAATTTATGATGGATTGTAACATTAGAACAAAAAACAAAGTAGAATAAGCCATTTTCCCCTCAAGTCTGTCCTAGCATTTAATATGATTATGGCTGCTCTGGCCAGGACCTCATCTCCTCATCTGTGCCATGTGCCTACAAGCCTCAATTCCTTGATCATTCAAGCACTTATCTTCACCCCACTGTGACTGTATCCTTATTAAATCAGAAAACCAAAACTGCATTACTCCATGTGCAGCCTCAATTGTACCCATTGGAATTCTAGCAATGCTTCCCAATTTCTAAATTTTAATCCTTTTGCATTAAAGGGCAATGTGTAATTAGTGTCCCTTTTAGACTACCATTGTACCTGCCTGCTAACTTTTTCCTATTTATAAGTAGGTTACGTGGTTGGCATTATGTGTCCTAACCCTTCCCCCATATCTCCACATGCCCTCTCCCCTTCCCTATCTCCACCTGCCCTCTCCCCTTCCCTGTCTCCACCTGCCCTCTCCCCTTCCCTCTGTTCCCACCTGCCCTCTCCCCTTCCCTCTGTTCCCACCTGCCCTCTCCCCTTCCCTCTGTTCCCACCTGCCCTCTCCCCTTCCCCCGTCTCCACCTGCCCTCTCCCCTTCCCCGTCTCCACCTGCCCTCTCCCCTCCCCCGTCTCCACCTGCCCTCTCCCCTTCCCCCGTCTCCACCTGCCCTCTCTTTCCCCCGTCTCCAGCTGCCCTCTCCCTTTCCCCCGTCTCCAGCTGCCCTCTCCCTTTCCCCCGTCTCCACCTGCCCTCTCCCTTTCCTCCCGTCTCCAGCTGCCCTCTCCCTTTCCCCTGTCTCCACCTGCCCTCTCCCTTTCCACCGTCTCCACCTGCCCTCTCCCTTTCCACCATCTCCACCTGTCCTCTCCCTTTCCCCCGTCTCCACCTGCCCTCTTCCCTTCCACCATGTCTCCACCTACCTCCTCCCCTTCCCCGTCTCAACCTTCCCTCTCCCCTTCCCTCTGTCCCCACCTGCCCTTTCCCCTTCCCCGTCTCCACCTGTTGTCTCCCCTTCCCCGTCTACACCTGCCATCTCCCATCCCCCATTTCCCCCTGTCCTCTCCCCGTCTCCAGAGAACAGTGTTACACAGAGAGAAGAATCTGTCTGCACTGAACAGTGTTACACAGAGACAACTTCCTATCACTGTGCAATACTTCAGTTCAGACAGCTGCTGCATTATACAGTATCACAGAGAAGAAGCTGTCTGCACTGCACTGTGTTAGACAGTGAGAGGTTTTCTGCACAGAACACCATTACAGGGAGAGGGCAAGTTATCTGCACTAAACAGTGTTACAGAGATGAGGGAAGTTGTCTGCATGAAGTGTTGCACTGCGATAGCAAGCTGTCTGCAGTGAACAATGTTACACAGACAGCTTCCTCTCTCTGTGTAACACTGTTCAGTGAGACAGTTTCCTCTCTCTGTGTAACACTGTTCAGTGCAGTGTTATGACCCCAGCCCCCTCCTTTGTGAGAATCGCAAGAGAGAGAGAGCAGCCTTACGGTTTGGAATGTGGGCTGGCCTCTCAGCCAGACAAAAGCCAAGGACATGGCCATTGTCTTGGGAGATACCTTTGTGGAATAAGGGACTGGACTTCGTGCAAACCCTCAGGGCAACGTGGGCTGGGTGATGGGGGAAAGATTGCCTCACCCCCACCCTGATTGACATCTACAACCCTGCCAGTCCAGATAAAAGGTGGGCTGCCGAGGCGGGGCCTCAGACGCACCAAGGAGACACACGAAGGAGACACACGAAGAAGACACGATAGCGCTTCCCGTCGGAGCGGGAAGCCATTTTGAAGGAAGCCACGTGCGTTAGATTCCGGATCGGGAGTCTGTGGCTGAAACCAAAGGAAAACCGTTTTAACTAACAACCGGGATTTTCTTCGTAAAGACGACGGGCAAGTGTTCCTTCTTTCTCACCACTCTCTCTCTCCAACACGTGAAATGCCAGTGGTTCCCAAACGGAAAAGCCTGCGGATTTATGAGTGACTTTTATATTCCATTGGACTCAGTATTCCCCTAGACAATGATAGAGCTTATTTCTGATTGATTATTACTATACCTGTGCTTTAGATTGAGTTTTGACGATGTATATGATCTGAATGTTTTGTATTAACCATACGTTTGTGCCCCTTTATAAATAAAAACGTTTGAAAATAGTACCATCAGACTTCAGCGGACCTCTCTCTCTTTGCTGGTAAGTCACCCGGTTACTGGGAACGTAACAGCAGACAGATCCCCCTCTCTGTGTAACACTGTTCAGTGCAGACAGATCCCCCTTTCTGTGTAACACTGTTCAGTGAGACAGTTTCCTCTCTCTGTGTAACACTGTTCAGTGAGACAGTTTCCTCTCTCTGTGTAACACTGTTCAGTGAGACAGTTTCCTCTCTCTGTGTAACACTGTTCAGTGCAGACAACTTCCTCTCTCTGTCTGTGACATGACTGCAGATAGATTCCTCTCTGTAATTGTTGGTCTGGCTATCTTTCCATAGGTGTTGATTCTTTCTTTAACCTTTGTCTACATTGCAAGCTTGCTTGAGGAGCCTTTTGCTTCTGAATAATGTTCCCAGTGCTCAGTATTCACTTTGTGCCTCTTCACATACTCGGTAAGCACTTATGAGAGAATGGGTTATTTGTCTCATCATAGAAAGCTGCATCCAAGGTTGGAGATGTGTGGGTGTATCTGTGTTCATTAGAATGAACGTGCTGATTCTTAGCACTGTGACCCATTGCTGTGATACATGTAGTTGCTCAGTGCTTAGTGAGTTAGGAATGAAGGTGAGATGCTACTTTCAAACGAGGTTCTAGTATTTACTTATCCTTTGGATGTTATGGACACCTATTTTCATGGTAATTAACTTCAGGGAGTGGCCCAGATATCCTCCTGAGTTCGGTGACCCAGTGCACGATTCTACTTCAAAACATGAATTGGCAACTGTTTTACAGTGGAAAAATTATGGTAACAAATAACGTCATCAAGTCATGCAGTTGTAAATGAAGGTGGCCACTTTTGATAAGTGTGGGCTCTGGGTCAGATGTGGGTCTTTGTTTCAACAGCCTGATGTGAGTGTGTGGCACCTAGGGGCTTATGTGCACCTCGTTCTAGGGGTGGGTGTGTCTATGAATGTGGATGTGGGGATAGGGGTGTGCCAGAAGGTGTGGATGTGTCTGTATATGTGGAAATGGGTGTGGTGATGTGTCTGGGTGGGGATATGATTGGATGTGGGTGTGTGAGTGTGTCTGGGGATGTGTGTGTAGGTGGGTGAGGATGTATGTGTGTCTGGGGATGTGTGTGGGTGGGTGAGGATGTATGTGTGTCTGGGGAAGTGGCGCCCCAGGGGATGGAGTGTGTGGGTGTGCTGTTTATCTGGGGTGGGTGTGTGCCCTGGGGATGCTATGGCTCAGGGACCGAATTGGTGAACTGACTGTTTTCCTCTGTTTGCAGCTTCACGCGAAACAGCTGGATTGCGGGGCTGCCCACCTACAGCACCCTCTGGCCATCAGGGACCCACTGAAAGCTGTCCCCAAACTGGAGAAGAAGGGTTTGACTGCAGTGGCTGTGTCAAATCTGAATAACTACACAGTGGTATTCCTAGGCACAGCCAATGGCCGTCTACTGAAGGTTGGTCATTGTCACTTGTGCCCTGTCTTCTTGGCCTCTCTACTGTCCTCTGTAGACAACAGTGACTTCTGCCATTTACTGAGATCGCATCTGTGGTGTCCTGGTTACCCTCTTTCCTAATTTTATGGTAGACAATCACTGAGTCACCAGTACTGACTACCGCACCCCCCCCCCCCCCCACACACACACACTTCCTCAATGCCCACAGATGCTGAGCATGTGATTGAGGTTACAGTGGTTGCTAAGCTCAGAGACAGCCCTGGAGCCAGATTATTTGGCACTATGTGTCAGTATGTGGATAGCTGTGCCTGTGAGGGCAGGACTAGCCCTCCAGGTCCAGTCCTGGTTTCAGTGTGCTGATTGCAAGCGCTAAAGCTTACACCGTAGTGGAACAACTACAGTGTGCTACTTTGTTGGAAGATCTGCCTGATGGTTTAGATGTGAAAACGAGGCTTGCCTACCCTCATTTGGGGCAGTTTATCCTCTTATTGTCTTATGAAGATAGGTTGAATAAGCTAGGGCTTTTCTCTTTGGTGCATAGAAGGATGAGAAGTGATTTGATAGATGATATACAAGATAATAAGAGGCATAGATGGAGTGATTAGCCAGAGACTTTTTCCAGAGAAGAAATGGGGGAATATCAGAGGTAAATTCTTTTTATACAGGGTGTGGTGGGTGTATGGAATGTCCTGCCAGGTGTGGCGGTAGAGATGGATACATTAGCGATATTTAAGAAACTCTTAAATATGCACAAGGATAAATGAAAAATGGAGCATGGTAGGAAGGAGGAGTTCTCAGAATGGGTTTAAAGAGTTGGCACAACATTGTGGGCTGAAGGGCCAGCTCCGTGCTGTAGTGTTCTATTTCGTATGTTCTATGTAAAGCATCCCATGGACTTATTTGGAGAGGAATATGTGAGTGGAAAGCTGTGTCTTGGTCAGTAGTCATCCCTTAATTAAGCTTTCAAAGCAGATTCTCTGATTATTATCCCATAACACTTTGGAGTACATACGTGTCTGCAGAGTTCCCCATAGCACAACACTTTAGGAGTTCCTCAGTCACAGTGACACACCTGGGGACCTTCAACTAAATGCAAGTTCCTGAAGTTTTCATCAGAACATTTGCACCATGAGGTGCATGTGCACTTGCATGTCTCACCTTTGCACTACTAGACTCACACTGAAACTGGTGGAAACTCAGTAGTGCAGTGAGAATTGGGCATATCCAGGAAGGATCAGCCTGGGTTTACACCAGTGCAGTAGGGCCAGGGACACATCAGCATCACTGGGCGATATGGCCAACATCCAGAGCTCAAAATGGCTATGAAAGCAGACTAGTGCCCCAAAGAACTTTTCATTCTGCATGGAAATGGTAGACACCATGCTTTGTGTTTCCTGTTGCACTGAGATGGCAGGGGCTGGGCAGAAACAGATAAGTGCTTCTGCCCACCTGATGTTTGGACTCCATTCTTCCAGATGAACTTGCAGAACTCGAAGATAGAGGTTCTTCCAGTGGCCCCAGGGGAAGCAGTCCATCACATCATGCACTTTGACCCTGAGGATGAGAACTATCTGTATGTGACGACTACTTACCAGGTGAGTGAATATTTAAAGTCTACCTTACCTCTATCTCTGTGGTAAAGCCAACCAAAATGCTCTAATTATTGTAAGTTGTTGCTAAAAGAGGAAGGAGGGTTCACATGCATTGCATTTGTAACTGCAGGTGTTGTTTTCTGGCCATACCAGAATCACTGGCTAATACAAAGGTCAGTATTTGCTAGCTGGCTGGGTCAGTGTAACTGATCATTTTAACAATGCATTTGGAAATTAAGGTGATGAACAACCAACAGTCATTTGCCAGCCTGGGAGCAATCAATGAGTGGTTGGTCTTTCCCAGTTTCTGGTCCTGGGATTGAGTTGTTCTCACCTAACAGGCGTAATTTATCAGTGCACTTTAACTACCATGTAAATATTGAATGGCCAGTCACAAAAAAACTCAACAGTTAAGCTTCAAAGTTAATTGAACCCACCAATCATACTGCAACCAGCAGCGATGGGTAATTTGCATTGGTATTTACCAGGCAGGAGAAATTGGAAGATAGTGAAAACCGATTGCGTGTTCCTAATATGCTAAGACATTTTGAGATTAAGGAGGAGATAGTGCTAGGTCTTCTGAAAAACATCCATGTAGGGAAGTCCCCAAGACTTGATGATATATATTCCAGAATATTGAAAGGAGCAAGTGAGGAGATTGCTGGGGCTTTGACAAAGATCTTTCATAAATCAATGCATTGAATGCGGAAGTTGAAATGTTATGTCGAAGTGGAATGTTGTGTGCAATTCTAGTCACCTACCTGAAAGAAAGAAATCAGTAAGATTGAAAGAGTATGAGAAAATTTACAAAGATGTTGCCAGGACTTCAGAACGTCAGTTATAGGGAAAGGTTGAATAGGTTAGGACTTTATTTTTTGGAGCTTAGAAGGATGAGGGGAGATTTGATGGAGGTATATAAAAATGATGAGGGATATAGATAAGGTAAATGCAAGCAGGCATTTTTCTGCTAAGGATGGGTGAGAACTAGAGGTCATAGGTTAAGGGTAAAAGGTAAAATATTTAAGAGGAACCTGAGGGGGAGCTTCCCCACTCAAGAGGGTGATGAGAGTGTGGAACGAACTGCCAGTGGAAGTAATGGATGTGGGTTTGATTTCGACATACAAGAGAAATTTGGATATGTACGCAGATGGGAAAGATATGGAGGGGCTATGGCCCAGGTGCTGGTTGATGGGACTAGGCAAAAGAGCAGTTCGACATGAACTAAATGGGCTGAAGGGCCTGTTTCTGTGCTGCAGTGCTTGTAACTTTCTGACTCCTCACTAACACCAGTCAAGGTCCCAGAGTAGCAAATATTGTGCCTTTGTTCAAGAAAGGATATAGGAATAATCCAAGTAATTATAGGTCAGTGTAGGGAAGCTGTTGGCGATAATTCTGATGGATAGAATTTCTACTCATTTGGGAAGGCATGGCCTGCAAAGGGGTAGTCAGTATGGCTTTGTGTGGGATGTGTAACGTGTTAAAATCACGATGAACTTTTTTGAGGAGGTGACAGAGGGCTTGATGAGGGCAAGGCAATGGACTTTAGTAAAGCATTTGGTAAGGTCCCTTATGGTAGGTTGATTCAGAAGATAAAAATGTATGGGATCCTGGGTGAATTGCAAGAGTGAATTTGGAACTGGCTTGCCTATAGAAGTCAGAGAGTAGGGGTGGAAGGCTGTTATTCTGGCTGGAGTTTCATGACCAGTTGTGTTCCACAAGAATCATGCTAGAACATCTGCTGTTTCTGGTATATATCAATGATTTGGATGAAAATGTAGATGTGTAGATTAGCAAGTTCATGGGTGACGTGAAGATCGGTGGGTTTGTGCAGAGTAAAAAAACTATCAAAGAATAAATCGGGATATAGATCAGTTACATATATGGGCAGAGAGTGGCAGATGGAGTTTAATCCAGGCAAGTGAGGCGTTACACTTCGGGAAGTCAAATTAAAGTAAGTTTACATTTAATGGTGGACCCCTTAATAGCTCTGAGATACAGAGTGATCTTGAGGTCCAGATCCATAGTTCACACTGAAAATAGCTACACAGGTGAATAAGGTGGTAAAGGAAGTTTATGGCATATTTGCCATCATTGGTCATTGATAGGGGTGTCAAGTATAAGATAAGAAAGTCATGCTGCAGGCCATATAAAACTTCAGTCAGACCACATTTGGAGTATTGAGTGCACTTCTGGTCACCCCGTTATAGGAAGTATTAGGACACCTTGGAGATGATACAGAAGAGATTTAGACCATAACCGTAAGACATAGGAGCAGAATTAGACTATTTGGTCCATCAAGTCTGCTCTATAGACTTGGTTTACAAGATGCTGTCTGGATTAGGAGATATGAGCGATAAGGAAATGTTCAATGAATTTGGGTTGTCTCTCCACAGCATCAGAAGCTAAGGGGAGACCAGACAAAGATTTTTAAAATTATGGGAGGTAAAGATAGGGTAGAGAGTCAGAATCTTTCACCAGGGTAGAAATGTCAAACCCCAGAGGACATGCTTTTAAGGTTCTGGGGTGGGGGAGTTTAAAGGTGATGCAAGGGGCAAGTTTTATTTTATGGAGAGACAGGTAGGTGCTGAAATTAAGTTACCAGGGGTTGTAGTGGTATTGGGCAGACTGGTGGAGATTAAGAGACCTTCAGATAGACATGAGAACAGGAAGGGAATGGAGGGATACGGATGATACACAGAAAGAGGACATTTAGCATAAATTGTCCATGAGATTGCTGCAATGTTGTGGATCAAATGGTCTGTCCAGTGCTGTACTGTTCTATGTTCTAAATGCTGTATAGATGGTTCTCTGCAATTCACTCTCATCTCTCTGCAATTTACTCTCTGCTGTTTTGTTTATGAAGCATCCAGACCCTTTGCTCAATCTGCAAACAATGCTATTCATTGTTAGTATCTGACTGAAAGACATAGACTTTTATAACTCTTCATTCTTTCCCACTTGTATTGAGCGTCATCTCCTCCCTTTCTATCTCCCAGTGCCTCATCAGTTTTCTCAATTACTCATGCTGGAAATTGTTTTTGCTCAGCATGGCTCATGTTGACACAGGAACACACTGTTCGGCACCAAGTGGACCTTCATAGACTCCAGCTGTCACCTTGCGCAAGAACAATTGTTGAAGGCTTTACTTCTTTTGTGAGCTTTCCTGTTCAGTGAATCATTGGTAAACTTGTTCCCTGGGGAATATCCCATTAGTTATTGCCCTGTTCACTGGGTGATTGGTGATTACGTTCCCTTGGGATATCCCAGTGGTCCTTTAACCACTGAATCCTCAGCTTTTCTTTCTTGCTTTTAACAGGTCAGTCGGGTGAGAGTAGCCTCCTGTGACCAGTTCCAGTCCTGCCAGGAGTGTTTGGGAGCACATGATGCCCATTGTGGATGGTGCACCTTGGAGAGCCGGTATGGTAAATTTAGGGAAATAGCCATTCTATCCTTTAAACATATTCTAAACCTCAATGGGATTGTAACTAGATCTACAAGAAATCAAATCTACAGAAACTGTATGTCTGAAATAAAAAAAGGAAATGCTGGAGGCACTCAGTAAATTAGTCAGTATCTGGAGGAGAAAGAAACAGAGACACCATTTAAAGGCAGTGACCTTTGATCAGAACTAAGCAATGAGTTGCAAGGAAAAGAGCAGGGATGGGGGGAGCAAAGGAATGTCTGTGAGAGGAAAATGTAGCAAAATGATGACAGAAGTGAAGGTTTGTTGATCACAGTTGATGTCTTGAAGTATAAACAGAGAGATGAATGAAGACAGGAGAAGAAAAGTCTTTGCTGGAACAATGAGGTAGAGATCAGCAAACTAACTGAAAATGCTGATAATGCCCAGTTTGCAGTCTTACTGTCTGTTTACATACAAGGGTCTTAGAGGTTTTGCCACCCACTTCTGCCCCAACTACAGAGAAGCACTGACAGAAATCTTTAGATATTTCTGTACTGTTTATTAAGGATGTGAGGTCAGACATAAACTGAATAAGGAAGAATGAGGAAGGAAGGAAATACTGCTTTACGTATTTGTAAAAATACTTGAAAGGAATTGTTGCAAATTATGTGATGCTGAGTATGTGTATCCGTGGGGCACATGAATACAATCAAATGTGCTTCACATCATTATTTCCATTTATAGCCAGCTCCTTAGCTTAACCTAGTGTTGTAATTAAGCATCAGCCTTCATTAAAGGAATGTCAATCATCACTAAAGCATACAAGCCAAACTGTCACCAGAGAAAAGCAAGTTGTCAATTTCACAAAATGCTATGAATATTGTGTGAATGCCTTATCAAAGAGTTATGTGTCTAGTTTATTAATGAACTGTGTATGCTTGTTTAATGTGCTGTGTAGGAGCTTGGGGAAAATTCTGATTAGTGTAGAGTGTACGAATGTCCAGTCTACCTCCTGCAAACTGCGTTATGTACCGTGTGAAAAACCTGTTGATGTGTTGGTGCTCGAGAGATTGCAGAGGCAAATCACCAGAATGTTTCCTGAATTGGTTCAGTTTAGTTTTGGGGAGAGATTGAATAGGCTGTGCTTGTTTCCGCTGGAGTGGAGGAGACCAAAGAGTTATCTAATAGAAATAAAAGGCATAGATAGTTTGAATTCTTTTCCTATGACAGAGAGGTAAAAAAAATACAAGAGCATAGGTTTAAATTGAGAAAGAATTTTCAAAGGAATCTTAGAGGATAGGTTTTTACACAGAATGGCTGATATCTTGGTGTGCTGCCAGAAGAAGTGTTAGTGTGAATATTCTCCAAAACATCTCTACTTGTTTCCCGTATCTCTTGATCAGCCAGGATTTTCTCCTCACAGAGGAGAAATATTCATCAAATATCCCAGCCAAAATCTGTGTGTACAATGTCCTGTGTATGTTACTCAAAATGGCTTCTTTGGTTTGTTAAGAGTAGGAATGCTTCTTTGTCTGCTAAGTGTTTCTCTTGCAGTTGTTTAGCTTTAGACTTGCTGATATGGGGATTGTATTCATTTGTTAACCAATGGGGATTGTATTCATTTGTTAACCAATGGGGAATGTTATTTTGTCTTGTGAGGCTGGGAGCTTGGGGGGTTTTCGCGGGTTTTCAGGGGAGTCAGGAAGAAAATGCCGAGGAAGGTGGATGTGTGCTGCACTGCTTGGTCGACCACCGGGGGTGGTCCCAGGTGCGAAAACGTGGAGGTCGGAGGAAAGTGATGAGGGGTCGAATGGTTCGATGGTTGAGCTCCAACGATGTGCACTAAACTGACTGAACTTTGATAAGTTGGCGCCTTTTGCTTTTTCTTTTCTTTCATATATATTGTATTGCCTAGTACTCTTTTAGTTTTAGTAAAATCTTTAAAGTGTATTTCATAACGGTATCTGGTGTGAATTTGATACTGTGTGCGTGTGCGAGGCATAAACTTGATTCCCACAGCACCTGCGCGTACGGAAGGTGGGGGTGGTGTGTGGCTGGATCTCATTTTCCCCTAAACATATACCAGCCTGTTGGGTGAGTGTTACATGTGGCTTCGAGGTAAGTAGACTTGCTGATCTCTAAGGGGACTTGCTCTCTCCCTAGCCACCCTTTACTCTTAATATTGCCATCAAACCTCTTTGGATTTTCCTTAACCTCATCTGCTAGATCCAACACAAATCTCACTTTGTCCTCCTGATTTCTCTCTTGTATATTCTTAGGTATATCAAGGAATTCTGTTATCCCTGGCCTACTACATTCTTCCATTTTCTTGACCAGAGCTTCAATATCTCTCATCAGCTACGGTTCCCTAAATTTGTCAGGTTTATCCTTCACCCTAATAGGAACATGCTTCCCCTGGACCCTTGCTATCTCACTCTTGAAAGCCTCCCACTAGCCATTCATTCCTTTCTTTTCAAGCAGGCTCACCCAATCAACCACTGCTAGATCCTGTCTTATCGCCACCAAAAATCAGCCCTGCCTTTGTTTGGGACCATAACCTGTGGACCAGGCATACCTTTCTCCATCACTATCTTGAAACTAATAGAGTTATGCTTATTAGATCATAGCTGTCAGGGTTGTGTCCTAAGTCCCCTCCTTTACTGTCTGTATACCCATGACTGTGTTGTCACCCACAACTTCAGTCTGCTAATTAAATTTGCTGACAGTACTACATTGATTGGCCTGCTCTCAAATAATACTGAGGCAGCCTAGAGAGAAGAAGTCATCACCCTGACACACTGGTGTCAAGAAAACAACCTCTCCCTCAATGTCGCAGAAACAAGGAGCTGGTTGTTGACTACAGGAGAAATGGTACCAATGGATCTGGGATTGAGAGGGTGAATAGCTTTAAGTTCCTCGGCATACACATCACTGAGGATCTCATGTTTAATTACGTACTGGCTGTGTTTTGTATCAAAAAGGCAGGAAGGAAGGCATAGGCAATATTGTGGTTCTGTAGGTAAGAGATGGAATTACATCTTTAGAAAGGTGACATAGGGTCAGAGAATGTTGAAACTTTGTGGGTGGAGTTAAGAAACTGCAAGGGTTAAAAAAAACATTATGGGAATCATATGGGCCTCCAAGTAGCAGCCAAGATGTGGGGTTGAGATTGCAAAGGGAGCTGGGAAAGGCATGTAATAAGGGCAATGACACAATTGTTATGGAGAACTTCAAAATGCAAGGGGATTGGGAAAATCAGGTTACTGTTGGATTGCAAGAGAGGGAATTTGTTGAATGCCTATGAGATGGCTTTTTAAAAGCAGCTTGTGCTTCAGCCAACTATGGGAAAGGCTACGTTAGATTGGGTGTTGTGTAATAACCCAGATCTCATTAGGGAGCTTAATGTAAAGGAACCCTTACGAGGCAGTGATCATAATGTGATTGAATTCATACTGCAGTTTGAGAGGGAGAAACATAACTCGCATGTATCAGTATCACATTGGAATAAAGGGAATTACAGAGGCATGAGAGAGGAGCTTGCCTAGGTGGATTGGAGGAGGATACTGGCGAGGAGGACAGCAGAGCAGAGATGGCTGAAGTTTCTGGGAATAGTTCACAAGGCACAGGAAGAAGTAGTTCTCAAATGGCAGTGGTAGGCAACCATAGCTGACAGGGGAAGTTAAGGCCTGCATAAAAGCCAAAGAAAAGACATATAAGGTAGCAAATGTGGGTGGGAAGTTGGATGATTGGAAAGCTTTTAAAATCCAACAAAAGGTAACTTAGAAAAAACTATAAGAGGGAAAAGGTGAAATATGAGGGCAGACTGGCCAATAATATAAAGCAGGATACTAATTTTTGTTTCATTTCTGTAAAGAGTAAAAGGGAGGTGAGAGTTGATATTGGATCACTGGAAAATGATGCTGGTGAGGTAGTAATTGGGGGACAAAGAAACAGCAGCTGAACTTAAGTGCTTTGCTTCAGTCTTCACTATGGAAGATACTGCTATGCGCCAGAGGTCCGTGAGTGTCAGGGAGTTGGGTTGAGTACCATTGGTATTACAAAGGAAAAAGTGCTAGGTACACTGAAAGGTCTTTAGGTAGATTAGTCACCTGAACCAGATGGACCCAGAGTATTGAGAGAGGCAGCTGAAGAGATGACTGATGCATTGGTCATGATCTTTCAAGAAGCACTGGATTCTGGCATAATGTCGGAAGACTGGGAAATTGCAAATGTCACTCCACTCTTTAAGAAGGGAGGAAGGCAAAAGAAAGGAAATTATAGTCCAGTTAGTCTAACCTCAGAAGTTCGGAAAGTCTTGAAGTTTATTAATATGAATGAGATTTCAGTGTACTTAGAAACTAACTACTTCCCCTGTCAGCTATGGTTGTCAACAAAATAGAGAGAGTATGGAGGAGATTTTCTAGAACGTTACCTGGGTTTCAGCACCTAAGTTACAGAGAAAGGTTGAACAAGTTAGGTTGAGGGAGGACTTGATAGTGGTATTTAAAATTATGAGGGGGATAGATAGAGTTGAAGTGGATAGGCTTTTTCCATTGAGAGTAGGGGAGGTTCAAGCAAGAGGACATGAGTTGAGGGTTAAGGGGCAAAAGTTTGGGGTAACACGAGGGGGAACTTCTTTACTCAAGAGAGTGGTAGCTGTGTGGAACGAGCTTCCAGTAGAAGTGGTAGAGGCAGGTTCGATTTCGTCATTAAGAAAAAAATTGGATAGGTACATGGACAGGAAAGGAATGGAGAGTTATGGGCTGAGTGCAGGTAGATGGGACTAGGTGAGAGTAGATAGATAGATAGATAGATACTTTATTCATCCCCATGGGGAAGTTCAACTTTTTTTCCAATGTCCCATACACTTGTTGTAGCAAAACTAATTACATACAATACTTAACTCAGTAAAAAATATGATATGCATCTAAATCACTATCTCAAAAAGCATTAATAATAGCCTTTAAAAAGTTCTTAAGTCCTGGCGGTTGAATTGTAAAGCCTAATGGCATTGGGGAGTATTGACCTCTTCATCCTGTCTGAGGAGCATTGCATCGATAGCAACCTGTCGCTGAAACTGCTTCTCTGTCTCTGGATGGTGCTATGTAGAGGATGTTCAGAGTTTTCCATAATTGACCGTAGCCTACTCAGCGCCCTTCGCTCAGCTACCGATGTTAAACTCTCCAGTACTTTGCCCACGACAGAGCCCGCCTTCCTTACCAGCTTATTAAGACGTGAGGCGTCCCTCTTCTTAATGCTTCCTCCCCAACACGCCACCACAAAGAAGAGGGCGCTCTCCACAACTGACCTATAGAACATCTTCAGCATCTCACTACAGACATTGAATGATGCCAACCTTCTAAGGAAGTACAGTCGACTCTGTGCCTTCCTGCACAAGGCATCTGTGTTGGCAGTCCAGTCTAGCTTCTCGTCTAACTGTACTCCCAGATACTTGTAGGTCTTAACCTGCTCCACACATTCTCCATTAATGATCACTGGCTCCATATGAGGCCTAGATCTCCTAAAGTCCACCACTATCTCCTTGGTCTTGGTGATATTGAGACGCAGGTAGTTTGAGTTTGAGTAAGCATTCGGCACGGACTAGAAGGGCCGAGATGGCCTGTTTCCGTGCTGTAATTGTTATATCAATGTTTAATTAAATTAAATTAATTTAATTAAATTAATTAATTTAATTATGTTTAATTGTTATAAAAGCAGGTACAGGGTTCTGAGTTGGATGATCAGCCATGATCATACTGAATGGCGGTGCAGGCTCGAAGGGCCGAATAGCCTACTCCTGCCCCTATTTTCTATGTTTCTATATGGTTATATGATAAAATAAGTCAAAGTCAGCATGGTTTCTGTAAAGGAAAATTTTGCCTGACAAATCTGTTAGAGTTCTTTGAGGAAGTAACCAGTAGGGTGGACAAAGGAGAGGCAATGGATGTCATTTATTTGGATTTTTAGTAAGCGTTTGATAAGGTGCCACACATGTGGTTACTGACAGCAAGGTCCTATGAAAATATGGATAGAGGAATGGCTGACAGGCAGGAGACAGCGAGTGGGAATAAAGGAGGCTGTTTCTGGTTGGCTGCCAGTGACTCCATTTCCTCAGGAGTTGGTATTAGGATTGTTGTCAATGATTTAGATAATGGAATTAATAGCTTTGTGGCAAAGCTTACAGATGATACGAAGATAGGTGGAGGGGTGGGTAGTGCTGAGGAAGCAATGAGATTTCAACAGGACTTGGACATATTGGAAGAATGGGCAAAGAAGTGGCAGATGGAATACAGTGTTGAGAAACATATGATGATGCATTTTGGTAAAAGGACCAATAGCGCAAACTATTGCCTAAATGGGGAGAAGGTTCGAACATCAGAGGTGCAAAAGGACTTGGGAGTCCTCGTGCAAGACTCTCGGAAGGTTAATTTACAGGTTGAGTCTGTGGTAAAGAAGGCAAATGCAAACTTTGGCATTTATTTCAAAGGGAATAGAATATAAAAGCAAGGAAATGTAAAGCCTCTGCATTAAGACAATTGTCAAGCCGCACTCCAGTGTATTGTCAACAGTTTTGGGCCCCATATCTCAGAAAGGATGTGTTGTCACTTGAGAGAGTCCAGAGGAGGTTCACAAGTTTGATTCTGGGAATGAAGGGGTTAACAGATGAGCATTTGGCAGCTTTGAGCCTGTACTCACTAGAATTTAGAAGAATGCGGGAGAAGTACTGAATGTGGTCAGTGGTAAAGAGGTAATGTTGATACTGCAGTACTGCGTTTGAAACCTACCAAATGTTGAAAGAACTAGATAAGGTGGACGTGGAGAGGATGTTTCCTGTGGTGGGAGTATCCAAAACCAGAGGTCAAGGCCTCAAAATTGTAGGTCAACCTTTTAGAAGAAAGGTGAGGAATTTTTTTAGACAAAGAGGAGTGAGTGAATCTGTGGAATGCTCTGCCACAGACTGCTGTGGAGGCTAAGTCCGTGGGTATATTTAAAGTGGAAATTGATCATTCATTTTGAAATTGATTGAATTGATTGGTCAGGGCCTCGAAGGATATAGCAAGAAGGCAGATGTACGGGGTTGAGTGGGATTTGAGATCAGCCATGATGAAATGGCGGAGCACACTCAATGGGCTGACTGGCCTAATACTGCTGCTATGTCTTATAGTCTAAAGGGGATGGTTGGTGAAGATGGAAAAGCAGACCAGGGAGTTAAAATGGCCATGATCTGAAATGGAAGGGGTGGGTAATATGTGATCTGTGCTAGAATCTTGTTGGAGCTGAAAGGAAATTTTGAAAGATGATCCACTGAATGTAGAGTCTGGTGGGTTGGAAGATGAGGAGCAGGGGCCCTCTGTTCTTGCACTGTCCAGGGAGAAAAAGGATAGAAGAGGAAGTTCAGGAAACAGATGAGCTATTTTAAAGAGCTTAGTTCAGTCTGGTGGGGGAGTGGGGAAAATACTCAGTTCATAAAGAAGGAACTCATTTCAAAAGTTGTGTATGTCTTAAACTGTGCTGTGTATAGTTTTTAAGTTGTTTGTGTTGTATATTGTATTTTAGTGGTTTGTGTTTTTCTCAATTTGGTATGTAGCATTTGAGCTGCCTGTTTATGTCTTAATCTCACTGGTGTTTATATGCAGTCTGCTGCATATAGTGTTTCAGTATCTTGTGTGCAACTCAATGTGCTATGTATAGTCTTCAAGTAGTTTGCACATGTCTCAGTCTGTACTGTGTCTAGTCTTCGAGCTGCCTGTGTATGATCCACATGACGTCTTTTTCCTTCCTAGTTGCTCTCTACAACAGGGCTGTGCCAATTCCAATAAGCGTTCTTTCTGGATTAGCCTCAACTCTGGAATATCTGAGTGCCCAAACATGACAATCACCCCATCGAAAATCGACGTCAGCAGTGTTGTCCAAAAGGTACTGTACCATCCCCAGAGCTAGTTGTTCTGACTCCTAATGTCAGTGGCTGAATATCCTCTCATTATGTTTAAAGGATAGATTTATGTGAGACCTTGGTGGGCACCAACAAGTGTAAAGAAGTAGTGAATGTGGTCAGTGGTAAAGAGATATTGATACTGCAATACTGCATTTGTATCTGAACTCGCCCTATTGTGTTCGCCCTGCACCTCAAAGCAAGCACTCCTGCTCCAGCAACATTGTGTCTTCTAATCCAAACATGGTGTTAGAATACGTATTGCACTCCCCTTCTGTTTTAGCTGATCATGACCATCTTAACTGCCTGGTCTGCTCTTCCATCACCACCAACCACCCCCTGTCTGGTGCACATTCCCAAGCAGGTGTAGGATACAAGTTGATGGAACTAGGCAGAATAATGGTTCAACATGGACTAACTGGGCCAAAGGGCCTCTTTCTGTGCTGTAGTGTTCTATGTCTCTTTGACTCTCTGTCTGTGTATCCTTCTCAGGCAGAGCATCCTGCAAGAAATATAGATCTTTCATTTGTGGTTTCCATAAATTTTTGATTTCCTTTGTTCCACAATTGGTGAATGTGTCTTCAACTTTTTGCCAAAACTTTGAAATTTTCTTCTTTCCTTTTCCCTTTTGTAATAAAGTCCATGAAATGTTCAGCTTTAATCAAAGTTCAAGTTTGAAGTACTTATGTGTCACCATGTACAACACTGAGATTCATTTTCTTGTGGGCATACTCCATCAATCCATAATAACCATAAGAGAATTAATGAGAGTAATGAACCAAACCCTCATATCTCAGCCTTTGCTCCAAATGAAGTTTTGTGCGTTAAGTTCTCATTAGGTTCCTGATGTAAAAAATATGAAATTAATGCTAGTTGTTTTTGAGTGGTCCATTTTGTTGAAAGCTGTCTTTATTTTGTTACAGGACATTGAAATCACCATCAATGGACATGTGCCACAGCTGATGGGCAGGGATGTTTACTGTGTTTATATTAATGTGGAGAAGACACCAGTCACCATAATTAAAAATGAGTCACACTCATCACAGATAGTGTACTGTCCATTCCTGCAGAAGAACAAATACCCAGCATTCCTGTTGGACCAAGGTATGCAGACAGACCAGCTGACTCTGTGGGAGCCTGCCCCTTCTTGTTGATGAATGAACAACACAGAGCTGATGGTGACCAACAGAAATGCAGGAGAGATATACTCCTTATTTTACACAGACACCAGTCTGAAGCTGAGTTGTATTTTAAAAATTTATTCTGCTGCTCCTTCAGTGTTTCTTGGCTTGCCTGCAGCCTTGTTCAGGCTCTCACTGCCATTTCATTCAGCACCACAGCCAGTTATCGTGATTCACTGCCCTTCAATCGCTCAGTTTATGCACTGTTCTTTTTCGTTTTATATCTGCCCACCACCCTACCAGTGCCTGCCCCAGCAATCCTGAGCCCAGCCCAAAGGTCAGAGAGTAGTTAGCCCCTTCATCAAAAACTTCTGCAGCGAAGTTTGTTTGAGAAGCTTTGCCTTTAATAAATCTATGTCTGATTTCTTAAATACATCCACGCTTGTCCAAGTGACTGCAAGTTCTGTGCCTGATAATTGTTTAAGAACTTTCACCTGGTTATTGACATTAAAATTGTACATCAGCCTTGTTTACTTTGAATTCAGATAGAGACCTTAATAACATAGCTATTAATACTGAGATCACACTGTGTCCAGGTTAAAACTGTCTTTTAAAGATTGATATGGAACACTGCCCTAACTAAATCTACTTGTTTAATACTTAGATCATGCCATTGTAACAGTTGCAGTCAAGGTGGGGAATCGATCAATTGTGACTGGGAATTTGACCTTCTATGAATGTGACAGAACGGGAAAGGTTCATGCAAACACAGCGTAAGTAACCCATTGTTTTCATTCTTGCTTCTGCTCGTGTTCTGAATCTCAGGAAAAAGTAGAATCTTTTGAAGCGTGAACAGTCTCCATCATTTAGCCCGGGGAAAGGGGGAGTTCCCAAACATTGACTGCAGGGTGAACACTGAAGCAGGCCCTTTGGCCCACCATGTTTGCTCCAACCATGACACCAAATTAAACTCACTTCTATCTGCCAGCACAAGATCTATTTCCCTCCATTCCCTGCATGTTTATGTGTCTGTATAGATGTCTTTCAAAGATTGCTATTGTAACTACATCAGCCACTACCCTTGGGAGCAAGTTCTGTAAATATAAAAAAACACATGCCTAGTTAATCTCCTTAAACTTACCCCACTCATCTAAAACACGTGCCCTCTAGCATTTCACATTTCCACTTGGGGAAAAAGATTCTATCACCCAATCTATGTCCCTCATAATTTTCTGTAATTCTATCAGGTCTCTGTTCAGCCTCTGGTGTCCAGATAAAGCAGTTCAATTTTGTCCAATACATTGGATACTCTCCAGTTCCAAACACATCCGAATGAACCTCTTGTGCACTCTCTCCAGAGTTTCCACATCCGTTCTATAATGCAGAAATTAGAGTTGCAAACAATACTCCAAATATGGCCTTGCAAGTCTTACAGAGCTTCAATATGACTTGCAAAATTCTATACTTACTGACCTGATCAAAGAGAGCAAGCTGAATCAGCATCAGTTTAACTATCACTGACATATGTCATTAAATTTGTTGTTTTGTTCAGCAATATAGTGCAAGACATAAAACATTACTATGTTATAATTAAAAAATATGTCCCTGATAGCGAGGGTCCTTAATGATGGATGCCACCATCCTGAGGCACCATCTTTTGAAGATGTCCTCAATAATGGAGAGGCTTGTGCCCATGATGGAGCTGGCAGAGTCTACAATCCTCTGCAGCCCTCTATACATTGGATCCTCTGTATCAGGTGGTGATACAACCACTCAGGATGCTCTTTAGAGTACACCTGTAGAAATTTGCCAAATGTCCAAACTCATTTTTCCCACCATCACTTTTTGTACATATTGCCACTTTCAGGAAGCTATGAACTTGTACCTCAGATCCCTCTGTACATCAACCCCTCTCAGTCCTTGTAAATCTCCACTGCACTCTTTCTAGCTTAATGGCTTCTTTCGTATTAGTGAACGGTCTTAGCCTGAAATGTTGATCTATTCATACATGCTGCTTGACCTGCTGAGTTCCTCCAGCATTTTGTGTATATTACTCTGGGTTTCCTGCATCTGCTGGAGTGAGTGAGAATCCTCCAATCATTGATTCCCAAAGAGAGTGAGAATACCCCGATCACTGATTCCCAGAGAATATTGATGATCCACAGAGAAAATGAGAATCCTTCAATGACTAAACCCAGAGCAAAATTGAATCATTTCCAATTTTTGAGCCAGGATTAAAGTTATCTTCATTCACTGAACACAGGTCAAATTTGGACGAGATGTGTAAGGAGTGTGAGTGTGTGTGTGTGTGTGTGTAAACTTTAATTGCAGTCAGATAGTGTAAGGGGCTAATGTGATTTTTCTACACAATCAATTCTCCTGGTTAATTCAATTTGAATACATGACTGGGAATCTGTCTGTTTTATATTCCCCGTGAGGATGTGACCTGTTATTTCTCTGCTTTATGAGTGTGTTCCTGGTTTTTCAGATGTGGAAGTTGCCTGCAGAGCAATTGGTCCTGTCACTGGTGTGTCCCTGAGCACAGATGTGTCTCACCAACAGCCATGTGTAGCAATATCACAGGTGGAGTACCTAAGGTAAGGGAGCATTCCATGATACAATTCAGTGAAGGGCAAATCTGCTCCCCCAAACTTAGCTGGTTCCATTTCAGATGCAGAAATTATTTTCAGTGTGCCCGTCAATCCAGTTATGGTATGCTTTATAGTCTGTTCCTGTTAAACCAGCTGTGATTTCAGCCTATCCCCTTTCAGTTCAGCTGTAATTTATTACCTCTGTCTGTCAATCTGGCTTTAATTTGCAGCCTGTGGCTGTCAGTCCAACTGTGGCCGACAGCCTGTGCCTGTTGGACTAACTAAGGTAAGAACCAGATGATTTGTGGTCTTTTGACTAGTGAGGTGGGAGAGTAAGGATAATGCAGTCCCATTGAACAGAGTACTTGCTTATACAGCAGTGTGGGAAAACGGTGGAATGAGGAATAGAACCCTGTCCTTTGTGTCCGAGAAACATGTATTGATTGAAGATGGATGAATGGATGAGAAGCAGAACTGGGGTGTATAACACATTGGTGAGGTTGCAACTACCAGTGGAGTAAATTCACTAGCAAATTCTGGGATGAATGAGCTGCTCTTTGAGTACAGCAGGTCAGTGCTCACATGAGTGTGGAAGAATGAGAGTCAAACTCAATGAAATGCATAAGTTTCTCAGTGGGACTCCGAGTATATTTGTTGGGGTACTGTCCCATTGGCGGGAGCATTGAGATTTGGGAGGGCACTCTCTGGCTAAGAGTCAGCCTGTGTTTGAGGAAAAATCGAACTTCCCTGTGTTGTTAAACTTGGGAATACTGAGTTGAAGTATTGAGCATATTTAAGACCAAGATCAATGGACTTTTACACTCCAAAGAAATCGAATGATATGGGAAAATGATGAGATAATAAATAAATTAGATCAATGGTACTCTGTGAACAGGAAACAGATTTGGGGAATGAGCAGACTTATACTTACCCTGTTAAAATAGCTGGTTTCTTTCTAATTCCTGCCATTGGATAATGAACAGGAGTGGGAGGTTTGAATATCTGGGGTCAAGGGTGAGAACATCTGCTGAATATGGGGATTACCAGCACAGCCTGGGACTGAGATGTGGAGGTGCTCAGTATGGATAGTTCACTGTGTGCTTGTTTTAATCTTCTGCCTCTTTCAGTTGCAGAATTTCACATGGTGCCCCCAGATATTGCCTGTTCAGGTCCAGCCAGTTCCCACTGGGAGTATCCAAAACTTTCCTGTCTCTATAAGTAACAGTGCATTGCTCCAGGTAAGTAACTGCAAGATTTTCATCTTTCACACAATCAGCATAAAATGTTCAGGATAAAGGCCAGGTTCTGGGCATTGAACCTGATGGGGCATCTGATGATGATCAGCCGAATTATGGGTAATTTGTTGGGTAATCCTACAAGAGATGTCATTGAATCCAAGCTGCTTGTTATAGCTTCAACTAGCTACTCCCCATCCCACCTAAACCTCTGCACTGCGACAGTACAGATCATGGAATTTAGTGTTCGAAGCTGACACAAGTGCAGATGGTAACAGCCTGTTTGGCTTTCAATTAGCCTAGTTTCCTGCAAAATGAAAAGGTGCACCCAGGCTGCTCTCTGCACTAATGTGCTGTGGGGGTGATAAAGGCTGGCCATTCTTTTCCATGTGCTCCTTCAGTGACACTTTCCTGATCAACTGATGAAGCAGTGTATTGCGTCCTGATCCAATCTTCCTAGCCTTGCTCATTCCCTTCCTCTCCTTTAGTGCTTTCCTGCTAACTTCAACATTACATCCCAACTCCTGTACCCGATACTTCTATTTATGAAGGCCAATGTGCCAAAAGTTTTCTTTATGATCTTATCTACCTGTGATGCCACTTCCAAGGAATTATGGATCTGTATTACCAGATCCCTCTGTTCTACCTCATTGCCCTACTGCTCACTATGTCAGACCTACCCTGGTTTGACCCACCCCTCTCAAAGTGCAGCACCTCACACCTGTCTGCATTACATTCCACCTAAATGCTGGTGGAACACAGCAGGCCAGGCAGCATCTTCTCCTTATAAATAATCCAAATTCAGGTTGGAGGAACAACACCTTATATACCGGCTGGGTAGCCTCCAAACTGATGGCATGAACTTTGACTTCTCTAACTTCCGTTAATGCCCCTCCTCCCCTTCTTACCCCATCCCTGACATATTTAGTTGTTTGCCTGTTCTCCATCTCTCTCTGGTGCTTCCCCCCCTTTCTTTCTCCCAAGGCCTCCCGTCCCATGATCCTTTCCCTTCTCCAGCTTGGTATCAATTTCACCAATCACCTTTCCAGCTCTTAGCTTCATCCCACCCCCTCCGGTCTTCTCCTATCATTTCGCATTTCTCCCTCCCCCCACTACTTTCAAATCTCTTACTATCTATCTTTCCTTTCAGTTAGTCCTGATGAAGGGTCTCGGCCCGAAATGTTGACAGTGCTTCTCCTTATAAATAGATGCTGCCTGGCCTGCTGTGTTCCACCAGCCTTTTGTGTGTGTTGTTGTTTGAATTTCCAGCGTCTGCAGATTTCCTCGTGTTTGCTCTTTACATTCCACCTGCCACTTTTCAGCCCACTTTTTCCAGCTGGTCCAAATCCCACTGCAAGTTTTGATAGTCTTCCTTGCTGACCACTCTGCTCCAGTCTTGGTCTCATCTGCAAATTTACCACATTATCCAAATCATTGATATAGATGACAAACAACAGTCATCTACCAGCACTGATCTTTGCAGCACGCCACTAGTCACAGGCTTCCAGTCAGAGAAGCAGTCGTCTACTACCATTTCCGACAAAGTCAATGTCTAATCCAATTTACTACCTCGTCCTGAATGTCAAAGGCCTATCTGAATTCCATGTAGACAATATCCACTGCCATTCCTTCATTAAACTCATGTCAAGCTTCTGTCATGCAGCCCTATGGATGTTAGTCCAGAAACATAACTAGTTTGCAATGTGTATTCCGTACAAAATGCTCACAGAGTTCATCACAGCAATGCCACCAAAAACTCCCAAATCTGCAGTTCTAGCACCATTTGAGGAAGAGTAGTAAGTGAAAGGTCACACCAGTACCAGTAGACTCCCTTCCACATCACAAAGCCAGGGCACCAGGTACTGGTGAGGACCTGCAAACAGGGAGGCTGGAGTTCAGGGTACAGAGGAAAGGATTGTGATGGAGCTCGGGCTCCAGTCAATGATGGTGGCTTTGAGGATCTAGACCAAGGCTGGTGGATCAATGAGTCCAGGCCAGGGGTTAGAACATTGAACATAGAAATTTACAGCATTGCACAAGCCCTTCAGCCCATGATGTGCTAACCTTAGGACCTACTCTGAGATCGATAGATAGATACTTTATTCATCCCCATGGGGAAATTCAACATTTTTTCCAATGTCCCATACACTTATTGTAGCAAAACTAATTACATACAATACTTAAAATACATACATAAAATAAAATACTTAAAATAAAATACATTGAATGGTAACTTAAGCTCAGTCCTAAACCCCGGCACTTTAACATATCTTACCCCTGGCGGTTGAATTGTAAAGCCGAATGGCATTGGGGAGTAATGATCTCTTCATCCTGTCTGAGGAGCATTGCATCGATAGCAACCTGCCGCTGAAGCTGCTTCTCTGTCTCTGGATGGTGCTATGCAGAGAATGTTCAGGGTTTTCCATGATTGACCGTAGCCTACTCAGCGCCCTTCGCTCTGCTACCGATGTCATACTCTCCAGTTCTGTGCCCACGACAGAGCCCGCCTTCCTTACCAGCTTATTAAGATGTGAGGCGTCCCTCTTCTTAATGCTGCCTCCCCAACACGCCACCACAAAGAAGAGGGCGCTCTCCACAACTGACCTATAGAACATCTTCAGCATCTCACTACAAACATTGAATGACGCCAACCTTCTAAGGAAGTACAGTCGACTCTGTGCCTTCCTGCACAAGGCATCTGTGTTGGCAGTCCAGTCTAGCTTCTCGTCTAACTGCACTCCCAGATACTTGTAGGTCTTAACCTTTCCCTCCCACATAGCCCTCTGTTTTTCTTTCAAGAGTTTCTTAAATGTCCTAATGTATCTGCCTCTACAACCACCCCTGGTAAGGTGTTTCATGGATCCATCACTCTCTGTACTTAAAAAAAAACAACAACTTACCTCTGACATCCCCCACTATACTTGAATCACATTAAAGTTATACTCCCTCATATTGGCGATTTCTGCCCTGGGAAAAAGGTCTCTGGCTAACCACTCGAACTCTGCCTCTTATTATTTGGTACACCTCTATCAAGTCAACTCTTATCCTCTTTCGCTCTAGAGAAAGGTTCTAGCTCACTCAAAGTATCCTCATAAGACGTGACAGCACAGAAACATGGCCCATCTAGTCCATGCCAAGCTATTAATATGCCTAGATCCATCGACCTGCACCTAACCCATAGCCCTCCATACCTCTTAGCAAAATTCCTCTTAAATGTTGAAATTCAATCCACATCACCACTTGCACTGGCAGTTCGTTCCACACTCACACCACCATCTGAGTGAAGAAGTTCCCCCTCATCTTTCCCTTAAGCGTTTCTCCTTCACCCTTAACCTAAGACCTCTAGTTGTAGTCTCACCCAACCTCAATGGAAAAAGCCTGCTTGCATTTACCCTGTCTGTATTCCTCATAATTTTGTATACCTCTATCAAATCTCCCCTCAATCTTCTATGTTCTAGGATCAACTTTCCCTATAAACTCAGGTCCTCAAGTCCCAGCAACATCCTTGTAAATTTTCTCTGAACTCTTTCAATCTTATTTACATTTTTCCTGTACGTAGGTGACCAAAACTGCACACAATATTCCAGATTAAGCCTCACTGACGTCTTATACAATTTCAGCGTAACGCCCCAACTCCAGTACTCAATACTTTGCTAAAAACTTACTATTTCACCCTATCTAAGTCTGAAACTACTTTCGAGGAACTACAGTTGTGCATTCCCAGAACCGTCTGTTCTACCGCACTCCTCAGTGCCCTACCACTTATCATGCAATTGATACCCTGGTTGGTCCTCTCCAAGTGCAACACTTTAAACTTGTTTGCATTAAATTCCATCTGCCATTATCAGCCCATTTTTCCAGCTGGTCCAGAACTCGCTGCAAGTTTTGATAGTCCACTGCACCCCCAGTCTTTGCTGATTCAGTTTACCACATTTTCATCCAGATTGTTGATATAGATGACAAACAACAATGGGCCCAGCATTGATCCATGCGGCACTCCACTAGTCACAGCCCTTTAGTCAGGGAGGCAAACATCTACTACCACTCTCTGGCTTCTCCTGTGAAGCTAATATCTAATTCAGTTTACTACCTCATCTTAAATACAAGGTGACTGAAACTTAGTGACCAACCTCCCATGCAGAAGCTTGTCAAAGGCATTGCTAATGTCCATGTAAACACCAAGCACTGCTTTGTCTTCATTAACTTTCCCGGTAACTTCCTTGCAAAACTCTATAAGAATGGTTAGGCATTACCTACCACACACAAAGCCATATTGACTAACCCCAATTAGTCTCTGTTTATTCAAATATTCATATATCCAGTCTCTTGGAATACCTTTTAATACTTTCCTACTACTGATGTCAGACTCACCCGCCTATAATTTCCTGGCTTATTCTTAGAGCTTTCCTTAAACAACAGAACAACATGAGCTATCCTCCAATCCTCCGGCACCTCACCCGAAGATACCGACATTTTAAGTATATCTGCCAGGGCCCAAGCAATTTCAACACTAGTCTCCTTCAGGGTCCGAGGGAATACCCTGTCAGGTCCTGGAGATTTATCTACTCTGCTTTGCCTCAAGATAGCAAGCACCTCCTCCTCTTCAATCTGTATAGGTTACATGACCTCACTACCTGTTTGCCTTATTTCCATTGACTCCATGCCAGTTTCCTTAGTAAATTCAGATGCAAAAAACCCATTTAAGATCTCCCCCCATTTCTTTTGGTTCCATACATAGCCGACCACTCTGATCTTCAAGAGGACCAACTTTATCCCCTACTATCCCTTAATTTTGCTCTTAATATACCTGTAGAAGCTCTTTGGATTATCTTTCACCTTGACTGCCAAAGCTACCTCATGTCTTCTTTTAGCCCGCCTGATTTCTTTCTTAAGTATTTTTTTGCACTTTTTATATTCCTCAAGTACCTTATTTGCTCCCAGCTTCCTATACATGTCATACATCTCTCTCTTCTTTGTCAGAGTTCCAATATCTCTAGAGAACCAAGGTTCCTTATTCTTATTCACTTTGCCTTTAATCCTGACAGGAACATACAAACTCTGCACTCTCAAAATTTCTCCTTTGAAGGCCTCCCACTTACCAACGACATCCTTGCCAGAGAACAACCTGTCCCAATCCATGCTTTTTAGATCCCTTCTCATTTCTTTAAATTTTGCCTTTTTCCAGTTTAGAATTTCAACCTGAGGACCGGATCTATCTTTATCCATGATCAAGTTGAAACTAATGGTGTTGTGATCACTGGAACCAAAGTGTTCCCCTACACACACTTCCATCACTTGTCCTAACTCGTTTCCTAATATGAGAACTAATATTGCATCCTCTCTAATCGGTACCTCTATATATTGATTTAGAAAACTTTCATGAACACATCTTACAAACTCTAACCCATCTAGACCTTTAACAGTATGGGAGTCCCAATCAATATGTGGAAAATTAAAATCCCCTACTATCACAATTTGGTTTCCTGCAGTTGTCTGCTATCTCTCTGCAGATTTGCTCAACCAATTCTCACTGACTATTGGGTGGTCTATAATACAACCCCATTAATGTGGTCATATCTTTCCTGTTTCTGCACTCCACCGATATGGCTTCAATAGACAAGCCCTCTGATCTTTCCTGCCTGAGCACTGCTATAACATTTTCCCTGACTAGCAATGCCACCCCCCCACCCTTCATCCCTCTGCCTCTGTCACGTCTGAAACATCAGTACCCTGGAACATTAAGCTGCCGGTCCTTCCCCTTCTGTAGCCAAGTTTCACTAATGGCTACAATGTCATAATTCCACGTGTCAATCCACACCCTCAGCTCTTCAGCCTTCCCAACAATACTCCTCGCATTGAAATAGACACACCTCAGAAGATTATTACAACCTTTCACTCAACCCTTCTATTTGTGACTTTGCATGAAACTTTAACATCATTTATTTTCAGCCCCACTCCACTATCTACGCTGGCACTCTGGTTCCCATCCCCCTGCAAATCTAGAAACTTTTTGTTTCCCTAACCAATGAATCCCCTATCAACACAATTTGCCTCTTCTCCCTTTTACCTTCTTAGCCACAGAGCCAGGCTCAGTGCCAGAGACCTGACTGCTGTGGGTTTCCTCTGCTAGGTCATCCCCAAACAGATGCAACTGGATGAACTTTTAGAAGGTGCTGCTGCATGTACTTTTTGCAAGTATAGTCATCAGGGACATTGGAGGTCTCCCTACCTACCTACACCCTGAAAGAGGAGCATTCCACTATCCTCCCTGGCATTGCTACTGCTCTAAATATATAACCTTATAACAATTACAGCACGGAAACAGGCCATCTCGGCCCTTCTAGTCCGTGCTGAACACTTACTCTCACCTAGTCCCATTGACCCGCACTCAGCCCATAACCCTCCCTTCCTTTCCTGTCCATATACCTAACCAATTTTACTTTAAATGACAATACCAAACCTGCCTATGCCGCTTCTACTGGAAGCTCTTTCCACACAGCTACCACTCTCTGAGTGAAGAAGTTCCCCCTTGTGTTACCCTTAAACTTTTGCCCCCTAACTCTCAACTCATGTCCTCTTGTTTGAATTTCCCCTACTCTTAATGGAAAAAGCCTATCCACGTCAACTCTATCTATCCCCCTCATAATTTTAAATACCTCTATCAAGTCCCCCCTCAACCTTCTACACTCCAAAGAATAAAGACATAACTTGTTCAATCTTTCCCTGTAACTTAGGTGCTGAAACCCAAGTAACATTCTAGTAAATCTTCTCTGTATCTCTATTTTGTTGACATCTTTCCTATAATTTGGTGACCAGAACTGTACACAATACTCCAAATTTGGCCTTACCAATGCCTTGTACAATTTTAACATTACATCCCAACTCCTATACTCAATGCTCTGATTTATGGCCAGCATACCAAAAGCTTTCTTCACCACCCTATCCACATGAGATTCCACCTTCAGGGAACTATGCACCATTATTCCTAGATCACTCTGTTCTACTGCATTCTTCAATGCCCTACCATTTACCATGTATGTCCTATTTGGATTATTCCTACCAAAATGTAGCACCTCACACTTATCAGCATTAAACTCCATCTGCCATCGTTCAGCCCACTCTTCTAACTGGCCTAAATCTCTCTGCAAACTTTGAAAACCTACTTCATTATCCACAACACCACCTACCTTAGTATCATCTGCATACTTACTAATCCAATTTACCACCCCATCATCCGGATCATTAATGTATATGACAAACAACATTGGACCCAGTACAGATCCCTGAGGCATACCACTAGTCACCGGCCTCCAACCTGACAGTTATCCACCACTACTCTCTGGCATCTCCCATCCAGCCACTGTTGAATCCATTTTAACAATTCAACATTAATACCTAACGATTGAACCTTCCTAACTAACCTTCCATGCGGAACCTTGTCAAAGGTCTTACTGAAGTCCATATAAACACCATCCACTGCTTTACCCTCATCAACTTTTCTCGTAACCTCTTCAAAAAATTCAATAAGATTTGTCAAACATGACCTTCCACGCACAAATCCATGTTGACTGTTCCTAATCAGACCCTGTCTATCCAGATAATTGTATATATCATCTCTAAGAATACTTCCCATTAATTTACCCACCACTGACGTCAAGCTGACAGGCCTATGTGCAATGAGGAAGAAAGAATAAATAACGAAAATGACTCTACCTTATGCTTCTACTCACTGAAGCATCTATGGGCCAAAGCTTCACTCTAACACTGGCTGCTCCCTGATGACCACTCTGATTAAACCTAACTTCTTTTTATTGGACCTTGCCAAATGCCTAATTATGTGCAATCCAATGTCTCCTCAGGAACTGTGGCCTGCAAAATGTGCTGACTGCTCCCGCTTGCTTCTTTTAACCTCTCTCTCCCTCTTTGCAGTCCTATGTCCTCTCAGGAACTGTGATGCACAAAATGGCAAATCTCTGCATTCTTTCAAGCTTCCTGACCAGGTTGTGGGTCCAGACCAGAGCTGATAGGTCGAAGAGTCCAGAGCTGGGTTGGTAGTATTAGGAGTTCAGAACATGGGTAATGAGAGTCCAGTTCTGGATGCTCAGCCTAGGATTTCATACCAGGAGTGGTAGGTCTAGAGTCCAGATAATGGATGGTGGGGCTGGATTAGGGATAGGGTTAGGATTAGCTGGAAGTCCAGATATTATGTAACCATATAACAATTACAGCATGGAAACAGGCCATCTTGGTCCTTCTAGTCCGTGACGAACACTTACTCTTGAGAGCGAATAGGGAAGTAGTGATCGGAACAGGAGGGTTGGATTTCGGGGCACCAGATGTGGGGAGGGCGAGGTGATGAGGGTTCAAACTGGGGCATTTGTGGGAGGGACTGAATGAGGAAGAGGCAGGGTGTGGGGGTTGACCCAGGTGGGAGTAGTTACCATTCTAACCATTTTCAATTCTGCTTCAGGGCAGTAAGCTGCAGTGTGACTTTGGACACCAGGTTCGTGAGGCACGGTGGTTCAATAGTTCCCACGTACTGTGTGAGGGTGTCAAGGTAAGTACAGCACTGAAAACCTTTGCAGTTTTTCCCCCTGGCATTGACTGCAAACAGCTGGTATTAAATAGTCACATAGTAAAGGCAGTCCAATAACCCTTACCCACATACTGAGCTCAACCTCCCATCTCTGAGCAGCCTCCTTGATCTAACACTATAAATCAGTTTCTAACCCCTCTGGAAGGTGTTACTCTGTGGGTGAGGTTCTCCTCTGAATATCCCAGGGATCTGAAGCTGTCTCTCCATTCGAGTTTGTGGCATTGCTGTGTATGTTATGAGCCATTAGGAGAAGGTCCTGACTATACCTCTTTCTCACATGAACACTGAAGACCACAATAATATTTGGAAAGGAATAGATGCTTATCCCAGAAGCTCTGGCCAACAGTTAGCACTCCCAGGGACAGTTTATCTGGTTCTTACTAGCTTCGTACATGTAGAAGTTTGCAGAAGAGAGCTTGTGAATAAACGCTTGTACTATTTGGAAACTTAGTTGTGTATGAAAGTCTGCATATGAGAGTCTGCAATGGATGCATGTGTGATCTTGCTGTGCACAGATTGCCTGTTCTGTTTCCAGTTTTTGGGATGGCGATACTTCCAAGAAGGATGAGGTTGGCTGTAAGGCTCAATGGCAATCTAATGGGTGTGAGAGTGGCACTATATAATTGAAGGCTTTTTTTTCTATCTCAGGTCTCCAAATTGTCATTTGCCTGCCTCTTTAATCTTTGGCTGAGGCAACTGTAGAAGCCGGATCTCTGGCACTGAGTTTGGTTCTGCAGTGCAGAAGGGAGGGTGGAAGAAGAGGAGAGCGGTAGTGATAGGGGACTCGATAGTTAGAGGTACAGACAGGAGGTTCTGTGGTCACGACAGAGACTCCCGGATGGTTTGTTGCCTCCCTGGTGCCAGGGTCAGGGATGTCTCTGATCGCGTGCACAGCATTATGAAATGGAAGGGTGAGCAGCCAGATATCATGGTGCACATTGGTACCAATGATGTAGGAAGAAAGAGTGAGGAGGTCCTGAAGAGTGAGTATAGAGAGCTTGGTAGGAAGTTAAAAAGCAGGACCTCAAGGGTGGTAATCTCAGGATTGCTACCTGTGCCACGTGCCAGTGAGGGTAAGAATAGGATGCTCTGGAGGTTGAACACATTGCTGAGGAACTGGTGTAGGGGGCAGTGTTTCAGATTTCAGGATCATTGGGACCTCTTCTGGGGCAGGTGGGACTTGTACAAGAGAGACGGGTTACACCTGAACTACAGGGGGACCAATATCCTTACAGGGAGGTTTGTTAGTGCTATTGGGGGGGGGGGGGGGGTTTAAACTAGATTTGCAGGGGGATGGGAACCAGAGTGCCAGAGTAGATAGTGGAACGGGGGTGAAAATAAATGATGTTAAAGGTTCATGTAAAGTCACAAATAGAAGGGTTGTGTATGGTGGTAATAATCTTCTGAGGTGTTTCAATGCGAGGAGTATTGTGGGGAAGGTTGACAAGCTGAGAGCGTGGATTGACACATGGAATTCTGACATTGTAGCCATTAGTGAAACTTGGCTACAGGAGGAGCAGGACTGGCAGCTTAATGTTGCAAGGTTCCGATGTTTCAGACATGATAGAGACAGAGGATGAAGGGTGGGGATGGGTGGTGGCATTGCTAGTCAGGGAAAATGTTACAGCAATGCTCAGGCAGGACAGATTAGAGGGCTTGTCTACCGAGGCCGTATGGGTGGAAAGGTATGACCACATTAATGGGGTTGTATTATAGGTCACCCAATAGTCAGTGAGAATTGGAGGAGCAAATCTGCAGAGAGATAGCAGACAACTGCAGGAAACATAAAAGTTGTGATAGTAGGGGCTTTCAATTTTCCATGTATTGATTGGAACTCCCATACTGTTGAAGGTCTAGATGGGTTAGAGTTTGTAAAATGTGTTCAGGAATGTTTTCTAAATCAATATATAGAGGTACCGATTAGAGAGGGTGCAATATTAGTTCTCATATTAGGAAACGAGTTAGGACAAGTAATGGAAGTGTGTGTAGGGGAACACTTTGGTTCCAGTGATCACAACACCATTAGTTTCAACTTGATCATGGATAAAGATAGATCTGGTCCTCAGGTTGAAATTCTAAACTGGAAAAAGGCAAAATTTAAAGAAATGAGAAGGGATCTAAAAAGCATGGATTGGGACAGATTGTTCTCTGGCAAGGATGTCGTTGGTAAGTGGGAGACCTTCAAAGGAGAAATTTTGAGAGTGCAGAGTTTGTATGTTCCTGTCAGGATTAAAGGCAAAGTGAATAAGAGTAAGGAACCTTGGTTCTCTAGAGATATTGGAACTCTTGACGAAGAAGAGAGAGATGTATGACATGTATATGAAACTGGGAGCAAATAAGGTACTTGAGGAATATAAAAAGTGCAAAAAAATACTTAAGAAAGAAATCAGGCGGGCTAAAAGAAGACATGAGGTAGCTTTGGCAGTCAAGGTGAAGGATAATCCAAAGATCTTCTACAGGTATATTAAGAGCAAAAGGATAGTAAGGGATAAAGTTGGTCCTCTTGAAGATTAGAGTGGTTGCCTATGTATGGAACCAAAAGAAATGGGGGATATCTTAAATGGGTTTTTTGCGTCTGTGTTTACTAACAAAACTGGCATGGAGTTAATGGAAGTAAGGCAAACAAGTAGTGAGGTCATGGAACCTATACAGAGGAGGTGCTTGCTATCTTGAGGCAAATCAGAGTAGATAAATCTCCAGGACCTGACAGGGTACTCCCTCAGACCTTGAAGGAGACTAGTGTTGAAATTGCAGGGGCCCTGGGAGATATATTTAAAATGTCGGTGTCTACAGGTGAGGTGCCGGATGATTGGAGGATAGCTCATGTTGTTCCATTGTTTAAAAAAGGCTCTAAAAGTAATCCGGGAAATTACAGGCCAGTAAGTTTGACAGTGGTAGTAGGGTAAATTATTGGAAGGAGTACTAAGAGATAGGATCTACAAGTATTTAGGTAGACAGGGACTTATTAGGGAGAGTCAACATGGCTTTGTGCGTGGTAGGTCAGGTTTAACAAATATATTAGAGATTTTCGAGGAGGTTGCAAGGAAAGTGGATGAAGGGAAGGCAGTGGATGTTGTCTACATGGACTTCAGTAAGGCCTTTGACAAGATCCCACATGGAATGTTAGTTAGGAAGATTCAGTCGCTAGGTATACATGGTGAGGTAGTAAATTGGATTAGACATTGGCTCAATGGGAGAAGTCAGAGAGTGGTAGTGGAGGATTGCTTCTCTGAGTGGAGGCCTTTGACTAGTGGTGTGCCACAGGGATCAGTGCTGGGTCCATTGTAATTTGTCATCTAAATCAATGATCTGGATGATAATGTGGTCAATTGGATCAGCAAATTTGCTGATGATACAAAGATTGGAGGTGTAGTGGACAGTGAGGAAGGTTTTCAAAGCTTGCAGAGGGATCTGGACCAGCTGGAAAAATGGGCTGAAAAATGGCAGAAGGAGTTTGATACAGACAGGGGTGAGATATTGCACTTTGGAAGGAAAAACCAAGGTAATTCATACAAGGTAAATGGTAGGGCACTGAGGAGTGCAGTAGAACAGAGGGATCTAGGAATACAGATACAAAGTTCCCTGAAAGTGGCGTCACAGGTAGATAGGGTAGTAAAGAGAGCTTTTGGTACATTGGCCTTTATAAATCAAAGTATTGTGTATAAGAGTTGGAATGTTATGGTAAGGTTGTATAAGGCATTAGTGAGGCCGAATTTGGAGTATTGTGTACAGTTTTGGTCACCGAATTACAGGAAGGATATTAATAAGGTTGAAAGAGTGCAGAGAAGGTTTACAAGGATGTTGCCGGGACTTGAGAAACTGAGTTACAGAGAAAGGTTGAATAGCTTAAGACCGTATTCCCTGGAGCGTAGAAGAATGAGGGGAAATTTGATAGAGGTATATAAAATTATGATGGGTATAGATAGAGTGAATGCAAGCAGGCTTTTTCCACTGAGGCTAGGGAAGGTAAAAAACCCCCAGAGGAAATGGGTTAAGGGTGAAGGGGGAAAAGTTTAAAGGGAACATTAGGAGGGGGCTTCTTCACACAGAGAGTGGTGGGAGTGTGGAATGAGCTGCCAGAAGGAGTGGTAAATGCGGGCTCACTTTTAACATTTAAGAAAAACTTGGACAGGTACATGGATGAGAGTTGTATGGAGGGATATGGACTGGGTGCTGGTCAGTGGGACTAGGCAGAAAAATGGTTCGGCACAGCCAAGAAGGGTCAAAAGGCCTGTTTCTTTGCTGTAATGTTCTATGGTTCTATGGTTCTAAATGCTTGTCGAACTATTTTGGGTAGCATCTCCTGGTTACTAGGCATGGGTGTCACTGGGATTAGCTTGGCAATGTTGCACACATCCAGACCCAGCACCCAGAGCACCTTCACCACTGTTGGTTCCCTGCTTCCTTCTGAACCTCTTTGCAGACCACCATTTCCTTTGTTTTTTCAGCTGTTGACACACAATGCAAGCCAACAATTTCCCATCAGGCTGAGGCTGAAGGAAGATTCAGAGAAGCTGATTGACAATCCTAGCGCCACCTCAGGTTTGGTACACTGCGAGTGTGACTGCACCACGGATGTGTGGCAGGGTGCCACTTTTGTCCTGATGAACCAATGCTCACTCAAAAGTTTTATGGGATTACATGCTGAGATGCAGGTCTTTACTTCCACTGTGTCAGGGGCTGCTTTTTCAACAGTTCACTGCATGTTAAATGGTTCAAGGCTCCAACTTAGAATCGACACCTGGCAGCACCCATCCTATCCATAAAAGAGTTTGGCTGTAGGCAGAATTCAACTGTTAGACAAGCTGAATAGCCCATGGTTTGGCATGGAATGGCAACCATGAGGATATGTGAAGTTGTGCTGAGCTGGTAGAATATAGAACATTACAGTATAGTACAAACCCTTTGGCCTATGATGTTGTGCTAAGTTTTTAACCTGCTCTAAGATCAATCTAACCCTTTCTTCCTACATAAACTTTCCTTTTTCTATTGTCCAAATTTCAAAAAGGTAAAAGTAAATTTATTATCAAAGTGCATTTATGTCACCATATATAACACTGAGTTTCATTTTCTTGTGGACATACTGAATAAATTTATAGAATACTCATAACAGAATCAGTAAAAGACCGTCCAACTTGGGCGTTCAACCAGAGGGCAGATGACAACAAATAGTGCAAAATGCAAAAAGAAATAAATAATTATCAATAAAGAAACAGAAATATCCAGCACATAAGATGAGTCCTTGAAAGTGAGTCCATTGTTTGTGAATACATTTCAACGATGGGGCAAGTGAAGTTGAGTGAAATTATCCCCTCTCGTTCAAGAGAGGTAGTAACTGTTCCAGAACCTGGTGATGTGAGTTCTGATGAGCATGTCGTGGGTAGTGGAAATCCTTGATGATGGATTTTGTTTTTCTGCAACAGCGTTTCATGTTGATGTGCTCAGTAGCCGGGAAGGCTTTACCTGTGATGGACCAGGTCATATTCACTACTTCTGATAGGATTTTCCATTCAAGGACATTGTTTTTTCAATACCAGGTTGTGATATAGCCAGTCAGTATACTCTCCACTGTACATCTATAGACGTTTGTCAAAATTCTAAATATCATGCCGAATCTTCGCAACTCCTAAGGCAGTAGAAGGATTGTTGTACTTTTTTCGTAATTGCGCTTGTGTTCTGGGTTAGGACAGGTCTTCTGAAATAATAGCACCAAGGAATTTAAGGTTGTTGACCCTTTCCACCTTTGATCATCCAATGAGCACTGACTCATTGACATCTGGTTTCCTTCTCCTGAATCAGCTTTTGGTCTTGTTGACATTGAGTGAGAGATTGTTGCTGAAGCATTGCTCAGCCAGATTCTCAATTTCCCTCCTGTATGCTGATTCATCACCACATTTGATTTGGCCTACAACAGTGGTGTTGTCAGCAAGCTTGAATATGGCATTGGAGCTGTGCTCAGCCACACAGTCATAAGTATAAAGTTGAGTAGAGCAAAGGTGCACCTATGTTGTTGGAGATTGTGGAGAAATGTTGTTGCCAATCCAAACTGACTGTGGTCTGCAAGTAAGGAAATTAAGGATCCAATTGCACAAGGAACTATTGAGAACAAGGTCTTGAAGTTATTGATTAGTTTTGAGGGGATGATTGTATTGAATGCTGAGCTGTAGTTGATAAAGGGTATCCTGATGTATGCATCAATGCTCTCCAGATGTTCCAGGGTTGAGCGAAGAGGCAGTGAGATGGCATCTGCTGTGGGCCTGTTGCTTCAGTAGAGAAATTGGAGTGGATTTAATTTGCTTCTCAAGCAGGCGCTAATAAGTTTCATCACCAATGTCTCAAAACATTTCATCACTGTGGATGTAAGTGCTACTGGGTGATAGTCATTGTGGCAGGTCACCATGCTCTTCTTCATTGGTATAATTGAAGCTTTCTAGAAGCAGGTAAGTACCACACACTGCTGAAGGAAGAGGTTAAAGATCTCAGTGGACACTCCAGCTTGTTGATCAGCACAGGTCTTTAGTAGTTGGCCAGGTACCTTGTCTTTGTCGAATGCCTTTTGTGGGTTCATCTCTGGTAGAGTGCTCAGAGGATGTGCAGACCAGCTAGCAGATGTTGTCACTGACATCTTCAACATCTCCCTGAGCAGCGCCACCATTCCAACGTGCTTCAAGGCCGCCACCATCGTCCCCGTGCCGAAGTCTTCAGTGTCCTGCCTAAATGACTACCGTCCCGTTGCACTTACATCCATCATCATGAAGTGTTTCGAGAGGCTCGTCATGAGGCATATCAAGACACTGCTGCCCCCCTCACTGGACCCCCTGCAGTTTGTGTACCGTCCCAACCGCTCAACAGATGACGCCATTGCCACCACCCTCTACCTGGACAAAAAAGACACATACGTTCGGATGCTGTTCATAGACTTTAGTTCAGCATTCAACACAATCATCCCTCAGAAACTGATTGGAAAGCTGAGCCTACTGGGCCTGAACACCTCCCTCTGCAACTGGATCCTAGACTTCCTGACTGGGAGACCTCAGTCAGTCTGGATCGGGAGCAGCATCTCCAACACCATCACACTGAGCAGGGGGGCTCCCCAGGGTTGCGCGCTCAGTTCACTGCTGTTCACTCTGCTGACCCACGACTGTGCTGCAACACACAGCTCGAACCATATCATGAAGTTCGCCGATGGCACGACTGTGGTGGGTCTCATCAGCAAGAACGACGAGTCAGCTTACAGAGAGGAGGTGCAGCAGCTAATGGACTGGTGCAGAGCCAACAACCTGTCTCTTAATGTGAACAATACAAAAGAGATGGTTGTTGACTTCAGGAGGGCACGGAGCAACCACTCCCCGCTGAACATCGACGGCTCCTTGGTAGAGATCGTAAAGAGCACCAAATTTCTTGGTGTTCACCTGACGGAGAATCTCACCTGGTCCCTCAACACCAGCTCCATAGCAAAGAAAGCCCAGCAGCGTCTCTACTTTTTGCAAAGGCTGAGGAAAGTCCATCTCCCACCCCCCATCCTCATCACATTCTACAGGGGTTGTATTGAGAGCATCCTGAGCAGCTGCATCACTGCCTGGTTCGGAAATTGCACCATCACAGATCGCAAGACCCTGCAGCGAATAGTGAGGTCAGCTGAGAAGATCATCGGGGTCTCTCTTCCTGCCGTCATGGGCATTTACACTACACGCTGCATCCGCAAAGCAAACAGCATTATGAAGGACCCCATGCACCCCTCATACAATCTCTTCTCCCTCCTGCCGTCTGGGAAAAGGCTCTGAAGCATTCAGGCTCTCACGACCAGACTATGTAACAGTTTCTTCCCCGAAGCTGTCAGACTCCTCAATACCCAAAGCCTGGACTAACACCTTGTCCTACTGTTCTGTTTATTATTTATTGTAATGCCTGCACTGTTTTTGTGCACTTTATGCAGTCCAGTGTAGGTCTGTAGTCTAGTGTAGCTTTCTCTGTGTTGTGTTTTTTTTTATTACATAGTTTGGTCTAGTTTTTTGTACTGTGTCATTTAACGCCATGGTCCTGAAAAACGTTGTCTCATTTTTTACTATGCACTGTACCAGCAGTTATGGTCGAAATGACAATAAAAGTTGACTTGACAACTTGACTTGAAAGCTGTTTGTATATTGGCCTCAGAGACTGAAATTACAGGATTGTTAGGGGATGTTGGAGTTCGTGATGGTTCCTCCATGTTTTGATAATCAAAATGAGCATTGGAGGTATTGAGGTCATCTGGAAGTGAAGCCTTGCTGTCTCCCATGTTGCTTGATTCAACTTTTGAAGAGGTGAGAGTATTCAAGCCCTGACACAACTGTCAAGCATCCTTTGTTGATTCAAGTTTGGTCCAGAATTGCCTCTTTGCCCATGTGATGGCTTTCCGGAGATCATACCTGGACCTCTTGTAACTTGCTTGGTCACCAGATTTGAATACCTCTAATCTGACTCTCCTCAGATTATGGATCTTATGGTTCATCCAAGGCTTTGGGAATTGGGGATTTGGGAAGACTTTGAATGATTTTGTGGAGTCCGTTACAGCCATTCATTCAGATCTGCAGATGAGTCCTTGCACTGTCCAATGACTTGAATCATTCCTGTAGCCACTTCTCTGCCTCCCACGACCACCTTTTTGTTGTCCTTGTCTCTGAAGCTTTGCTCTTCAGCCTCTGTCTGTATGCAGATAGGTGAAGGACAGCGAAGTGATCCAATTTACTGAATGCAGTCTGGGCATGGAACAATGGAATGGTAGGCATTCCTTATCTTAGTAGAACACTGTAGAACACTAATGTAGATCATTAATGTGTTGGGACCTCTGGTGCTACAGATCATATGCTGATTGGGTGGGGTTTTCTTCAAACAAGCCTGGTTGAAGCACCCAATCATGATTTGAAATGTATCAGGATGGACTGTTTCTTGTTTGGAGATGGCAGCATGCAATATCTTAAGCAGTTGATTTTAGTCAGGTGAAGGTAGTAGATAAACTGCAGTCAGGATAATGGGGCAAGCTCCCTTGGTAAATAAAATGGATGGCATATGACCAAGGTCGGAGGAACACAAGTTCAACAGAACTGCCACATCAGAGCACCATAAGAGTTTATTGTGAAACACACACCTTCACCTCTTTCCTTTTCCGAATGAGCAGTTTGATGCATTCGGTAAATTGAGAAACCTTCTGGTTTGACTGCTACATCCAAGTTTCACTGAGACTCTGCCTCTCATTTGCCCTGATACAGCAGTCTCGCCCTGAGGTCCTCAGTTTTGTCCTCTAGCGACTACACATTTGCTAACAAGATGCTGGTAGAGTTAGCCTCATCCCTCTACATTTCAGACTGGCTTAGAGTTCCCTCCCCTCCTGCCTTGCTTCCATCCATGGCAATAAACCTTCATCTGCTTAGAGGTGCTGTACCTGCCTAGTCCACTGAGACCTTAAGACGGTCGTGAAATCTAAATCATTAAGCTGCCTTAAAAGTGCATTGTTCAGATGGAAATTGCATGCTGTGGATTGCAGTGAGAGTAATTCAAAAGAGGTATATTTAAAAGTATATTTTGAAGTATTATCTGCAGGCTGAAAAATGTGATTCACCATTGCTATCTTTACTGGATAAATACTGGTATAATTCATGTGCTTATGTAAGAGTTTCTTAAATGTCCATAATATATCTGACTCTATCACCACCCATGGTAGCGTATTCCATCCACCCACCACTCTCTGTGTAAAAAAAATAAACTGTCTCTGTCTTCCCCCCTATTCTTTCCTCCAATCACCTTAAAATTATGCCTCCTGGTATTAGCCATTTCCACTCTGGGGAAAAAAAAGTCTCTGCCTATCTTTGCCTCTTATCATCTTGTACATCTCTATCACTCTAGAGAGAAAAGTCCTAGCTCACCAAACCTATCCTCATAACATGTGTTCTCTAGTCCAGGCAGCATCCTGGTAAATCTCCTCTGCACCCTCTCTAAAGCTTCCACATCCTTTCTATAATGAGATGTCCAGAACTGAATACAGTATTCCCAGTGTGGTCTATCTAGGGTTGTATAGAGCTGCATCATTGTCTCATGGCTGTTAGACCATAAGCCGTAGCAACAGTAATAGGCCTATTAGGCCTCTTGAACTCAGCCCTCCAAATAATGAAGTCCAACACACCCTCAAACATCGACTATTTACTCTTTTCCATGGATGCTGCCTGGCCAGCTGAGTTCCTCCAGCACTTTGTGTGTGTTCCTTTCAATATTTGACAGGTTCAATGAGATCCCCCTTCATTCTTCTAAACTCCCCTTTCATTCTCATGAACCTCATCTGGACCTTCTCCAGTGCCAGTATCTCCTTTCTTAGATAAGGGGCCAAAAATTGCTCACAATACTCCAAGCATGGTCTGACCAATGCCTTATAAAGATTTAGCATTATGTCTTTGCTTTTATATTCCAGTCTTTTTCCAAGTTCCTTTGCATCCCTGTTCAAATTTTAATTTTCTTCCTGTTTAGTCTACATCTTTATTCCTTCCAATGAAGTGAATGACCATGCACTTTCCTACACTATATTCAATTTGCCATTTCTTTGTCCATTCTCCTAATGTGTCTAGGTCCTTCTGCAGACTCCCTGCTTCCTCTAGTGAACCAACATATGCTCTTCCCACTCTGCTGACAACTGGACCAGTGCAGACATATCTTTACTCTGTGACTAATGTGGGTCATCCCTAACATGGGAGTGTGTTATACAGATGGTGAAGACATTTTACTCTGATTTGCATTGTCCCTGTCCTAGTAATGGGAACATTTTGCGTAGTGAAGAAGTTTTACTCTGATCCTGATCCACACTCGGAACATTTGGGATAGTGCAAAGGGAGCTACATAACCTATGCTGTCCCATTTCTGGTAATGCTTGATGAAGCGTGTAGAGGCAACATTTCTATCATATCTTGCTATACTTTGGGAATTGAAGGTCCTGACACAATGATTAAAGTGAAATCTAGAAGAGGAGTTGGATTTTCTGAAATGGCATTAAATGCTAAAAAATGCTAAAACATAAAAATCTTTCAATGACTGGCAGGAAATCTCCAAACATTGCTTTTCAATTTTCAGTGCTAGTGAAGCGCATTAAACCTCAAGATGAGAGTTTAACCTCAAGGTTGGGAAAGGAAGTCCTAATGTAAATATTATGTCTCTGCAGTGGAGGTGTACAACTGTGCAAGTGGCAGTTCAGACTGCTCAGAGTGCTGGGGACGAGACGACCGGGGACATCAATGTGTCTGGTGTGGGACAACGCAGAGCTGCAAGCTGAAGAGTGAGTGCAGGCAGATTGTGGACAACTGTCCTGCCCCTGAGATCCACAGGGTGAGTAAGGCTTCTCTCACCCTAGGCGTTATCATGCACCAAATCAGTTCTATACTCTAGGGGTGGAGTCCTCCAAATCCAGACTCTAGTCTCACCTAACCTCAGTGGAAAAAGCCTGCTTGCATTTACCTATCTTACTATACTTCTCATAATTTTCTATGCAGTTTATCTATCAAATCTCTCCCCATTCTCCTTCGTCCAGGGAATAAATTCTAACCTACTCAACCTTTCCCTATTGTTCAGGTCATCAAACCCTGGAAAATTCTCTTGTAATTATTCTCTATACTCTTTCAAACTTATGTCTTTCCTGTAGGTAGATGACCAGAATTGTACACAATACTCCAAATTAATAGAGATATAACAAAGATAGTCAACATGGCTTAGTTCAGGGGAACTCTTTCCAATTTGAGTTTTTTGAAGAAGTAACAAAATGTATTGATGAGTGCATTTGGCTAATATAGTCTCTGTGGACCTACGAGAGGTTTTTGACAAGTTCCACTTCATAAATTGGTCAAAAAAGGAGACCCCATGTGATCTTAAATTGTTTTGGTAATAGGAAACAGGGTGATGGTGGACAATTGTGTTTGGGATTGGAAACCTGTGAAGAGGTAAAAGGCTGAATAAGGAATCTGATAGGAGAAGATAGTTGACTATGGAAGAAATGGAAGGGGGAGGGACACCGTGGGGAGGTGAGGAGAAGAGATGGGGAATAAGGATAACCAGAATGGGGAATGTAAAAAGGGAGAAGGTGGGAAGAAATTACAAGAAGTTACAGAAATTGATGGTCATGCCATCAGATTGAAGTTTCCGCAGACAGGATATGAGTTTGACCTCATCATGACAGTAGAAGAGTCCATTGACCAACATGTTGGAATGGGAAGTTCAATTGAAATGAGTAGCCACTGAGATATCCTGCCTTTTGTTGTGATAGAACAAAGGTGCTCAACGAAGTATTCCTTCAATCTACTTTGGGTCTTACTGATGTAGAGGAGACTGCACCTGGAGTACCAGATACAGTGGATGACTCAGAAAGTCTCGAAGGTGAAGTGTCATCTCACCTGGAAGGACTATCTGGGGCTTTTGAATGAGGGAAGAGGTGTCGGGGCAGGTTTAACTCTTGTTAAAATGGCATGCCATTTACAAAAATAAAATACTATAAATTACAAAATAAATGAATAGTGCAAAAAAAAGGAATTACAATGTGCTGTCCACGGACAGTTCAGACATCTGATAGTGGAGAGAAAGAAATAGTTTCAGAATCTTTGAGATGTTGCCTGTGGTGGGGTATTTCGGTTCTGAGAAAAACCTGGACTGTTTGCGTTTGTTTGAATTGGAGCAGAGCCTTCAAAGGAAGGGGTTCTGAATGAAGTCAACAAAACTGTGGAGGCATAGAAAGGTTAGATAATCAGAAACTATTACCCATAACAGAGGGCATTGGTTTAAAAAATGTGGGAAGAAGTTCAGAGAGCATGTGAGGAAGAATATTTTTATGTAGTGGTTGGTTGGAATCTGAAACATTTTGCGTGAGATGGTGGAGGCAGGTACTCTCTCAACTCTTTGGAGGTGGCATGGTAGTGTTGAGGTTAATGTAACACAATTACAGCGCCAGCAACCCAGGTTTTATTCTTACCACTGTCTGCAAAGAGCTTGTATGTTCTCCTTGTGACCCGTGGGCTCCCTCCGGTTGCTCCAGTTATCTCCCACATTCCAAAGATGGATGGGTTAGTAGTTTAATTGACCATTTGGGTATAATTGGGCAGCACTAGCTCTTGGGCCAGAAGGGCCTGTTACTGTCCTGTATCTTTAAATAAAAATAAATACACATTTACAAAGTATCTGGGCAAGCATTTGAATTGCCAAGACGTAGACCACATGGTAAATGGGCATGAAGCTGGGGGACTGCTGTACACCCAGCATGTAAGGGCGCAAAGCAGACCTTGCAATGTGTCTCCTCATTTTCATTTTGAACTTTATCAGTTGAAACATTCGTAGATTCATACAACATGGAGACTAGCCATTTGGCTTGTTGTGTCAATGCCAATCAGTAGGCACCCATCTATATTAATTACTGACGCCAGAACACCCTGTATCACACTCACAAACTCCACAACACTCTGTACACCATATTAAGCCCATCTTCCAGCCTTCTATGCCCACACATTTCAAATGCTCATATTGACAGATATTACATGCTTTCAGTGTGCCAGCTACAACCACTCTGTCAGCCACTGTACTTCAGATACTTGCCATGGATGAGATTCAAGGTTGTTTAATGTCATTTCCTATACACAAGTGAAAACGAGAATTATATCTAATGCAGCACATAAAGAACCCACAAAAGATGAAGAACAGAATAATAATTAAAAACATGATAAATATAAATACAAAAGATAGCTTACAAACATTGATTGTATGTCCATAAAGTGACGCTAGGCTGTACATAAGGTGACTGACAGGAAATAATAAAGTAGTGGTGGCTGGGTGCGTGGAGGGGAGGGTTAATGCGTGGAGGTGTAGATCAGCTTCACTGCTTTTATACTTCCCTCTAATCTCTTAAATCTATGTTCTCTAGATTTACCAACCCCAATAAAGGGAACATCTCCTGCACTTTATCCTATTTTTACCCCTAATAATTTTATATATCTCTATCAGATCCTCTGCTACAGGAAAACAGACCCAGTGTCTCCAGTCTCTACTTATAACTAAGCTGCTCCATCCCAGGGAATATCCTGATGACTGTCCTTTCCACTCTGTCCAGCACAACCACATCTTTAATATAGTGTGGTAACCAGAACTTCACACAGTCCTCCAGATGAGGCAGACAAATAACTTATAAACTTGAGCTATAACCTCCCGGCTCTTGGATTCCTTTTCCTCATTAAAGAAGACCAGTTCCCCATATGTCTTCTCAACCATATTAACTACCTGTGCTATGACCTTCAATGTCCTTTTGGGTGTTTTGATGAGGACACAGAATATCCTGCTCCCAGTTAATCAATGTTACCCCATCCTGTTTGAATTGATTAAAGGTATAGCTGGGGGATCACTGGCATTTGAGTCTGGCTCTAACTTCTGTGAAGTTCAAACATTACTTCTCTACATGTTACCTCTTCCCAATGACCGCGTGGGTTTCCACCCATGTTTCAAAGATGTACAGGCTCAGGTTAGTAAGTTGTGGGCGCTGAAAACGTGCGGTCACTTACAGGCTTCTTCCGATGCTTCCTTAGACTGTTGTTGTTCGTTGATTCAGATGATACATTTCACTATATGTTTTGATGTACATCTGACAAATAAAACTAATATTTAACCCCTTTGCAAGGGAACTTTAGATTTAAAGTTTAAGGTCTTCTAAGCGGGTGGTGAGGGGAGGAGCCGTTCTAAGGACTGCACTCAGCTGTGTAGCACTGTAGTGGATTCAGTGAGAGTGATACAAGGTGCAGAGGGGTTAGTGATGGTGATATAGGGTGTTGTGCGTTTTGTGAGGGTGATTCAGGGCATTGTGGATTCACTGAGTGTAAAAGACAGTGTGCAGGGTCTCTGAGGGTGATATAGGGTTCATTTAGATGTGTTCAATGATGGGGAGTGCTTTACTTCTGATGGAGTGGGCTGTATTCACTACTTTTTGTAGGATCCAAAAGTAAACCAAGTCTCATTAAACATAGAACATAACAATCTCTCATTTCCCTCTGATACAGCAATCTTACCCTCAGGGCCTCAATTTTGTTCTACAGCTACTGCACATTTGCCAACAAGATGTTGGGTAGAGTGGGCCACATCCCTCTGTGTTTCAGCCTGGCTTGGAGTCCTCCCCTCCTGCCTCGCTTCTAGTCATACCAATGAACTTTCATCCGCTTAAATGTGCCAGAAAGTTAAGTCTGGCAAGTCTTTGATAAGATTATGAAATCATTAACTTGAATTAAAAGTACATTGCATTAAGGGAAATTACATGCTGCATATTGCTCTGAGTATACTTCAAAAGAGCTATACATTTAGAAGTAATGAAGCCCGAAGAATATCGCCATGGTTCACCAGTGGCACATTCTCCCTCAGGTTGTTGCGGAGTTTGTGAGGGTCTAACTTGGTTTTTAAGGGTTGGTGAAGGTGATACAGGGTGTTTGGGGCCAGTGGGTGTGATACTGGGTGTTACCAGGTCACTGAGAGATATACAGGGTGTTGTAGATTCAGTGAATGTGACACTGTGTGTTGTACATTCAGTGAGTGTGTCACAGGATGTTGTAGATTCAATGAGTGTGACACAGGGTGTTGTAGATTCAGTGAGTGTGACATGGTGCTATAGATTCAATGAGACTGTCACAGGGTGTTCCGGATTCAGTGAGTGTGACACAGGGTGTTGTAGATTCAGTGAGTGTGACACGGTGTTGTAGATTCATTGAGGGTGATACAGGGTGTTGTAGATTCAGTGAGTGTGACACAGGGTGTTGTAGATTCAGTGAGGGTGATACAGGGTGTTGTAGATTCAGTGAGTGTGACTCAGGGTGTTGTAGATTCAGTGAGTGTGACACGGTGTTGTAGGTTCAGTGAGGGTGATACAGGGTGTTGTAGATTCAGTGAGTGTGACACAGGGTGTTGTAGATTCAGTGAGGGTGATACAGGGTGTTGTAGAATTCAGTGAGTGTGACACAGGGTGTTGTAGATTCAGTGAGTGTGACACTGGGTGTTGTACATTCAGTGAGTGTGTCACGGTGTTGTAGGTTCAATGAGTGTGGCACAGTGTTGTACATTCAGTGAGTGTGTCACGGTGTTGTAGATTCAGTGGGGGTGACACGGTGTTATAGATTCAGTGAGTGTGGTACAGGGTGTTGTAGATTCAGTGAGGGTGACAGTGTGTTGTAGATTCAGTGATGCTGACAAAGGGTGTTGTAGATTCAGTGAGTGTGACACACCGTATTGTAGGTTCAATGAGCGTGGCACAGTGTTGTAGATTCAGTGAGGGTGTCACAGGGTGTTTTAGATTCGGTGAGGGTCGTACAGGGTATTGTAGATTCAGTGATGGTGATACAGGGTGTTGTAGATTCGGTGAGTGTGATACATGATGTAGATTCACTGAGCATGACACAGGGTGTTGTAGATTCAGTGAGTGTGACACGGTATTGTAGATTCAGTGAAAGTGACATGGTGTTGTAGATTCGGTGAGGTTGTCACAGCGTGTTTTATATTCGGTGGGGGTCGTACTGGGTGTTGTAGATTCAGTGAGTGATGTACAGTTGTAGATTCAGTGAGTGTGACACAGTGTTGTAAATTCAGTGAGGGTGATACAGGGTGTTGTAGATTCAGTGAGTGTGTCACAGGGTGTTGTAGATTCAGTGAATGTGACATGTTGTAGATTGACTTAGTCTGACACGGGGTGTAGATTTAGTGAGGGTGACACAGGTTGTTGTAGATTCAGTGATTGTGTCACAGGGTGTTGTAGATTCAGTGAGCGTGACACTGGGTGTTGTAGATTCAGTGAGCGTGTCACAGTGTGTTGTAGATTCAGGGAGCGTGACAAATGGTGTTAATTCAGTAACGGTGGTACAGGGTGTTGTAGATTCAGTGATGGTGACACAGTGTGTTGTAGATTCGGTGAGTGTGACACATCGTAGATTCACTGAGTCTGACACTGGGTGTAGATTCAGTGAGTGTGACACGGTGTTGTAGATTCAGTGAGGGTGATACAGGGTGTTCTGGATTCAGTGAGTGTGTCACAGGGTGTTGTAGATTCAGTGAGTGTGATACAGGGTGTTGTAGATTCAGTGAGTGTGACACGGGGTGTTGTAGATTCAGTGAGTGTGACAGGGTGTTGTAGATTCAGTGAGTGTGTCACAGGGTGCTGTAGATTCACTGAGTGTGACACAGTGTGTTCTAGCATCAGTGAGCATGACACGGTGTTGTAGATTCAGTGAGTATGACATGGTATTGTAGAGTCAGTGGGTGATACAGGGTGTTGTAGATTCAGTGAGTGTGTCACAGGGTGTTGTAGATTCAGTGAGTGTGACACGGGGTGTTGTAGATTCAATGAGTGTGACATGGTGTTGTAGATTCAGTGAGTATGACACATGGTATTGTAGAGTCAGTGGGTGATACAGGGTGTTGTAGATTCAGTGAGTGACACAGAATGTTGTAGATTCAGTGAGGGTTGTACAGGGTGTTGTAGATTCAGTGAGCATGGTACTCGGTGGTGTAGGTTAAGTGAGTGTGATATAGGTCATTTTAGAATCAGTGAGTGATACAGGGTGTCACAGATTCAGTGAGCATGGTACTCGGTGGTGTAGGTTAAGTGAGGGTGATATAGGCTGTTTTAGATTCAGTGAGTGTGATACTGGGTGTTGCCAGGTCACATAGAGTATTGCAGTGTGTTTGGGGTCAGTGATGGTGACAAAAGCTGTTGTGGGGTTCGTGAGTGTTACGCAGGTTGTTGTGGGGTTTTGGGAGTACTGCAGGGTTTTGCAAGATTTGTGAGGGTGATTTGGAATGCTGCAGGGTTTGTGAAGCTGATTCGTGGTTTTTTTGGGTTTGTGTGTGTGAGACAGCATTTCGTGGGGTTGCTAACTGTGATACAGGGTGTTATGGATTCATAGCTATTGTCGGTGCATCAGTTTGGTTCTAGAGGCCTGGAAAATTTCCATGGTCACTGCTCTTTTCAAGAAGGGAAGGAGGCAGAAGAAAGAAAATTATCGACCAATTCTGACCTCAGTGGTTGGACCGATGTTGGAGTCGATTGTTATGGATGAGTTTCAGGGTACTTGGTGACACATAGCACAATAAGTCAAAATCAGCATGCTTTCCTTAAGGGGAAGCCTTGCCTGCAAATCTGTTGGAATTCTTTGAGGGAAAAGCACGCAAGAAAGACAAGGGAGAATTGGTGGACTTTGTGTTCTTGGATTTTCATAAGGCCTTTGACACATATTAGGCTCCTTTGCAAGATAAGAGTCTATGGTATTATAGCATGCGTAGAGCATTGGCTGATGTGCAGGAGGCAAAGAGTGGGAATAAAGGGAGCCTTTTCTGGTTGGCACTTGGTGACTAGTAGTGTTCCATAATGGTCGGTGCTGGGACCACTTCTTTTTATGTTGTGTTTAGGTGATTTGGATGATGGAATTGTTGACTTTGTGACCAAGATTGCAAACAATCTGTAGATAGGTGGAGGAGTAAGTAGTATTAAGGAAACACTAAGGCTGCTGAAGGACTTAGACAAATTAGGAGAATGGGCAAAGAATTGGCATATGGAATACAGTGTCAGGAAATGTTTGATCATGCACTTTGGAAGAAGGAATAAAGTCAAAGACTATTTTCTAAATGGGGAGAAAATTCAAAAATCTGAGGTGCAAGGGCACTTGGGAGTTCTCATGCAGGATTCCCTAAAAGTTAATTTGCAGGTTGAACAGGTGGTGAGAAGGCAAATGCAATGTTAGCATTCTTTTTGAGAGGATTAGTATATAAAAGCAAGAATGTAATGTTGAGGCACTGTGGGGCCTTGTTTGGGGTACTGTGAGCAGTTTTGAGCCCCTCATCTAAGAAAGATGTGCTGACACATTTGATAAGGGGGTTCAAAGGAAGTTTATGAAAATGATTCTGCAAACTAAAGGCTTATATGAGGAGCAATTAATGGTTCTAAGCCTGTGTTCAGTGGAATTTAGTAGAATGATGGGGGATCTCATTGAAACCTATCAAACATTGAAAGGCCTAGAAAGAGTGGATGTAGAGAGGTCATTTCCTGTCATGGGGGTGTCTTGGAATAGAGGGAGTTTCATTTAGAATGGAGATGAGGAGGAATTTCTTCAGCCAGAGGGAGGTGAATCTGCAGAGTTCGTTGCCACAGGTGTCTGTGGAGGCCAAGTCATTGGGTGTTTTTAAGGTGGAGGTTAATAGATTCTTTTTTTTAATTAATTTTTAATGTGTTTCCACAATGCAACAAAACAAAAAAAGTTAAAAAAGATGTTTATACAGTGCAAAACAAACATATCAAATGTACAGTTGATAACAATTAAGAAAAAGCACCCACAATAGAATCGCATAAAGTTAGTTACTACCCCACCCTCCCACTACCCAACTCCAAGCCAACCTTACGATATATAAAAGAACTTTTTTCACCACAGAGCTGTGTTTATAAAAAGAAGGTAAATTGCCTACTACCTAAACTATAATATGTTTTCATATTAAAAAAGCATAAATCTTAACCGTAAGGAGCTGGAAGTAAGAGATTTAAATGCAAAAGAAAAAAAGGGAGGAATGCGCCCTTAATCTAAATGGGAATTATGAAAATATTCAAGAAAAGGTCCCCACACCTTTTGGAACTTTATGTCAGAATTAAGAAGTGAATAATGAATCTTTTCAAGGTCTAAGCAGGACATAATGTCTCTGAGCCATTGAGCATAAGTGGGTGGGGCAGCATCTCTCCACCTAAGAAGAACTGTACGTCTGGCCAAAAGAGAGGCGAAAGACAATGTACGACACTTAGTCGGTGTCAGATGCATGTCAACTTCTCCCAAAGTACCGAAAAGAGCAATCAGAGGGTTAGGTTCCAAGTAGCAATTAAGTAATGAAATAAAGTTTAAAAAAAAATCTCTCCAGAATTTCTCCAAGCTAGGACAAGTCCAATACATATGAATAAGTGAAGCCTCGCCCTCTTTACACATATCGCAACAGGGACTAATATCAGGATAGAACCATGATAATTTAGTTTTAGATATATGAGCCCTGTGTACCACCTTGAACTGTAAAAGGCAGTAGCGAACACATAGAGAAGTTGAATTAACTGATTTGAGAATTGAATCTCAAACCTGGTCGGACAAAGAAAAATTTAAATCATGCTACCGGGCAGTTTTAATTTTGTCAAAGGGAGCTCACCTCAACATGGTTAACATATCTCGAATAGTAGAAATTAAATCTTTACCCAATGGATTCTTATGTAGAAACAAATCCACAACATTTTTAATGGATACCTCAGGAAAGTTTGGTATTAAAGGGTTGATAAAATGTCAAATTTGGAGATATCTAAAGAAATAAATGTTAGGTAGGTCAAACTTTACAGACAGTTGTTCAAAAGTTGCAAAGCGCTTATCTATAAAAAGATCTTCAAAGCACCTAATGCCCTTTCTTTGCCAGTCTAGAAATGTTAAATCCTGCATAAAAGGCTGAAAAAGATGATTATGTAGAATAAGACTAGAGAGAGAGAAGCCATGAAGCCCATTATGTTTTCTGAACTGAGCCTGTATTTTCAGAATGTGTCTGATAACTGGATTAACAATTGATGTAGGCAAATGGCAAGGAAGCGGTCTTATGAATATGTCGTGTGCTTTGTTGTGGGGCAAGTTTGACACATTATCTCAGTATGTCTGCAAGAAACATGACCACTTGCACTGAATGATTCCTGGGGTTTGGAGTCTGTCATGTTGAACCAAACTGACAGATGAATCTGTGTCTTTCAGATAGAGCCAGTCACTGGCCCTCTGCATGGTGGGACACGCCTAACAATCAAAGGCAGGAACCTGGGCCGCAGGTTCAGTGACATCGCTGGTGGTGTTCGGATTGGTGCCATTGCATGTATCCCGCTGCAGGAAGGTTATGTGGTCTCAGCACAGTATGTAGTTTCACAATTTCCTTTTTCTGCATTCTGTGGAAGAAAATCTGTTGTAATAGTGATATGTAGCTCCACTCTTGCTCCATTGCACAACACAGAATCCTTGCTCACTTGCACAGTGACTGTAAGCAGAAGGTAAATGTCAACTTTGTGTGTTAATGTATTTGTGCATGTGCACATTGTCGTGCATGTGTCGTGGAATCAGAGTAATACAGAATGGAAAAATGCCCTTCAGCTAAACTCATCCGTGCAAACCAGCCCATCTGAGGTAGTCCTTTTTGCTCACATTTGCAGTTTACATCAGTTTTTTCAGAGTCATTTGACAAGGTTCCACACAGTAGGCTTATTCAGAAAGTCAGAAGGAATGGGATCCAGGGAAGTTTGGCCAGCTGGATTCAGAATTGGCTTGCCTGCAGAAGGCAGAGAATTGTGGTGGAGTGAGTACATTTGGATTGGAGGGTTGTGACTAGCAGTGTCCCACAAGGATTGGTTCTGGGACCTCTACTTTCTGTGATTTTTTTTTTTATTAACGACCTGGATGTGGGGGTAGAAGGGTGGGTTGGCAAGTTTGCAGATGACACAAAGGTTGGTGATGTTGTGGATAGTGTAGAGGATTGTTGAAGATTGCAGAGAGACATTGATAGGATGCAGAGGTGGGCTGAGAAGTGGCAGATGGAGTTCAACCTGGAGAAGTGTGAGGTGGTACACTTTGGAAGGACAAACTCCAAGGCAGAGTACAAAGTAAATGGCAGGATACTTGGAAGTGTGGAGGAGCAGAGGGATCTGGGGGTACATGTCCACAGATCCCTGGAAGTTGCCTCACAGGTAGACAGGGCGGTTAAGAAAGCTTATGGGGTGTTAGCTTTCATAAGTCAAGGGATAGAGTTTAAGAGTCATGAGGTAATGATGCAGCTCTATAAAACTCTGGTTAGGCCACACTTGGAGTGCTGTGTCCAGTTCTGGTCACCTCACTATAGGAATGATGTGGAAGCATTGGAAAGGGTACAGAGGAGATTTACCAGGATGCTGCCTGGTTTAGAGAGTATGCATTATGATCAGAGATTAAGGGAGTTAGAGCTTTACTCTTTGGAGAGAAGGAGGACGAGAGGAGACATGATGGAGGTATACAAGATATTAAGGGGAATAGATAGAGTGGACAGCCAGCGCCTCTTTCCCAGGGCACCACTGCTAAGTACAAGAGGACATGGCTTTAAGGTAAGGGGAGGGAAGTTCAAGGGATATATTAAAGTAAGGTTTTTTACTCAGAGAGTGATTGGTGCGTGGAATGCACTGCCTGAGTCAGTGGTGGAGGTAGATACACTACTGAAATTTAAGAGACTACCAGACAGGTATACGGAGGAATTTAAGGTGGAGGCTTCTATGGGAGGCAGGGTTTAAGGGTCAGCACAGCATTGTGGGCCAAAGGGCCTGTACTGTGCTGTACTATTCTATGTTGTATGATTTAGGAGGATGGGTTAAGCTGAAGGTGGAGATGGAAAAAACTGAGTGAGGTGATGATCTTGCTTTGCTGAATCTTTTGTCTTTCAGGATTGTGTGCACAACTGACAGAGCCAACAGAGAGTTCACGGATGTGGTGAGTGTCAGGGTCCAGGAGGAAGCAAGGTCCAGCCAGAGATTCTCTTTTCTTGTAAGTCTCAATTTCATGTGCATTTCTGGTCACTGCTTTGCTGGAAGAATGTGCACCATGTGGAGCTGGAAGAGATCAGTTTAATTAGCCATCGTTGGCTTAATTAGTTTGACATAAGATTGTGGGCTGTTGGGATTGTTTCTGTGCTGGACCATTCTATGGTCTATATTTGTTTAATGATGTGGCGGGTGAGGGAAAGGTTTGCAGGATGCTGCCTGGATTCATCAGTAAAACATTCATCCACCAATACCTCCTGTCTCCTAACCCAAGCCAGGAAAAGTTTAGAGTGATAGTGTAAAGCAACTCAGAGATTGATGGTGTATGACCTGGCCATATTGGTCCATCCAAAATGCATCACCTAACACTTGTCAGGGTTAAATTCTGTCTGCTGTTATCCATTTTACAAACTGGGCAATGTCATCCTGTAATCTATGATTATCCTTCTCACAGCCAACAGCACCACAGATTTTTGTGTCATCTGCAAACCGACTAATCACTCGTTCCTCGTATATTCATATCCATATTATCAACGTTCCTGATGACCTTGGTGCTACTCGAAGAAGTCTGCTGTCCTTTTCCATTCTGCCTTTGCCTGACTTCCAACCCAGCACTACAATGGAGACACTACAATGTCTTTAACATCAGAGTCATTAGAGAAGTGTATTAAATGCTGACTTGGTGTTGCCCTGAATATGAATAAATAAGAAAAAAACACTTTCTGCTCAGTTTTGTGTTTGATATACTTTGGAAACTGACATGTTCAATGTTGGCACATCATTTGGCAAGTTCATTAGGGATATATGAATCTGATATACAAAATGGGCAACACACGAAAATGCTGAAGAAACTCAGCTGGTCAGGCAGTATCTGTATCGTGTGTGTTCATGTATTGTGTATTGGCACACAAGTTGAGGGCCACACAGGTAGGCGTTACAAATGTACATTCGTGTGTTGTGTTAATGGATGTCAAGTGTGTGCATGTTATGTACATAAGCTTTTGCATGTATGTTGTGGAGATACAAGTTTTGGCTGAGACCAATGTCTGGTTACAATGGGATTTTACCTTGTGACTCTGATGATGCAGTACTTGGAAAAGCCTATACAGTCATGGATTAACCTTTCCACGCTGCTGGCCACTCTGTTGAATATTTGCAAGTTTGGTTTCCATCTATCTACCGCAGATTTTCATCTGCTGAACTTGTGTTTTTCCTGACTAGGTTCCTGAGGTCACCAAGGTAGTTCCTGATCAGGGGCCCAAAGCTGGAGGAACCCAAGTCATCATCAGAGGCAAAAACCTACACATTGGGTCTATGGTCAGGGTCATTGTCAATGGCTCCAAGGACTGTACCAATATAAAGTAAGTCTCATGGCAGCAGCTTCAGTGGATGGGTTTTGTCATTCACTTACTTGTCCAGCACAGACTATATTTGAAAGATGGCATTGTCATATGCAACCAGGAAGCTGCATTTGGCTATACAGTTTAGATTAACCTTCCTTGAGATCCAATGATATCACTCTTTCTCAGACAGAACTCTGTTTTGAGTATTTCATCTCTGGTTTAAAACAATTTCAGGTTGAGTCCTTCACCAACTGTACTCAGCTGTCCAGAAATAAACAAGTCCGTGGCAGGTCTGTTCTCTTCAGATCTCCTCAGCTGATGACCATATCCAACCTCTGGAAGTTTGCTCTCCAGCATCAGCTAACCAGGTTTCTTAGCTGTGTTGGTTCTCTCATACCCAGCAGAAAGATAACCTTGCTTATCTACTACCAGGATCTCCACTCCTCTGCCAGAAACTCCACTCCCTACTACTCACGTCCCCTAAGTGACATTAGCTTTCTGTAACTTGAGGACTCCTACCTGCCACCAGGATTTTCTCATTTCCCTTCCCTCGGCTTTGTCTCTCACCACTTCTAGTTGAAACCTTACTTCCCCTCCCCCCACCCCCCCCCCATGATCTTTCACTTGTCAGTATCTTTTCCCCACCCGGACACTCTGTTCCTTCAGGACGTTCCTCCCCCCCTCCCTCCTGCCAGCCAGGAGTCAACCTCCCTTGCATGGATCATCTGACCCCATTAGCCAGGACCTTTTATCTGCCCATCTTACCAAGACTTTTTCTTAGCTATCCTATCTAGTTCCTAGTCTTTGTCAGATTCAGCTTTTGCCAAATGCCTTGAATCTTTCTACATTTTTCACCAAATAAATCCTCAGTGGATTTATCTTAGTTGACCAGAAACCTCTGGTCAAAAGTCTCTTCTAGTCCTCTACCAAGGAAGTCCATTTTTGTCAGAGCTGTGTCTGTCAAGAAGATGAATGCAGAAAATCTACTGGAAAAGGGAAGAGAACTGTCTGCTGATGTCCTGGCTGATGTTACAGAGTGTGTTGGTGTAGCAGTGATGTTAAAGGCCTGGTAATTCAGAAGCCTGAATAATACCAGAGAAAGACCAGTTCAAATCCCACTGTAATTGCTGTGAAATGTATATTCTGTTAAAACTTGCTTTAAGTTAATAATAGTGACCACAAAAATCCTAGATTGTTTTAAAATTGCACTTTGTTCACTAATGTCCATTTAGTAAAGAACTCTACTGTCTATAATCAGTCTGGTGTGTATGTAACTCCATACCCAACAACATTATCTAGAATGATCACTCAGTTCACAGAATGGACAATGTACACTCAGTGGCCTTTTCAATAGGTACCCCCTGTACCTAATAAAGTGGTCACTGGGTGTATGCTCGTGGTCTTCTGCTGCTGTAGATTAACCATTTCGAGGTTCGATGTGCTGTGTATTAAGAGATGCTCTTCTGAGCACCATTGTGGTAATATGTGGTTATTCGAGTTACTGTCAGCTTGAACCATTCCGGTCACCTCTGATCTCTTTCATTAACAGGGTGCTTTTACCCACAGAACTGCTGCCCACTGGATGTTCTTTTTGTTTATCACACCGTTCTCTGTGAACTCTGGAGACTCTTAGACCATAAGACATAGGAGCAGAATTAGGCCATCTGGCCCATTCAATCATGACTGATCCTTTTATCTATCTCCTCCTCAACCCCAGTTCCCAGCCTTCTCTCCATAACCTTCGATGTCATGTCCTATCAAGAACCCATCAATCTCTGTCTTAAGTACACCCAGCAACTTCACCTCCACAGCTGCATGTGGCAACAAATTCCAGATTTTCACCACCCTTTGGCTAAAGAAATTTCTCCACAATTAAACAATCTTGAATCTCGAAGTTCGCTCCCCTTCACTTTATGTTCCGCTTTAGACTTCTCCTTACCTTTATCTTTTATCAAGCTAGATCTTATGGAGTCATATATTTGTCCAGTTGGTAAGAGAGAGGTCTTACCAACTCTTTGCATTTGCTTGTAGTAGGTCCTTATCGTTCTTTGCCATGCCTATCCAAGTATCTAATAAAGCCTCTAGTCCTCTCAAAATTGATGCTAACATTGCATTTGCCTTTCTCACCAGCAACTCAACCTGTAAGTTAACCTTTAGGAAATCCTATATGAGGATTCCCAAGTCATTTTGCCTCTCAAATTTTTGTATTTTCACTCCCTTTAGAAAATAATCTATCTATGCTGTTATTCTTTCTTCCGAAGTGCATGACTGTAAACTTCCCGACACTGTAGTCTATCTGACACTCCTTTGACCATTCTAATGCAAGTCCTTCTGAAGCCTCCCTGCTTCCTCAACACTACTTACCTGTCCACCTATCTTTGTATTGTCTGCAAAGCCATCAATTCCGTCATTCAAATCAGTGACATACAAAATTTTTTAAAAAAGCAGTCCCAACACTGACCATTACAGAACACCACTAGTCACTGGCAGCCAATCAGAAAAGGCTCCCTTGATTCCACTCTATGCCTCCTGCCAATCAGCTAATGCTCTATCCATGCTAGTATCTTTCCTGTAATACCTTGGCTTCTTTTCTTACTATGCAGCCTCATGTGAAGCACCTTGTTAAAGATCTTTTTAAAATCTAAGTACACAACATCCACCAATTCTCCTTTGTCTATCCTGCTTGTGATTTCTTCAAAGGATTCCAACAGATTTATCAGGCAAGATTTTTCCTTAAGGAAACAATGCTGACTTTGCCCCATTTTATCATGTGCCTCCAATCGACTCCAACATCTTCCCAATCATTAAGGTCAGACTAACTGCCCTATAATATCCTTTATTCTGCCTCCCTCCCTTCATGAAGAGTGAAGTGACATTTACAATTTCCCAGTCTTCTGAAACCATGCTAGAACCTAGTGATTCCTGAAAAATCATTACTAATGCCTCCACAATATCTTCACATACTTCTTAAAGAATCTTGGCGTGCAGTCCACCTGGTCCAGGTGACTTATCTGTCTTCAGACCTTTCAGTTTCCCATGCACCTCTTCTTAGCAATAGCAACTGCATTCACTCTGCCCAGCTCTCTTCAACTTCCAGCATACTGCCAATGTCTTCAACAGTGAAGACTGATGCAAAGTACTTACTCAGTTCATCCGCCATTTCCGCGTCCCCCATTACCACCTCTTACGTTGTTTTCCCGTGGTCAATTATCTACGCTCACCTCTCTTTTACTGTTTATATATCTAAAAAAACTTTGGATATCCTCTTTGATATTATTGGCTAGCTTACCTTCAAACTTCATCTTTTCTCTCCTTATGGCTTTTTTTAGTTGCCTTCTGTTGGTTTTTAAAAGCTTTCCAATTCTTGTGTTGGCGTTGACTTTCCTTGTCAGCCACAGTTGCAGTATCGTGCCTTTAGAATATTGCTATTTCTTTGGAATGTATATATCCTGTACCTTCCGAATTGCACGCAGAAACTCCAGATATTTCTGCTCTGCTGTCATTCAATTGGTGTGCCCTTCCAATCAACTTTCACCAGCTCCTCTCTCATGGCTCTGAAACTCTTTTATTCCACTGTAATATCAATACATTTGACTTTAGCTCCTCTCTCTCAAATTGCAGGGTGAAATAAATCACTGCATCCTAAGGGTTCCTTTGCCTTAAACTTTGGTTCAATTCTGATTTATTGCACAACCCTCAATCCTGAATAGCTGATCCCCACCCATGTAAGCTCAACCACAAGCTGCTTTAAAAAGCCATCTCATAGGCATTCTAAAAATTCTCTCTTACGATCCAAAATCAGTAGCAACGTGATTTTCACAATCTGCTTAGCTATTGAAATCCCCCATGACTATTGCAGCTTTTTCCCTTCTTACATGTCATTTCTATCACCCATCATAATTTGTAGCTCACATTCTGGTTACTGTTCAGGGGCCTGAACATAAACTCCCATCAGGGTATTTTTACCCTTGCAGTTTCTTAACTCCAACCTGATTCGACATCTTTCTGTCCCATGTCACCTCTTTCTAAGGATTTTATTTCATTTTTTACCAACAGGGCCATGACACTCCCTCCGCCTACCCGTCTGTTGTTTCGATACAATGTGTATCCTTGGATGTTGAGCTCCCAACTATAGTTTTTGTTACGGCTCAGTGATGCCCACAATGCCATACCTGCTAATCCCTGACTCTGCTACAAGATCATCTACCTTATTCCATATGTTGAATGCATTGAAATATAACACTTCCAGTGTTGTATTCATCATCCTTGTCAATTTTGTTCCCGTTATACTGCAATTCATTCCACTGACTGCAATTTTGCCCCATCATTTGCATGTCCTTCCTGACAGTCTCACTACACACTGCATCTACTTGTATACCAACTGCCCATTGTCACGTACACGCAACCCTGTAAGAGTATCAGCAGCAATAGAACACACCTGGAGTCTGGTTTTTGCTGCTAACAAAACACTATTAGTAACTACATACTATAGTAATTTAAACCAGGTAAATCAAGAGTTAACGGTGTTATGCATATTTACTATAGTGTAAATAAAGTTCCCAAACTTATTCAAGCTCAGGTGGCAAGAGTTACGGTCTTATGATGGTATGTAAGAAAAGTTCAGATCAGATGCACGGGATTGAAGTGAGAGAGAGATACTTATAAGCAGGTGTTGTCGATCCTCCTCGTTGTCCTCCAAATCTTCCAAGTCAGCCAAACGTGACCAATTTAAGACAACATGAGCGAATCTGCTGGAAATAAATAAAAACAAATGCACAAAATGCTGGCAGAACTCAGCAGGCCAGACAGCATCTATGGGAGGAGGTAGTGACGATGTTTTGGGCCGAAACCCTTCATCAGGAGTGAAGTAACATGGGATAGTCAGGGGGGGATAAGAAGTGGGGGGAGGGATGAAGTAGAGAGCTGGGAAGTGATAGGCTGAAGGGAAATGGGCTAGGGGGAAGGTGGAGAATAAAAGAGAAAGAAAGGTAGGGCTGGGGGGAGATTATAGTGAGGGGGGAAAAAGAGAGAAAGAGAACCAGACTAAAATTATAGATAAGGATGGGGTAAGGTGGGGCAGGGGTATCAACGGAGGTCTGTGAGTTGAATGTTCATGCTGGCAGGTAGGAGGCTACCTAGGCGGGAAATAAAGTGTTGCTCCATCAACCTGCGTGTGGCCTCATCTTGACGGTAGAGGAGGCCATGGACAGACATATCAGAGTGGGAGTGGTCTGTGGAATTGAAGTGTGTTGCCACAGGGAGATCCTGCCACTGCTGGAGGACTGCGCGCTGGTGTTCGGCGAAACGGTCTCCCAGTCTGCGGCGGGTCTCCCCAATTTAAGAGCGTCATCTTCAAGTGATAATTTACCAACCCAGGCAAGGGTTAGACACACTGGTAGATTCCATACAGTTGCCCTTTCCACGAACTAATAGTCAAGGATCGATTCCTCTTAATTGATCCTCAGCCCCACCCTTTGTGGGTATTTAAAAGTTCAGTGGCAATTTCTGCCACCAGCTTTCGTGTGTCTGCGTGTCCTGTGAAACAAGCAGTACTGATCGTTTAAATATCATTGAGCTGAACACCAGCTGTCCATCCTGTAGTGTCTCTCTCTCTCTCTCTTTCTCACTGTCTCACTCCCACTCTCTCTCACTCTCACACTCACACAGTTCTTAAAGGCAGTCCATAATGATTTTAATGTAAGATTCCATCACACCTCCTTCCTTTCAGGAAAAATTTTGATCAATAAGCAAAAATTTTTTATCTACAGATTACAAAGCGTAAACCAATACATATGTAAGTACCAGGTAACACGTTACAGAAGCGTACACAGACTTTAACTTAACACCTGGACATTCAATCTGCTATAATGTTGTCAGTACCATTCACCTGTTTTATTTCCATGTCATATTCCTGCAAGATCAGTTCAATAACCATCTATTCTTATCCTTCATCTTATTCAGAAACACTAATGGATTTTGATCAGTGTCAATCCCAAGTGGTTTCTGCGCAGGACAAATGTAGACATCAAAATGTTGTAAGGCCAAAATGAGTGATAATAACTCTTTTTCAACAGTGGAATAATTCTTCTGATGCTCATTAAATTTCTTAGAAAAGTAAGCTACAGGATGTTCAATATCACTATCACTCTTTTGCAACAATACTACTATGGCAGCTTCGTCACTGGCATCTGCAGCTATAGAAAATGGCTTTGTAAAATCAGGTGCTTTGAGCACAGGTTGATAACATAGAATAGTTTTCAGTCGTTCAAATGCCGCTTGACAAGACTCATTCCAAACAAACCTTCCACTTTTTTTTAGTAGGTTCATCAGGGGAAGAGCAATATCCACAAAGTTTTTACAAAACTTATGGTAGTACCCAACCATTCCCAAAAACCTTCTCAGAGATTTCTTGCCCATTGGAACAGGAACCCCAGTGATGGCCTGAACCTTGTCTCGAACAGGAGCCAATTGTCTTTGGGCTACTACGTAGCCAAGATAAGTAATAGTGGCATGGCCAAATTCACTTTTAGAGAGGTTAACAGTAAGGTTGGCCTGTCAAACAGCTTCTCTACTGCTGAGATATGCTCTTCCCACGTGTCACTCCATACAACCGAATCATCAATATAAGCTTCTGTATATTCTAATCCAGAATCACAGAATTAATCATCCTTTGGAATGTCCCTGGAGCATTTTTCATTCCAAAGGGTAAAACATTATACTCATACAATCCAGTGGGTGTTATAAATGCAGAAATTTCTCTGGCCCTCTCTGTTAAGGGTACACACCAGTATCCTTTCAACAAGTCAATCTTCGTAAGGAATTTAGCCTCCCCAACCTTATCAATACAGTCATCCACCCTAGGAATAGGGTGAGCATCTGTCTTTGTCACTGTATTTACTTTTCTGTAATTAGTACAGAACTCATGCTGCCACCAGGCTTTGGCACGATAACGCAGGGCTAAGCCCAATCAGATGTAGGTGGCTTAATGATACCATTTTTCAGTATGTATTCAATTTCTTGTTCAACCAATTTTTTCTAAATTCATTCTGTAAGGGTGCTGCTTAACTGAGTCAGCTTGACCTACAATTGAGTCATGCATGGCAGCTGTACATTGTTTTGGTACATCGGGGAACAAATTCTCATACTTAAAAATTAGTACCTTCAATTGTTGTTGCTACTCAGGCTCCAAAAGTTTTACTTTATCGTCAATGTTTCCCAAAATAACAGAATTCATCAGCCTGGTAGAAACCATATTCAGCTTGTTAAAATTATCTGGTACAGTCAGCTCTCCTTATCTGCAGGTTCCGCATGTGTGGATTCAACCAACCGCGGATCGGGAAAACCCAAAAGTTCTCTCTCCAGCACTCGTTATTTGAGCATGTACAGACTATTTTTTCTTGTCATTATTCCCTAAACAATACAGTATAACAACTATTTACATAGCATTTACATTGTATTAGATACTATAATAGACAATAGGTGCAGGAGTAGGCCATTCGGCCCTTCTAGCCAGCACCACCATTCACTGTGATCATGGCTGATCATACACAATCAGTACCCCGTTCCTGCCCTCTCCCCATATCCCTTGACCCCGCTATCTATAAGAGCTCTATCTAACTCTCTTTTGAATGCATCCAGAGACTTGGCCTCCACTGCCTTCTGGGGCAGAGATAAGTAATCTAGAGATGATTTAAAAGTACAGGCAGTCCCCGGGTTATGAACAAGTTCCATTCCTGAGTCTGTCTTTAAGTCGGATTTGAAGTTGGAACAGGAACAGGTATTACTTAGCGTCAATTAGTCAAACGTTTGTGTCAGTATATAGTATACATTTTACCTTTCTACGCATATAAAACACTTAAGAAACGTATATATTTCAATAATTAAACCACTGCGTTGGTTAGTAATAATTGTAGCTTTCATCAGGGCAGGGCCTTTCACATGCTCCATTAAAATTGTTCCGATAGTTGACCGACTGTAGCCTAACACTTTTCCAATGACTGATGGCATTTCACCTCTTTCCGATCATTTTACTACTTCCACTTTATTTTCAATCGTGATCAGGAACACTGCGGATTCAGAGCTGTGCCGCCGGGTCCTAAGGTCCACCGCACTGAGACAGGTTAAATAAGGGATCTGAGCATCCACGTTTTTTGGTATCCGCGGAGGATTGGTTCCGGAACCAATCCCCCGCGGATAAGGAGGGCCGACTGTACCACGTTCCCAGTCTCCATGGCCCCATTTGTTTTCATAACAATACCCACAGGTGCTGTCTCTGAACCATGATAAAGCTTTAGCATATTGACATGAACCACTTGAGTGGCCTTCCTACGATTTGGTGTTCCAATAATATAGTTCAGAGAGTCAATTTTCTTAATTATCTGGTATGGTCCACTAAACTTTGCTTGGAGGGGGTTGGTCAAAACTGGAAACAGGACCTTAACCTTATCTCCTACATGATAAATCTGTTCCCACACTTGTTGATCATAACAGAGCTTCATCCTCTTCTGAGAACTCTGCAAATTCTGCTTTGTGAGGTCTCAAACCTTGTGAAGTCTATCTTTGAATTCCAAAAGATAACTCAATACACCAACTTGTACCTCCCCATCGGACTACTGTTCCTTGAGCAGGGTCAAAGGTCCCCCACTCTGTGACCAAATATAATTTCAAAAGGGCTAAACCCCAAGGATTCTTGGATCGAATCTCTTACAGCAAACAAAAGCACACCCTCATCCCAGTCTTTCCCATTCTCAATATAATATTTCCTAAACATAGTCTTAAGGGTAGAATGAAATCTTTCTAATGCTCCTTGGGATTCTGGATGATATGTAGATGATACAATTTGTTTAGCTGCCAGGGCACAAACTATCTCTTGGAATACCCCTAAGGTAAAGTTACTGCCTTGATCAGATTGAATCTCTTTGGGCAGACCAACCATAGTAAAAAAACTTGATGAGAGCTTTCACTACAGTTTTAGCCTTAATGTTTCTGAGAGGAATCACTTCAGGGAACCTAGACACAGCACACATAATGGTTAATAAATACTGATGGCCAGCAGCAGTCTTTGGCAATGAGCCTACACAATCCATTATGATTCTGGAAAAAGGTTCACCAAAATCAGGTATTGGCCGAAGTGGGACTACTGGGTTGGCCTGATTAGGTTTCCCCACAACTTAGCAAGTGTGACAGGCTCTGCAAAAAGTCACAGTATCTTTCCTTACATTAGGCCAGTAGAATTCTTTCATAATCCAGCTCACTGTCTTATTCACTCCAAAATGTCTACCTAAAGGCATATTATGAGCCACGTTTGAATTTCAGCCCTGTAAACTTTCGAGACCACAACTTGGTGTACAATGGCCCAATCCTCATTTACAGGTACATTGGTGGTCTCCACTTCCTTATTAACACCCCGCCTTTAAGATAATAGCCCATTGACTCCCTCTGAACCTCCTCCTCGGAGAGACCTGTTTCTTTTAAAGCCACGATCTCAGGATCTGGTTTTGTTCCACTGTAAATTCTTCCCTGGCCAAAGATAAACCTTTCTCATCAGCCTTGCTACTCAAATCCTGTTGGAACACGGTCGTTAGAAAAGTCTCTGATAAATCATCATGATCTGAACCCCTATTTTGGCTATCATGGGCATCAAAACCCCCCTGTCCAGAACTACCTATGTCAGCAGACTTTTTAGTCATGCTGCAGGTTACTGTGCGTGCGGGGTAAATATCAGTATCCATGTGTGAGTCATTAGTAACAGGCTTGCTTGTTAGCTGTACTGCTGGATAAACATCACCACCTGCAAGGTCATTCCCCAATAGCACATTAACATTCATTGGTAATTCAGATTGTACCCCTATCTTGACAGGTCCTGATAACAATCCACAATTCAAAATCACCTTATGCAAAGGCACGGACACTGTCCTCTTTCCAATACCTTTAACAATATTTACTTCATCAGTTTTTGTCTTGGCACCAAATTTCAACACTGTCCAATATCAGTGACTAAAAAGCCCCAGTATCTCGCCAGATCCTCACTGGGACTGGGGTTGACCCCTCCTTTATGGACACAAACCCATCTGAGACAAACTGATCGAATCCCTCCTGAGCTCAGTCAGATCTCCCCCTTCCTTAGCGGTATCTCAATCATCTGAACACAAGCATTTAGGGTTACCTCCTTTTCTTTTTCTTTTCCCTTCTTCAGAGCAAAACAATTTGATGCCACGTGACCGGGCTTCTTACAAAAGTGACAAGTCGTACTGGAAAATTTTCCCTTTGACTGTTTCCCTTCATCGCTACTTTTGTCACTAGTCCCCAGCTTACTTGCTGGTTTAGCCTGCGGGTTATCCTTGCTATTCTTTTGGTAGCCCTTATTCGGAAAAAAATTAACCTTATGGGTTAAGGCAAACTCGTCTGCTAACTTAGCAGACTCTGGCAGGGTCGCAGCCTCTTTTTTATTTAGGTACATCCTTATGTCAGCAGGGACGCAGTTTTTAAGTTCTTCAATTAAAATCAACTCCCTCAAGTTGTTAATATCCTCATTTGCCCCTTTTGAGGTACACCAACGATTGAAGTACACACGTTTCTCAAAGGCAAACTCCACATAAGTTTGGTTCCCAGACTTCCTCAGATCCCTGAACTTTTGTCTGTACACTTCCAGAACCAACTCGTAAACCTTAAGCACAGCGTCTTTCACTGTGTTATAATCAGTTGCCTCTTCAAGTGTCAGAGCAGAATACGCTTGCTGAGCCTCCCCTTTAATTGCACTTTGTAACAAAACAGCCCACTGGTCCCTTGGCCATTTCGAATATTGGGCCACTTTTTCAAAATGCAGGAAGTACTTATAAACTTCTGCTTCATCAAATGGAGGTACCAACTTACTTTCTCGACTGACACTAAACCTATCACCAAGGACTGGCATATGACCTCCTTGCTGCCATCCCTCCCACTTGAACTTTCTCTGTTTTTCCGCCTCTTCTCTCTGTTTTTCTGCCTCTCTAGCCTCGAGCTGTTTTGGTTGAAACTCATGTTGTCTTTGCCTGTCATCTGCCTCCATCCTGAATTTTTCTACCTGAAGCTGAAGCTCAGCCTCAGTAGGTTTACCTTCATCAAACATTTCCAACACATCGTCATTAAACTTTCCCTTGATTAAGGTTGAGGGGGGACTTGATAGAGGTGTTTAAAATTATGAGGGGGATAGATAGAGTTGACATGGATAGGCTTTTTCCACTGAGAGTAGGGGAGATTCAAACAAGAGGACATGAGTTGAGAGTTGGGGGCAAAAGCTTAAGGGTAACACGAGGGGGAATTTCTTTACTCAGAGAGTGGTAGCTGTGTGGAACGAGCTTCCGGTAGAAGTGGTAGAGGCAGGTTCGGTATTGTCATTTAAAGCAAAATTGTATAGGTATATGGACAGGAAAGGAATGGAGGGTTATGGGCTGAATGCGGGGCAGTGGGACTAGGTGAGAGTAAGCGTTTGGCACGGACTAGAAGGGCAGAGATGGCCCTTGTTACATGGTTATAAAATGCTGTGCTATTAATGTCTTCATCTGAGCCTTCCTCATTTTAGTGTTCACCTTCAGCTTTAATTTTTGAGCAATCTCCCACAGCATAACCCTCTTAGCATCATCCAATGTTTCAGGGGTTGGTTCTGCTAGAAACTTACCAACCTCAACCTCCATTGCTGCTGATTTCCCACTCAAACAAATCAAAAGGGATCTTCCCCAATCAGATCGACCATTAATCAATCAATTAAGCCCCAACAATTTTTAAATGGCTCCAAACAATTTGTTCATATCCCTGATGAGCCCCCAATCTATGTCACGTACACGCAACCCTGTAAAAGTATCAGCAGCAATGGAACACACCTGGAGTCTGGTTTTGCTGTTAACAAAACACTATTTTATTAGTGACTATGTAATATAGTAACTTAAACCAGGTAAATCAAGAGTTAATGACGTTATGCATATTTAAGTGTAAATAAAGTTCCCAAACTTATTCAAGCTCAGGTGGCAAGAGTTACACTCTTACGATGGTATGTAAGAAAAGTTCAGTTCAGATGCACGGGATTAAAGTGAGAGAGAGAGAGATACTTGTAATCTGAATAAACAGGTGTCGTCGATCCTCCTCTTTGTCCACCAAATCTTCCAAGTCAGCCAAATGTGGCCAACTTAAGAGTGCCATCTTCAAGTGATAATTCACCAACCCAGGCCATGGATTAGACACACAGGTAGATTACATAGTGTCACCCTTTTCACGCACTAATAGTCACAGATCGATTCTTCTTAATCGATCCTCAGCCCCACCCTTTGTGGGTACTTAAAAATTCAGTAGCAATTTCCGCCACCAGCCTTCACGTGTCTGCATGTCCTGTGAAACAAGCAGTAATGTTCGTTTAAATATCATTGAGCTGAACACCAGCTGTCCGGCATGTAGCTCCTCCCTCTTTCTCTCACTCTCGCTCTCTATGTAACAAGCTGCTTGTGCTGTCTCTCTCTGTCTTACAGACATGGTTCTTAAAGGCACAGTTCATAATGATTAACATTTAAGATTCCATCACACCATCCTCAGCTCTAGCATTTAGTTTCACACCCCCTGCCAAATTAGTTTCAATTCTCCCCAACAGTTTGAACAAACCTGCGCGTAAGGATATTGGTTCCCCTCGGGGTTCAGGTGTAACCCGTCCCTCTTGTACGGTCATACCTTCACCAGAAGAGATCCCAATGATCGAGAAATCTGATACCCTACCCGCTGCACCAGTTCCTCAGCCATGCATTCATCTGCCAAATCATCATATTCTTACCTTCACTGGCACATGGCACAGGAAGTAATCCAGAATTACTATCCTAGATCTCCTGCTTTTCAGCTTTCTACCTAGCTCTCTAAATTCTCTCTTCAGGACCTCTCCTCTTTTCCTACTCGTGTCATTGGTGCCAATGTGTAGCAAGACTTCTGGCTGCTCACCCTCCCCCTTTAGAATGCTGTGGACCTGATCCAATACATCCCTGACCCTGGAACCTGGGAGGCAACATTCCATTCGAGTGGCTCTATCTCGTGTCTACTCCTCTAATTATGGAACCCTAATCATTATTATAATCCTCTTCTCCCCCCTTCCATTCTGAGCCACAGTGCCAGAGACCTGATCAATGTGGCTTTCCTCTAGTAGGGTCAATACCCACCAAACAGTATCCAAAATGGTATACTTATCATTAAGGGGATCAGCCACAGGGGTACTGTGTAGTGGTTGGCCGTTTCCTTTCCCTCTCCTGACAGACACAAAGGTTCCTGCCTCTTTCAACTGGGAGGCTGGAGGTCTAAAAGTATTCCCACATCTCACACAAAGAACACAACACAGCCCCGGGAGCCATTCTCACTGCTCTAACTATACACTAATAAATGAAGAATGAAAATCCCAGAATAAGCAGTTTCTGAGACACTCAAACAACCTTGTCTGATATCAATCTTTTCATGGTAAAAGTCACTTTGCTCACATTTCTTCATGTTTAGTCTGAACAACTGAACCTGTTGACCGTGCCTGCATGTTTTTATTCATTGAGTTGTTGCCACATGATTGGCTGATAAGAAATTTGCATTAAAGAGCAGGTGTCCCTAATAAAGTGGCAGCTGTGTGTACATTGATCTTGTTCGTAATGCCCAGATCCTGAAATCTGAACAAATTTTTAAAAATTTCCCAGTGAACAGTTTGTGGGTTGTGGTTATACATGGTTGTGGTGGCCATCGCTTCTGTATTTCATTTGGAATTACAGTTCAGAAGGATATCATTGGCATAAAGTGCTTTGGGATATACTGAGACCATTAAAGGCATTATATAAATGCAAACTTTTCCTTTCACAGACAGACTGAGTATGAGCTTGTCTGTGTAATGCCAGCCATAAATATCGCTGAGACTGCCAGTTCCATCTGTGTCCAGTTTGAGAACAAAGACTGCATCAGCAAGAACATGACCTTCAAGTATCGGGAGAATCCAATAATAGACAGCATTAGCCCAAACACCAGCTATGTCAGGTAAGATAAATCTGAATGAAGACGGACATCTCCATATTTAACGTAAAAGTAAAAAAAAAGCTGCAGATACTGGAAATCTAAAATAATAACAAGTCTGGCAGTGTCTATGGAAATGGAAACAGAAAACTTCATAGGTTCAAGAGCCTTCTTCAGAACTGGTAAAAGGAGAAGACAAGATGGTTTCAACTTGTAGTGAATGTGGGGGAGGACGGATATGACAAATGGTCATCTGTAATTGGGTAAGGCTCGGACTGGTGAGGATAAGATGTAGATGTTAATGGGCACAGTTAGAGAAAAATGGGGAATGATAATATCTATGAAATTAAACATAACTAAAGAATGAGAATGCAAAGAACAAGACTCAAACTCTGCAAATCTCTACTGATAGAGACTGATTTAATATATTAAAAAAACCAAGAGTGCCAGACTGAGTAAAATATTCTATAATTTCAGACTTTTCCTGTCTGTACAAAAATTGATGAGGTCTTCTGTCAGCCATCCGTCTGAGACATTGGCTCTCCATTAGTACAGCCTGACCTGTTGGAGTATATCTGGCAGCCCTACATTTTGTAACTTCATGTTCCTTTGTTTGCATTCCCATTATTTAGCTGCACTCATTTCATAGCTTTTATCTTTATTTGGATTTTCCCCCACAATTACTCCATTATCTTTCTGGCCAGATGACCTCATTTAAAGTTTTCTCCCACCTTAACCTCCATCTCATCCTATTACAGATATTCTGTTTGTCCTGTCCATCCTTCTTTCACCTTTGAACAGCTTAAATCCAATTTGTTATTAGTCTTTCCCAGTTCAGATAGTCTTTAACCTCAAACTTTGCTCTTTCCCACATAATGCTGCTCCTCACCTTCTGTTTTTATTTAACTTATAAGGCACTCTTCATTCAATACCTCTGATTAAGCTGACTGTTCCTCTACTTGAGTGCTTGGGAGGAGAAATTATGCTATTTGTCATTTCTCAGGTTCCAGAAAGACCTTCTCTGAATTCCATGGTTTATTTATCTATGGGTGGAGAACTTCCTCCTCAGATATGAATGGATTATCACGTGGCCTTAGGCTGTTAAATTTGGTTTTGGACCTCCCCACCATTAGGAACACGACCTGCATTTAGCTAGTCTGGTCCTTTTACTCTGAGTTCCCTTCTCATTCTTTCAAACTACACCAGGTACAAGCCCACTTGTCCAAGTTTCTTCATGCATTAATTCTGCCATCCCAATTAGAAGCCTAATGATAGGATAATGTGGGGAAGAAGATGGGGTTTTATTCTCTATCTATCCCATGGGCACCTGCTCCATTGGGGTGAAGAGTGGGGTGCAGATGCTTATGCTGTCTAATTTCAGTGCAGTCCTGCCAGAGTGCTCCCATGATGACTGAAGAATGAATTCCAGGACTTAGACCCAGTAATGCCGAAGAAGTGATGATATATTTCCAGGTTACAATGTTGTACGCCATGGAGAGGAATAAAGAAAAATACTGAGAGCAGGAGTTGTATAGTCCTTGAAAGTGAGTCTGTAGGTTGTGGAGTCAGAAGAGTGTTGAGGTGAATGAAGTTATCCATGCCTGATGGTTGTAGGGTAATAACTATTTGTGAACCTGGTTGTGTGGGACCGAAGGCTTTTGTATTTCCTGCCCGATGGTAACAGCAAGAAGAACGTGGCCCTGATGGTGGAGGTCCTTGATGATGGATACTACTTTCTTGTGGCACTGCTCCTTGAAATGGGGAGGACTTTTTCTGTGATGGACTAAGCTATATCCACCAATTTTAGTGGGATTTTCCATTGAATGCCAAGGGTAGATGGTTAAGTTCTCCCTTACAGGAGTTGGTTATTGCCTGGCACTTCTGTGATATGACTGTTACATGCCACTTATCAACCCAAGCATTACTGCTGTGTGGGGTTGCTTTCTTGACTGAAGAGCTGTGCATGGGATTGAGCATTGCACAGTACTCGATGAACAGTCATGGAACTGAATTCATGGTAATTAGCTAGGGTGAATTTGTCCTATAGAACATCCAGAGATAGTTGGGTAGGTGCCAGTGTTGTGTCTGCACCTTGGACATAATCAGATCAGCAAAACTCTTATCTGTGATGCACTCAGCATCCCGGATGAATCTCAGAACAACCACATCATGCTCTAGTTCCTTAATGTGGTCAGTCTGCAGCTGGGTGCTCTTCCTACAAGGAAATACACAAGAGCACTCCCAAACCAGCGTCCAAGCTGCTCTTATACGTTTCTCTGTTTAGCTTCCTCTCACCAAAACCTCTTCGACAAAAACCTCAGCACTTATATTTAACTATGCCACTTAACAGCTTACACACAGCCACTGTCACTCCAACGTTGTCACTCGCTGATGGGGGCTGCCTCTGTCTTTGAAGTCACTGAGCACATTGACCAACTTTAACTACCATTACTGAGGATGGGGATGTTCTTGGAGCTTTTTCTTCCTTTACTTGTTTTATTATCTGCAGTTATTAGATTAGATCTGCCACTGAATGTAGCGGAAATAAAGCACTCTGATCTGATCCAGTCACTGAGAGATCACTGAGCATACTGTTCCTACTGTTCAGCCATCTGAATTCCCATTTTGTATTTTCACTGGGTGGGCACCTCATCATTCTCAGACCCACTTAATGCTGCTCCCAGCATGCCCCTGGGAACATCTCACTGAACCAGGGCTGATAACAGTATAGGTAAAGTGAGGACATTTGCCAGGACATTTCTGTGCTGATGTCCACGTGGTTCCAGTTTGAGTTGTTAGATCTGTTGTGAGATTAACTCAATTAACATGATTGTAGTACCACATAACACAATCAAGTGTGTTGAGGATGGAACTATGCATCCATGAGTACTGTAATAATCACTTTTACCAAAGTTGAAATGAATAAGGGTAGACAGGCATCTCCCACGGATAGATCGGTGAAGAGGGCTTATCAATCCTGTTGCTTCACTCACTGCCTGCCACAGACCTTCGGGAATTAACTAATTCAGTCAGCAGTGGTGCTACCGGCCACTCTTGGTGATGGACATTGAGATTCCCACTCAGCGGTGCACTCTAATCTTGTTACTTTCACTGCTTCTTCAAGTGTTGGTCAACAGGGAGGAGCACTGGATCACCAGCTGAGTGAGGATGGGAGGTGGATTCCTCACCTGTGTTTATAGAATCAATGACAATCTGTAATAAGCAGGTTTCAGAATCCAAATCTAGTTTATTATCATTGGTATATAGTATGTGGTGAAACATGTTGTTTTGCAGATTTGTATTATGTTAACATTACTATTAATTACAATAAGAAATATAAACTAAGTAAGTGGAGGAAAAAAAACAGCAAAAAGTGATATAGAGTTCATAGGTTCATGGTCTGTTTAGAAATTTGATGGTGGAGGGAGGAAGCTGTTCGTAAAACATTGAAACTATATCTTCAGGCTCCTGTACTTTCTCCCCGATGGCATTATTGAGAAGAGGGTATGTCTTGGATGGTGACTATCCTTAATGATGGATGCTGCTTTCTTGAGACATTGGTATTTGAAGATATCCTCCATGATGGTTAGGCCAGTGCCATGATGAAGCTGTTATTGTTACTAGAGTACCAGGTATACCTCAGTACAGGTCTGTAACATGATTATAACTGTATAATGACCTCCTCCTTTCTCTGCAGTGGTGGACGGAACATCACAGTGAAAGGCCAGCGATTCAGTTTGATACAGATTGCCATCATGGTAGTCAAAAACACTGCAAGGGCTGAATCGGTGAGCGTCTCATTTTGGTTAAAAATGAATTTCACACAAACTTGTCTTGCATGGATTTTTCACTTTACTGCGATAGGCACTGATATGAAAATGAAGTGTTTGCACAACCTAAACTCTGTGCTTTTAATAGTTCAGGCTATTAATATGTTTGATTGAGTGGTTTTGTGTCCAAAGGACCTGTACAGATTTCAATGTTTAAAAATGATTTTATCAGTTTAAACCTCAAAGGCTTTGTTTTGGAGGACTATTCATATAGAGTCAGAGCACTACAGCACAGAAACAGGTGCTTCATTCCATCTAGTCCATGCCAGCCTGGTTTTCTGTCTAGTCCCATCTACCTGCATGTACTATAGCCATCCATAGTACATCCTTCTGTATGTTTTTAATGGATGAGGTGGATGCATCCAAAGTTGTGGTGGAATGCTCCACAGATTGGCTAATGACCAATGTATCCCACATCACAGCTTATTGTCTTTGCAGCTGTTCTCCTTCAACTGTTCAATTTTCCATCCATGTTATAGTCATGGAGTCGTACAGCACAGAAACAACTCTTCAGCGCAACCGGACCATACCAACAAAGATGCCTATTTATGTTGATCTTACTTACCCATGTTTGGCTATCCATGTTCCTGGCCAATTACTTTTTAAATATTGTTAATGCACCTGCCTCAACCACTTCTTCCTGGCATCTCATTCCATATACTGACCACTCTCAGGGTGGTAAAGTTGTCCTCAGGTTCCTATTAAATCTCTTAAACCTCTGCCCTCTAGTTCTTCATTCCCTAGACCTGGGAAAAAGACTGTACCCATTGACCCTATGTTTACCCTTCATAATTTTATGCACCTCTAAAAGGCACCCCTCATTCTCCAGAGCTCTGATGAAAGAAATCCTAAACTTCTCAACCTCTCTCCATAATTTAATCCCTTCAATCCTGGAAATATTCTTGTAAATCTGTTCTACACTCTTTGCAGTTTAATATCATATCTCCTATAGCAGATCAACCAAAACTGAACACAATATTCTAAGTGCAGCCTCACCAATATATGTACAAGTGTACCTTACCCCTCCCCCCCAGCTTCTCCAGTGAATCCCCTCACTGATGAAATTCAGCAAGCAACAGCCATCTTCACAACCCTATCTACCTGTACGTGGTACCCTGAAGCTGTACAAGTACATGGTTCGCTTTCAGGGAACTACTAGCTCTCTCTGTTCTTTCTTACTGGTTATGTAAGTGTAAAGACTCTAGATTTTCCTTTTAACAAGACAGATTTTCTTTGTTTTTCAGAGATGCTTCATTATGAACGATACTGTTCTTATCTGCCCGTCTCCCACCTATTCAGTTTCCACAGTGAATGTTTATTTCTATATCAATGGGATACTTTATCAAGAACCTGGAACCTATTCACAAAGTGGTACAGGATTCTCGATGGAATATTTCAGTGACCCACAGTTCTCCCGCAAGGAAAAATTTATTAAACACCACAAGGGAGAGCCCCTCACTGTGGTGATTGAGGTAAGTGACCAATGCAATCTGGACTCGACACATTCCAACTTTGTTGAAAACAAACTTTTTTTTAGCAGTCTTCTGCATGTGAAGATTGACAATTTCATCCTCGTTCACCAGCTACATTGCTAGCCACATCTACCCCTCTGCATCACTTTCTCCTTTACCCAGGGATCACTCCTGTTTTACCCATCCTCTTGCACCTTCCCATATAACTGTAGGAGTTATAGATCCTGTCCATTCACCTCTTCCCTCACCACCATCCAGGGCCCTATATAGCTCTTTCAGGTGAGACAGAGATTCACATGCACCTCTTCCAACCTTGTCCATTGTACTTGAGGACGTCAATGTGTCCTCTTCTACATCAGCGAGACCAAGTGCAGACCACATGACCATTTTATAGAGCGCCTGCACTGACTGCATGGACTATCTTGAGCTTCCAGTTGCTTGCCATTTCAGCAGACCGCCTCATTTCCACACTGACCTATCAGTCCTCAGCCACCTTTATTGCCGTTATGAAACCAAGTGCATAGGACCTCAACACCTCATACAAGGGTCTGTCTACAACCCTATGATATGGACATTGAAGCACTAGTAACCCACATCTCCTATGTTCTTTCCTCACTCCTACTGGTGCACCAAGGTTCTCTCTTCCTTTCTTTACCCTTTCCATCTCTCCCATCCTCTAACCTCCAGTAACTCGTTTCACTACACTTCTCCACTTGGTTCTGTCTCCTCATCACCCACACCTATTAATTGGGGTTCTTCTCCCTTAGTCTGCTGATCATATTCTCTCCCTTTACCTGTCTCCATCTGTCCATTTCTCTCTCATTTTGTTGCACATCACCTTCCATCTTTGCCTCTGTGTCTGTCCTACCTCTACCACCTTCCCCAAATTAAAATATGGCCCCATCTGCCCTTTTATCCTTAGCTGTTTCTACTGAAGAACATATATCTTTGAGAAATAAGAAGGGGATGACCACATTGTTGATATTGAACTACAAACTCCCAAAGAGTCAACAGGTATCAAGGGAACAAAAATGCAAGGAGGTTATGGAGAGTTGCAAGAATAATAGGATTGTCATTGTAGAGAATTTTAACTTTACTAACTTAACTAATTTTAAGTTTACTAACTAGACTGGGGCTGCTATAATGTTAAGGGTTTAGATGTTAAGAATTTGTTAATTGTGTCCAGGAATGTTTCCTCAGAAAATATATAGAGGGCCTTTCTAGGGCGGAAACAAAGCTCAAACTGCTCTTGGGTAATAGGGACAAGCAAGTGACTAAGGTGACAGTGAGGAGTACTTTCAGACCAGTGACTATAATTCTATTACTTTTAAGTTATTTATGCAAAGGGACAGAACTGGTTAGACAGGTTCAAGTTCTGAAATGGGCCAAGGCAAATTTTGACAGGAGTTTGCAAAGGTTGATTGATGTAGGTTGCTTGTGGGCAAAGGGATCTCTGGTATGTGGGAAGCTTTTAAAGGTGAGTTAGTGAGAGATGTTCCTGTTAGAGTGCAGGGGAAGATTGATAGGAGAGAGGAAACCCTGAATGAATAGGGATAGTTTCTCCTTTCATTTAACTTCTCAAAGTGGGACACCTCATACTTGCCTGGATTAAACTACATCTGTAACTGATCTATATCCTGCTCCGTATTCTTTGATAGTCCTTCACATTGTCCAGAAGTCCACTACTCTTGATGTCATCTACAAACTTGCCAATCCACCCATCTACATTTTTAACCAAATCATTGATAAGTAACAGAGGTTCTGCCAGAATCTTTCATCCTTACTCCCTGTCTTCTATGGGCAAGTCAATTCTGATTTGCAATTAAGTCTGGAGATAATGCATTTTTATCTTAAGCATCAGCCTACCATGAGTGACCTTATCAGATGCCTTACTGAAGTCCATGTAGGTAACACCCTCTGCCTTGCCCTCATTTTGCACCTTTGTCACCTATTCAGAGAACTCAAGTCAAGTTGCACAGTCATGGTGACTGTCCCTGATCATTGTCCTGGGAACCCCAGAGAGAGTGACTTCCTATCACTGATCACAATTCAGGAATCACAGAATTAGAGAACCATGAGATCTGTCCTTTCCTTGCTCTGTCTCCTCATTGAGAGAAGACGGAGAGAGGGAAGAATGAGTGGACATGCTCACATTACGAACCGCTTTCTCTCTTCACGTTCTGTCTGCCTTCTGTCCCCTCATGCTCTCCTCCCTTGTTTAGAAATGTCGCAGCTATGATCACTCCTTAGGAACTTATTAGGAAATGCCTCTCATTAGGAACTTTCTCCTTTCACAGAAAACACCAGACAACTTCAACTTGGCTCCTGAGGAATATAAAGTGATGATTGGCCCTTTTCCATGTGACATCTACATTGTTAAAGGAAAGATCCATTGTACCATGAACGTCTCAATCAACTCTGATGAACGTCAGTTGCCTGTCGTGGTAAGTAATAGGAAGTTGTTTGATCAACTGTAAAGCCACAACTGGAGACATGCACAAACCTTTGAACACGGGCAACTGCTCGACTGGGAGGGAAGCTGGTGGATGGGGGTGGGAGGGGTTTGAACCTGTACACTGCACTGTGTGGGTTATTGGAGGTGAATACAGAGTTGCCCTCCCAGCACAGACTTTGGGTTCATAGCAAAGAAAGGAGACTGAACAGTTTTATAAATGCAAGAGATTCTGCTGATGCTGGAAATCCTGAGCAACTCACAAAACCTGAACCCGAGGGGGACCAATATTCTTGTAGGCAGGTTTGTTAGAGCTGTTGGGGAGGGTTTAAACTAATTTGGCAGGGCGGTAGGAACTGGAACGAAGGGACTCAGGGTAAGACAGATGGTATAAAGGCAAAGGTACCATGTAGTCAGACTGTCAGGAAGGGCAGGCAGATGATAGGGCAAAATTACAGTCAGTGGGGTGAGTATCAGTGCATTAGGGATAAAAAAAAAGGTAGCAAATACAAAGTTTTATATCTCAATGCACGGAGTATAAGAAATTAAGTGTATGATCTTGTACTATAACAGGTTATCAGGTGTGATGTTATGGCCATCACTGAATCATAGCTAAAGGATGGTTATAGTTGGGAGCTGAATATCCAAGGTTACACTTTGTATCGGAGAGACAGGAAGGTAGGCAGAAGGGGTGATGTGGCTCCGCTGGTAAAGAATGGCATCAAATTGGTAGAAAAATATTACACAGGATCGGAAGATGTTGAATCCTTGTGGGTTGAGTTAAGAAATTGCAAAGGTAAAAGGACCCTGATGGCTGTTATATACAGGCGTCCCAACAATAGCTGGGATGTGGACCACAGATTACAACAGGAAACATAAAAGGCGTGTCAAAAGGGCAATGTTATGATAGTCTTGGGAGATTTCAACATGCAGGTCGATTGGGAACATCAGGTTGGTAATAGATCTCAAGAGAGTGAGTTTGATGAATGCCTACAAGATGGATTTTTAGAGTAGTTCAGCCTACTAGAGGATCAGCTGTAGTGGATTGAGTGCTATGTATGAACCAGAGGGGATTAGGGAGCTTAAGGTAAAAGAGCCCTTAGGAGCTAGTGATCACAGTATGAATGAGATCAACTTGAAATTTGATAAGCAGAAAGTAAAATCTGATGTAGCAGTATTTCAGTAGGGTAAAGGAAATTACTGTGGTATTAGAGAGGAGTTGGCTAAAGTAAACTGGAAAGAGATGCTGGCAGAGCAGGCAGGTTCTGAATGAAGTAGCTGGAGAGATTGCGGAGGCATTAACAATGACCTTTCAAGAATCGATAGATTCTTGCTTTGTGCCGGATGACAGGAAAATTGCCAATGTTACTCCGCTATTTAAGAAGGGTGGGAGGCAGCAGAAAGGAAACTATAGACATGTTAGCCTGACATCAGTAGTTGGGAAGTTGTTGGAATCGATTGTTAGGGATGAGATTACAGACTACCTGAAGGCACATGACAAGGTAGGACAAAACTAACATGGTTTCCTGAAAGGAAAATCCTGCCTGACTAACGTACTGCAATATTTTTTTAAAGGAAATTACAAGTAGGGTAGACAGTGGATGTGGTGTACTCGGATTTTCAGAAGGCCTTTGACAAGCTGCCGTACATGAGACTGCTCAGCAAGATGAGAGCCTGTGGAATTACAGGGAAGTTACTAGCATGGGTGGAGCATTGGTAGATCAGCAGAAATCAGAGATTGGGAATAAAAGGATCCTATTCTGGCTGCCGGTTACCAGTGGAGTTCCACAGGACCGGTGTTGGGACATGAATCATTGATGTATGTCAATGATTTGGACTATAGGATTAATGGATTTGTGGCTAAATTTGATAATGATGCAAAGATAGGTGGAGGAGTGGGTAGTATTGAGGAAGCAGAGACTTAGATAGTTTAGGGGAATGGGCAAAGAAGTGGCAAATGAAATACAATGTTGGAAAGTTTATGGTTATGCACTTTGGTGGAAGAAATAAATGGGCAGACAATTACTTAGATGGGAAGAGAATTCAAAATGCAGAAACAAAGGGACTTGGGAGTCGTTGTGCAGGATACTCTAAAGGTTAACCTCTAGGTTGAGTCGGTGGTGAAGAAGGCAAATGCAATGTTGGAATTCATTTCTGGAGGTGTAGAATATAAGAGCAAGGATGTGATGTTGAGGCTGTATAAGACACTCATGAGACCACACTTGGAGTATTGTGTGCAGTTTTGGCTCCTTATTTTAGAAAGGATATACTGACATTAGGGTTCAGAGAAGATTCACGAGAATGATTCCAGGAATGAAAGGGTTACCATATGAGGAACATTTGGCTGTGTTCCCTGGAGTTCAGGAGAATGAGGGGGATCTCTTAAAGCATTCAGAATGTTAAAAGACCTGAACAGATTAGATATGGCAAAGTTATTTGCCATGGTAGGAGAGTCTAGGACAAGAGGGCATGACTTCAGGATTGAAGGACGTCCATTTAGAACAGAGATGCAGAGAAATTACTTCATTCAGAGGGTGGTAAATCTGTGGAATTTGTTGCCATGAGCGGCAGTGGAGGCCAAGTCATTGGGTGTATTTAAGGCAGAGGTAGGTAGGTTCTTGATTATCCAGGGCATCAAATGATATGGGGAGAAGGCAGGGGAGTGACTGGAAGAATTGGATCAGCCCATGATTGAATGGGCTGAATGGCCTGCTTCTGCTCCTATATGAGGAAGGGCAGGATGGATGTATTCCAAAAACAGAAATACTCCAATGGCAAAATAGTACAACCATGGCTGACAAGGGAAGTCAAAGCTAATGTTAAAACAAAAGAGAGGGCATACAACAAAGCAAAAGTTAGTGAGAAGATAGGGAATTGAGAAGCTTTTTAAAAGAACTACAGTGAGCAACTAAAAGAATCATTAGAAGGAAAAGATGAAATAAGAAAGCAAGCTAGTAAACAATATTGAAGTGGATAGTAAAAGCTTTTTCAAGTATGTAAAAAATAAAAATAAAATAAAAAAATAAAAAAGGGGGGGAAGAAAAGGATCAGCCATGATTGAATGCCAGAGCAGACTCGATGGGCCAAATAGCCTAATTCTACTCCAATGTCTTATGAGTTTATGGTCTAAAATGGTGGAGGAACTCTGCAGGTCAGGCAGCATCCATAGAGAACAATAAAGAGTCAGTGTTTTGGGCCAAGATCCTTCTTCAGGACTGAAAATGAAGGGGGACGAAGTCAGAGTAAGAAAGTGAGAGTGTGGGCAAAGGAAGGAAAATGAGCTGGAAGGTGTTAGGTGAAGCCAGATGACAGGGAAACCAGGTAGGTGGGGGAATGGATATGAAGTGTGAAGCTTTGTGGTGAGGGGGAGCCTCTAAGGTTCAGGGCTTTGGCCACTTGGAAAAATCGTTGGAGGTTGGCGTTGTGATCCGGCCAGTCGTGACCACAGATGGTGATGTTATCCAGATAGGGAAATGTGGTCTTCAGTTGGCACTGGTCCACCATCCGGTCCATTTCCCTCTGGAAGACCGAGACACCATTGGTGACACCGAATGGGACGCGCAGTAAGTGATAGAGCCTGCCGCCCGCCTCAAAGGCGGTGTGGGGCGGTCCTCTGAGCGGATAGGGATCTGGTGACAAGCCCTCCTTTTTAGTGATGGGCTAAAAAGATATGGGGTTGAAGAAGAAGGAATCTGATAGGAGACCATCGCAGAAAGAGGAGGAGGAGGGACACTCCGGGGGCGGTGATAAACAGGTGAGGAGAAAAGCATGGGTGAGAGGGAGACAGAATGGGGAATGGAAAAGGAGCAAAGGAGTTGTGAGAAATTACCTGTAGACAAACTGAGCAATTTTCCCAGCATCATTGGCATGAATCATATAGTTTACATAGAAGGCTTTCCTTTCTCTAGTCCCTATGGACTCTTTAAAAACAAATTCCCGTGTTCTTTTTCACTCACATTCTGAATTTATCCTCAGTTCCCTGGAACTGCCTGTATCCTTTCTCTGTCTAGATGGTTGGTGACATATGCTCCAAATGAACACAACCAGAGTCTCACTGGTTGTGAGAGAGACCAATGAGATCAGTGGCACAACTGGATTCTGGCTTGGGATCGTGGTTGTGGGATGGGAACAGTGTCCTGGGTTGCAGTCGTGAGTGGTTGGGTAGGTATCCAGGGTGGGGATTACATGCAAACTGGAGTGACACGAATGCTCCAGATTCATAGTCATACAGCAGAGAAATAGGCCCTTTGACCTATGTCATGTCAATGCTGACCATGAACTACAGTCGTGCAGATTCAACCAACCGCGGATTGGGAAAACCCGGAAGTTCTCTCTCCAGCACTCGTTGTTTGAGCATGTACAGACTTTTTTTCTTGTCATTATTCCCTAAACAATACAGTATAACAACTATTTACATAGCATTTACATTGTATTAGGTATTATAAGTACGTAATCTAGAAATGACTTAAAAGTACAGGCAGTCCCTGGGTTAAGAATGAATTCCGTTCCTGAGTCCATCTTTAAGTCGGATTTGAAGTTGGAACAGGTACATCCGGTATTATTTAGCATTAGTTAGTCAAACATTTTTCTTAGTATATAGTATATATTTTACCTTTCTGTGCATATAAAACACTTAAGAAACATACGTATTTCAATAATTAAACCACTGCGTTGCTTAGTAATAATTGTAGCTTTCATCGGGGCAGAGCCTTTCACATGCTCCATTAAAATTGTACAAATTGTTGGGAAAAGCCTAATGCTTTTCCAATGACCAATGGCGTTTCACCTCTTTCTGATCGCTTTATTATTTCCACTTTATTTCCAATCGTGATCGTGATTATTTTTGTGAACAGAAACACTGCAGATTCAGAGCTCGGCTGCCAGGTCCTAATCTCCACTGTACTGAGACAGGTTAAATGAAGTCCGGGGTTCTTCTGGGTCCTAAAGACCACCGCACTGATCCAGGTTAAATAAGGGACTTGAGCATCCGCGTTTTTTGTTATCCACGGGGGGGGGGGTCTCAGAACCAATCCCCCGCGGATATGGAGGGCCAACTGTACCTGTTTATACAATTCCCATTCTCCAGCCGTTGTTCCATAGCTTCCTAGATCTTTGTGATTCAGTTTTTCATTTGAATACTTCTTTAATTCTGGGGGAATCTCTGGCTTCATGAACCCCTCCGGTCACATGTTACTGATAACAGCCATGCGGTGTGTGGATAATGTTCTCTCCGATCCCCCCTCTAAACTTACACACCCTGGTTTTGCAGCCCCTCTGCCATGGGAAAGTGTTTCTTGCTGTCTACCTTATCTATCCTCATCATAATTTTGTACACTTCTATCACATCCTGGCTTGGCCTTCTCTACTCCAAGGAAAACAAACCCAGCACATTCAGTTTCTCCTCATAACTGTAATGTTCCATCCCGGGGAGCGTCCTGCCTGAGTCCTTCCATTATTTCTGTTTTTGCTTCACTATCCTGATTAATCTCTGAATCCTCTCAGTGTATTGTTCCTATACTGTGGTGACCAGAACTGTACTCAGCTGAGGCCTAACCAAAATTTTATAACCACTCTTATTCTATGTTTGACTAATGAAAGCAAGTGTTCTTCAGCAAATCATCTGCTATCTTCATGGATTTTCAGAATTTGTCCACCAAGATCCCTCTTCAATACTCCATGAGGTCCTACTATTCGTGGTGTATATCTTGCAGTTTTAGACCTGCCAAAGTGCATCACCTGCACATATCAGGATTAAACACTATCTGCAATGCTCCACCCAGTTTACCAGCTGATCGACATCACGCTATAACCTAAGATTGTCCCACTATCAGCAGCTCCACAAACTTTCCTGTCGTCTGTTATAGCTAACGTTTTTAGAAAATCACATATAGTGGGCCTTCCTTTTGGAATTTTCTTTTCTCTTTGGAATTCCAGTCACTAGTGCATGTGGTGCACACCTCATGACTTGAAAGGCTGGAGCAGCAAGCCCTGCTTGATCAGTCACTTGTTGCTGTGAGCTGGGCGTCCCCCATGTTCCCATCTCAGTACACGTTGGATTTGTGTGTGATTCCTTGTTGTTTTTATTCATATGCTTTGTGGCTGTTTCTCAAAGTGTTCTCCTTTATTGCTAGTTCCCAGTGCCCTATTCTCTACTTGTCCTTTGTACGCTCTGATCTAGATGCAGGTGGGAAACTACAATGTGACAATTGCAATGGTGCAGCTGGGAGAGAGTGAGACTAGAGTTGTGATATCGATCGTGGTCTGCCTGTTACTGCTGCTGGCTTGTGGCATCGGTAAGAAGTTCACTTGTCTCGTTTGTTGACATGTCCTCAGTGAAAGTGCTAGAAGGTGATAATTTCAGCTGGGCTTGTTTTGTGCACATCATAGAACTAATGCTCTGACATCAATAGACAAGGCTGGAAGCACTCTGCAGGCCCAGACAGGTCTGCAAAGAGAATCTGACATTGAAACTTGGTCCAGCTCACTTACCTCCCACTCTTTCCTTACTTCCAACACTCACCTCCCCTCCTCTCCTCTCTCACTTCTACCATCACTGCCTTTGTCACACTGATCTCCTTACTCCCACTCTGCTTTCTCCTTCAATCCCACTTCCCTCTCCTCCCTCTATCCCTCCCAGCTCCCCCACTCATTCCCACCTCCCTCTCTGTCTTCACACCTACCTCCATCTTCCTCCTCACCCCTAGCTTCCCTCCTTCCTCATTGCCCCCCCACGCTCATCCAATAACCCTTCCATCCTCACTTTCTTTCCAGAACTGGTTTATAAGCCTCCTCAGTCTCTTTTGTTTCTTCCTCTGTTCTGGAAATAATCCTGGGTTGGGTGAAGGCATCTGTCCGTGACTGGTAGAGAGCCCATGGGAATGGTTCAGACTACTCACCTTCACCTTAAACTGTTCCTGTTTGTGGAGAACTTTCATGGCTGTGGGGAGGGGTGAGGGAGTGATCCCAGCCACACTGTACAGGGCCTGTGGGCTGAATGGCTTCCTCCCTTCAGTAACCATTCTGTGTTTTCTAGCTTTGGTCATTTTCTGCACAAAGAGTCGACGAGCAGAACGATATTGGCAGAAGACCCTGATTCAGATGGAGGAGATGGAGGCTCAGATCAGGGAGGAGATTCGGAAAGGTATGGGACTTAGCTGTGGCCACAGCATTTCCAGGGAACAGTAAACTGTGATGTGTACCCATTCTAGATGATATGTTAGTTTGGCATAGCAACAAAGCAGCAATCTTCAATCAGAATGTTAAACTCAAGAGGCATTTTATCACTTCAGTTGTTCAACAGGACTCTATAAGCTAAAACATAATTTCCAATTTCATTGTATATAATAATAGACAGAAGCAAAATAGGATACTGCCCGGTGTGGTAATCTGCCTTAAATATCTTTTTAATTCGACTGTTCAACAACTGAAGTTGTAGGTTTATTGGCTAGTATACCCTTGGTATAACGTGGATGCCTTTGGGTTCAGGGAAGGGTTTGTGGTCGTATGTGATGACAAATAGGTTACAGGGATGTAAGTTGAGAAATGAGATTGAGGGGACTGCTTTGAGAGCCAGTTTGGACAATGGACCCCTTTCTATGCTATGAAAATAATTTAAGAACTATGGAAGTATTTCTAGATTCTTTTGGAAAGCAAGTCTCCACCAGACTGCAGTGAAGATTGAACAACTGTTAGGGCTGAGGTGTGGCATTGCAGTGAAGAAAATTGAGAAGCGGTTAGGCTAATGACACAGCCTTGCCTGGCCCCAGTCTCACATGGGAATGGTGTTTGTGATGGACCCATTGGTTGGACTCATTAGATGGTATTTTTAGAATGGACGCATTTCAGAGGATGTTCCATAATTTCTCTTAGTTGATGGATTCAGAAGTTTTTCTAACATCAAAAGAGGCAGTGTCCGGTGGCTGGTGTTGCTCCCTACATGTATCTCAGAGTAGATGCACAGCACAGACCACGTCTGCGAGGTGGATGAAATGCACAGCACAGTTGGGGAAGTTGGTCTTTGGTCCCTTGTTGGAGGCTTGAGAGAAGGGTCCTGTCAATAAGATGCAATGTGACAGACTACAGGAAGGACCCCTTGCCTCCCTTTAGTTATCACCATAGATGCCTCCTATTATGAATGCAGCCATCATTAGGGCATCTCAGATGGTCCAGCGTGTTTCCTCCTTTCAAGGCATGGTAAATGGTAGGGCATTGAAGAATGCAGTAGAACAGAGTGATCTAGGAATAATGGTGCATAGTTCCCTGAAGGTGGAATCTCATGTGGATAGGGTGGTGAAGAAAGCTTTTGGTATGCTGGCCTTTATAAATCAGAGCATTGAGTATAGGAGTTGGGATGTAATGTTAAAATTGTACAAGGCATTGGTAAGGCCGAATTTGGAGTATTGTGTACAGTTCTGGTCACCAAATTATAGGAAAGATATCAACAAAATAGAGAGAGTACAGAGAAGATTTACTAGAATGTTACCTGGGCTTCAGCACCTAAATTACAGGAAAAGGTTGAACAAGTTAGGTCTTTATTCTTTGGAGTGTAGAAGGTTGAGGGGAGACTTGATAGAGGTATTTAAAATTATGAGGGGGAAAGATCGAGTTGACGTGGATAGGCTTTTTCCATTGAGAGTAGGGGAGATTCAAACAAGAGGACATGAGTTGAGAGTTAGGGGGCAAAAGTTTAAGGGTAACACGAGGGGGAATTTCTTTACTCAGAGAGTGGTGGCTGTGTGGAACGAGCTTCCAGTAGAAGTGGTAGAGGCAGGTTCAGTATTGTCATTTAAATTAAAATTGGATAGGTATATGGATAGGAAATGAATGGAGGGTTATGGGCTGAGTGTGGGCCAGTGGGACTGGGTGAGTGTAAGTGTCGGCACGGACTAGAAGGGCCAAGATGGCCTGTTTCCGTGCTGTAATTGTTATATGGTTATATGGTTAAGGCATGGTAAATGTGGTCATGCATTTGTGTCTGGCAGGTATCTGTACTTCAGCCAGAGCTTGGGTTTACCCTGGAGCCCTGTGTGATCAGCTATGCATGGCTACTTCCTCTTAAAGGTTTCAAATGTACATTTAATGTCAGAGAAATGATATATCCTGAAATGAAACTATATACATCCTGAAATTTTTTCTTCTCAACTATCCACAAAAACAGAGGAGTGCCTCAAAGAATGAACAACAAATGTTCAAACCCCAAAGCACCCCCCTCAGCTCCCCCTCCCACACAAAGACTACTCATTCACCCAGTAATTTGGCATACCAAAAGCTCTGTCTCTCCCTAATAAGGGAAAAAGAGGTGTCCCCGTTTCACAGTGAGAGGGGAGACATAACGATGTTAAAAGTCTATTGCATCGCTTTTTCTGTGCCCAAAGATCTCGGATCTCTGGGCACACAGCCAGCAGCCAGCTCACTGCTTACGATCTTCCGTCTCCCATGACACACCAGACGGCGGTACTGACCTTGACTCTGCCCGCCTCCAGTGCCACAAAATCCCAGAACCCTGAAGTCGTGCTAGTCTTCTAGACCGCGTCCCTTGGGATATCGAATAGCAGCCAGTCGTGTGGGTCCCATTCCCGCAAAGAACCAAAGTCAGGGTCTTCAAAGGAACCCCGAAAAGGAAAAATAGAGATAGCAAAGATAGAAAAAGAGCTGTTTCCAAAGATGCAAGCAAAGGAGTCGCAGTTAGGCACCATCGTCCTCTTAAGCTCCACCCTCACTTTAGTCAAAGACTGAGACTCTGTGTCTCCTTTCAGAGTCACCAACCTTCTAAGTTTGTTTCTAATGTTTTTTTAAAGGAGAACTGTTAAGTTCTTCTTAGCAGGATGGGTGATTGGGTGAACACAAAAGAATTTGCATGTAAACAACCTGGTGAATTGGTTTATTGTTGTCACATGTACTGAGCTATAGTGAAATCGTGTTTTGCATGCCATCCATATAGATAATGTTGTTGCAACATTGCCCTGGGGTAATATGAGGAAATCAATAACAGTATGCAGAACAGTGTTGCAGTAATGAGAAAGTGCAGTGCAGGCAGGTGATAGGATGCAAAGCCAGAACAAGGTCAGAAAGAAATACACACAAAGTGCTGGAAGAACTCAGCAGGCTAGGCAACATCTATGGAAAACAGTACAGTTGAAGTTTCTGGTGTGGAGGAACAAAGACATGCCAAATTTCTTTAGCCTTCTGTGGAAATCAAGGTGTTTGTGAGCTTTCTTGGCTATAGTGTCTAAATGTTTTGACTGTAGAAGCTACAACATAGAACAACATGACATGGTACAGGCCATTTGGCCCATGATGTTTGCCGGCCTTTTAACTCTGAGATCAATCTAACCCTTCCACATAGCCCTCCATTTTTCTATCATCCTTTGAGTGCCTTTCTAAGAATATCTTAAATATTCCTAATATGTATGGCTCTATCACCACCCCGGCAATGCATTCTATGTACCCACCACTCTGCATTTCAAAAAAATTCCTCTGATAACCCCTGTACTCTCCTGCAATCACCTTAGAATAACACCCTTTTGTATGAGCCACTGGCTGTTCACTCATATCTATGTCTCTTATTTTGTGCACCTCTATCAAGTCACACCTCATCCCCCTTTTCTCCAAAGAGAAAAGCCCTAGCTCACTCAACCTAACCTCATTAGACATGCTCTTTAATCCAGGCAGCGTCCTGGTAAATCTCCCTGCACCTTCTCTAAAGCTTCATTTAACTTCCTATACTGAGGCGACCAGATCTGAACATAGTCCTACAAGTGTTCCGGGTAGCATTTAGCACAATCACTTTAGCACAAAGATTATTGTGTTTGATTCCCACTGCTATCTGTAAAGAGTTTGTACATTCTCTGTATAACTGCGTAACCCTCAGGTTCTGTCAGCTGCCTAAGTCTAGGGAAGACAATCTCTCACCCCGCCAAACACATGAGATTGAGGTGTAAACTCACCCAAAACCCCCTGTTCGCATGGATGTTGCATGATTTGTTACCCTGTTACAAACCAGTACCATGAAATAACAGACAGTGCACCATATACAATTAAACAATTTAGTTTTATAATTCTTAATTTGAGTGAAGGGTTAGGAAAGAAAGGAAAAGAAATGGGCCCATTTTAATGAAACAGTTGAATGTACACAAGTTGGAGCTCACGGTTTCCCCTTTGCCAATCCTTCATTCGACTTCCCTGGGCTTCGTCAAATCCCGGCCCCACTCCAAATCCACTCCTACGACCTCTCCTCTCCAGCATCTTCTCTGTCCATCTCTCACCGAACAAAAGACCCAGATCACCTCAGTGTCAGGCACACAGCACGAAAACACACTCCCTTCATTGGATGGCTGACATTCCAAAGCACCCATTGTCACTAACCATAACCCAAACACTGCTTCTACAGAAAGACCATTACATTAGCTGTGAAACCCTTCCCAGGGTCTTATACTCTCCCCCACCAAAATTAGTCACGGCCTCGTGACATTGAGATAATTTACCAACCCTTCATACAAAGCACAAAGTCCAACCCAGGTGTAAAAGTCAGTGACTTAGCTCCCCTGGTGCTACATTGGCCAGCCTATCCAGTGGCCACCTGACTGTTTGAGACCTCCTTACCTCCTCATTTACTTCTTCAAGGTTCCGACACTCCTTGGGATATTTCTTTTTAAATCTTTTTATTGATTTTAAGAACATAACATAAGTAAAATATAAGTACAAAAAAACATTTGAGAGTACACAATAGATTCATTAATAATCAATTATATATTATCAATGTAAAAGGTCTCCCAAACTTATAATATTAATATGAAGGATTTAAGACAAAAAGCACAAAAAAAAAACCCCAAAAAAAAGAAAAAAAAAACAATATATAAAAAAAAACTAACATGGGCAATTGTATAATGTTAAGTACACACAGTAGTGCCAATGACTCCGAACCTCCATTTATACAATTCAGGATGGTAGCTATAAGGTTCAGGATCAGACCATTTAACTCACATGAAAATGTTGAATAAATGGTCTCCAAGTTTCCTCAAATTTAACTGAGGAGTTAAAGACCACACTTCTAATTTTTTCTAAACTCAAACAGGAAATGGTTTGAGAGAGCCACTGAAATACAGTTGGAGGATTAATTTCTTTCCAGTTCAATAAAATAGATCTTCTAGCCAATAGTGTAGCAAATGCAATCATTCGCTGAGAAGAAGCAGATAAACACATATTATCTATCATAGGTAGACCAAAAATAGCAGTAAAAGGATGTGGTTGAAGATTAATATTTAAAACTCTTGAAATGATATTAAAAATATCCTTCCAATAGCTTTGTAAACAAGGACAAGACCAAAACATATGAGTCAATGTAGCAATATCAGAATGACATCTATCACAGGTTGGATTAACATAAGAATAAAATCGAGCAATTTTATTTTTAGACATATGGGCTCTGTGTACAACCTTGAATTGTATTAGAGCATGTTTAGCACAAATAGAGGATGAGTTTACCAATAATAAAATTTTTTCCCATTGCTCAGTAGATATAGGGCAATGCAATTCTTCCTGCCATTCCTTCTTAATTTTTTCTGATATATCCGGCTGTATCTTCATAATCATATTGTAAATGATAGCTACTAAACCCTTTTGATAAGGATTAAGAGTTAAAATTCTCTCTGTAATGTCCAGTGGACATTCTTTCGAAAAAGACTTTAATTCATTATATATAAAATTTCTAATTTGTAAGTATCTAAAAAAATGGGTTTTAGGTAAATTGTATTTGTTAGATAACTGTTCAAAGGACATAATGTTATCATCCAAATACAGATCACGAAAACATTTTATACCTTTTGTTTTCCATAGGAAAAAAGCCTGATCTATAGATGATGGCCGAAAGAAGTAATTAGATATTATAGGACTTGACAGTATAAACTTATTCAAGCCAAAAGATTTACGAAATTGAAACCAGATTCGTAATGTATACTTAACTATGGGATTAGTTATCTGTTTATTAATTTTGAGTAACGAAAAAGGAAGTGAAGATCCTAATATTGAGATCAATGAGAAATCTTGCACAGATTTACATTCTAAATTTACCCATTGTGGGCCAGCTACTGTAGTCAATTCTTGTGTCCAAAATATCAAATACCGTATATTAACTGCCCAGTAGTAAAATCTTAGGTTTGGTAAAGCCAAGCCGCCTTCTTTCTTTGACTTCTGTAAATATTTTTTACCTAATCTCGGATTTTTGTTCTGCCACAAATAGGAAGATATTTTAGAGTCAACGGGATATTTCTGGTCTACCTGGTGAGGCCTCCCCTGGTCCATCACCCCTGCCCTCCTGCAACTCGGACCCCTCTGTCCCCTGGTTGAGCCCCACTTCATCTCTTTCAATGTCTCGCTGAAACCCAGTCCGTTCATAGATAGCCCCCCACTCCCCAGATTTCACCTGACTCAGCGTGAGAAGGATTGGGAATCTCTTCCTCAGTCAGTGGGGAGTTAGCAAAAGGCAGCATATACCACAACCCAATTTCCTCATCCTCCGAATCAGTATCCCGCTTGGGCGGGGGCTGGTCTAATCTCTCCTGCTGTTGATTCTTTAGTCATCCCATGTCGCCGCAGAGTCCTCTTACTAGGTGTAGTCTCCAGGTCCGGCTCTGGGTCAACAAAGGCAGAAGGTGGTTCCAATGGAGGATCTTGACAAGCCCATTCCCATCCTCTCAAACTGATACATTTGGCATCTGACTCTCCACTTGGCCAACTTGTGCTTCAAAGGTAGCCCCAAATTCCTTATGAGGGTTCGGTCTCCTGGCATGATTGGGAGAACCTAACCTTTTGATCATACCTCCTCTAATTTCCTTGATTCTGCTTGGGAGCCGTGACCTTGGTTAGTTCACAAGCCTTTTGCCGCTCCCTTCTCATGTCAGACACATACTTCAGATAAGTCTTCGGTGGTAGGTCTTCCTTGTCAGTCCCAAAACAAAGGTCAGTGGGCAACCTCGCCTTACGCCCCAACATCAAATAACATGGCGAGTACCTGGTAGCTTCATTTCATGTACAGTTGTAGCAATGGACCAGATGTCCAATATGTTGACTCCACTTGTTCTTGCTGATTTCCAAGGTTTGCAACATGTCTAACAAGGTCCGATTAAACTTCTTGGGCTGGGGATCACCCTGTGGGTGATAAGGTGTAGTCCTTGACTTCTCGATTCCAAGCATCTCAGTAACTTGTGTATTAGCCTACTCTCAAAATCCCGTCCCTGATCACTATGTATCCACCTGGGAAGGCCATAATAAATGAAATACTTCACCCATAACACTTTGGCCACCATGGACAGCCTCTGATCCTTGATAGGGAAAGCTTGTGCTTATCAGGTATAGTGATCCATGATGACTAAGACATTTGCCATGTTGCCGGCATCTGTCTCTATTTACACACCAGGTCAAGGGGCCCTGCATTCTGCAAGTGGGACAATGGAGCACAGTCGTAGGTAGTGTCTTCCTTCGTATGCATTGAATGCATGACTGGCAGTATACTTCAACCTCCAACTTCATTCGGGGCCAGTAAAACTGGTCTCTGAGTGACCCATAGGTCTTGTCAACCCCCAAATGGCTGGAATCATCATGAAGTGACTTCAACACAGTCCTCCGATACTTCTCAGGCAGAACCAGCTGGGGACACCGAGGCTGGTCTGGAGGCGATATGGGGGAGCCACACCCACTGATAACAAACATACCATCCAGGTTCTAACCCATCCACAGAATCTCATGTCTATTCCTCTAATGTCTACTGCAGTCCTCTTCTTCCCCCTTCCCTTCTGAGCACAGCGCCAGAATCACCGCCTGAGACTCAGTCACTGTGGCTCCCTCTGCTGCGTCGTCCCTCTTAGTAGCATCCAGTATACTGAAGCAAACTATTTATTAAGGACACCCTACCTTCCCTAAGCATTTTCTCATTTATTCCCGATTGGTCCTACCCTCACTCTAGTCATCTTCATGTTCTTCACGTATGTGTCAAATGCCTTTGGGTTTTCCCTAATCTTACTCGCTGAGGTTTTTCTCATGCCCAGGACTCACCAATGATGATGAACAGAGACCCTGGATGAGGACCCAAAATCCAGTCCCTGAGCTCCAGATGGGTCTTGTGATTTAAGTACCTAGGGGGTCATCAGCCCTTGTTCCTCCTGCCCATGTGGAACTCTGATCACAGAAAACACTGATGGCTTCTGCCCTCATCCTCGCTGGTCTCTGGGTCCAACTTCTGATCACATCCATATCACTAACCTTCAAAAGTGAAACGAAGGCTTAGATTCTGATCTGTCCTGTAATTTCCCCACATCCCAGTCCCTAAACTCTAACCTGACCCCTAACTCCTCTCTCTGCCCCAAAGCAATCTCAATGAACCTGAAAAACAAATCTAAAAAAACAACTAAGTCTGTACCTCAACGGAGAGCATAGTTCCGTGTTGTCTTGAAAAAGACGGGTTGGTTGACCTATGCAGTAAGAGGCTGAGGCTTCATATGCTTTGTCCATCTAAATCTCTTTACGTGCTCCTCATAATTGCCTTCAGGAAAAGCATACTCGAAGATAAACCTGGAGCTTGCTAGAATGCTTCTGGTGTATTAATCTGCAGAATTCCCTGTCATCCCAGGATGGTCTCGAGACCTCAAATCTGTACAGCAAGCACTGGATGGATATGACCTAGGGTATTCCTGCAAAATCCCCAAATCCACTGTGGGTTAAGTAAACCAATGTCAGCACCCTCGTTTAGGCTGACATTCCCAGCACTGAGGTCCCAGTTACGCAGGCCGTGTTGTTCACATGTCTAAAACCAGATTCCAGAAACAAACATTCTGTTCCAAGCACTGTTTCTGGAAGAGATGGCCATTTAGAAAGGGGAAAAGATTTAAAAATGTGATCAAAGCCCTCTTTACGTAAAGAAGCAACATTGCTGGCGATTCCTGGGACCTTGAGATGGAACATTTGGGAACTCAGAGACTTTTCATCAGGGAGCTGATGAGGGTCATTAAAGTGGTGATAAGAGTGCACAACCTGCCAAGCTACCCATGTGCATGTCCCATCTGGACCTCCAGTGGTATAACCTGTGGGCTCTACTTGGGCCTCAGTACGGAAGGACTGACAAAGAAGAAAACGGGTAAAATACATGTGATATCACTTGATGGCTCTGGTCAGAAGCTTATGAGTTGATCCAGGCTTCACTACAGCACAATACTGAGGAAGTGTCACTTCATCAGAGCTGCAACGTTTTGAATGAAGCATTAAACTAAGTCTCCTCCAAATACGTCATATGGGTAGACAATGATCATGTAGCTTTTTCAAAAAATTAATTATTTGGGGGATTTGGATGTCACTTGCATTGCTAGCACTTATTTCCCATCCTGCCCATGCACTATCCTAGCATCACTCCTAATTTATGCCATGCAGGTGGTGGGAAGTACCACAGAACCCAGCCTCTGAAATAAAAAGAAGACGAAATGATAGAATTCTCAGCTGGTCAAACTGCATCCATGGAAAGAGAAACTGAGTTAACATTTCAGGTTAAAGAACCTCATCAGAACTGGGAAAAGACAGGACACATTAGTTTTAGGTTGCAGGGAGTGTTGTGCAGGGATGTACAAACTGAGGTCAGGATAGCCATAGAAATAAATCGTTACTTGATCCATCTGGTTGATAGATTAAGGAGCGATGACAGAGAGAGAAATCAGAGGCAAAGGGGCACATAAGAGTTATGAAATGTACTGTAGAAAATGGTCAGCATGGCTTTCTGTGACCATTTGAAGTGAACAACATTTAAATGGTACAATTTCACTTGTCCATGAGTACATTTGATTATGGAATTAAGTGCTGCAGTTCCAAGACTGCAACAGGGAAACAATAACTTTTGGGTGTCCTGAAGCTGTCAAGACTGCAACGTAGATGTAAGTTCATTTGTTCATTGAAAGACAGGTACTGACCCTTTGCCTTCTCTTTTTGTGCAGGTTTTGCTGAGTTGCAGACTGATATGACTGATCTCACCAAAGAATTAAACCGCAGTCAGGGTATTCCCTTTCTTGAGTATAAGTACTTCGTCATTCGCACTTTCTTCCCAAAAGTGAGTCCACTTATTCATAGAAACATAGAAAACCTACAGCACAATACAGGCCCTTCGGCCCACAATGCTGTGCCGAGAATGTACTTACTTCAGAAATTACCTAGGGTTACCCATAGCCCTCTATTTTTCTAAGCTCTAGGTACCTATCCAGGAGTCTCTTAAAAGATCCTGTCATATCCGCTTCCACCACCGTTGCCGGCAGCCCATTCCATGCACTCACCACTGTCTGCGTTAAAAAAAAACATACCCCTGACATCTCCTCTGCACCTACTTCCAAGCACCTTAAAACTGTGCCCTCTGATGTTAGCCATTTCTGCCCTGGGAAAAAGCCTCTGACTTTCCACATGATCAATGCATCTCATCATCTTATGCACCTCTATCGGTCACCTCTCATCCTCCATCGCTCCAAGAAAAAAAAACCGAGTTCACTCAACCTGTTCTCATAAGGCATGCTCCCCAATCCAGGCAACATCCTTGTAAATCTCCTCTGCACCCTTTCTATGGTTTCCATGTCCTTCTCGTAGTGAGGTGACCAGAACTGAGCACAGTACTCCAAGTGGGGTCTGACCAGGGTCCGAAATAGCTGTAACATTACCTCTCGGCTATTAAACTCAATCCCATGATTGATGAAGGCCAATGCACCATACGCCGTCTTAACCAGAGTCAACCTGCACAGCAGCTTTGAGTGTCTTGTGGACTTGGACCCCAAGATCCCTCTGATCCTCCACACTGCCAAGAGTCTTACCATTAATACTACATTCTGTCATCTTATTTGACCTACCAAAATGAACCACCTCACACTTATCTGGGTTGAAATCCATCTGTCACTTCTCAGCCCAGCTGTGCGTCCTATTGATGTCCCGCTGTAACCTCTGACAGCCCTCCACACTATCCACAACACCCCCAACATTTGTGTCATCAGCAAATTTACTAACCCATCCCTCCACTTCCTCATCCAGGTTGTTTATAAAAGTCATGAAGAGAAGGGGTCCCAGAACAGATCCCTGACCACTGTTCACTGATCTCCATGTAGAATATGACCCATCTACAACCACTCTTGGCCTTTTGTGGGCAAGCTAATTCTTGATCCACAAAGCAAGGTCCCCTTGGATCCCATGCCTCCTTATTTCTCAATAAGCCTTGCATGGGGTACCTTATCAAATGCCTTGCTGAAATCCATATACACTACATTTACTGCTCTACCTTCATCAATGTGTTTAGTCACATCCTTAAAAAATTCAATCAGGCTTGTAAGGCATGACCTGCCTTTGACAAAGCCATATTCCTAATCATATTATGCCTCTCCAAATGTTCATAAATCCTGCCTCTCAGGATCTTCTCCATCAACTACCAATCACTGGTCTATAATTTCCTGGGCTATTTCTACTCCCTTTCTTGTATAAGGGAACAGCATCTGCGACTCTCCAGTTCTCTGGAACCTCTCCCATCCTCATTGATGATGTAAAGATCTTTGCCAGAGGCTCAACAATCTCCTCCCTCACCTCCCACAGTAGCCTGGGGTACATATTGTCCAGTCCTGGAGACTTATCCAACTTGATGCTTTTCAGAAACTCCAATACATCCTCTTTCTTAATGTCTATATGCTCAAGCTTTAAAATCTGCTGTAAGTCATCCCTACAATGGCCAAGATCCTTTTCCGTAGTGAATACTGAAGCAAAGTATTCATTAAGTACCTTTGCTATCTCCTCCGATTCCATACACACTTTTCCACTGTCACACTATGGTCCTATTTTCTCATGTCTTACCCTCTTGCTATTCACATACTTGTAGAATGCCTTGGGTTTTTCTTTAATCCTGCTCACCAAGGCCTTCTCATGGCCCCTTCTGGCTCTCCTAATTTCATTCTCAAGCTTCTTCCTGCTAGCCTTATAATCTTCTAGATCTCTATCATTACCTAGTTTTTTGAACTTTTCATAAGCTGTTCTTTTCTTCTTGACTGGATTTTCATAGCCTTTGTACACCATGGTTGCTGTACCCTCTCATCCTTTCCCTGTCTCATTGAAATGTACCTGTGCAGAATGCCACACAAATATCCCCTGAACATTTGCCACATTCCTGCCGTACATTTCTCTAAGAACATCTGTTCCCAATTTATGCTTCTAGATTCCTACCTGATAGCTTCATATTTCCCCTTACTCCAATTAAATGCTTTCCTAACTTGTCTGTTCTTATCCCTCTCCAATGCTATGGTAAAGGAGATAGAATTGTGATCACTATCTCCAAAATACTCTCCCTCTGAGAGAACTGACACCTGACCAGGTTCATTTCCCAATACCAGATCAAGTACAGCTTCTCTTGTAGGCTTATCTACATATTGTATCAGGAAACCTTCCTGAACACACCTAAGAAACTCCATCACATCTAAACCCCTTGCTCTAGGGAGATGCCAATCAATATTTGGGAAATTAAAATCTCCCACCACGACAACCCTGTTATTATTACACCTTTACAGAATCTGTCTTCCTATCTGCTCCTCGAGTCCCTGTTACAATTGAGTGGTCTATAACAAAAACCCAGTAGAGTTATTGACCCCTTCCTGTTTCTAACTTCAACCCACAGAGACTCTGTAGACAATCTCTCCATGATTTCTTCCTTTTCTGCAGCTGTGACACTATCTCTGATCAGTAGTGCCACGCCCCCACCTCTTTTGCTTCCCTCCCTGTCCTTACCTGAAACCTCTAAAGCCTGACACTCTAAGTAACCATTCCTGCCCCTGAAACATCCAAGTCTCTGTAATGGCCACAGCATCATGACCAAATATTGATCATGCTCTAAGCTCATCTGCTTTGTTCATGATGCTTCTTGCATTAAAATAGACACATCTCAAACCATCGGTCTAAGCGTATCCCTTCTCTATCACCTGCCTACCTTCCCTCTTGCACTGGCTCTAAGCTTTCTCTATTTGTAAGCCAACCTCCACTTCCTCTGTCTCTTCAGTTCAGTTCCCAACCCCCCCCCCCCCCCCCAGCGATTCTTGTTTAAACTCTCCCCAATAGCCTTAGCAAACCTCCCTGCCAGGATATTGGTCCCCCTCAGATTCAAGTGCAACCCATCCTTTTTGTACAGGTTACGCCTGTTCCAGAAGAGGTCCCAGTGATCCAGAAATCTGAATCCCTGCTTCCTGTTCCAATCCCTTAGCCACATATTTATCCTCTACCTCACTCTATTCATATCCTCACTGTCGCATGGCACAGGCAGTAATCCCGAGATTACTACCTTTGAGGTCCTGCTTCTCAACTTCCTTCCTAACTCCCTGTTGTCTGTTTTCAGGACCTCCTCCCTTTTCCTACCTATGTTGTTGGTACCAATATGTACCACAACCTCTGGCTGTTCACCTTCCCACTTCAGGATATCATGGGCGCGATCCGAAACATCACTGACCCTGGCACCTGGAAGGCAAACTACCATCTGTGCTACTTTCCTGCATCCACAGAATCACCTGTCTAACCCACTAACTATAGAATCCCTATTACTGATGCCATCCTCTTTCTTTCCCTACCTTTCTGAGCCACAGGGCCAGACTCTGTGCCAGAGGTAGGCCACCCCCCCCCCCCCCAAAGTACTCAAACAGGAGTACTTATTGTTTAGGGGGGCAGCCACAGGGGTACTCTCTAGTATCAGTCTCTTGCCCTTCCCTCTCCTGACTGTTAGCCACTTATCTGTCTCTCAAGGCCCCGGTGTGACTACTTGCCTATAGCCCTTCTCTGTCACCTTCTCACTTTCCCTGACTAGAGGAAGGTCATTGAGCTGCATCTCCAGTTCCCTAACATGGTCCCGAAGGAGCTGCTGCTCGACACACCTGGCACATATGTCGCCATTCGGGAGGCTGGGAGTCTCCCGGATTTCCCACATCTGATACCCAGTACAGAACACCGGCCTCACAGACATACTTCTTGTTTCGTCCACTTTCACCCGTTAGATTCATCTTGGGTCCTTCTGCACTCAGCTCCATCCCCAACTTTTAACCAATGCACTTCTCCCTTTCTACCAGTGATTTTTCAAAGGTAAATTTCAACTGATGTGAAGGGCTGGAGTTCCAGATTTGGGTGTTCACATTGTGCATAGCCCTACTCAGCTTGCCATTTACAGGTGAAATCCAATTTCTAGGACTTTCTCTCACTCTCTTCTCCTGCCCCCTACCATCCAGTTTTAGGCTCTTTATTTAATGTACTGACATTGCAGAGGGTTCAGAGGAGGTTAATGAAAATGATTCTGGGAATAAAAAGCCCTGTACTCATGGGAATTTAGAAGAATAAGGGGGGGGGGGGGGATCTCATTGAAATCTATCCAGTGTTGAAAAGCCGATATAGAGTAGACGTGAAGAGACTTTTTTTTTGGCAGGAAGTCTAAGACCGAAGGGTACAGCCTCAATATAGAGGGATGCCCATTTAGAACAAGAGATGAGGAGGAATTTCTTTAGCCAGAGGGTGGATTTCACTGCTACAAGAGTCTGTGGAGGCCAGGTCACTGGGTGCATTTAAGGTTTGGTTTGATTATTTCTTGATTAGTCAGGGCCTGAAAAGCTATGGGAAGAATTCTGCTCCTATGTCTTATGGTCTTATGGTTTTATTTCTCAAATCACCCTTGCTCTCCTCATATCATTCCCCCTTTGTTTTATTATTCCTCTGAATTCCTTTATTCGTCCCATATCCCTCCTTCCCATACTTCCTTCCTTAATCTCCTTCTTCGCCTCTGGATTCAGAGGCTTTTGCCTCTCTTCCCCATCTGTAGGCAAGTCCTCTCCTTCCTTCTGGAATTCCTTTCCCCAATCTCTTTTCCCAAGATTTATTTCCACTAGGATATGTTGACTTTACATTTAGAGTCATAGAATAATAGTTGTGAAGTACAGAGCCAGGCTTTTCAGCTCAATTGATCCACACCCATCCAAGCTAGTCCCATTTGCCAGTGTTTGACCATAATCTAAACATTTCCACTCACATACTATCCAACTATTTTTTTAAGTTGTTGCTGCACCTGACTCAGCCAAAACTGCATCTGGTGACCAAAACTGAACACAATGCTCCAAGTAAGGTCTCACCAACATCTTATAGAACTGGACCATGACCTCCCAAGGTTTATGCTCAGTGCTTGAGTTATGAAGGCTAGTGTGCCAAAAGCTTTTTTCGAACATCCTGTCTACCTGTGGTCCCATTTTCAGTGAACCATATAAATATGCTCCAACACTCACCAGGAACCTGAAAGTCCAATGTGGAGTTGATTTTCCAAAATGCACTGCTAAACACTTTGTCCAAATTAAATTCCGTTTATTGTTCCTTGGCCCACTTACTCAGCTGATCCCCCTGTAATGACCAGCCTGCCGCTTATTTTAGTGTCATCTGCAAATTTACTAACCGTATCTTATAGGCTGTTATCTAATTCGTTGACAAATAATAAAGGACTTTGCTTACCCCTGAGACACATGACTAATCATGGGCCTCTAGTCTGAAAAACAATCTTCCATCTTCATCCTTTGCTTTCTACCATCAAGCTAATTGTGTGCCCCTGCAATCTATCCATTCAAAAGTGCCTAACATACGGAACCTTATCAAAGGCCTTACTGAAGTTGACATAAACTATCCATTGCCACAGACATAGTAGCCTACATCTACTGCCCTGACGTCATCAGCTTCCTTGGTCAACTTATCAAAAAACTCAATTAAGCTTGTAAGAACATGATCTCATGATCTTCCATGCTGACTACTCTTAATCAAACCATGTCTTTCCAGATGTACATATATCTTATCACTCAGAATACTCTCCAGTAACTTACACTAGCCTGTAGCTCCCAGGATTTTCTTTGCCATCCTTCTTGAATAGAAACATAGAAAATAGGTGCAGGAGTAGGCCATTCAGCCCTTCAAGCCTGCACCGCCATTCAGTATGATCATGGCTGATCATCCAACTCAGAACCCTGTACCTGCTTTCTCTTCATACCCACTGATCCCTTTAGCCACAAGGGCCATATTTAACTTCCTCTTAAATATAGCCAATGAACCGGCCTCAACTGTTTCCTGTGGCAGAGAATTCCACAGATTCACCACTCTCTGTGTGAGGAAATTTTTCCTCATCTCGGTCCTAAAAGGCTTCCCCTTTATCCTTAAGCTGTGACCCCTCATTCTGGACTTCCCCAACATCGGAAACAATCTTCCTGCATCTAGCCTATCCAATCCCTTTAGAATTTTATACGTTTAAAGGTAGGCTGCTGGCATCTTACTGCTAATGATGTTGCAAGTAATTCAGCCAGGGCTCCTACAAATCTTTCTCTAACCTCTAGCCTCCCACAGTGTTCTTGGACAAATCTGGTCAGGCCCTGGAGATTTGTCCACTTTCATACCTTTTAAGATATCCAGCACCTCCTCTGCTCTAATATATCCTATCCCTGAGACCTTTCCATTAACTTCTAGTTCCAAAGTCTTTGTGCCATCGTCTATGGTGAAAACAGAGAAGTAATCATTAATTACCTTTCCCATCTCCTGCAGCTCCACACAAAGGCCTTTGAGGTGCTCTGTTCTCTCTCTAGTTACTCCTTTTCCCTCAATAAACTTATAAAATCTCTTTAGAGTTCCCTTAAACTCCCTTGCCTAAGCCATCTCATTCCCTCATTTTGTTCTCCTGACTTCCTTCTTGAATACACTTCTGGATCCAGGAATTCACTTGCTCCCAGCTGCTTTTTTCCTCAATGTCCCTGTCATCCAGTGTTCTCTACTCCTACCAGCCTTGCCTTTAACTCTACCAGAAACATGCAGACATTTAGCTCTCACTTTCTCATCTATAAAAGCTTCCTCTTGCTTGTGGTCATTTGCCCACAAGCAACCTACTCCAATCAACCTTTGCAAGCTCCTGTCTCATACCATTAAAGCTTACTTAACACTAGTTTAGAAGCTGAACATGTGGACCAGTTCTGTCCCTTTCCAAAACTAGTTTAAAGCTAATGGAACTATGGTCCCTGGCCTCAAAATGCTCCCCACTGTCACTTAGATTATTTGTCCTGGTGTATTACTCAAGAATATATAGAGCTTTGCCCCCTTCCTAGTAGAGCCCTCTAAATATTGCCCAAGGGGACTTTCCTGAATGTGCTTAATAAATTCCACCTATCTAAAGTGTGGATTTCCAGTCTATGTTAAGAAGGTTTCATTCATAGCTTGTCACACCAGACAGCCAGCCACTCTACTGTTATTTGGTTAATGTTGAGCAGGTCAGTGTCAGCTAAATCAGGTGTGAGTTGGCAGTTGCGCAGAGTGTGTTCAATGTTCTGCACCCTTTCGCCACACTCACAGGATTCGCTGGTCTTTAAACCCCGCTTCACCATTATGTCTCCCATCCTACAAACTCCCGTTCTCGCTCTGTTGAGAGTGCACTGCTTCTGTCTGTCAAGCAGTGCCCCGTCTGGCAACATTTCTGTGGGGTCTTGCACTGTATTGTTTGGTGCCAGAGGTCAATCCTGTATGTTTGGGTGGATGTTCTGTGCGGTAGTTCCTCCACTGTAGCAAAGCTTTTCCTCAATTGTAGGCGGTTGGAAACTGGCATACGATGATGTAGTCAAGTGGATGCCGTAGATCTGAGTTCTGTTTACCTTTTAAAATTTTTATTGTAGCATGTCTTTGGATCTCTGGGGGAGCAATGCCTGCAAGACTGTAAATGATGTTAGTGGGGGAGGGGCACGGGCGCAGTATGCGCGTGATTATTCGGCAGGCTTCGTTAAGCAACGAGTCTATTTTCTTCACATGGGCTGATCTGCCCCACACAGGTGCACGGTATTCTGCAGGTGCATAGCAGAGTGCTGGGGCAGTTGATCTAAGTGTGTGAGCATTAGCTCCCCATTTCGTGCCTGCTAATTTTTTCAAGAGAGAATTGCGAGAGTCAACTTTCCCTTGGAGTTTTTGGATGTTAAGAAGGTTAAAATCTTGAACTACAACAATACTACTATTCAAAGTTCAAAGTAAATTTATGAAACACTCTGATTCCGTCAGCTGCGTAAGTCTAAGAAAGACAATCTCCAGCCCCACCAGAAGTGTGAGATTGAGGTACAAAACCCCAAAACCCTGTTTGTGTGGATGCTGTGTGATTCGTCACCCTGTTAAAAATAAGTACTATGAAGTACTACTGCATGTAATTACATGATTTAGCTTTATAATTCTTAATTTGACTAAAGGTTTAGTAAAGAAAAGGGCCCATTTTAATGAAACAGTCTAATGTCCACAAATTGGAGCTCACAGTTTCCGCTTCGCTGAACCTCCTTCAATCTCCCTGGGCTTGGTCAAATCATGGCCCCGCTCCAGGTCGAGTCCGCGTCTTCTCCCTTCATCTCCCACCGAACAAAAGACCCAGCTCACCCCAGTGTCAGGCACACAACACAGAAAACACACTCTCTTCATTGGAAGGCTCACATTCCAAAGCACCTGTTATTTCTAACCATAACCCAAACACTGCTTTTACAGAAACAGTGAAACCTTTCCCAGGGCATTACATTTATGATGTAAATACATATATGTCAGCATATACAATCCTGAGATTCATTTTCTTGTGGGTGTACTTAATAAATCAATAGAATAATTGACAGAATCAATGAAAGACCAGGGCGTTCATCCAGAGTGCAGAAAACAACATGACATAAACTGCAAATTCAAAAGTAATAATAATAAATAAGCAATAAATATCAAGAACATTAGATGAAGAGTCCTTGAAAGTGAGTCCATTGTTTGCGGGAATATTTCAATGCTGGAGCAAGTGAAGTTGAGTGAATTTATTCCCTTTGGTTCAAAAGCCTGATGGTTGAGGAGCAATAACTGTTCCTGAACCTGGTGGTGTGAGTCCTGAGGCTCTTGTACCACCTTCCTGATGGCAGCAGTGAGAAGACAGCACGTCCTGGGTGGTGAGGGTCCCTGATGATGGATGCTGCATTCCTGCGGCAGTGTTTCATGTAGATGTGTTCAATGGTTGGGAGGGCTTAACCCATGATGCTCTGGGCTGTATCCACTACTTTTTGTAGGATTTACCATTCAAAGATGTTGGTGTTTCCATACCAGTCTGTGATCTAGCCAGTCAGTATACTCTCCACCACACATCTATAGAAGTTCATAAAAGTTTCAGATGCAAACTCCTAAGGAAGTAGAGGCACTGCTGTGCTTTCTTCATACTTGCACTTGCATGCTTGGTGCTCTGAAATAATAACATGTAGGAATTTAAAGTTGCTAACCCTCTCTGCCTCTGGATCCTTCAGTGGTTTATTTAAATTCTGAGCTGGTTTTGGCTATTACACCACTAGTTGATAAATGTCAAAGTGTACCTGTGAAGAGCCAAAGTTATTGTAGCCGAAGTGTTCTCTAGAGTCAAGCCTGCCCCTGATGGGGAAGAAGAATATGAGGCTTGCACTGAGCAAACATCTCAGTTACTGGATGAATGGCAGAGCTTAGATAATATGAACAAAAAGAGACTGAGAGTTTAAAGAGTCACTCGAATACGTAGATTCGTATCAGTCTGGTGGTTGATATAGTGAGGTTCCTTAAGGCAAAAATCCCATTAGCCATGTCTGCTAATTACTTGCAAGTACTGAAAGATGCTTTTGGCACTGCTGGAAGTACAATCAATCTTGGGGTGAAGTTTAGGGACACATTCCACGAGGAAGGAGAGAAGCTGTTGCCTACCTTTTCAGGTTGGAGAAACTGCTGCACTGTTTGTGCCACAAAGGGGGAATTCAACTGAGAGAAATTGCAAGTTGCAGGATGGAGCAAGTTGTGAAGGCACGTTGTCACATGACGTGCTTCCTCTGCGTATTCGAATGACCAGCAAGCTGTGCCCTCCTCAATCTTTTACTGAGTTAGAGAAGTTGAGAGGAAGGAAACATGATTGAGAAGCAGGACATTTCCAAAAGCCAAGTAGTGTCTTCAGTAGTAGCCTCTGCTATGAAAGTGAGCCCTGATGCCACAGAGACAGAGCTTTTGAGGAACAGGGTGGAAAACCTTCGAGCTGAGCTGACTCGATGGATGTTGGAAAATGTTTCAGCTAAACGTGACACGTCTGTTGGGAAACCCAACCTATCTGTAGGACTTACGATGCAGAGGAATGCTGCTGAAAAGAGCCTCTTGATTAGAGAGGCAACCTACATTTTCTTTTACAACTGTGGAGAAGATGGACATTACAAGCAAGACTGTGAGAGGCAGGAAAACCTTTGAAAAGTAAATCAGCAGTTAATCAAAGAAGAAAAGAGACAAAACTATGGAGGCACCCAGTAAAGGAGAGGATACGTTCCAATCAGTATATCAAGGGAAATACTAAAGTACAAAACACTATTCCTGAAGGTTTAGTGGGACCAAGTTCCGATGTATCCATACAGATTAATGGTATTCATGCTAGAGCCATACTTTACAAGGATCTCATTAGCTTTGATTTATAGTTCCTTTTATATTTGATATTTGATGCATTTACCATTGACACCACTCAGTGCCCTTGAGATCTGGGGGCTTAATACTGTTGAGTACCTATACGATTGTTGCTTGTCATTGAAACTGGAGTTTTCGGAGGCAAATTGAATTGAATTTGAATTTTGGTTTATTGTCATTTAGAAACCACAACTGCAATGCAGTTAAAAAATGAAACAATGTTCCTCCAGAATGATACCACAAAAGCACATGACAAAACAAACCACACCAGAAAATCCACATAATGTTTGGCAATCCCCAAATCCAGAGTCTGGAGAGGCTGCTGTGTATTAATATCGCGCTACCATCTTAGCGCGTTCCCTGGTATGGAGCTCCAAACCCACCAGACAAAACAAGACTATCCAGACGCACCAAGTCAGGACACCAACTCTACCACACAACAAACCAAAAATTAAAGCTACAAGACCTACACAAAACCACATAGTTACAACAGTGCAAACAGTACCATAATTGATTAAAAAACAGACCATGGGCACAGTAAAAATAGTCCAAAGATGTTAAAAGACTATAAGTTGGAAAGAAACCACCACACAGTTACCACAAGTCCTCAGGGTCCAGATAGACTTGTCATCCCATGTAGGCGGCAGAAGGAAATACCCCCGCTATGGACTTCCACGGCGCAGCCGGACTCAGCCTCACAGACGCAGCACACAGTGAAAGCACCCTGACCGCAGCGGACTCCAAGTCTGTTGAACCTCCGAGCCTCCAACCGTCCCCAATAGCACAGCCTCTCTGAGCACACTACGAAGCCCCCACCACTGGCAACATGACCCCAAGGACTGGGGGCCTGTTCTTCCCAGCAGAGATTCGGACCTCACAACAGCAGCAACAACGAAGAAGGCCTTCCTGGAGATTTTCAGATGTTCCTCCGTGCTCCCACGTCCGTTTTTCATCAGATTAGGATTGTGCATGGTGCCCCACTTGACAAACAACAGATATCAACTCTGGAAAGGCCACTGCAAACGGCGTCGCGCTGCCATCTTTTGATCCAGATGTTGGAGTAACAAACTATTGACACCACAGTGTTGGTCTGCCTGGATCTGGTTGAAAAGGGTGAAGCTTTCACTTTTGTGAGAACAAATACTTCCATTGTGAGAAGCATGCAAGGAGAGAAATGGAGACAAATTTGTGAAAAAAATTTGTCCATTCACCTTGTGTTCAGAGCTGCTTTTGAGAAGGTGCAAGTTCCTCCAAAGCAGGATAATGAGCAGAAAAGAGGAACTATGTATTACACCCAGTCTAAACCTGTCATGTTACATCCAGGAGAGTAGCTGGAGTGAAGGGAACCCCCAAATTTACCGGAATACTCAACACCTTGGCCATCCAGGTGAATGCTCCTGATGATCAGGAAGAAGAGTCATGCTTAACTGCAGGAGTCTTGGTGAGACCTAAACTGCAGAAATCTTCAGCTGTCTACGCAAACAGGATGACAGTGATTGTCAGGAAGATATGTTATCCTCAGACATGGAATGCCAATTGCCCATCTTTTTCCTGTGGCTGTAGTGTCTAGTTTTCTAGGAAACACTGAAGAGAAACAGTTTCCTGGATCAAGGAAGCTGACATTAAAGTCATTCAATTTTACTGACTCACCGATACCCAAGGATTTGAAAAGGATATTAACTGAGAAGATGTTGAAATGCGAAGATGTCTTTTCTATTGACAAGTTTGATGTTGGTTGCTCCAAGAGTACTTGCCACACTATTAGAGTGACAGGGGACTTGCCTTTCTGAATGAGGTCTCGCCAGTTATCATAAACGGTGGTCGAAGATTGTCGGCAGCACCTGCTTAAACTGAAGGAAGATAAGTTCAGTAATGGGCAGGGGGACCTGAGCCACCAGAAGTTACGAGTGATAGATGGAGAGGCATCCTCTGGTAAACAGGAAAGATCAGCTGGAGAGGCTGATAAGGAGGTCTCAGAGTAAGGAAACCATGAGCTAGGCTGGCAGAGGATGCACCTGGGAAACAGAATTTTCTGTCCATTCCCATGGTGAGATATATTACATCCATTTACAAATGGATTGGAAGTCCATTACTGTGTTAATATTGTGAGTTAATAAGTTCAAAAGTCATGAGGACATGAATGTTTTTGGTGGGGGGAAGAGTGTAATTCCCTGGTTAAAATTTCCATTGTTATGCTGTGAGGTAGTTTACATTAGCAGTTTTCTGTAAAAGCAGTATGTCCTACTGGTAGAATGTTTTGGTTTTGGCTAAAGATAAGCACTGTTGTTCAACTTAGGAATGCTGTGTCAATCAGGATGGTGGGATTGGGAGAAGTTTCTAGATAGAACTGGGTAGAGAAAGATTTGTGACGAATTGTAGTCTGGTTTGGGTTTTTTTTTTGACGGGAGGTGTGGAGTGGGATAAGGGAAGATGTGGTAGAATGCCACTGGAACGAGAGTCCCAGTTGCCAGAAGTTCTTTGTGAAAATAAATGGTTCCAAGGAGGAAGGTCCAATACTCCTGAGAGTGAGAGAGAGCCAATTTGTTTGAGATGGACATTGAGGGAAGTTTGGCATGTGACAGGTACTTTCATGCAGTGCATGAGTAAGGGATACACCCTGAATACTTCAGTCTGAGCTCCAATGGTCATGTGCACGTCGGACAGGTTTAACTGTAATGGCCCCTTTTCTTTTCTTTTTTTCCCTATTGTTTGATAAAGCTGAAATTGGTAAATATACTTTCTTTATAATTCTATTTGGTGTACGATCTGTTATCTCTTGCTGACCCATACTGCAGATACAGAATTACTGCCCACACTGCATTTGCTCAGATTGAGGTTTCTTTAAATCAGAGCATCACGATGTTCCTGTTTAGTTGAACCCCAAATCATACTGACCCTAGAGATATATTGTTTATAGAAGGTGGCCTTCTCACCGTTGAGTCACATGGCTGTTAGCTAACAAGCTGAGTTTGTATATGAGCCCTGGTGAGAGGGTTACAAAAATAAATAAATTTGTTGTGATTCTTTGACAAAATATCAGGCAGGATAGATAATGCAGAGCCAGTGGGTGTTGTTTATTTGGATTTTCATTATGCATTTGATAAGGTAATGCACTCGAGGCTCAACAAGATAAGAACTCATGGTATTACATGAAAGATACTAGCATAGATAGAAGGTTGGCTGATGGGTAGCAGGCAAGGAGTCAGAATAAAGGGTGTCTATTCTGGTTGCCTGCTGGTGAAAAGTGGTGTTGGGCTGCTTTTCATGTTCTTTGACAATGATGTGGATGATGGACAATATTGCAGACAATACAGAGATAGGTAGGGGGCAGGGAATCTACAGAAGGTCTTAGACAGATTGGGAAAATGTGCAAAGAAGTGGCTCTTGGAAATAGTGTAGGGAAGTGTATGATCATGTACTTTGGTAGAAGGAATAAAAGTATTGACTACTTTCTAAATGGGGAGAAAATTCAAAAATCCGAGGTGCAAAGGGACTTTGTGAGTTCTCGTGCAGGACTCCCTAAAGGTTAACTTGCAGGATGAGTCGATGGTAAGGAAGGCAAATGCAATGTTAGCATTCATTTTGAGAGGACTAGAATATATGAGCAAGGATGCGATACTGAGTCTTTATAAGTCATTGGTCAGGCTGTACGTGGAGTATTGTGAGCAGTTTTGGACCCTTCCCCATCTAAGAAAAGATCTGTTGACATTGCAGCTGTCCAGAGGAGGTTCACAAATACTATTCTGGAAATGAAAGAGTTAATGTATGAGGAGTGTTTGATGGCTTTGGGCCTGTACTCACTGAAGTTTAAAAGTTTGAGAGGGGATCTCATTGAAATCTACTGAATATTGAACAGCTTAGAATGAGTGGATGTGGAGAAGATGTTTCCTGTCATGGGTGAGTCCACGACTAAAGGGCAGAACCTCCGAAGAGAGGGATGTCCATTTAGAATAGAAATGGGAACAAATTTCTTCAGCCAGATGGTGTTGAATCCCTGGAATGCATTGCCAAGTATTTGAGTATAGGTAAAGCAGAGGTTGATAGGTTCTTAGTTAGTCAGGACGTCAAATGTTACAGAGAGAAGTAAGGTGAATAGGGTGAGAGAGATAATATGCAGCTGTGATGGAATAGCAGAGCAGACTCAATGGGCCAAATGGAGTAATTATGCTCCTAGCTCTTATGGTCTATGCAACTTTCAGCATTCTAGATGATCCTGAGTGCATCCAATGACAACTCCAGGTCCTTCACAAGAACACATTTCACGTAGGGTGCAAAGTCTCCCTCTGGGGAGTCTGCCTGATCTCCCATATCCTGCAGGAGGAATATTCCACTGGCTGAAAAGACTGAAAAGGAAATTCAAGGAATCTTTCCTTGTAGATTGTAATCACTGTGTGCTCTTCTAGGTAATGTGTGGTAATGCTTTGAAGTATAATGTGATAAACAGAGAACGTGACTGGATGGGTAACATAAATTGGAAAGAACCAATTGAAAACAATGCAGAGATGGAGGAGGATCTGTTAAAGTGATTCACCCTCTCTAGGTCTCAGGTTCAAGGACTCTACAACTCATGTTCTCAGTATTATTTTGATTACTTATTTATTATTATTATTGTTAATTTGTACAGTTTGCATTCTCTTGCATGTTGGTTTTCTGTTACTCTTTGTTTATGTATAGTTTTTCATAAATTACATTGTATTTCTTTATTTTCCTGTAAAAGCCTGCAAGAAAATGAATCTCAAGGTAGTATATGGTCACATATGATTATGTACTTTGGTAATAAATTTACTTTGACTTGGTGCCTATGACAGCCAATGTGCAGGAGATACTTAATGTAAAGACAGTCTGTATCTGAGTGCTCACCAGCCTCAATCCTTCACTCCAGTGCTCAATTGACTGTGAAAGCAGAAGCCCCGAGTGTTTCCATCAGCTGAATGCTCAGTCCAGAGAAGGCACCATCTCTAACAGCTGGCCCGAGACCCACCCCCTGCTGATGCCGGAATGGAAGGTGAGCTATGACTGGGGAATGGTCTAAGAGCTGGAATATGAGTCTGGTGTTTCTGGGAGCTGAAGCAGATTCCAGTTTGGAACTGCATGCTGGGATTCAGAGCCATTTGGTGACAGATTCTGGAGCAGGGTTTCAGAACATGCTGGGAGATGGTGAAGGATCAGGGAACTCTCAGACTCACTCCCTGTGGAGGAATGTGGAGAGGGTGTGATGTGGGAAGCATATGGTGGGGTGAGGTATGGTTGCAAAGCGATAGGATTGCAGTGAAGGATGGTGAGTTGTGGGATGGTGTGTTAGGGGACAATGCAGTGGGGGATAGCATAGTGAGGGACAGCATGTTGGGGAGTGCCCCAGCGATGTGGAGGCAGCCCCACATTATGCAGACATTGGGTTGATCCCACACCCTTCTGTACCTGTACCTGCGGCACTCCTCCACTATGGCACACCACCCTGTTCACACCCTTCCCCCTCCTCACTCTGTGTGGGGAAGAGAGTGCACGAAGGACTCATGGACCGGAACTGTGCCCGTTCAGTGGGTGGTTGGTCAGTCTCAAGAGCCAGTCAAACAAATGGGATGGAGCTCCACCTTTAGATTATGCTGACTAGAATAGGAAGGAGCTCAGTTTCTGGAACTGAAATCATCCTGGGTATTTGTGGAGGGTGGTCGCGATATGCATTGGCATTGGGCGATGGGGGATGGATTCCACATTCAGTGACTCTTTCTTTTTATGCCAGGTCCCTGAGAACTGTCGACATAACATGGAGGAGGGCATTGCCTTGTTCTCTATGCTGCTGAGCAACAAGCACTTCCTCATCACCTTTGTCCATGCTCTAGAGCAGCAGAAGGACTTTGCAGTGAGAGACAGGTGAGTGTAAAGGTGTTTTGCTGGGGTACCAGACCCTAGATGTGGACCCAGGGATCAACCCCACGACTCCACAACATGGGACTCCACATCCCAGCTTCCTCCACACTTTCAGGGCACTCCTTCAACACACTGTTCCCCCCACCACACCGTCCTCGCAGTGCACCGTACACTTCCATTACCACACTCCCATCAGCAGCACCCTTCCCCTATGGCACCCCATCCTCTCCACACTCCTCCTCCTCACTGCTTCTTCACTGACCCCCAGTTTGCTTTCTCCCTCACTCCAAGTAGGATGCCATGCAGAACTGGGTCTGAGCATGAAGCCTGGGTGTTCCCAACCTCCTCTCAGCACATCCTGGTCTTCTCTACAGAAGGCTCCCTTTTGCAGCCCTCCCAGTCTCCATGCTGCAGACTGTGCCCTGCTGCTCAGCAGGTGTGTTAGCAGCCTCCACGCTGCCACCAACACCATCACAGAGCTTTTGTCTCTCTCATCTCATGTTTTCTGCTCCCCTACCCTTACTCTCATCTGAAAACTGTGTACAACCAGAGCTGCAGGAGCTGAGTTTGTATGATATTGATTCAGTTTGTGCTAGGTGTGGCAATCAAGGCAATACAGAAGTTAACTAGTCCATAAGACTGTGTCCTTCCTAATCAAGAACCTATTAACCTCTGCTTTAACTATACCCAATGCCTTGGCCTCCATGGATTCACAGCCCTTTGGCTGAAGAAATTCCTCCTCATCTCTGTTCTAAAGGGATGTCCTTCTACTCTTTGTCTATGCCCTCTGGTCCTAGACCCGTCCACTGTAGGAACCATCCTCTCCACGTGCACCATATCTATGTCTTTCAATAGTCGATAGTCTGGGCCAAAGGTGAAGGACCTGAGTGATGTGGAGAGGATGGGCTTGCTCTCCTTTCCACTGACATTCCTCACAGGTCACAGCTTCTCTGTTGTAGTTAGCACTATCTATTTCTATTGGTAACCATGGGCACAGAAGAGAACCAGAAATCCGATAAGGGGACATCAGTTTAAGGTGATTGGAGGAAAGTATTGTGGGGATAGTACACACTGCCAGATACAGGTAAAGGCAGATATGAACATAGAACATAGAAATCTACAGCACATTACAGACCCTTCAGCCCACAATGTTCTGCCAACCATGTAACCTACTCTGAAAACTGCCTAGAATTCCCCTACTGCATAGCCCTCTATTTTTCTAAGCTCCGTGTACTTATCTAAGAGTCACGTAAAGACCCTACTGTATCTGCCTCCACCACTGTTGCTGGCAGTGTATTCCACACACCCACCATTCTCTGTTTAAAAACTTACCCCTGATATCCCCTTGGTACCTATTTCCAAGCACCTTAAAACTATGCTCTCTCATGTTAGCCATTTCAGCCCCGGGAAAAAGCCTCTGACTATCCACACAATCAATGTCCCTCGTCATCTTATACACCTCTATCAGATCACCTCTCATCCTCCATCGCTCCAAGGAGAAAAGGCCAAGTTCATTCAACCTATTCTCATAAGGCATGCTCTCCAGTCCAGGTTTGCCCTAATCTTATTTGAAGGCATTGTTTTCATTCCCACATTCTCAGCAATTCATCAGGAGTCCTAATGAAGAGTCTAGGCCTGAAACATTTCTTAAATTGATTTTTTTATGCATTTCTACAATTGCTACGACAAAAACCCAACTACAAAATAAGAGATTAAGACAGTGCAAGATAAACATACAGTAATAATATGGTTCAAAATAATGATGGAAAAGCACCCAAAATAAAGTCATGTAGAGTTAGTATCCACCCCCCTCCCACAGAAAAAAAAACTCCAGCCCAATCACTACAAGATGTAGGAAATATAAATCGGAGCATTCAAACCCCCAAAACTGTAAATGAAAATAAGAACAAAAGATAACAATGCCTACTACCAGGGAAAAAGAAAGCTGAAAGTAAGGGACTGAAAAAAACTTAATCTAAAGAGAAGTTATGAAAGTATTCAAGAAAAGGTCCCCACACCTTATGAAACTTTATGTCCGAATTAAGAAGTCAGTAGTGAATTTTTTCAAGATCTAAACAGGACATAATATCATTAAGCCATTGAGCATGAGTGGGTGGGGCAGCATCTCTCCACCTAAGAAGAATTAAGCGTCTAGCCAAAAGAGAAGCAAAAGATAATGTTTGACGTTTAGCCGGAATCAAATGTATATCCGTCTCACCCAAGGCACCAAAAAGAGCAATCAGAGGGTTAGGTTCTAAGTGGCAATTAAGAATATGGGATAAGGTTAGAAAAACTTCCCTCCAAAATTTCTCTAGACTAGGACAGGCCCAGGACATATGAATAAGAGAAGCCTGGCCACTTTTACACTTATCACAAATTGGGACAATTTAGATTTGGACATGTGAGCCCGATGTACAATCTTAAACTGTAAAATACAGTGACGAGCACAAAGAGAAGTTGAGTTAACTGACTTGAGAATTGAGTCCCAAACCGCATCAGATAAAGAAACATGCTCCCAAGCCGTTCTAATTTTATCAAAGGGGGGGGGGGACCGTAAGGGTACTAATTTATCACGGATAAAAGATATTAAGCCTTTACCCAGTGGATTAATAGAAAGAAACAGGTTCACAACGTTTTTCTCAGGCATCGCAGGAAAGTTGGGTAATAAAGGATTAATGAAATGTCTAATTTGGAGGTACCTAAAGTAATGGGCATTAGGTAGATTAAACTTAGCAAAAAAGTTGCGAAACGATTATCAATGAAAAGATCTTCAAAATGCCTAATGCCCTTTCTATACCAATCATGAAATGTTGAATCGTGCATAGAAGGTAAAAAAAGGATGATTATGCAAGATAGGACTAGAAAGGGAGAAACCATGAAGACCATTAAACTTTCTAAACAGGGCCCATATACTCACAGTATGTCTAACAAGAGGATTAACAATTAGTCTAGGCAAGCGACTAGGGAGTGCAGATCCAAGAAGTGCAGAAATAGGGAGATCCCTATTCAACTCCATTGCCACCCATTGAGGGCAATCAGACTGGCTATGAAAAAAGGACCAGAAGGTAAGACAGCGAATATTAGCTGCCCAGTAGTATAGACGGAAGTTAGGTAGAACCATGCCACCTTTTTAGAGTTTTGGAGGTAAGCTTTATTAAGTCTAGAACGCTTACCCTTCCATAGATAGGACAAAATAATAGAGTCTAAGGAATCAAAAAAGGTTTTAGAAATAAAAATTGGAATAGATTGAAAGGGTCTGAAACATTGATTATTTATTCCTCTCCATAGATGCTGCCTGACTTGCTAAGTTCCTCCACCATTTTGAATGCTTTTCAAAGCATTTTTAAAGTAGAGACTGATAAGGAACAGGAATTCACTGTTGGTAGGGGTATGAAATGCAATCGTGGCATTCAAAATGAAATTGGATATCCATCCATGGGAAATTAATTTACAAGACTACAGGGAAAGTGTGAGAAAGTGGACTGTAACTAACTAGATTACTTTAGTATGGAGCTGGCCTGAGCTTGAAAGGCTGATTAATCTCTTTGGTTACAAAAGTTCCATCCAAAGCAAGGATGTAATGCTGAGGTTTTTTAAAAGGTATTGCTTAGACCACATATGGAGTATTGTAAGCCGTTTTGGACTCACTATCTAAGAAAGAATTGTGCTGGCATTAGAGAGAGTCCAGAAGAGTTTCACAAGAATGATCTCAGAAATGAATGGATTCATGTATGAAGAACATTTGATGGCTCTAGGCCTGTACTCACAGGAGTTTAGAAGAATGAGGGAGGATTTCATTGAAACCCACTGAATACTGAAACGCCTAGATAGAGTGGATGATATGTTAGGGGCATTTAAGAAAGTCTTAGATTGGCACAGGGGTGATAGAAAAATGGAGGGTTATCTTGTAGGAATGGGTTATATTGATCTGGAGGGTTATCTTGTAGGAATGGGTTATATTGATCTTAAAATGTACTGTGCCGTAATGTTCTATGTTCAGACACAGTCTATGGATTGTCTCTGTTTGCTCTATTATTTTGATCAAGTTGCCATTTAGTAAAGTGGTGGAAGCAGACAGAAACTGTCCTGAGAGGAGGGCAGTGGAACTGGTAGGTAACTTGTCTGAGCAGCTGATACCAGTGCAATGGGCTGAGTAGCTAACTGCTTTATGGCTCTCCCCTATGCAAAGGAAGTATTTCCAGCAAGGTCCAGAGCCACAGATGCACTCAACAACAGTGGAACACACACAGGAACTCACTCAGATTACTCCCTCTCATTCAGGGTGCCAAAGCCAATTTTATTCTCAACTGACCTAGACACCAACAGGTAGCCCAAGAGATTGCTAAATCAACAGAGAGGGTGGGAGTGTAGAGTGTTAAGAGTGTGTGCACTTCTAACCATCTATTCACAGAGCCAAACAGGAGGCAGTGCAAGCCCTAATGTAGCTGTTTCTCACAGGTGTAACCTTGCCTCCTTGCTGACCATTGCGCTGCACAGTAAGCTGGAGTACTTCACAGGGGTCATGAAGGATCTGCTGGTGGACCTCATTGATGCCTCTGCTACAAAGAACCCGAAGCTGATGCTGCGGCGAACTGAGTCAGTGGTGGAGAAGATGCTGACCAACTGGATGTCCATCTGCATGTACAGCTTCCTCAAGGTAGAGACTGCACCCTCTGGGCAGCTGTTTGGACATCTACCACCCCCATTCACCCTGCTCACCTGGGCTGCCAGCAGCAGGTGCCCATGTCTGTCACCTAGGGGGAGTATTAGCTTGTGGATGACCAGTCTACAGTGTGACCTCCAATACTGCAGGTCAGTGCAGGGACAAAGTAAAGTGGATGGCCCTGGTCATGTTGATCTGTCCCTCTGCCCAAACTATGGCGATGTGCTTAAACCTCAGCAGAGATGTCCACAGGCTGCAGGGAACCTAGGCCGGCAACAGAGGACAGATTTGAGCCCAGTCCGCTCCTGCTCCCAGAGATGGACTCACTGAACCCAGACAGGCAGTATTCAGCAGTTGCTGCATGTCATTGGCAGGCACCTTCAAACCCCACCTTTACCACCAACTAGATCACCAAGGACAACATTAGCTAAACAAACTGCATGCACAGCAAACCTAGACTCACACTTTTCATGGCACGGACTGTCACTCAGTGTGACACTCAGAGTGTATCCTGCGAGTACCCCATGGTGGGAATGTACCCTGTGACACGCTCTGCATATCTGACCATCACTCCCTGTTTGTCGTTTATCTAACCTTGCTCTGCTTTGCTCCTCCTGTGTATTTGTTGCCAAACAGGAAACGGTGGGGGAACCTTTCTTCTTGTTGCTGTGTGCCATGAAACAGCAAATTAACAAAGGGTCAGTGGATGCCATCACTGGAAAGGCCCGATATACCCTCAACGAGGAGTGGCTGCTGAGGGAGAACATCGAGTCTAAAGCGATGGTAAGGAGTGGGCTTGGGAGGTCCTTGGCTGTCAGTGTTCTAACCTCACCAGCTTTCTGAGGCAAGCATGTTACTGGTGCTGGCTTTTTGAAGAGCAGGGGTTGTGTGTTCAGGGAAATCCTGTCCATACCCTCCACTCTCAATCCTTCTGCTGGCTACTTCATATCATGGAGTTGCTGCAAAGCTTGGGCACCCATCCCGACATTCCACCAATCCACACTCCCAGCGACCTAAATCCAGCTAGAAAGCTCCAGTCCATCCCTTGGCTTCCTCCTTCATCAGCATCTGCCCACCGCCTTACATCCCCATGTTCTTCGTCTTCCATCTCCATTTATATACCCAATCTTTTAACCCCCACCCTCACCCTATCACTCCTTCCAAAACTTGTCCCTTCCTTATTTCCATCTCCATGCTCACCCCCATTCCCACACCCTCCCTACCCCACTTGGCACCACCCTCCACCTCATTCCCCTTCCCTTCACGCCTTCTTCCTAACTCCCCATTTTTTCTCTCATTGAATCCACAATAGCTCTTTATGAGAACATTCAAGCCAGTCGCAATACATTGTTCCCACAGTCTACAACTAATACTCTTCAAATGCTTATGCAGCTTCCTGTTGAACACATATTTAAATCGAACTGAAACCTGCCACCAGCCATGCATTCTGGATTCCTCTCGCATCACTTTGTATTTTTTGCCATTCACCTGCGTATTACATACTTGCTTTTACGTTAGAACATAGAACACTACAGCATGCTACAAATGCTTCTGCCTGCAATGTTGTGTTGATATTTTAACCTACTCTAAGATCAACTTAACTCTTCCCTCCTACATAACCCTCCATTTTTCTATCACACATGCGCCATTCTAAGATTCTCCTAAATGTCTCTAATGTATTTGCCTCTTCCACCACCCCGGCAAATTGCTCCACACATCTAACTTACCCCTGTAACCCACCCATACTTTTCTCCAATCACCCCTGTAACCCACCCATACTTTTCTCCAATCACCTTAAAATTATGCCCCTCGTATTAGCCATTTCCACCCTGGGAAAAAGTCTCTGGCTATCCACTCATCTGTGCCTTTTATCTTGTACACCTCAATCAAGTCACCTCTCATCCTCCTGCATTTCAGAGAACTTGCTCAACCTTTAGTTAAGAATGAGAACTTTTCAAATGCCTCAATCAGAACCTTATGCACAGAATTTATATATGATTCACCTGGATGTTTGACTTTAACGCTTGTGTATATACCTACCTAGAAATCTGTACAAATCTTATAAAACACACCGCATACAAATTGAGGTGATATGATGCTCTATTTGAACAAGTGGTGGGAACTCATTCAATAGATCAGTATTTTTACTGGATAATAACATTTACTACACTGGCAGAGAGCAGGATATGTCTGAAGTGGGAGGGATGAATGGCCTCCAGGAGCTTCCCCTATCTGGGCTGAGCAGGAGATCCCAAACTCTCTTCTCTATTCATCAGGCAATTGGGATCATGGAACCACTCAGGCCTGAGGCCTGGATATGCCCACTTGCCTCCTAAATGCAAAGCAGCCCTCTCCCCATTAATGATTATATTGTCCTCCTTCACAACAGAATCTCAACGTGTCATTCCAAGGTTGTGGTATGGACTCCATCATAGTCCGAGTGATGGACAGTGACTCCATTAGCCAAGTCAAAGAGAAGATTTTGGAAGGTTTCTACAAGAACATTCCCTTCTCCCAGTGGCCGAGAGTGGAAGATGTGGACCTGGGTATGTGCTTTATGCCAAAAGGTTGTGATATGTATACAAGGCTTAACTCTGAGCAACAGCTCATGGTGTGGTAGTCACCATGACAACACCAGCCATTGCTCTGGTTTGACATCAGAACTAGATGGCCCAGTCAAGTCATGCACTGAGGGAATGAGACTTGTACTGGGAACAAGAGTCAAGGCTGGGCTTGAGCAAGTGCCAGTTACTAGGCTTATCCTGAGAAAGAAGATCAGGGACCAGATCAAGGCTAGGAAGCAGACCCAGTGCAGTGAAGACACTGCAATAATGTGTGGGGCAGTCTCCGGGTTTCTGAATAGACTTCAGTAAGGCCTTTAGGGTCCCACATGGGAGACTGGTCAAAAAGGGTTTGGGCTTTGGAATTCAGGAAGCCAAAGCTGTGTTTGGAATAGGAGATAGAAGGTGATGGTAGAGGATTATTCTTGTTGTTCTATTCCTGTGATTCGCAGTGTTCTACCCGGATGGTGCATTGACCTTTCCTGTATGTAATATATGTGAATGATTTGTATATGGATATAGGAGGCATGTTCAATAGGTTCATACATGACATAGTGGGGAGGTGGAAGGCAGTCTTGGGCTGCAGAGTGATATCAATATGTTGATGGTGGGTTGAGGGGTTTAATCCAGGAAAATGTGAAGTAACACTCAAAGGTACTAGAGGAACTCAGGACAGGATGCATCTGTGGAGGAAAATAGACAGTTTCAGATTGAAAACCTTCATCTGGACTGAAAGCAAGAGTGGAGATGGCCAGTGTAAAGAGCTGGAACGAGAGCTGGCAGGTGACAGTTGGATCCAGGTAAGAAAGGGGAGGGATAGACAAATGAGGGAGGGAGGAGAGATGGGAGTGGTTAAAAAAACTTGGAGGTGAAATTTGCTTCTTTGTCCCTGAAGAAGACTGAATCTGTTAGGACAGTGGACTGTGGAATTAAGGAAAGGAGGCGAGGAGGGGAACCAGAAAGATGAATGTGTAGGTGATAGGCAGATGGAGAGGGGAATGAGAGGGATGGCATGGGCAAGTGGGATCCTGGGCAGTAAAAAAGGAAAGGGACAATTGTTTCCAGAGATTTTCACACTGGTTATGAAATGAAATGATTTCTAAAATGTTGACTGACATTTCCTTCCATAGATGCTTCCTTACCTTCTGAGTATCTCCAGCATTTTGTGCGTGGCTCCAAATTTCCAATACTGTATCTGCAATCTTTTGTAGATTTTTCTTTGAGAGAATTAATGAGGATAGGAAGAACACCATAATTGGTAGAGCCTCAGGAAATATTGAGGAATAGCAGGACCTTGATGTGCAAATCTGAAAATTCTTGAAGGTGACAGTGCAGATAGATAACTTGATTAAGCGGCATATGGGATACTGCCCTTCATTAGTCAGGGCACTGAATGAATGCAAGGCCAGGGAGATCATGCAACTGGATTACTCTGTGCAGTTCTGGTCGCATATGAGAGGAACATTGTGGTAGTGTTGGAGAGGGTGCAGAGGAGATTTAGTGGAACATTGCCTGAGATGGAGTGTTTAGGTTATGAGGAGACACTGGATTTGTTCCTTCTGGAGTAGAGGAAGTTAATGGGGAGTGTGATTGAAGTGTATGAAATTGTGAGGGAAACATTTCCCCATATCAGAGGTAGATAAAACTTAGAAGATGTGGAATTAGGAGAGGAGTAGGACATTCAGAGGGGATCTGAGAGGGATCCCCTTAAGTGGCAGATAGCTGGAATGCACTACCTGAAAGAGCAGTGCAAAATGTACCATTAAAAAGTCAGTTGAATTGCTAAGACAGGAATGGGGAGTTGGGAATAATAAAACTGCATCCCCGATAGAATAGAATAGTTTATTATCATTGCTCAAGCCAACGAGATTGCAGGGCTACCCCAGTCCATGCAAAGTAGACATTTACAATTCATGCAGTATGGCTTAATTAAAAACAGGTTGGTTTAGACGTGATGAGCTGAGTAGCCTGTTTCCATTCTGAATGACTTTGCAGACTTGATACGAACATGGACCAATGAGCCAATTTCCAGAAGTGAGGTGAGAGGGATGGCCCTTGACATTAAGACAGCACTTAAAGAAGTGTGACATCAAAACACGAATGAAGCTGTGGTCACCAGGTATCAGTGTCACAGGGATGGTAGTTGTTGTTAGCCCAGGACCTCACAGATGGGTTCCTCAGCGTGGTGTCCTTGGCCCAACCATCGCCAGCTGCTTCATCAATGACCTTCTTTCCCTCAGAAGTTCAGAATGGGGATGTTCACTGATGGCTGCACATTGTTCCATTCCATTCACATATCCACAGTAAGCAAAGCAGCTCACACTTGCATGTAGCAGGATCTGGACAATGTTCCTGCGTGGGCTGGTAAGTGACAAGTAACATCTGTGCTACAAAAGTACCAGGCAATGGTGAAGGTCCACAGCAAATATACAGCCTTCCTTGATATTCAGTGGCATTCCCATCACCAAGGACCACTTTCCTGAGATATATAATTGACCAGAATTCAATGAGACCAGCCACATCAACGCAATTGTTCCAGGAACCAAGTGACATGTAGTGAGTGATACACCTGACATCCCAAGGCCTTTCCACCATCAAAGGACACTTTGCAAACCTTTGAGCTCTACACTCATAAGGCTCAGAGTAGTGGATCCTCAGATTCACCTCCAAGGGGCACTCCATCCTGACTTGAAAGTACATTGCCTCATCGCTGTGTCTCCCTTGCCCCACAGCACTGAGTGTACTTCCACCAGGACAGTAGTGGTTTGAGAGGTAATCCAATCTGACAGACAGCTAGAGGTGGGTAATGGCAACTGGGCTGAACCCAGAAAATGAACAAAGAGGGACTGGGTAACATTGTCAAGGGTTGGCGTCAACAGTGGCTGACATTCATTCTGACTGCGTCTGTCATTGATAGAGTGGTTTCCATCGAGCAGTGACAGCCTTATACTACGGGACTTGGACAACACATCCATAGTTGAAGATGGCCGGAAGAAGCTCAACACCCTGACACATTACAAGGTAAGGAGTGTGCAGAGTTCCCACAGCCCAGCACACCATACCAGGGGTATCAGCAGGGCACCACTGTGACCACAACCACTGGCCATCATTCCCCTCACAAGTCCTTGTCCAGCACCAAGACTCCCACCCATGGAGAGCAGAGTGACCTAGCATTGTCCCACTTACTCCTCCACTGACCACCCATCCCCAACTCTTCCTTCTGACCCTCCCGGTAATCCACTCTCACAGACCCTTCCCTTCTATCCCAGAAACCACATGGATCCCTCTCACCCATCCTCATTCTCAGATTTCTACTTCTGTTACCCCCTCCAATTCCAGATGTATCTATGCCTGGCTGTGCTTTCAGTTCCCTCCTGACACCTCTCAGTCTCTCCATCTCTCCTTGCATAAAGTGCTGCTGTGTTTTATTATATTTCCTTAAATGAAAGGGAAGGTGCAAGGCATTCACACAAATTTGAAGTCAAGTGTAACATGTGCTGCCAGAGGCTGACCACAATGGTTCACATAACGTTGACTTGTGATTGTACAACTGTGCAGGTCCCTGATGCAGCCTCATTGGCAATGAGCTTGAAGGATCAGCGGGACAGCACTCTGGGACGAGGTAGGTCTTATCAAACAGACAGGGCTATATAAAATCACAAAATGTGAGATGGAGTTAATGTTGTGAGCAACTTTAAGCTGTGAATGCTGGACCAACAGTTCACTGACTAAATAAGGGTCTTTGGACAACACTTAGATTTAAACCACAGTTGCAAATGTGTGTACGCAAATTTGAAAATCCACATTGAGGTATCCCGTAAATGTGTGACAGCTGATGTATCTCCTAGTCACGGTATGTGGCCATTGCACGATTGGGAGCTTTCTTCTCTTCTTGCCCAGAAACTGCTCTCTGTACTGATCTGTGTCAATGAACTGATATGTGAGTGGGCCTTATTCAAAGTGTTCAATTGTTTTACAGTGAAAGACCTGGACACTGAAAAATACTTCCACTTGGTGAGTACTACTTCCCCACCTCCCTGTACAACTGTGCACTGTAAATGTTTACAGTCCAATGTAGCTCAATTTTTCTGTGGCAGGGCCAGGCTGGGATTCAGTGCACTGTGACCCATTCTTGGATAAGACTAACAAAGCAGATGTCTCTGCCTGGATTGTGACCTTTCTCTGTGCTGCTGGTGGAGTCTGGGGTAAAGGGAACTGTCACAGTACCTGGTGTGTCTGGTGCTGATAGAAGCTCAGGGCTGGAACTGGGCCTACATCACGGGTCCTTCAACCCAACCACTTAACTCCACAGAAGTCACCTACTAAGTTCCTTCATCCAAATTTTTTATAATCATCTTCTAATCCCTTCCATACTATTTATTACAAATTTCTATAATTTGCACATTACACATTCAGATAAAGATGTAACGTAAAGATTTTTACTCATGTATGTGAAGGATGTAAGAAATAAAGTCAATTCAATTCAATTCCCTTGTGTGTTTATCCAGCTTTCTCTTAAAACTTCCTTGTTCCTGGTTTCAGATTCACCCTGTTGTTCTGAGTTCCATATTCTCTGCAGACTGCCACAGGATTTTTCTGAATACCCCTTTAAATATAGTAAAGTTTTGGTAATCTGCTGTCCCATTGTTTTAGAGAGAGTTGAGAGAAACTAGAACTAGAGGTCATAGGTTTGGAGTGAAAGGTGAAATAGTTCATAGCCAGTACATGCTTCATACCCCTGGAATTCCCTTTATTCAGATTCAGAACCCAAGACTGATTCTGCAACTTCCCTCTTCATCATAGCTTTTCCCTCGTGGACAAGATGATTCATGGTTCCTTTCACATTACAGTCATGAGTCAAGAATGACGTGTTCTCTGGTCAGTTTCTCAATATATTGGTTGAAGAAATACCAACTCACATACACTTTAGGATTTCCCCTCCACAGTGTTGTTGTTAATTTAGTGTAAACAATATGTGAAATAAAATCACCTGTGACTCTCCTGTTTAATTCAATCTCCTACCTCACCGCAGCTGTTTGGGGGCCTGAAGACAATTCTTACCAATGGTTTCTGCCTGTTGCTATTTCTCAGCTACATTCATAGATTCCACACCACAATTTTCCAAACCATTCACCCACTCCCCCCCCCCCGCCCCACCCATCATGCTCTGTGACCACCCCCATGTTACGCTTCATGATCTGGTCTCTCCCTGTGTTCTCCAACCCTCTCCCTCCATGTCTTCCCCACGTCTCACGCTGTGATGCCCCCTACTTCCCAACTCCCACTGTCTATGTCAGAATTCTTCAGTACTTTTGTCCACATACCTTTCCCATGTTCCACTCCTGGGTGCCTAGAATTGAATTTTCTCCAATTATTATTGTGTTTACCTTGGAATATGTTATGTGAGCTTTAATTTATTTCACTTTCTTTGTAGATGTAGATATTCAACATTAATGTGGATGTCCCTCAGGTTTGATGGGATATCCCCCTTGTTATTGAGAGAGCCGAGAGATGGGATTGCGTGGTCTTGACCAAGATCTTAATGTCCTTTGTAACAACAGGCAAAGTCCTAGAGGACTGGCGACTGGTTGAGCATAGAACACTACAGCAATTACAGGCTCTTTGGCCCTCGATGTTGTGCTGACCTTTTAACCTACTCTAAGATCAATCTATCCCTTTCCTTGTACATAGCCCTTCATTTTTCTATCATCCATGTGCCTAAGAATTTCTTAAATGTTTAGAAACACAGAAAATCTACAGCACAATACAAGCCCTTCGGCCCACAATGCTGTGCTGAACATGTACTTACTTTAGAAATTACTTAGGGTTACTCTTAAGTCCTCTATTTTTCTAAGCTCCATATACCTATCCAGGAGTCTCTTAAAAGACCCCATTGTATCTGCCTCCGCCAGCAGCCCCTTCCACGTTTCTTGTGTATCTGCCTCTTCCACCTCCCCTGGCAGGGCATTCCACACACTCTTCACTCACTGTGTAAAACAAAAATAATCTATCTCTGGCATCCCCTCTATACTTTCCTCCAATCACCTCAAAATTATGCCCCCTTAGTGATTTCCACCTGAAAATGTTGTTCCATTTTTCAAGAAGGGAAGTACGGATGATCCTAGAAACTTCAGAATCGTGAATTTCACCGGTGAGCTTGCTGTGTCAGAGGTAGGGAAGTTACTGGAGAAGATGTAGATGCAGGATAGCATTTATGAGCACTTGGAAACCCATGGCATAATTAGGGGCAGTCAGCATGGCTTTGTGTTGCACAGATCATGTCTTACTAACTTGATTGAGTTTCTTGTTGAGGTGACGAAGGTGATTGATGAAGCTAGAGCAGTGGAAGATGTTTAGTGCATTTTAACAAGGTGTTTGGCAAGGTCCCTCATGGGAGGCTCATCTAGGTGATTAAGATGCATTCAATCTATGGTTAATTGACTTACAGATAGAACATAGAATAGTACAGTACAGTACAAGCCCTTCGACCCACAATGTTGTGCCGACCCTTAAACCCTGCCTCCCGTTTAACCCCCCACATTAAATTCCTCCATATACCTGTCTAGTAGTCTCTTAAATTTCACCAGTGTATCTGCCTCCACCACTGACTCAGACAGTGCATTCCACACACCAACCACTCTCTGAGTAAAAAACCTTCCTCTAATATCCCTCTTGAACTTCCCACCCTTTACCTTAAAGCCATGTCCTCTTGTATTGAGCAGTGGTACCCTGGGGAAGAGGTGCTGGCTGTCCACTCTTTCTATTCCTCTTAGTATCTTGTATACCTCTATCATGTCTCCTCTCATCCTCCTTCTCTCCAAAGAGTAAAGCCCCAGCTCCCTTAATCTCTGATCATAATCCATACTCTCTAAACCAGGCAGCATCCTAGTAAATCTCCTCTGTACCCTTTCCAATGCTTCCACATTCTTCCTATAGTGAAGCGACCAGAAATGGACACAGTACTCCAAGTGTGGCCTAACTAGAGTTTTATAGAGCTGCATCATTACATTGCGTCTCTTAAACTCTATCCCTCGACTTATGAAAGCTAACACTCCATAAGCGTTCTTAACTACCCTATCTACCTGTGAGGCAACTTTCAGTGATCTGTGGACATGATCCCAGATCCCTCTGCTCCTCCACACTACCAAGTATCAAGCCGTTTAGTTTGTACTCTGCCTTCGAGTTTGTCCTTCCAAAGTGTACCACCTCACACTTCTCCAGGTTGAACTCCATCTGCCACTTCTCAGCCCACTTCTGCATCCTATCAATATCTCTCTGCAATCTTCGACAATCCTCTACACTATCCACAACACCACCAACCTTTGTGTCGTCTGCAAACTTGCCAACCCACCCTTCTAGCCCCACATCCACGTTGTTAATAAAAATCATGAAAATTAGAGGTCCCAGAACCGATCCTTGTGGGCACCACTAGTCACAACCCTCCAACCCGAATGTACTCCTTCTGCCACGACCCTCTGCTTTCTGCAGGCAAGCCAATTCTGAATCCACCTGGCCAAACTTCCCTGGATCCCATGGCTTCGGACTTTCTGAATAAGCCTACCATGTGGAACCTTATCAAATGCCTTACTAAATTCCATGTAGATCACATCCACTGCACTACCCTCATCTATATGCCTGATCACCTCTTCAAAAGAGCTCTATCAGGCTTGTTAGACACGATCTGCCCTTCACAAAGCTATGCTGACTGTCCCTGATCAGACCATGATTCTCTAAATGCCCATAGATCCTATCTCTAAGAATCTTTTCCAACGGCTTTCCCACCACAGACAAAAGGCTCACTGGTCTATAATTACCCGGACTATCCCTACTACCTTTTTTGAACAAGGGGACAACATTCGCCTCTCTCCAATCCTCTGGTACCATTCCCCTGGACAATGAGGATATAAAGATCCTAGCCAGAGCTCAGCAATCTGTTCCCTTGCCTTGTGGAACAGCCTGGGGAATATTCCATCAGGCCCCAGGGACTTATCCATCCTACTGTATTTTAACAACTCCAACACCTCCTCTCCCTTAATATCAACATGCTCCAGAACATCAACCTCACTGATATTGTCCTCATCGTCGTCAAGTTCCCTCTCATTGGTAAATACCAAAGAGAAGTATTCATTGAGGGCCTCGCTCACTTCCACAGCCTCCAGGCACATCTTCTCACCTTTATCTCTAATCAGTCCTACCTTCACTCCTGTCATCCTTTTGTTCTTCACATAATTGAAGAATGCCTTGGGGTTTTCCTTTACCCTACTTGCCAAGGCCTTCTCAGCCTCTCCTCAGCCCCTTCTTAAGCTCCTTTCTTGCTACCCTATATTTCTCAATAGATCCATCTGATCCTTGCTTCCTAAACCTCGTGTATGCTGCCTTCTTCCACCTGACTAGATTTTCCACTTCACTTTTCACCCATGGTTCCTTCACCCTACTATTCTTTATCTTCCTCACTGGGACAAACTTATCCCTAACATCCTGCAAGAGATCCCTAAACATCGACCACATGTCCATAGTACATTTCCCTGCAAAAACATCACCCAATTCACATCTGCAAGTTCTAGCCTTATAGTCTCATAATTTGCCCTTCCCCAATTAAAAATTTTCCTGTTGTCTCTGATTCTATCCTTTTCCATGATAATGCTAAAGGCCAGGGAGCGGTGGTCACTGTCCCCCAGATGCTCACCCACTGAGAGATTTGTGACCTGACCTGGTTCGTTACCTAATACTAGATCTAGTATGGCATTCCCCCTAGTCGGCCTGTCAACATACTGTGACAGGAATCCGTCCTGGACACACACTGCCCCGTCTAAACCATTGGAACTAATCAGGTGTCAATCAATATTAGGGAAGTTAAAGTCACCCATGATGACAACCCTGTTATTTTTGCACCTTTCCAAAATTTGCCTCCCAGTCTGATCCTCGGTATCTCTGCTGCTACTGGGGGCCTATAGAATACTCCCAATAGAGTAACTGCTCCCTTCCTGTTCCTGACTTCCACCCATACTGACTCAAAAGAGGATCCTACTACATTACCCACCCTTTCTGTAGCTGTAATAGTATCCCCAGCCAGGATTGCTACCCCTCTTCCCCTTTTTCCCCCTTCTCTATCCCTTTTAAAGCACTGAAATCCAGGAATATTGAGAATCCATTCCTGCCCTGGTGCCAGCCAAGTCTCTGTAATGGCCACTACATCATAGAAACATAGACCCATAAAGTCGTGCCGAACACCTCCCTACCTTAGAAATTGCTAGGCTTACCTATAGCCCTCTATATTACTAAGCTCCTTGGACCTATCTAAAAGCCTCTTAAAAGACCCTGTCCTATCTGTCGCCACCACCGTTGCCGGCAGCATATTCCACGCACTCACCACTCTCTGAGTAAAAAATGTACCCCTAACATCTTCTCTTTATCTAATCCCCAACACCTTAAACCTGTATCCGCTTGTGGCAATCATTTCAGCCCTGGGGAAAAGCCTCTGACTATCCACACGATCAATGCCTCTCATCATCTTACACACCTCTATCAGGTCACCTCTCATGCTCCGTCGCTCCAAGGAGAAAAGGCTGAGTTCACTCAACCTTTTCTCATAAGGCATGCTCCCCAATCCAGGCAACATCCTTGTAAATCTCCTCTGCACCCTTTCTATGGCTTCCACATCCTTCCTGTAGTGAGGCAACCAGAACTGAGCACAGTACTCCAAGTGGGGTCTGACCAGTGTCCTATACAGCTGCAACATTACCTGTTGGCTCCTAAATTCAATTCCACGATTGATGAAGGCCAATACACCATACGCCTTCTTAACCACAGAGTCACCCTGCACAGCTGCTTTGAGTGTCCTATGGGCTCGGACCCCAAGATCCCTCTGATCCTCCACACTGCCAAGAGACTTACCGTTAATACTAAATTCTGCCATCATATTTGACCTACCAAAATGAACCACTTCACACTTATCTGGGTTGAACTCCATCTGCCACTTCTCAACCCAGTTTTGCATCCTATCAATGTCCCTCTGTAACCTCTGATAGCCCTCCACAGTATCCACAACACCTCAAACCTTTGTGTCATCAGCAAACTTACTAACCCATCCCACCACTTCCTCATGCAGGTCATTTTTAAAAATCACAAAGAGTAAGGGTGCCAGAACAGATCCCTGAGGCACACCACTGGTGACCGACCTCCATGCAGAATATGACCCGTCTACAACCACTCTTTGTCTTCTGTGGGCAAGCCAGTTCTGGATCCACAAAGCAATGTCCCCTTGGATCCCATGCCTCCTTACTTTCTCAATAAGTCTTGCATGGGACACCTTATCAAATGCAGTGCTGAAATCCATATGCAGTACATCTACTGCTCTTCCTTCATCAATGTGTTTAGTCACATCCTCAAAAAATTCAATCAGGCTCGTAAGGCATGTCCTGCCCTTGACAAAGCCATGCGGACTATTCCTAATCATATTATACCTCTCCAAATGTTCATAAATCCTGCCTCTCAGGATCTTCTCCATCAACTTACCAGCTACTGAAGTAAGACTCACTGGTCTATAATTTCCTGGGCTATCTCTACTCTCTTTCTTGATAAAGGAACAACATCTGCAGCCCTCCAATCCTCGGGATCCTCTCCCGTCCCCTTTGATGATGCAAAGATCATCGTTAGAGGCTCTGCAATCTCCTCCCTCGCCTCCCACAGTAGCCTGGGGTACATTTCGTCCAGTCCTGGCAACTTACCCAACTTGATGCTTTCCAAGAGCTCCAGCACATCCTCTTTCTTAATATCTACATTCTCAAGCTGCACAGTCTGCTGCAAGTCATCACTACAATCACTAAGGTCCTTTTCCATAGTGAATACTGAAGTAAAGTATTCATTAAGTACATCTGCTATTTCCTCCGGTTCCAAACACACTTTCCTACTATCACACTTGATGTCCTATTCTTTCACGTCTTATCCTCTTGCTCTTCACATATTTGTAGAATGCCTTTGGATTTTCCTTAATCTTGCCTGCCAAGGCCTTCACATGGCCCCTTCTGGCTCTCCTAATTTCCTTCTTAAGCTCCTTCCTAGTAGCCTTATAATCTTCCAGATCTCTAACATTACCTAGCTCTCTGAACCTTTTGTAAGCTTTTCTTTTCTCCTTGACTAGACATTACAGCCTTTGTAACCACGGTTCCTGTACCCTACCATAACTTCCCTATCTCATTGGAACGTACCTATACAGAGCTCTACACAAGTATCCCCTGAATATTTGCCACATTTCTTCCATACTTTTCCCTGAGAACATCTGTTTCCAATTTAAGCCTCCAATTTTCTGCCTGATAGCCTCATAATTCCCCTTACTCCAATTAAACACTTTTCTAACTTGTCTGTTCCTATCTCTCTCCAATGCTATTGTAAAGGAGATAGAATTATGATCACTATCTCCAAAATGCTCTCCCACTGAGACATCTGACACTTGACCAGGTTCATTTCCCAGTACCAAATCCAGTACAGCCTCTCCTCTTGTAGGCGTATCTACATATTGTGTCTTGAAACCTTCCTGAACACACCTAATAAATTCCACCCCATCTAAACCCCTCGCTTGAGGGAGATGCCAATCTATATTTGGGAAATTAAAATCTCCCATCACGACAACTCTGTAATTATTACACCTTTCCAGGATCTGTTTCCCTATCTGCTCCTCAAAATCCCTGTTACTATTAGGTGACCTATAAAAAACACCCAGTAAAGTTATTGACCCCTTCCTGTTCCTAACCTCCACCCACGCAGACTCCGTAGACAATCTCTCCATGGCGTCCACCTTTTCAGTAGCCGTGACACTATCTCTGATCAACAGTGCCATGCCCCTACCTCTTTTGCCTCCCTCCCTGTCCTTTCTGAAACATTGAAAACCCGGCACTTGAAGTAACCAATCCTGTCCATGAACCATCCAAGTCTCTGTAATGGCCACCACATCATATCTCCAAGTACTGATCCACACTCTAAGTTCATCTGCTTTGTTCACAACACTCCTTGCATTAAAATAGACTCATTTCAAGCTTTGGTCTGAGTGCATCCCTTTTCTATCACCTGCCTATCCTCCCTCTCGCACTGTCTACAAGCTTTACCTATTTGTGAGCTAACCTCCTCTTCCCCAGTCTCTTCCATTCGGTTCCCACCCCCCAACAATTCTAGTTTAAACTCTCCACAGTAGCCTTAGCAAACCTCCCCGCCAGGATATTGGTCCTCCAGGGATTCGTGCAACCTGTTCTTTTAGTACAGGTCAAACTTGCCCCAAAAGAGGTCCCAATGATCCTGAAATCTGAATCCCTGCCCCCTGCTCCAATCCCACAGCCACGCATTTATCCTCCACCTCATTATTTTCCTATTCCCACTGTCGTGTGGCAGAGGCAGTAATCCTGAGATTACTACCTTTGTGGTCCTGTTTCTCAACTTCCTTCCTAACTCCCTGTAGTCTTTTTTCAAGACCTCTTCCCTTTTCCTACCTATGTCATTGGTACCAATATGTACCACAACCACTGGCTGTTCTCCCTCCCACCGCAGGATATCTTGGATGCGATCCGAAACATCCCGGACCTTGGCACCTGGGAAGCAAACTACCATCTGAATTTTTTTTCCTGCGTCCACAGAATCGCCTGTATAACCCCTTAACTATAGAGTCCCCTATTACTACTGCCGCCTTCTTCCTTTCCCTACCCTTCTGAGTCACAGGGCCAGACTCTGTGTCAGAGGGACGGCCATTGTCACTTCCCTGCAGGTAGGCTGTCCCACCCAACAGTACTCAAACAGGAGTACTTATTGTCAAGGAGTACAGCCACAGGGGTACTCTCTAGTACCTGACTCTTCCCCTTCCCTTTTTGACTGTTACCTATGTGTCTGTCTCCCATGGCCCCAGTGTGACCACCAGCCTGTAACTCCTCTCTATCACCTCCTCGCTCTCCCTGACTAGGTGAAGGTCATCGAGCTGCAGCTCCAGTTCCCTAACTCAGTCCCTCAGGAGCTGCAGCTCAACACACCTGGTGCAGATATGGCCGTCCAGGAGGCTGGGAGACTCCAGAACCTCCCACATATGACTCCGAGCACAGAAAACTGGCCTCACACACATACTTCCTACCTCGCCTCATCCTGTTATTGCCTAAGTCCATTGTGCCAAAGCCCTACCACTCTGCTGCCTCTCACTCCACTGCCTGCTGGATGTGGCTGCCTTTTTAAACCTTTCACGCTCTACTGCCTGCGCAGCCTCTCTTTAACCCGAGTAGTAAAAAAAACTCCCTTCTCTCCGAAAAAACAGCAGTTCACTCGCATAACTTCATGTATGTATCCAAACTCTCAGTTCATCAACACACACAAAATGCCGGTAGAACACAGCAGGCCAGGCAGCATCCACAGGCAGAAGCAACGTCGACGTCCCCGGCCGAGACCCCCCGCTTCTGCCTGTGGATGCTGCCTGGCCTGCTGTGTTCTACCGGCATTTTGTGTGTGTTGTTGTTTGAATTTCCAGCATCTGCAGATTTCCTCGTGTTTGCTCTCAGTTCATCACCTTTGTTCCTGATGCTTCTTGCATTGAAGTACACGCACTTTAGCCCTTCTATCTTACTACCTTTACACCCTTTATTTTGTTTCTCTTTCCTCAAAGCCTCTTTATATGTTAGATCTGGCGTTACTCCATGCACTATACTTGCAGTTCTCACATGACCTTTATCCTCCTCCACCTCACTATCTGCTCTAACACTCTGGTTCCCCTCCCCCTGCAAATCTAGTTTAAACCCCCCAGAGCAGCACTAGTAAACCTTCCTGCAAGGATGTTAGTCCCCCTCCAGTTCAGGTGCAACCCATCCTGTCGAAACAGGTCTCACCTTCCCTGGAACAAGGCCCAATTGTCCAGAAACATGAAGCCCTCCCTCTTGCACCAACTCCTTAGCCACATATTTAACTGCATTATCTTCCTATTTCTAGCCTCACTGGCACGTGGCACAGGTAGCAATCCTGAGGTTGCAACCCTGGAGGTCCTGTCCTTCAACTTTGTACCTAACTCCCTAAACTCTCTTGGCAGGACCTCCTCCTTCTTGCCCATTCATTACCTATTCTGGCAGGAGTTCTGTGATTAGTGGTCTTATGCAGGTTCTGCTGAGACCTTTGCTGCATGTGATATATAGAAATCTGTATGGAAATCCGGATTGACATATAATGTGGAACTTGCTGCTGGTGTGGATAGTGTAGAAGATTGCCAAAGGTTACAGTGGGATATAATTCAGTTGGGCAAATAACTGGTGAATAGAGCTTAACCCAACCAAATGTGAGCTGTTGCACTTTGGAAGGTATCAATATAAATATCTATATAAATATTTCAAAGGAAATGGCAGGGCAAAATTTTTTAAGAAAGGAATGGTGGGTCCCTGGAATGCACTAACATGAATGGTAGTGGAGGGAAATAAGATGGAGGCATTCAGGAGACTCTTAGACAGTCCCATAAATGTGCCAGAAATGGAGGAATATGGAGAAAAAGGGATTCATTTATTTAGGCATTTAGTTGTGGATAAAGGGCCTGTTCCAGTGCTTTTCTATGTTCTATGTAAATGGTTGGGCTCAGTTGTTCTCTGATCTTGGCAATCCATTTGCAAATGTTTTATCACCAAATGAGGAGACATCATCAGTGCGCTGTTAACCTGTGGTGTGTGCTCCAAATGCTTGACCTTTATCTACTTATCAATCAATTGATTGGTCATCATTATGGAAACTCGCATGTGATGTAGGGAGTGGTCTCATCGCAGATTGGTTGTATGGTGAACTCTGTGCATGTCTGGAATTTTGCCTGCATTGGCTTATAGATGGGATCGAGGTCTATATGTCTGTTTATAGAATTGTTTGCAGAAAACCACATTTCTAGGAACTCTTGCATCCTGTGTGTTCCATTTCGCTGATGCCCAGTCAAATTTGTGCCCCTCTTGATCTTCACAGGTAGAGACTAGGGAGAGTGGGTCATGCCATTGTACAGCCAATTGATGTTCATGCATTCTTGTGGATAGTTTTCTCCCAGTCTAGTATATGCTGCAGTCTCCACATTGGGTTTTGAACATTTATCTTGTTCTATGTAGATCCCACCCTCGGACTTGCTAGTTTAATGCCTTTTCCTTCCTGTTATCCATCCATTCATTCCAATAAGTCCATGTTAGTTCTATGGAGATCACTTTGTGAAGGAACAGGAACTAATCACATTGTTTTCTCCACACTAGGTGCTTCCAAATGATGAGCTGGTTGAACCCAGCCGCTCACACAAACACAAACAGTGGAAGAAAGTTTTGCCGGAGATCTACTTGACTCGACTTCTCTCCACCAAGGTGAGGCATTTATGTGGTGGAATACCCCATGGATGGTAGCTACAGCGGGCCCTAAGTCCCTCCTGGCACACCATGCGTGTGCCTTTGTTTGCACATGCTTATTCAGGAACTTCCTACAAGGCAACAGTGATATGTCTGCTTGTACAATGTATACATTGTTGTATCTCAAAGAGTGAGAGCCTACAACTAGCAATGCATCCCTACACTCTGTTGATGTCCACGAATACCTTCTGACACCTCTACCTCTGTCTTTATCGAGAGTTAATGGTGGTGCAGACTAAGTAAGTGCTCACAGTTCAGGACAACTCAATCTTTTTTAATGCTCAAAAGTATACAGGCATTCAACTGACCCATATAGCTCTCAATGATCTTGCATTTAACTCACTGCCTTAATTTGTTACTTGATTCATTAAAACATAAAATTCACAAGTTAAACTCATATACAACCTGTACAAGATGAACAGGCTAGACACACTTCAAATGGTCAAATTTTCCTCTGCGTTGTGAAATTAGGGTCCTTTATTTGACGTGGTTGTTCCCGGATTGCTGCTGCCAAGATATTTGATATTATTCCTTGTATATTCTACTTGCACCAATTTTTTGGAATTCTGCAGCTCCTTCCACCCCAGCTGAGCCAATCAGACACAGAAGAGTTTGCTCTTGACATTTCTCCTGTGTTGGTCTGATGACCATCTTCACTGGCATCTATTTCACTGTGATATCCTAGGCCCCTACCTATCTCTTATTACTAGAATGACAACTGACTGTAGCCCACTGCTGAGTCCTTGTATGCCATGGAAAATATTTGAGTGCATTGCATTGTACTACCACCAGGTGGCTGCTGTCTTCTTGTTTTCAATTTATTAGACTTTTAAGAGCTTGAATACCACTATAAGAACAAGCAATTCCCTTGCAACCCCTATCCAATCCAGCAGTATTACCCTGGATAGCTTGCACTCTATGCTTTTCCCCAATAGCTCTTCGTTAACCTCATTCTCCCCATTGCAGGGCACGCTGCAGAAGTTTCTGGATGATCTATTCTGTGCACTTCTTAGTATCCATACTGTGAAGCCCCCCTTTGCAGTGAAGTATTTCTTTGATTTCCTGGAAGAGCAAGCTGAGAAACGGGGTACTGCTGATCCAGACACTCTGCATATCTGGAAAACTAACAGGTAAGCTCACAGCCCCAAACATGCTCCACTTCTGTAAAACATCTGGAAAACAGGTGAGACACTGACCCAGAAAGTGATCCATCTGGAGATACTGATGCAGACATCTGGAAAACAATCGGGTGTGCCAGACACGTGGAAAATAGGTAAGACTAGCACATCTGGAAAACAGACAGATGAGCCTGAGCCAGGTGTTCTCCACATCTAGACACTGAGCTGGATGCCCACCACATCTGGAAATCAAGCAAATGAGTAAGTATCTTCTTACAGTGTCACTTGGAGAAGTAGCAATGGTTAAATGGTCCATGTCATATCAGAGAATGTATACAACCTGAAATTTTTGCTCTTTGCAGACATCCACAAAAATAGAAGAGAACCCCAAAGAATGAATGACAGAAAAACATCAGAACCCCAAAGCCCCCTCTCTCCCTCCCATGCACAAGCAGCAGCAAAGCACCAACCTGCACCTCCCCCCACCATTCAGCTGAGAGCATCAGTGCCCATCACCCACCAAGCAAGCAATAGAAAAGTCCCTAAAGAGAGACCATGATCGCAGTCGAACAAAAACTATTGTTCACCCAACAATTCCACATGCCTCAGGCTCTGTCTCAATAACAAGGAACAGAAAGGTGGCACCACAGCAAGGGGTAGGGAGCAACAAAAACAACAGTTGTTTCGCTGTTACAGTCTGCTATGTTGCTTTTATTTCTGAGTTTGTCCAACTTGAGGAGAGGGAGACTGACACTCTGACAACCAATCCGTTGTTCGCAATCTTCCATTTCTTCAATGATGCCTCAGTCAATGACATCTCTTGGAGTCCAACCATCCACAGGGCCTCACACTGAAGGCAGGCGTCTTCCAGGCCACATTCTTGAGATACCAACAAATGGCTGGTCATTGAGGTCCAAGAGGGTGGGAACCACTGCTGTAAAGAACTGTAGTCTAAGTTCAGCATGTATATAAAATCAGTCCCTGTATTCTATACCTGCATGAGGGATTCCTTGCTCTCCATGAGCCAGAAAAAAAGGAAAGTATTGACTAGGTTATCTGACCTCAGTGGTTGAGAAGATGTTGGAGTCAATTGTCAAGGTGGTGGTTTAAGGGTACTTCGAGGCACATGAAAAAATAGCCTGTAGTCAGCATAGTTCCTTTAAGGGAAAATCTTGCCTGACAAATCTGTTGAAATTCTTTGAAGATGTAACAAGCAGGATAGACAAAGGAAAATCAGTTGATGTTGTGTACTTATTTTTCAGAAGGTCTTTGACAATTTAAGAGCCCATGGTATTGCAGGAAAGATGTATAGAGCATAGAGCATTGGCTGAATAGCAGGATGCAAAGAGTGGGAATAAAAGGAGCCTTTTCTGGTTGGATGCTGGTGACTAGTGATGTTCAGCAGGGGTCTGTGTTGGGAAACCTTTTTACATTATATAACAGTGACTTGGACGGTAGAATTCATGGTTTTGTGGCCAGGTTTGCAGATGATCTGAAGATAGGTGGAGGGGCAGGAAGTTTTGAGGAAGTAGAGAGGCTGCAGAAGGACTTAGATAGTTAAGGAAAATAGGCAAAGAAGTGGCAGATAGAATACAGTATTGAGAAGTGTATAGCCATGCACTTTGGTAGAAGAAATAAAAGCATTTTCTCTAAATGGAGAGAAAATTCAATATCTGAGGTGCAAAGGGACTTTAGAGTCCTCACAACACACACAAAATGCTGGTGGAATGCAGCAGGCCAGGCAGCATCTATAGAGAGAAGCACTGTCGACGTTTCGGGCTGAGACCCTTCGTCAAGATTAACTGAAAGGAAAGATAGTAAGAGATTTGAAAGTAGGAGGGGGAGGGGGAAATGCAAAATGATAGGAGAAGACCAGAGGGGGTGGGGTGAAGCTGAGAGCTGGGAAGATGATTGGCAAAAGGGATACAGAGCCTGAGAAGGGAAAGGATCATGGGGCAGGAGACCTAGGGAGAAGGAAAGAGGGAGGGGAGAACCAGAGGGAGATGGAGAACAGGCAGAGTGATGGGCAGAGAGAGAGAGGAAGAAAAAGAGGAAGGGTGAGGAAACTAAATATATCAGGGATGGGGTAAGAAGCGGAGGAGGGGCATTAACGGAAGTTAGAGAAGTCAATGTTCATGCCATCAGGTTGGAGGCTACCCAGCTGGTATATAAGGTGTTGTTCCTCCAACCTGAGTGTAGCTCCATCTTGACAGTAGAGTATGCCATGGATAGACATATCAGAATGGGAATGGGATGTGGAATTAAAATGTGTGGCCACTGGGAGATCCTGCTTTCTCTGGTGGACAGAGCGTAGGTATTCAGCGAAACGGTCTCCCAGTCTGCGTCGGGTCTCACCAATATATAAATATATGTAGATGTTCTCCATCTCCCTCTGGTGCTCCCCTCCACCTTTCTTTCTTCCTAGGCCTCCTGTCCCATGATTCTTTCCCTTCTCCAGCTCTGTATCCCTTTTGCTAATAACCTTTCCAGCTCTCAGCTTCATCCTACCCCCTCCGGTCTTCTCCTACCATTTCACATTTCCCCCTCCCCCTCCTACTTTCAAATCTCTTACTGTCTTTCCTTTCAGTTAGTACTGACGAAGGGTCTCGGCCCGAAACGTCGACAGTGCTTCTCCCTATAGATGCTGCCTGGCCTGCTGTGTTCCACCTGCATTTTGTGTGCGTTGTTGCTTGAATTTCCAGCATCTGCAGATTTCCTTGTGTTGCTTTAGAGTCCTCATGCAGGATTCCCTAAATGTTAATGTACGGTTGAGTCTATGGTGAGGAAGGCAAATGCGATGTTAGCATTCATTTCAAGAGGACTAGAATATAAAAACAAGGATGTAATGCTGAGGCTTTATAAGCCACTGGTGAAGCCTCACTTGGCAGTTTTCGGCTATCTAATAAAAATGTGTTGACATTGGAGAGGTTTCAAAGGAGATTCACGGAAATAATTCCGGGATTGAATGCTTCTCATAAGAGGAGCATTTTATGGCTCTGGGCCTCCAATCATTGGAATTCAGAAGAATGAGGGGTGATCTCATCAAAACCTATCAAATGTTGAAAAGCCTTGCTTAGAGTGAATGTGGGGAGGATGTTTCCAGTGGTGGGGGAGTCCTGATGTAGAATCTCAGCCCAAAATGAGACTGGGAAAAGCCTGAGTTGTTATCCTTGAAACAGGGGGTTGTGAGAGGGCCTGATAGAGGTGTCTGAAGTTGTAAAGTGTTGAAAGAGAAACTGCTTCCTTTGTGTCACGAATCCCGTGACAAGTTGAAAAGGACCAGCAGAAATGGAACACACCTCTGGAGTCTGGTTTACTATAAATTAAGATTATATTTATTACTACTACAAATTAATATCATTAAGACTGGATAATATAATACCGGTTATAAACTATTATATATATATCTCTGTAAATGTGTGTGTGTGGATACAAAGATAATAGCCCGGGAGGTAGATATCAGTCTTACGGTGTCAGGTAAGTTTAAGCAGTTCAGTTTACTTTGTGTTGCGTCGAGTTGAATTGATGGAGAGAGAGAGAGAGAGTTAATTGAGTTGATTGGCAGCTTTAGTTGTTCTTGCTTCCGAAGTCTTTAGAGTCACTTCGTGTGAACCCCACACAGACACAGATGGACAGAGCCCCTTATAGGGAACAGTCTACTAACCCACGGCACGGGTTCACCACCAGCAGACCCCCACAGGCAAGCTCTTACCCGCACTGGTAATCACGGGTTGAAATTAATCGGTCCGTGGCCTCCACCCTCACGGTGGTCTTAAACTCCACCAGGGGTTTCTTGGGTAGCTTCCGCAATTCTCCCGTGTTGTGTCTCCTTTGCTGTTATCAGACCAAAAGCCTTAACTTTTTATAAATCATTCAAAATTCCAGCCATCCGTTAGCTCAACCGTTCTGAGCTGTTTCTATGGTGACTTCCCAGCTCGTGTCTCAGCTGGCACCGTACTCACTCTCTCAAGGTCACAATTAAAAGTGAGAGTCACAAAACCAAGTCAGAGGCCTCTCTCTCTTTTAATTGCCTCCTTGTTCATTAGACTGCTGAATTTTCTAGCAGTTTCTTACCTGCGTGACACTTCGGCAGAGGGGGTAAGGGTAAGAGGACACAACCTCAGAATAGAGGGTGTCTTTTTAGAATAGAGATGAGGCATTTCTTTAGCCAGAGAATGGAGAATCTGTGGAATTTGTTACTACAGGTGGCTGTGGAGGTGGTCAATGGGTACATTTAAGGCAGAGGTTGATAGATTCTTGATTAGTCACTGCATGAAGAGATATGGGGAGAAGGCAGGAGACTGGAGCCATGATGCAATGGAGGAGCAGATTTGATGAGCCAAATGGCCTGATTTTGCTCCTATATCTAATGGTCCTGTCCCCTCAGGTGAAATGCAGATTTCCTCAATCGAGACCCTTGTTATTTCTTTTGGAAGCGTTGTTCCAACAGATTCCTTGAAAACACTGTGGCCATCTTGACATAAGCTGAGGCACAGGTTCCAGTGCTAGCCCTGAAAAATAGATCTTCTCCCGACATGGTAGCATAGGACAGCAGGTACTGTAGCAGGTAGTGTCATGCTATTACAGTGCCAGTGACCCAGGTTCAATCTGCCACTGTCTGGAAGGAATTTTTATGTTCTCCCTATGATTACATGGGTTTCCTCCAGGTGCTCCAGTTTCCTCCCACATTCCAAACTAGTATGGGTTAGAGGGTTAATTGGTCACATGGGTGTAATTGGCAGCACTGACTGGGAAAGGCCTTTTACTGTGCTTTGTCTCTATATAATAACAATATCCTGAAAGAAGTATTTCAACCTCACTCCATATTGGATTTCTCCGTTTCCAGCTTGCCGCTTCGCTTCTGGGTTAACATACTGAAGAACCCTCAGTTTGTGTTTGACATAGAGAAGACTGACCACATGGACGCTTGTCTGTCAGTGATAGCCCAGGCTTTCATCGATGCTTGTTCCATCTCAGACCTACAGCTCGGAAAGGTAATTTGTCAGTTCGACAGAGTAACAGCAGGAGGACTGAAATCTACTTTCTGTTTAATTGGTTAGAAAACAGAATACCAGATGTCAGAAGTGAGTTACAGTATGGAAGGATTGGGTCTGCTCCAGCTGCTTATATAAAAAAAACTGGTCCCACTCCCTTATAGCCTTCAAATCCTTTAATTTCAGTTGCTTTGCCAACTTTTGTTGAACTTCCCTTCATTATTCACCCAGCAATATATTCTAGTCCAGAACCACTTACCATAAAAATGGGTTTTCCTGATCTCACTTTTAGTTTGTCATTCGTCTTTGTTCTGTGAATCATGACCATTACCTCCTCTGCCAGTGGAAGCAGTTTCTCTCTGCTTATGTCAGCACATCTTCAGACACCTTTATCAAGTCCTCTCACAGCCTGCTCTGTTCTGAGGATATCAACTCCAGCTTCCCCTGTCTCATTTTGGGCTGAGACTCTTCATCAGGATTGGAAAGGAAGGGGGAGAGAAGCCAGAACAAGAAGATGAGGCAAGGGGAAGGAGTACAAGCTGGCAGGTGACAGCTGAAACCAGGTGAGAGAGCGAAGTAAGTGGGTGGAAGGGGCGGGATGAAGTGAGAAGCTGGGGCAGGGGGGTAATAAGTGAAAAAAAGTAAAGGGCTGAAGAAGAAGGAAACTGATAGAGGACAGAGGACCATGGGAGAAAGGGAAGGAGCAGGGGCACCAGACAGAGGCGAAGGTGAGGAGAAGTCGAGAGGTAAGAGGGGAGCCAGAATGGGGAATGGAAAAAGAGAGAAGGGGAGGGTAGAATTCACTGAAAGTTTAATCGATGTTCACACTGTCAGGTTTGAGGCTACCCAGTCAGAATATGAGGTGTTGCTCCTCCAGTCTGAGAGTGGCATCATCATAGCTGTTGAGGAAACCATGGACCGACATATCAGAATGGGAAATAGAATTAAAATGGGTGACCACCAGAAGGCTGCCTCCTCCCTCCCCCCACTTTTTGTGGTGGACAGAGCGAGTGTTCAGAATTACTGAGTCTCAAATGAAGTTTGTGCTGTTGTTTTCTGGCAGAGGGACCAACACACAAATAATTTGGAGCTACTTGTGGCATTTCATGCATGCTAATGCTTAGGCATAGTGGGTGGGAAATGCACTGATGATTATTCCCCATAGCCACAGAAACCTCAAGCTAGTTAATCAACAAGACAGCACACCTTATCATGGGTGATGAGTGACCAGCAATAAATGCTGACCTTGATGGCATTTCCCCATTCCCAAAAGCAACTGTTGATAAATGACTACTTCATGGAGCATGTGGAATTCTTGTTTTTTTTATTGCTTTCCTTAGGATTCACCAACAAATAAACTCTTGTATGCCAAGGAAATCCCTGAATACAAGAAGGCGGTGCAGAGATATTACAAAGAAATTCAGGAAATGATCACACTGAGTGAACAGGAAATGAATGCTCACCTGGCAGAGGAATCCCGGGTAAGTAACAAGGGTGAGGGAGCACAGCAGTAAGGATTATCTAGTGTGCAGCAATTATCAAACCTACTGCCCCTGCCCATGCATTGTGTAAAGTGGGATTTGCTTGAGTACTCATCATGAACATGCAGAGAAAATTTTAAGTATGTTGCCAGGATTTGTGGACCTGAATTATAGGGAAAGGTTGAGTAGAGTTAGGACTTTATTCCCTGGAGCGTAGGAGAATGAGGGGAGATTTGATAAAGGTATACAAAATTATGAGAGTTTTAGATAGGGTTAATGCAAGCAGGTTTTTTCCCACTGAGGTTGGGTGGTGGATGCAGGTTTGATTTCAACATTTAAGAGAAATTTAAATAGGTACATGTGTGGGAGGGGTATGGAGAGCTATGATCCAGTGCAGGTTGATGGAACTAGGTAGAGTAATAGTCTGGCACAGACTAGGTGGGCTGAAGGGCCTGTTTCAATGCTGTAATGATATATAACTAAGTCATATTCATAAGAGGATAAGTTCTTTGCGTCTGGAAATAAGGAACTACAAACAAGCTCCGGCTTCAGATTTCTAATCAATCTTTTGTTTATTTTCATTACAGAAATACCAAAATGAGTTTAACACAAACTTTGCCATGGCTGAGATCTATAAATATGCCAAACGATACCGCACTCAGGTAAGTCCATCAGTATTCCATCGTCAGAATGTTTCAGCTCTTCACACCAAATTACTGCAGCAAACCACCTCATTAAAAAGAGGCAGGCTTATTCCTTTTGAAGTCCACCTCCCCACCACACGTGTACATTCACTCAGACACACTCTAAGACAAGCACTGAAACTCACTGATTCTGGTACACACACATACTCACATATGAGCACATTGTCATTTAAAAGGTATATATTTACTCACAAGTGTGCACCTTGCAGTGTCCTCCTGCACTCTGACTCACAAGTGCCACAGCAAAGTTCCTACACATTCCCACCACTGATCTCACCAAGTGTTTGTGTAGAAACATAGAACACTACAGCATATTACGGGCCCTTCGGCCCAACATGTTGTGCTGACCCTTAAGCCTACTCTGAGATCAATCTAACCCTTCCCTCCTACATAACGCTCTATTTTTCTTTCATCCATGTGCATACCGAAGAGTTTTTTAAATGTCTCTAATCTATCTGCCTATACAAACGCCCCTGACAGGGTTCCACGCATCCACCACTCTCTGTGTTTTAAAAAAAAAGTCTACCTCTGACATCCCCCTGTGTTTTCCTCCAATCATGTTAAAATTATGCTTGCTTGTATTAGCCATTTCTGTCTGGGGTAAAGCAGCTTAATGGGTTGCAGAATGTGCCCATTGGTGATAATTACTGCATTTGACAGGTCACAGAACAGTCTCCAGACTCATGATCTCTTCCTTCTCTTCCTCCCTCTAGGTAATGAATGCCTTGGAGTCTAACTCAATGACCAGGCGCATGCAGATGCAGCACAAATTCGAACAAGTCATTGCACTAATGGAAGACAACATTTATGAGTGCTGTAGTGAGGCATAGCTCCTGAAGCTTGCTGAATGTATGCACCAGAACCTATCCTTCCAATACAGAGCCTTCAATAGATAGTTCTCACCACAACACGTTGCCCTTTAACATTACCTGACTTCCTTTGTAGCTCTCAGAGTTTGCTGAACGGACCCAGTTGACTGATGTGGTAGCACTGAGTCAGTGTTGGCACACAGTTCCATGGACTGTAGGTGGCAACTTCTGGGGTGGGGGTTGATTGTGAGCCCTGGAAGTTCAGCATGGGGTGGGGGGTGGAATATAGAGTGAGGACGAGTGGTCCTTCAAACAGGGAAAGACCATAGCTGTGTACTCAACGACAGTGAGGTCCACTAAGTGGTGAGAACTTGATTGGAGATCTGAGTTGGAGACGAGGAGTTGCCCACAGGACTACCTCTGCAGTGAGGACTCTGAGGAGGAGAGTGGAGGACTGCAGAGCACTTGTGCCAAGAACCTTTCTTCCAGCAATGCAACTACTAAAGGAGGTTGGAGTGGAGGGTGTCTGGCACTCAACCAAATTCTCAGGGATTCATTTCTGAGCTTGGGCTGGAATCTGAAGCTGTCATTAATTAGTGAAGTGATTTTGAGGTTTTGATGTTGTGTAATGTGTTTCTGCTGCTGGCATTGGAGCAGGAGCTCCCTTTATCAGCATATGCACAGAATGCTTTTCATCGCCACCTTTGAACATCATGGCTTCCACTGGACATTGTTTTTTAGTTTTATACATAGATCTCTCCAACTATGCTACTAACCAACCTGGCCACAAATGTCACCTCTGGTCCAGGCTTGTCCAACCTTGCTGCATTCCCATAGAGAGGTGGGAAGGGACAGAGTGATTCACGTGGCCCCTGGAAAGATGGGATACTTGAAGATCACCCTCCGTTTCTCCATAGCAGTCTGCCACAGTGGTCAGAGGAGACAGCAGAGAGCATACCCCTGAACTCTAGGCCAGGTTCTAAGCTTACAAGATGACCATCCTTTTTGCCAATATAGATATTTATTTAAAAATGTTAATGAGATTTTAAATTTCTACTAACCTTTACTGACATTTTAGATGAACTGGTTGTGATGATGATGCTGAGGTGAGTTGCAGTGGAATTGCACCAATGGTTGCCAGTACTGACAGCACATGGTTGTGCTAGCTCCCTGTTCTAGATCTGTTACAGTCTTCCTCTTCCCCAACCACTGACTTGTCTGATGGAACATCTTGCCCTTACTTTATGATCCAATTGCTTGTGATGATCACAAGTACAGATTGGCATCACCAGCAGTAGAACTTGCTCTAATTTATGCCTCTTTAATTTTCACTCTGTGTACAGTTGCCTCATTAAGGTCTTAGATGTGAATCACCAATGGTGAACCTTATCATTATTAATCTTATTAGATAATCTATCTAACCAATCACAGCAATGCACTGCCCCTGTAACATCCACCAATCACAGCAATGCATTGTTCCCTGTAACATCCACCAGTCACAGCAATACACTGCTCCCTGTAACCCATCGAGCAATCACAGCTCTGACTATTGTTTGTAACCCATGCACTATTCCTGACATCACAGTGCTCCCTGAACCTATCCAACAATAATGGTCTCTGTAACCCATCCACAAATCCTAGTGTCACTCTGCCCTCTGTAACCTGTACATCATAAGACAAAGGAGCAGAATTAGGCTCTTTGTATCTGCCATTCCTGATGTTGCACTGCTCCCTGTAGCCTGTCCATCAGTTCTGTATAGCACTAAACTTGCACCGTGCACAAAAAGTAAGCAATCACAACTTATTTTCTGTGGAAAACTGAAATTGTGCAAGCTGTACCCGGTAAAACTGAGGCCTGAGTGTATGAGGAGGTACTTGTACTTGAGATGAGTTACCCGAGACATTTACCACTGAAGTGTGCTCCTGCCATGTTCTAAAACTCCCTCCATTCTCCTCACCTGCAAGAAGTGGCTGACCTTTGCCTGTTCAGGCTTGCATGGTAAGGTAGTGGTGATCTGCTCAGGCCAGCAGAGGTTGGATGACCCTGGTGCTTAGCGCTCAGCATGACTGGAGCAGCACCTGCATCCTGAGCATAGAGAGCTGATGGCCGTTAGATTTTACTAATGTAATCAGATGTCAAAGTAAATTTATTATTGAAGAATGTATACGCCACCATGTACTACCTTGAGATTCATTTGCTTTAGGCACTTATGAGAAATTAAATACTATAGAACTTATGAAAAATAAGCATAAACAAAGACTGGCAAATGGGAGTTAGCATCTTTTCAGGAACGTGTCAATGTCAATTTCCTGGCCTTACCAACAAACCATGCATTTCATCTCATTAAGCTCTCACACCTTAAGTACATCAAGTAGCAAAGGTGGCAAATCAAGTGTCTCATTACCACAAGACAATCTGTGCGCATCCCACGATCTTTGTGGTGAGTTGAAGTGGTGTGCAGGCTTGAATGTGACTACAACAGCCACAGCACACCAAAGTGCATCACAATCAAATGTGAGGGATTGCAGAGTCTGTTACATGCCTTTTGTTTTAATAAAATGTGTTTTTATGAACACTGACTCTTTTTGTCTTCATGTTTGCATTTGTCGTGTTGCTAGAACCTACAGTGAACCTCATGCTGCACCAGGACAACGGGCCATGAGATGAATCTGACTTCTGACTTACTGAACAGGCAACATTCCACTGAGGCTACTGTGAGCTGGAGGTTCTTGGCCTGAACACGAGATACTGCAGATGCTGGAAATCCAGAGCAGCACACACAATGCTGGAGGACATCAGCAGTTCAGGCACCATCTATAGAGAGGAATAAACAGTCAAAGTTTTGAGCCATGTTCACTATTTATTCATCTCCAGTGATGCTGCCTGACTTGCAGTGGTTATTGTCCTGAATTGTGGACGGTGGGCTTTGAGAATGCAAAGCCCAACAGGCAGAGTTGATTCGTGAGTGGTCTGACATAACCCCAAAAGCTGCCAGCTGCAGTCCAACAATGTTGCTGATTCTTGATGTCCTCTGCAAATCACCTGTTTACAACAAAGCAAGTAACCTGCTTATAAGGAAGTACAGTGCTCCTGAGGCAGTGAAAGTATAGATTATCACTATGGCAGAATGGCCAGAACAGCAAGCAGAGATGTCTCACTGTCCCAGAGAGAGTTCTGCTCAGAACCTAATGAGATGTGCTCATTGCGATTGGTTGAAGCAGTAGGCTATTGACAGAGCCGCTTTACAGTCAATACAAAACTGTCACACTATCACCTTCTGCCAGAGTTGGTACTAGACAATGAAGCAACAAACTGAAGGAGAATCTGTGATCCTCCTCATTGACAGGAGCGCTGATGCATCTTAGATTAGTGTTGTCCGCCATGCTATTACTGACTAAAACTGTTACTGGATCTTTATTTACACAGTGAATCTCCAGGACAAAGCAAGAGAGTTTCACTCTCCTAGCATGATGTTTCATACTTTAACAACAGGATAATAATAAATGATTATCTACCGTTTCAATTGCTATATTGCATGCATCTCAAATAGCCTCTGAAAGCCAAGTCCAACTGCTGGCCTTCACGTGTGGCTCAACTACTAAGCCTGGTGGAACTTTTTCTACTGACAGAAGAAGGGGCAAAGGCAGGTTACTAGCACCTTAAAACCAGTTGCTTCTGATAGATGGAGCTCTCCAGTCATGGTCAGCAGTTCATCTAGGAGAAAGATACTCTGACCTCAATCCTTTGTTTCCTTGTGGCTATATCCACTCATGGGGAAAGCTTCAGGAGTATGCCCCGAGGAGAAATGGGGAGCTGAAGTCCATAAGGCAATCCTACATTGAGTTCAATGCTAACTGGCAGCTCCTGTGATGCCGCTAGTGCCGAACTGTATCAGTCTCTACCTTCCCTTTTTATTCATCAGCTGTGTAGAGAGGGGGAGCCTGTTCTCCATATTGTACTGCCCTGGCTTGTGTATCACATGGAGAGCTGGGATGCAATATCCATGGTCAACCGTGACCATTGGAGGATACTATATTGACTTTCATTTACATGCAGATATTCACTAGAAAATAAAATGTGCTAGAATTTATGAAAGATCAATACATAAAGACTGACAAACAACAAATGTGCAAAAGAAGATAAATTGTGCTAATAAAAAATAAATAATTCTGAACATGAGTTGTAAAGGTTGAGGAATCAGGTCAATTTAGGTAAGTAAAATTATCCCTGTTGGTTGTAGGGTAACAGTTCCTGAACCTAATGATTTGGGACATAAGGCTCCTGTATCTCCTGCCCAATGGTAGTAGTGAGAAGGGAGCATGTCCTGGATGGTGGGGCTCCTTGATGATGGATGCTGCTTTCCTGTGATAGTGCTCCTCATAAATGTGGTCAATGATGCCTATCGATACACACCATCTATTTACAATTGTAACCCACAGGTTCTGTTGGCTGCATATGTCTAGTGAAGACAATCTCTGGACCCACCAAATGTATGAGATTGAGATGCAAAACCTCCTGTTTGTGTGGATGCTGCATGATGTTACAAATCAATATCACAAAAAAACACCATATGCAATTAAATAATTTAGCTTTATAATACTTAATGTGACTAAAGGCTTAGTAAAGTAAAATAAAAAGGAATGGGCCCATTTTAAAGAAGCAGTCTAACGTGCACAAGTTGGAGCTCACGGTTTCCCTACCGCTGGTCCTCCATCGATTTCCCTGGGCTTCATCGACTCCCGGCCCCACTCCAAGTCCACTCCTTTCTAGTGTCTATAACCTCTCCTTTCTGATATCTTGTCTCTTCATCTTCTGCTGAACTAAAAGACCCAGATCACCTCAGTCTCAGGCACACAACAAGCAAAAACACTCCCTTCACTGGACGGCGCACATTCCAAATCCCCGTTATCTCCAGCCATAACTTAAACACTGCTGCTACAGAAAAACCATTACATTAGCAGTGCTTCTACAGAAAGGCTATTATATTAGCAGTGAAACCTTTCCCAGGCTGTTACACACTGAACCCACACTAACCCGATTTTATTGTCCCTATATTCCCTTCAACTTGACCCAGATTTTACAACTCATCCTCATGTTAGGGGCATTTTAGTGGCCAATGAAACTACCAGGCAGCACAGGGGAAAAAACTGAAGTTCCTGGAGGAACCCCAGGGAGATGATACAAACCCCAACCAAACAGTGTTCAAGATTGATCCCGATCACTGGAGCTGTGAAGTAGCAATCATCATAACTGTGCTGCTTCCTTGGACTGCTGCAGTCCTTCTGAAAAGGATAGACAAAAAGGTTCCGGTATTTAGACCAGGCACTGTCAAAAAACTGGGGATATAACTCCAGAAGAATCTTAAAATTTAGATCCACTAAGGGTCCAGTAACAGACAAGAGGACAGAAGACTAATTTGCTTCCAATGTATCTCCAATGGCTTCCAATAGTAAGTTGGAAACAGAAATGGTTTGCTGTGAGGAGTGTGAATAATCGTGTTTTCGCAGGTATTTCCCCAATATTAACTACAGTTATCTGGGTTTGAAACACCTAGAGTGGATGAAAATTTTAAAGTGCATCCAGGAGAGCTTTTGTAGTGGCGCACAAAGCGCTACGCAAGGAACACATGGAAGCAGAGAGAGCTGAACTCAGAATGGCTTTACTGATTCAAACTCAACTATCTGGGCCAAAGGCTCTGAACTGGTTTATGATCTATCATACTTGCACAACCAGGGAAATGCATGGCCCAAATGAAGCAAGCCATTCAGCTCATCCAGCCTATTCCACCATTCTGTTTGATTGGGTAGATCTGATATCCCTCATCTATTTACCTATGGCACATGATTTCCTTTCTGATTAGAGATCTGTCTCAACCTTGGATGTTTGCAAAAACTCTGTCAACACAACTCTAACTGGCAAGGAATTCAATAGTCACTGCTAACAAAAGAAATTTTTCCTCATCTCACTTCCTTTATCCTGAGACCATGTCTTTATTGAGGAAACAGCCTTGCAGCATTCACACTTTTTCATGATAATATTGCCTCTTTATTCCAAACTCCAGAGTCAGACTCTAATCTGTTTACTTTGACCTCATAGGATAACCTCTCCATTTTGAAGCATCAGAGTGAATGCTTTCTGAACCACTTCCATTAAGAGGCAGATGTTATAGATGAGTCCTTAACTGAATATATCTCGTCTGTCTCCAATAAGAAGGTCACTGTAGTTGGAGAATTCAGGGAGGTTGATGGTAGAATTCTAGAACAAGTTACCACCTATAAGGAAATTGTATTAGATGCCTTAGTTCTGGTGAATTGTCGAACACAAATTTAGGCCTTTTGCATCCACAATGATCCCCTTTGTCTTCATTAACTGTATCCTTCTATGCCTTTCCTATTTCAATGTCTGTTAAACCTTACAGTTGTATCTGAGTTCACTACTCTTTCTGGCAGCACAGCACCTACCAGACGGTCTAAAAATCTTTTCCCTCCAATCCTCTTTAAAATTCTTTTGGAGACTTCCGGTGGCTGTAATGGAGTAGGTTGCACTAGCTACGTGCTCCGAGATTATTCGCTTACTTTGCTGTTTAAACCTATCTCGGTGAGAGCACCATGAGTAGAAAGCAGTCAAAAAAAGAGACTACTTTAGAGACGTTGACTGAAATGACTCAACAAATGTCAGAGAAACTTGAAAAATTGGATAAGCTGGATGACTTGGAATCCAAGTTTGATTTGTTACAGAATTCCTTCGACCTGGTTAAATCTGAACTGAAAACGCTCAATCGGAAACTTGGAAGTATACAGCAGACTGTGAATGACCACAAAATTCGTATTAAGCTACACGAAGAATCTCTGCTGGTGTTACAGAAGGATATCGAAGGTTTCAAGAGAATTTCTAAGGAACAACTTAAAAAATACGACGCATTACTGAAGAAACTTGCAGATTTGGAGACCAGAAACCAAAGGTGCAATATCAGAATTCTTGGATTTCCTGAAAAACTGGAGGGTAATCAACCTATCGATTTTTTGTGCTCAAATGCTGAAAGATTTATTCCCTGATATATTATCGGAACTACCAAAATTTGAGCGCGTTCACCGAATTACCCCGCCTAATTGGGATCCTGCCAAACCTCGCTCTATTATCATTCGCTTTTATGACTATCAGATTAAAGAACAGATCCTTCGTGAATCAAGGAAGAAACGTATATTACAATTTCGTGATCAACAGTTTTGGATCGTTCAAGATTATCCACCGGAAGTTCTAAGAGCTAGACAGGCTTTTAAAGAGGTCATGTCTGATCTTTTTAAGTTTGGCTGTCGCCTTTCTCTCAGAGATCTGTGTAAACTCAAGGTTTTTACTTCTGATAATAAGATTTCTTGGTTTACGAAGCCTGAAGAAGCTAAGAAACTTTTACAAAGTCTCCATCCTTAAATTCAACTTTGAGTTGTTTTATGTTAAATGTTTTAATTTCAGGTGTTCAGTCAAGTAATTGGTGTTTTGTTGATAACAAGGTTTCTTGGTTTTACGAAGTCTTAATCATTTGTTTGACTAAGTAACTGGCGCCTTGTTATCTTCCAAACTATGCAAAATATGCAGGCAGACTGCATCCATTTTCTCTTGCTGCTTTTCGCAGCTCTTTTTTAAACAATACGTTATATTCTCTCAGGGTTATGTAGGAAGCTATCTAAACCGCTTCCCTTTTTAATTATTTTCTATTTGTTTCTTTACTCTTTTTTTGCACCCGCGAGTATATGTTGTTTTACTTATTGATTTTCCATATTTGATTTTCCTTATCTGTCTTTCTTTTTTACCGAGACTAATACTTATATTTTCCCATGGTTTTTTAAAAATCGTAATTAGCAAACTTATTTACTTTGATTTTTTTTGTATATATGTATTTACAATTGTTTATTCAGCGCAGCTATACATATATATTTTCTGGAGCCACCGGAGTTTTGGGTTGGGAACGTTAGAATTAGTCTTCAGCCTCCCTTGGCTGATTTCTCTCTTTGGGGGGAGGGAGGGGGGAAATGGGTTCTTCTATAAAGCTGATTGGATGTTTTTACTGTTTTACTTATTCACTATCTACATGTCTGTGATTACCTTTTATACATTACTAAAGGATACTTGATGGATTCTTTTATTAATATACCCAGTTTTAATGTGAAAGGTCTAAATAACCCTGTTAAATGAAATAAGATTTTCTCTTATATCCGGAAACTTAAATCTCATATAATCTTTCTCCAAGAAACCTATATTCGTAAAGATGATATTTCACGTTCTTTCAAAGGATGGAAGGGTATACATTTTCACTCACCCTCTCAATCTAGATCGAGAGGCGTCTCTATCCTGTTTGATCAGAATTTACCCTTTATTCAACATAATGTAATTTTTGATACAAATGGGTGCTTTGTTATTGTTTCGGGTAGTCTTGGGAATAAACTAATCGTATTTGCAAATTTATACGCTACAAATACAGATGACTCCTTGTTCTTTGAACGTCTTTTCTCTTTTCTGCCTGATTTGAATCGGTATTCCTTAGTGATGGGTGGAAATTTTAATTTTTGGCTTGACCCTATATTAGACCGCTCTTCAAGTAAAACCCCTGTCACTAATAAATCAGTCTTACTTTTAAAATCTTTTTTATCTCAATGTGGTATTCTTGACGTGTGGCGTTTTTTACATCCCCAAGAAAAGAAATATTCATATTTCTCTCAGGTTCATCATATGTACTCTCGGATTGATTATTTTCTTATAGATAGAAACTTGCTTCCACTGGTACGATCCTGTGATTATAAGGAGGTTGCTTTGTCTGATCATGTACCTGTGCTTCTGGCTTTAAGATTACCTGTTTACTCTGTACCAAATAGAAGCTGGCATTTTAACTTATCATTGTTATCTGATAAAAATTTTCTAAAGTTTTTGGAAAACCATATTACTTTTTTCTTTAAAGAAAATTTTAAAGGAGATACTGCTGGTAATATAGTCTGGGATACATTTAAAGCATATATTCGTGGAGAAATTATCTCTTACTCTACCTATATAAAGAAAAAAGCTGACAAAGAAAGGTCTGACCTAGCAGCGATATTAAAAGATCTTGATCGAAAGTATGCCCTATCTCTAGATCCAAGTACATATAATAAGCATATTGAAATCCAATCCAAGTATAATCTTCTGCTGACTTACCCAATTGAACAACAGCTGTTGAGAGATAAAACTCAATTTTACATTCACGGGGATAGAACTGGTAGTTTATTAGCCAATCGCTTAAAATCTTTTACAGTTAATCGTCAAATCACAGAAATTTTTAAGGATAATGGAACTAAGACATCCGACCATTCTGAAATTAACAACGTATTTTAAGACTTTTACCTTAAGTTGTATCAGTCTGACTCTTCTTCAGATGATACCTATATGAATGCTTTTTTCAGTAATATCAACATTCCTACATTGTCTGCTGATAGTCTAACACAGTTAGATCAGCCTATTTCCAATGAAGAAGTGGCTGAGGCTATACGTGCTTTACATTCTGGAAAGACCCCAGGACCTGATGGCTTTCCTGGGGAGTTTTATAAAACTTTCACTACGTTACTTACACCTTATTTATCCTCTGTTTTATCAGAGTCCTTTAAATCAGGTAAACTCCCTCAATCTTTTTATGAAGCTTTTATTTCTCTTATTCTTAAAAAAAAATAAAAATCCAGCTGAATGTTCTTCATACAGACCGATTTCTTTATTAAATGTTGATGCAAAAATTTTAGCCAAAGTCTTAGTTTGAAGACTTGAAAATATTCTACCATCTATTATATCACATGACCAGACAGGATTTATTAAAAATCGTTATTCACATTTTAATATACATCAGTTATTGAATGTGATATATTCATCATCAAAAAAAATATCAGAGTGTATATTATCCTTAGATGCAGAAAAAGCCTTTGATAGGATTGAGTGGAATTATCTTTTTAAGACCTTAGAAAAGTTTAATTTTGGGCCTAATTTTATTCGTTGGGTTAAATTAATCTACTTGCCTCCTACCGCTCAGGTTATTACTAACTCCCAAATTTCTAGGCCCTTTAAATTACAGCGGGGAACTAGACAAGGATGTCCTCTTAGTCCTTTACTTTTTGCTTTAGCTATAGAACCTGTAGCAATAGCACTTCGAGAAGCTAAGGACATTTCTGGTATACTAAGGGAAGGTATGTCTCATAAAATTTCATTATACGCTGATGATATTTTACTTTTTATCTCTAACACTGAAACTTCTTTACCTTTGGTTCTTTCTTTAATCTCCCAGTTTAGTTCTTTTTCAGGATATAAGCTGAACCTACATAAAAATGAGCAATTTCCTTTAAATGACCTAATGTCATCAAATGCCAAATTTCCGTTCAAAGTTGTTACAAGTCAATTTACATATTTAGGTGTAACAATGACTAAAAACTTCAAGAATTTATTCAAAGAAAACTTAAACCCCTTATTGAATTATGTGAAAAAGATGCTTTCTAAATGGTCCCCTCTTTCTTTATCCCTAATTGGCCGAATTAATTCGATTAAAATGAAGATTCTTCCTAAATTTTTATATCTTTTTCAGGCCTTACCTATTTTTATTCCTAAGTATTTTTATTGTACTTTGATTCTTTAGATTCAATTTTAACCTCTTATATTTGGAATAATAAACAAGCTCGTTTAAGTAAAGTTTACTTACAAAGAAATAAAGAGATGGGTGGACTAGCCCTACCCAATTTTAGATTTTACTATTGGGCTGCCAATATAAGGAATATTACTTTCTGGTCCTATTATATTTATCGTAAAGATTGCCCATCATGGGTCTCCTTAGAAGTTAATTCTGTAAAAAATTCCTTTATTGTCTCTCTTCTTGGATCATACTCTTCTTTTTCAGCAAATAAAACAACAGATAACATAATTGTTAAGCAAACTTTAAGGATCTGGTCTCAATTTAGAAAATTTTTTGGTTTAGCGAATTTTTCATTATTATCTCCCATTCTCCTTAATTATTTTTTTATCCCTTCCATGACTGATAAAGACTTTAAAGATTGGGATGAATTAGGTATTAAGTGTTTTTGGGTCCTGTTTATCTCAGGATCTCTTGCTTCATTTGACCAATTGTCAAATAAATTTGCACTCCCAAAATCACATTTTTACAGATACCTTCAAATTAGAGATTTTCTACATTTCCAATTAGCTACTTTTCCTATAGGTCCTGATAAAAATTTACTGGACTATCTTTTAAATTTAAAACCTTTTGTTAATGGTTCTATTACCGGTATCTATAACTTGTTGATTGATTCTAGACAAGACTTTTTTAAAAAAATAAAAATAGCTTGGGAGGATGACCTAAATTGTCAGATTTCTGATGATAGATGGAATAAAATTCTTAAACGGGTTAATAAATCATCTTTCTGTGCTCGTCATTCTCTTCTACAATTTAAAGTGGTGCATAGAGCTTACATTTCTAAACAGAAGCTCTCCAGTTTTTACCCGAATGTTTCGCCACTTTGTAATAAATGCAACTCTGCTGATGCCTGTTTAATTCATATGTTTTGGTTTTGCCCTACAATTGAAAAGTTTTGGCGGGAAGTATTTCATACCTTCTCTCAATTTTTTAGGGTCCAATTTGACCCAAATCCCCTTACTGCCTTGATTGGTATTATTGCAAATGAAGATATAACTTTAAATACTCCTAACCTACAGGTTTTAGTTTTTACCTTTCTTTTAGCAAGAAGAGCAATCTTGCTTAAATGGAAGGAGTCTACCCCTCCTACACATCTTCAATGGCTACGTGATATTATATTTAGAAAAGATCCGCTGCTCAGTCCTAAATTTGAAACAATCTTTTTATGATATTTGGGGACCTTTCCTAAATTACTTTTCCAATTTATAAAGTTTAACAGTGCACAAACTTTTATGTATATTTTTATCTTCTCTTCTTAAGTGAATATGTTTTTTTTTCTAATTATCCATTGTCATCCATCAGCTTTTTTCTTTGGTAGTTGGTAGGGGGTTGACTTTTTTTATATATAAAAAATTTATTTTATGATGTATGACCTATCTTTAAATTTTTGATCACAGAGTGGTATGTGTTATGCTATAACATTTTGATCAATTTTATTACAATATATGAATGTACACAAGTTATGTTGAGATGTATCTACGTGTTGCACTCTGTAAATCTTTTTTTCTGAATAAAAATATTGTAAAAAGAAAGAAAATTCTTTTCCCCACCTTAAACCTTTTTGATACCTTTACCATCTGACTATCTACCTTCTCTGTGCCTCTTTTTTATTTTATACATTTATATCAGGGTGCTGTTTGGTCTCCTTCACTCCAGGGAAAAAAACAAACCTAACATGTTTGATCTCACCCCATTACTAAACACCCCATTCCAGGTAGCATCCCGGAAAATCTAAATTTCTGTGAGAGGCAAAGGAAAATAATGCTTGAACCCTGATAAAGATAGTTGTACTTTTATTCAAGTAGATCTATATCGATTACAGGCTGTTAAGTCAACAGGTGGGGAAGTTACTAGATGAAATTGAGGGACAGGATTAACCTTAACACAATGTCTGACAAAGAACAGGAACTTCCTTAAGCTGGGTGCGGAGCTGCAGTCCCCATTGATGTTGTGGCTCGGATTTAGTTTTTTAGTTTTATTTTAAGTTTGTAGGGAAGGTTTGTGGGACAGAGAGGGGAAACATAGAAACATAGAAAATAGGTGCTGGAGTAGGCCATTCGGCCCTTTGAGCCTGCACTGCCATTCAATATGATCATGGCTGATCATCCAACTCAGAACCCTGTACCTGCTTTCTCTCCATACCCCCTGATCCCTTTAGCCACAAGGGCCATATCTAACTTAAAACTTAGGGAGTTAGGGGCTGTGTTAGAGTTAATGGATAGGGATGTAATGGAATCAGAGAAAGTGGGCATAGTTGGATGTCAGGCTGGTGAAGACATCGAGAGTCCCATCATCAGTGAGACCAAAGTTCAAGCCTATTTTTCAGGGTCCTGCCATCAGCAAGTCAGGCTCTGGAGGCCTGGAATTCAGGCTCTCATCAAGGGTTTTTGTTCGTCATCATCTACGAGTCCTGGATCAACACCGAAGATCGAAGCCGAAGGTCAATTAGACATCCAGATCAAAGTCCGAAGGTAGATCAGAGGTCCAGATTGAAGTACCAAGTTTGATTGGAAGTCCAGAACTTTAGGCCTGATGGCCAGAGCCCCAAGCCTACAAATTGTTCTGAGTCCACTGGGGAAATCAAGGTCCAATGTCTGCAAATCCACGGCTTGCTGGAGGCCAAAGACGGCATGTCCTGTGGTTAGAGGTTTGTGTTTATGCACAGGTGGGTGGATGGATGGGAGTGAGGTTGTTTTGTTGTTGTTGGTTTTTCACTTGGTATGTTCTGTTTTGTTGTGTTCTGTGTTGGCACTGAATGTGTGGTGACACTTGCAGCTGTCCCCAACACATCCTTGGGTGTGTTGGCTGTTAACATAACTGACACATTTCACTGTGCGTTTCAATGTACATGTGGTAAATAAATCTGATTCTGAAATCTGACTAATTTGAACAAATTGAGGAAGTGAGTTGATGTTATATATGTAACCCCCTGGGTCGCCTCAGGCTCGCTCAGCTTGTTCTCGTCTAGGGGGAGCAGCCTTCGGCCCCGCCAAACTGGGTGATCAGCTGGTGTGGATGCTGTGTGATGTCCCCGCCTCGCCAAAGAACCAACAGGACACCATATGCGATTAAATAATTACAGTTTATAAAGATTACTATAACTAAGTATAACTCAAGGGATATTAGAAACTTGGTTCGAAAAAAGAGGGATGTCTACAATAGATATAGGCAGCATGGAGTAAAGGAATTGCTCGAGGAATATAAAGAATGTAAAAGGAAACTTAAGAAAGAGATTAGAAAAGCTAAAAGAAGTTACGAGTTTGGTTTGGCAAATAAGGTGGAAGTAAATCCGAAAGGCTTCTACAGTTATATTAAAAGCAAGAGGATAGTGAGGGATAAAATTGGTCCCTTAGAGAATCAGGGTGGTCAGCTATGTGTGGAGCCGAGGGAGATGGGAGAGATTTTGAACGATTTCTTCTCTTCGGTATTCACTAAGGAGAAGGATATTGAATGGTGTAAGGTGTGGGAAACAAGTAAGGAAGTTATGGAACCTATGACAATTAAAGAGGTGGAAGTACTGGCGCTTTTAAGAAATTTAAAAGTGGATAAATCTTCGGGTCCTGACCGGATATTCCCCAGGACCTTGAGGGAAGTTTGTGTAGAGATACCAGGAGCTCTGACGGAGATCTTTCAGATGTCATTAGAAACGGGGATTGTGCCGGAGGATTGGCGTATTGCTCATGTGGTTCCATTGTTTAAAAAGGGTTCTAGAAGTAAGCCTGGCAATTATAGACCTGTCAGTTTGACATCAGTGGTGGGTAAATTAATGGAAAGTATTCTTAGAGATAGTATTTATAATTATCTGGATAGACAGGATCTGATTAGGAGTAGCCAGCATGGATTTGTGCGTGGAAGGTCATGTTTGACAAACCTTATTGAATTTTTTGAAGTAGTTACGAGGAATGTTGACGAGGGTAAGGCAGTGGATGTAGTCTATATGGACTTCAGCAAGGCCTTTGACAAAGTTCCACATGGAAGGTTAATTAAGAAGGTTCAGTCGTTAGGTATTAATGCTGGAGTAATAAAATGGATTCAACAGTGGCTAGATGGGAGATGCCAGAGAGTAGTGGTGGATAATTGTTTATCGGGATGGAGGCCGGTGACTAGCGGGGTGCCTCAGGGATCTGTTTTGGGCCCAATGTTGTTTGTAATATACATAAATGATCCGGATGATGGGGTGGTAAATTGGATTAGTAAGTATGCTGATGATACTAAGGTAGGAGGTGTTGTGGATAATGAGGTGGGTTTTCAAAGCTTGCAGGGAGATTTATGCCGGTTAGAAGAATGGGCTGAACGTTGGCAGATGGAGTTTAATGCTGAGAAGTGTGAGGTTCTACATTTTGGCAGGAATAATCCAAATAGAACATACAGGGTAAATGGTAGGGCATTGAGGAATGCAGTGGAACAGAGAGATCTAGGAATAACAGTGCAAAGTTCCCTGAAGGTGGAGTCTCATGTAGATAGGGTGGTGAAGAAGGCTTTTGGAACGCTGACCTTTATAAATCAGAGCACTGAGTACAGAAGTTGGGATGTAATGTTAAAATTGTACAAGGCATTGGTAAGGCCAAATTTGGAATATTGTGTACAGTTCTGGTCACCGAATTATAGGAAAGATATCAATAAATTAGAGAGAGTGCAGAGACGATTTACTAGGATGTTACCTGGGTTTCAGCACTTAAGTTACAGAGAAAGGTTGAACAAGTTAGGTCTTTATTCTTTGGAGCATAGAAGGTTGAGGGAGGACTTGATAGAGGTATTTAAAATGTTGAGAGGGATAGATAGAGTTGACGTGAATAGGCTGTTTCCATTGAGAGTAGGGGAGATTCAAACGAGAGGACATGATTTGAGAGTTAGGGGGCAAAAGTTTAAGGGAAACACGAGGGGGTATTTCTTTACTCAGAGAGTGATAGCTGTGTGGAATGAGCTTCCTGTAGAAGTAGTAGAGGCCAGTTCAGTTAAGGTAAAATTGGATAGGTATATGGACAGGAAAGGAGTGGAGGGTTATGGGCTGAGTGCGGGTAGGTGGGACTAGATGAGATTAAGAGTTCGGCACGGACTAGGAGGGCCGGAATGGCCTGTTTCCGTGTTGTGATTGTCATATGGTTATATGGTTATAAGTAATTAATAACGATACTGTATACATGAAGGAAATGAAAATAAAGAAAAGGCGCCAAACTTATCAAAGTCCAAACCACTTCATGCACAACCATTGGAGCTCAATTACTGAAGTCTTCTGGCCACCATTCGATCCCCTCCGAACTCCTCGACTTGCAGCTCAGGACCACCCGAAGTGGTCAACCCAGCACATCTATCGTTGTCTCCTCTCCTCAGGGTACCTCCCGGCCTTGGACCCCCGCTTGGGGTCCATTCCTCGCCCAGTTTACAGCATCACGTCCTCTCTCTCTCACCCCCTCGCGCCGAACTCCCCAAAAGCCCGCCAACAATAGCTTATGGACTCAGAAGAAAGAACAACATTAATCCCAATTGGTTTACAAAGGAATACAATTCTCGTTATCAGTAAATTTTAACCCAAACAAGCTTCCAGCACTCTGTCGCAACAAAGAAGCATTCCTACTTTTAACAAAACAAAGAAGCCATTTTGTTTACATACGCAGTAACAAAGTGTGGTGAACTAGATATACCTGTCTGACTGCTCCTGTGGCTCCTCCCACAGACCCTGCTGACTGCTCCTGTGGCTCCTCCCACAGACCCCTGTATAAAGGCGACTGTGGTCTGCTGCTCTCCCTCATTTTCCCAGGATGTAGTGTTGTTCTTCAGTCAATAAAAGCCGATATCTCACTTCCTAAGTCTCAGCGTGAGTTATTGATGGTGCATCACAAAGAAAAAGAAGAAACCCTCTTTACATATAGATGACCCTTCAGTAAAGCTTTTTACAAAGTCCCACGTGGGAGGCTTGGACCCCATGGCAATTAAGGACATGAGGAAAAACTGGAACCAAAAATGGCTTAGTAGAAGGAGACAGAGGGTGATAGAGGAGGGTAGCTTTCTGTTATTAAAAGTCTGTAACCAGTGGCTGACAATAAGGATCTGTGCTGAGAGTATAATTGCTATATACAGTAAATTAATGATTCGGATCTGAATGCAGGAGATATATTCTGTAAATTCAAAAATTGGTAGCATTAGCATTGTTACAAAATAGGACAATCTTCAACTACAGAATAATATGGATCAATCAGTAAAATGACAGAACAATGGCTATTGGAATTAAATCCTGATAAGTGTGAGGTGAAGCACTTTAATATTAATTAAGATAGGACACACACCATGAATTGAAGAGCCACAGGAAAAGGAAGAGTGGAACCATTGTACAAAAGCCAAAGAATATTTCAGGGCAACAGAACCACCAGATAAGGTGCTGAAGACAACATATTGGATAACTGCTGTCATTAATCTGCAGTTACCTTTTTTGAGTGATATTGAGGCTCCATTTAAAAAGTACAAGAAATATAAGAGAACCCTTGGAAGAGAACAGAGGAGGGCTAAAAGGAGGCACAACGTTACTCTGGCAAACTAGGTAAAGGAGAATCCCAAGAGCTTCTACAGATATATTAAGAGCAAAAGGATAGCAAGGGACAAAATTGGTCCATTTGAAGATCATGGAGCTGAAAGACAGAGGAGGTAAGTGGAATTTTTATACATCTTGGAGACAGTCTATAGAAGTGAGACAAAACAGCAATGAAGTCATGGACAGTATATAGATTACAGGGGAGTTGCTTGCTGTCTTGAGACTAATTAGTATGGATAAATCCCAAAGTGTTCCCTCATATTCCGTGGGAGGCTAATGCAAAAATTGTAGGGGTGCAGGCAGAGATATTTCGAATCTCCTTAGCCACAGGTGAGGGGCTGGAGGACTGGAAGATAGCTATTATTCTGCTGCTATTGAAAGGCTACAAGAATAAACCAGGCTGGTGAACCAGATACAAGTAGTGGGCAAGTGTTTGGAAGGTATTCTAAACGACTGGATGTACAAGTACTTGGATAAACAGGGACAGATTAGGGATAGGCACCATGGTTAAACATGACCTACCATGCACAAAGCCAATCTAATAGCATTTTGAGGAAAGTTGATGAAGGCAAGGTAGTGGAAGTTGTCTATGTGGTCTTTGACATGGTCCCATGTGGGAGGCTGATCAAAGTTTCAGACACTTGGCATTCAGGATGAAGTAGCAAATTAGATTTGTCATTGGCTTCATGGGAGACAGCAGAGTGGTAGTAGAAGATTGCCTGTCTGATTGGAGGTCTTCAATTAGTAGTGTGCCATAGAGATCTGTGCCTAGACCATTATCATCTATATCAATGATCTGGATGATAATGTGGTAAATTGGTCAGCAAATCTGTAGATGACATTGGGGGGGGGGGGGTGGGGGGTGTAGTGGACAATGAGGAAGGCTAACAAAACTTGCAGTGGGACCTGGACCAGCTAGAAAAATGGCAGATGTGATTTAATGTAGACAAGTATGAGGTACTGCATGTTGTCTGGACAAACCAGGGTAGGACTTGAACAGGAGGGCAGAGTAGTGCAGCAGAATAAATTGATCTGGGAATACAGAACCATCATTTCTTGAAAGTGGCATTACAGGTCAATCTGGTTGTAAAGAGTTTTGGCATTTTGGCTTTCATAAATCAAAGTATTAGGTACAAGAGTTGGGATGTTTTGTTGAAATTGTTTAAGATACTGTCAAGTCTTAATTTAGGATATTGTGTGTGTCTTTGGTCACCCACCTACAGGAAAGATATCAATAAAATTGAAAGAATACAGAGAAAACATACAAAGCTGTTCCTGGGACTTGGAGACCTAAGTTATAGGAAAAGGTTGAACAGGTTCAGATACAATTTTGTGGAGCACAGGAGAACAAGTGGAGATTTTATAGAGATGTGCAAAATGGTGATCTAAATAGACTAGAATTAGAGGTCTAGGTTAAAGGTGAAATGTAAAAATTTATGCTTGAGAACATGAGGTGGAGTGATAGATGTTGGTTTCATTTTAAGATTTAAGAGGGATTTGGATGTGTACATGGATGGGAGGGTTATAGAGGTCTATGGTCTCTGTGCAGGTTGACAGAGCTAGACAATAGTTTAGCATAGACTAGATGGGCCAAAGGACCTGTTTGTGTACTGAAGCACTCTGACTCTATGGAATAAAAAAAATGGAGTTGTTAACAATAGTGTAGAAGAGTGCTGCCTGGAAAGGAAAGTTTAGTTACAAGGAGGGATTGCTTAGGCAGAGTTTATTCTCACTCTGGAGCCAGAGAGGTGACCTGAGACTTTGTTTACAAAAGTTTGGTTATAGATTAGACAGTAGGGGAATGGGATTATCATTAGGAGAACCTGCCAAGGTACAGAACATTTTCCAATGACTGGTGTTCAGAATGTCTTGTTAGAACTTTATTGATTAAATACAAAATACATGCAATTTTAAATCTGCTATTGATATTCCCGAGAGAGCCTGCCTCAAGAGGTGCTCTTGCCATCAAAATTTCTTGGAGGTTCACCTGGAGCTGGGCTGAGATTTGCTTGGTTCTTCCTTTCCTGTCTTGGCTCATTAAGCCTTCTTCATTACGGGGTTAGAAGACTACTTTTTTGAAGTTTTATTTGGCAAGGCTTCTGAAAGTCCACTTTTCTTTTTCACAGCTTTATCTGTTGTTCTAGTTCCAGAAGGCTGACTAGGCTTTTTATTCACTTCATTCTTCCCTTCAGGTTTTGATGTTTTATCAACTGACTTCTTGGGCACTTTCTTCACTTCTGTTGATTGGCTTTTCCCTGATGCCTTCAAATCAGGAGAACAATGTTTAATGAAACATTCTAATCAATAAGAATTGCACTTAAGTCACACAACAAACAGGAAAATAGGAGCAGGATTTGGCACTTTAGCAAACACAAAATACACTGCAGATGCTGTGGTCAAATCAACATGTACAAACAAGCTGGAGGAACTCAGCAGGTCAGGCAGCATCTGTGGAAGTGAACAGTCAATGTTTCGGACTAAGACCCTTCGTCAGGACGTTGGGTCCTGATGAAGGGTCTTGGTTCGAAGCGTTGACTGTTCACCTCCACAGATGCTGCCCGACCTGCTGAGTTCCTCCAGCTTGTTTGTACATGTTGATTAGGCACTTTAGTTCTGCCCTACCATTAGGAACAAGTTTAACTGCCCAGGTTTCTTTCATGGCATGTACCGCTTGCCTTCAACTTCATGAAGTTGCCAAAAAAAAAGTAAATCTAACCCTCATGAAAAATCTACGATCAGAATGAAGATGCCTTAGAAAATGTCTTAGATTGGGACAATTTGTTTTATGGGAAGGATGTAATAGAGAAATGGAGGTCATTTTGAGGGTACAGAATCTTCATGTTCCTGTTAGGTTGAAAGGAAAGGTTAAAAGTTTGAGAGCCATGGTTTTCAAAGGATATTGGAAACTTGGTTTGGAAAAAGAGAGATCCACAATAAATATAGGCAGCATGGAGTAAATGAGGTGCTTGAGGAATATAAAGACTGTAAAAAGAATCTTAAGAAATTAGAAAGCTAAAAGATGATACGAGGTTGCTTTGGCAAGTAAGGTGAAAATAAATCCAAAGGGTTTCTACAGTTATATTAACAGCAAAAGGATAGTGAGGGATAAAATTGGTCGCTTAGAGAATCAGAGTGGACAGCTATGTGTGGAGCCAAAAGATATGGGGGAGATTTTGAACAATTTCTTTTCTTTGGTATTCACTAAGGAGAAGGATATTGAATTGTGTAAGGTAGGGGAGTTATGGAAACTATGACAATTAAAGAGGAAGTATTGGTACTTTTAAAGAATATAAAAATGAATTAGTCTCTGGGTCCTGACAGGATATTCCCTAGGACCTTGAGGAAAGTTGGTGTAGAAATAGCAAGGGTTCTGACAGAAATATTTCAAATGTTATTAGAAACAGGGATGGTGCCGGAGGATTGATATATTGCTCATGTGGTTCCATTGTTTTAAAAAAAGGGTTCTAAGAGTAAACCTAGCAATTATCAACCTGCAAGTTTGATGTCAATGGTGGGTAAATTAATGGAAAGTATTCTTAGAGATGTTATATTTAGTTAACTGGAGAGACAGGGTCTGATGAGGAACAGTCAACATGGATTTGTGTGTGGAAGGTCATATTTGACAAATCTTATTGAATTTTTTTTTGAAGAGGTTACTAGGAAAGCTGACAAGTGTAAAGCAGTGGATGTTGTCTATAAGGACTTCAGTAAGGCCTTCGACAAGGTTCCACACAGAAGGTTAGTTAAGAAGGTTCAATCATTAGGTATTGAATGGATTAATGGTTTAATGAATTGTATTAATGGATTCAACAGTGGCTGGATGGGAGATGCCAGAAAGTAATGGTGGATAACTGTTTGTCAGGTTGGAGGCCGGTGACTAGTGGTGTGCCTCAGGGATCTGTACTGGGTCCAATGTTGTTTGTCACATACATTAATGATCTGGATGATGGGGTAGTAAATTGGATTAGTAAGTATGCAGATGATACTAAGATAGGTGGTGTTGTGGATAATGAAGTAGGTTTTCAAAGCTTGCAGAGAGATTTAGGCCAGTTGGAAGAGTGGACTGAAAGATGGCAGTTGGAGTTTAATGCTGATAAGTGCAAGGTGCTACATTTTGGTAGGAATAATCAAAATAGGACATACGTGGTAAATGGTAGGGCATTGAAGAATGCAGTAGAACAGAGTGATCTAGGAATAATGGTGCATAGTTTCCTGAAGGTGGAATCTCATGTGGATAGGTTGGTGAAGAAAGCTTTTGGTATGCTGGCCTTTATAAATCAGAGCACTGAGTATAGGAGTTGGGATGTAATGTTAAAATTGTACAAGGCATTGGTAAGGCCAAATTTGGAGTATTGTGTACAGTTCTGGTCACCGAATTATAGGAAAAATGTCAACAAAATAGAGAGAGTACAGAGGAGATTTACTAGAATGTTACCTGGGTTTTCAGCACCTAAGTTACAGAGAAAGGTTGAACAAGTTAGGTCTTTATTCTTTGGAGCATAAAAGGTTGAGGGGGGACTTGATAGAGGTATTTAAAATTATGAGGGGGATAGACAGAGTTGACATGGATAGGCTGTTTCCATTGAGAGTAGGGGAGATTCAAACAAGAGGATGAGTTGAGAGTTAAGGGGCAAAAGTTTAGGAGTAACATGAGGGGGAACTTCTTTACTCAGAGTGGTAGCTGTGTGGAACAAGCTTCCAGTAGAAGTGGTAGAGGCAGGTATTGTCATTTAAAGTAAAATTGGATAGGTATATGGACAGGAAAGGAATGGAGGGTTATGGGCCAAGTGCAGGTAGGTGGGACTAGGTGAGAGTAAGTGTTCAGCATGGACTAGAAGGGCTGAGATAGCCTGTTTCCGTGCTGTAATTGTTATGTTATATGGTTATATAGAAAATTATCCTCTAAAACACCTCTAGTAATCTAGCCCCCACAACATTTGAGATTTATTGTCCAACAGGTTGCTACACACTTTAGAATTACCTCCTTAGGTTGTGACTACTTCTCCATTAGAAACCCCCACCAATTTGGCATACCCGATCATGAACAGTCACCTATTCCCCATCAGTAAATGGTTTTTGGGCTTTGAAATGTTTTCTTGCTGGTAGAAGGCACCAGTATTTGCATTGGTACTATTTGCTTTCACGCTGCAATAGTGCTTGGGGAAGATTGTATTAGGGGCATCAATTGGGATGTGGCATCACTAATGAAGCTCAAGCACCCAATCTCATTTACAGCCCAGAAGCTGATGGACCAGAATCAGGTGAGCAGAAGTTGACAAGGCCAGATCTCCTTTTGGGAGATAGCTTAGATACCAAGGACAATTAAACATCACCACTTACCTTTGCAGATACTGCTCCTTTTCCTTTGGAAAATTCTGCAGACTTCTTTGGCTTCTTGTTCTCTGCCCAAAAAAAAAAATTTTAAAAATTGAAGCTGGTTAGGAGCTCTTTATGAAGTAACATTGGGAGTTGAAGTACAAAAGAGCTGAGTGTTGAAGTTATGTCTGTTAACATTTAGCATTGATTGTGCAGCCACACAACCATCTGTGGTGATGGTAAATAGGAGGCTCAAAGTCAGATAATTCAACTTCTACCAGTGGATTAGACCTGAACTTTGGAATTGGCCTTTGGATTTAAAGTACAATTCACCATCCAGATAAATCTGCATACCTCAGGACAGTATGGCTCTCAGAACTCCATTATAGAATATCCGCATCATTCTGTGTCCACAAAAATGTTGTTAGCAGCAACTCAGTAACCAAGACTACACTTGGCTGCTGGTTAATACAGGGATCTGTTAGGTTATCCTAAGGAGGCCATGGGAAAATTTAATCTCAGATCCCCTTTAGGCCTCTTCCCTGCACTTATACCCATGGCCTCTAACTTTAGAAGTCGCAGCATGGGAAAACTCCAGGTATTCATGCTCTAGTTTTATATACCTGCATCATACTACACCTGAACCATTTCCTCTAGTGGAAACAGACCCAGCCTATCCACTTGCTCCCTACAACCATGACTTCCAAAGTATCCTCTGAATCTTTTCTTTAAACTTCAACTTAATCATGCCCCTCCTATAACATAGCAACCAGAAAGGCACACAATCTAATCACAGAATGTGGCATTCCAATTCCTATAATCAATGTCCTAGCCATATGGCAGGCTTGCCTTCACCACACCACCTACTCATGTCACTATTTACAAGCACCTTTATCCTGGTGGTGCAGTGACCTCAGCGCCAGACTCTGAAGTGAAGGTTCCTGAGTTCGAACCTAATTGGGCCGCTCCCAGGCACGCTTTCCATCCATGCTGGGTTGAGTGTCGCGCTCACAACCCGGCCTCAAAAAAAAACAAAAAGCAACTGCGCTATGAGAAGGACATGGAGGACCACTCACAGAATTTTTCCTCCAAGACAACCAGTTGGCAAAAAAAAAGTGGTTGCCAAGGCTCTGGCAGAGTATGGCACAAAAAAAAAACCTTGTACTCCATGTGCTCTGGACATGCTATCCTGGTATAGCTTTTTAAAATAACAATAGGTTAAATTACTATTTTGAAGTTACCAGCCCATCCACTTCCAGGTGGGAAGAGGACACATCCAAGCATAAGATCCCAGACAGACCCAGCTCAAACAAGTAACATGAAGGACTAGGCCAAAAATAGTGCAAATTTAGCTCATGTATTTGAACAAATTTAGTTGAGCAGAAGGAACCAAGCAGAAAATATCATTACCTGATTGTTTATCAGCTCCAGTTGCCTGAACTTTGGGCTTAACATCAGCTTTTGCAGAGCCTACATTGGGGTTGCTGTTCTCGCCAGCTTTCACAGTGGTTTTGGCTGCAAGCTGAGGAAGACAAGTCAGAGGACTTCAGGTAAAGCATGCAAAATTGTTTCAACTTCAAAATTATACAATTTACTTGGAGACTTCTGAAATTAAATGCATCAGAAAGCATTTATGATGCTAGAAGTTGGTGGGCAGTGCTAAACAAGGAAACAGCTGAAACATTGTCAGGGACAAAGTTTTGTTGACAGCATTTACCCTCTGCTGGGCATTTTAAAAAGGCATTAATCCAGAATCACTCAGCACATACTACATTATTCTCCAGTCTCCCATTCAATAAGTTGTAATTTGCCCCAAATTCCCAAGCTCTCCATTGCCCTCAATGGGGCATTCTTTTAGAAAACCTGCATCCTATTAAGTACTCCTAAACTAACCCCAAGGTATGAAATTCAGCAATTCACGACCCTCAGAATAAGTTCCCACACTCCAGCTTTAAATGGATTCCCCCTTATGCAACTAATGCCTCTTGTTTGAATGACAGGCAGGAAGGTTTTTCATGAGCAGGAAGGCGATGAGAGATCCAGCCCCAGCTGACTCAATTCTTAAAGGGCTTAATAGCAAAGAACAGGGTAACAGCTCCCCAGCCAGGAAGGCAGGAACAAGCATTCAGTTTAGAGATAGTCAGCCAGTCATTCAGAACTGAAATCAGGTCACACTTCTACTGACAGGCTGGTGAACCTTTGAAATTCTCAACTACATCACTGGCGGCTCAGTAACGATGTTTAAAATACACCGGTTGATGTTGGACATCAAATGAATCCAGAAATATGGAATTAATATAGGAAAGTAATGCTGCAGTTAGATCAGCCATCATTGTACAGAATGGCAGAACATGAGGGGTCGAGTGGCCTTGCGTCTTTCTTACTCAGCTAGAGACCACCTCCGAGAAGAAACAGTACAGAGACAGATGTATGATAGAAACATGGAGGGCTATATAGCAGGAAGGGTTAGATTGATCTAGAGTAGGTTAAAAGTCAGTACGCCATGGACTGAAAGACCAGTACTTCATCCAAGGTGAAGTCAGTTGTAGACCAAAGTCTGGATGCTCAATAGGGAAATATTTCAGCCCTAAGTAGTATTTTGCATGGAAGGGCATCAAGCTTCTACCACCAGAGTGCATATGGCAGGCAGTAGGGTCAAAGACCCACATTCAGTGGATCACTGATAGTATCCACATCCCATCACAGCAGGAGTTCCCAGCCTGGGGTGCACAATGGTATTGGTCCATGGTATAAAAAGGTAGCAAACCCTTGCATCACAGGATAATGATGATCAGTGGGGCAGTGATTCTAACCACTGCACCTACTCTGCTCATTCTCTCCTGCTTAGCCCCACCCATAACAGTCAGTGCAGTTGCGACTGTAACAAGGAATAATTTGTATTTCAGTTTCAACAAGGAACATTGTTATATACATATAGTTAAATGAAAATAAACTTCACTTGACTTGAAACTGATCATGTGTATAGACACTTCAAAGTAGGAAATCCATTGAATGATTGAATGTTGAAGTAGTTAAGACAAGTTAGTTCCAGAGAAGCACAGATGCTATAGAGTTGGGTGGGAGGCTTGGTGTTGTTCAAAGCTAAATTTAACTACTATAACAATTGAATATCTGTTATATTCAGCATACAAGCAGCTGAAAAAAATCAACAAAGTTTTGTCAGGACACAACTTTGGTAAATAGCAAATTACATTGGGGATAAGATTAGATTGAAGCAAATTGGCTGCTGATTGAATAACAAGGATCCAGACTAGTCATAGCTTCAGGCCAAGTTAAAGGGAATTCACCATTTGACTGACTGAAATTTTCCCCGCAGTCATTTTGTAAAGTTTCCATTCACCCATCTGGGGAATGGGTGCAGCTAGTTAAAGGTCTGTACTTACTTTGAATCGTCCTGTAGCACCAGTTGCTTTTGAGTTTGCAGGCCTGATGAGAATACCTTTTTCAAGGCCAACACTCAGAGCTTTCTTTAGACTGTACTTGAGGGTGATAGGATTCATTGTGGGGTAGGCTGAGAGAATGTAGCTCTTTATAGCAGGTACTGAAGTACCTCTGCGATCGTTGCTTCTCTCCAGTGCTTTAACCACCATTTGTATCGTGGGAGGGCGTCTATGCTGCAAGTGGTACAACATACCACTAGTCCTCTTACTCACCCCTGGAACAGAAAACATAACAAGGACTGGGGCTTTGGCACAATGTTAAAGTTGATATTGCCTGCTAGTTTTATGAGTAATAAGAGTAAAATCCAGCAACTATGGAACAGAAACACTTATTCAAAGATGAGTAGTTGGGAAAGCTGTTAGGAGTCTAGGAATTGGTGAGAAGCATGAACACTGAAGATCAGCCTCATGTCTAAGCTTAGATGAGAGAGATTCCAAGAAGTCAATACATTTCAAATACTAATACAGCTTCACTGCAATGAGGTTTGGGCAAAGTAGTCACTTAACTCCAATCAAGAAGAGCATAGAGCATTTAATTTTTGCTCTTGAAAGGAACATCAACCAGAGTGTTTTTTTAACTGGAGGCAAGTGATATTTATAGTATTTAAGCTCAACTGGTTTCAGAGTAAAATGATATCAACAAGAACTCATTAAGGTAGAACAGAATACAATCAAGTTGGATGGGGTGAACTTATTTAGGAACTTATCAATAAATAGTTCCTTAAACATGTAGAGTTGACATAGCTGTCCTGGATGCCAAGGAGCAATTTATAATCATCCAGCAGACAACACTTACAAATACTTGCATCAAAACAGTAAATATAAGAGGTTCAGAATAAAATAATTCAAAAACAAAATTCATGGAGACTAACTCATACCAATAATGACATAAACCAGTGTCACTCCAGTTTATAACTAGGAGCACCAACTGAAGAGGTGCAGTTAAATGTAAATCTTTGGATTAAGTGAGTTCTCCACCAAAACAGCTGCTGTGCAGAGAACACACACCACCATTCCGCCCCTACCTGTAAAGGACATCCTTTGGCTCTGTGAAGGGACCACCCTAACTCCCACTGCTCGGGAGCCACTTTTTCCAGGGCCTGCTGATGCTTTCTTTGGTGACATAGTAATTAATGTATTGCAAATGGTGATGGTGTTGGAGGCTGCCTATATACTTAGAGAGTCAGTCAGTCAGGCTTCTGATTGGCTGCATGTGAACACCATTGAGTCTGTCAATAAGACTGAGTGAATGGCTGTGTGTTGAGCTCCTCCTACGTGAGAAAGCTCTTATAAATAAACCATAGGATGGTGGCTGGATTAAATCAATGGCAGCAGCAGAATCCAAACTTCAAATCAAATTTCATGGGTTATTTAAAAAGATGGAGCACACTAAATAACCATATAACCATATAACAATTACAGCATGAAAACAGGCCATCTCAGCCCTTCTAGTCCATGCTGAACGCTTACTCTCACCTAGTCCCACCTTCTTGCACTCAGCCCATAACCCTCCATTCCTTTCCTGTCCATATACCTATCCAATTTTAATTTAAGTGACAATATCGAACTTGCCTCTACCACTTCTACTGGAAGCTCGTTCCACACAGCTACCACTCTCTGAGTAAAGAAATTCCCCTCATGTTACCCTTAAACTTTTGCCCCCAACTATCAACTCATGTCCTCTTGTTTGAATCTCCCCTACTCTCAATGGAAAAAGCCTATCCACGTCAACTCTATCTATCCCCCTCATAATTTTAAGTACCTCTATCAAATCCCCCCTCAACCTTCTACGCTCCAAAGAATAAAGACCTAACTTGTTCAATCTTTCAATAGACAATCGACAATAGGTGCAGAAGTAGACCATTCGGCCCTTCGAGCCTGCACTGCCATTTTGAGATCATGGCTGATCAATTCCTATCAATACCCAGTTCCTGCCTTGTCCCCATATCCCTTGATTCCCCTATCCATAAGATACCTATCTAGCTCCTTCTTGAAAGCATCCAGAGAATTGGCCTCCACTACCTTCCGAGGCAGTGCATTCCAGACCCCCACAACTCTCTGGGAGAAGAAGTTTTTCCTTAACTCTGTCCTAAATGACCTACCCCTTATTCTCAAACCATGCCCTCTGGTACTGGACTCTCCCAGCAACTGGAACATATTTCCTGCCTCTATCTTGTCCAATCCCTTAATAATCTTATATGTTTCAATCAGATCCCCTCTCAATCTCCTTAATTCCAGCGTGTACAAGCCCAGTCTCTCTAACCTCTCTGCGTAAGACAGTCCAGACATCCCAGGAATTAACCTTGTGAATCTATGCTGCACTTCCTCTACAGCCAGGATGTCCTTCCTTAACCCTGGAGACCAAAACTGTACACAATACTCCAGGTGTGGTCTCACCAGGGCTCTGTACAAATGCAAGAGGATTTCCTTGCTCTTGTACTCAATTCCCTTTGTAATAAAGGCCAACATTCCATTAGCCTTCTTCACTGCCTGCTGCACTTGCTCATTCACCTTCAGTGACTGATGAACAAGGACTCCGAGATCTCTTTGTATTACTCCCTTACCCAACTCTATACTGTTCAGATAATAATCTGCCTTCCTGTTCTTACTCCCAAAGTGGATAACCTCACACTTATTCACATTAAACGCCATCTGCCAAGTATCTGCCCACTCACCCAGCCTATCCAAGTCACCCTGAATTCTCCTAACATCCTCATCACATGTCACACTGCCACCAGGCTTAGTATCATCAGCAAATTTGCTGATGTTATTTTCTATGCCTTCATCCAAATCGTTAACGTAAATGGTAAACAGCTGTGGTCCCAATACCGAGCCCTGTGGCACCCCACTAGTCACCACCTGCCATTCCGAGAAACACCCATTCACCGCTACCCTTTGCTTTCTATCTGCCAACCAGTTTTCTATCCATGTCAATGCCTTCCCCCCGATGCCCTGAGCTTTGATTTTACCCACCAATCTTCTATGTGGGACCTTATCAAATGCCTTCTGAAAATCGAGGTACACTACATCCACTGGATCTCCCCCGTCTAACTTCCTGGTTACATCCTCGAAAAACTCCAACAGATTAGTCAAGCATGATTTACCCTTGGTAAATCCATGCTGGCTCGGCCCAATCCTATCACTGCTATCTAGATATGCCACTATTTCATCCTTAATAATGGCCTCTAGCATCTTCCCCACCACCGATGTCAGGCTGACAGGTCGATAGTTCTCTGTTTTCTCCCTCCCTCCTTTCTTAAAAAGTGGGATAACATTAGCCATTCTCCAATCCTATGGAACTGATCCTGAATCTAAGGAACATTGGAAAATGATTACCAATGCATCCACAATTTCCAGGGCCACCTCCTTTAGTACCCTAGGGTGCAGACCATCTGGACCTGGGGATTTGTCAGCCTTCAGTCCCATCAGTCTTCTCATCACCGTTTCCTTCCGAATGTCAATCTGTTTCATTTCCTCTGTTACCCTATGTCCTTGGCCCATCCATACATCTGGGAGATTGCTTGTGTCTTCCTTAGTGAAGACAGATCTAAAGTACTCATTAAATTCTTCTGCCATTTCTCTGTTTCCCATAACAATTTCACCCAATTCATTCTTCAAGGGCCCAACGTAGTTTTTAACTATCTTCTTTCTCTTCACATACCTAAAAAAGCTTTTGCTATCTTCCTTTATATTCCTGGCTAACTTGCGTTCGTACCTCATTTTTTCTCCCCGTATTCACCTGTAACTTAGGTGCTGAAACCCAGGTAACATTCTAGTAAATCTTCTCTGTACTCTCACTATTTTGTTGACATATTTTCTATAATTTGGTGGACAAAACTATACACAATACTCCAAATTCAGCCTTACCAATGCCTTGTACAATTTTAACATTACATCCCAACTCCTATACTCAATGCTCTAATTTATAAAGGCCAGCGCACCAAAAGCTTTCTTCACCACCCTATCAACATGAGATTCTACCTTCAGGGAACTATGCACCATTATTCCTAGATCACTCTGTTCTACTGCATTCTTCAATGCCCTACCATTTACCATGCATATCCTATTTTATCAGCATTAAACTCTTTCAGCCCACTCTTCTAACTGGCCTAAATCTCTCTGCAAGTTTTGAAAACCTACTTCATTATCCACAACGCCACCTATCTTAGTATCAACTGCATAGTTACTAATCCAATTTACTTCCCCATCATCCAGATCATTAATGTATATGACAAACAGCATTGGACCCAGTACAGATCCCTGAGGCACACCACTAGTCACCGGCCTCCAACCTGACAAACAGTTATCCACCACTACTCTCTGGCATCTCCCATCCAACCACTGTTGAATCCATTTTACTACTTCAATATTAACACCTAAAGATTGAACCTTCCGTGCGGAACATTGTCAAAGACCTTACTGAAGTCCATATAGACAACATTCACTGCTTTACCCTTGTCAACTTTTCTAGTAACCTCTTCAAAAAATTCAATAAGATTTGTCACACATGACTTTCCACGCACAAATCCATGTTGACTGTTCCTAATCAGACCCTGTCTATCCAGATAATTATATATGCCATCTCTAAGAATACTTTCCATTAATTTACCCACCATTGACGTCAAACTTACAGGCCTATAATTGCTAGGTTTACTCTTAGAACACTTTTTAAACAAGGGAACCACATGAGCAATATGCCAATCCTCCGGCACCATTCCCGTTTCTAATGACATTTGAAATATTTCTGTCAGAGCCCCTGCTATTTCTACACTAACTTCCCTCAAGGTCCTTGGGAATATCCTGTCAGGACTCACTTTTATATTCCTTAAAAGCGCCAGTACTTCCTCCTCTTTAATCATCATAGTAACTTCCCTACTTGTTTCCCTTGCCTTACACAATTCAATATCCTTCTCCTTAGTGAATACCGAAGAAAAGAAATTGTTCAAAATCTCCCCCATCTCTTTTGGCTCCACACATAGCTGTCCACTCTGATTCTCTAAGGGACCAATTTTATCCCTCACTATCCTTTTCCTTTTAATATAACTGTAGAAACCCTTTGGATTTATTTTCACCTTACTTGCCAAAGCAACCTCGTATCTTCTTTTAGCTTTTCTAATTTCTTTCTTAAGATTCTTTTTACATTCTTTATATTCCTCGAGCACCTCATTTACTCCATGCTGCCTATACTTATTGTAGATCTCTCTCTTTTTCCAAACCACATTTCCAATATCCCTTGGAAACCATGGTTCTCTCAAACTTTCCTTTCCATTCAACCTAACAGGAACATAAAGATTCTGTACCCTCAAAATTTCACCTTTAAATGTGAGAAGGATGAAAAAGTCCAGCTCCTCAAACCAAGGAAGAATTTCTAAAACACCCAATCATAAAATCATTTCAGTGGAGTTCAGTGGAGTTCTCTTGGATTATGGATAGCCTGAAGCTTTCAGGAGTTCTGCATACCAGACCCTTCGTGACATAAGGAGTCAGATTCTGAGCTGCCTTGGATTCCTTGAATGAAATCGAAAGGATGGAATGACTGCAGTGTTAATGGATTGGAAGGAAATGATCTGGACAGAACCTCCTGAACATAGAACATAGAATAGTACAGCACATTACAGGCCCTTTTGCCCACAATGTTGTGCCTTCCCTCAAACCCTGCCTCCCATATAACCCCCCACCTTAAATTCCTCCATATACCTGTCTAGTAGTCTCTTAAACTTCACTAGTGTATCTGCCTCCACCACTGACTCAGCAGTGCATTCCATGCACCAACCACTCTCTGAGTGAAAAACCTTCCTCTAATATCCCCCTTGAACTTCCGTCCCCTTACTTTAAAGCCATGTCCTCTTGTATTAAGCAGTGGTGCCCTGGGGAAGAGGCGCTGGCTGTCCACTCTGTCTATTTGTCTAATATCTTGTACACCTCTATCATGTCTCCTCTCATCCTCCTTCTCTCCAGAGAGTAAAACCCTAGCTCCCTTAATCTCTGATTATAATCCATACTCTCTAAACCAGGCAGTATCCTGGTAAATCTCCTCTGTACCCTTTCCAGTGCTTCCACATCCTTCCTATAGTGAAGCGACCAGAACTGGACACAGTACTCCAAGAGTTTTATAGAGCTGCATCATTACATTGCGACTCTTAAACTCTATCCCTCGATTTATGAAAGCTAACACCCCATTTACTTTGTATTCTGCCTTGGAGTTTGTCGTTCCAAAGTGTACCACCTCACACTTCTCCGGGTTGAACTCCATCTGCCACTTCTCAGCCCATTTCTGCATCCTATTAATGTCTTGCTGCAATCTTCAACAATCCTCTACACTATCCACAACACCACCAACCTTTGTGTTGTCTGCAAACTTGCCAACCCACCCTTCTACCCCCACATCCAGGTCATTAATCCAGGTCTGAGAAGACAGGAATATCAGATATAACAACAGCAAAACTCTGGGCCAATTGAGAAATTAAATTCTGGTCTAAAACCTGATGTAAAATCTAAAACTGGATCTGTATGTATCAGGTTATTGAAATCAGAGGAAATGACAAGGTTTTGGACAAGTGGGGAGGAGTGTATGATTAACAATCTTGTGGTTCATACACCCCCCCCCCCCCATTGTGGTAATGATAATACTCTTAGGCAATAGAGATGGGAATAATATTCCAAGTTGTGTCTATTTCACTGCAAGTAGGAAAAGTGGATGAGCTTAGATCATAGATCATAGATCAGCACATGGAATTATGACATTGTAGCCATTATGTGACTTGGTTGCTAGAGGGGCAGGTCTGGCAGCTCAGTACTGTAGGGTCCTGTTGTTTTAGATTTGATAGAGCAGGAGGGATTAAAGGGGAAGAGGTGGCTTGACTAGTCAGGGAAAATGTCACAGCAGTATTCAGACTAGAGAGCTTACCTACTGAGGTAATATGGGTGGAACTGAGGAATAAATGGGATTCTATTATAGACCACCCTATTTAGATTTAGAGGATTTAGAGGAGCAAATTTAAAGAGAGATCACAGACATTTGTAAGAAATATAAATTTAAGGTCATGATAGTAAGTGATTTTAACTTTCCAAATACTGACTGGGACTCCCATACTGTAAAAGTGCTGGATGGAATAGAGTTTTTCAAATCTTTTCAGGAAAATTTCCTTAAGCGATATTTAGATGTCCTAACTAGAGAGTGCAATACTGGGTCTTCTGTTAGGGGGTGAGAGAGGGCAGCTGGCAGGTGTAAGGGAATATAGATGACATAGAAAACATACAGCACAATACAGGCCCTTCGGCCCACAAAGCTGTACCGAACATGTCCCTACCTTAGAACTCCCTAGGCTTTACCCCTAGCCCTCTATTTTTCTAAGCTCCATGTAGCCATCCAGGAGTCTCTTAAAAGACCCTATTGTTCCCACCTTTACCACTGCCGTTGGCAGACCACTCCATGCACTCAACACTCTCTGCATAAAAGACTTACCCCGGACATGTCCTCTGTACCTACTTCCAAGCACCTTAAAACTATGCCCTCCTGTGTTAGCCATTTCAGCCCTGTGGAAAAGCCTCTTACTATTGTTATGACCCCAGCCCCCTCCTTTGTGAGATTCGCAAGAGCCCTAGTCAAGGGGGGGTCAAATGACCCAAGAGAGAGAGGGAGACGTGCTGAAGACCACGTTCCGCAGGGAAGCAGAATAAAGCGACTCTTTGACTATTGTCTCATGAAAACCACGTATAAAGCCCTCGGGCAAAGTGGGCTGGTCACTCAACAAGACAAAAGCCTCGGACATAGCCATTGTCTTGGGAGACACCTTTGTGGGATAAGGAATTGGCCTACGTGCAAAATCTCAGGGCAATGTGAGATGGGTGATGGGGGAAGGATTGCCTCGCCCCCCTACCCTGATAGACATCTACAACCCTGCCAGTCCAGATAAAAGGTGGGCTGCCGAGGCGGGGCGCCAGACGCACCAGAAGATATGCGAGAATTCCTGCGACTGCGTTTAGAGAGCGACAGCCGGTGGTGGGGTTCGTGTGCGTCCTTCCCTTGCCTGGGATTGGCGACCTCACCACGGAAGAACGGCCTAGCTACAGGGGAAGCCACAGATGAGAGTCCATTCCCCAACGAGACTTCCGACTACCTCCTACAGGTTGGAAAACCTGTCGGGTAAATGTTTCATTCTCTCTCTCTCTTTCTAACAAAAGTGCACCAACGCGACACACGACAACGGCAGCGGGTGGAACTGCAGTGACCGCAAAAAGACTTTTAAATATCCAGTAAACAATATATATCTACATTACCCCTAGACAACTGTAGAGCTTATTTCTGATTGATTATTACTATACCTGTGCTTTAGATTGAGTTGTGACGACGTATATGATCTGAATGTTTTGTATTAACCATACGTTTGTGCCCCTTTATAAATAAAAACGTTTGAAAATAGTAGCATCAGGCTTCGGTGGATCCATCTATCTTTGCTGGAAAACTACCCGGTTACTGGGGAACGTAACACTATACACATGATCAATGCCTCTCATTAGCTTGTACACCTCTGTCAAGTCACCTCTAATCCTCCGTTGCTCCAAGGAGAAAAGGCTGAGTTCACTCAACCTATTCTCATAAGGCATGCTCCCCAATCCAGGCATCATCCTTGTAAATCTCCTTTGCACCCTTTCTATTGTTTCCACGTCCTTCCCTTAGTGAGGCAACCAGAACTGAGCACAGTTTTCCAAGTGGGTCTGACCAGGATCCTATATAGCTGCAACATTACCTCTCGGCTCTTAAACTCAATGCCATGATTGATGAAGGCCAATACACTGTATACCTTTTTAGATCTTCAGATCATAATTCCATTAGTTTCAAGATAACTATGGAGAAAGATAGGTCTGGTCCTTGGTTTCAGATTCTAAATTGGAGAAAGACAAATTTTGATGGTATCAGAAAGGATCTAGCAAGTGTATGTTGGGAAGGTTGTTTCCAGATAAGGATGTATTTGGTAAGTGGGAGGCATTCAAAAGTGAAATTTTGAAAATACAGAATTTGTATTTCCTGTCAGAATAAAAGCAAGGATACCAGGTTAGAATCAGAATCAAAGTCAGAATCATGTTTTATATCACCAGCATATGTTGCAAAATTTGTTGTCTTTGTGACAGCAGTACAATGAAGTATATAATAATAGAAAAAAAGAAATACAGTAAGTATAGTTAAATTAAATAAGTAGTACAAAAATAGAAATAAAAAGAGTAGTGAAGTAATGTTCATGGGTTCAATGTCCATTCAGAAATCAGATAGTAGAGGGGAAGAAGCTGTTCCTGAGTTGTTGTGCATGTGCCTTCAGTCTTCTGTACCTCCTCCCTGATGGTAGTACTGAGAACAAGGCATGATCTGAGTGATTGGGGGGGTGGGTCAATGATAATGGATTCTGCCTTTTTGAGACATCGCTCCTTGAAGATGTCCTGGATACTAAAGAGGTTAGTGCCCATGATGGAACTGACTAGGTTTACAACTCTCTGAAGCTTATTTCAATCCTGTGCAGTAGTAACCCCCCTCCACTGCCCCCCCATACCAGACAGTGATACCGCCAGTTAGAAAGCTCTCCATGGTACATTTGTAGAAATTTGCAAGTGTCTTTGGTGACATTCCAAATCTCCACAAACTCCTAATGAAATATAGCTGCTGTCATGTTTTCTTTGTAACTGCATCAATATGTTAGGTCCAGGTTAGATCTTCAGAGGTAGTAACACCCAGGGACTTGAAATTGCTCACTCTTTTCACTTCTGATCCCTCTCTGAGGAATGGTGTGTGTTCCCTCGATTTACTCTTTCTGAAGTCCAGAATCAGTTATTTGGTCTTATTGACATTGAGTGCAAGGTTGTTGCTCCGACACCACTCATCTAGCTGATATAACTTGCTCTTGTATGCCCTCTCAGTACCATCTGAAATCCTGCCAACAGCAGCTGTGTCATCAGAAAAATTACAGATGTCATTTGATCTGTGCCTAGCCACATAGTCAATGGTGTAGAGAGAGTAGAGCAATGGGCTAAGCACACATCCCTCAGATGTTGATTGTCAGTGAGGTGGAGATGGTATTTCCAATCTGCACAGATTGTGGTCTTCCGGTTAGGAAGTTGAGGATCCAATTGCAGAGGGAAGTACAGAAACCAAGGTTCTGAAGCTTTCCAATCAAAACTGTAGGAAGCAACACACACAAAATGCTGGTGGAACACATCAGGCCAGGCAGCATCTGTAGGGAGAAGCACTGTCGACGTTTCGGGCTGAGACCCTTTGTCAGGACTAACTGAAAGGAAAGATAGTAAGAGATTTGAAAGTAGGAGGGGGAGGGGAAAATGCGAAATGATAGGAGAAGACCCGAGGGGGTGGGGTGAAGCTGAGAACCAGAAAGGTGATTGGCAAAAGAGATACAGAGCTAGAGAAGGGAAAGGATCATGGGACGAGAGGCCTAGGGAGAAAGAAAGGGGGAGGGGAGCACCAGAGGGAGATGGAGAACAGGCAGAGTGATGGACAGAGAGAGAAAAAGTAAAAAAGGGAGGAGTGAAAGAAACAAAAAAAACTAAATATGTCAGGGATGGGGTAATGGGGTAAGAAGGGGAGGAAGGGCATTAATAGAAATTAGAGAAGTCAATGTTCATGCCATCAGGTTGGAGGCTACCCAGCCGGTATATAAGGTGTTGTTCCTCCAACCTGAGTGTGGCTTCATCTTGACAGTAGAGGAGGCCATGGATAGACATATCAGAATGGGAATGGGACGTGGAATTAAAATGTGTGGCCACTGGGAGATCCTGCTTTCTCTGGCAGACCGAGTGTAGGTGTTCAGCGAAACGGTCTCCCAGTCTGCGTTGGGTCTCTCCATATATAAAAGGCCACACCAGGAGCACCGGACACAGTATACCACACTAGCCAACCCACAGGTGAAGTGTCGCCTCACCTGGAAGGACTGTCTGGGGCCCTGAATGGTGGTGAGGGAGGAAGTGTAAGGGCAGGTGTAGCACTTGTTCCACTTGCAAGGATAAGTGCCAGGAGGGAGATCGGTGGGAAGGGATGGGGGGGATGAATGGACAAGGGAGTCGTGTAGGGAGCGATCCCTGCGGAAAGCAGAAAGAAGGGGGCAGGGAAAGATGTGCTTGGTGCTTGGTAGTGGGATCCCGTTGGAGGTGGCAGAAATGATGTTTTTTAATGCTGAGCTTTCCATGATACATTTATAGAAATTTGTGAAAGACGTAGCAAATCTCCTTAACCTCCTAATGAAAAATAGCCATTACCATGCTTTTTTTGTAGCTGCATTGAAATGTTGGGTCCAGATGATTCCCAGCTGAGATGGCACCTGCATGCAATGCTCCTTCGATTGACATTTTCTGGATAGACCATGAAACCATATATTTCACTTATTTTATGTCTTTTACATTTGTTTTACATCTTGAATGTGATTCTGAAACTGCTGGAGCTTGTAATTTGCAGTTTGGAGATCATCTGTGTGTTTCAGCGCTCTGCAGTCTCCGGGGGGATTCTGGGAGGCAGAGGCAGCGTACCGTAACCTCGTGGCAAGAAGGCTGTGAGCCAATGTTCAATTCCATTTTGTCGATTAAAGCTTCCATTGCTTGCCTATTAAAATGAAGAGTGAGACTGAAATGCCTACTGCCTGCCTTTTATTGCTGGTGAGATCGCTCTGCTATGGAGAAGGAGAGGGAGTGTTGTTCAGGTTTTCTGCATTTTGGATGTGGACTTGGTCTGTGGACGTTTTTTGGGGTCATGGCTTTTTCTCTATCCAGTATTTTTCACCCAATCTTTCTCATTCTTTTTCTGTGCTGGGGAGGGGGATTTGGGGGTCAATGTGCCTGTTCCATTTTTGTTCATTTTTTTGCCCATGGAGCAGGTATTTGGGGGTTGATGTCATGCTGCCTTTCTTTTCCTTCTTAGTATCATGGCAATCTTGGAGAAGAAGAATTTCAAAGTTGTATACTTTTGTAAGCAGGTTTCTTCTTTTGTGTTTTTTTTGTGTAAGGGGGTTCTTTTGTTACTGTGTATGTTAATCAAAATGGCTTCTTTGTTTTGTTAAAAGTAGGAATGCTTCTTTGTTATGATAGATGCTTTCTCTTGCAGTTTGTTTGGGTTAAAATTACTGATATCGTGAATTGTATTCATTTGTTAACCAATTGGGATTAATGTTATTCTTTCTCCTGGGTCTGTAAGCTGATTGTTGGTGGGCATTTTGGGGAGTCGGCGCAAGGGGGTGAGAGAGAGAGGACGTGATGCTGTAAGCTGGGCGATGGAACGGACCCTGAGCGGGGGTCTAGGGCCAGGAGGTTCAGCGAGGAGAGGAGACGAAGACAGACAGGTGGGTGCTTGGTTGATCACTTCGAGTGGTCCTGAGCTATGAGTCGAGGAGGTCTGAGGGGATTGAGTAGTGGCCAGATGACTTCATTCATTGAGTTCCAATGGTTATGCACGAAGTGGTTTGAACTTTGATAAGTTTGGTGCCTTTTCTTTATTGTCTTTTCCTTCATACATACTGTATCGTTATTAATCACTTAGTTATTTGGCGAGGTGGGGACATCACACAGCATCCACACAAGCTGATTATCCAGTTTGGCAGGGCCAAAGGCTGCTCCCCCTAGACGGAAGCGAGCTGAGTGAGCCTGAGGCTAGCCAGGGGGCTACACTTTGATAATAAATGAAATGCGCTATAGTCAATAAACAGCAGCCTGACATAAGTATTAGTATTGTCCAAGTGGTCCAAGGCCACGTGAAGAGACAATGAGATTTCATCTGCCATAGACCTATTGTGCTGAGAGGCAAACTGCAGAGAGTCCAGGTTCTTACTGAGGCAGGAGTTCATTCTAGCCATAACCAACCTCTTAAAGCACTTCATCACCATAGACATGAATGCTACTGGACTTCACTGCTCACCCTACTCTTCTTGGGCACTAGTGTAATTGTTGCTCTTATGAAGCAGATGGGGACTTCCATCTGTAGCAGTGAGAGATTGAAAATGTCTTTGAACAGCCCTGTTAGTTGGTTGGCACAGGTTTTCAGAGCCCTCTTAAAAGACAGTCCGACGTCGGCATCTGAGACAGAGATTACAGGGTCACTGTGTACTGCTGGAATCCTCATAGCTGTAGTTTTATTCTCCCTTTCAAAGTGAGCATAAAGGGCATTGAACTCAACTGGAAGTGAAGCATCACTGCCATTCATGATATTAGGTTTTGCTCTGTAGGACGTAATGGCCTGCAAACCTTATCACAGTTGATGCACAACCAATTCTGCCTCCAAACCTGTTCAGAATTGTTCCTTTGGTTTTGAGATAGCTCTCCACCTTGCACCTGGTTTTCTTGTACATACCTGGGCCATCAGACTTGAATGCCACAGCTCTAGCTCTTAGCAGATGATGAACCTTCTGGGTTCATCCTTGGCTTTTGATTTGGGTACGTACGGTATGTTCTCGCAGGCACACAGTCAACCACAGAGATTTTAATGGACAGCTGTGGTGTACTCCCTGGACATGGACATCAAATCCATGTGCACTAACTCACTTTTTAAAAATATATATTATTTCTGCTTTTGCACTATTTTAATGTATTCATTATACTATATATTTACTGTAATTGATTTACATTTTAATTTATTTTTTTCTTTCTATATTATCATGTATTGCATTGAACTGCTGCTGCTAAGTTGACAAATTTCATGACACATGCCAGTGATAATAACCCTGATTCTGATTCTGATTCATTCAGACTCGAAGCTGAATCCTTGAATACACCGATACAAAGCAGTCCAGTAAAGGTTCATGTATCCCTCTTGTCCATACATTCATGGTCCTCTTTACTGGTGCTGCAGTCTTCAGTCTGCCTATACTCAGGGAGTAAAGTACAGGCAAATGATCAGTGTTTCCAAAGATAGCACAGCAAGCGCTCATGATGGTGATGTTTCAGTGGTCCAGTCTGTTGGTTCTTCTGGTACTACAAATGATCTGTTAATAATCATTCAGAGACTTTTTCAAGCTGGCTTGGTTAAAATCCTGCAGAATTATGACATTTTCAAACTCTCACTGCAACAGAAGCAAGTCCCACCTGCTTCAACAGAGCAACAATTATATCAGTGCCCAAGAAGAACAGGTCTAGGCAGATGCAATCTCATTGCCTCTTCACAATACTGGACAATATTAATAGTCAGCAAGGTATTTGATAAGGTACCCCATGTAAGGGTACCTGGACAATACTAATAGAAACATCGAAACATAGAAAAACCTACAGCACAATACAGGCCCTTCGACCCACAATGCTGTACCAAACATGTCCCTACCTTAGAAATGACTAGGATTACCATAGCCCTCTATTTTTCTAAGCTCCATGTATCAATCCAAAAGTCTCTTAGAAGACCCTATCGTATCTACCTCCACCACCGTTGCCGGTAGCCCATTCCACACACTCACCGCTCTCTGAAAAAAAAACTTAACCTTGACATCTCCTCTGTACCTACTTCCAAGCACCTTAAACCTGTGCCCTTTTGTGGCATCCATTTCAGCCCTGGGAAGAAGCCTCTGACTATCCACACGATCAATGCCTCTCATCATCTCTATCAGGTCACCTCTCATCCTCTGTCACTCCAAGGAGAAAAGGCCAAGTTCATTCAACCTGTCTTCATTGGGCATGCTCTCCAATCCAGGCAACGTCCTTGTAAATCTCCTCGACACCCTTTCTATGGCTTCCACATCCTTCCTGTAGTGAGGCGACCAGAACTGAGCACAGTACTCCAAGTGGGGTCTGACCAGGGTCCTATATAGCTGCAACATTACCTCACGACTCCTAAACTCAATTCCACGATTGATGAAGGCCAATACGCCACACTCCTTCTTAACCACAGAGTCACACTGTGCAGCTGCTTTGAGCGTCCGATGGACTCGGTCCTCAAGATCCCTCTGATCCTCCACACTGCCAAGAGTCTTACCATTAATACTACATTCTGCCATCATATCTGACCTACCAAAATGAACCACTTCAGACTTACCTGGGCTGAACTCCATCTGCCCAGTTTTCATCCTATCAATGTCCCGCTGTAACCTCTGACAGCCATCCTCACTATCCACAACACCTCCAATCTTTGTGTCATCAGCAAATTTACTAACTCATCCCTCCACTTCCTCATCCAGGTCATTTATAAAAATCACGCAGAGTAAGGGTCCCAGAACAGATCCCTGAGGCACCCCACTGGTGACCAACCTCCAAACAGAATATGATCCGTCTACAACCACTCTTTGCCCTCTGTGGGCAATCCAGTTCTGGATCTACAAAGCAATGTCCCCTTGGATCCCATGCCACCTTACTTTCTCAATAAGCCTTGCGTGGGGTACCTTATCAAATACCTTGCTGAAATCCATATATATTCTACATCTACTGCTCTTCCTTCATCAATGTGTTTAGTCATATCCTCAAAAAATTCAATCAGGCTCGTAAGGCATGTCCTGCCCTTGACGAAGCCATGCGGACTATTCCTAATCATATTATACCTCTCCAAATGTTCATAAATCCTGTCTCTCAAGATCTTCTTCATCAACTTACCAACCACTGAAGTAAGACTCACTGGTCTATAATTTCCTGGGCTATCCATACTCCCTTTCATGATAAAGGAACAACATCTGCAGCCCTCCAATCCTCTGGAACCTCTCCCGTCCCAATTGATGATGCAAAGATCATCGCCAGTGGCTCAGCAATCTCCTCCCTCGCCTCCCACAGTAGCCTGCGGTACATCTCATCTGGTCCCAGCGATTGATCCAACTTGATGCTTTCCAAAAGCTCCAGTACATCTTCTTTCTTAATATTTACATGTTCAAGCTTTTCAGTCCACTGTAAGTTATCACTACAATCACCAAGGTCCTTTTCCATAGTGAATACTGAAGTTAAATATTCATTAAGTACCTCTGCTATTTTCTCCGGTTCCATACACACTTTCCCACTGTCATGCTTGATAGGTCCTATTCTTTCACGTCTTATCCTCTTGCTCTTCACATATGTAGAATGCCTTGGGATTTTCCTTAATCCTGCCCACCAAGGCCTTCACATGGACCCTTCTGGCTCTCCTAATTTCCTTCTTAAGCTCCTTCCTGTTAGCCTTATAATCTTTTAGATATCTAACATTACCTAGCTGTCTGAACCTTTTGTAAGCTTTTTTTCTTGACTAGATTTCCTGCAGCCTTTGTACACCATGGTTCCTGTATACCACGGTTCCAATGAGACTTCCCTGTCTCATTGGAACGTACCTATACAGAACTCCACACAAACATCCCCTGAACATTTCCCACATTTCTTCCATACCTTTCCCTGAGAAAATCTGTTCCCAATTTAAGTTTTCAAGTTCCTGCATGATAGCCTCATAATTCCCCTTATTCCAATTAAACACTTTTCTAACTTGTCTGTTCCTATCTCTCTCTAATGCTATTGTAAAGGAGATAGAATTATGATCACTATCTCCAAAATGCTCTCCCACTGAGAGATCTGACACCTGACCAGGTTCATTTCCCAATACCAAATCAAGTACAGCCTCTCCTCTTGTAGGCTTATCTACATATTGTGTCAAGGAACCTTTCTGAACCCACCTAACAAACTCCACCCCATCTAAACTCCTTGCTCTAGGGAGATGCCAATCGATAATTGGGAAGTTAAAATCTCCCACCACGACAACTCTGTTCTTATTACACCTTTCCAAGATCTGTTTCCCTGTCCGCTCCTTGACATCCCTGTTATATTGGGCAGCCTATAAAAAACACCCAGTAGAGTTACTGACCCCTTCCTAACCTCCACCCACAGAGACTCCGTAGACAATCCCTCCATGATGTCCACCTTTTCTGCAGCCATGATACTACCTCTGTTCAACAGTGCCACACCTCCACCTCTTTTGCCTCCCTCCCTGTCCTTTCTGAAACATCTAAAACCTGGCACTTGAAGTAACCATTCCTGTCCCTGAGCCCTCCAATTCTCTGTAATGGCCACCACATCATATCTCCAATTACTGATCCACGCTGTAAGCTCACCTGCTTTGTTCACAACACTCCTTGCTTTAAAATAGACACATCTCAAACCTTCGGTCTGAGCGCATCCCTTCTCTATCACCTGCCAATCCTCCCACTTGCACTGTCTCCAAGCTTTCTCTATTTGTGAGTCAACCGCCTCTTCCCCAGTCTCTTCAGTTCAGTTCCCACCCCCCAACAATTCTAGTTTAAACTCTCCCCAGTAGCCTTAGCAAACCTCCCTGCTAGGATATTGGTCCCCCTGGGATTCGAGTGCAACCTGTCTTTTTTGTGCAGGTCACACCTGTCCCAGAAGATGTCCCAATGATCCAGAAATCTGAATCCCTGCCCCCTGCTCCAATGCCTCAGCCACGCATTTATCCTCCACCTCATTCTATTCCTATACTCAGTGTCGTGTGGCACAGGCAGCAATTCTGAGACTATTACCTTTGCGGTCCTGCTTCTCAACTTCCTTCAGGACCTTTTCCCTTTTCCTACCTATGTCATTGTTACCAATAGGTACCACGACCTCTGGCTGTTCTCCCTCCCACTGCAGGATATCGTGGACGCAATCTGAAACATCCCAGACCCTGGCACCTGGAAGGCAGACTACCATCCGAGTTTCTTTCCTATGTCCACAGAATCGTCTCTCTGTCCCCCTAACTATAGAGTCCCCTATCACTACTGCCTTTCTCTTCCTTTCCCTACCCTTCTGAGCTGGACTCTGTGCCAGAGGCACGGCCACTGCCACTTCCCCCAGGTAGGCTGTTCCCCCCCCCCCCCCCAACAGTACTCGAACAGGAGTACTTATTGTCAAGAGGTACAGTCACAGGGGTACTCTCTAGTACCTGACTCTTCCACTTCTTTCTCCTGACTGTGACCCACTTGTCTGTCTCCCGTGGCCCCGGTGTGACCACCTGCCTATAACTCCTTTCTATCACCTCCCCGCTCTCCCTGACCAGATGAAGGTCATCGAGCTGCATCTCCAGTTCCCTAATGCGATCCCTCAGGAGCTGCAACTTGACACACCAGGTGTAGATATGGCTGTCCAGGAGGCTGGGAAACTCCAGGAGCTCCCACATCTGACACTGAGCACAGAACCCTGGCCTCACATACATACTTCCTTTCTGCAATGAACACAGGTAAACCTACCTCACCTCATGCCATTACTGCCTAAGCCCATTGAGCCAAAGCCCTGTCACTCTCCTACCCTCTCACTCCGCTGCCCGTTGGATATATCAGGCTGTTTCATGCTTGTTGATTGATTGCATCGCTCATTTTGTCCAGAGCCTGGTTTACACTGGTGTGTGGTGGGATGTACACTGCTACCAGGATGATTGCTGAAATCTCCTGTGGTAGATAAAATGGACGACACTTGATTGCAAGGTATTCCAGGTCTGGTAAACAGAAGTGGGCAGCACCATATGATTTGTTCACCACAAGGAACTGATCATGAAGCATGCTCTACCTCCTTTGCCTTTGAAAGACTCAGCAGTCCTATCTTGGTGGGGTATTGTGAACTCGTCAGTCTGTATGGCTGTGTTTGGGGTGGAGGGGGTTAACCAAGATTACATGAAACAAGATTGGGGGCGTAATAGATTGTGAGGAAGGCTATCAGAGCTTGCAGAGGGATCTAGACCAGCTGGAAAAATCACAGGTGAAATGAATCCAAAAAACTGTGAGCTATTGCACTTTGGAAGGATAAACCAGGGTACAATTTATACAGTGAGCTGTCGGGTAGTGAAGAGAGCGGTAAGACAGGGGGCTCTAGAATTACAGATCCATAATTCCTTGAAAGTGGCATCACAGGTAGACAGGGTCATAATATATGCTTTTGGCATAATATTGGCCTTTATAAATCAAAGTATTGAATACAGGAATTGGGATATTTTGTTGAAATTGTATAAGATGTTGTTGATGCCTAATTTGGAGTATTGTTTTGTTGGTAGTCTTGGTCACCTACTTACAGGTAAGATATCAATAAAATTAAAAAGCTGCATAAAAAATTTACAAGAATCTTGATGGGTCTTGAGATACCGAGTTATAGAGAAAGATTGAATATGTCAGGACTTCATTCCCTGGAATGTAGGAGATTGAGGGGAGATTTGATAGAGGTATACAAAATTATGAGTGGTATAGATAGGGTGAATGCAACCAGGCTTTTCCCATTGAGAAAGGATGAGTCTAGAACTAGAGGTCACAAGTTAAGGGTGAAAGGATTAAGGGCAAAATGAGGGGGAACTTCATCCTCAGATGGTGATGAGAGTGTGGAATGGGCTACCAGTAGATTTCGACATTTAAAAGAAATTTGGATAGATACATGGAAAGAAGGGGTGTGGCAGGGTATGGACCGATGCAGGTCGATGGGACTAGGCAGGTTAATAGTTTGGCATAGACTAGATGGGCCAAAGGGCCTGTTTCTGTGCTGCAGTGTTCTATGACTTTATGATTCTATAACAGTAAAGTACAGTGCCGAGAATGTCTGCACTGAATATAATGCCAAATAAAACTAATCCTCCATTCTCTGTAAGCTGAGGTGCCTATCTAACAGGCTCGTTACCATGACTCCTCCTATCAGCCTGTTTTAGGCACCCACCACTCAATGTAAAAAAAAAGTTCACCTCTGTAATCATTTTACCTCGTACCTTAAATGCATATCTTCTAGTTCTTGACATTTCTACCCTGTCTATGCTTCTTATAATCTTATAAACATCTATAGGTTGCCCCTCAACCTCCAACAATCCAGAGAAAACAACCCAATACTAGCCAACTATTCCTTAGAACTAATACACTGCAATCCAGGCACCATCTTGGTAAACCTCTTCTGCACCTTCTCCAAAGCCTCTACCTTCTTCCTGTAATGGGGTATACACTATACTCCAATTGTGACCAAACCAAAGTTTTCTACAGTTCCAATATGATTTCCTAACATTTATATGTAATGCCCCAACCAATGAAGTATTTCTTTCTGTATGGCTTCTTTACCACGTATTCACTCTTAGGGAGCTGTGAACTTGCATCACAAGACCTCTCTGTATATCAAAGCTCCCATGAGTACTGTTATTTACTCTACACCACTCTTACATTTGACCTTCCAAAATGCAACATCACAAAGTTATCCAGATTAAACTCCAGCTGCCATTTCTATTCCTATATTTTCAACTGATCTATATCCTGCTAAATCCTTTGACAACTTTCTTCACTGTCAATAGCTCCACTAATTTTCTGGGAGGAAAGGAAATATCAGGAGTTCTTATTTACACACTGAGTTCAACCCACTGAGTTCCTCCAGCAAACACGAGGAAACCTGCAGATGCTGGAAATTCAAGCAACACACACAAAATGCTGGTGGAATGCAACAGGCCAGGCAGCATCTATAGGAAGAAGCACTGTCGATGTTTCGGGCCGAGACCCTTCGTCAGGGTTTGTCAGCGTAATGACAAAGGGTCTGGCCCGAAACATCGACAGTGCTTCTTCCTATAGATGCTGCCTGGCCTGCTGCATTCCACCAGCATTTTGTGAGTTCCTCCAGCAGATTGTTTATGCCCCAGATCCCAGTATCTGCTCTCCCTTGCAGCTCCATCAATTTTTGTGTCTGCAAACTTTATATTAACCACCCCACCTGTATTTATGTATGTTTCATTTATATATATGGAATTCAATCCTGTTAAGTTAAAGGTGATGGATTTCTTTAAGGGTAGGACATACACAGTGAATGGCATGGCCCCAGCAATCCTTGACAAACAGGAGAACCCTAGTGTACAGGTCCAAGGATCACTGAGCCTAGCAACAGAGGTAGATATGATGAGAAAAGAATATGAGATTCATAAATTCTTCTGAGGCTTCCAGCCAGGTCCTGTTGTTGATTTTAACTATTGTTTCAATGACAAACACTACCATCTTCATCAGGAATGATGCTTCGGCATGTCTAGTCCAGTAATATATACTCAGTTCTTGTCATCCGTCTCTCCTGAACCAATCAGGCTTCCACTGTCCCACCTTGTTTAAAATCATATTCCAGTTCTTAGAGTGAGTTCTTTGTCTTTGTTGAAACCTTTATTCTCTAATCTTAATTTAATGGCTTCCTTCAACAGGCAGTCCCATAAGCCATCAGTGCAATACAGTAGTTTTGTGCCTTCGAAATAAATGCTGTGGTTATTGCGTATGCAATCTTCTGCTCCTGCTGATATCTCCAGGTAACCCGAATGGATACACTTCCAATGCTCCTTGATGCTAAGCACTTAACAACCATGTCTGCATTATTTCAAGAGGGCTAGAACATTGTGGTGAACTACATATACCTGTCTGGACACGCCCCCCCTTGCTGACTGCTCCTGTGGCTCCTCCCACTGACCGTGGCTCCCCCCACAGACCCCGGTATAAAGGCGATTGGGGCCTGAGCCCTGCCTCTCCGTCTCCAGGATGTAGCATGGTGGTCAATTGCTGCTTGTTCTTTCTTCCAGTCAATAAAAGCCGATACCTCGCCTCACGTCTCAGAGAGTTATTGATGGTGCATCAAACATAAAAGTAAGAATGTAACGCTGGGGCATTATAAGGCATTGGTCAGACCAAATTTGGAATATTCTGAGCAGTTTTGGGTCTCTTATCTAAGAAAAGATCATAAGACAATGAGATATAGGAGCAGAATTAGGCCATTTGGCCCATCAAGTCTGCTCTGCCATTTCATTATGGCTGACCCAATTTTCCTGTCAGCCCCAATCTCCAGCCTTCTCCCTGTACCACTTCATGTCCTGACCAATCAAGAATCTATCAATGTCTGCCTTAGATATACATAAAGACTTGGCCTGTGGTGAAGAGTTCCACATAATCACCACTCTCTGTCTAAAGAAATTCTTCCTCATCTCTGTTCTAAAAGGATGCCTCTCTATTCTGAGACTGTGTCCTCTGGTCTTACACTCTGCCACCATAGGAAACATCCTCTGCATACCCACTCTATCAAGGCCTTTCACCATTTGATAAGTTTCAATGAAGTCACCCCTCATTCTTCTGAATTCTAGTGAATACAGGCCCAGAGCCATCAAACGCTCTTCATGTGACAAGTCAGTCAATCCTGGAGTCATTTTCGAGGATGTGCTGGCATTGGAGAGGGTCTAGAGGAGGTTAATGAGAATGATCCCAGGAATGAAAGGGTTAAAGTATGAGGAGCATACTTTACAATGGCCTGTAATGAGAATGAGGAGGGGATCAGTTTCCTGATCGGTCAGGGTATCAAAGGATATAGTGAGAAGGCAGGTGTATGGGGTTGAGTGGGATCTGGGATCAGCACGATGGAATAGCAGATGGGCTGAATGGGCTAACTCTTCTCCTATGTCTTTGGTTTTATGGTCTAACAATTTCAAAGGAACACATTTCCTATCTCATTCTCTGACAGGCACATTGTCTGAAACATAAATGCTCTTTCCCTATAAAAGTCAAATCTTTGACCCCTCCTTCAACAGAAACAATCATCACTATCTCTTCCTCATGACTCAGTGATCAAAGCAGCCAGCATGATGGGATATGAAACTATGGGATTCATTCTGGAAGCGATAAGCATCAAACTGAGGTAGGTATCCATTGAGAGGGTTAAGGTCTCCCGTGATATCATCATTGTGTAAATTCCTGCATAGCAGTGACCAAGCGAGAGCAGCAGAGGGTGCAGCAGGTAGTGTCGCTTTGAACTCTTGAGATCTGGTTTCAGTCTTCAGCTCTCGTTTCCTCCCACATCGCAAAGACATGGGTCAATTGGTCGCTGTAACGTGTAGGTGAGTGGTGAGATAATCACACAAGTCATGGTCATCTGAGGAAGAGTAATTAACAAAGAACTAAGTGGGGGAGTGGGACTGATGAGACTGCTCTGACAGCCAGCATGGACTTGATGGGCTTCTATGTTCTAATCTAAGGAAACATGTGAATATAAAATCTAAATGAGAATATAATTTCTTCTTAGCCTCTGTATTTGGATAAAGCTCCAAGTTTCATCTGTCTTATCACAAAGGCTCACTGAGCTGCACTCAGTTAACATCATCTCTATCCCTGAGTGGACACTGTCCCACAAGTGGGACATAATTGTGTACAGGCAGAGGGTAAAACACTCTCAGAATTCTTGTATATCCAGCATATCAGTCTGTTTTTGCCTCAGTGTTCATTAAGGACCAGACCAAGGAGATGGTGGTGGACTTTAGGAGATCTAGGCCTCATATGGAGCCAGTGATCATTAATGGAGAATGTGTGGAGCAGGTTAAGACCTACAAGTATCTGGGAGTACAGTTAGACGAGAAGCTAGACTGGACTGCAAACACAGATGCCTTGTGCAGGAAGGCACAGAGTCAACTGTACTTCCTTAGAAGGTTGGCGTCATTCAATGTCTGTAGTGAGATGCTGAAGATGTTCTATAGGTCAGTTGTGGAGAGCGCCCTCTTCTTTGTGGTGGCGTGTTGGGGAGGAAGCATTAAGAAGAGGGATGCCTCACGTCTTAATAAGCTGGTAAGGAAGGCGGGCTCTGTCGTGGGCAAAGTACTGGAGAGTTTAACATCGGTAGCTGAGCGAAGGGCGCTGAGTAGGCTACGGTCAATTATGGAAAACTCTGAACATCCTCTACATAGCACCATCCAGAGACAGAGAAGCAGTTTCAGCGACAGGTTACTATCGATGCAATGCTCCTCAGACAGGATGAAGAGGTCAATACTCCCCAATGCCATTAGGCTTTACAATTCAACCGCCAGGACTTAAGAACTTTTTAAAAGTTATTATTAATGCTTTTTGAGATAGTGATTTAGATGCATATCATATTTTTTACTGAGTTAAGTATTGTATGTAATTAGTTTTGCTACAACAAGTGTATGGGACATTGGAAAAAAAGTTGAATTTCCCCATGGGGATGAATAAAGTATCTATCTATCTATCTATCTATCTATCTATCTATCTCCTCCTACCCTCACCCTAGTCATCCTGCTGTTCTTCACATGTGTATAAAACAGCTTGAGAATTTGTAACTCTCTAGAGCTTGTCTGACCCTTGTTTCCTAAACCTTAAGTGAGCTTCTTTCTTCATATTGACAAGATCTTCCACATCCCTTCTCAACTATGGTTATTTCACCCTACCATTCTTCCCCTGCCTCAATGGGACAAACCTATCCACAAATCTCCCTAAACAATTTCCACAGTTCCTTTGTGCATTTCCCTGAGTCCATCTGTTCCCAATTTATGCTTTTAAGTTCCTGCATCATAATTCCCCCAATTAAATACTTCCCTATACTGTCTGCTCCTATCTCTGTCCAAGGCTATGGTAAAAGTCAGGAAGTTGTGCTTATCCACCTGAACAGACCAGATGCAGTATGGTCTCTCCTCTAGTCAGCCTGTTTACATATTGTGTCAAGAATCCTTCTTGGACACACCTAATAAATTCTGGCCCATCTAACCATGTTACTCTAAGGAGGTGCCCATCAATATTAGGGAAGTTACAGTTCCCCATGACAATGACCCTCTTGTTTTTGCACATTTCCAAGGTCTGCCTCCCAATCTACTCCTCAGTGTCTCTACTGCAAGTGGTGGGGGAGAGTCCACAGAATAATCCCAGTAGAATCCCATAGAATGCTCCCTACCTGTTTCTGACATTCTAGCCATAATTCCCTGGAATGGGAAAACCTACAAAAAGTACGATATGGACCAGTCTATCACTGATGAAGCCCTCCCCACCATTGACCACACCCACATGGTGCACTGTTGCAGGAAAACAGCATCCATGATCAAGGACCCTATCACTCATATATCTCTGCAGTCACACAGAGCTGTCTGCGGTCACTCATATATGTCTGGGGTCACGCATTGCTGTCTGGGGTCACTCATATATGTCTGTGGTCACACATTGCTGTCTGCGGTCACGCATTGCTGTCTGAGGTCACATAGAACTGTTTGCGGTCCCACAAAGCAATCTGCAGTTTCATGGAGTGTAGACCAGTGGGCTTCTCAAAGCACAAAACAGGGTAGTTAGCAGGAAACTTGCCTCCCTTCTCTGCCATCCCTGATTTACAATATTTTTCCATCAGTTCTTTAAAATGAATTACGGAAAAACACAGCTGGAACCAAGGAAATCATGAGCAAGAGGCCAGACCAAAATAGAGCTTGGGGTAGTAGATAGATGAGAGAAGGTCAGCCCAGGGAGTGAGGAGATGGACTTGGTGGAGGGGAGGAGCAGGGTTGATAGACCCAGTGAGGAGTTGGAACTGAGGAGCTGACTGACTCGAGGGAGATGGATAAGTGGAAGATTGGACTTGGCCTATGCAAAGGTGATGGTTGATGATTTAACCCCAAGTAAGGAGCAAGGAAAGTGTTAGAGAATGGGAGGAGCTAATGGGCACACATTCCTCTGAGGAAAAGGGGCAATAACCCAGTGGTGGGTGATAGGGACAGGTTTCCAAAGGAAGCAGGATCTCCAGAAAGTGCAGTGTGGATATAAGCTGAGAGGAAGCTGAATCTCTAAAAGATGTAAGAGCTGGGATTTAAAAAGGCCGCCAAAGAAGGAGAGTAACCTTGGGAAGCAGAAATAAAACCAGGCAACAAACTGTTTGCAATACGCTCTTTATTAACTGGTACTTTCTAGAACAGAACTGAGCTAAGAGGATGGATTCAACTGCAGGTAAGAGGGAATTTTAAAAAGCATTGGAAAGCATTTATAAATACTGAGCAGAGCAAGAGATCACGGCTACCAATAGGTATGAAACAATATACAGTATCTTCACCACATGCCAGGGAGTGCTCACCATTAGACTCAGAGTTTTACCACAAAGCTCAGGATGGCTCTGTACAAATATGTGCCACACATTCGAAAAATTCCACTATCTGATATTGCTGTGAATTCTTTGGGTTTGGAAATCTTGGGCCTTCAAACCTCCACAACATTAGTTTGTCTGGCAGAGGCCGGACGGAGGTGTCATCCCAACTTCTGCCTCCATTGTGTTTGCTGAGCTGAGGAGTTATGCAGGGGCCACCTGGCTGGAGGAAACAGATGAAGCCTCTGTCTTGCTGGCACTGGCTGAAGTAGTTTCCTCCTCTTCGAATGGGTTCTTGCCACAGCAAACCGTGGTGATCATGCAGTTACGGAACTGGGAGAGAGAAGGAGAGAGAATTGTTTTTCTGGTACACAACAGCCAGACCTGAGAGTGATGGTCAGGACATTGCAAAACACGTCTAGAGAACCATTGCTGTAATCACACTTTAGAAACTGAAGCATGATCATAGTTCAAAGCAAATACTTGAAGCATGTGAGACAGCAGGAGCAGTTGCAGAGATTCCCACTAAAAGTTTCTTTACGAGGATTTCTTTCCCATGTATATCAGGGATGTGGGGTGGCAGCTGCTGTATAGAGCAGTGCCCTATAATAAATTCATTAGCTTGTGGGATCTCCCAGCCAACTGTTACTTCTGTATGCTTAGTAAGTGGAAGTCTTTCAAAAGTGAAGTTTTGAGAGTACAGAGATGTATGTTCCACCCAGTCAGAATAAAAAGCTTTAGTGACCTCACTTTTTGAAAGATGTTAAGACCTTGTTTAAGAAGAAGAAGGAAATGCATACCAGGTATAGGCTAGTAGGAACAAATAAAGTACTTGAGGAGTATAAGAAATGCAAGAGAACATATAAGAAGGAAATCAGGAGGGCTAAAAGGAGGCACGAGGTTGCTTTGGCTGACTAGGTGAAGGAGAATCCCAAGAGTTTCTACAGATATATTAAGAGGTTAAGGATAGCAAGAAACAAAATTGGTCTTCTTGAAAACCCGAATCATCATCTCTGCATGGAGCCGAAAAAGATGAGGGAGACCTAGGTAGTGTCCATAGCAATGAGACAAAATAGTGAGGTCTTCAACCAGTACAGATTACAGAGGAGCAGCTGTTTGCTGTTTTGAGGCAAACATGGTGGATAAATCCCCAGGGCCTGACAAGGTGTTCCTTCGGGCTTGGTGGGAAGCCAGTGCAGAAATTGACAGGGCTCCAGCAGAGATATCTACTAGGCCATGGGCAAGGTGCCGGAAGATTGGAACGTAGTTAATGTCATTCCCATTTTTAAGAAAGACACCAAGAATAAGATAGGAAATTATAGGCCAGTGAGGCCGACAACAAGAGTGGGTAAGTTATTGGAAGATATTCTAAAGGACCAAATATAAGTACTTGGGTTAACAGGAACTGATTGGCGATCATCAACATGGCTTTGTGCAGGTTGTGTCTTACCAATCTTATAGAGTTTTTCAAGGAAGATTCCAGGAAAGTTGAAGGAAAGGTAGTTTTCAAGGCCAATATGGGAGGTTTGTCAAGACGGTTTGACATGCAAAATGAGGTAGTAAATTGGATTAGACATTGGCTTTGTGGGAAAAGCCCGAGAGTGGTAGTAGAGGGTTGCCTCTCTGACTGGAGGCCTGTGACTAGTGGAGTGTCGCAAGGATTGGTGCTGGGTCCTTTGTTGTTTGTCATCTATATCAACGATCTGGATGATGATGTTAAACTGGATCAGCTAATTTGCAGATGATACCAAGATTGGGGCATAGTGGACAGCAAGGAAGGCTATCAGAGATGTGGATCAACTGGAAAAATGGGCTGAAAAATGGAAGATGAAATTTAGTGCAGACAGGTGTGAGACTATGCACTTTGGGAGTTCAAACAAAGGTAGGACTTACATGGTGAGCAGTCAGGCATTGAGTAGTGCAGTAGAACAGAGGGATCTGGAAGAACAGTTCTATAACTCATTGAAAGTGGTATCACAGGTAGATAGCATTGTAAAGAAAGCTTTTGGCACATTAACCTTCATAAATCAAAGTACTGAATACAGGAGTTGGACTGTTATGTTCAAGTTGCATAAGACATTGGTGAAGCCTAATTTGGAGTATTTTGTGCAGCTCTGGTCACCTATGTACAGGAAAGATATCAATAAGGGTGCTGAGAGCATTTACAAGGATGTTGCCAGAACTTGAGGACCTGGGGTAGAGGGAAGGTTGAATAGTTTAGGACTTTATTCCCTGGAGCATAGGAGAGCAAAGGGAGATTTGATAGAGGTATACAAAATTATGAGCAGTATAGATAGGTAAATGCAAGCAGGTTTTTTACCACTGAAGTTGTGTGAGACTAGAACTAGAGGTCATGGGTTAAAGGTCATACACGAAATACTTAAGGGGAACATGAAGAGAACCACTTCACTCAGAGGGTGTTGAGTGTGTATTGTGTTCTTTATATGTACCGTGGGTTTCTAATAACAAAACATATTCTGGAAGAATAGAACTAGAGCTTTTATTTAACAGCAAACAGCAACCACGTTTTACACTGCCATGCTTTCTAGATCATTCTTTCATTTCTGCGCATGCTCAGAACTCCATCCAGTCACGTTCTTACATGTGACATGTGATATCACCACAGTGTGGAAATGGTGGATGCAGGTTTGATTTCAACATTTAAGAGAAATTTGGATCAGTACATTGATGGGAGGGGTATGGAGAGCTATGATCCAGGTGCAGGTCGATAAGACTAGGCAGATCAATAGTTCAGCATATACTGGATGTGGTGAAGGGTCAGTCTCGGCACTGTAGTGTTCTATAAGTTTATGTCCATATGTACACAGAGTGTGCCCCGCTGCAATCTCTTTTTGCTTCTGTGTGAGCTTCTGGTTTCATTTTAGCCCCACACTATTCAGTTGTGTTTATTCAGTAAGGAGAGGGAGGGCAAGGAGGGATGAGGTTGTCATAGCAAACTTGTTCCTGAGGTTGGCAAAGATAGCTATCTGTGAGTGCTGGAAGTGGGCAGCAGAGGCTTCTGCCCTGGCAGACTGCCTGGCGAAGTTCTGGGAGTATGTGCATGGCTGGGTTACCATGGAGAGAGAACACTTGGTGTCCACGGGCACCATGGAGGTATTCCAGGACTGTTGAGGGATTAATGCCACCCTTGATGGGGATGGGAACATTTCTATTTAATTTGTGTTATTGATTTTGTTAACATTGTTTCTGTGTTTGTTGTAGTATTGTAGAATGAAATTTGTAATAATTATGTTTTTGTAAAAAGACAGGAGGTACGTAGTGCAGACTGGCACCCAGTGCAGTGGTTTAGGAGCAGATCCTGAAACATGACAGAGCTGGAGACAGATAGTGAGAAAGGAGGGCCAAGGACTAAGGCAAAGAGCAGCCACTTCCTTTTCATTGATTTACCAGATGGTAGCAGGGCCAACATTTATCACTCAACTATAACTGGCTCAAGAAAGTGGTGTAAGGCACCTCTTTGATGCCACAGTCCTTCTGGTGGAAGTGCTCCCAAAGTGGGAGAGAACACTTGAACTTTGATCAAGTCTTGATGAAAAATTTCCTTGTCAGAATGGTGAAAGCCTGCAGGTGGTGATGTTCACTAATGCCTGCTGTCTTTGTCTTTCTTGTTTGAGAGGTCGTGTCTTTTGGAATTGGGGGTTGCTGTCAGAGAAGCCTGAGTGGGTGACTGCAGCGCATTCTGTACACAGTGCACTCTGCTGTTAATGTGTGCTAATGGTGAAGGGAGAGCCGGTCAAGTGGGCTGTTTGGTCATTGTTTGACATTGCTGTATTAAAGATGTTATTTGCACACCTAAACCCATGCTTGAATGTCGCCCATGTCTTGCTGCATGCTTCACTTACTGTAGATATATGAATGGAATTGAACAATGTGCAGACATCAGTGAACATCCAACTTCTGACTTGCTGATGGAAGGAAGGTCAGTAAGGAAGCAGCTGAAGATTTTTGGGCCAAGGACACTGCCCTGAGGAACCCATGCTGTGACGATTGAGGGGTGGGATGATTGACCTCTGACAACAACCACCTTCTTTTTCATGAGATAAGGAAGGGTAGGCCATTCGGTCCCTTTCTCTAACAACCTTTAACTCAATGTCAGCAAGACCAAGATGCTGATTATTGAATTCAGGAGAAGGAAACCAGAGGTCCATGAATCAGAACTCATTGGAGGACCAGAGGTAGAGAGGGTCCACAACTTTAAGTTCCTCTGTGCTATTATTTCAGAGGACCACAGCACACTGTGCAATTATGAAGAAAGCACAGCAGCTTCTCTACTTCCTTAGGAGTTTGCAACATGACATCTAAAACTTTGACAAATCTCTATAGATGTATGGTGGAGAGTATATTGACTGGCTGCATCACAGCCTGGAACGGAAATACCAAAGCCTTGAATGGAAAGTCCTACAAAAGGTAATGGATACAGCCCACCCCATCACAGGTAAAGCCCTCTGTAAGACTATAAGATATAGCAGCAGAGTTAGGCTATTCAGATCATTGAATCTGCCCGCCATTTCATCATGGCCTATCCCAAATCCTGCTCATCCCAATCACCTGCCTTCTTGCCATATCCTTTGATGTCCTGATCAATCAGTAAACTATTAACTTCCACCTTAAATATACCCATGGACTTGGCCTCCATTGCAGTCTGTGGCAGAGCATTCCACAGAATCACTACTCTTTGGCTGAAAAAAATCCCCCTTACCTCTGTTCTAAAAGGTCACCCCTCAGTTTTGAGTCTATGCCCTCTAGTTATGGATACCCCCCCCCACAGGAAACATCCTCTCCACATCCTCCCTATCTAGTCCTTTCAATATTTGGTAGGTTTCAATGAGAACCCCAAGCATTCTTCTAAATTCCAGTGGGTACAGGCCCAAAGCTGCCAAGCACTCCTCATATGTTAATCGCTTCATTGCTGGAATCATCCTCGTGAACCTCCTCTGGACCCCCTCCAATAATTCTGAGACATGGGGCACAAAACTTGACAAGTGCGGCCTGACTAGTGTCTTATAAAGCCTCAGCATTATCTCCTTGTTTTACATTTTAATCCCCTTGAAATAAATACCAACATTGCATTTGCCTTCATTAATACAGACTCAACCTGTAAATTAACCTTCTGGGAGTCTTGCACGAAGACTCCTAAGTCCCTCTGCACCTCTGATGTTTGTACCTTCTCCCTATTTAGATAATAGTCTGCACTGTTGTTCCTTCCTCAGCACAACCTACCTCTCTACCTATCTTCATATTATCCACAAACTTTGCCACAAAGCCATCAAGTCTATTATCTAAATCATTGACAAACAATGTGAAAGTAGCGGTCCCAATACTGACACCTGGCAGCCAACCAGAAAACCCCTGTTTATTTCCACTCACTGCCTCTTGCCGGTCAGCCATTTCTCTATGCATGCCAGTGTCTTTCCTGTACTGCCATAGGACTTTATTTTGTTAAGCAGCCTCATGTGTGGCACCTTATCAAACGCCATCTGAAAATCCAAGTAAGTGACATCCTTTGTCCACCCTGCTTGTTACTTCCTCAAAGAACTCTAACAGATTAATAGATTCCAACACTTTCCCAACTATTGAGGTTAGGCTGACTGGTTTATAATTTCCTCTCTTTCATCTTCCTCCCTTCTTAAAGAGTGGAGTGAATTTTACAATTCTCCAGTTCTCTGGAACTATGCCAGAATCAAGTGATTCTTGAAAGATCATGACCATGATCATCTGTTATCTCTTCAGCAACCTCTCTCAGAACTCTGAGATGTAGTGCATCTGACCAAGTTGATTTGTCCATCTTAAGATTTTGAGTTTGCCGAACAGCACTATTTTAGTCCTTTGTAATAGCAATGGCACTCACTCTTGTTCCCTGACACTCAAAGGCCTCTGGCACACTGCTAGTGTCTTCCACAGTGAAGTCTGATGCCAAGTACTTATTACATTCATCTGCCATTTCTTTGTCCCCCATTATGACCTCACCAGCATCATTTTCTAGTGGTCTAATATCAGCTTTCACCTCCCTTTTACTCCTTATATAACTGAAAAAATTTTTGGTATCATGCTTTATATTATTGACTAGTTTGCCTTCATATTTCACCTTTTCCCTTCTTATAGCTTTTTAGTTGCTTTTTGTTGGATTTTAAAGGCTTCCCAATCATCAAACTTCCTACTCACTTTCACTACCTTGTATGCCTTTCCTTGGCTTTTATGCAGTCCTTAACTTCTTTTGTCAGCCACAGTTACATAGCCTGCCATTTGGGAACTTCTTCTTCTGTGGGACATATCTACCCTGTGCCTTATGAACTATTCCCAGAATCTTCAGGCTCCTCTACTCTGCTGTCATCCCTGCCAGTATCCTTCACCAATCCACCTGGGCAAGCTCCTCTCTCATGCCTCTGTCATTCCCTTTATTCCATTGCGATACTGATACATCTGACTTGTGTTTCTCACTCTCAAATTGTAGTATGAATTCAATCGTATTATGATCACTACCTCCTCAGTGTTCCTTTGCATTAAGCTCCCTAATAAGATCAGGGTTATTACACAACATCCAATCTAAGGTATCCTTTCTCCGAGTAGGCTCAAGCACAAGCTGCTCTAGAAAGCCATCTCACAGACATTCAACAAATTCCCTCTCTTGCGATTCAACACCAACCTGATTTTCCAAGCCCCTTGCATTTTGAAGTCCCCCATAACTATCGTATTATTACCCTTATTACATGTCTTTTCCAGCTCTCTTTACAATCTCAATCCCACATCTTGGCTACTATTTGGAGGCCTATATATGATTACCTTAATGTTTTTTTTATCCTTGAAGTTTCTTAACTCCACTCACAAAGATTCAACATTCTCTGACCCTATGTCACCTCTTTCTAAAGACGTAATTCCTTCTCTTACTAACAGAGCCACATCACCGTCTACTCTTTCCTGCCTATCCTTTCAATACAAAGTATATCCTTTGATGTTAAACTCCCAACTATGGCCCTCTTTCAGCCACGACTCAGTGCTACCCACAACGTCATACCAACCAATCTCTAATTGCACTATGAGTTTGTCCACTTCATTCCAAATGTTATGCGCATTTAAATACACCACCTTCCGTCCTGCATTCTTCACCCATTTGAATTTTGCCTCTGTGGTACAACTCTTTGCTCTGTCTGTATTTGTGCCCAATCATTGGCTTGTTCTTTCTTACATTCATCCATCATCTACTTGTAAACCTGCTGGCTCATCCTCAGCTCTATCATACTAGTCCCCATCCCGATGCCATATTGGTTTAAACCACTCCCAACAGCTCTAGTAAATATGCCTGCAAGGATATTGGACCCCTTGGACACTCCCCACTGTCAAGCACATCTACACCAACACTGTCACAGGAAAGCAGCATCAGGGACTCCCATCACCCAGGACATGCTCTCTTCTCACAGGAAGAAGATACAGAAGCCTCAGGACTCACACCACCAGGTTTAGGAACAGATATTATCCCTCAACAATCAGTCTCTTGAACCAAAGAGATAACTTCTCTCAATTTCACTTGCCCCATCATTGAAATGTTCCCACAAACAATGGACTCGCTTTCAAGAACTCTTCATCTCATTTTCTCCATATTTATTGCTTATTTACATATTATTATTATTCCTTTTTTTTCTTCTGTTTTTGCACAGTTTGCTGTCTTTTGTACACTGATTGAATGCCCAAGTTGATGTGGTCTTTCATTGATTCTGTTATGGTTATTATTCTATTATCGATTTATTGAATATGTCTGCAATCTCAGGGTAGTATATGGTGACATATCTGTACTTTGATAATAAATTTGCATTGAACTTTGCCTGCTCTCTCTAAGAAAGGCTGACCATCTAACACCTCTTTACTTCTCCAAATTATATCCCTCAATTCCATTCATAACTACACAATTATTGTATTGCTTCTCTGCCTTGAATATGTTTGGAAACTGACTATCTTGATGGTAAACATGCTGTTCTAGTGAATAAAATCAATGATCTCAGTGCTAGGGTGATGAATCAGAGGGACATTAGGGCTGTGTGCGTCCTTTGTTTCACGGAATCCTGGTTAACCCCTTCTGTACTGGATGCACTGATTCAGATTGACAGGTTTACTATACACCTTCAGGATAGATCTATAGAGTCTCTCAAAAGCAGAGGTGGTAGAGTATGCCTCATGATCAACTCCTCTTGGTGCACAAATACATCAGTGCTGTCCCAATTCTGCTCACCAGACCTGGAATATATAGCAGTTAAGTGCCATCTATTTTACCTATCACAGGAGATTTCTGGGATCATTTTGGTATCGGTATACATTCCACCTCAGGTCAATGTCAATCAGGCTTTAGATGATCTGAGCAATGGGATCAACATGCATGAAACAGTACACCCTAACGCCTTCACCATTGTTTTGGGGGATTTTAACCAGGCCAGTCTGGAAAAAAATCACTAAGCAATTACCATCAACAGATCACTTACGATACTAGAGGAAATAACACACTGGACCATTGTTACACCACCATCAAGAATGCCTACCATGCTATTCCACACCCTCACTTCAGGAAGTCTGATCACCTGGCTGTACATCTACTCCCTGAGTATAGGCAGAGACTGAAAACTGCAGCAGCAGTAGTGAGGACCAAGAAGGTTTGGACGAGGGAAGCACAGGAGCGCTTACAGGTTGCTTTGAATTGGTGGACTGGACTGTATTCAGAGATTTATCTTGGAACCTGGATGAGTATGCTGGAGTTGTTACAGACTTCATTAAAACCTGTGTGGATGAGTGTGTGCCTACAAAGACTTACTGTACATTCCCAAAACAAAAGCCATGGATGAACCAGGAGGTACATTGTCTGCCGAAGGCTCGATCTGTGGCATTCAAGTCTGGCGACCCAGCCCTGTACCCTAAAACCAGGTATGATTTGTAGAGGGCTATTTCAAGGGTGAAGAGACAATTTCGAATGAGGTTGGAGGAGACATCGGATGTATAACAACTCTGGCAGGGTTTGCAAGACATTACTTCCTACAAAGCGAAACCCAGTAGCATGAATGACAGTGATGCTTCACTACCAGATTTCACTCAATGCCTTCTATATCCACTTTGAAAGGGAGAATATAACTACAGCTGTGAAGATCTCTTCACCTGGTGACCCTGTGATCTCTGTCTCAGAGGCCGATGTTAGACTGTCTTTAAAGAGAGTGAACCCTTACAAGACAGAGGTCCTGATGGAGTACCTGGTAAGGCTCTGGAAACCTGTGTCAACCAACTGGTGGGAGTATTCAAGGACACTTTCAACCTCTCACTGCTACAGGGGGAAGTTCCCACTTGCTTCAAGAAGTCAACAATTATACCAGTGCTTAGGAAGAATAATGTGAGCTGCCTTAATATACAACGGCCATTGTCGGAGTGGACTGAGGCAGAGTGGGTTGGCTTTTGCACAATCAGGCTTCAGTGAGAACAGGCAAAAGCAAGGTTTTAATGGGGTAAAAGTGTGAAAGCGTAAAAGTGTGCAAGCGTGTGAAAGTTGGTCTGTGAGGCAGCGGGAGAATTTAAATAGTGAGCAGAGGCTGAGTACGAGCTTCACTCCAGGTGAGGTAAGGCCGGGTAAGCTCCTTTAATTAATCTAACTAGATTAGGAGTAGGTTATGGAAACAGCAGTTAGGGCAGTTGAGTGCTCCGTTTGCATGCTCCGTATGTGGGAAGTCAGGGCGAGCACAGCTGTCCCTGATGACTACACCTGCAAAAGGTGCATCCAGCTGCAGCTCCTGACAAACTGTGTTAGGGAACTGGAGCTGGAGCTGGATGAACTTCGGATCATTCAGGAGGCAGAGGCAGAAATAGACAGGAGTTTCAGGGAGATAGTCACCCCTAGGAGTCAGGAGACAGGTAGTTGGGTGACTGTCAGGAGAGGGAAGGGGAATAGACAGGAAGAGCAGAGCACCCCTGTAGCCATTCTCATCAATAATAAGTATACCGTTTTGGATACTGTTGGTGGGGATGACCTACCAGGGACAAGTTGCAGTGTTTGCGTCTGTGGCACCGAGACTGGACCCTCAGCTCAGAAGGGAAGGAGGGAAATGAGGAGAGCAGTAGTGATAGGGGATTCGATAGTTAGGGGGACAGATAGGAGGTTCTATGGAAGAGATCGAGAATCCCGTATGGTCTGTTGCCTCCCTGGTGCCAGGGTCCATGATATCTCGGATCGAGTTCTCAGTATTCTCAAGAGGGAGGGTGAGCAGCTGGATGTCGTGGTCTATGTAGGGACCAATGAGCGAGGAGGTCCTGAAAGGTGAGTTTAGGGAGCTAGGTGCCAAGTTAAAGGACAGGACCTCCAGGATAGCAATCTCAGAATTGCTTCCAGTGCCACATGCAGGTGGGTTTAGAAATAGTAAGATAGTGCAGATCAACACATGGCTGAAGACATGGTGCAGGATGGAGGGCTTCAGATTTATAGATAATTGGGCAGTTTTCCAGGGAAGATGGGACCTGTTCCAGCGGGACAGTTTACATCTGAACTGGAGGGGAACAAATATTCTTGCAGATAGGTTTGCTAGAGAGGCTCCAGTGGATTTAAACTAGATATGAGGTGGGAGGGGAACCAGAGTGTAGGAACAGAATTATGGGAGAAGGAAGAAAAAGAAGACAGTAAAGTTCTTTGTACTGTTAGAGATAAACAGAGAGGAAGAGGTGGAGAATTTCTTAAATGCATTTATTTTAATGCTAGGAGCATTGTAAGAAAGGTGGATGAGCTTAAAGCATGGATTGATACCTGGAAATATGATGTTATAGCCATTCGTGAAACATGGTTGCAGGAGGGGTGTGATTGGCAACTAAATATTCCTGGATTTCGTTGCTTCAGGTGTGATAGAATTGGAGGGACAAGAGGGGGAGGTGTTGTGTTGCTTGTCAGAGGAAATATTACAGCGGTGCTCTGGCAGGATAGATTAGAGGGCTCGTCTAGGGAAGCTATTTGGGTGGAATTGAGGAATGGGAAAGTTGTAGTAACACTTATGGGGGTGTATTATAGACCACCTAATGGGGAACGAGAATTAGAGGAGCAAATTTGTAGGGAGATAGCAGATATTTGTAGTAAGCACAAGGTTGTGATTGTGGGAGATTTTAATTTTCCACACATGGACTGGGAAGCCCATACTGTAAAAGGGATGGATGGTTTGGAGTTTGTAAAATTTGTGCAGGATAGTTTTTTGCAGCAATACATAGAGGTACCAACTAGAGAAGGGGCAGTGTTGGATCTTCTGTTAGGGAATGAAATAGTTCAGGTGACGTAGGTATGTGTTGGGGAGCACTTCGGGTCCAGTGATCACAATGCCATTAGTTTCAATATAATTATGGAGAAGGATAGGACTGGACCCAGGGTTGAGATTTTTGATTGGAGAAAGGCTAACTTTGAGGAGATGCAAAAGGATTTAGAAGGAGTGGATTGGGACAATTTGTTTTATGAGAAGGATGTAATAGAGAAATGGAGATCATTTAAAGGTGAAATTTTGAGGGTACAGAATCTTTATGTTCCTGTTAGGTTTAAAGGAAATGTTAAAAGTTTGAGAGAGCCATGGTTTTCAAGGGATATTGGAAACTTGGTTAGGAAAAAGAGAGATATCTGCAATAAATATAGGCAGCATGGAGTAAATGAGGTGCTCGAGGAATATAAAGAATGTAAGAAGAATTTTAAGAAAGAAATTAGAAAAGCCAAAAGAAGATATGAAGTTGCTTTGGCAAGTAAGGTGAAAATAAATCCAAAGGGTTTCTACAAGTTATATTAATAGCAAAAGTATAGTGAGGGATAAAATTGGTCCCTTAGAGAATCACAGTGGACAGCTATGTGTGGAGCCAAAAGAGATGGGGTAGACATTGAACAATTTCTTTTATTCGGTATTCACTAAGGAGAAGGATATTGAATTGTGTAAGGTAAGGGAAATAAGTTGGGAAGTTATGGAAACTATGATGCTTAAAGAGGAGGAAGTACTGGTGCTTTTAAGGAATATAAAAGTGGATAAATCTCCGGGTCCTGACAGGATATTCCCTAGGACCTTGAGGGATGTTAGTGTAGAAATAGCAGGGACTCTGACAGAGATATTTCAAATGTCATTAGAAACAGGGATGGTGCTGGAGGATTGGCATATTGCTCATTTGGTTCCATTGTTTAAAAAGGGTTCTAAGAGTAAACCTAGCAATTATAGGCCTGTCAGTTTGACGTCAGTGGTGGGTAAATTAATGGAAAGTATTCTTAGAGTTGGTATATATAATTATCTGAATAGACAGCATCTGATTAGGAACAGTCAACATGGATTTGTGTGTGGAAGGTCATGTTTGATAAATATATTGAATTTTTTGAAGAGGTTACGAGGAAAGTTGACAAGGGTAAAGCAGTGGATGTTGTCTATATGGACTTCAGTAAGGCCTTTGACAAGGTTCCACACAGAAGGCTAGTTAGGAAGGTTCAATTGTTAGGTATTAATATTGAAGTAGTAAAATGGATTCAACAGTGGCTGGATGGGAGATGCCAGAGAGTAGTGGTGGATAACTGTTTGTCAGGTTGGAGGCCGGTGACTAGTGGTATGCCTCAGGGATCTGTACTGGGTCCAATGTTGTTTGTCATATACATTAATGATCTGGATGTTGGGGTGATAAATTGGATTAGTAAATATGCAGATGATACTAAGGTAGGTGCCGTCGTGGATAATGAAGTAGGTTTTCAAAGATTCCGGAGAGATTTAGGCCAGTTAGAAGAGTGGGCTGAGCTATGGCAGATGGAGTTTAATACTGATAAGTGTGAGGTGCTAAATTTTGGTAGGAATAATCCAAATAGGACATACATGGTAAATGGTAGGGCATTGAAGGATGCAGTAGAACAGAGTAATCTAGGAATAATGGTGCATAGTTCCCTGAAAGTGGAATCTGATGTGGATAGGGTGGTGAAGAAAGCTTTTGGTATGTTGGCCTTTATAAATCAGAGCATTGAGTATAGGAGTTGGAATGTAATGTTAAAATTGTAAGGCCGAATTTGGAGTATTGTGTACAGTTCTGGTCACCAAATTATAGGAAAGATGTCAACAAAATAGTGAGAGTACAGAGCAGATTTACTAGAATGTTACCTGGGTTTCAGCACCTAAGTTACAGGGAAAGATTGAACAAGTTAGGTCTTTATTTTTTGGCGTGTAGAAGGTTGAGGGGGGACTTGATAGAGGTATTTAAAATTATGAGGGGGATAGATAGAGTTGACGTGGATAGGCTTTTTCCATTGAGAGTAGGAGAGATTCAAACAAGAGGACGTGAGTTGAGACTTAGGGGGCAAAAGTTTAAGGGTAACATGAGAGGGGATTTCTTTAATCAGAGAGTGGTAGCTGTGTGGAATGAGCTACCAGTAGAAGTGGTAGAGGCAGGTTTGGTATTGCCATTTAAAGCAAAATTGGATAGGCATATGGACAGGGAAGGAATGGAGGGTTATGGGCTGTATGCGGGTCAGTGGGATTAGGTAAGAGTAAGCATTCGGCATGGACTAGAAGGGCCAAGATGGCCTGTTTCCATGCTGTAATTGTTATATGGTTATATAGTTAATTACTATCGCCTGGTAGCACTCACATCGACAGTGATGAAATGCTTTGAGAGGTTGGTCATGACTAGACTGAACTCCTTCCTCAGCAAGAACCTGGACCCATTGCAATTTGCCTATTGCCACAATAGGTCAATGGCAGATGCAATCTCAATAGCTTTTCACATGGCTTTCGACCACCTTGACAACATGAACACCTACATCAGGATGTTGTTCATCGACTATAGCTCAGCACTTAATACCATCATTCCCACAATCCTGATTGAGAAGTTACAGAACCTGGGCCTTTGTACTTCCCTCTGTAATTGGATTTTCGACTTCCTAGATGCAAGTACAATCTGTGTGGATTAGTGATAACATCTCCTCCTCGATGATAATCAACACTGATGCACCTCAGGGATGTGTGCTTAACCCACAGCTCTACTCTCTCTATACCCATGACTGTGTGGCTAGGCATAGCTCAAATACCATCTACAAATTTGCTGATGATACAACCATTGTTAATAGAATCTCAGATGGAGATGAGAGGGTGTGCAGGAGTGAGATATGCCAACTAGTGGAGTGGTGTCGCAGCAACAACCTGGCACTCAACCTCAGTAAGACAAAAGAGCTGATTGGGGACTTCAGGAAGGGTAAGATGAAGAAATACATACCAATCCTCATAGAGGGATCAGAGAGAATGAGCAGTTTCAAGTACCTGGGTGTCAAGATCTCTGAGGACCTAACCTAGTCCTAACATATTGATGGAACTATAAAGAAGGCAAGACAGCAACTATACTTCATTAGGAGTTTGAAGAGATTTGGTATGTCAACAAATACACTCAAAAACTTTTATAGATGTACAGTGGAGAGCATTCTGACAGGTTGTATCACTGTCCGGTATGGGGGGGGGGGGGGGGGGGAGGGTGGCTACTGCACAGGACCGCAAGAAGTTGCAGAGGTTGTAAATTTAGTCAGCTCCATCTTGGGTACTAGCCTACAAAGTACCCAGGACATCTTCAAGGAGTGGTGTCTCAGAAAGGCAGCGTCCATTATTAAGGACCTCCAGCACCCAGGGCATGCCCCTTTCTCACTGTTACTATCAGGCAGGAGGTACAGAAGCTTGAAGGCACACACTCAGTGATTCAAAATCAGCTTCTTCCCCTCTGCCATCCGATTCCTAAATGGACATTGATTCCTTGGACACTACTTCACTTGTTTTTTGCACGATGTTTAATCTATTCAATATATGTATACTGTAATTTATTTATTATTATTATTTTACTTTTTTTTCCTTCTATATTGAACTGCTGCTGCTAAGTTAACAAATTTCACGACACATGCCAGGGATAATAAACTCGATTCTGATTCTGATTCAGAGCCCTACCTAATTACAGTGAGATGCATTTTCCACTTACTCAAGTCTTACTAAGACCAACATCTAATCTGACTCCCACTTGCTTGATGCCTCTGCATGGTAACTTTCTGTAATACTGTACCAATACTTCTTTCTCTACTTCTTCCAGTGGGGATGACCTCATCTTTTTCCATGTCTTTTGCCCATTCACTTAGACTCAGAGAACACAGAAAGAGGCCCTTCAGCCCAATTCATCTATGCTGCCCAAGATGTCCCATCTGCCTGTGTCTGGCCCAAATAATTCTTATCCATGTACCTGTCCAAATATTTTTAAGTAGTGCTAATGCACTGCTTCATGCATCTTGTTTCATACACCCACAACCCTCTGCATGAAGGATTGCCTCAGGTCCCTTTTTAATCTTTCCTTAAACCTATGTCCTCCAGTTGTTGATTCCACTTCTCTGGGTAAAAGACTCTCAGCATTGACTCTATTCATGTCCTTCATGATTTTATACACTTGATAAGGTCATACCTCAGTCTTCTCTGCTCCTAGCTTGCCCAACCTCTCTCTATAACAAAGGCCCTGAAATCCTGGCAACATTTTCATAAATCTTTGTTGTACTCTTTCCAGCTTAATGATGCCTTTCCTACAACAAAGTAACCAAAACTGTACAAAATACTCTGAGGCAGCCTCAACTGTGTCCTGTAAAACCGCAATGTGATGTCCCAACTCCTTCACTCAGTGTCCTGAATGATGAAGGTTGGCCTTCTTCAGTATACTGTCTACCTGCTTCCCCAGGTCCCTTCCATTCATTGTGAATCTCATACCCTGGTTTGACTTCCCAAAATATAATACTTCACACTTAACTCAACTGAATGCAACCATCTTCACTGTCTAATACCAACTATTTTAGTGTCAACTAGAAACTTATCAACTGTCTCTTGTACATTATCATTATTTACATGTAATAATATTATAACATTATATACTGTATATTATTATATATAATTAACAAAAAAAGAACGCCCAAGGCTCAACACTAGTCCTGTCCGAGGAACTTCTTGCCATGATCCTCTGCTTTCTACCATCAAGCCAATTTTATATACACTCAGCTAGCTCTCCCTGTGTCCCATGCAACCCAGTTTTCCAGACTAAACTTCCATAAGGGACCTTGTCAAAGGCCTGGCTAAATTCCATACATTTTCATGTCCTCCCATAGGGCCTGTTCTGTTCTATGTTTACTATGCTGCCATCATCTATCCTTTTGACTACCTCTTCAAAAACAGATTTGTAAAACACTTAACCTGTTTATATCTCCCAGAAGCCTCTTTGCACCATCTCACAACTATACTGTAGCTCAACTATTTATTAAACCTACAAACTGTCACACAAATCGTTGGCCTTCCAGACAAAACATGATCCCACTTGCTGTCTTTGGTCCAGTAATGCATGCCCAGTCCATATCAGTATGTAATCCCAACACCATGCTGTTGTTTAATAACTTTTTCTGTAGCATCTTCTAAAAGTCCAAAATACATAACATCCACTGTTTTTACTGTTATTTGTTTTACAGTTACACTCAAGAAACAATTCCAACTGGATTAGCTGGTTTACAGTTCTGTTTGCATTCCCTCCTTCTGAAACAGCTTCCAGTCAAATATTGTGTGATATCACACAGAGTCACCCTCAGTTTCTGTCTGAAATTCATCTCATTGGTCCATCTGAGCAGGTGTGGAGCTGAGCAGTTGTAGAGAAACCCAAAACTGGCATTTGGCTGAGATTGGGTTCAATGATAGTGGAGGATTGCGATGGTGGAATCATAAACTGTTACCAAAATTATACCTGAGTCAATGCCCATGGTGCCAAAAACATTGCAGTTTCTACCCAGATACAGGAATTGTACTCGAAGGTAGAGAGAAAAATAGAATCATATGGGGAGTATGAAAGACAAAAGACAGCTGGAGAAAGGGGCTGAAAATGGAATTTAATGCATACGAGTGTAAAGTTGTTGCACTTTGGCAAGACATACAAGGGAAGGACTTACATGGTGAGGGGTGGGGCATTGAGGAGCTCGGTAGAACAGAGGGATCTGAGAATACAGATCCATAAATCCTTGAAAGTGGCAGCACAGGTAGATAGAGGGTTTTTGGCACATTAGCCTTCATAAATCAGGGCACTGAGTACAGGAAATGGGATGTTATGTTGAAGTTGTATAAGATGTTGATGAGGCCTAATGTCAAGTATTTTGTGCAGTTCTGGTCACCTACCTACAGGAAAGATATCAAAATTGAAAGATTACAGAGAAAATTTACAAGGATGTTGCCAGGACTATAGGGAAAGGTTGAATAGGTTTGGACTTTATTCCGTGGAGCATAAGAGAAGAAGAGGAGATTTGCTAGAGATATTCAAAAGGTTATACATAAGAGTATATATAAACAGGCTTTTTTTCCAGAGATTGGGTGAGATTAGATCTAGGTTAAGGATGAAAGGTGGAATATTTAAGGGGACTATGAGTGAGGGCTTCTTCACTCAGAGGATGGTGAGAGTGTGGAACAAACATCCAGCACAAGTGGTAGATGCGGATTCATTTCAATATTTAAGAGAAGTATATGGGAGCAGTATTGATATCTTTAGCTATTTTATGTTCAAACATAAACCTGATCAAAATATGTTTTTGACTTCAGAAAAAGAGTGGACACATCTGCCAGATTGAGTCCGTGGCAGGTATTGATCAACCGATAGGAGGGTAAACCTTGGTGACCTCCTTCTCAGTGATCTACCTGTGAAAGTGTTTGCAACTAGTCCAGCAGTAATGGACACCTGTTGGAGACAAAGTTCCACTTTGCACCAAAGAGTGTGTGTGAACACAAAGTACTCTGCAGATGCTGGGGTCAAAGCAACATGTACAACAAGCTGGAGGAACTCAGCAGGTCGGACAGCATCTGTGGAAACGAGCAGTCAACGTTTCGGGCCGAGACCCTTCGTCAGGAGTGTGTGTGCGCATGATCGTAAACCAATAACTGTGTGAGAGAGAAAAGGGGAGAAAATGACAGAGAGAGAGGGATAGACCATAAGTGAGAGAGTCTCCCTTATTCAAGAAAGGGAGTATGGATAGCCCAGGAAATTATAGGCCAGTGAGTCTTACTTCAGTGGTTGTTAAGTTGATGGAGAAGATCCCGAGAGGCAGGTTTTATGAACATTTGGAGAGGCATAACATGATTAGGAATAGTCAGCATAGCTTTGTCAAGGGCAGGTCATGCCTTACGATCCTGATTGGATTTTTTGAGGATGTGACTAAACATGTTGATGAAGGTAGAGCAGTAGATGTAATGTATATGGATTTCGGCAAGGCATTTGATAAGGTACCCCATGCAAGGCTTATTGAGAAAGTAAGGAGGCATGGGATCCAAGGGAACATTGCTTTGCGGATCCAGAACTGGCTTGCCCACAGAAGGCAAAGAGTGGTTGTAGACGGGTCATATTCTCCATGGAGGCCGGTGACCACTGGTGTGCCTCAGGGATCTGTTCTGGGACTCCTATTCTTCATGAGTTTTATAAATGACCTGGATGAGGAAGTGGAGGGATGGGTTAGTAAATTTGCTGGTGACACAAAGGTTGGGGGTGTTGTGGATAGTGTGGAGGGTTGTCGGAGGTTACAATGGGAGATTGATAGGATGCAAAACTGGGCTGAGAAGTGGCAGATGGAGTTCAACTCAGATAAGTGTGAGGTGGTTCATTTTGTCCATCAAATATGATGGAAGAATATAGCATTAATGATGAGACCCTTGGCAGTGTCGAGGATCAGAGGGATCTTGGTGTCTGAGTCCATAGGACGCTCAAAGTAGCTGCACAGGCTGACTCTGTGGTTAAGAAGGCATACTGTGTACTGGCCTTCATCAATCGTGGAATTGAATTTGGGAGCCGAGAGGTAATGTTGCAGCTATATAGGACCCTGGTCAGACCCCACTTAGAGTACTGTACTCAGTTCTGGTCGCCTCACTACAGGAAGAAAGGGTGCTGAGGAGATTTACAAGGATGTTGCCTGGATTGGGGAGCATGCCTTATGAAAATAGATTGAGTGAACTTGGCCTTTTCTCCTTGGAGTGACGGAGGATGAGAGGTGACCTGATACTGGTATACAAGATAATGAGAGGCATTGATCGTGTGGATAGTCAGAGGCTTTTCACCAGGGCTGAACTGGCTAGCATGAGAGGGCATAGTTTTAAAGTGCTTGGAAGTAGGTACAGAGGAGATGTCAGGGTTAAATTTTTTATGCAGAGTGGTGAGTGCGTGGAATGGGCTGCCGGCGGCGTTGGTGGAGGCGGGAGTGATAGTGTCTTTTAAGAGTCTCTTGGATGGCTACATGGAGCTTAGTAAAATAGAGGGCTATGGGTAAAGCCTAGGTTGTTCTAAGGTAGGGACATGTTCGGCACAGTTTTGTGGGCCAAGGGGCCTGTATTGTGCTGAATGTTTTCTATGTTTCTATGTCTGACAGAGAGATTGTGCACAGTTTTGAGAGAGAGTGAGATAAACTGGAAAACAAACAAGAAAATAAACAGGAAGAGGAAGGGAGCAATTTAGCTTGACAATTAGATTACTCAGAGGCAGAGTTAAAGAGAGCACCAGAGATGGACAGGTTCAGAGGTAGCAGGATACAATCAGAGGAGGCAGAGAGAGAAGAAGATATAAAAGAGTCTAGAGAATAAACTAAAATGGAGTGAGAAGCAGGCAGGCAGGGAAAGGGAGAGAAGTAGTGTTGGGAGGTGTAGAGTGTGGAGGCAATCGCCAAAGACTGAGACAGAGACAGACATAGAGTAAGAAAGAGAATGTAATGGTGATAGAGGGAAGGGGAGAGAGACAGACAGACAGATCGAGAGACACTGGGAGAGAGAGAGAAATTTTCAGCAAGTGTTTGCAAGTTTAAACTCCTACCTGTTTATTCATCAGGATATAGATGAGTGGGTTGTAGAGAGATGAACTTTTGGCAAAAAATGCTGGTATGGTCATGAAAATTGGACCAAAATCACTGCCCTGATTGGTGAAAATGTAGGCAGCTACTCCAGCATACGGCAGCCAACACACGAGGAAGGCAATCACCATTATGATCACCATGCGGGTGACTTCCCTCTCAGCTCTCTGTGTAGACTCTGACTCCTGCTGCTGGGCTGCAGCCTGTATAGAAGAAAGAACATCAGAGAAGGACAGTCAGTACTTGTCTCAATGGTTACATCACCTGCTCTGGGGATTCACCAGAGCCCCAATTTTGGCACTGAACACCTTCAGAGCTCAGGCAGTTGGTCCTAGCCCAGTAATTATGGTCTGGTTCTACCTTCACAGAGGTCTTGAGCTCAAATCCAATAGGTCAAGTGCAGGAAGTGAGCTCAATAAAAGAACCTCACAAGTTATCAGAGTCATAAATGTCTTTTTGTGTAGAGCCTCCAGACTTACACCACGAGTGTGATGGTTATTGTCTGCAGTGTTGAAGACAGAACACTGCTGACAATGAAGGGAATTCACTCAGGCAGAGGGAGATCAGAAACCTACCTCTTTGACTGTGCAGACCAGACGACCATAACAGAAGAATACAACAGTCAGTGGGAGAGTGAAATGGACGGTGAACATATAGATGACAAAGGACTCATTATTCACTTCAGGCTTCAGAGTATAGTAATCAACCCCACACGAACACTGCATTCCCTCTGGGATATATCTGAAACAGAGAAGGCTCCAGGTCACAAGGATTTTAATTCAGATAACTGCAAGGAGTTGCATTTGGATTGTGAAATCCAGGTAGGGCTTTCACAATGAACAACAGGCAGTGTTGTAGAGCAGAGGGGCCTTGGAGTTCAGCTGTATGGTTCATTGAATGTAGAGACAGTGAAAAAGGCTTCTGGCATGTTGGCCTTCATCATTCAGGGCATTGGGTATAGAAGTTGGGAGGTCACAGTGCAGTTGTACAAGACACAGGAGAGGCTGCACAAGTGAGTACTACATTCAGTTATACAGAACTGCTATGAAATATGTTATTAAACCGGAAGAGAAGATATAGAAGGATGTTGTCAGGACTTGAGAGACTGAATTATAGGAAGAGGTTGGACAGGCTAGGGCCTTATTCATTGAAGTATAAGAGATGGGCAGGTGATCTTATAGACGTGTATAAAAATCATGAGGTACATTGACTAGGTCTTGCCAGGGTTGCAGAATCAAGAACATGTGAGAGGGGAATGATTGAAAGGGGACCTGAGGGGCAATCCTTTTACACAGAGCCTGTTATGTGTGTGGCCTGAGACACCAGATGAAGTGGCTGAGGCAGGTGTAATAACAACTTTTGAAATGTAGTTGGACAAGTAGATGGATTGAAAATGTTGAGAAGATTATGGAGCAAATGCTGCAGAATGGGAGTAGCTTGGACAGGCATCTTGGTTGTGATGGATCATTTGGGCCAGGTTTCATGCTGTCTGATTCTACAACTCTATGGCCCTACTGGAAAGAAATGCCAAGTATTTACATGGAGCTTTATGTAAGCTCAAAAATTCCTCAATAATATGTTCACTGGTGTCATGTGCTAGCTTTGATCATCAGTTTGCCCATGAAAAACTACTGCAAACATTAGTAAGGTCATAACCAGCAGGTCTGCACTCTTAAGGCTGGCTGAGGAATATATATTAGCTCAGACACAGGTGAAAGCTTCTCACAAGTCATGACATGGATATTGTCCTCAAAAGCAAAAGAGGCTTTCAGTTGAATTCTTCTAATACTGGGTGTTCAACTGACTCAGTACTGACATGCCCACAGACTGGGTCCATGAAGAGACTACCCTCAGGAAAGGAGGAGCTCATAGTGCTTCAATGGCCAGTTCCTTAGCTCAGGTGCAGACTGTGTGAAGTGTACACCTTTTCCCTGTGTCAATCTGGCTTACCCCCCCTGGTTCTCAGACCTCCACTCACATCCGAAGGACATGCTGGTTGGTTAATTGGTTGTTGTGATTACCTCTGGTGTAGGTAAACAGCAAGTGATTGGGTCTCAGCCCGAAACGTCGACAGTGCTTCTCCCTTTAGATGCTGCCTGGCCTGCTGCATTCCACCAGCATTTTGTGTGTGTTGCTTGGATTTCCAGCATCTGCAGATTTCCTCATGTTTGATTTAAAAGGGTGTTGGGTGGGCATGTGTTAGGAAGAATAAGATGCAGGAATTCAGCAAAATAAGAAGAGGGAATGGGACATTAGTGTTCCCTGTGAGTTGGTATGGAGCCAATGGACAAAATGGTCTCCAATGTCATAATAAGTATGTAAATCTGTTGAGGTCTACAGTAAGTCCCTACTAAGTTACTTTACAACTATTCATTCAAACCAAACAATTCTGGTGTGAGCATTTAAGAGCAATCAGATGCACATGAAATGTTGAGCTTTCTGGGAGGGCTATCCAGTGAAATGGGAACAAAATTGGAGGCAGAGTATGATACATGTACTACCTGGACCATCCAAGGAGCGGGGGACCAGCACACGAGAGGGCCATGATCCACGTGAAAGCGACACCAATGATGGCATGTTGGCTGCCAAACCGGAAGTTGCTCATTGGTTTACAAACAACCATGTAACGTTCAATGGCAAGCACCACAAGGCACCAAAGAGAGACTTCACCTGTTGGACAGAACCAGAGATTAAAGGTAGTCAATTCATGCATCTGGAACAAAACACAAATTAACTCTGCTGGCAAACCCACAGCCAAAAAGTTACAAAACCCTGTGTCGACACCACTTCCAAACCACACAGTTGTGTCCAACCAACTCCATAACCTTACACTCAAAATTCTACCTCCAAGCTCAAACACAATACCTCATCCAACAAGCAAAATGACAATATCACCTCCAACAAATTAATGTTCCTCCTTCAACACGAAGATCACATTCACAATCTACAAGCCATCATTAGCGGCAACAAAACAAAAAATACGCCAGCCACAGGAACAACAATGTCTCCATGAACAACCTCAAAGGCCACATCAGCTCCAACAGTCAGACATCAACAGGTACACTGACATCACAATGGCAACAGAGACCGACAAAACTCCACAACAAAAATCAACCGTACACACTGTAAATGTGAGAAAAAACTTGGTGAGTACAATTGGAGGTCCCCACCATCAGAAACTAGGATACTATAACTAGGAACCAGGCGGAAAAATCAAATACAGACTCAGGTCCTGTTTTCACAGAGGATAGAGGTAACCTTTGCAAACATTGAGCAGTATAGGATGTAGCGAGTGGTGGATCTAAACAACACTAATAATATTGAAAATACTAATACTTAACTTCTCAGTCAATGCAGGATTCAGCCAATGCAGGAGAAATAGATGCAGAATCGACTCGACAGAGGATTTGCACCATGCAGGATGTACTCCACTCAGCACTTACACCATGCAGAGTTTACATGGTGCAAAACCCTGTGGGATTTCTACCACACAGGATTTACATAGAATATAGAACATTCAGTACAGGCCCTTCAGCCCACAATGCTGTGCCAACCTTTTAACTTACTCGAAGATCAATCTAACCCGTCCCTCCTACATAGCCCTCCATTTTTCTGTCATCTAAGTGCATACCTAAGAGTCTCTTAAATGTGTGCCCCCTGATCTGTTCCTGAGTGTCTCTGTTGCTGTTGCGGACTCTATAGAATATCCACTAAAGTGGTTGTTCCCTTTCTTTTTCAGACTCCCACCAACACTGACTCAATAAACAATCCCTCCATGATGACCTCCCTTTCAATTACACCATGCAGAATTTACACACAGTGAGAGAGATAGTTTACACAGTGCAGAAGTTACACAATGCAGGGTTCACACCACACTGGGTTAGCATACATAGAGTTCACACCACACAGAGTTCACACCACACATGGTTCACACCACACAGATTGCAAACCACACAGGGTTTACACCACACAGGGTTAACACCAAATAGAGTTCACATCACACAGAGTTCACTCCACATATGGTTCACACCACACAGATTTCAAACCACACAGGGTTTACACCACGCAGGGTTCACACCACGCAGGGTTCACACCACACAGAGTTCAAACCACACAGAGTTCACACCACACAGAGTTCACACCGCGCAGGGTTTACACAGTCCACACAGAGTTCACACCACGCAGGGTTTACACACTCCACACAGAGTTCACACCACACAGGGTTCACACCACAAAGGATTTACACACTCCATATAGAGTTCAAACCAGACAGAGTTCACACCACACAGGGTTTACACACTCCACACAGAGTTCACACCATGCAGGGTTCACACACTCCACACAGAGTTCACACCACACAGAGTTCACACCACACAGAGTTCACACCACGCAGAGTTCAAACCACACAGAGTTCACACCACACAGAGTTCACACCACGCAGAGTTCAAACCACACAGAGTTCACACCACACAGAGTTCACACCACGCAGAGTTCAAACCACACAAGAGTTCACACCACACAGAGTTCACACCACACAGAGTTCTCACCACACAGAGTTCTCACCACACAGGGTTCACACCACACAGGGTTTACACACTCCATATAGAGTTCACACCACGCAGGGTTTACACACTCCACACAGAGTTCACACCACGCAGGGTTCACACACTCCACACAGAGTTCACACCACACAGAGTTCACACCGCGCAGGGTTTACACACTCCACACAGAGTTCACACCACGCAGGGTTTTCACACTCCACACAGAGTTCACACCACACAGAGTTCACACCACGCAGGGTTCACACACTCCACACAGAGTTCACACCACACAGAGTTCACACTGCGCAGGATTTACACACTCCACACAGAGTTCACACCACACAGAGTTCACACCACAGAGAGTTCACACCACAGAGAGTTCACACCACACAGGGTTTACTCACTCCACACAGAGTTCACACAACACAGGGTTCACACCACGCAGGGTTTACACACTCCACACAGAGTTCACAGCACTCAGGGTTACACCACACAGAGTTCAAACCACACAGAGTTCACACCACACAGAGTTCTCACCACACAGGGTTCACACCACACAGGGTTTACACACTCCATATAGAGTTCAAACCAGACAGAGTTCACACCACACAGGGTTTACACACTCCGCACAGAGTTCACAGCACACAGGGTTCACACACTCCACACAGAGTTCACACCACACAGAGTTCACACCGCGCAGGGTTTACACACTCCACACAGAGTTCACACCACGCAGGGTTTACACACTCCACACAGAGTTCACAACACACAGAGTTCACACCACGCAGGGTTCACATCACACAGAGTTCAAACCACACAGAGTTCACACCACACAGAGTTCTCACCAGACAGGGTTCACACCACACAGGGTTTACACGCTCCATATAGAGTTCAAACCACACAGAGTTCACACCACGCAGGGTTCACACATTCCACACAGAGTTCACACTGCGCAGGGTTTACACACTCCACACAGAGTTCACACCACACAGGGTTTACACACATCACACAGAGTTCACACCACACAGGGTTCACACCACGCAGGGTTTACACATTCCACACAGAGTTCACACCACACAGGGCTTACACCACACAGAGTTCACACCACGAAGGGTTTACACTACGCAGAGTTTACACACTGCACACAGAGTTCACACCACGCGGGTTTCACACCACACAGAGTTCACACCACACAGGGTTCACACCACACAGGGTTTACACACTCCATATAGAGTTCAAACCAGACAGAGTTCACACCACACAGGGTTTACACACTCCACACAGAGTTCACACCACACAGGGTTCACATACTGCACACAGAGTTCACACCACACAGAGTTCACACCGCGCAGTGTTTACACACTCCACACAGAGTTCACACCACGCAGGGTTTACACACTCCACACAGAGTTCACACCACACAGGGTTTACACCACACAGAGTTCACACCACACAGAGTTCACACCACACAGAGTTCAAACCACGCAGAGTTCACACCATGCAGGGTTTACACCACACAGAGTTCAAACCACACAGAGTTCACACCACACAGAGTTCACACCACACAGAGTTCTCAGCACACAGGGTTCACACCACACAGGGTTTACACACTCCATACAGAGTTCAAACCAGACAAAGTTCACACCACACAGGCTTTATACACTCCACACAGAGTTCACACCACGCAGGGTTCACACACTCCACACAGAGTTCACACCACACAGAGTTCACACCGCGCAGGGTTTACACACTCCACACAGAGTTCACACCACGCAGGGTTTACACACTCCACACAGAGTTCACACCACACAGGGTTTACACCACACAGAGTTCACACCACGCAGAGTTCAAACCACACAGAGTTCACACCACACAGAGTTCACACCACGCAGAGTTCAAACCACACAGAGTTCACACCACACAGAGTTCACACCACGCAGAGTTCAAACCACACAGAGTTCACACCACACAGAGTTCACACCACACAGAGTTCTCACCACACAGAGTTCTCACCACACAGGGTTCACACCACACAGGGTTTACACACTCCATATAGAGTTCACACCACGCAGGGTTTACACACTCCACACAGAGTTCACACCACGCAGGGTTCACACACTCCACACAGAGTTCACACCACACAGAGTTCACACCGCGCAGGGTTTACACACTCCACACAGAGTTCACACCACGCAGGGTTTTCACACTCCACACAGAGTTCACACCACACAGAGTTCACACCACGCAGGGTTCACACCACGCAGGGTTCACACCACACAGAGTTCAAACCACACAGAGTTCACACCACACAGAGTTCACACCGCGCAGGGTTTACACACTCTACACAGAGTTCACACCACGCAGGGTTTACACACTCCACACAGAGTTCACACCACACAGAGTTCACACCACACAGAGTTCAAACCACACAGAGTTCACACCACACAGAGTTCTCACCACACAGGGTTCACACCACACAGGGTTTACACACTCCATATAGAGTTCAAACCAGACAGAGTTGACACCACACAGGGTTTACACACTCCACACAGAGTTCTCACCACGCAGGGTTCACACACTCCACACAGAGTTCACACCGCGCAGGGTTTACACACTCCACACAGAGTTCACACCACGCAGGGTTTACACACTCCACACAGAGTTCAGACCACACAGAGTTCACACCACGCAGGGTTCACACCACACAGAGTTCAAACCACACAGAGTTCACACCACACAGAGTTCTCACCACACAGGGTTCACACCACACAGGGTTTACACACTCCATATAGAGTTCAAACCAGACAGAGTTCACACCACACAGGGTTTACACACTCCACACAGAGTTCACACCACGCAGGGTTCACACACTCCACACAGACTTCACACCACACAGAGTTCACACCGCGCACGGTTTACACACTCCACACAGAGTTCACACCACGCAGGGTTTACACACTCCACACAGAGTTCACACCACACAGAGTTCACACCACGCAGGGTTCACACCACACAGAGTTCAAACCACACAGGGTTCACACCACACAAGGTTTACCACTCCATATAGAGTTCAAACCAGACAGAGTTCACACCACACAGGGTTTACACACGCCACACAGAGTTCTCACCACACAGGGTTCACACCACAAAGGATTTACACACTCCATATAGAGTTCAAACCAGACAGAGTTCACACCACACAGGGTTTACACACTCCACACAGAGTTCACACCATGCAGGGTTCACACACTCCACACAGAGTTCACACCACACAGAGTTCACACCGCGCAGGGTTTACACACTCCACACAGAGTTCACACCACGCAGGGTTTACACACTCCACACAGAGTTCACACCACACAGAGTTCACACAACGCAGGGTTCACACCACACAGAGTTCAAACCACACAGAGTTCACACCACACAGAGTTCTCACCACACAGGGTTCACAGCACACAGGGTTTACACACTCCATATAGAGTTCAAACCAGACAGAGTTCACACCACGCAAGGTTCACACACTCCACACAGAGTTCACACCACACAGAGTTCACACTGCGCAGGATTTACACACTCCACACAGAGTTCACACCACACAGAGTTCACACCACAGAGAGTTCACACCACAGAGAGTTCACACCACACAGGGTTTACACACTCCACACAGAGTTCACACCACACAGGGTTCACACCACGCAGGGTTTACACACTCCACACAGAGTTCACAGCACTCAGGGTTACACCACACAGAGTTCAAACCACACAGAGTTCACACCACACAGAGTTCTCACCACACAGGGTTCACACCACACAGGGTTTACACACTCCATATAGAGTTCAAACCAGACAGAGTTCACACCACACAGGGTTTACACACTCCGCACAGAGTTCACAGCACGCAGGGTTCACACACTACACACAGAGTTCACACCACACAGAGTTCACACCGCGCAGGGTTTACACACTCCACACAGAGTTCACACCACGCAGGGTTTACACACTCCACACAGAGTTCACACCACACAGAGTTCACACCACGCAGGGTTCACATCACACAGAGTTCACACCACACAGAGTTCTCACCACACAGGGTTCACACCACACAGGGTTTACACGCTCCATATAGAGTTCAAACCACACAGGGTTCACACCACGCAGGGTTCACACATTCCACACAGAGTTCACACTGCGCAGGGTTTACACACTCCACACAGAGTTCACACCACACAGGGTTTACACACATCACACAGAGTTCACACCACACAGGGTTCACACCACGCAGGGTTTACACATTCCACACAGAGTTCACACCACACAGGGCTTATACCACACAGAGTTCACACCACGAAGGGTTTACACTACGCAGAGTTTACACACTGCACACAGAGTTCACACCACGCGGGTTTCACACCACACAGAGTTCACACCACACAGGGTTCACACCACACAGGGTTTACACACTCCATATAGAGTTCAAACCAGACAGAGTTCACACCACACAGGGTTTACACACTCCACACAGAGTTCACACCACACAGGGTTCACATACTCCACACAGAGTTCACACCACACAGAGTTCACACCGCGCAGTGTTTACACACTCCACACAGAGTTCACACCACGCAGGGTTTACACACTCCACACAGAGTTCACACCACACAGGGTTTACACCACACAGAGTTCACACCACACAGAGTTCACAACACGCAGAGTTCAAACCACAGAGAGTTCACACCACACAGAGTTCACACCACACAGAGTTCACACCACACAGAGTTCACACCACGCAGAGTTCAAACCACACAGAGTTCACACCACACAGAGTTCAAACCACACAGAGTTCACACCACGCAGAGTTCAAACCACACAGAGTTCACACCACACAGAGTTCACACCACGCAGGGTTCACACCACCCAGAGTTCAAACCACACAGAGTTCACACCACACAGAGTTCAAAACACACAGAGTTCTCACCACACAGGGTTTACACACTCCATATAGAGTTCAAACCAGACAGTGTTCACACCACACAGGGTTTACACACTCCACACTGAGTTCACACCACACAGAGTTCACACCGCGCAGGGTTTACACACTCCACACAGAGTTCACACCACGCAGGGTTTACACACTCCACACAGAGTTCACACCACACAGAGTTCACACCACACAGAGTTCACACCACACAGAGTTCAAACCACACAGAGTTCACACCACACAGAGTTCTCACCACACAGGGTTCACACCACACAGGGTTTACACACTCCATATAGAGTTCAAACCAGACAGAGTTCACACCACACAGGGTTTACACACTCCACACAGAGTTCTCACCACGCAGGGTTCACACACTCCACACAGAGTTCACACCACACAGAGTTCACACAGCGCAGGGTTTACACACTCCACACAGAGTTCACACCACGCAGGGTTTACACACTCCACACAGAGTTCACACCACACAGAGTTCACACCACGCAGGGTTCACACCACACAGAGTTCAAACCACACAGAGTTCACACCACACAGAGTTCTCACCACACAGGGTTCACACCACACAGGGTTTACACACTCCATATAGAGTTCAAACCAGACAGAGATCACACCACACAGAGTTCCCACCACGCAGAGTTCAAACCACACAGAGTTCACACCACACAGAGTTCAAACCACACAGAGTTCACACCACGCAGAGTTCAAACCACACAGAGTTCACACCACACAGAGTTCACACCACGCAGGGTTCACACCACCCAGAGTTCAAACCACACAGAGTTCACACCACACAGAGTTCAAAACACACAGAGTTCTCACCACACAGGGTTTACACACTCCATATAGAGTTCAAACCAGACAGTGTTCACACCACACAGGGTTTACACACTCCACACAAAGTTCACACCACACAAGGTTCACACACTGCACACTGAGTTCACACCACACAGAGTTCACACCGCGCAGGGTTTACACACTCCACACAGAGTTCACACCACGCAGGGTTTACACACTCCACACAGAGTTCACACCACACAGAGTTCACACCACACAGAGTTCAAACCACACAGAGTTCACACCACACAGAGTTCTCACCACACAGGGTTCACACCACACAGGGTTTACACACTCCATATAGAGTTCAAACCAGACAGAGTTCACACCACACAGGGTTTACACACTCCACACAGAGTTCTCACCACGCAGGGTTCACACACTCCACACAGAGTTCACACCACACAGAGTTCACACAGCGCAGGGTTTACACACTCCACACAGAGTTCACACCACGCAGGGTTTACACACTCCACACAGAGTTCACACCACACAGAGTTCACACCATGCAGGGTTCACACCACACAGAGTTCAAACCACACAGAGTTCACACCACACAGAGTTCTCACCACACAGGGTTCACACCACACAGGGTTTACACACTCCATATAGAGTTCAAACCAGACAGAGTTCACACCACACAGGGTTTACACACTCCACACAGAGTTCACGACACGCAGGGTTCACACACTCCACACAGAGTTCACACCACACAGAGTTCACACCGCGCAGGGTTTACACACTCCACACAGAGTTCACACCACGCAGGGTTTACACACTCCACACAGAGTTCACACCACACAGAGTTCACACCACGCAGGGTTCACACCACACAGAGTTCAAACCACACAGAGTTCACACCACACAGAGTTCTCACCACACGGTTCACACCACACAGGGTTTACACACTCCATATAGAGTTCAAACCAGACAGAGTTCACACCACACAGGGTTTACACACTCCACACAGAGTTCACACCACACAGAGTTCACACCACGCAAGGTTCACACACTCCACACTGAGTTCAGACCGCACAGAGTTCACACCGCGCGGGGTTTACACACTCCACACAGAGTTCACACCACGCAGGGTTTACACACTCCACACAGAGTTCACACCACACAGAGTTCACACCACACAGAATTCAAACCACACAGAGTTCACACCACACAGAGTTCTCACCACACAGGGTTCACACCACACAGGGTTTACACACTCCATATAGAGTTCAAACCAGACAGGGTTCACACCACACAGGGTTTACACACTCCACACAGAGTTCACACCGCGCAGGGTTTACACACTCCACACAGAGTTCACACCGCGCAGGGTTTACACACTCCACACAGAGTTCACACCACGCAGGGTTTACACACTCCACACAGAGTTCACACCACACAGAGTTCACACCACACAGAGTTCACACCACACAGAGTTCAAACCACACAGAGTTCACACCACACAGAGTTCTCACCACACAGGGTTCACACCACACAGGGTTTACACACTCCATATAGAGTTCACGACACGCAGGGTTCACACACTCCACACAGAGTTCACACCACACAGAGTTCACACCGCGCAGGGTTTACACACTCCACACAGAGTTCACACCACGCAGGGTTTACACACTCCACACAGAGTTCACACCACACAGAGTTCACACCACGCAGGGTTCACACCACACAGAGTTCAAACCACACAGAGTTCACACCACACAGAGTTCTCACCACACGGTTCACACCACACAGGGTTTACACACTCCATATAGAGTTCAAACCAGACAGAGTTCACACCACACAGGGTTTACACACTCCACACAGAGTTCACACCACACAGAGTTCACACCACGCAAGGTTCACACACTCCACACTGAGTTCAGACCGCACAGAGTTCACACCGCGCGGGGTTTACACACTCCACACAGAGTTCACACCACGCAGGGTTTACACACTCCACACAGAGTTCACACCACACAGAGTTCACACCATGCAGGGTTCACACCACACAGAGTTCAAACCACACAGAGTTCACACCACACAGAGTTCTCACCACACAGGGTTCACACCACACAGGGTTTACACACTCCATATAGAGTTCAAACCAGACAGAGTTCACACCACACAGGGTTTACACACTCCACACAGAGTTCACGACACGCAGGGTTCACACACTCCACACAGAGTTCACACCACACAGAGTTCACACCGCGCAGGGTTTACACACTCCACACAGAGTTCACACCACGCAGGGTTTACACACTCCACACAGAGTTCACACCACACAGAGTTCACACCACGCAGGGTTCACACCACACAGAGTTCAAACCACACAGAGTTCACACCACACAGAGTTCTCACCACACGGTTCACACCACACAGGGTTTACACACTCCATATAGAGTTCAAACCAGACAGAGTTCACACCACACAGGGTTTACACACTCCACACAGAGTTCACACCACACAGAGTTCACACCACGCAAGGTTCACACACTCCACACTGAGTTCAGACCGCACAGAGTTCACACCGCGCGGGGTTTACACACTCCACACAGAGTTCACACCACGCAGGGTTTACACACTCCACACAGAGTTCACACCACACAGAGTTCACACCACACAGAATTCAAACCACACAGAGTTCACACCACACAGAGTTCTCACCACACAGGGTTCACACCACACAGGGTTTACACACTCCATATAGAGTTCAAACCAGACAGGGTTCACACCACACAGGGTTTACACACTCCACACAGAGTTCACACCGCGCAGGGTTTACACACTCCACACAGAGTTCACACCGCGCAGGGTTTACACACTCCACACAGAGTTCACACCACGCAGGGTTTACACACTCCACACAGAGTTCACACCACACAGAGTTCACACCACGCAGGGTTCACACCACAGAGTTCAAACCACACAGAGTTCACACCACACAGAGTTCTCACCACACAGGGTTCACACCACACAGGGTTTACACACTCCATATAGAGTTCAAAGCAGACAGAGTTCACACCACACAGGGTTTACACACTCCACACAAAGTTCACACCACGCAGGGTTCACACACTCCACACAGAGTTCACACCACGCAGGGTTCACACCACACAGAGTTCAAACCACACAGGGTTCACACCACACAGGGTTTACACACTCCATATAGAGTTCAAACCAGACAGAGTTCACACCACACAGGGTTTACACCACGCAGGGTTCACACCACACAGAGTTCAAACCACACAGAGTTCACACCACACAGAGTTCTCACCACACAGGGTTCACACCACAGAGGGTTTACACACTCCATATAGAGTTCAAAGCAGACAGAGTTCACACCACACAGGGTTTACACACTCCACACAGAGTTCACACCACGCAGGGTTCACACACTCCACACAGAGTTCACACCACACAGGGTTCACACCACACAGGGTTTACACACTCCACACAGAGTTCACACCACACAGAGTTCACACCGCGCAGGGTTTACACACTCCACACAGAGTTCACACCACACAGAGTTCACACCACAGAGAGATCACACCACACAGGGTTTACACACTCCACACAGAGTTCACACCACACAGGGTTCACACCACGAAGGGTTTACACACTCCACACAGAGTTCACAGCACACAGGGTTAACACCACACAGAGTTCACACCACACAGAGTTCACACCACAGAGAGATCACACCACACAGGGTTTACACACTCCACACAGAGTTCACACCACACAGGGTTCACACCACGCAGGGTTTACACACTCCACACAGAGTTCACAGCACACAGGGTTCACACCACACAGAGTTCACACCACACAGAGTTCTCACCACACAGGGTTCACACCAGACAGGGTTTACACACTCCATATAGAGTTCAAACCAGACAGAGTTCACACCACACAGGGTTTACACACTCCACACAAAGTTCACACCACACAAGGTTCACACACTGCACACTGAGTTCACACCACACAGAGTTCACACCGCGCAGGGTTTACACACTCAACACAGAGTTCACACCACGCAGGGTTTACACACTCCACACAGAGTTCACACCACACAGAGTTCACACCACACAGAGTTCACACCACACAGAGTTCAAACCACACAGAGTTCACACCACACAGAGTTCTCACCACACAGGGTTCACACCACACAGGGTTTACACACTCCATATAGAGTTCAAACCAGACAGAGTTCACACCACACAGGGTTTACACACTCCACACAGAGTTCTCACCACGCAGGGTTCACACACTCCACACAGAGTTCACACCACACAGAGTTCACACAGCGCAGGGTTTACACACTCCACACAGAGTTCACACCACGCAGGGTTTACACACTCCACACAGAGTTCACACCACACAGAGTTCACACCATGCAGGGTTCACACCACACAGAGTTCAAACCACACAGAGTTCACACCACACAGAGTTCTCACCACACAGGGTTCACACCACACAGGGTTTACACACTCCATATAGAGTTCAAACCAGACAGAGTTCACACCACACAGGGTTTACACACTCCACACAGAGTTCACGACACGCAGGGTTCACACACTCCACACAGAGTTCACACCACACAGAGTTCACACCGCGCAGGGTTTACACACTCCACACAGAGTTCACACCACGCAGGGTTTACACACTCCACACAGAGTTCACACCACACAGAGTTCACACCACGCAGGGTTCACACCACACAGAGTTCAAACCACACAGAGTTCACACCACACAGAGTTCTCACCACACGGTTCACACCACACAGGGTTTACACACTCCATATAGAGTTCAAACCAGACAGAGTTCACACCACACAGGGTTTACACACTCCACACAGAGTTCACACCACACAGAGTTCACACCACGCAAGGTTCACACACTCCACACTGAGTTCACACCGCACAGAGTTCACACCGCGCGGGGTTTACACACTCCACACAGAGTTCACACCACGCAGGGTTTACACACTCCACACAGAGTTCACACCACACAGAGTTCACACCACACAGAGTTCACACCACACAGAGTTCAAACCACACAGAGTTCACACCACACAGAGTTCTCACCACACAGGGTTCACACCACACAGGGTTTACACACTCCATATAGAGTTCAAACCAGACAGGGTTCACACCACACAGGGTTTACACACTCCACACAGAGTTCACACCGCGCAGGGTTTACACACTCCACACAGAGTTCACACCACGCAGGGTTTACACACTCCACACAGAGTTCACACCACACAGAGTTCACACCACGCAGGGTTCACACCACAGAGTTCAAACCACACAGAGTTCACACCACACAGAGTTCTCACCACACAGGGTTCACACCACACAGGGTTTACACACTCCATATAGAGTTCAAAGCAGACAGAGTTCACACCACACAGGGTTTACACACTCCACACAGAGTTCACACCACGCAGGGTTCACACACTCCACACAGAGTTCACACCACACAGAGTTCACACCACGCAGGGTTCACACCACACAGAGTTCAAACCACACAGGGTTCACACCACACAGGGTTTACACACTCCATATAGAGTTCAAACCAGACAGAGTTCACACCACACAGGGTTTACACCACGCAGGGTTCACACCACACAGAGTTCAAACCACACAGAGTTCACACCACACAGAGTTCTCACCACACAGGGTTCACACCACACAGGGTTTACACATTCCATATAGAGTTCAAAGCAGACAGAGTTCACACCACACAGGGTTTACACACTCCACACAGAGTTCACACCACGCAGGGTTCACACACTCCACACAGAGTTCACACCACACAGAGTTCACACCACGCAGGGTTCACACCACACAGAGTTCAAACCACACAGGGTTCACACCACACAGGGTTTACACACTCCACACAGAGTTCACACCACACAGAGTTCACACCGCGCAGGGTTTACACACTCCACACAGAGTTCACACCACACAGAGTTCACACCACAGAGAGATCACACCACACAGGGTTTACACACTCCACACAGAGTTCACACCACACAGGGTTCCAACACGAAGGGTTTACACACTCCACACAGAGTTCACACCACGCAGGGTTTACACACTCCACACAGAGTTCACACCACACAGAGTTCACACCATGCAGGGTTCACACCACACAGAGTTCAAACCACACAGAGTTCACACCACACAGAGTTCTCACCACACAGGGTTCACACCACACAGGGTTTACACACTCCATATAGAGTTCAAACCAGACAGAGTTCACACCACACAGGGTTTACACACTCCACACAGAGTTCACGACACGCAGGGTTCACACACTCCACACAGAGTTCACACCACACAGAGTTCACACCGCGCAGGGTTTACACACTCCACACAGAGTTCACACCACGCAGGGTTTACACACTCCACACAGAGTTCACACCACACAGAGTTCACACCACGCAGGGTTCACACCACACAGAGTTCAAACCACACAGAGTTCACACCACACAGAGTTCTCACCACACGGTTCACACCACACAGGGTTTACACACTCCATATAGAGTTCAAACCAGACAGAGTTCACACCACACAGGGTTTACACACTCCACACAGAGTTCACACCACACAGAGTTCACACCACGCAAGGTTCACACACTCCACACTGAGTTCAGACCGCACAGAGTTCACACCGCGCGGGGTTTACACACTCCACACAGAGTTCACACCACGCAGGGTTTACACACTCCACACAGAGTTCACACCACACAGAGTTCACACCACACAGAGTTCTCACCACACAGGGTTCACACCACACAGGGTTTACACACTCCATATAGAGTTCAAACCAGACAGGGTTCAAACCACACAGAGTTCACACCACACAGAGTTCAAAACACACAGAGTTCTCACCACACAGGGTTTACACCACACAGGGTTCACACCACACAGAGTTCAAACCACACAGAGTTCACACCACACAGAGTTCTCACCACACAGGGTTCACACCACAGAGGGTTTACACACTCCATATAGAGTTCAAAGCAGACAGAGTTCACACCACACAGGGTTTACACACTCCACACAGAGTTCACACCACGCAGGGTTCACACACTCCACACAGAGTTCACACCACACAGGGTTCACACCACACAGGGTTTACACACTCCACACAGAGTTCACACCACACAGAGTTCACACCGCGCAGGGTTTACACACTCCACACAGAGTTCACACCACACAGAGTTCACACCACAGAGAGATCACACCACACAGGGTTTACACACTCCACACAGAGTTCACACCACACAGGGTTCACACCACGAAGGGTTTACACACTCCACACAGAGTTCACAGCACACAGGGTTAACACCACACAGAGTTCACACCACACAGAGTTCACACCACAGAGAGATCACACCACACAGGGTTTACACACTCCACACAGAGTTCACACCACACAGGGTTCACACCACGCAGGGTTTACACACTCCACACAGAGTTCACAGCACACAGGGTTCACACCACACAGAGTTCACACCACACAGAGTTCTCACCACACAGGGTTCACACCAGACAGGGTTTACACACTCCATATAGAGTTCAAACCAGACAGAGTTCACACCACACAGGGTTTACACACTCCACACAAAGTTCACACCACACAAGGTTCACACACTGCACACTGAGTTCACACCACACAGAGTTCACACCGCGCAGGGTTTACACACTCAACACAGAGTTCACACCACGCAGGGTTTACACACTCCACACAGAGTTCACACCACACAGAGTTCACACCACACAGAGTTCACACCACACAGAGTTCAAACCACACAGAGTTCACACCACACAGAGTTCTCACCACACAGGGTTCACACCACACAGGGTTTACACACTCCATATAGAGTTCAAACCAGACAGAGTTCACACCACACAGGGTTTACACACTCCACACAGAGTTCTCACCACGCAGGGTTCACACACTCCACACAGAGTTCACACCACACAGAGTTCACACAGCGCAGGGTTTACACACTCCACACAGAGTTCACACCACGCAGGGTTTACACACTCCACACAGAGTTCACACCACACAGAGTTCACACCATGCAGGGTTCACACCACACAGAGTTCAAACCACACAGAGTTCACACCACACAGAGTTCTCACCACACAGGGTTCACACCACACAGGGTTTACACACTCCATATAGAGTTCAAACCAGACAGAGTTCACACCACACAGGGTTTACACACTCCACACAGAGTTCACGACACGCAGGGTTCACACACTCCACACAGAGTTCACACCACACAGAGTTCACACCGCGCAGGGTTTACACACTCCACACAGAGTTCACACCACGCAGGGTTTACACACTCCACACAGAGTTCACACCACACAGAGTTCACACCACGCAGGGTTCACACCACACAGAGTTCAAACCACACAGAGTTCACACCACACAGAGTTCTCACCACACGGTTCACACCACACAGGGTTTACACACTCCATATAGAGTTCAAACCAGACAGAGTTCACACCACACAGGGTTTACACACTCCACACAGAGTTCACACCACACAGAGTTCACACCACGCAAGGTTCACACACTCCACACTGAGTTCACACCGCACAGAGTTCACACCGCGCGGGGTTTACACACTCCACACAGAGTTCACACCACGCAGGGTTTACACACTCCACACAGAGTTCACACCACACAGAGTTCACACCACACAGAGTTCACACCACACAGAGTTCAAACCACACAGAGTTCACACCACACAGAGTTCTCATCACACAGGGTTCACACCACACAGGGTTTACACACTCCATATAGAGTTCAAACCAGACAGGGTTCACACCACACAGGGTTTACACACTCCACACAGAGTTCACACCGCGCAGAGTTTACACACTCCACACAGAGTTCACACCACGCAGGGTTTACACACTCCACACAGAGTTCACACCACACAGAGTTCACACCACGCAGGGTTCACACCACAGAGTTCAAACCACACAGAGTTCACACCACACAGAGTTCTCACCACACAGGGTTCACACCACACAGGGTTTACACACTCCATATAGAGTTCAAAGCAGACAGAGTTCACACCACACAGGGTTTACACACTCCACACAGAGTTCACACCACGCAGGGTTCACACACTCCACACAGAGTTCACACCACACAGAGTTCACACCACGCAGGGTTCACACCACACAGAGTTCAAACCACACAGGGTTCACACCACACAGGGTTTACACACTCCATATAGAGTTCAAACCAGACAGAGTTCACACCACACAGGGTTTACACCACGCAGGGTTCACACCACACAGAGTTCAAACCACACAGAGTTCACACCACACAGAGTTCTCACCACACAGGGTTCACACCACACAGGGTTTACACATTCCATATAGAGTTCAAAGCAGACAGAGTTCACACCACACAGGGTTTACACACTCCACACAGAGTTCACACCACGCAGGGTTCACACACTCCACACAGAGTTCACACCACACAGAGTTCACACCACGCAGGGTTCACACCACACAGAGTTCAAACCACACAGGGTTCACACCACACAGGGTTTACACACTCCACACAGAGTTCACACCACACAGAGTTCACACCGCGCAGGGTTTACACACTCCACACAGAGTTCACACCACACAGAGTTCACACCACAGAGAGATCACACCACACAGGGTTTACACACTCCACACAGAGTTCACACCACACAGGGTTCCAACACGAAGGGTTTACACACTCCACACAGAGTTCACACCACGCAGGGTTTACACACTCCACACAGAGTTCACACCACACAGAGTTCACACCATGCAGGGTTCACACCACACAGAGTTCAAACCACACAGAGTTCACACCACACAGAGTTCTCACCACACAGGGTTCACACCACACAGGGTTTACACACTCCATATAGAGTTCAAACCAGACAGAGTTCACACCACACAGGGTTTACACACTCCACACAGAGTTCACGACACGCAGGGTTCACACACTCCACACAGAGTTCACACCACACAGAGTTCACACCGCGCAGGGTTTACACACTCCACACAGAGTTCACACCACGCAGGGTTTACACACTCCACACAGAGTTCACACCACACAGAGTTCACACCACGCAGGGTTCACACCACACAGAGTTCAAACCACACAGAGTTCACACCACACAGAGTTCTCACCACACGGTTCACACCACACAGGGTTTACACACTCCATATAGAGTTCAAACCAGACAGAGTTCACACCACACAGGGTTTACACACTCCACACAGAGTTCACACCACACAGAGTTCACACCACGCAAGGTTCACACACTCCACACTGAGTTCAGACCGCACAGAGTTCACACCGCGCGGGGTTTACACACTCCACACAGAGTTCACACCACGCAGGGTTTACACACTCCACACAGAGTTCACACCACACAGAGTTCACACCACACAGAGTTCTCACCACACAGGGTTCACACCACACAGGGTTTACACACTCCATATAGAGTTCAAACCAGACAGGGTTCAAACCACACAGAGTTCACACCACACAGAGTTCAAAACACACAGAGTTCTCACCACACAGGGTTTACACACTCCATATAGAGTTCAAACCAGACAGTGTTCACACCACACAGGGTTTACACACTCCACACAAAGTTCACACCACACAAGGTTCACACACTGCACACTGAGTTCACACCACACAGAGTTCACACCGCGCAGGGTTTACACACTCCACACAGAGTTCACACCACGCAGGGTTTACACACTCCACACAGAGTTCACACCACACAGAGTTCACACCACACAGAGTTCAAACCACACAGAGTTCACACCACACAGAGTTCTCACCACACAGGGTTCACACCACACAGGGTTTACACACTCCATATAGAGTTCAAACCAGACAGAGTTCACACCACACAGGGTTTACACACTCCACACAGAGTTCTCACCACGCAGGGTTCACACACTCCACACAGAGTTCACACCACACAGAGTTCACACAGCGCAGGGTTTACACACTCCACACAGAGTTCACACCACGCAGGGTTTACACACTCCACACAGAGTTCACACCACACAGAGTTCACACCATGCAGGGTTCACACCACACAGAGTTCAAACCACACAGAGTTCACACCACACAGAGTTCTCACCACACAGGGTTCACACCACACAGGGTTTACACACTCCATATAGAGTTCAAACCAGACAGAGTTCACACCACACAGGGTTTACACACTCCACACAGAGTTCACGACACGCAGGGTTCACACACTCCACACAGAGTTCACACCACACAGAGTTCACACCGCGCAGGGTTTACACACTCCACACAGAGTTCACACCACGCAGGGTTTACACACTCCACACAGAGTTCACACCACACAGAGTTCACACCACGCAGGGTTCACACCACACAGAGTTCAAACCACACAGAGTTCACACCACACAGAGTTCTCACCACACGGTTCACACCACACAGGGTTTACACACTCCATATAGAGTTCAAACCAGACAGAGTTCACACCACACAGGGTTTACACACTCCACACAGAGTTCACACCACACAGAGTTCACACCACGCAAGGTTCACACACTCCACACTGAGTTCAGACCGCACAGAGTTCACACCGCGCGGGGTTTACACACTCCACACAGAGTTCACACCACGCAGGGTTTACACACTCCACACAGAGTTCACACCACACAGAGTTCACACCACACAGAATTCAAACCACACAGAGTTCACACCACACAGAGTTCTCACCACACAGGGTTCACACCACACAGGGTTTACACACTCCATATAGAGTTCAAACCAGACAGGGTTCACACCACACAGGGTTTACACACTCCACACAGAGTTCACACCGCGCAGGGTTTACACACTCCACACAGAGTTCACACCGCGCAGGGTTTACACACTCCACACAGAGTTCACACCACGCAGGGTTTACACACTCCACACAGAGTTCACACCACACAGAGTTCACACCACGCAGGGTTCACACCACAGAGTTCAAACCACACAGAGTTCACACCACACAGAGTTCTCACCACACAGGGTTCACACCACACAGGGTTTACACACTCCATATAGAGTTCAAAGCAGACAGAGTTCACACCACACAGGGTTTACACACTCCACACAGAGTTCACACCACGCAAGGTTCACACACTCCACACAGAGTTCACACCACGCAGGGTTCACACCACACAGAGTTCAAACCACACAGGGTTCACACCACACAGGGTTTACACACTCCATATAGAGTTCAAACCAGACAGAGTTCACACCACACAGGGTTTACACCACGCAGGGTTCACACCACACAGAGTTCAAACCACACAGAGTTCACACCACACAGAGTTCTCACCACACAGGGTTCACACCACAGAGGGTTTACACACTCCATATAGAGTTCAAAGCAGACAGAGTTCACACCACACAGGGTTTACACACTCCACACAGAGTTCACACCACGCAGGGTTCACACACTCCACACAGAGTTCACACCACACAGGGTTCACACCACACAGGGTTTACACACTCCACACAGAGTTCACACCACACAGAGTTCACACCGCGCAGGGTTTACACACTCCACACAGAGTTCACACCACACAGAGTTCACACCACAGAGAGATCACACCACACAGGGTTTACACACTCCACACAGAGTTCACACCACACAGGGTTCACACCACGAAGGGTTTACACACTCCACACAGAGTTCACAGCACACAGGGTTAACACCACACAGAGTTCACACCACACAGAGTTCACACCACAGAGAGATCACACCACACAGGGTTTACACACTCCACACAGAGTTCACACCACACAGGGTTCACACCACGCAGGGTTTACACACTCCACACAGAGTTCACAGCACACAGGGTTCACACCACACAGAGTTCACACCACACAGAGTTCTCACCACACAGGGTTCACACCAGACAGGGTTTACACACTCCATATAGAGTTCAAACCAGACAGAGTTCACACCACACAGGGTTTACACACTCCACACAAAGTTCACACCACACAAGGTTCACACACTGCACACTGAGTTCACACCACACAGAGTTCACACCGCGCAGGGTTTACACACTCAACACAGAGTTCACACCACGCAGGGTTTACACACTCCACACAGAGTTCACACCACACAGAGTTCACACCACACAGAGTTCAAACCACACAGAGTTCACACCACACAGAGTTCTCACCACACAGGGTTCACACCACACAGGGTTTACACACTCCATATAGAGTTCAAACCAGACAGAGTTCACACCACACAGGGTTTACACACTCCACACAGAGTTCTCACCACGCAGGGTTCACACACTCCACACAGAGTTCACACCACACAGAGTTCACACAGCGCAGGGTTTACACACTCCACACAGAGTTCACACCACGCAGGGTTTACACACTCCACACAGAGTTCACACCACACAGAGTTCACACCATGCAGGGTTCACACCACACAGAGTTCAAACCACACAGAGTTCACACCACACAGAGTTCTCACCACACAGGGTTCACACCACACAGGGTTTACACACTCCATATAGAGTTCAAACCAGACAGAGTTCACACCACACAGGGTTTACACACTCCACACAGAGTTCACGACACGCAGGGTTCACACACTCCACACAGAGTTCACACCACACAGAGTTCACACCGCGCAGGGTTTACACACTCCACACAGAGTTCACACCACGCAGGGTTTACACACTCCACACAGAGTTCACACCACACAGAGTTCACACCACGCAGGGTTCACACCACACAGAGTTCAAACCACACAGAGTTCACACCACACAGAGTTCTCACCACACGGTTCACACCACACAGGGTTTACACACTCCATATAGAGTTCAAACCAGACAGAGTTCACACCACACAGGGTTTACACACTCCACACAGAGTTCACACCACACAGAGTTCACACCACGCAAGGTTCACACACTCCACACTGAGTTCACACCGCACAGAGTTCACACCGCGCGGGGTTTACACACTCCACACAGAGTTCACACCACGCAGGGTTTACACACTCCACACAGAGTTCACACCACACAGAGTTCACACCACACAGAGTTCACACCACACAGAGTTCAAACCACACAGAGTTCACACCACACAGAGTTCTCACCACACAGGGTTCACACCACACAGGGTTTACACACTCCATATAGAGTTCAAACCAGACAGGGTTCACACCACACAGGGTTTACACACTCCACACAGAGTTCACACCGCGCAGGGTTTACACACTCCACACAGAGTTCACACCACGCAGGGTTTACACACTCCACACAGAGTTCACACCACACAGAGTTCACACCACGCAGGGTTCACACCACAGAGTTCAAACCACACAGAGTTCACACCACACAGAGTTCTCACCACACAGGGTTCACACCACACAGGGTTTACACACTCCATATAGAGTTCAAAGCAGACAGAGTTCACACCACACAGGGTTTACACACTCCACACAGAGTTCACACCACGCAGGGTTCACACACTCCACACAGAGTTCACACCACACAGAGTTCACACCACGCAGGGTTCACACCACACAGAGTTCAAACCACACAGGGTTCACACCACACAGGGTTTACACACTCCATATAGAGTTCAAACCAGACAGAGTTCACACCACACAGGGTTTACACCACGCAGGGTTCACACCACACAGAGTTCAAACCACACAGAGTTCACACCACACAGAGTTCTCACCACACAGGGTTCACACCACACAGGGTTTACACATTCCATATAGAGTTCAAAGCAGACAGAGTTCACACCACACAGGGTTTACACACTCCACACAGAGTTCACACCACGCAGGGTTCACACACTCCACACAGAGTTCACACCACACAGAGTTCACACCACGCAGGGTTCACACCACACAGAGTTCAAACCACACAGGGTTCACACCACACAGGGTTTACACACTCCACACAGAGTTCACACCACACAGAGTTCACACCGCGCAGGGTTTACACACTCCACACAGAGTTCACACCACACAGAGTTCACACCACAGAGAGATCACACCACACAGGGTTTACACACTCCACACAGAGTTCACACCACACAGGGTTCCAACACGAAGGGTTTACACACTCCACACAGAGTTCACACCACGCAGGGTTTACACACTCCACACAGAGTTCACACCACACAGAGTTCACACCATGCAGGGTTCACACCACACAGAGTTCAAACCACACAGAGTTCACACCACACAGAGTTCTCACCACACAGGGTTCACACCACACAGGGTTTACACACTCCATATAGAGTTCAAACCAGACAGAGTTCACACCACACAGGGTTTACACACTCCACACAGAGTTCACGACACGCAGGGTTCACACACTCCACACAGAGTTCACACCACACAGAGTTCACACCGCGCAGGGTTTACACACTCCACACAGAGTTCACACCACGCAGGGTTTACACACTCCACACAGAGTTCACACCACACAGAGTTCACACCACGCAGGGTTCACACCACACAGAGTTCAAACCACACAGAGTTCACACCACACAGAGTTCTCACCACACGGTTCACACCACACAGGGTTTACACACTCCATATAGAGTTCAAACCAGACAGAGTTCACACCACACAGGGTTTACACACTCCACACAGAGTTCACACCACACAGAGTTCACACCACGCAAGGTTCACACACTCCACACTGAGTTCAGACCGCACAGAGTTCACACCGCGCGGGGTTTACACACTCCACACAGAGTTCACACCACGCAGGGTTTACACACTCCACACAGAGTTCACACCACACAGAGTTCACACCACACAGAGTTCTCACCACACAGGGTTCACACCACACAGGGTTTACACACTCCATATAGAGTTCAAACCAGACAGGGTTCACACCACACAGGGTTTACACACTCCACACAGAGTTCACACCGCGCAGGGTTTACACACTCCACACAGAGTTCACACCGCGCAGGGTTTACACACTCCACACAGAGTTCACACCACGCAGGGTTTACACACTCCACACAGAGTTCACACCACACAGAGTTCACACCACGCAGGGTTCACACCACAGAGTTCAAACCACACAGAGTTCACACCACACAGAGTTCTCACCACACAGGGTTCACACCACACAGGGTTTACACACTCCATATAGAGTTCAAAGCAGACAGAGTTCACACCACACAGGGTTTACACACTCCACACAGAGTTCACACCACGCAGGGTTCACACACTCCACACAGAGTTCACACCACGCAGGGTTCACACCACACAGAGTTCAAACCACACAGGGTTCACACCACACAGGGTTTACACACTCCATATAGAGTTCAAACCAGACAGAGTTCACACCACACAGGGTTTACACCACGCAGGGTTCACACCACACAGAGTTCAAACCACACAGAGTTCACACCACACAGAGTTCTCACCACACAGGGTTCACACCACAGAGGGTTTACACACTCCATATAGAGTTCAAAGCAGACAGAGTTCACACCACACAGGGTTTACACACTCCACACAGAGTTCACACCACGCAGGGTTCACACACTCCACACAGAGTTCACACCACACAGGGTTCACACCACACAGGGTTTACACACTCCACACAGAGTTCACACCACACAGAGTTCACACCGCGCAGGGTTTACACACTCCACACAGAGTTCACACCACACAGAGTTCACACCACAGAGAGATCACACCACACAGGGTTTACACACTCCACACAGAGTTCACACCACACAGGGTTCACACCACGAAGGGTTTACACACTCCACACAGAGTTCACAGCACACAGGGTTAACACCACACAGAGTTCACACCACACAGAGTTCACACCACAGAGAGATCACACCACACAGGGTTTACACACTCCACACAGAGTTCACACCACACAGGGTTCACACCACGCAGGGTTTACACACTCCACACAGAGTTCACAGCACACAGGGTTCACACCACACAGAGTTCACACCACACAGAGTTCTCACCACACAGGGTTCACACCAGACAGGGTTTACACACTCCATATAGAGTTCAAACCAGACAGAGTTCACACCACACAGGGTTTACACACTCCACACAAAGTTCACACCACACAAGGTTCACACACTGCACACTGAGTTCACACCACACAGAGTTCACACCGCGCAGGGTTTACACACTCAACACAGAGTTCACACCACGCAGGGTTTACACACTCCACACAGAGTTCACACCACACAGAGTTCACACCACACAGAGTTCACACCACACAGAGTTCAAACCACACAGAGTTCACACCACACAGAGTTCTCACCACACAGGGTTCACACCACACAGGGTTTACACACTCCATATAGAGTTCAAACCAGACAGAGTTCACACCACACAGGGTTTACACACTCCACACAGAGTTCTCACCACGCAGGGTTCACACACTCCACACAGAGTTCACACCACACAGAGTTCACACAGCGCAGGGTTTACACACTCCACACAGAGTTCACACCACGCAGGGTTTACACACTCCACACAGAGTTCACACCACACAGAGTTCACACCATGCAGGGTTCACACCACACAGAGTTCAAACCACACAGAGTTCACACCACACAGAGTTCTCACCACACAGGGTTCACACCACACAGGGTTTACACACTCCATATAGAGTTCAAACCAGACAGAGTTCACACCACACAGGGTTTACACACTCCACACAGAGTTCACGACACGCAGGGTTCACACACTCCACACAGAGTTCACACCACACAGAGTTCACACCGCGCAGGGTTTACACACTCCACACAGAGTTCACATCACGCAGGGTTTACACACTCCACACAGAGTTCACACCACACAGAGTTCACACCACGCAGGGTTCACACCACACAGAGTTCAAACCACACAGAGTTCACACCACACAGAGTTCTCACCACACGGTTCACACCACACAGGGTTTACACACTCCATATAGAGTTCAAACCAGACAGAGTTCACACCACACAGGGTTTACACACTCCACACAGAGTTCACACCACACAGAGTTCACACCACGCAAGGTTCACACACTCCACACTGAGTTCACACCGCACAGAGTTCACACCGCGCGGGGTTTACACACTCCACACAGAGTTCACACCACGCAGGGTTTACACACTCCACACAGAGTTCACACCACACAGAGTTCACACCACACAGAGTTCACACCACACAGAGTTCAAACCACACAGAGTTCACACCACACAGAGTTCTCACCACACAGGGTTCACACCACACAGGGTTTACACACTCCATATAGAGTTCAAACCAGACAGGGTTCACACCACACAGGGTTTACACACTCCACACAGAGTTCACACCGCGCAGGGTTTACACACTCCACACAGAGTTCACACCACGCAGGGTTTACACACTCCACACAGAGTTCACACCACACAGAGTTCACACCACGCAGGGTTCACACCACAGAGTTCAAACCACACAGAGTTCACACCACACTGAGTTCTCACCACACAGGGTTCACACCACACAGGGTTTACACACTCCATATAGAGTTCAAAGCAGACAGAGTTCACACCACACAGGGTTTACACACTCCACACAGAGTTCACACCACGCAGGGTTCACACACTCCACACAGAGTTCACACCACACAGAGTTCACACCACGCAGGGTTCACACCACACAGAGTTCAAACCACACAGGGTTCACACCACACAGGGTTTACACACTCCATATAGAGTTCAAACCAGACAGAGTTCACACCACACAGGGTTTACACACTCCACACAGAGTTCACGACACGCAGGGTTCACACACTCCACACAGAGTTCACACCACACAGAGTTCACACCGCGCAGGGTTTACACACTCCACACAGAGTTCACACCACGCAGGGTTTACACACTCCACACAGAGTTCACACCACACAGAGTTCACACCACGCAGGGTTCACACCACACAGAGTTCAAACCACACAGAGTTCACACCACACAGAGTTCTCACCACACAGGGTTCACACCACACAGGGTTTACACACTCCATATAGAGTTCAAACCAGACAGAGTTCACACCACACAGAGTTCCCACCACGCAGAGTTCAAACCACACAGAGTTCACACCACACAGAGTTCAAACCACACAGAGTTCACACCACGCAGAGTTCAAACCACACAGAGTTCACACCACACAGAGTTCACACCACGCAGGGTTCACACCACCCAGAGTTCAAACCACACAGAGTTCACACCACACAGAGTTCAAAACACACAGAGTTCTCACCACACAGGGTTTACACACTCCATATAGAGTTCAAACCAGACAGTGTTCACACCACACAGGGTTTACACACTCCACACAAAGTTCACACCACACAAGGTTCACACACTGCACACTGAGTTCACACCACACAGAGTTCACACCGCGCAGGGTTTACACACTCCACACAGAGTTCACACCACGCAGGGTTTACACACTCCACACAGAGTTCACACCACACAGAGTTCACACCACACAGAGTTCAAACCACACAGTGTTCACACCACACAGAGTTCTCACCACACAGGGTTCACACCACACAGGGTTTACACACTCCATATAGAGTTCAAACCAGACAGAGTTCACACCACACAGGGTTTACACACTCCACACAGAGTTCTCACCACGCAGGGTTCACACACTCCACACAGAGTTCACACCACACAGAGTTCACACAGCGCAGGGTTTACACACTCCACACAGAGTTCACACCACGCAGGGTTTACACACTCCACACAGAGTTCACACCACACAGAGTTCACACCATGCAGGGTTCACACCACACAGAGTTCAAACCACACAGAGTTCACACCACACAGAGTTCTCACCACACAGGGTTCACACCACACAGGGTTTACACACTCCATATAGAGTTCAAACCAGACAGAGTTCACACCACACAGGGTTTACACACTCCACACAGAGTTCACGACACGCAGGGTTCACACACTCCACACAGAGTTCACACCACACAGAGTTCACACCGCGCAGGGTTTACACACTCCACACAGAGTTCACACCACGCAGGGTTTACACACTCCACACAGAGTTCACACCACACAGAGTTCACACCACGCAGGGTTCACACCACACAGAGTTCAAACCACACAGAGTTCACACCACACAGAGTTCTCACCACACGGTTCACACCACACAGGGTTTACACACTCCATATAGAGTTCAAACCAGACAGAGTTCACACCACACAGGGTTTACACACTCCACACAGAGTTCACACCACACAGAGTTCACACCACGCAAGGTTCACACACTCCACACTGAGTTCAGACCGCACAGAGTTCACACCGCGCGGGGTTTACACACTCCACACAGAGTTCACACCACGCAGGGTTCACACACTCCACACAGAGTTCACACCACACAGGGTTCACACCACACAGGGTTTACACACTCCACACAGAGTTCACACCACACAGAGTTCACACCGCGCAGGGTTTACACACTCCACACAGAGTTCACACCACACAGAGTTCACACCACAGAGAGATCACACCACACAGGGTTTACACACTCCACACAGAGTTCACACCACACAGGGTTCACACCACGAAGGGTTTACACACTCCACACAGAGTTCACAGCACACAGGGTTAACACCACACAGAGTTCACACCACACAGAGTTCACACCACAGAGAGATCACACCACACAGGGTTTACACACTCCACACAGAGTTCACACCACACAGGGTTCACACCACGCAGGGTTTACACACTCCACACAGAGTTCACAGCACACAGGGTTCACACCACACAGAGTTCACACCACACAGAGTTCTCACCACACAGGGTTCACACCAGACAGGGTTTACACACTCCATATAGAGTTCAAACCAGACAGAGTTCACACCACACAGGGTTTACACACTCCACACAAAGTTCACACCACACAAGGTTCACACACTGCACACTGAGTTCACACCACACAGAGTTCACACCGCGCAGGGTTTACACACTCAACACAGAGTTCACACCACGCAGGGTTTACACACTCCACACAGAGTTCACACCACACAGAGTTCACACCACACAGAGTTCACACCACACAGAGTTCAAACCACACAGAGTTCACACCACACAGAGTTCTCACCACACAGGGTTCACACCACACAGGGTTTACACACTCCATATAGAGTTCAAACCAGACAGAGTTCACACCACACAGGGTTTACACACTCCACACAGAGTTCTCACCACGCAGGGTTCACACACTCCACACAGAGTTCACACCACACAGAGTTCACACAGCGCAGGGTTTACACACTCCACACAGAGTTCACACCACGCAGGGTTTACACACTCCACACAGAGTTCACACCACACAGAGTTCACACCATGCAGGGTTCACACCACACAGAGTTCAAACCACACAGAGTTCACACCACACAGAGTTCTCACCACACAGGGTTCACACCACACAGGGTTTACACACTCCATATAGAGTTCAAACCAGACAGAGTTCACACCACACAGGGTTTACACACTCCACACAGAGTTCACGACACGCAGGGTTCACACACTCCACACAGAGTTCACACCACACAGAGTTCACACCGCGCAGGGTTTACACACTCCACACAGAGTTCACATCACGCAGGGTTTACACACTCCACACAGAGTTCACACCACACAGAGTTCACACCACGCAGGGTTCACACCACACAGAGTTCAAACCACACAGAGTTCACACCACACAGAGTTCTCACCACACGGTTCACACCACACAGGGTTTACACACTCCATATAGAGTTCAAACCAGACAGAGTTCACACCACACAGGGTTTACACACTCCACACAGAGTTCACACCACACAGAGTTCACACCACGCAAGGTTCACACACTCCACACTGAGTTCACACCGCACAGAGTTCACACCGCGCGGGGTTTACACACTCCACACAGAGTTCACACCACGCAGGGTTTACACACTCCACACAGAGTTCACACCACACAGAGTTCACACCACACAGAGTTCACACCACACAGAGTTCAAACCACACAGAGTTCACACCACACAGAGTTCTCACCACACAGGGTTCACACCACACAGGGTTTACACACTCCATATAGAGTTCAAACCAGACAGGGTTCACACCACACAGGGTTTACACACTCCACACAGAGTTCACACCGCGCAGGGTTTACACACTCCACACAGAGTTCACACCACGCAGGGTTTACACACTCCACACAGAGTTCACACCACACAGAGTTCACACCACGCAGGGTTCACACCACAGAGTTCAAACCACACAGAGTTCACACCACACTGAGTTCTCACCACACAGGGTTCACACCACACAGGGTTTACACACTCCATATAGAGTTCAAAGCAGACAGAGTTCACACCACACAGGGTTTACACACTCCACACAGAGTTCACACCACGCAGGGTTCACACACTCCACACAGAGTTCACACCACACAGAGTTCACACCACGCAGGGTTCACACCACACAGAGTTCAAACCACACAGGGTTCACACCACACAGGGTTTACACACTCCATATAGAGTTCAAACCAGACAGAGTTCACACCACACAGGGTTTACACACTCCACACAGAGTTCACGACACGCAGGGTTCACACACTCCACACAGAGTTCACACCACACAGAGTTCACACCGCGCAGGGTTTACACACTCCACACAGAGTTCACACCACGCAGGGTTTACACACTCCACACAGAGTTCACACCACACAGAGTTCACACCACGCAGGGTTCACACCACACAGAGTTCAAACCACACAGAGTTCACACCACACAGAGTTCTCACCACACAGGGTTCACACCACACAGGGTTTACACACTCCATATAGAGTTCAAACCAGACAGAGTTCACACCACACAGAGTTCCCACCACGCAGAGTTCAAACCACACAGAGTTCACACCACACAGAGTTCAAACCACACAGAGTTCACACCACGCAGAGTTCAAACCACACAGAGTTCACACCACACAGAGTTCACACCACGCAGGGTTCACACCACCCAGAGTTCAAACCACACAGAGTTCACACCACACAGAGTTCAAAACACACAGAGTTCTCACCACACAGGGTTTACACACTCCATATAGAGTTCAAACCAGACAGTGTTCACACCACACAGGGTTTACACACTCCACACAAAGTTCACACCACACAAGGTTCACACACTGCACACTGAGTTCACACCACACAGAGTTCACACCGCGCAGGGTTTACACACTCCACACAGAGTTCACACCACGCAGGGTTTACACACTCCACACAGAGTTCACACCACACAGAGTTCACACCACACAGAGTTCAAACCACACAGTGTTCACACCACACAGAGTTCTCACCACACAGGGTTCACACCACACAGGGTTTACACACTCCATATAGAGTTCAAACCAGACAGAGTTCACACCACACAGGGTTTACACACTCCACACAGAGTTCTCACCACGCAGGGTTCACACACTCCACACAGAGTTCACACCACACAGAGTTCACACAGCGCAGGGTTTACACACTCCACACAGAGTTCACACCACGCAGGGTTTACACACTCCACACAGAGTTCACACCACACAGAGTTCACACCATGCAGGGTTCACACCACACAGAGTTCAAACCACACAGAGTTCACACCACACAGAGTTCTCACCACACAGGGTTCACACCACACAGGGTTTACACACTCCATATAGAGTTCAAACCAGACAGAGTTCACACCACACAGGGTTTACACACTCCACACAGAGTTCACGACACGCAGGGTTCACACACTCCACACAGAGTTCACACCACACAGAGTTCACACCGCGCAGGGTTTACACACTCCACACAGAGTTCACACCACGCAGGGTTTACACACTCCACACAGAGTTCACACCACACAGAGTTCACACCACGCAGGGTTCACACCACACAGAGTTCAAACCACACAGAGTTCACACCACACAGAGTTCTCACCACACGGTTCACACCACACAGGGTTTACACACTCCATATAGAGTTCAAACCAGACAGAGTTCACACCACACAGGGTTTACACACTCCACACAGAGTTCACACCACACAGAGTTCACACCACGCAAGGTTCACACACTCCACACTGAGTTCAGACCGCACAGAGTTCACACCGCGCGGGGTTTACACACTCCACACAGAGTTCACACCACGCAGGGTTTACACACTCCACACAGAGTTCACACCACACAGAGTTCACACCACACAGAATTCAAACCACACAGAGTTCACACCACACAGAGTTCACACCACACAGAGTTCAAACCACACAGAGTTCACACCACACAGAGTTCTCACCACACAGGGTTCACACCACACAGGGTTTACACACTCCATATAGAGTTCAAACCAGACAGGGTTCACACCACACAGGGTTTACACACTCCACACAGAGTTCACACCGCGCAGGGTTTACACACTCCACACAGAGTTCACACCACGCAGGGTTTACACACTCCACACAGAGTTCACACCACACAGAGTTCACACCACGCAGGGTTCACACCACAGAGTTCAAACCACACAGAGTTCACACCACACAGAGTTCTCACCACACAGGGTTCACACCACACAGGGTTTACACACTCCATATAGAGTTCAAAGCAGACAGAGTTCACACCACACAGGGTTTACACACTCCACACAGAGTTCACACCACGCAGGGTTCACACACTCCACACAGAGTTCACACCACACAGAGTTCACACCACGCAGGGTTCACACCACACAGAGTTCAAACCACACAGGGTTCACACCACACAGGGTTTACACACTCCATATAGAGTTCAAACCAGACAGAGTTCACACCACACAGGGTTTACACCACGCAGGGTTCACACCACACAGAGTTCAAACCACACAGAGTTCACACCACACAGAGTTCTCACCACACAGGGTTCACACCACACAGGGTTTACACATTCCATATAGAGTTCAAAGCAGACAGAGTTCACACCACACAGGGTTTACACACTCCACACAGAGTTCACACCACGCAGGGTTCACACACTCCACACAGAGTTCACACCACACAGAGTTCACACCACGCAGGGTTCACACCACACAGAGTTCAAACCACACAGGGTTCACACCACACAGGGTTTACACACTCCACACAGAGTTCACACCACACAGAGTTCACACCGCGCAGGGTTTACACACTCCACACAGAGTTCACACCACACAGAGTTCACACCACAGAGAGATCACACCACACAGGGTTTACACACTCCACACAGAGTTCACACCACACAGGGTTCCAACACGAAGGGTTTACACACTCCACACAGAGTTCACACCACGCAGGGTTTACACACTCCACACAGAGTTCACACCACACAGAGTTCACACCATGCAGGGTTCACACCACACAGAGTTCAAACCACACAGAGTTCACACAACACAGAGTTCTCACCACACAGGGTTCACACCACACAGGGTTTACACACTCCATATAGAGTTCAAACCAGACAGAGTTCACACCACACAGGGTTTACACACTCCACACAGAGTTCACGACACGCAGGGTTCACACACTCCACACAGAGTTCACACCACACAGAGTTCACACCGCGCAGGGTTTACACACTCCACACAGAGTTCACACCACGCAGGGTTTACACACTCCACACAGAGTTCACACCACACAGAGTTCACACCACGCAGGGTTCACACCACACAGAGTTCAAACCACACAGAGTTCACACCACACAGAGTTCTCACCACACGGTTCACACCACACAGGGTTTACACACTCCATATAGAGTTCAAACCAGACAGAGTTCACACCACACAGGGTTTACACACTCCACACAGAGTTCACACCACACAGAGTTCACACCACGCAAGGTTCACACACTCCACACTGAGTTCAGACCGCACAGAGTTCACACCGCGCGGGGTTTACACACTCCACACAGAGTTCACACCACGCAGGGTTTACACACTCCACACAGAGTTCACACCACACAGAGTTCACACCACACAGATTTCTCACCACACAGGGTTCACACCACACAGGGTTTACACACTCCATATAGAGTTCAAACCAGACAGAGTTCACACCACACAGGGTTTACACACTCCACACAGAGTTCACACCGCGCAGGGTTTACACACTCCACACAGAGTTCACACCGCGCAGGGTTTACACACTCCACACAGAGTTCACACCACGCAGGGTTTACACACTCCACACAGAGTTCACACCACACAGAGTTCACACCACGCAGGGTTCACACCACAGAGTTCAAACCACACAGAGTTCACACCACACAGAGTTCTCACCACACAGGGTTCACACCACACAGGGTTTACACACTCCATATAGAGTTCAAAGCAGACAGAGTTCACACCACACAGGGTTTACACACTCCACACAGAGTTCACACCACGCAGGGTTCACACACTCCACACAGAGTTCACACCACGCAGGGTTCACACCACACAGAGTTCAAACCACACAGGGTTCACACCACACAGGGTTTACACACTCCATATAGAGTTCAAACCAGACAGAGTTCACACCACACAGGGTTTACACCACGCAGGGTTCACACCACACAGAGTTCAAACCACACAGAGTTCACACCACACAGAGTTCTCACCACACAGGGTTCACACCACACAGGGTTTACACACTCCATATAGAGTTCAAAGCAGACAGAGTTCACACCACACAGGGTTTACACACTCCACACAGAGTTCACACCACGCAGGGTTCACACACTCCACACAGAGTTCACACCACACAGGGTTCACACCACACAGGGTTTACACACTCCACACAGAGTTCACACCACACAGAGTTCACACCGCGCAGGGTTTACACACTCCACACAGAGTTCACACCACACAGAGTTCACACCACAGAGAGATCACACCACACAGGGTTTACACACTCCACACAGAGTTCACACCACACAGGGTTCACACCACGAAGGGTTTACACACTCCACACAGAGTTCACAGCACACAGGGTTAACACCACACAGAGTTCACACCACACAGAGTTCACACCACAGAGAGATCACACCACACAGGGTTTACACACTCCACACAGAGTTCACACCACACAGGGTTCACACCACGCAGGGTTTACACACTCCACACAGAGTTCACAGCACACAGGGTTCACACCACACAGAGTTCACACCACACAGAGTTCTCACCACACAGGGTTCACACCAGACAGGGTTTACACACTCCATATAGAGTTCAAACCAGACAGAGTTCACACCACACAGGGTTTACACACTCCACACAAAGTTCACACCACACAAGGTTCACACACTGCACACTGAGTTCACACCACACAGAGTTCACACCGCGCAGGGTTTACACACTCAACACAGAGTTCACACCACGCAGGGTTTACACACTCCACACAGAGTTCACACCACACAGAGTTCACACCACACAGAGTTCACACCACACAGAGTTCAAACCACACAGAGTTCACACCACACAGAGTTCTCACCACACAGGGTTCACACCACACAGGGCTTACACACTCCATATAGAGTTCAAACCAGACAGAGTTCACACCACACAGGGTTTACACACTCCACACAGAGTTCTCACCACGCAGGGTTCACACACTCCACACAGAGTTCACACCACACAGAGTTCACACAGCGCAGGGTTTACACACTCCACACAGAGTTCACACCACGCAGGGTTTACACCACACAGAGTTCAAACCACACAGAGTTCACACCACACAGAGTTCTCACCACACAGGGTTCACACCACACAGGGTTTACACACTCCATATAGAGTTCAAACCAGACAGAGTTCACACCACACAGGGTTTACACACTCCACACAGAGTTCACGACACGCAGGGTTCACACACTCCACACAGAGTTCACACCACACAGAGTTCACACCGCGCAGGGTTTACACACTCCACACAGAGTTCACACCACGCAGGGTTTACACACTCCACACAGAGTTCACACCACACAGAGTTCACACCACGCAGGGTTCACACCACACAGAGTTCAAACCACACAGAGTTCACACCACACAGAGTTCTCACCACACGGTTCACACCACACAGGGTTTACACACTCCATATAGAGTTCAAACCAGACAGAGTTCACACCACACAGGGTTTACACACTCCACACAGAGTTCACACCACACAGAGTTCACACCACGCAAGGTTCACACACTCCACACTGAGTTCACACCGCACAGAGTTCACACCGCGCGGGGTTTACACACTCCACACAGAGTTCACACCACGCAGGGTTTACACACTCCACACAGAGTTCACACCACACAGAGTTCACACCACACAGAGTTCACACCACACAGAGTTCAAACCACACAGAGTTCACACCACACAGAGTTCTCACCACACAGGGTTCACACCACACAGGGTTTACACACTCCATATAGAGTTCAAACCAGACAGGGTTCACACCACACAGGGTTTACACACTCCACACAGAGTTCACACCGCGCAGGGTTTACACACTCCACACAGAGTTCACACCACGCAGGGTTTACACACTCCACACAGAGTTCACACCACACAGAGTTCACACCACGCAGGGTTCACACCACAGAGTTCAAACCACACAGAGTTCACACCACACAGAGTTCTCACCACACAGGGTTCACACCACACAGGGTTTACACACTCCATATAGAGTTCAAAGCAGACAGAGTTCACACCACACAGGGTTTACACACTCCACACAGAGTTCACACCACGCAGGGTTCACACACTCCACACAGAGTTCACACCACACAGAGTTCACACCACGCAGGGTTCACACCACACAGAGTTCAAACCACACAGGGTTCACACCACACAGGGTTTACACACTCCATATAGAGTTCAAACCAGACAGAGTTCACACCACACAGGGTTTACACACTCCACACAGAGTTCACGACACGCAGGGTTCACACACTCCACACAGAGTTCACACCACACAGAGTTCACACCGCGCAGGGTTTACACACTCCACACAGAGTTCACACCACGCAGGGTTTACACACTCCACACAGAGTTCACACCACACAGAGTTCACACCACGCAGGGTTCACACCACACAGAGTTCAAACCACACAGAGTTCACACCACACAGAGTTCTCACCACACAGGGTTCACACCACACAGGGTTTACACACTCCATATAGAGTTCAAACCAGACAGAGTTCACACCACACAGAGTTCCCACCACGCAGAGTTCAAACCACACAGAGTTCACACCACACAGAGTTCAAACCACACAGAGTTCACACCACGCAGAGTTCAAACCACACAGAGTTCACACCACACAGAGTTCACACCACGCAGGGTTCACACCACCCAGAGTTCAAACCACACAGAGTTCACACCACACAGAGTTCAAAACACACAGAGTTCTCACCACACACGGTTTACACACTCCATATAGAGTTCAAACCAGACAGTGTTCACACCACACAGGGTTTACACACTCCACACAAAGTTCACACCACACAAGGTTCACACACTGCACACTGAGTTCACACCACACAGAGTTCACACCTCGCAGGGTTTACACACTCCACACAGAGTTCACACCACGCAGGGTTTACACACTCCACACAGAGTTCACACCACACAGAGTTCACACCACACAGAGTTCAAACCACACAGTGTTCACACCACACAGAGTTCTCACCACACAGGGTTCACACCACACAGGGTTTACACACTCCATATAGAGTTCAAACCAGACAGAGTTCACACCACACAGGGTTTACACACTCCACACAGAGTTCTCACCACGCAGGGTTCACACACTCCACACAGAGTTCACACCACACAGAGTTCACACAGCGCAGGGTTTACACACTCCACACAGAGTTCACACCACGCAGGGTTTACACACTCCACACAGAGTTCACACCACACAGAGTTCACACCATGCAGGGTTCACACCACACAGAGTTCAAACCACACAGAGTTCACACCACACAGAGTTCTCACCACACAGGGTTCACACCACACAGGGTTTACACACTCCATATAGAGTTCAAACCAGACAGAGTTCACACCACACAGGGTTTACACACTCCACACAGAGTTCACGACACGCAGGGTTCACACACTCCACACAGAGTTCACACCACACAGAGTTCACACCGCGCAGGGTTTACACACTCCACACAGAGTTCACACCACGCAGGGTTTACACACTCCACACAGAGTTCACACCACACAGAGTTCACACCACGCAGGGTTCACACCACACAGAGTTCAAACCACACAGAGTTCACACCACACAGAGTTCTCACCACACGGTTCACACCACACAGGGTTTACACACTCCATATAGAGTTCAAACCAGACAGAGTTCACACCACACAGGGTTTACACACTCCACACAGAGTTCACGACACGCAGGGTTCACACACTCCACACAGAGTTCACACCACGCAGGGTTTACACACTCCACACAGAGTTCACACCACGCAGGGTTTACACACTCCACACAGAGTTCACACCACACAGAGTTCACACCACGCAGGGTTCACACCACACAGAGTTCAAACCACACAGAGTTCACACCACACAGAGTTCTCACCACACGGTTCACACCACACAGGGTTTACACACTCCATATAGAGTTCAAACCAGACAGAGTTCACACCACACAGGGTTTACACACTCCACACAGAGTTCACACCACACAGAGTTCACACCACGCAAGGTTCACACACTCCACACTGAGTTCAGACCGCACAGAGTTCACACCGCGCGGGGTTTACACACTCCACACAGAGTTCACACCACGCAGGGTTTACACACTCCACACAGAGTTCACACCACACAGAGTTCACACCACACAGAATTCAAACCACACAGAGTTCACACCACACAGAGTTCACACCACACAGAGTTCAAACCACACAGAGTTCACACCACACAGAGTTCTCACCACACAGGGTTCACACCACACAGGGTTTACACACTCCATATAGAGTTCAAACCAGACAGGGTTCACACCACACAGGGTTTACACACTCCACACAGAGTTCACACCGCGCAGGGTTTACACACTCCACACAGAGTTCACACCACGCAGGGTTTACACACTCCACACAGAGTTCACACCACACAGAGTTCACACCACGCAGGGTTCACACCACAGAGTTCAAACCACACAGAGTTCACACCACACAGAGTTCTCACCACACAGGGTTCACACCACACAGGGTTTACACACTCCATATAGAGTTCAAAGCAGACAGAGTTCACACCACACAGGGTTTACACACTCCACACAGAGTTCACACCACGCAGGGTTCACACACTCCACACAGAGTTCACACCACACAGAGTTCACACCACGCAGGGTTCACACCACACAGAGTTCAAACCACACAGGGTTCACACCACACAGGGTTTACACACTCCATATAGAGTTCAAACCAGACAGAGTTCACACCACACAGGGTTTACACCACGCAGGGTTCACACCACACAGAGTTCAAACCACACAGAGTTCACACCACACAGAGTTCTCACCACACAGGGTTCACACCACACAGGGTTTACACATTCCATATAGAGTTCAAAGCAGACAGAGTTCACACCACACAGGGTTTACACACTCCACACAGAGTTCACACCACGCAGGGTTCACACACTCCACACAGAGTTCACACCACACAGAGTTCACACCACGCAGGGTTCACACCACACAGAGTTCAAACCACACAGGGTTCACACCACACAGGGTTTACACACTCCACACAGAGTTCACACCACACAGAGTTCACACCGCGCAGGGTTTACACACTCCACACAGAGTTCACACCACACAGAGTTCACACCACAGAGAGATCACACCACACAGGGTTTACACACTCCACACAGAGTTCACACCACACAGGGTTCCAACACGAAGGGTTTACACACTCCACACAGAGTTCACACCACGCAGGGTTTACACACTCCACACAGAGTTCACACCACACAGAGTTCACACCATGCAGGGTTCACACCACACAGAGTTCAAACCACACAGAGTTCACACAACACAGAGTTCTCACCACACAGGGTTCACACCACACAGGGTTTACACACTCCATATAGAGTTCAAACCAGACAGAGTTCACACCACACAGGGTTTACACACTCCACACAGAGTTCACGACACGCAGGGTTCACACACTCCACACAGAGTTCACACCACACAGAGTTCACACCGCGCAGGGTTTACACACTCCACACAGAGTTCACACCACGCAGGGTTTACACACTCCACACAGAGTTCACACCACACAGAGTTCACACCACGCAGGGTTCACACCACACAGAGTTCAAACCACACAGAGTTCACACCACACAGAGTTCTCACCACACGGTTCACACCACACAGGGTTTACACACTCCATATAGAGTTCAAACCAGACAGAGTTCACACCACACAGGGTTTACACACTCCACACAGAGTTCACACCACACAGAGTTCACACCACGCAAGGTTCACACACTCCACACTGAGTTCAGACCGCACAGAGTTCACACCGCGCGGGGTTTACACACTCCACACAGAGTTCACACCACGCAGGGTTTACACACTCCACACAGAGTTCACACCACACAGAGTTCACACCACACAGATTTCTCACCACACAGGGTTCACACCACACAGGGTTTACACACTCCATATAGAGTTCAAACCAGACAGAGTTCACACCACACAGGGTTTACACACTCCACACAGAGTTCACACCGCGCAGGGTTTACACACTCCACACAGAGTTCACACCGCGCAGGGTTTACACACTCCACACAGAGTTCACACCACGCAGGGTTTACACACTCCACACAGAGTTCACACCACACAGAGTTCACACCACGCAGGGTTCACACCACAGAGTTCAAACCACACAGAGTTCACACCACACAGAGTTCTCACCACACAGGGTTCACACCACACAGGGTTTACACACTCCATATAGAGTTCAAAGCAGACAGAGTTCACACCACACAGGGTTTACACACTCCACACAGAGTTCACACCACGCAGGGTTCACACACTCCACACAGAGTTCACACCACGCAGGGTTCACACCACACAGAGTTCAAACCACACAGGGTTCACACCACACAGGGTTTACACACTCCATATAGAGTTCAAACCAGACAGAGTTCACACCACACAGGGTTTACACCACGCAGGGTTCACACCACACAGAGTTCAAACCACACAGAGTTCACACCACACAGAGTTCTCACCACACAGGGTTCACACCACACAGGGTTTACACACTCCATATAGAGTTCAAAGCAGACAGAGTTCACACCACACAGGGTTTACACACTCCACACAGAGTTCACACCACGCAGGGTTCACACACTCCACACAGAGTTCACACCACACAGGGTTCACACCACACAGGGTTTACACACTCCACACAGAGTTCACACCACACAGAGTTCACACCGCGCAGGGTTTACACACTCCACACAGAGTTCACACCACACAGAGTTCACACCACAGAGAGATCACACCACACAGGGTTTACACACTCCACACAGAGTTCACACCACACAGGGTTCACACCACGAAGGGTTTACACACTCCACACAGAGTTCACAGCACACAGGGTTAACACCACACAGAGTTCACACCACACAGAGTTCACACCACAGAGAGATCACACCACACAGGGTTTACACACTCCACACAGAGTTCACACCACACAGGGTTCACACCACGCAGGGTTTACACACTCCACACAGAGTTCACAGCACACAGGGTTCACACCACACAGAGTTCACACCACACAGAGTTCTCACCACACAGGGTTCACACCAGACAGGGTTTACACACTCCATATAGAGTTCAAACCAGACAGAGTTCACACCACACAGGGTTTACACACTCCACACAAAGTTCACACCACACAAGGTTCACACACTGCACACTGAGTTCACACCACACAGAGTTCACACCGCGCAGGGTTTACACACTCAACACAGAGTTCACACCACGCAGGGTTTACACACTCCACACAGAGTTCACACCACACAGAGTTCACACCACACAGAGTTCACACCACACAGAGTTCAAACCACACAGAGTTCACACCACACAGAGTTCTCACCACACAGGGTTCACACCACACAGGGCTTACACACTCCATATAGAGTTCAAACCAGACAGAGTTCACACCACACAGGGTTTACACACTCCACACAGAGTTCTCACCACGCAGGGTTCACACACTCCACACAGAGTTCACACCACACAGAGTTCACACAGCGCAGGGTTTACACACTCCACACAGAGTTCACACCACGCAGGGTTTACACCACACAGAGTTCAAACCACACAGAGTTCACACCACACAGAGTTCTCACCACACAGGGTTCACACCACACAGGGTTTACACACTCCATATAGAGTTCAAACCAGACAGAGTTCACACCACACAGGGTTTACACACTCCACACAGAGTTCACGACACGCAGGGTTCACACACTCCACACAGAGTTCACACCACACAGAGTTCACACCGCGCAGGGTTTACACACTCCACACAGAGTTCACACCACGCAGGGTTTACACACTCCACACAGAGTTCACACCACACAGAGTTCACACCACGCAGGGTTCACACCACACAGAGTTCAAACCACACAGAGTTCACACCACACAGAGTTCTCACCACACGGTTCACACCACACAGGGTTTACACACTCCATATAGAGTTCAAACCAGACAGAGTTCACACCACACAGGGTTTACACACTCCACACAGAGTTCACACCACACAGAGTTCACACCACGCAAGGTTCACACACTCCACACTGAGTTCACACCGCACAGAGTTCACACCGCGCGGGGTTTACACACTCCACACAGAGTTCACACCACGCAGGGTTTACACACTCCACACAGAGTTCACACCACACAGAGTTCACACCACACAGAGTTCACACCACACAGAGTTCAAACCACACAGAGTTCACACCACACAGAGTTCTCACCACACAGGGTTCACACCACACAGGGTTTACACACTCCATATAGAGTTCAAACCAGACAGGGTTCACACCACACAGGGTTTACACACTCCACACAGAGTTCACACCGCGCAGGGTTTACACACTCCACACAGAGTTCACACCACGCAGGGTTTACACACTCCACACAGAGTTCACACCACACAGAGTTCACACCACGCAGGGTTCACACCACAGAGTTCAAACCACACAGAGTTCACACCACACAGAGTTCTCACCACACAGGGTTCACACCACACAGGGTTTACACACTCCATATAGAGTTCAAAGCAGACAGAGTTCACACCACACAGGGTTTACACACTCCACACAGAGTTCACACCACGCAGGGTTCACACACTCCACACAGAGTTCACACCACACAGAGTTCACACCACGCAGGGTTCACACCACACAGAGTTCAAACCACACAGGGTTCACACCACACAGGGTTTACACACTCCATATAGAGTTCAAACCAGACAGAGTTCACACCACACAGGGTTTACACACTCCACACAGAGTTCACGACACGCAGGGTTCACACACTCCACACAGAGTTCACACCACACAGAGTTCACACCGCGCAGGGTTTACACACTCCACACAGAGTTCACACCACGCAGGGTTTACACACTCCACACAGAGTTCACACCACACAGAGTTCACACCACGCAGGGTTCACACCACACAGAGTTCAAACCACACAGAGTTCACACCACACAGAGTTCTCACCACACAGGGTTCACACCACACAGGGTTTACACACTCCATATAGAGTTCAAACCAGACAGAGTTCACACCACACAGAGTTCCCACCACGCAGAGTTCAAACCACACAGAGTTCACACCACACAGAGTTCAAACCACACAGAGTTCACACCACGCAGAGTTCAAACCACACAGAGTTCACACCACACAGAGTTCACACCACGCAGGGTTCACACCACCCAGAGTTCAAACCACACAGAGTTCACACCACACAGAGTTCAAAACACACAGAGTTCTCACCACACAGGGTTTACACACTCCATATAGAGTTCAAACCAGACAGTGTTCACACCACACAGGGTTTACACACTCCACACAAAGTTCACACCACACAAGGTTCACACACTGCACACTGAGTTCACACCACACAGAGTTCACACCGCGCAGGGTTTACACACTCCACACAGAGTTCACACCACGCAGGGTTTACACACTCCACACAGAGTTCACACCACACAGAGTTCACACCACACAGAGTTCAAACCACACAGTGTTCACACCACACAGAGTTCTCACCACACAGGGTTCACACCACACAGGGTTTACACACTCCATATAGAGTTCAAACCAGACAGAGTTCACACCACACAGGGTTTACACACTCCACACAGAGTTCTCACCACGCAGGGTTCACACACTCCACACAGAGTTCACACCACACAGAGTTCACACAGCGCAGGGTTTACACACTCCACACAGAGTTCACACCACGCAGGGTTTACACACTCCACACAGAGTTCACACCACACAGAGTTCACACCATGCAGGGTTCACACCACACAGAGTTCAAACCACACAGAGTTCACACCACACAGAGTTCTCACCACACAGGGTTCACACCACACAGGGTTTACACACTCCATATAGAGTTCAAACCAGACAGAGTTCACACCACACAGGGTTTACACACTCCACACAGAGTTCACGACACGCAGGGTTCACACACTCCACACAGAGTTCACACCACACAGAGTTCACACCGCGCAGGGTTTACACACTCCACACAGAGTTCACACCACGCAGGGTTTACACACTCCACACAGAGTTCACACCACACAGAGTTCACACCACGCAGGGTTCACACCACACAGAGTTCAAACCACACAGAGTTCACACCACACAGAGTTCTCACCACACGGTTCACACCACACAGGGTTTACACACTCCATATAGAGTTCAAACCAGACAGAGTTCACACCACACAGGGTTTACACACTCCACACAGAGTTCACACCACACAGAGTTCACACCACGCAAGGTTCACACACTCCACACTGAGTTCAGACCGCACAGAGTTCACACCGCGCGGGGTTTACACACTCCACACAGAGTTCACACCACGCAGGGTTTACACACTCCACACAGAGTTCACACCACACAGAGTTCACACCACACAGAATTCAAACCACACAGAGTTCACACCACACAGAGTTCTCACCACACAGGGTTCACACCACACAGGGTTTACACACTCCATATAGAGTTCAAACCAGACAGGGTTCACACCACACAGGGTTTACACACTCCACACAGAGTTCACACCGCGCAGGGTTTACACACTCCACACAGAGTTCACACCGCGCAGGGTTTACACACTCCACACAGAGTTCACACCACGCAGGGTTTACACACTCCACACAGAGTTCACACCACACAGAGTTCACACCACGCAGGGTTCACACCACAGAGTTCAAACCACACAGAGTTCACACCACACAGAGTTCTCACCACACAGGGTTCACACCACACAGGGTTTACACACTCCATATAGAGTTCAAAGCAGACAGAGTTCACACCACACAGGGTTTACACACTCCACACAGAGTTCACACCACGCAGGGTTCACACACTCCACACAGAGTTCACACCACGCAGGGTTCACACCACACAGAGTTCAAACCACACAGGGTTCACACCACACAGGGTTTACACACTCCATATAGAGTTCAAACCAGACAGAGTTCACACCACACAGGGTTTACACCACGCAGGGTTCACACCACACAGAGTTCAAACCACACAGAGTTCACACCACACAGAGTTCTCACCACACAGGGTTCACACCACAGAGGGTTTACACACTCCATATAGAGTTCAAAGCAGACAGAGTTCACACCACACAGGGTTTACACACTCCACACAGAGTTCACACCACGCAGGGTTCACACACTCCACACAGAGTTCACACCACACAGGGTTCACACCACACAGGGTTTACACACTCCACACAGAGTTCACACCACACAGAGTTCACACCGCGCAGGGTTTACACACTCCACACAGAGTTCACACCACACAGAGTTCACACCACAGAGAGATCACACCACACAGGGTTTACACACTCCACACAGAGTTCACACCACACAGGGTTCACACCACGAAGGGTTTACACACTCCACACAGAGTTCACAGCACACAGGGTTAACACCACACAGAGTTCACACCACACAGAGTTCACACCACAGAGAGATCACACCACACAGGGTTTACACACTCCACACAGAGTTCACACCACACAGGGTTCACACCACGCAGGGTTTACACACTCCACACAGAGTTCACAGCACACAGGGTTCACACCACACAGAGTTCACACCACACAGAGTTCTCACCACACAGGGTTCACACCAGACAGGGTTTACACACTCCATATAGAGTTCAAACCAGACAGAGTTCACACCACACAGGGTTTACACACTCCACACAAAGTTCACACCACACAAGGTTCACACACTGCACACTGAGTTCACACCACACAGAGTTCACACCGCGCAGGGTTTACACACTCAACACAGAGTTCACACCACGCAGGGTTTACACACTCCACACAGAGTTCACACCACACAGAGTTCACACCACACAGAGTTCACACCACACAGAGTTCAAACCACACAGAGTTCACACCACACAGAGTTCTCACCACACAGGGTTCACACCACACAGGGTTTACACACTCCATATAGAGTTCAAACCAGACAGAGTTCACACCACACAGGGTTTACACACTCCACACAGAGTTCTCACCACGCAGGGTTCACACACTCCACACAGAGTTCACACCACACAGAGTTCACACAGCGCAGGGTTTACACACTCCACACAGAGTTCACACCACGCAGGGTTTACACACTCCACACAGAGTTCACACCACACAGAGTTCACACCATGCAGGGTTCACACCACACAGAGTTCAAACCACACAGAGTTCACACCACACAGAGTTCTCACCACACAGGGTTCACACCACACAGGGTTTACACACTCCATATAGAGTTCAAACCAGACAGAGTTCACACCACACAGGGTTTACACACTCCACACAGAGTTCACGACACGCAGGGTTCACACACTCCACACAGAGTTCACACCACACAGAGTTCACACCGCGCAGGGTTTACACACTCCACACAGAGTTCACACCACGCAGGGTTTACACACTCCACACAGAGTTCACACCACACAGAGTTCACACCACGCAGGGTTCACACCACACAGAGTTCAAACCACACAGAGTTCACACCACACAGAGTTCTCACCACACGGTTCACACCACACAGGGTTTACACACTCCATATAGAGTTCAAACCAGACAGAGTTCACACCACACAGGGTTTACACACTCCACACAGAGTTCACACCACACAGAGTTCACACCACGCAAGGTTCACACACTCCACACTGAGTTCACACCGCACAGAGTTCACACCGCGCGGGGTTTACACACTCCACACAGAGTTCACACCACGCAGGGTTTACACACTCCACACAGAGTTCACACCACACAGAGTTCACACCACACAGAGTTCACACCACACAGAGTTCAAACCACACAGAGTTCACACCACACAGAGTTCTCACCACACAGGGTTCACACCACACAGGGTTTACACACTCCATATAGAGTTCAAACCAGACAGGGTTCACACCACACAGGGTTTACACACTCCACACAGAGTTCACACCGCGCAGGGTTTACACACTCCACACAGAGTTCACACCACGCAGGGTTTACACACTCCACACAGAGTTCACACCACACAGAGTTCACACCACGCAGGGTTCACACCACAGAGTTCAAACCACACAGAGTTCACACCACACAGAGTTCTCACCACACAGGGTTCACACCACACAGGGTTTACACACTCCATATAGAGTTCAAAGCAGACAGAGTTCACACCACACAGGGTTTACACACTCCACACAGAGTTCACACCACGCAGGGTTCACACACTCCACACAGAGTTCACACCACACAGAGTTCACACCACGCAGGGTTCACACCACACAGAGTTCAAACCACACAGGGTTCACACCACACAGGGTTTACACACTCCATATAGAGTTCAAACCAGACAGAGTTCACACCACACAGGGTTTACACCACGCAGGGTTCACACCACACAGAGTTCAAACCACACAGAGTTCACACCACACAGAGTTCTCACCACACAGGGTTCACACCACACAGGGTTTACACATTCCATATAGAGTTCAAAGCAGACAGAGTTCACACCACACAGGGTTTACACACTCCACACAGAGTTCACACCACGCAGGGTTCACACACTCCACACAGAGTTCACACCACACAGAGTTCACACCACGCAGGGTTCACACCACACAGAGTTCAAACCACACAGGGTTCACACCACACAGGGTTTACACACTCCACACAGAGTTCACACCACACAGAGTTCACACCGCGCAGGGTTTACACACTCCACACAGAGTTCACACCACACAGAGTTCACACCACAGAGAGATCACACCACACAGGGTTTACACACTCCACACAGAGTTCACACCACACAGGGTTCCAACACGAAGGGTTTACACACTCCACACAGAGTTCACACCACGCAGGGTTTACACACTCCACACAGAGTTCACACCACACAGAGTTCACACCATGCAGGGTTCACACCACACAGAGTTCAAACCACACAGAGTTCACACCACACAGAGTTCTCACCACACAGGGTTCACACCACACAGGGTTTACACACTCCATATAGAGTTCAAACCAGACAGAGTTCACACCACACAGGGTTTACACACTCCACACAGAGTTCACGACACGCAGGGTTCACACACTCCACACAGAGTTCACACCACACAGAGTTCACACCGCGCAGGGTTTACACACTCCACACAGAGTTCACACCACGCAGGGTTTACACACTCCACACAGAGTTCACACCACACAGAGTTCACACCACGCAGGGTTCACACCACACAGAGTTCAAACCACACAGAGTTCACACCACACAGAGTTCTCACCACACGGTTCACACCACACAGGGTTTACACACTCCATATAGAGTTCAAACCAGACAGAGTTCACACCACACAGGGTTTACACACTCCACACAGAGTTCACACCACACAGAGTTCACACCACGCAAGGTTCACACACTCCACACTGAGTTCAGACCGCACAGAGTTCACACCGCGCGGGGTTTACACACTCCACACAGAGTTCACACCACGCAGGGTTTACACACTCCACACAGAGTTCACACCACACAGAGTTCACACCACACAGAGTTCTCACCACACAGGGTTCACACCACACAGGGTTTACACACTCCATATAGAGTTCAAACCAGACAGGGTTCACACCACACAGGGTTTACACACTCCACACAGAGTTCACACCGCGCAGGGTTTACACACTCCACACAGAGTTCACACCGCGCAGGGTTTACACACTCCACACAGAGTTCACACCACGCAGGGTTTACACACTCCACACAGAGTTCACACCACACAGAGTTCACACCACGCAGGGTTCACACCACAGAGTTCAAACCACACAGAGTTCACACCACACAGAGTTCTCACCACACAGGGTTCACACCACACAGGGTTTACACACTCCATATAGAGTTCAAAGCAGACAGAGTTCACACCACACAGGGTTTACACACTCCACACAGAGTTCACACCACGCAGGGTTCACACACTCCACACAGAGTTCACACCACGCAGGGTTCACACCACACAGAGTTCAAACCACACAGGGTTCACACCGCACAGGGTTTACACACTCCATATAGAGTTCAAACCAGACAGAGTTCACACCACACAGGGTTTACACCACGCAGGGTTCACACCACACAGAGTTCAAACCACACAGAGTTCACACCACACAGAGTTCTCACCACACAGGGTTCACACCACAGAGGGTTTACACACTCCATATAGAGTTCAAAGCAGACAGAGTTCACACCACACAGGGTTTACACACTCCACACAGAGTTCACACCACGCAGGGTTCACACACTCCACACAGAGTTCACACCACACAGGGTTCACACCACACAGGGTTTACACACTCCACACAGAGTTCACACCACACAGAGTTCACACCGCGCAGGGTTTACACACTCCACACAGAGTTCACACCACACAGAGTTCACACCACAGAGAGATCACACCACACAGGGTTTACACACTCCACACAGAGTTCACACCATACAGGGTTCACACCACGAAGGGTTTACACACTCCACACAGAGTTCACAGCACACAGGGTTAACACCACACAGAGTTCACACCACACAGAGTTCACACCACAGAGAGATCACACCACACAGGGTTTACACACTCCACACAGAGTTCACACCACACAGGGTTCACACCACGCAGGGTTTACACACTCCACACAGAGTTCACAGCACACAGGGTTCACACCACACAGAGTTCACACCACACAGAGTTCTCACCACACAGGGTTCACACCAGACAGGGTTTACACACTCCATATAGAGTTCAAACCAGACAGAGTTCACACCACACAGGGTTTACACACTCCACACAAAGTTCACACCACACAAGGTTCACACACTGCACACTGAGTTCACACCACACAGAGTTCACACCGCGCAGGGTTTACACACTCAACACAGAGTTCACACCACGCAGGGTTTACACACTCCACACAGAGTTCACACCACACAGAGTTCACACCACACAGAGTTCACACCACACAGAGTTCAAACCACACAGAGTTCACACCACACAGAGTTCTCACCACACAGGGTTCACACCACACAGGGTTTACACACTCCATATAGAGTTCAAACCAGACAGAGTTCACACCACACAGGGTTTACACACTCCACACAGAGTTCTCACCACGCAGGGTTCACACACTCCACACAGAGTTCACACCACACAGAGTTCACACAGCGCAGGGTTTACACACTCCACACAGAGTTCACACCACGCAGGGTTTACACACTCCACACAGAGTTCACACCACACAGAGTTCACACCATGCAGGGTTCACACCACACAGAGTTCAAACCACACAGAGTTCACACCACACAGAGTTCTCACCACACAGGGTTCACACCACACAGGGTTTACACACTCCATATAGAGTTCAAACCAGACAGAGTTCACACCACACAGGGTTTACACACTCCACACAGAGTTCACGACACGCAGGGTTCACACACTCCACACAGAGTTCACACCACACAGAGTTCACACCGCGCAGGGTTTACACACTCCACACAGAGTTCACACCACGCAGGGTTTACACACTCCACACAGAGTTCACACCACACAGAGTTCACACCACGCAGGGTTCACACCACACAGAGTTCAAACCACACAGAGTTCACACCACACAGAGTTCTCACCACACGGTTCACACCACACAGGGTTTACACACTCCATATAGAGTTCAAACCAGACAGAGTTCACACCACACAGGGTTTACACACTCCACACAGAGTTCACACCACACAGAGTTCACACCACGCAAGGTTCACACACTCCACACTGAGTTCACACCGCACAGAGTTCACACCGCGCGGGGTTTACACACTCCACACAGAGTTCACACCACGCAGGGTTTACACACTCCACACAGAGTTCACACCACACAGAGTTCACACCACACAGAGTTCACACCACACAGAGTTCAAACCACACAGAGTTCACACCACACAGAGTTCTCACCACACAGGGTTCACACCACACAGGGTTTACACACTCCATATAGAGTTCAAACCAGACAGGGTTCACACCACACAGGGTTTACACACTCCACACAGAGTTCACACCGCGCAGGGTTTACACACTCCACACAGAGTTCACACCACGCAGGGTTTACACACTCCACACAGAGTTCACACCACACAGAGTTCACACCACGCAGGGTTCACACCACAGAGTTCAAACCACACAGAGTTCACACCACACAGAGTTCTCACCACACAGGGTTCACACCACACAGGGTTTACACACTCCATATAGAGTTCAAAGCAGACAGAGTTCACACCACACAGGGTTTACACACTCCACACAGAGTTCACACCACGCAGGGTTCACACACTCCACACAGAGTTCACACCACACAGAGTTCACACCACGCAGGGTTCACACCACACAGAGTTCAAACCACACAGGGTTCACACCACACAGGGTTTACACACTCCATATAGAGTTCAAACCAGACAGAGTTCACACCACACAGGGTTTACACCACGCAGGGTTCACACCACACAGAGTTCAAACCACACAGAGTTCACACCACACAGAGTTCTCACCACACAGGGTTCACACCACACAGGGTTTACACACTCCATATAGAGTTCAAAGCAGACAGAGTTCACACCACACAGGGTTTACACACTCCACACAGAGTTCACACCACGCAGGGTTCACACACTCCACACAGAGTTCACACCACACAGAGTTCACACCACGCAGGGTTCACACCACACAGAGTTCAAACCACACAGGGTTCACACCACACAGGGTTTACACACTCCACACAGAGTTCACACCACACAGAGTTCACACCGCGCAGGGTTTACACACTCCACACAGAGTTCACACCACACAGAGTTCAAACCACAGAGAGATCACACCACACAGGGTTTACACACTCCACACAGAGTTCACACCACACAGGGTTCCAACACGAAGGGTTTACACACTCCACACAGAGTTCACACCACGCAGGGTTTACACACTCCACACAGAGTTCACACCACACAGAGTTCACACCATGCAGGGTTCACACCACACAGAGTTCAAACCACACAGAGTTCACACCACACAGAGTTCTCACCACACAGGGTTCACACCACACAGGGTTTACACACTCCATATAGAGTTCAAACCAGACAGAGTTCACACCACACAGGGTTTACACACTCCACACAGAGTTCACGACACGCAGGGTTCACACACTCCACACAGAGTTCACACCACACAGAGTTCACACCGCGCAGGGTTTACACACTCCACACAGAGTTCACACCACGCAGGGTTTACACACTCCACACAGAGTTCACACCACACAGAGTTCACACCACGCAGGGTTCACACCACACAGAGTTCAAACCACACAGAGTTCACACCACACAGAGTTCTCACCACACGGTTCACACCACACAGGGTTTACACACTCCATATAGAGTTCAAACCAGACAGAGTTCACACCACACAGGGTTTACACACTCCACACAGAGTTCACACCACACAGAGTTCACACCACGCAAGGTTCACACACTCCACACTGAGTTCAGACCGCACAGAGTTCACACCGCGCGGGGTTTACACACTCCACACAGAGTTCACACCACGCAGGGTTTACACACTCCACACAGAGTTCACACCACACAGAGTTCACACCACACAGAGTTCTCACCACACAGGGTTCACACCACACAGGGTTTACACACTCCATATAGAGTTCAAACCAGACAGGGTTCACACCACACAGGGTTTACACACTCCACACAGAGTTCACACCGCGCAGGGTTTACACACTCCACACAGAGTTCACACCGCGCAGGGTTTACACACTCCACACAGAGTTCACACCACGCAGGGTTTACACACTCCACACAGAGTTCACACCACACAGAGTTCACACCACGCAGGGTTCACACCACAGAGTTCAAACCACACAGAGTTCACACCACACAGAGTTCTCACCACACAGGGTTCACACCACACAGGGTTTACACACTCCATATAGAGTTCAAAGCAGACAGAGTTCACACCACACAGGGTTTACACACTCCACACAGAGTTCACACCACGCAGGGTTCACACACTCCACACAGAGTTCACACCACGCAGGGTTCACACCACACAGAGTTCAAACCACACAGGGTTCACACCACACAGAGTTCAAACCACACAGGGTTCACACCACACAGGGTTTACACACTCCATATAGAGTTCAAACCAGACAGAGTTCACACCACACAGGGTTTACACCACGCAGGGTTCACACCACACAGAGTTCAAACCACACAGAGTTCACACCACACAGAGTTCTCACCACACAGGGTTCACACCACAGAGGGTTTACACACTCCATATAGAGTTCAAAGCAGACAGAGTTCACACCACACAGGGTTTACACACTCCACACAGAGTTCACACCACGCAGGGTTCACACACTCCACACAGAGTTCACACCACACAGGGTTCACACCACACAGGGTTTACACACTCCACACAGAGTTCACACCACACAGAGTTCACACCGCGCAGGGTTTACACACTCCACACAGAGTTCACACCACACAGAGTTCACACCACAGAGAGATCACACCACACAGGGTTTACACACTCCACACAGAGTTCACACCACACAGGGTTCACACCACGAAGGGTTTACACACTCCACACAGAGTTCACAGCACACAGGGTTAACACCACACAGAGTTCACACCACACAGAGTTCACACCACAGAGAGATCACACCACACAGGGTTTACACACTCCACACAGAGTTCACACCACACAGGGTTCACACCACGCAGGGTTTACACACTCCACACAGAGTTCACAGCACACAGGGTTCACACCACACAGAGTTCACACCACACAGAGTTCTCACCACACAGGGTTCACACCAGACAGGGTTTACACACTCCATATAGAGTTCAAACCAGACAGAGTTCACACCACACAGGGTTTACACACTCCACACAAAGTTCACACCACACAAGGTTCACACACTGCACACTGAGTTCACACCACACAGAGTTCACACCGCGCAGGGTTTACACACTCAACACAGAGTTCACACCACGCAGGGTTTACACACTCCACACAGAGTTCACACCACACAGAGTTCACACCACGCAGGGTTCACACCACACAGAGTTCAAACCACACAGAGTTCACACCACACAGAGTTCTCACCACACGGTTCACACCACACAGGGTTTACACACTCCATATAGAGTTCAAACCAGACAGAGTTCACACCACACAGGGTTTACACACTCCACACAGAGTTCACACCACACAGAGTTCACACCACGCAAGGTTCACACACTCCACACTGAGTTCAGACCGCACAGAGTTCACACCGCGCGGGGTTTACACACTCCACACAGAGTTCACACCACGCAGGGTTTACACACTCCACACAGAGTTCACACCACACAGAGTTCACACCACAGAGAGATCACACCACACAGGGTTTACACACTCCACACAGAGTTCACACCACACAGGGTTCCAACACGAAGGGTTTACACACTCCACACAGAGTTCACACCACGCAGGGTTTACACACTCCACACAGAGTTCACACCACACAGAGTTCACACCATGCAGGGTTCACACCACACAGAGTTCAAACCACACAGAGTTCACACCACACAGAGTTCTCACCACACAGGGTTCACACCACACAGGGTTTACACACTCCATATAGAGTTCAAACCAGACAGAGTTCACACCACACAGGGTTTACACACTCCACACAGAGTTCACGACACGCAGGGTTCACACACTCCACACAGAGTTCACACCACACAGAGTTCACACCGCGCAGGGTTTACACACTCCACACAGAGTTCACACCACGCAGGGTTTACACACTCCACACAGAGTTCACACCACACAGAGTTCACACCACGCAGGGTTCACACCACACAGAGTTCAAACCACACAGAGTTCACACCACACAGAGTTCTCACCACACGGTTCACACCACACAGGGTTTACACACTCCATATAGAGTTCAAACCAGACAGAGTTCACACCACACAGGGTTTACACACTCCACACAGAGTTCACACCACACAGAGTTCACACCACGCAAGGTTCACACACTCCACACTGAGTTCAGACCGCACAGAGTTCACACCGCGCGGGGTTTACACACTCCACACAGAGTTCACACCACGCAGGGTTTACACACTCCACACAGAGTTCACACCACACAGAGTTCACACCACACAGAGTTCTCACCACACAGGGTTCACACCACACAGGGTTTACACACTCCATATAGAGTTCAAACCAGACAGGGTTCACACCACACAGGGTTTACACACTCCACACAGAGTTCACACCGCGCAGGGTTTACACACTCCACACAGAGTTCACACCACGCAGGGTTTACACACTCCACACAGAGTTCACACCACACAGAGTTCACACCACGCAGGGTTCACACCACAGAGTTCAAACCACACAGAGTTCACACCACACAGAGTTCTCACCACACAGGGTTCACACCACACAGGGTTTACACACTCCATATAGAGTTCAAAGCAGACAGAGTTCACACCACACAGGGTTTACACACTCCACACAGAGTTCACACCACGCAGGGTTCACACACTCCACACAGAGTTCACACCACACAGAGTTCACACCACGCAGGGTTCACACCACACAGAGTTCAAACCACACAGGGTTCACACCACACAGGGTTTACACACTCCATATAGAGTTCAAACCAGACAGAGTTCACACCACACAGGGTTTACACCACGCAGGGTTCACACCACACAGAGTTCAAACCACACAGAGTTCACACCACACAGAGTTCTCACCACACAGGGTTCACACCACACAGGGTTTACACATTCCATATAGAGTTCAAAGCAGACAGAGTTCACACCACACAGGGTTTACACACTCCACACAGAGTTCACACCACGCAGGGTTCACACACTCCACACAGAGTTCACACCACACAGAGTTCACACCACGCAGGGTTCACACCACACAGAGTTCAAACCACACAGGGTTCACACCACACAGGGTTTACACACTCCACACAGAGTTCACACCACACAGAGTTCACACCGCGCAGGGTTTACACACTCCACACAGAGTTCACACCACACAGAGTTCACACCACAGAGAGATCACACCACACAGGGTTTACACACTCCACACAGAGTTCACACCACACAGGGTTCCAACACGAAGGGTTTACACACTCCACACAGAGTTCACACCACGCAGGGTTTACACACTCCACACAGAGTTCACACCACACAGAGTTCACACCATGCAGGGTTCACACCACACAGAGTTCAAACCACACAGAGTTCACACCACACAGAGTTCTCACCACACAGGGTTCACACCACACAGGGTTTACACACTCCATATAGAGTTCAAACCAGACAGAGTTCACACCACACAGGGTTTACACACTCCACACAGAGTTCACGACACGCAGGGTTCACACACTCCACACAGAGTTCACACCACACAGAGTTCACACCGCGCAGGGTTTACACACTCCACACAGAGTTCACACCACGCAGGGTTTACACACTCCACACAGAGTTCACACCACACAGAGTTCACACCACGCAGGGTTCACACCACACAGAGTTCAAACCACACAGAGTTCACACCACACAGAGTTCTCACCACACGGTTCACACCACACAGGGTTTACACACTCCATATAGAGTTCAAACCAGACAGAGTTCACACCACACAGGGTTTACACACTCCACACAGAGTTCACACCACACAGAGTTCACACCACGCAAGGTTCACACACTCCACACTGAGTTCAGACCGCACAGAGTTCACACCGCGCGGGGTTTACACACTCCACACAGAGTTCACACCACGCAGGGTTTACACACTCCACACAGAGTTCACACCACACAGAGTTCACACCACACAGAGTTCTCACCACACAGGGTTCACACCACACAGGGTTTACACACTCCATATAGAGTTCAAACCAGACAGGGTTCACACCACACAGGGTTTACACACTCCACACAGAGTTCACACCGCGCAGGGTTTACACACTCCACACAGAGTTCACACCGCGCAGGGTTTACACACTCCACACAGAGTTCACACCACGCAGGGTTTACACACTCCACACAGAGTTCACACCACACAGAGTTCACACCACGCAGGGTTCACACCACAGAGTTCAAACCACACAGAGTTCACACCACACAGAGTTCTCACCACACAGGGTTCACACCACACAGGGTTTACACACTCCATATAGAGTTCAAAGCAGACAGAGTTCACACCACACAGGGTTTACACACTCCACACAGAGTTCACACCACGCAGGGTTCACACACTCCACACAGAGTTCACACCACGCAGGGTTCACACCACACAGAGTTCAAACCACACAGGGTTCACACCGCACAGGGTTTACACACTCCATATAGAGTTCAAACCAGACAGAGTTCACACCACACAGGGTTTACACCACGCAGGGTTCACACCACACAGAGTTCAAACCACACAGAGTTCACACCACACAGAGTTCTCACCACACAGGGTTCACACCACAGAGGGTTTACACACTCCATATAGAGTTCAAAGCAGACAGAGTTCACACCACACAGGGTTTACACACTCCACACAGAGTTCACACCACGCAGGGTTCACACACTCCACACAGAGTTCACACCACACAGGGTTCACACCACACAGGGTTTACACACTCCACACAGAGTTCACACCACACAGAGTTCACACCGCGCAGGGTTTACACACTCCACACAGAGTTCACACCACACAGAGTTCACACCACAGAGAGATCACACCACACAGGGTTTACACACTCCACACAGAGTTCACACCATACAGGGTTCACACCACGAAGGGTTTACACACTCCACACAGAGTTCACAGCACACAGGGTTAACACCACACAGAGTTCACACCACACAGAGTTCACACCACAGAGAGATCACACCACACAGGGTTTACACACTCCACACAGAGTTCACACCACACAGGGTTCACACCACGCAGGGTTTACACACTCCACACAGAGTTCACAGCACACAGGGTTCACACCACACAGAGTTCACACCACACAGAGTTCTCACCACACAGGGTTCACACCAGACAGGGTTTACACACTCCATATAGAGTTCAAACCAGACAGAGTTCACACCACACAGGGTTTACACACTCCACACAAAGTTCACACCACACAAGGTTCACACACTGCACACTGAGTTCACACCACACAGAGTTCACACCGCGCAGGGTTTACACACTCAACACAGAGTTCACACCACGCAGGGTTTACACACTCCACACAGAGTTCACACCACACAGAGTTCACACCACACAGAGTTCACACCACACAGAGTTCAAACCACACAGAGTTCACACCACACAGAGTTCTCACCACACAGGGTTCACACCACACAGGGTTTACACACTCCATATAGAGTTCAAACCAGACAGAGTTCACACCACACAGGGTTTACACACTCCACACAGAGTTCTCACCACGCAGGGTTCACACACTCCACACAGAGTTCACACCACACAGAGTTCACACAGCGCAGGGTTTACACACTCCACACAGAGTTCACACCACGCAGGGTTTACACACTCCACACAGAGTTCACACCACACAGAGTTCACACCATGCAGGGTTCACACCACACAGAGTTCAAACCACACAGAGTTCACACCACACAGAGTTCTCACCACACAGGGTTCACACCACACAGGGTTTACACACTCCATATAGAGTTCAAACCAGACAGAGTTCACACCACACAGGGTTTACACACTCCACACAGAGTTCACGACACGCAGGGTTCACACACTCCACACAGAGTTCACACCACACAGAGTTCACACCGCGCAGGGTTTACACACTCCACACAGAGTTCACACCACGCAGGGTTTACACACTCCACACAGAGTTCACACCACACAGAGTTCACACCACGCAGGGTTCACACCACACAGAGTTCAAACCACACAGAGTTCACACCACACAGAGTTCTCACCACACGGTTCACACCACACAGGGTTTACACACTCCATATAGAGTTCAAACCAGACAGAGTTCACACCACACAGGGTTTACACACTCCACACAGAGTTCACACCACACAGAGTTCACACCACGCAAGGTTCACACACTCCACACTGAGTTCACACCGCACAGAGTTCACACCGCGCGGGGTTTACACACTCCACACAGAGTTCACACCACGCAGGGTTTACACACTCCACACAGAGTTCACACCACACAGAGTTCACACCACACAGAGTTCACACCACACAGAGTTCAAACCACACAGAGTTCACACCACACAGAGTTCTCACCACACAGGGTTCACACCACACAGGGTTTACACACTCCATATAGAGTTCAAACCAGACAGGGTTCACACCACACAGGGTTTACACACTCCACACAGAGTTCACACCGCGCAGGGTTTACACACTCCACACAGAGTTCACACCACGCAGGGTTTACACACTCCACACAGAGTTCACACCACACAGAGTTCACACCACGCAGGGTTCACACCACAGAGTTCAAACCACACAGAGTTCACACCACACAGAGTTCTCACCACACAGGGTTCACACCACACAGGGTTTACACACTCCATATAGAGTTCAAAGCAGACAGAGTTCACACCACACAGGGTTTACACACTCCACACAGAGTTCACACCACGCAGGGTTCACACACTCCACACAGAGTTCACACCACACAGAGTTCACACCACGCAGGGTTCACACCACACAGAGTTCAAACCACACAGGGTTCACACCACACAGGGTTTACACACTCCATATAGAGTTCAAACCAGACAGAGTTCACACCACACAGGGTTTACACCACGCAGGGTTCACACCACACAGAGTTCAAACCACACAGAGTTCACACCACACAGAGTTCTCACCACACAGGGTTCACACCACACAGGGTTTACACACTCCATATAGAGTTCAAAGCAGACAGAGTTCACACCACACAGGGTTTACACACTCCACACAGAGTTCACACCACGCAGGGTTCACACACTCCACACAGAGTTCACACCACACAGAGTTCACACCACGCAGGGTTCACACCACACAGAGTTCAAACCACACAGGGTTCACACCACACAGGGTTTACACACTCCACACAGAGTTCACACCACACAGAGTTCACACCGCGCAGGGTTTACACACTCCACACAGAGTTCACACCACACAGAGTTCAAACCACAGAGAGATCACACCACACAGGGTTTACACACTCCACACAGAGTTCACACCACACAGGGTTCCAACACGAAGGGTTTACACACTCCACACAGAGTTCACACCACGCAGGGTTTACACACTCCACACAGAGTTCACACCACACAGAGTTCACACCATGCAGGGTTCACACCACACAGAGTTCAAACCACACAGAGTTCACACCACACAGAGTTCTCACCACACAGGGTTCACACCACACAGGGTTTACACACTCCATATAGAGTTCAAACCAGACAGAGTTCACACCACACAGGGTTTACACACTCCACACAGAGTTCACGACACGCAGGGTTCACACACTCCACACAGAGTTCACACCACACAGAGTTCACACCGCGCAGGGTTTACACACTCCACACAGAGTTCACACCACGCAGGGTTTACACACTCCACACAGAGTTCACACCACACAGAGTTCACACCACGCAGGGTTCACACCACACAGAGTTCAAACCACACAGAGTTCACACCACACAGAGTTCTCACCACACGGTTCACACCACACAGGGTTTACACACTCCATATAGAGTTCAAACCAGACAGAGTTCACACCACACAGGGTTTACACACTCCACACAGAGTTCACACCACACAGAGTTCACACCACGCAAGGTTCACACACTCCACACTGAGTTCAGACCGCACAGAGTTCACACCGCGCGGGGTTTACACACTCCACACAGAGTTCACACCACGCAGGGTTTACACACTCCACACAGAGTTCACACCACACAGAGTTCACACCACACAGAGTTCTCACCACACAGGGTTCACACCACACAGGGTTTACACACTCCATATAGAGTTCAAACCAGACAGGGTTCACACCACACAGGGTTTACACACTCCACACAGAGTTCACACCGCGCAGGGTTTACACACTCCACACAGAGTTCACACCGCGCAGGGTTTACACACTCCACACAGAGTTCACACCACGCAGGGTTTACACACTCCACACAGAGTTCACACCACGCAGGGTTCACACCACAGAGTTCAAACCACACAGAGTTCACACCACACAGAGTTCTCACCACACAGGGTTCACACCACACAGGGTTTACACACTCCATATAGAGTTCAAAGCAGACAGAGTTCACACCACACAGGGTTTACACACTCCACACAGAGTTCACACCACGCAGGGTTCACACACTCCACACAGAGTTCACACCACGCAGGGTTCACACCACACAGAGTTCAAACCACACAGGGTTCACACCACACAGAGTTCAAACCACACAGGGTTCACACCACACAGGGTTTACACACTCCATATAGAGTTCAAACCAGACAGAGTTCACACCACACAGGGTTTACACCACGCAGGGTTCACACCACACAGAGTTCAAACCACACAGAGTTCACACCACACAGAGTTCTCACCACACAGGGTTCACACCACAGAGGGTTTACACACTCCATATAGAGTTCAAAGCAGACAGAGTTCACACCACACAGGGTTTACACACTCCACACAGAGTTCACACCACGCAGGGTTCACACACTCCACACAGAGTTCACACCACACAGGGTTCACACCACACAGGGTTTACACACTCCACACAGAGTTCACACCACACAGAGTTCACACCGCGCAGGGTTTACACACTCCACACAGAGTTCACACCACACAGAGTTCACACCACAGAGAGATCACACCACACAGGGTTTACACACTCCACACAGAGTTCACACCACACAGGGTTCACACCACGAAGGGTTTACACACTCCACACAGAGTTCACAGCACACAGGGTTAACACCACACAGAGTTCACACCACACAGAGTTCACACCACAGAGAGATCACACCACACAGGGTTTACACACTCCACACAGAGTTCACACCACACAGGGTTCACACCACGCAGGGTTTACACACTCCACACAGAGTTCACAGCACACAGGGTTCACACCACACAGAGTTCACACCACACAGAGTTCTCACCACACAGGGTTCACACCAGACAGGGTTTACACACTCCATATAGAGTTCAAACCAGACAGAGTTCACACCACACAGGGTTTACACACTCCACACAAAGTTCACACCACACAAGGTTCACACACTGCACACTGAGTTCACACCACACAGAGTTCACACCGCGCAGGGTTTACACACTCAACACAGAGTTCACACCACGCAGGGTTTACACACTCCACACAGAGTTCACACCACACAGAGTTCACACCACGCAGGGTTCACACCACACAGAGTTCAAACCACACAGAGTTCACACCACACAGAGTTCTCACCACACGGTTCACACCACACAGGGTTTACACACTCCATATAGAGTTCAAACCAGACAGAGTTCACACCACACAGGGTTTACACACTCCACACAGAGTTCACACCACACAGAGTTCACACCACGCAAGGTTCACACACTCCACACTGAGTTCAGACCGCACAGAGTTCACACCGCGCGGGGTTTACACACTCCACACAGAGTTCACACCACGCAGGGTTTACACACTCCACACAGAGTTCACACCACACAGAGTTCACACCACAGAGAGATCACACCACACAGGGTTTACACACTCCACACAGAGTTCACACCACACAGGGTTCCAACACGAAGGGTTTACACACTCCACACAGAGTTCACACCACGCAGGGTTTACACACTCCACACAGAGTTCACACCACACAGAGTTCACACCATGCAGGGTTCACACCACACAGAGTTCAAACCACACAGAGTTCACACCACACAGAGTTCTCACCACACAGGGTTCACACCACACAGGGTTTACACACTCCATATAGAGTTCAAACCAGACAGAGTTCACACCACACAGGGTTTACACACTCCACACAGAGTTCACGACACGCAGGGTTCACACACTCCACACAGAGTTCACACCACACAGAGTTCACACCGCGCAGGGTTTACACACTCCACACAGAGTTCACACCACGCAGGGTTTACACACTCCACACAGAGTTCACACCACACAGAGTTCACACCACGCAGGGTTCACACCACACAGAGTTCAAACCACACAGAGTTCACACCACACAGAGTTCTCACCACACGGTTCACACCACACAGGGTTTACACACTCCATATAGAGTTCAAACCAGACAGAGTTCACACCACACAGGGTTTACACACTCCACACAGAGTTCACACCACACAGAGTTCACACCACGCAAGGTTCACACACTCCACACTGAGTTCAGACCGCACAGAGTTCACACCGCGCGGGGTTTACACACTCCACACAGAGTTCACACCACGCAGGGTTTACACACTCCACACAGAGTTCACACCACACAGAGTTCACACCACACAGAGTTCTCACCACACAGGGTTCACACCACACAGGGTTTACACACTCCATATAGAGTTCAAACCAGACAGGGTTCACACCACACAGGGTTTACACACTCCACACAGAGTTCACACCGCGCAGGGTTTACACACTCCACACAGAGTTCACACCGCGCAGGGTTTACACACTCCACACAGAGTTCACACCACGCAGGGTTTACACACTCCACACAGAGTTCACACCACACAGAGTTCACACCACGCAGGGTTCACACCACAGAGTTCAAACCACACAGAGTTCACACCACACAGAGTTCTCACCACACAGGGTTCACACCACACAGGGTTTACACACTCCATATAGAGTTCAAAGCAGACAGAGTTCACACCACACAGGGTTTACACACTCCACACAGAGTTCACACCACGCAGGGTTCACACACTCCACACAGAGTTCACACCACGCAGGGTTCACACCACACAGAGTTCAAACCACACAGGGTTCACACCACACAGAGTTCAAACCACACAGGGTTCACACCACACAGGGTTTACACACTCCATATAGAGTTCAAACCAGACAGAGTTCACACCACACAGGGTTTACACCACGCAGGGTTCACACCACACAGAGTTCAAACCACACAGAGTTCACACCACACAGAGTTCTCACCACACAGGGTTCACACCACAGAGGGTTTACACACTCCATATAGAGTTCAAAGCAGACAGAGTTCACACCACACAGGGTTTACACACTCCACACAGAGTTCACACCACGCAGGGTTCACACACTCCACACAGAGTTCACACCACACAGGGTTCACACCACACAGGGTTTACACACTCCACACAGAGTTCACACCACACAGAGTTCACACCGCGCAGGGTTTACACACTCCACACAGAGTTCACACCACACAGAGTTCACACCACAGAGAGATCACACCACACAGGGTTTACACACTCCACACAGAGTTCACACCACACAGGGTTCACACCACGAAGGGTTTACACACTCCACACAGAGTTCACAGCACACAGGGTTAACACCACACAGAGTTCACACCACACAGAGTTCACACCACAGAGAGATCACACCACACAGGGTTTACACACTCCACACAGAGTTCACACCACACAGGGTTCACACCACGCAGGGTTTACACACTCCACACAGAGTTCACAGCACACAGGGTTCACACCACACAGAGTTCACACCACACAGAGTTCTCACCACACAGGGTTCACACCAGACAGGGTTTACACACTCCATATAGAGTTCAAACCAGACAGAGTTCACACCACACAGGGTTTACACACTCCACACAAAGTTCACACCACACAAGGTTCACACACTGCACACTGAGTTCACACCACACAGAGTTCACACCGCGCAGGGTTTACACACTCAACACAGAGTTCACACCACGCAGGGTTTACACACTCCACACAGAGTTCACACCACACAGAGTTCACACCACGCAGGGTTCACACCACACAGAGTTCAAACCACACAGAGTTCACACCACACAGAGTTCTCACCACACGGTTCACACCACACAGGGTTTACACACTCCATATAGAGTTCAAACCAGACAGAGTTCACACCACACAGGGTTTACACACTCCACACAGAGTTCACACCACACAGAGTTCACACCACGCAAGGTTCACACACTCCACACTGAGTTCAGACCGCACAGAGTTCACACCGCGCGGGGTTTACACACTCCACACAGAGTTCACACCACGCAGGGTTTACACACTCCACACAGAGTTCACACCACACAGAGTTCACACCACACAGAGTTCTCACCACACAGGGTTCACACCACACAGGGTTTACACACTCCATATAGAGTTCAAACCAGACAGGGTTCACACCACACAGGGTTTACACACTCCACACAGAGTTCACACCGCGCAGGGTTTACACACTCCACACAGAGTTCACACCGCGCAGGGTTTACACACTCCACACAGAGTTCACACCACGCAGGGTTTACACACTCCACACAGAGTTCACACCACACAGAGTTCACACCACGCAGGGTTCACACCACAGAGTTCAAACCACACAGAGTTCACACCACACAGAGTTCTCACCACACAGGGTTCACACCACACAGGGTTTACACACTCCATATAGAGTTCAAAGCAGACAGAGTTCACACCACACAGGGTTTACACACTCCACACAGAGTTCACACCACGCAGGGTTCACACACTCCACACAGAGTTCACACCACGCAGGGTTCACACCACACAGAGTTCAAACCACACAGGGTTCACACCACACAGAGTTCAAACCACACAGGGTTCACACCACACAGGGTTTACACACTCCATATAGAGTTCAAACCAGACAGAGTTCACACCACACAGGGTTTACACCACGCAGGGTTCACACCACACAGAGTTCAAACCACACAGAGTTCTCACCACACAGGGTTCACACCACAGAGGGTTTACACACTCCATATAGAGTTCAAAGCAGACAGAGTTCACACCACACAGGGTTTACACACTCCACACAGAGTTCACACCACGCAGGGTTCACACACTCCACACAGAGTTCACACCACACAGGGTTCACACCACACAGGGTTTACACACTCCACACAGAGTTCACACCACACAGAGTTCACACCGCGCAGGGTTTACACACTCCACACAGAGTTCACACCACACAGAGTTCACACCACAGAGAGATCACACCACACAGGGTTTACACACTCCACACAGAGTTCACACCACACAGGGTTCACACCACGAAGGGTTTACACACTCCACACAGAGTTCACAGCACACAGGGTTAACACCACACAGAGTTCACACCACAGAGAGATCACACCACACAGGGTTTACACACTCCACACAGAGTTCACACCACACAGGGTTCACACCACGCAGGGTTTACACACTCCACACAGAGTTCACAGCACACAGGGTTCACACCACACAGAGTTCACACCACACAGAGTTCTCACCACACAGGGTTCACACCAGACAGGGTTTACACACTCCATATAGAGTTCAAACCAGACAGAGTTCACACCACACAGGGTTTACACACTCCACACAAAGTTCACACCACACAAGGTTCACACACTGCACACTGAGTTCACACCACACAGAGTTCACACCGCGCAGGGTTTACACACTCAACACAGAGTTCACACCACGCAGGGTTTACACACTCCACACAGAGTTCACACCACACAGAGTTCACACCACACAGAGTTCACACCACACAGAGTTCAAACCACACAGAGTTCACACCACACAGGGTTTACACACTCCATATAGAGTTCAAACCAGACAGAGTTCACACCACACAGGGTTTACACACTCCATATAGAGTTCAAACCAGACAGAGTTCACACCACACAGGGTTTACACACTCCACACAGAGTTCTCACCACGCAGGGTTCACACACTCCACACAGAGTTCACACCACACAGAGTTCACACAGCGCAGGGTTTACACACTCCACACAGAGTTCACACCACGCAGGGTTTACACACTCCACACAGAGTTCACACCACACAGAGTTCACACCATGCAGGGTTCACACCACACAGAGTTCAAACCACACAGAGTTCACACCACACAGAGTTCTCACCACACAGGGTTCACACCACACAGGGTTTACACACTCCATATAGAGTTCAAACCAGACAGAGTTCACACCACACAGGGTTTACACATTCCACACAGAGTTCACGACACGCAGGGTTCACACACTCCACACAGAGTTCACACCACACAGAGTTCACACCGCGCAGGGTTTACACACTCCACACAGAGTTCACACCACGCAGGGTTTACACACTCCACACAGAGTTCACACCACACAGAGTTCACACCACGCAGGGTTCACACCACACAGAGTTCAAACCACACAGAGTTCACACCACACAGAGTTCTCACCACACGGTTCACACCACACAGGGTTTACACACTCCATATAGAGTTCAAACCAGACAGAGTTCACACCACACAGGGTTTACACACTCCACACAGAGTTCACACCACACAGAGTTCACACCACGCAAGGTTCACACACTCCACACTGAGTTCACACCGCACAGAGTTCACACCGCGCAGGGTTTACACACTCCACACTGAGTTCACACCACGCAGGGTTTACACACTCCACACAGAGTTCACACCACACAGAGTTCACACCACACAGAGTTCACACCACACAGAGTTCAAACCACACAGAGTTCACACCACACAGAGTTCTCACCACACAGGGTTCACACCACACAGGGTTTACACACTCCATATAGAGTTCAAACCAGACAGGGTTCACACCACACAGGGTTTACACACTCCACACAGAGTTCACACCGCGCAGGGTTTACACACTCCACACAGAGTTCACACCACGCAGGGTTTACACACTCCACACAGAGTTCACACCACACAGAGTTCACACCATGCAGGGTTCACACCACAGAGTTCAAACCACACAGAGTTCACACCACACAGAGTTCTCACCACACAGGGTTCACACCACACAGGGTTTACACACTCCATATAGAGTTCAAAGCAGACAGAGTTCACACCACACAGGGTTTACACACTCCACACAGAGTTCACACCACGCAGGGTTCACACACTCCACACAGAGTTCACACCACACAGAGTTCACACCACGCAGGGTTCACACCACACAGAGTTCAAACCACACAGGGTTCACACCACACAGGGTTTACACACTCCATATAGAGTTCAAACCAGACAGAGTTCACACCACACAGGGTTTACACCACGCAGGGTTCACACCACACAGAGTTCAAACCACACAGAGTTCACACCACACAGAGTTCTCACCACACAGGGTTCACACCACACAGGGTTTACACACTCCATATAGAGTTCAAAGCAGACAGAGTTCACACCACACAGGGTTTACACACTCCACACAGAGTTCACACCACGCAGGGTTCACACACTCCACACAGAGTTCACACCACACAGAGTTCACACCACGCAGGGTTCACACCACACAGAGTTCAAACCACACAGGGTTCACACCACACAGGGTTTACACACTCCACACAGAGTTCACACCACACAGAGTTCACACCGCGCAGGGTTTACACACTCCACACAGAGTTCACACCACACAGAGTTCACACCACAGAGAGATCACACCACACAGGGTTTACACACTCCACACAGAGTTCACACCACACAGGGTTCCAACACGAAGGGTTTACACACTCCACACAGAGTTCACAGCACACAGGGTTAACACCACACAGAGTTCACACCACACAGAGTTCACACCACAGAGAGATCACACCACACAGGGTTTACACACTCCACACAGAGTTCACACCACGCAAGGTTCACACACTCCACACTGAGTTCACACCGCTCAGAGTTCACACCACAGAGAGATCACACCACACAGGGTTTACACACTCCACACAGAGTTCACACCACGCAAGGTTCACACACTCCACACTGAGTTCAGACCACACAGAGTTCACACCACAGAGAGATCACACCACACAGGGTTTACACACTCCACACAGAGTTCACACCACGCAAGGTTCACACACTCCACACTGAGTTCACACCGCACAGAGTTCACACCACAGAGAGATCACACCACACAGCGTTTACACACTCCACACAGAGTTCACACCACGCAAGGTTCACACACTCCACACAGAGTTCACACCACGCAAGGTTCACACACTCCACACTGAGTTCACACCACGCAGGGTTCACACCACACAGAGTTCAAACCACACAGGGTTCACACCACACAGGGTTTACACACTCCACACAGAGTTCACACCACACAGAGTTCACACCGCGCAGGGTTTACACACTCCACACAGAGTTCACACCACACAGAGTTCACACCACAGAGAGATCACACCACACAGGGTTTACACACTCCACACAGAGTTCACACCGCGCAGGGTTTACACACTCCACACAGAGTTCACACCACACAGAGTTCACACCACAGAGAGATCACACCACACAGGGTTTACACACTCCACACAGAGTTCACACCACACAGGGTTTACACACTCCACACAGAGTTCACACCACACAGAGTTCACACCACAGAGAGATCACACCACACAGGGTTTACACACTCCACACAGAGTTCACACCACGCAAGGTTCACACACTCCACACTGAGTTCACACCGCACAGAGTTCACACCGCGCGGGGTTTACACACTCCACACAGAGTTCACACCACGCAGTGTTTACACACTCCACACAGAGTTCACACCACACAGGGTTCACACCACGCAGGGTTTACACACTCCACACAGAGTTCACAGCACACAGAGTTCACACCACACAGAGTTCACACCACAGAGAGATCACACCACACAGGGTTTACACACTCCACACAGAGTTCACACCACACAGAGTTCACACCACACAGGGTTTACACACTCCACACAGAGTTCACACCACACAGAGTTCACACCACGCAAGGTTCACACACTCCACACTGAGTTCACACCGCACAGAGTTCACACCGCGCGGGGTTTACACACTCCACACAGAGTTCACACCACACAGAGTTCACACCACGCAGGGTTCACACCACACAGAGTTCAAACCACACAGGGTTCACACCACACAGGGTTTACACACTCCACACAGAGTTCACACCACACAGAGTTCACACCGCGCAGGGTTTACACACTCCACACAGAGTTCACACCACACAGAGTTCACACCACAGAGAGATCACACCACACAGGGTTTACACACTCCACACAGAGTTCACACCACACAGGGTTCACACCACGCAGGGTTTACACACTCCACACAGAGTTCACAGCACACAGAGTTCACACCACACAGGGTTCACACCACGCAGGGTTTACACACTCCACACAGAGTTCACAGCACACAGAGTTCACACCACACAGAGTTCACACCACAGAGAGATCACACCACACAGGGTTTACACACTCCACACAGAGTTCACACCACACAGAGTTCACACCACACAGGGTTTACACACTCCACACAGAGTTCACACCACACAGAGTTCACACCACGCAAGGTTCACACACTCCACACTGAGTTCACACCGCACAGAGTTCACACCGCGCGGGGTTTACACACTCCACACAGAGTTCACACCACGCAGGGTTTACACACTCCACACAGAGTTCACACCACACAGGGTTCACACCACGCAGGGTTTACACACTCCACACAGAGTTCACAGCACACAGAGTTCACACCACACAGAGTTCACACCACAGAGAGATCACACCACACAGGGTTTACACACTCCACACAGAGTTCACACCACACAGAGTTCACACCACACAGGGTTTACACACTCCACACAGAGTTCACACCACACAGAGTTCACACCACGCAAGGTTCACACACTCCACACTGAGTTCACACCGCACAGAGTTCACACCGCGCGGGGTTTACACACTCCACACAGAGTTCACACCACACAGAGTTCACACCACGCAGGGTTCACACCACACAGAGTTCAAACCACACAGGGTTCACACCACACAGGGTTTACACACTCCACACAGAGTTCACACCACACAGAGTTCACACCGCGCAGGGTTTACACACTCCACACAGAGTTCACACCACACAGAGTTCACACCACAGAGAGATCACACTACACAGGGTTTACACACTCCACACAGAGTTCACACCACACAGGGTTCACACCACGCAGGGTTTACACACTCCACACAGAGTTCACAGCACACAGAGTTCACACCACACAGAGTTCACACCACAGAGAGATCACACCACACAGGGTTTACACACTCCACACAGAGTTCACACCACACAGAGTTCACACCACACAGGGTTTACACACTCCACACAGAGTTCACACCACACAGAGTTCACACCACGCAAGGTTCACACACTCCACACTGAGTTCACACCGCACAGAGTTCACACCGCGCGGGGTTTACACACTCCACACAGAGTTCACACCACGCAGGGTTTACACACTCCACACAGAGTTCACACCACACAGAGTTCACACCACACAGAGTTCAAACCACACAGAGTTCACACCACACAGAGTTCTCACCACACAGGGTTCACACCACACAGGGTTTACACACTCAATATGGAGTTCAAACCAGACAGGGTTCACACCACACAGGGTTTACACACTCCACACAGAGTTCACACCGCGCAGGGTTTACACACTCCACACAGAGTTCACACCACGCAGGGTTTACACACTCCACACAGAGTTCACACCACACAGAGTTCACACCACGCAGGGTTCACACCACAGAGTTCAAACCACACAGAGTTCACACCACACAGAGTTCTCACCACACAGGGTTCACACAACACAGGGTTTACACACTCCATATAGAGTTCAAAGCAGACAGAGTTCACACCGCACAGGGTTTACACACTCCACACAGAGTTCACACCACGCAGGGTTCACACACTCCACACAGAGTTCACACCACACAGAGTTCACACCACGCAGGGTTCACACCACACAGAGTTCAAACCACACAGGGTTCACACCACACAGGGTTTACACACTCCATATAGAGTTCAAACCAGACAGAGTTCACACCACACAGGGTTTACACCACGCAGGGTTCACACCACACAGAGTTCAAACCACACAGAGTTCACACCACACAGAGTTCTCACCACACAGGGTTCACACCACACAGGGTTTACACACTCCATATAGAGTTCAAAGCAGACAGAGTTCACACCACACAGGGTTTACACACTCCACACAGAGTTCACACCACGCAGGGTTCACACACTCCACACAGAGTTCAAACCAGACAGAGTTCACACCACGCAGGGTTCACACCACACAGAGTTCAAACCACACAGGGTTCACACCACACAGGGTTTACACACTCCACACAGAGTTCACACCACACAGAGTTCACACCGCGCAGGGTTTACACACTCCACACAGAGTTCACACCACACAGAGTTCACACCACAGAGAGATCACACCACAGAGAGATCACACCACACAGGGTTTACACACTCCACACAGAGTTCACACCACACAGGGTTCACACCACGCAGGGTTTACACACTCCACACAGAGTTCACAGCACACAGGGTTCACACCACACAGAGTTCACACCACACAGAGTTCTCACCACACAGGGTTCACACCAGACAGGGTTTACACACTCCATATAGAGTTCAAACCAGACAGAGTTCACACCACACAGGGTTTACACACTCCACACAAAGTTCACACCACACAAGGTTCACACACTGCACACTGAGTTCACACCACACAGAGTTCACACCGCGCAGGGTTTACACACTCAACACAGAGTTCACACCGCGCGGGGTTTACACACTCCACACAGAGTTCACACCACGCAGGGTTTACACACTCCACACAGAGTTCACACCACACAGAGTTCACACCACACAGAGTTCAAACCACACAGAGTTCACACCACACAGAGTTCTCACCACACAGGGTTCACACCACACAGGGTTTACACACTCAATATGGAGTTCAAACCAGACAGGGTTCACACCACACAGGGTTTACACACTCCACACAGAGTTCACACCGCGCAGGGTTTACACACTCCACACAGAGTTCACACCACGCAGGGTTTACACACTCCACACAGAGTTCACACCACACAGAGTTCACACCACGCAGGGTTCACACCACAGAGTTCAAACCACACAGAGTTCACACCACACAGAGTTCTCACCACACAGGGTTCACACAACACAGGGTTTACACACTCCATATAGAGTTCAAAGCAGACAGAGTTCACACCGCACAGGGTTTACACACTCCACACAGAGTTCACACCACGCAGGGTTCACACACTCCACACAGAGTTCACACCACACAGAGTTCACACCACGCAGGGTTCACACCACACAGAGTTCAAACCACACAGGGTTCACACCACACAGGGTTTACACACTCCATATAGAGTTCAAACCAGACAGAGTTCACACCACACAGGGTTTACACCACGCAGGGTTCACACCACACAGAGTTCAAACCACACAGAGTTCACACCACACAGAGTTCTCACCACACAGGGTTCACACCACACAGGGTTTACACACTCCATATAGAGTTCAAAGCAGACAGAGTTCACACCACACAGGGTTTACACACTCCACACAGAGTTCACACCACGCAGGGTTCACACACTCCACACAGAGTTCAAACCAGACAGAGTTCACACCACGCAGGGTTCACACCACACAGAGTTCAAACCACACAGGGTTCACACCACACAGGGTTTACACACTCCACACAGAGTTCACACCACACAGAGTTCACACCGCGCAGGGTTTACACACTCCACACAGAGTTCACACCACACAGAGTTCACACCACAGAGAGATCACACCACAGAGAGATCACACCACACAGGGTTTACACACTCCACACAGAGTTCACACCACACAGGGTTCACACCACGCAGGGTTTACACACTCCACACAGAGTTCACAGCACACAGGGTTCACACCACACAGAGTTCACACCACACAGAGTTCTCACCACACAGGGTTCACACCAGACAGGGTTTACACACTCCATATAGAGTTCAAACCAGACAGAGTTCACACCACACAGGGTTTACACACTCCACACAAAGTTCACACCACACAAGGTTCACACACTGCACACTGAGTTCACACCACACAGAGTTCACACCGCGCAGGGTTTACACACTCAACACAGAGTTCACACCACGCAGGGTTTACACACTCCACACAGAGTTCACACCACACAGAGTTCACACCACACAGAGTTCACACAGCGCAGGGTTTACACACTCCACACAGAGTTCACACCACGCAGGGTTTACACACTCCACACAGAGTTCACACCACACAGAGTTCACACCATGCAGGGTTCACACCACACAGAGTTCAAACCACACAGAGTTCACACCACACAGAGTTCTCACCACACAGGGTTCACACCACACAGGGTTTACACACTCCATATAGAGTTCAAACCAGACAGAGTTCACACCACACAGGGTTTACACATTCCACACAGAGTTCACGACACGCAGGGTTCACACACTCCACACAGAGTTCACACCACACAGAGTTCACACCGCGCAGGGTTTACACACTCCACACAGAGTTCACACCACGCAGGGTTTACACACTCCACACAGAGTTCACACCACACAGAGTTCACACCACGCAGGGTTCACACCACACAGAGTTCAAACCACACAGAGTTCACACCACACAGAGTTCTCACCACACGGTTCACACCACACAGGGTTTACACACTCCATATAGAGTTCAAACCAGACAGAGTTCACACCACACAGGGTTTACACACTCCACACAGAGTTCACACCACACAGAGTTCACACCACGCAAGGTTCACACACTCCACACTGAGTTCACACCGCACAGAGTTCACACCGCGCGGGGTTTACACACTCCACACAGAGTTCACACCACGCAGGGTTTACACACTCCACACAGAGTTCACACCACACAGAGTTCACACCACACAGAGTTCACACCACACAGAGTTCAAACCACACAGAGTTCACACCACACAGAGTTCTCACCACACAGGGTTCACACCACACAGGGTTTACACACTCCATATAGAGTTCAAACCAGACAGGGTTCACACCACACAGGGTTTACACACTCCACACAGAGTTCACACCGGACAGGGTTTACACACTCCACACAGAGTTCACACCACGCAGGGTTTACACACTCCACACAGAGTTCACACCACACAGAGTTCACACCATGCAGGGTTCACACCACAGAGTTCAAACCACACAGAGTTCACACCACACAGAGTTCTCACCACACAGGGTTCACACCACACAGGGTTTACACACTCCATATAGAGTTCAAAGCAGACAGAGTTCACACCACACAGGGTTTACACACTCCACACAGAGTTCACACCACGCAGGGTTCACACACTCCACACAGAGTTCACACCACACAGAGTTCACACCACGCAGGGTTCACACCACACAGAGTTCAAACCACACAGGGTTCACACCACACAGGGTTTACACACTCCATATAGAGTTCAAACCAGACAGAGTTCACACCACACAGGGTTTACACCACGCAGGGTTCACACCACACAGAGTTCAAACCACACAGAGTTCACACCACACAGAGTTCTCACCACACAGGGTTCACACCACACAGGGTTTACACACTCCATATAGAGTTCAAAGCAGACAGAGTTCACACCACACAGGGTTTACACACTCCACACAGAGTTCACACCACGCAGGGTTCACACACTCCACACAGAGTTCACACCACACAGAGTTCACACCACGCAGGGTTCACACCACACAGAGTTCAAACCACACAGGGTTCACACCACACAGGGTTTACACACTCCACACAGAGTTCACACCACACAGAGTTCACACCGCGCAGGGTTTACACACTCCACACAGAGTTCACACCACACAGAGTTCACACCACAGAGAGATCACACCACACAGGGTTTACACACTCCACACAGAGTTCACACCACACAGGGTTCCAACACGAAGGGTTTACACACTCCACACAGAGTTCACAGCACACAGGGTTAACACCACACAGAGTTCACACCACACAGAGTTCACACCACAGAGAGATCACACCACACAGGGTTTACACACTCCACACAGAGTTCACACCACGCAAGGTTCACACACTCCACACTGAGTTCACACCGCTCAGAGTTCACACCACAGAGAGATCACACCACACAGGGTTTACACACTCCACACAGAGTTCACACCACGCAAGGTTCACACACTCCACACTGAGTTCAGACCACACAGAGTTCACACCACAGAGAGATCACACCACACAGGGTTTACACACTCCACACAGAGTTCACACCACGCAAGGTTCACACACTCCACACTGAGTTCACACCGCACAGAGTTCACACCACAGAGAGATCACACCACACAGCGTTTACACACTCCACACAGAGTTCACACCACGCAAGGTTCACACACTCCACACAGAGTTCACACCACGCAAGGTTCACACACTCCACACTGAGTTCACACCACGCAGGGTTCACACCACACAGAGTTCAAACCACACAGGGTTCACACCACACAGGGTTTACACACTCCACACAGAGTTCACACCACACAGAGTTCACACCGCGCAGGGTTTACACACTCCACACAGAGTTCACACCACACAGAGTTCACACCACAGAGAGATCACACCACACAGGGTTTACACACTCCACACAGAGTTCACACCGCGCAGGGTTTACACACTCCACACAGAGTTCACACCACACAGAGTTCACACCACAGAGAGATCACACCACACAGGGTTTACACACTCCACACAGAGTTCACACCACACAGGGTTTACACACTCCACACAGAGTTCACACCACACAGAGTTCACACCACAGAGAGATCACACCACACAGGGTTTACACACTCCACACAGAGTTCACACCACGCAAGGTTCACACACTCCACACTGAGTTCACACCGCACAGAGTTCACACCGCGCGGGGTTTACACACTCCACACAGAGTTCACACCACGCAGTGTTTACACACTCCACACAGAGTTCACACCACACAGGGTTCACACCACGCAGGGTTTACACACTCCACACAGAGTTCACAGCACACAGAGTTCACACCACACAGAGTTCACACCACAGAGAGATCACACCACACAGGGTTTACACACTCCACACAGAGTTCACACCACACAGAGTTCACACCACACAGGGTTTACACACTCCACACAGAGTTCACACCACACAGAGTTCACACCACGCAAGGTTCACACACTCCACACTGAGTTCACACCGCACAGAGTTCACACCGCGCGGGGTTTACACACTCCACACAGAGTTCACACCACACAGAGTTCACACCACGCAGGGTTCACACCACACAGAGTTCAAACCACACAGGGTTCACACCACACAGGGTTTACACACTCCACACAGAGTTCACACCACACAGAGTTCACACCGCGCAGGGTTTACACACTCCACACAGAGTTCACACCACACAGAGTTCACACCACAGAGAGATCACACCACACAGGGTTTACACACTCCACACAGAGTTCACACCACACAGGGTTCACACCACGCAGGGTTTACACACTCCACACAGAGTTCACACCACACAGGGTTCACACCACGCAGGGTTTACACACTCCACACAGAGTTCACAGCACACAGAGTTCACACCACACAGAGTTCACACCACAGAGAGATCACACCACACAGGGTTTACACACTCCACACAGAGTTCACACCACACAGAGTTCACACCACACAGGGTTTATACACTCCACACAGAGTTCACACCACACAGAGTTCACACCACGCAAGGTTCACACACTCCACACTGAGTTCACACCGCACAGAGTTCACACCGCGCGGGGTTTACACACTCCACACAGAGTTCACACCACACAGAGTTCACACCACGCAGGGTTCACACCACACAGAGTTCAAACCACACAGGGTTCACACCACACAGGGTTTACACACTCCACACAGAGTTCACACCACACAGAGTTCACACCGCGCAGGGTTTACACACTCCACACAGAGTTCACACCACACAGAGTTCACACCACAGAGAGATCACACTACACAGGGTTTACACACTCCACACAGAGTTCACACCACACAGGGTTCACACCACGCAGGGTTTACACACTCCACACAGAGTTCACAGCACACAGAGTTCACACCACACAGAGTTCACACCACAGAGAGATCACACCACACAGGGTTTACACACTCCACACAGAGTTCACACCACACAGAGTTCACACCACACAGGGTTTACACACTCCACACAGAGTTCACACCACACAGAGTTCACACCACGCAAGGTTCACACACTCCACAATGAGTTCACACCGCACAGAGTTCACACCGCGCGGGGTTTACACACTCCACACAGAGTTCACACCACGCAGGGTTTACACACTCCACACAGAGTTCACACCACACAGAGTTCACACCACACAGAGTTCAAACCACACAGAGTTCACACCACACAGAGTTCTCACCACACAGGGTTCACACCACACAGGGTTTACACACTCAATATAGAGTTCAAACCAGACAGGGTTCACACCACACAGGGTTTACACACTCCACACAGAGTTCACACCGCGCAGGGTTTACACACTCCACACAGAGTTCACACCACGCAGGGTTTACACACTCCACACAGAGTTCACACCACACAGAGTTCACACCACGCAGGGTTCACACCACAGAGTTCAAACCACACAGAGTTCACACCACACAGAGTTCTCACCACACAGGGTTCACACAACACAGGGTTTACACACTCCATATAGAGTTCAAAGCAGACAGAGTTCACACCGCACAGGGTTTACACACTCCACACAGAGTTCACACCACGCAGGGTTCACACACTCCACACAGAGTTCACACCACACAGAGTTCACACCACGCAGGGTTCACACCACACAGAGTTCAAACCACACAGGGTTCACACCACACAGGGTTTACACACTCCATATAGAGTTCAAACCAGACAGAGTTCACACCACACAGGGTTTACACCACGCAGGGTTCACACCACACAGAGTTCAAACCACACAGAGTTCACACCACACAGAGTTCTCACCACACAGGGTTCACACCACACAGGGTTTACACACTCCATATAGAGTTCAAAGCAGACAGAGTTCACACCACACAGGGTTTACACACTCCACACAGAGTTCACACCACGCAGGGTTCACACACTCCACACAGAGTTCAAACCAGACAGAGTTCACACCACGCAGGGTTCACACCACACAGAGTTCAAACCACACAGGGTTCACACCACACAGGGTTTACACACTCCACACAGAGTTCACACCACACAGAGTTCACACCGCGCAGGGTTTACACACTCCACACAGAGTTCACACCACACAGAGTTCACACCACAGAGAGATCACACCACACAGGGTTTACACACTCCACACAGAGTTCACACCACACAGGGTTCACACCACGAAGGGTTTACACACTCCACACAGAGTTCACAGCACACAGGGTTAACACCACACAGAGTTCACACCACACAGAGTTCACTCCACAGAGAGATCACACCACACAGGGTTTACACACTCCACACAGAGTTCACACCACACAGGGTTCACACCACGCAGGGTTTACACACTCCACACAGAGTTCACAGCACACAGGGTTCACACCACACAGAGTTCACACCACACAGAGTTCTCACCACACAGGGTTCACACCAGACAGGGTTTACACACTCCATATAGAGTTCAAACCAGACAGAGTTCACACCACACAGGGTTTACACACTCCACACAAAGTTCACACCACACAAGGTTCACACACTGCACACTGAGTTCACACCACACAGAGTTCACACCGCGCAGGGTTTACACACTCCACACAGAGTTCACACCACGCAGGGTTTACACACTCCACACAGAGTTCACACCACACAGAGTTCACACCACACAGAGTTCACACCACACAGAGTTCAAACCACACAGAGTTCACACCACACAGAGTTCTCACCACACAGGGTTCACACCACACAGGGTTTACACACTCCATATAGAGTTCAAACCAGACAGAGTTCACACCACACAGGGTTTACACACTCCACACAGAGTTCTCACCACGCAGGGTTCACACACTCCACACAGAGTTCACACCACACAGAGTTCACACAGCGCAGGGTTTACACACTCCACACAGAGTTCACACCACGCAGGGTTTACACACTCCACACAGAGTTCACACCACACAGAGTTCACACCATGCAGGGTTCACACCACACAGAGTTCAAACCACACAGAGTTCACACCACACAGAGTTCTCACCACACAGGGTTCACACCACACAGGGTTTACACACTCCATATAGAGTTCAAACCAGACAGAGTTCACACCACACAGGGTTTACACACTCCACACAGAGTTCACGACACGCAGGGTTCACACACTCCACACAGAGTTCACACCACACAGAGTTCACACCGCGCAGGGTTTACACACTCCACACAGAGTTCACACCACGCAGGGTTTACACACTCCACACAGAGTTCACACCACACAGAGCTCACACCACGCAGGGTTCACACCACACAGAGTTCAAACCACACAGAGTTCACACCACACAGAGTTCTCACCACACGGTTCACACCACACAGGGTTTACACACTCCATATAGAGTTCAAACCAGACAGAGTTCACACCACACAGGGTTTACACACTCCACACAGAGTTCACACCACACAGAGTTCACACCACGCAAGGTTCACACACTCCACACTGAGTTCACACCGCACAGAGTGCACACCGCGCGGGGTTTACACACTCCACACAGAGTTCACACCACGCAGGGTTTACACACTCCACACAGAGTTCACACCACACAGAGTTCACACCACACAGAGTTCACACCACACAGAGTTCAAACCACACAGAGTTCACACCACACAGAGTTCTCACCACACAGGGTTCACACCACACAGGGTTTACACACTCCATATAGAGTTCAAACCAGACAGGGTTCACACCACACAGGGTTTACACACTCCACACAGAGTTCACACCGCGCAGGGTTTACACACTCCACACAGAGTTCACACCACGCAGGGTTTACACACTCCACACAGAGTTCACACCACACAGAGTTCACACCACGCAGGGTTCACACCACAGAGTTCAAACCACACAGAGTTCACACCACACAGAGTTCTCACCACACAGGGTTCACACCACACAGGGTTTACACACTCCATATAGAGTTCAAAGCAGACAGAGTTCACACCACACAGGGTATACACACTCCACACAGAGTTCACACCACGCAGGGTTCACACACTCCACACAGAGTTCACACCACACAGAGTTCACACCACGCAGGGTTCACACCACACAGAGTTCAAGCCACACAGGGTTCACACCACACAGGGTTTACACACTCCATATAGAGTTCAAACCAGACAGAGTTCACACCACACAGGGTTTACACCACGCAGGGTTCACACCACACAGAGTTCAAACCACACAGGGTTCACACCACACAGGGTTTACACACTCCATATAGAGTTCAAACCAGACAGAGTTCACACCACACAGGGTTTACACCACGCAGGGTTCACACCACACAGAGTTCAAACCACACAGAGTTCACACCACACAGAGTTCTCACCACACAGGGTTCACACCACACAGGGTTTACACACTCCATATAGAGTTCAAAGCAGACAGAGTTCACACCACACAGGGTTTACACACTCCACACAGAGTTCACACCACGCAGGGTTCACACACTCCACACAGAGTTCACACCACACAGAGTTCACACCACGCAGGGTTCACACCACACAGAGTTCAAACCACACAGGGTTCACACCACACAGGGTTTACACACTCCACACAGAGTTCACACCACACAGAGTTCACACCGCGCAGGGTTTACACACTCCACATCAGAGTTCACACCACACAGAGTTCACACCACAGAGAGATCACACCACACAGGGTTTACACACTCCACACAGAGTTCACACCACACAGGGTTCACACCACGAAGGGTTTACACACTCCACACAGAGTTCACAGCACACAGGGTTAACACCACACAGAGTTCACACCACACAGAGTTCACACCACAGAGAGATCACACCACACAGGGTTTACACACTCCACACAGAGTTCACACCACACAGGGTTCACACCACGCAGGGTTTACACACTCCACACAGAGTTCACAGCACACAGGGTTCACACCACACAGAGTTCACACCACACAGAGTTCTCACCACACAGGGTTCACAGCAGACAGGGTTAACACACTCCATATAGAGTTCAAACAAGACAGAGTTCACACCACACAGGGTTTACACACTCCACACAAAGTTCACACCACACAAGCTTCACACACTGCACACTGAGTTCACAACACACAGAGTTCACACCGCGCAGGGTTTACACACTCCACACAGAGTTCACACCACGCAGGGTTTACACACTCCACACAGAGTTCACACCACACAGAGTTCACACCACACAGAGTTCACACCACACAGAGTTCAAACCACACAGAGTTCACACCACACAGAGTTCTCACCACACAGGGTTCACACCACACAGGGTTTACACACTCCATATAGAGTTCAAACCAGACAGAGTTCACACCACACAGGGTTTACACACTCCACACAGAGTTCTCACCACGCAGGGTTCACACACTCCACACAGAGTTCACACCACACAGAGTTCACACAGCGCAGGGTTTACACACTCCACACAGAGTTCACACCACGCAGGGTTTACACACTCCACACAGAGTTCACACCACACAGAGTTCACACCATGCAGGGTTCACACCACACAGAGTTCAAACCACACAGAGTTCACACCACACAGAGTTCTCACCACACAGGGTTCACACCACACAGGGTTTACACACTCCATATAGAGTTCAAACCAGACAGAGTTCACACCACACAGGGTTTACACACTCCACACAGAGTTCACGACACGCAGGGTTCACACACTCCACACAGAGTTCACACCACACAGAGTTCACACCGCGCAGGGTTTACACACTCCACACAGAGTTCACACCACGCAGGGTTTACACACTCCACACAGAGTTCACACCACACAGAGTTCACACCACGCAGGGTTCACACCACACAGAGTTCAAACCACACAGAGTTCACACCACACAGAGTTCTCACCACACGGTTCACACCACACAGGGTTTACACACTCCATATAGAGTTCAAACCAGACAGAGTTCACACCACACAGGGTTTACACACTCCACACAGAGTTCACACCACACAGAGTTCACACCACGCAAGGTTCACACACTCCACACTGAGTTCACACCGCACAGAGTTCACACCGCGCGGGGTTTACACACTCCACACAGAGTTCACACCACGCAGGGTTTACACACTCCACACAGAGTTCACACCACACAGAGTTCACACCACACAGAGTTCACACCACACAGAGTTCACACCACACAGAGTTCAAACCACACAGAGTTCACACCACACAGAGTTCTCACCACACAGGGTTCACACCATACAGGGTTTACACACTCCATATAGAGTTCAAACCAGACAGGGTTCACACCACACAGGGTTTACACACTCCACACAGAGTTCACACCGCGCAGGGTTTACACACTCCACACAGAGTTCACACCACGCAGGGTTTACACACTCCACACAGAGTTCACACCACACAGAGTTCACACCACGCAGGGTTCACACCACAGAGTTCAAACCACACAGAGTTCACACCACACAGAGTTCTCACCACACAGGGTTCACACCACACAGGGTTTACACACTCCATATAGAGTTCAAAGCAGACAGAGTTCACACCACACAGGGTTTACACACTCCACACAGAGTTCACACCACGCAGGGTTCACACACTCCACACAGAGTTCACACCACAGAGTTCACACCACGCAGGGTTCACACCACACAGAGTTCAAACCACACAGGGTTCACACCACACAGGGTTTACACACTCCATATAGAGTTCAAACCAGACAGAGTTCACACCACACAGGGTTTACACCACGCAGGGTTCACACCACACAGAGTTCAAACCACACAGAGTTCACACCACACAGAGTTCTCACCACACAGGGTTCACACCACACAGGGTTTACACACTCCATATAGAGTTCAAAGCAGACAGAGTTCACACCACACAGGGTTTACACACTCGAAAGAGAGTTCACACCACGCAGGGTTCACACACTCCACACAGAGTTCACACCACACAGAGTTCACACCACGCAGGGTTCACACCACACAGAGTTCAAACCACACAGGGTTCACACCACACAGGGTTTACACACTCCACACAGAGTTCACACCACACAGAGTTCACACCGCGCAGGGTTTACACACTCCACACAGAGTTCACACCACACAGAGTTCACACCACAGAGAGATCACACCACACAGGGTTTACACACTCCACACAGAGTTCACACCACACAGGGTTCACACCACGAAGGGTTTACACACTCCACACAGAGTTCACAGCACACAGGGTTAACACCACACAGAGTTCACACCACACAGAGTTCACACCACAGAGAGATCACACCACACAGGGTTTACACACTCCACACAGAGTTCACACCACACAGGGTTCACACCACGCAGGGTTTACACACTCCACACAGAGTTCACACCACGCAGGGTTCACACACTCCACACAGAGTTCACACCACACAGAGTTCACACCACGCAGGGTTCACACCACACAGAGTTCAAACCACACAGGGTTCACACCACACAGGGTTTACACACTCCATATAGAGTTCAAACCAGACAGAGTTCACACCACACAGGGTTTACACCACGCAGGGTTCACTCCACACAGAGTTCAAACCACACAGAGTTCACACCACACAGAGTTCTCACCACACAGGGTTCACACCACACAGGGTTTACACACTCCATATAGAGTTCAAAGCAGACAGAGTTCACACCACACAGGGTTTACACACTCCACACAGAGTTCACACCACGCAGGGTTCACACACTCCACACAGAGTTCACACCACACAGAGTTCACACCACGCAGGGTTCACACCACACAGAGTTCAAACCACACAGGGTTCACACCACACAGGGTTTACACACTCCACACAGAGTTCACACCACACAGAGTTCACACCGCGCAGGGTTTACACACTCCACACAGAGTTCACACCACACAGAGTTCACACCACAGAGAGATCACACCACACAGGGTTTACACACTCCACACAGAGTTCACACCACACAGGGTTCACACCACGAAGGGTTTACACACTCCACACAGAGTTCACAGCACACAGGGTTAACACCACACAGAGTTCACACCACACAGAGTTCACACCACAGAGAGATCACACCACACAGGGTTTACACAGTCCACACAGAGTTCACACCACACAGGGTTCACACCACGCAGGGTTTACACACTCCACACAGAGTTCACAGCACACAGGGTTCACACCACACAGAGTTCACACCACACAGAGTTCTCACCACACAGGGTTCACACCAGACAGGGTTTACACACTCCATATAGAGTTCAAACCAGGCAGAGTTCACACCACACAGGGTTTACACACTCCGCACAGAGTTCACACCACGCAGGGTTCACATACTCCGCACAGAGTTCACACCACACAGAGTTCACACCGCGCAGGGTTTACACACTCCACACAGAGTTCACACCACGCAGGGTTTACACACTCCACACAGAGTTCACACCACACAGAGTTCACACCACGCAGGGTTCACATCACACAGAGTTCAAACCACACAGAGTTCACACCACACAGAGTTCTCACCACACAGGGTTCACACAACACAGGGTTTACACGCTCCATATAGAGTTCAAACCAGACAGAGTTCACACCACACAGGGTTTACACACTCCACACAGAGTTCACGCCACGCAGGGTTCACACACTCCACACAGAGTTCACACCACACAGAGTTCACACCGCGCAGGGTTTACACACTCCACACAGAGTTCACACCACGCAGGGTTTACACACTCCACACAGAGTTCACACCACACAGAGTTCACACCACGCAGGGTTCACACCACACAGAGTTCAAACCACACAGAGTTCACACCACACAGAGTTCTCACCACACGGTTCACACCACACAGGGTTTACACACTCCATATAGAGTTCAAACCAGACAGAGTTCACACCACACAGGGTTTACACACTCCACACAGAGTTCACACCACACAGAGTTCACACCACGCAAGGTTCACACACTCCACACTGAGTTCACACCGCACAGAGTTCACACCGCGCGGGGTTTACACACTCCACACAGAGTTCACACCACGCAGGGTTTACACACTCCACACAGAGTTCACACCACACAGAGTTCACACCACACAGAGTTCACACCACACAGAGTTCAAACCACACAGAGTTCACACCACACAAAGTTCTCACCACACAGGGTTCACACCACACAGTGTTTACACACTCCATATAGAGTTCAAACCAGACAGGGTTCACACCACACAGGGTTTACACACTCCACACAGAGTTCACACCGCGCAGGGTTTACACACTCCACACAGAGTTCACACCACGCAGGGTTTACACACTCCACACAGAGTTCACACCACACAGAGTTCAAACCACGCAGGGTTCACACCACACAGAGTTCAAACCACACAGAGTTCACACCACACAGAGTTCTCACCACACAGGGTTCACACCACACAGGGTTTACACACTCCATATAGAGTTCAAAGCAGACAGAGTTCACACCACACAGGGGTTACACACTCCACACAGAGGTCACACCACGCAGGGTTCACACACTCCACACAGAGTTCACACCACACAGAGTTCACACCACGCAGGGTTCACACCACACAGAGTTCAAACCACACAGGGTTCACACCACACAGGGTTTACACACTCCATATAGAGTTCAAACCAGACAGAGTTCACACCACACAGGGTTTACACCACGCAGGGTTCACACCACAGAGAGTTCAAACCACACAGAGTTCACACCACACAGAGTTCTCACCACACAGGGTTCACACCACACAGGGTTTACACACTCCATATAGAGTTCAAACCAGACAGAGTTGACACCACACAGGGTTTACACACTCCACACAGAGTTCTCACCACGCAGGGTTCACACACTCCAGACAGAGTTCACACCACACAGAGTTCACACCGCGCAGGGTTTACACACTCCACACAGAGTTCACACCACGCAGGGTTTACACACTCCACACAGAGTTCACACCACACAGAGTTCACACCACGCAGGGTTCACACCACACAGAGTTCAAACCACACAGAGTTCACACCACACAGAGTTCTCACCACACAGGGTTCACACCACACAGGGTTTACACACTCCATATAGAGTTCAAACCAGACAGAGTTCACACCACACAGGGTTTACACACACCACACAGAGTTCACACCGCGCACGGTTTACACACTCCACACAGAGTTCACACCACGCAGGGTTTACACACTCCACACAGAGTTCACACCACACAGAGTTCACACCACGCAGGGTTCACACCACACAGAGTTCAAACCACACAGGGTTCACACCACACAAGGTTTACCACTCCATATAGAGTTCAAACCAGACAGAGTTCACACCACACAGGGTTTACACACGCCACACAGAGTTCTCACCACACAGGGTTCACACCACAAAGGATTTACACACTCCATATAGAGTTCAAACCAGACAGAGTTCACACCACACAGGGTTTACACACTCCACACAGAGTTCACACCATGCAGGGTTCACACACTCCACACAGAGTTCACACCACACAGAGTTCACACCGCGCAGGGTTTACACACTCCACACAGAGTTCACACCACGCAGGGTTTACACACTCCACACAGAGTTCACACCACACAGAGTTCACACAACGCAGGGTTCACACCACACAGAGTTCAAACCACACAGAGTTCACACCACACAGAGTTCTCACCACACAGGGTTCACACCACACAGGGTTTACACACTCCATATAGAGTTCAAACCAGACAGAGTTCACACCACGCAAGGTTCACACAATCCACACAGAGTTCACACCACACAGAGTTCACACTGCGCAGGATTTACACACTCCACACAGAGTTCACACCACACAGAGTTCACACCACAGAGAGTTCACACCACAGAGAGTTCACACCACACAGGGTTTACACACTCCACACAGAGTTCACACCACACAGGGTTCACACCACGCAGGGTTTACACACTCCACACAGAGTTCACAGCACTCAGGGTTACACCACACAGAGTTCAAACCACACAGAGTTCACACCACACAGGGTTCACACCACACAGGGTTTACACACTCCATATAGAGTTCAAACCAGACAGAGTTCACACCACACAGGGTTTACACACTCCGCACAGAGTTCACAGCACGCAGGGTTCACACACTCCACACAGAGTTCACACCACACAGAGTTCACACCGCGCAGGGTTTACACACTCCACACAGAGTTCACACCACGCAGGGTTTACACACTCCACACAGAGATCACACCACACAGAGTTCACACCACGCAGGGTTCACATCACACAGAGTTCAAACCACACAGAGTTCACACCACACAGAGTTCTCACCACACAGGGTTCACACCACACAGGGTTTACACGCTCCATATAGAGTTCAAACCACACAGAGTTCACACCACGCAGGGTTCACACATTCCACACAGAGTTCACACTGCGCAGGGTTTACACACTCCACACAGAGTTCACACCACACAGGGTTTACACACATCACACAGAGTTCACACCACACAGGGTTCACACCACGCAGGGTTTACACATTCCACACAGAGTTCACACCACACAGGGCTTACACCACACAGAGTTCACACCACGAAGGGTTTACACTACGCAGAGTTTACACACTGCACACAGAGTTCACACCACGCGGGTTTCACACCACACAGAGTTCACACCACACAGGGTTCACACCACACAGGGTTTACACACTCCATATAGAGTTCAAACCAGACAGAGTTCACACCACACAGGGTTTACACACTCCACACAGAGTTCACACCACACAGGGTTCACATACTCCACACAGAGTTCACACCACACAGAGTTCACACCGCGCAGTGTTTACACACTCCACACAGAGTTCACACCACGCAGGGTTTACACACTCCACACAGAGTTCACACCACACAGGGTTTACACCACACAGAGTTCACACCACACAGAGTTCACAACACGCAGAGTTCAAACCACAGAGAGTTCACACCACACAGAGTTCACACCACACAGAGTTCACACCACACAGAGTTCACACCACGCAGAGTTCAAACCACACAGAGTTCACACCACACAGAGTTCAAACCACACAGAGTTCACACCACGCAGAGATCAAACCACACAGAGTTCACACCACACAGAGTTCACACCACGCAGGGTTCACACCACCCAGAGTTCAAACCACACAGAGTTCACACCACACAGAGTTCAAAACACACAGAGTTCTCACCACACAGGGTTTACACACTCCATATAGAGTTCAAACCAGACAGTGTTCACACCACACAGGGTTTACACACTCCACACAGAGTTCAAAACACACAGAGTTCTCACCACACAGGGTTTACACACTCCATATAGAGTTCAAACCAGACAGTGTTCACACCACACAGAGTTCACACCGCGCAGGGTTTACACACTCCACACAGAGTTCACACCACGCAGGGTTTACACACTCCACACAGAGTTCACACCACACAGAGTTCACACCACACAGAGTTCACACCACACAGAGTTCAAACCACACAGAGTTCACACCACACAGAGTTCTCACCACACAGGGTTCACACCACACAGGGTTTACACACTCCATATAGAGTTCAAACCAGACAGAGTTCACACCACACAGGGTTTACACACTCCACACAGAGTTCTCACCACGCAGGGTTCACACACTCCACACAGAGTTCACACCACACAGAGTTCACACAGCGCAGGGTTTACACACTCCACACAGAGTTCACACCACGCAGGGTTTACACACTCCACACAGAGTTCACACCACACAGAGTTCACACCACGCAGGGTTCACACCACACAGAGTTCAAACCTCACAGAGTTCACACCACACAGAGTTCTCACCACACAGGGTTTACACACTCCATATAGAGTTCAAACCAGACAGAGTTCACACCACACAGAGTTCCCACCACGCAGAGTTCAAACCACACAGAGTTCACACCACACAGAGTTCAAACCACACAGAGTTCACACCACGCAGAGTTCAAACCACACAGAGTTCACACCACACAGAGTTCACACCACGCAGGGTTCACACCACCCAGAGTTCAAACCACACAGAGTTCACACCACACAGAGTTCAAAACACACAGAGTTCTCACCACACAGGGTTTACACACTCCATATAGAGTTCAAACCAGACAGTGTTCACACCACACAGGGTTTACACACTCCACACAAAGTTCACACCACACAAGGTTCACACACTCCACACTGAGTTCACACCACACAGAGTTCACACCGCGCAGGGTTTACACACTCCACACAGAGTTCACACCACGCAGGGTTTACACACTCCACACAGAGTTCACACCACACAGAGTTCACACCACACAGAGTTCACACCACACAGAGTTCAAACCACACAGAGTTCACACCACACAGAGTTCTCTCCACACAGGGTTCACACCACACAGGGTTTACACACTCCATATAGAGTTCAAACCAGACAGAGTTCACACCACACAGGGTTTACACACTCCACACAGAGTTCTCACCACGCAGGGTTCACACACTCCACACAGAGTTCACACCACACAGAGTTCACACAGCGCAGGGTTTACACACTCCACACAGAGTTCACACCACGCAGGGTTTACACACTCCACACAGAGTTCACACCACACAGAGTTCACACCATGCAGGGTTCACACCACACAGAGTTCAAACCACACAGGGTTCACACCACACAGGGTTTACACACTCCATATAGAGTTCAAACCAGACAGAGTTCACACCACACAGGGTTTACACCACGCAGGGTTCACACCACACAGAGTTCAAACCACACAGAGTTCACACCACACAGAGTTCTCACCACACAGGGTTCACACCACACAGGGTTTACACACTCCATATAGAGTTCAAAGCAGACAGAGTTCACACCACACAGGGTTTACACACTCCACACAGAGTTCACACCACGCAGGGTTCACACACTCCACACAGAGTTCACACCACACAGAGTTCACACCACGCAGGGTTCACACCACACAGAGTTCAAACCACACAGGGTTCACACCACACAGGGTTTACACACTCCACACAGTTCACACCACACAGAGTTCACACCGCGCAGGGTTTACACACTCCACACAGAGTTCACACCACACAGAGTTCACACCACAGAGAGATCACACCACACAGGGTTTACACACTCCACACAGAGTTCACACCACACAGGGTTCACACCACGAAGGGTTTACACACTCCACACAGAGTTCACAGCACACAGGGTTAACACCACACAGAGTTCACACCACAGAGAGATCACACCACACAGGGTTTACACACTCCACACAGAGTTCACACCACACAGGGTTCACACCACGCAGGGTTTACACACTCCACACAGAGTTCACAGCACACAGGGTTCACACCACACAGAGTTCAGACCACACAGAGTTCTCACCACACAGGGTTCACACCAGACAGGGTTTACACACTCCATATAGAGTTCAAACCAGATAGAGTTCACACCACACAGGGTTTACACACTCTGCACAGAGTTCACACCACGCAGGGTTCACACACTCCGCACAGAGTTCACACCACACAGAGTTCACACCGCGCAGGGTTTACACACTCCACACAGAGTTCACACCACGCAGGGTTTACACACTCCACACAGAGTTCACACCACACAGAGTTCACACCACGCAGGGTTCACATCACACAGAGTTCAAACCACACAGAGTTCACACCACACAGAGTTCTCACCACACAGGGTTCACACCACACAGGGTTTACACGCTCCATATAGAGTTCAAACCAGACAGAGTTCACACCACACAGGGTTTACACACACCACACAGAGTTCACGCCACGCAGGGTTCACACACTCCACACAGAGTTCACACCACACAGAGTTCACACCGCGCAGGGTTTACACACTCCACACAGAGTTCACACCACGCAGGGTTTACACACTCCACACAGAGTTCACACCACACAGAGTTCACACCACGCAGGGTTCACACCACACAGAGTTCAAACCACACAGAGTTCACACCACACAGTGTTTACACACTCCATATAGAGTTCAAACCAGACAGGGTTCACACCACACAGGGTTTACACACTCCACACAGAGTTCACACCGCGCAGGGTTTACACACTCCACACAGAGTTCACACCACGCAGGGTTTACACACTCCACACAGAGTTCACACCACACAGAGTTCAAACCACGCAGGGTTCACACCACACAGAGTTCAAACCACACAGAGTTCACACCACACAGAGTTCTCACCACACAGGGTTCACACCACACAGGGTTTACACACTCCATATAGAGTTCAAAGCAGACAGAGTTCACACCACACAGGGGTTACACACTCCACACAGAGGTCACACCACGCAGGGTTCACACACTCCACACAGAGTTCACACCACACAGAGTTCACACCACGCAGGGTTCACACCACACAGAGTTCAAACCACACAGGGTTCACACCACACAGGGTTTACACACTCCATATAGAGTTCAAACCAGACAGAGTTCACACCACACAGGGTTTACACCACGCAGGGTTCACACCACAGAGAGTTCAAACCACACAGAGTTCACACCACACAGAGTTCTCACCACACAGGGTTCACACCACACAGGGTTTACACACTCCATATAGAGTTCAAACCAGACAGAGTTGACACCACACAGGGTTTACACACTCCACACAGAGTTCTCACCACGCAGGGTTCACACACTCCAGACAGAGTTCACACCACACAGAGTTCACACCGCGCAGGGTTTACACACTCCACACAGAGTTCACACCACGCAGGGTTTACACACTCCACACAGAGTTCACACCACACAGAGTTCACACCACGCAGGGTTCACACCACACAGAGTTCAAACCACACAGAGTTCACACCACACAGAGTTCTCACCACACAGGGTTCACACCACACAGGGTTTACACACTCCATATAGAGTTCAAACCAGACAGAGTTCACACCACACAGGGTTTACACACACCACACAGAGTTCACACCGCGCACGGTTTACACACTCCACACAGAGTTCACACCACGCAGGGTTTACACACTCCACACAGAGTTCACACCACACAGAGTTCACACCACGCAGGGTTCACACCACACAGAGTTCAAACCACACAGGGTTCACACCACACAAGGTTTACCACTCCATATAGAGTTCAAACCAGACAGAGTTCACACCACACAGGGTTTACACACGCCACACAGAGTTCTCACCACACAGGGTTCACACCACAAAGGATTTACACACTCCATATAGAGTTCAAACCAGACAGAGTTCACACCACACAGGGTTTACACACTCCACACAGAGTTCACACCATGCAGGGTTCACACACTCCACACAGAGTTCACACCACACAGAGTTCACACCGCGCAGGGTTTACACACTCCACACAGAGTTCACACCACGCAGGGTTTACACACTCCACACAGAGTTCACACCACACAGAGTTCACACAACGCAGGGTTCACACCACACAGAGTTCAAACCACACAGAGTTCACACCACACAGAGTTCTCACCACACAGGGTTTACACACTCCATATAGAGTTCAAACCAGACAGAGTTCACACCACGCAAGGTTCACACAATCCACACAGAGTTCACACCACACAGAGTTCACACTGCGCAGGATTTACACACTCCACACAGAGTTCACACCACACAGAGTTCACACCACAGAGAGTTCACACCACAGAGAGTTCACACCACACAGGGTTTACACACTCCACACAGAGTTCACACCACACAGGGTTCACACCACGCAGGGTTTACACACTCCACACAGAGTTCACAGCACTCAGGGTTACACCACACAGAGTTCAAACCACACAGAGTTCACACCACACAGAGTTCTCACCACACAGGGTTCACACCACACAGGGTTTACACACTCCATATAGAGTTCAAACCAGACAGAGTTCACACCACACAGGGTTTACACACTCCGCACAGAGTTCACAGCACGCAGGGTTCACACACTCCACACAGAGTTCACACCACACAGAGTTCACACCGCGCAGGGTTTACACACTCCACACAGAGTTCACACCACGCAGGGTTTACACACTCCACACAGAGATCACACCACACAGAGTTCACACCACGCAGGGTTCACATCACACAGAGTTCAAACCACACAGAGTTCACACCACACAGAGTTCTCACCACACAGGGTTCACACCACACAGGGTTTACACGCTCCATATAGAGTTCAAACCACACAGAGTTCACACCACGCAGGGTTCACACATTCCACACAGAGTTCACACTGCGCAGGGTTTACACACTCCACACAGAGTTCACACCACACAGGGTTTACACACATCACACAGAGTTCACACCACACAGGGTTCACACCACGCAGGGTTTACACATTCCACACAGAGTTCACACCACACAGGGCTTACACCACACAGAGTTCACACCACGAAGGGTTTACACTACGCAGAGTTTACACACTGCACACAGAGTTCACACCACGCGGGTTTCACACCACACAGAGTTCACACCACACAGGGTTCACACCACACAGGGTTTACACACTCCATATAGAGTTCAAACCAGACAGAGTTCACACCACACAGGGTTTACACACTCCACACAGAGTTCACACCACACAGGGTTCACATACTCCACACAGAGTTCACACCACACAGAGTTCACACCGCGCAGTGTTTACACACTCCACACAGAGTTCACACCACGCAGGGTTTACACACTCCACACAGAGTTCACACCACACAGGGTTTACACCACACAGAGTTCACACCACACAGAGTTCACAACACGCAGAGTTCAAACCACAGAGAGTTCACACCACACAGAGTTCACACCACACAGAGTTCACACCACACAGAGTTCACACCACGCAGAGTTCAAACCACACAGAGTTCACACCACACAGAGTTCAAACCACACAGAGTTCACACCACGCAGAGATCAAACCACACAGAGTTCACACCACACAGAGTTCACACCACGCAGGGTTCACACCACCCAGAGTTCAAACCACACAGAGTTCACACCACACAGAGTTCAAAACACACAGAGTTCTCACCACACAGGGTTTACACACTCCATATAGAGTTCAAACCAGACAGTGTTCACACCACACAGGGTTTACACACTCCACACTGAGTTCACACCACACAGAGTTCACACCGCGCAGGGTTTACACACTCCACACAGAGTTCACACCACGCAGGGTTTACACACTCCACACAGAGTTCACACCACACAGAGTTCACACCACACAGAGTTCACACCACACAGAGTTCAAACCACACAGAGTTCACACCACACAGAGTTCTCACCACACAGGGTTCACACCACACAGGGTTTACACACTCCATATAGAGTTCAAACCAGACAGAGTTCACACCACACAGGGTTTACACACTCCACACAGAGTTCTCACCACGCAGGGTTCACACACTCCACACAGAGTTCACACCACACAGAGTTCACACAGCGCAGGGTTTACACACTCCACACAGAGTTCACACCACGCAGGGTTTACACACTCCACACAGAGTTCACACCACACAGAGTTCACACCACGCAGGGTTCACACCACACAGAGTTCAAACCTCACAGAGTTCACACCACACAGAGTTCTCACCACACAGGGTTTACACACTCCATATAGAGTTCAAACCAGACAGAGTTCACACCACACAGAGTTCCCACCACGCAGAGTTCAAACCACACAGAGTTCACACCACACAGAGTTCAAACCACACAGAGTTCACACCACGCAGAGTTCAAACCACACAGAGTTCACACCACACAGAGTTCACACCACGCAGGGTTCACACCACCCAGAGTTCAAACCACACAGAGTTCACACCACACAGAGTTCAAAACACACAGAGTTCTCACCACACAGGGTTTACACACTCCATATAGAGTTCAAACCAGACAGTGTTCACACCACACAGGGTTTACACACTCCACACAAAGTTCACACCACACAAGGTTCACACACTCCACACTGAGTTCACACCACACAGAGTTCACACCGCGCAGGGTTTACACACTCCACACAGAGTTCACACCACGCAGGGTTTACACACTCCACACAGAGTTCACACCACACAGAGTTCACACCACACAGAGTTCACACCACACAGAGTTCAAACCACACAGAGTTCACACCACACAGAGTTCTCACCACACAGGGTTCACACCACACAGGGTTTACACACTCCATATAGAGTTCAAACCAGACAGAGTTCACACCACACAGGGTTTACACACTCCACACAGAGTTCTCACCACGCAGGGTTCACACACTCCACACAGAGTTCACACCACACAGAGTTCACACAGCGCAGGGTTTACACACTCCACACAGAGTTCACACCACGCAGGGTTTACACACTCCACACAGAGTTCACACCACACAGAGTTCACACCATGCAGGGTTCACACCACACAGAGTTCAAACCACACAGGGTTCACACCACACAGGGTTTACACACTCCATATAGAGTTCAAACCAGACAGAGTTCACACCACACAGGGTTTACACCACGCAGGGTTCACACCACACAGAGTTCAAACCACACAGAGTTCACACCACACAGAGTTCTCACCACACAGGGTTCACACCACACAGGGTTTACACACTCCATATAGAGTTCAAAGCAGACAGAGTTCACACCACACAGGGTTTACACACTCCACACAGAGTTCACACCACGCAGGGTTCACACACTCCACACAGAGTTCACACCACACAGAGTTCACACCACGCAGGGTTCACACCACACAGAGTTCAAACCACACAGGGTTCACACCACACAGGGTTTACACACTCCACACAGTTCACACCACACAGAGTTCACACCGCGCAGGGTTTACACACTCCACACAGAGTTCACACCACACAGAGTTCACACCACAGAGAGATCACACCACACAGGGTTTACACACTCCACACAGAGTTCACACCACACAGGGTTCACACCACGAAGGGTTTACACACTCCACACAGAGTTCACAGCACACAGGGTTAACACCACACAGAGTTCACACCACAGAGAGATCACACCACACAGGGTTTACACACTCCACACAGAGTTCACACCACACAGGGTTCACACCACGCAGGGTTTACACACTCCACACAGAGTTCACAGCACACAGGGTTCACACCACACAGAGTTCAGACCACACAGAGTTCTCACCACACAGGGTTCACACCAGACAGGGTTTACACACTCCATATAGAGTTCAAACCAGATAGAGTTCACACCACACAGGGTTTACACACTCTGCACAGAGTTCACACCACGCAGGGTTCACACACTCCGCACAGAGTTCACACCACACAGAGTTCACACCGCGCAGGGTTTACACACTCCACACAGAGTTCACACCACGCAGGGTTTACACACTCCACACAGAGTTCACACCACACAGAGTTCACACCACGCAGGGTTCACATCACACAGAGTTCAAACCACACAGAGTTCACACCACACAGAGTTCTCACCACACAGGGTTCACACCACACAGGGTTTACACGCTCCATATAGAGTTCAAACCAGACAGAGTTCACACCACACAGGGTTTACACACACCACACAGAGTTCACGCCACGCAGGGTTCACACACTCCACACAGAGTTCACACCACACAGAGTTCACACCGCGCAGGGTTTACACACTCCACACAGAGTTCACACCACGCAGGGTTTACACACTCCACACAGAGTTCACACCACACAGAGTTCACACCACGCAGGGTTCACACCACACAGAGTTCAAACCACACAGAGTTCACACCACACAGAGTTCTCACCACACGGTTCACACCACACAGGGTTTACACACTCCATATAGAGTTCAAACCAGACAGAGTTCACACCACACAGGGTTTACACACTCCACACAGAGTTCACACCACACAGAGTTCACACCACGCAAGGTTCACACACTCCACACTGAGTTCACTCCGCACAGAGTTCACACCGCGCAGGGTTTACACACTCCACACAGAGTTCACACCACGCAGGGTTTACACACTCCACACAGAGTTCACACCACACAGAGTTCACACCACACAGAGTTCACACCACACAGAGTTCAAACCACACAGAGTTCACACCACACAGAGTTCTCACCACACAGGGTTCACACCACACAGGGTTTACACACTCCATATAGAGTTCAAACCAGACAGAGTTCACACCACACAGGGTTTACACACTCCACACAGAGTTCTCACCACGCAGGGTTCACACACTCCACACAGAGTTCACACCACACAGAGTTCACACAGCGCAGGGTTTACACACTCCACACAGAGTTCACACCACGCAGGGTTTACACACTCCACACAGAGTTCACACCACACAGAGTTCACACCATGCAGGGTTCACACCACACAGAGTTCACACCACACAGAGTTCACACCACGCAGGGTTCACACCACACAGAGTTCAAACCACACAGGGTTCACACCACACAGGGTTTACACACTCCATATAGAGTTCAAACCAGACAGAGTTCACACCACACAGGGTTTACACCACGCAGGGTTCACACCACACAGAGTTCAAACCACACAGAGTTCACACCACACAGAGTTCTCACCACACAGGGTTCACACCACACAGGGTTTACACACTCCATATAGAGTTCAAAGCAGACAGAGTTCACACCACACAGGGTTTACACACTCCACACAGAGTTCACACCACGCAGGGTTCACACACTTCACACAGAGTTCACACCACACAGAGTTCACACCACGCAGGGTTCACACCACACAGAGTTCAAACCACACAGGGTTCACACCACACAGGGTTTACACACTCCACACAGAGTTCACACCACACAGAGTTCACACCGCGCAGGGTTTACACACTCCACACAGAGTTCACACCACACAGAGTTCACACCACAGAGAGATAACACCACACAGGGTTTACACACTCCACACAGAGTTCACACCACACAGGGTTCACACCACGAAGGGTTTACACACTCCACACAGAGTTCACAGCACACAGGGTTAACACCACATAGAGTTCACACCACACAGAGTTCACACCACAGAGAGATCACACCACACAGGGTTTACACACTCCACACAGAGTTCACACCACACAGGGTTCACACCACGCAGGGTTTACACACTCCACACAGAGTTCACAGCACACAGGGTTTACACCACACAGAGTTCAAACCACACAGAGTTCACACCACACAGAGTTCTCACCACACAGGGTTCACACCACACAGGGTTTACACACTCCATATAGAGTTCAAACCAGACAGAGTTCACACCACACAGTGTTTACACACTCCGCACAGAGGTCACACCACGCAGGGTTCACACACTCCACACAGAGTTCACACCACACAGAGTTCACACCGCGGAGGGTTTACACACTCCACACAGAGTTCACACCACGCAGGGTTCACACATTCCACACAGAGTTTACACCGCGCAGGGTTTACACACTCCACACAGTGTTCACACCACACAGGGTTTACACACATCACACAGAGTTCACACCACACAGAGTTCACACCACGCAGGGTTTACACACTCCACACAGAGTTCACACCACACAGGCTTTACACCACGCAGGGTTCACACCACACAGAGTTCAAACCACACAGAGTTCACACCACACAGAGTTCTCACCACACAGGGTTCACAACACACAGGGTTTACACCACACAGAGTTCAAACCACACAGAGTTCACACCACACTGAGTTCTCACCACACAGGGTTCACACCACACAGGGTTTACACACTCCATATAGAGTTCAAACCAGACAGACTTCACACCACACAGGGTTTACACACTCCGCACAGAGTTCACACCACACAGAGTTCACACCATGCAAGGTTCACACACTCCACAATGAGTTCACACCACACAGAGTTCACACTGCGCAGGGTTTACACACTCCACACAGAGTTCACACCACGCAGGGTTTACACACTCCACACAGAGTTCACACCACACAGAGTTCACACCACACAGAGTTCACACCACACAGAGTTCTCACCACACAGGGTTCACACCACACAGGGTTTACACACTCCATATAGAGTTCAAACCAGACAGAGTTCACACCACACAGGGTTTACACACTCCACACAGAGTTCACGCCACGCAGGGTTCACACACTCCACACAGAGTTCACACCACACAGAGTTCATACCGCGCAGGGTTTACACACTCCACACAGAGTTCACACCACGCAGGGTTTACACACTCCACACAGAGTTCACACCACGCAGGGTTCACACCACACAGAGTTCAAACCACACAGAGTTCACACCACACAGAGTTCTCACCACACAGGGTTCACACCACACAGGGTTTACACACTCCATATAGAGTTTAAACCAGACAGAGTTCACACCACACAGGGTTTACACACGCCACACAGAGTTCACACCACGCAGGGTTCACACACTCCACACAGAGTTCACACCACACAGAGTTCACACCGCGCAGGGTTTACACACTCCACACAGAGTTCACACCACACAGAGTTCACACCACAGAGAGTTCACACCACACAGGGTTTACACACTCCACACAGAGTTCACACCACACAGGGTTCACACCACGCAGGGTTTACACACTCCACACAGAGTTCACAGCACACAGGGTTTACACCACACAGAGTTCAAACCACACAGAGTTCACACCACACTGAGTTCTCACCACACAGGGGTCACACCACACAGGGTTTACACACTCCATATATTGTTCAAACCAGACAGAGTTCACACCACACAGAGTTCACACCATGCAAGGTTCACACACTCCACACTGAGTTCACACCACACAGAGTTCACACTGCGCAGGGTTTACACACTCCACACAGAGTTCACACCACGCAGGGTTTACACACTCCACACAGAGTTCACACCACACAGAGTTCACACCACACAGAGTTCACACCACACAGAATTCTCACCACACAGGGTTCACACCACACAGGGTTTACACACTCCATATAGAGTTCAAACCAGACAGAGTTCACACCACACAGAGTTCATACCGCGCAGGGTTTACACACTCCACACAGAGTTCACACCACGCAGGGTTTACACACTCCACACAGAGTTCACACCACACAGATTTCACACCACGCAGGGTTCACACCACACAGAGTTCAAACCACACAGAGTTCACACCACACAGAGTTCTCACCACACAGGGTTCACACCACACAGGGTTTACACACTCCATATAGAGTTCACACCACGCAGGGTTTACACACTCCACACAGAGTTCACACCACGCAGGGTTTACACACTCCACACAGAGTTCACATCAAGCAGGGTTCACACACTCCACACACAGTTCAAACCACACAGAGTTCACACCACGCAGAGTTCACACCACACAGGGTTTACACACTCCACACAGAGTTCACACCACACAGGGTTTACACACTCCACACAGAGTTCACACCACGTAGGGTTCACACACTCCACACAGAGTTCACACCACGCAGGGTTTACACACCCCACACAGAGTTCAAACCACACAGAGATCTCACACCACAGGGTTCACACCACACAGGGTTTACACACTCAATACAGAGTTCAAACCACACAGAGTTCACACCACACAGGGTTTAAATACTCCAGACAGAGTTCACACCACACAGAGTTCACACCACACAGGGTTTACACAGTCCGCACAGAGTTCACACCACGCAGGGTTCACACACTCTACACAGAGTTCACACCACACAGAGTTCACACCGCGCAGGGTTTACACACTCCACACAGAGTTCACACCACGCAGGGTTTACACACTCCAAACAAGGTTCACACCACACAGGGTTTAAACACTCCACACAGAGTTCACACCACACAGAGTTTACACCACGCAGGGTTTAAACACTCCAGACAGAGTTCACACCACACAGGGTTCACACCACGCAGGGTTTACACGCTCCACACTGAGTTCACACCACACAGGGTTTACACCACACAGAGTTCACACCACGCAGGGTTTACACTACGCAGAGTTTACACCACACAGGGTTTAAACACTCCACACAGAGTTCACACCACACAGAGTTCACACCATGCAGAGTTCACACCACGCGGGTTTACACACTCCACACAGAGTTCAAGCCACACAGAGTTCACACCACACAGAGTTCACACCATGCAGAGTTCACACCACGCGGGTTTACACACTCCACACAGAGTTCAAGCCACACAGAGTTCACACCACACAGAGTTCACACCATGCAGAGTTCACACCACGCAGGGTTTACACAGTCCACACAGAGCTCACACCACACAGATTTCAAACCACACAGAGTTCACACCACGCAGAGTTCAAACCACAGAGAGTTCACACCCCGTGGGTTTCACACCACACAGAGTTCACACCACGCAGAGTTCACACCACGCGGGTTTCACACCACGCAGAGTTCAAACCACACGGAGTTCACACCCCGCGGGTTTCACACCACACAGAGTTCACACCACGCAGAGTTCAAACCACACAGAGTTCACACCACACAGAGTTCACACCACACAGAGTTCACACCACGCAGGGTTCACACCACACAGGGTTCACACCACACAGGGTTTACACACTCCATATAGAGTTCAAACCAGACAGAGTTCAGACCACACAGGGTTTATACACTCCACACAGAGTTCACACCACGCAGGGTTCACACACTCCACACAGAGTTCACACCACACAGAGTTCACACCACGCAGGGTTCACACCACACAGAGTTCAAACCACACAGAGTTCAAATCACACAGAGTTCACACCACACAAGGTTCACACCATGCATGGGTTCACACCACACAGAGTTCACACCACACAGAGCTCACACCACGCAGGGTTTACACACTCCACACAGAGTTCACACCACGCAGGTTTTACACACTCCACACAGAGTTCACACCACGCATGGTTTACACACTCCACACACAGTTCAAACCACCCAGAGTTCACACCACGCAGAGTTCACACCACACAGGGTTTACACCACGCAGGGTTTACACACTCCACACAGAGTTCAAACCACACAGAGTTCACAGCCCACAGGGTTTACACACTCCATACAGAGTTCAAACCACACAGGGTTTACACACTCCACACAGAGTTCACACCACACAAGGTTCAGACCACGCAGGGTTTACACACTCCACACAGAGTTCACACCACACATGGTTTACACCACACAGAGTTCACACCACACAGGGTTTACACACTCCACACAGAGTTCACACCACACAAGGTTCACACACTCCACACTGAGTTCACACCACACAGAGTTCACACCGCGCAGGGTTTACACACTCCACACAGAGTTCACACCACGCAGGGTTTACACACTCCACACAGAGTTCACACCACACAGAGTTCACACCACACAGTGTTCAAACCACACAGAGTTCACACCACACAGAGTTCTCACCACACAGGGTTCACACCACACAGGGTTTACACACTCCATATAGAGTTCAAACCAGACAGAGTACACACCACACAGGGTTTACACACTCCACACAGAGTTCACGCCACGCAGGGTTCACACACTCCACACAGAGTTCACACCACACAGAGTTCACACCGCGCAGGGTTTACACACTCCACACAGAGTTCACACTACGCAGGGTTTACACACTCCACACAGAGTTCACACCACACAGAGTTCACACCACGCAGGGTTAACACCACACAGAGTTCAAACCACACAGAGTTCACACCACACAGAGTTCTCACCACACAGGGTTCACACCACACAGGGTTTACACACTCCATATAGAGTTCAAACCAGACAGAGTTCACACCACACAGAGTTCACACCGCGCAGGGTTTACACACTCCACACAGAGTTCACACCACGCAGGGTTTACACACTCCACACAGAGTTCACAACACACAGAGTTCACACCACGCAGGGTTCACACCACACAGAGTTCAAACCACACAGAGTTCACACCACACAGAGTTCTCACCACACAGGGTTCACACCACACAGGGTTTACACACTCCATATAGAGTTCAAACCAGACAGAGTTCACACCACACAGGGTTTACACACTCCACACAGTGTTCACACCACACAGAGTTCACACCACACAGGGTTTACACACTCCACACAGATTTCACACCACACAGGGTTCACACCACGCAGGGTTTACACACTCCACACAGAGTTCACACCACACAGGGTTTACACCACACAGAGTTCACACCACACAGAGTTCACACCACGCAGAGTTCACACCACGCAGGGTTTACACACTGCACACAGAGTTCACACCACACAGGGTTTACAGCACACAGATTTCACACCACACAGAGTTCACACCACGCAGGGTTTACACACTCCACACAGATTTCACATCACGCAGGGTTCACACACTCCACACACAGTTCAAACCACACAGAGTTCACACCACGCAGAGTTCACACCACACAGGGTTTACACACTCCACACAGAGTTCACACCACACAGGGTTTACACACTCCACACAGAGTTCACACCACGTAGGGTTCACACACTCCACAAAGAGTTCACACCACGCAGGGTTTACACACCCCACACAGAGTTCAAACCACACAGAGATCTCACCACACAGGGTTCACACCACACAGGGTTTACACACTCAATACAGAGTTCAAACCACACAGAGTTCACACCACACAGGGTTTACACAGTCCGCACAGAGTTCACACCACGCAGGGTTCACACACTCCACACAGAGTTCACACTACTCGGAGTTCACAACGCGCAGGGTTTACACACTCCACACAGAGTTCACACCAGGCAGGGTTTACACACTCCACACAGAGTTCACACTACTCGGAGTTCACTCCGCGCAGGGTTTACACACTCCAGACAGAGTTCACACCACACAGAGTTCACACCACACAGGGTTTACACAGTCCGCACAGAGTTCACACCACGCAGGGTTCACACACTCCACACAGAGTTCACACCACGCAGGGTTTACACACTCCACACAAGGTTCACACCACACAGGGTTTAAACACTCCACACAGAGTTCACACCACACAGAGTTCACACCACACAGGGATTAAACACTCCAGACAGATTTCACACCACACAGGGTTCACACCACGCAGGGTTTACACGCTCCACACTGAGTTCACACCACACAGGGTTTACACCACACAGAGTTCACACCACGCAGGGTTTACACTACGCAGAGTTTACACCATACAGGGTTTAAACACTCCACACAGAGTTCACACCACACAGAGTTCACACCACACAGAGTGCACACCATGCAGAGTTCACACCACGCAGGGTTTACACAGTCCACACAGAGCTCACACCACACAGATTTCAAACCACACAGAGTTCACACCACGCAGAGTTCAAACCACACAGAGTTCACACCACGTGGGTTTCACACCACACAGAGTTCAAACCACAGAGAGTTCACACCACACAGAGTTCACACCACGCGGGTTTCACACCACGCAGAGTTCAAACCACACAGAGTTCACACCACGCGGGTTTCACACCACACAGAGTTCAAACCACACAGAGTTCACACCACAGAGAGTTCACACCACACAGAGTTCACACCACACAGAGTTCACACCACGCAGAGTTCAAACCACACAGAGTTCACACCACACAGAGTTCACACCACACAGAGTTCACACCACGCAGGGTTCACACCACACAGGGTTCACACCACACAGGTTTTACACACTCCATATAGAGTTCAAACCAGACAGAGTTCACACCACACAGGGTTTATACACTCCACACAGAGTTCACACCACGCAGGGTTCACACACTCCACACAGAGTTCACACCACACAGAGTTCACACCACGCAGGGTTCACACCACACAGAGTTCAAACCACACAGAGTTCAAATCACACAGAGTTCACACCACACAAGGTTCACACCATGCATGGGTTCACACCACACAGAGTTCACACCACGCAGAGTTCACACCACGCAGGGTTTACACACTCCACACAGAGTTCACACCACGCAGGTTTTACACACTCCACACAGAGTTCACACCACGCAGGGTTTACACACTCCACTCAGAGTTCACACCACGCATGGTTCACACACTCCACACACAGTTCAAACCACCCAGAGGTCACACCACGCAGAGTTCACACCACACAGGGTTTACACCACGCAGGGTTTACACACTCCACACAGAGTTCAAACCACACAGAGTTCACACCACGCAGGGTTCACACACTCCACACAGAGTTCACACTACTCGGAGTTCACAACGCGCAGGGTTTACACACTCCACACAGAGTTCACACCAGGCAGGGTTTACACACTCCACACAGAGTTCACACTACTCGGAGTTCACTCCGCGCAGGGTTTACACACTCCAGACAGAGTTCACACCACACAGAGTTCACACCACACAGGGTTTACACAGTCCGCACAGAGTTCACACCACGCAGGGTTCACACACTCTACACAGAATTCACACCACACAGAGTTCACACCGCGCAGGGTTTACACACTCCACACAGAGTTCACACCACGCAGGGTTTACACACTCCACACAAGGTTCACACCACACAGGGTTTAAACACTCCACACAGAGTTCACACCACACAGAGTTCACACCACACAGGGTTTAAACACTCCAGACAGATTTCACACCACGCAGGGTTCACACACTCCACACAGAGTTCACACCACACAGAGTTCACACCACGCAGGGTTCACACCACACAGAGTTCAAACCACACAGAGTTCAAATCACACAGAGTTCACACCACACAAGGTTCACACCATGCATGGGTTCACACCACACAGAGTTCACACCACGCAGAGTTCACACCACGCAGGGTTTACACACTCCACACAGAGTTCACACCACGCAGGTTTTACACACTCCACACAGAGTTCACACCACGCAGGGTTTACACACTCCACTCAGAGTTCACACCACGCATGGTTCACACACTCCACACACAGTTCAAACCACCCAGAGTTCACACCACGCAGAGTTCACACCACACAGGGTTTACACCACGCAGGGTTTACACACTCCACACAGAGTTCAAACCACACAGAGTTCACACCACACAGGGTTTACACACTCCATACAGAGTTCAAACCACACAGGGTTTACACACTCCACACAGAGTTCACACCACACAGGGTTCAGACCACGCAGGGTTTACACACTCCACACAGAGTTCACACCACACAGGGTTTACACCACACAGAGTTCACACCACGCAGGGTTTACACACTCCACACAGAGTTCACACCACACAGAGTTCACACCACGCAGGTTTCACACCACACAGAGTTCAAACCACACAGAGTTCACACCACGCCGGGTTTACACACTCCACACAGAGTTCACACCACGCAGGGTTTACACACTCCACACAGAGTTCATGCCACGCAGGGTTCACACACTCCACACAGAGTTCACACCACACAGAGTTCACACCGCGCAGGGTTTACACACTCCACACAGAGTTCACACCACGCAGGGTTTACACACTCCACACAGAGTTCACACTACTCGGAGTTCACTCCGCGCAGGGTTTACACACTCCAGACAGAGTTCACACCACACAGAGTTCACACCACACAGGGTTTACACAGTCCGCACAGAGTTCACACCACGCAGGGTTCACACACTCTACACAGAATTCACACCACACAGAGTTCACACCGCGCAGGGATTAAACACTCCAGACAGATTTCACACCACACAGGGTTCACACCACGCAGGGTTTACACGCTCCACACTGAGTTCACACCACACAGGGTTTACACCACACAGAGTTCACACCACGCAGGGTTTACACTACGCAGAGTTTACACCACACAGGGTTTAAACACTCCACACAGAGTTCACACCACACAGAGTTCACACCACACAGAGTGCACACCATGCAGAGTTCACACCACGCAGGGTTTACACAGTCCACACAGAGCTCACACCACACAGATTTCAAACCACACAGAGTTCACACCACGCAGAGTTCAAACCACACAGAGTTCACACCACGTGGGTTTCACACCACACAGAGTTCAAACCACAGAGAGTTCACACCACACAGAGTTCACACCACGCGGGTTTCACACCACGCAGAGTTCAAACCACACAGAGTTCACACCACGCGGGTTTCACACCACACAGAGTTCAAACCACACAGAGTTCACACCACAGAGAGTTCACACCACACAGAGTTCACACCACACAGAGTTCACACCACGCAGAGTTCAAACCACACAGAGTTCACACCACACAGAGTTCACACCACACAGAGTTCACACCACGCAGGGTTCACACCACACAGGGTTCACACCACACAGGTTTTACACACTCCATATAGAGTTCAAACCAGACAGAGTTCACACCGCACAGGGTTTATACACTCCACACAGAGTTCACACCACGCAGGGTTCACACACTCCACACAGAGTTCACACCACACAGAGTTCACACCACGCAGGGTTCACACCACACAGAGTTCAAACCACACAGAGTTCAAATCACACAGAGTTCACACCACACAAGGTTCACACCATGCATGGGTTCACACCACACAGAGTTCACACCACGCAGAGTTCACACCACGCAGGGTTTACACACTCCACACAGAGTTCACACCACGCAGGTTTTACACACTCCACACAGAGTTCACACCACGCAGGGTTTACACACTCCACTCAGAGTTCACACCACGCATGGTTCACACACTCCACACACAGTTCAAACCACCCAGAGTTCACACCACGCAGAGTTCACACCACACAGCGTTTACACCACGCAGGGTTTACACACTCCACACAGAGTTCAAACCACACAGAGTTCACACCACGCAGGGTTCACACACTCCACACAGAGTTCACACTACTCGGAGTTCACAACGCGCAGGGTTTACACACTCCACACAGAGTTCACACCAGGCAGGGTTTACACACTCCACACAGAGTTCACACTACTCGGAGTTCACTCCGCGCAGGGTTTACACACTCCAGACAGAGTTCACACCACACAGAGTTCACACCACACAGGGTTTACACAGTCCGCACAGAGTTCACACCACGCAGGGTTCACACACTCTACACAGAATTCACACCACACAGAGTTCACACCGCGCAGGGTTTACACACTCCACACAGAGTTCACACCACGCAGGGTTTACACACTCCACACAAGGTTCACACCACACAGGGTTTAAACACTCCACACAGAGTTCACACCACACAGAGTTCACACCACACAGGGTTTAAACACTCCAGACAGATTTCACACCACGCAGGGTTCACACACTCCACACAGAGTTCACACCACACAGAGTTCACACCACGCAGGGTTCACACCACACAGAGTTCAAACCACACAGAGTTCAAATCACACAGAGTTCACACCACACAAGGTTCACACCATGCATGGGTTCACACCACACAGAGTTCACACCACGCAGAGTTCACACCACGCAGGGTTTACACACTCCACACAGAGTTCACACCACGCAGGTTTTACACACTCCACACAGAGTTCACACCACGCAGGGTTTACACACTCCACTCAGAGTTCACACCACGCATGGTTCACACACTCCACACACAGTTCAAACCACCCAGAGTTCACACCACGCAGAGTTCACACCACACAGGGTTTACACCACGCAGGGTTTACACACTCCACACAGAGTTCAAACCACACAGAGTTCACACCACACAGGGTTTACACACTCCATACAGAGTTCAAACCACACAGGGTTTACACACTCCACACAGAGTTCACACCACACAGGGTTCAGACCACGCAGGGTTTACACACTCCACACAGAGTTCACACCACACAGGGTTTACACCACACAGAGTTCACACCACGCAGGGTTTACACACTCCACACAGAGTTCACACCACACAGAGTTCACACCACGCAGGTTTCACACCACACAGAGTTCAAACCACACAGAGTTCACACCACGCCGGGTTTACACACTCCACACAGAGTTCACACCACGCAGGGTTTACACACTCCACACAGAGTTCACGCCACGCAGGGTTCACACACTCCACACAGAGTTCACACCACACAGAGTTCACACCGCGCAGGGTTTACACACTCCACACAGAGTTCACACCACGCAGGGTTTACACACTCCACACAGAGTTCACACTACTCGGAGTTCACTCCGCGCAGGGTTTACACACTCCAGACAGAGTTCACACCACACAGAGTTCACACCACACAGGGTTTACACAGTCCGCACAGAGTTCACACCACGCAGGGTTCACACACTCTACACAGAATTCACACCACACAGAGTTCACACCGCGCAGGGTTTACACACTCCACACAGAGTTCACACCACGCAGGGTTTACACTACGCAGAGTTTACACCACACAGGGTTTAAACACTCCACACAGAGTTCACACCACACAGAGTTCACACCATGCAGAGTTCACACCACGCGGGTGTACACACTCCACACAGAGTTCAAGCCACACAGAGTTCACACCACACAGAGTTCACACCATGCAGAGTTCACACCACGCAGGGTTTACACAGTCCACACAGAGCTCACACCACACAGATTTCAAACCACACAGAGTTCACACCACGCAGAGTTCAAACCACACAGAGTTCACACCACGCGGGTTTCACACCACACAGAGTTCAAACCACAGAGAGTTCACACCACACAGAGTTCACACCACGCGGGTTTCACACCACGCAGAGTTCAAACCACACAGAGTTCACACCACGCGGGTTTCACACCACACAGAGTTCAAACCACACAGAGTTCACACCACAGAGAGTTCACACCACACAGAGTTCACACCACACAGAGTTCACACCACGCAGAGTTCAAACCACACAGAGTTCACACCACACAGAGTTCACACCACACAGAGTTCACACCACGCAGGGTTCACACCACACAGGGTTCACACCACACAGGGTTTACACACTCCATATAGAGTTCAAACCAGACAGAGTTCACACCACACAGGGTTTATACACTCCACACAGAGTTCACACCTCGCAGGGTTCACACACTCCACACAGAGTTCACACCACACAGAGTTCACACCACGCAGGGTTCACACCACACAGAGTTCAAACCACACAGAGTTCAAATCACACAGAGTTCACACCACACAAGGTTCACACCATGCATGGGTTCACACCACACAGAGTTCACACCACGCAGAGTTCACACCACGCAGGGTTTACACACTCCACACAGAGTTCACACCACGCAGGTTTTACACACTCCACACAGAGTTCACACCACGCAGGGTTTACACACTCCACTCAGAGTTCACACCACGCATGGTTCACACACTCCACACACAGTTCAAACCACCCAGAGTTCACACCACGCAGAGTTCACACCACACAGGGTTTACACCACGCAGGGTTTACACACTCCACACAGAGTTCAAACCACACAGAGTTCACACCACACAGGGTTTACACACTCCATACAGAGTTCAAACCACACAGGGTTTACACACTCCACACAGAGTTCACACCACACAGGGTTCAGACCACGCAGGGTTTACACACTCCACACAGAGTTCACACCACACAGGGTTTACACCACACAGAGTTCACACCACGCAGGGTTTACACACTCCACACAGAGTTCACACCACACAGAGTTCACACCACGCAGGTTTCACACCACACAGAGTTCAAACCACACAGAGTTCACACCACGCCGGGTTTACACACTCCACACAGAGTTCACACCACGCAGGGTTTACACACTCCACACAGAGTTCACGCCACGCAGGGTTCACACACTCCACACAGAGTTCACACCACACAGAGTTCACACCGCGCAGGCTTTACACACTCCACACAGAGTTCACACCACGCAGGGTTTACACACTCCACACAGAGTTCACACCACACAGAGTTCACACCACGCAGGGTTCACACCACACAGAGTTCAAACCACACAGAGTTCACACCACACAGAGTTCTCACCACACAGGGTTCACACCACACAGGGTTTACACACTCCATATAGAGTTCAAACCAGACAGAGTTCACACCACACAGGGTTTACACACTCCACACAGAGTTCACACCACACAGAGTTCACACCACACAGGGTTTACACAGTCCACACAGATTTCACACCACACAGGGTTTACACACTCCACACAGAGTTCACACCACACAGGGTTTACACCACACAGAGTTCACACCACACAGAGTTCACACCACGCAGAGTTCACACCACGCAGGGTTTATACACTGCACACAGAGTTCACACCACACAGGGTTTACACCACACAGATTTCACACCACACAGAGTTCACACCACGCAGGGTTTACACACTCCACACAGAGTTCACACCACGCAGGGGTTACACACTCCACACAGAGTTCACATCACGCAGGGTTCACACACTCCACACACAGTTCAAACCACACAGAGTTCACACCACGCAGAGTTCACACCACACAGGGTTTACACACTCCACACAGAGTTCACACCACACAGGGTTTACACACTCCACACAGAGTTCACACCACACAGGGTTTACACACTCCACACAGAGTTCACACCACGTAGGGTTCACACACTCCACACAGAGTTCACACCACGCAGGGTTTACACACCCCACACAGAGTTCACACCACACAGAGATCTCACCACACAGGGTTCACACCACACAGGGTTTACACACTCAATGCAGAGTTCAAACCACACAGAGTTCACACCACACAGGGTTTACACTGTCCGCACAGAGTTCACACCACGCAGGGTTCACACACTCCACACAGAGTTCACACTACTCGGAGTTCACACCGCGCAGGGTTAACACACTCCACACAGAGTTCACACCACGCAGGGTTTACACACTCCACACAAGGTTCACACCACACAGGGTTTAAACACTCCACACAGAGTTCACACCACACAGAGTTCACACCACACAGGGTTTAAACACTCCAGACAGAGTTCACACCACACAGGGTTCACACCACGCAGGGTTTACACGCTCCACACTGAGTTCACACCACACAGGGTTTACACCACACAGAGTTCACACCACACAGAGTTCACACCACACAGAGTTCAAACCACACAGAGTTCACACCACACAGAGTTCTCACCACACAGGGTTCACACCACACAGAGTTCAAACCACACAGAGTTCAAATCACACAGAGTTCACACCACACAAGGTTCACACCATGCAGGGTTTACACTACGCAGAGTTTACACCACACAGGGTTTAAACACTCCACACAGAGTTCACACCACACAGAGTTCACACCATGCAGAGTTCACACCACGCGGGTTTACACACTCCACACAGAGTTCAAGCCACACAGAGTTCAAGCCACACAGAGTTCACACCACACAGAGTTCACACCACGCAGAGTTCAAACCACACAGAGTTCACACCACGTGGGTTTCACACCACACAGAGTTCAAACCACAGAGAGTTCACACCACACAGAGTTCACACCACGCGGGTTTCACACCACAGAGAGTTCGCACCACACAGAGTTCACACCACACAGAGTTCACACCACGCAGAGTTCAAACCACACAGAGTTCACACCACACAGAGTTCACACCACACAGAGTTCACACCACGCAGGGTTCACACCACACAGGGTTCACACCACACAGGGTTTACACACTCCATATAGAGTTCAAACCAGACAGAGTTCACACCACACAGGGTTTATACACTCCACACAGAGTTCACACCACGCAGGGTTCACACACTCCACACAGAGTTCACACCACACAGAGTTCACACCACGCAGGGTTCACACCACACAGAGTTCAAACCACACAGAGTTCAAATCACACAGAGTTCACACCACACAAGGTTCACACCATGCATGGGTTCACACCACACAGAGTTCACACCACGCAGAGTTCACACCACGCAGGGTTTACACACTCCACACAGAGTTCACACCACGCAGGTTTTACACACTCCACACAGAGTTCACACCACGCAGGGTTTACACACCCCACTCAGAGTTCACACCACGCATGGTTCACACACTCCACACACAGTTCAAACCACCCAGAGTTCACACCACGCAGAGTTCACACCACACAGGGTTTACACCACGCAGGGTTTACACACTCCACACAGAGTTCAAACCACACAGAGTTCACACCACGCAGGGTTCACACACTCCACACAGAGTTCACACTACTCGGAGTTCACAACGCGCAGGGTTTACACACTCCACACAGAGTTCACACCAGGCAGGGTTTACACACTCCACACAGAGTTCACACTACTCGGAGTTCACTCCGCGCAGGGTTTACACACTCCAGACAGAGTTCACACCACACAGAGTTCACACCACACAGGGTTTACAGAGTCCGCACAGAGTTCACACCACGCAGGGTTCACACACTCTACACAGAATTCACACCACACAGAGTTCACACCGCGCAGGGTTTACACACTCCACACAGAGTTCACACCACGCAGGGTTTACACACTCCACACAAGGTTCACACCACACAGGGTTTAAACACTCCACACAGAGTTCACACCACACAGAGTTCACACCACACAGGGTTTAAACACTCCAGACAGATTTCACACCACGCAGGGTTCACACACTCCACACAGAGTTCACACCATACAGAGTTCACACCACGCAGGGTTCACACCACACAGAGTTCAAACCACACAGAGTTCAAATCACACAGAGTTCACACCACACAAGGTTCACACCATGCATGGGTTCACACCACACAGAGTTCACACCACGCAGAGTTCACACCACGCAGGGTTTACACACTCCACACAGAGTTCACACCACGCAGGTTTTACACACTCCACACAGAGTTCACACCACGCAGGGTTTACACACTCCACTCAGAGTTCACACCACGCATGGTTCACACACTCCACACACAGTTCAAACCACCCAGAGTTCACACCACGCAGAGTTCACACCACACAGGGTTTACACCACGCAGGGTTTACACACTCCACACAGAGTTCAAACCACACAGAGTTCACACCACACAGGGTTTACACACTCCACACAGAGTTCACACCACACAGGGTTCAGACCACGCAGGGTTTACACACTCCACACAGAGTTCACACCACACAGGGTTTACACCACACAGAGTTCACACCACGCAGGGTTTACACACTCCACACAGAGTTCACACCACACAGAGTTCACACCACGCAGGTTTCACACCACACAGAGTTCAAACCACACAGAGTTCACACCACGCCGGGTTTACACACTCCACACAGAGTTCACACCACGCAGGGTTTACACACTCCACACAGAGTTCACGCCACGCAGGGTTCACACACTCCACACAGAGTTCACACCACACAGAGTTCACACCGCGCAGGGTTTACACACTCCACACAGAGTTCACACCACGCAGGGTTTACACACTCCACACAGAGTTCACACTACTCGGAGTTCACTCCGCGCAGGGTTTACACACTCCAGACAGAGTTCACACCACACAGAGTTCACACCACACAGGGTTTACACAGTCCGCACAGAGTTCACACCACGCAGGGTTCACACACTCTACACAGAATTCACACCACACAGAGTTCACACCGCGCAGGGTTTACACACTCCACACAGAGTTCACACCACGCAGGGTTTACACACTCCAAACAAGGTTCACACCACACAGGGTTTAAACACTCCACACAGAGTTCACACCACACAGAGTTCACACCACGCAGGGTTTAAACACTCCAGACAGAGTTCACACCACACAGGGTTCACACCACGCAGGGTTTACACGCTCCACACTGAGTTCACACCACACAGGGTTTACACCACACAGAGTTCACACCACGCAGGGTTTACACTACGCAGAGTTTACACCACACAGGGTTTAAACACTCCACACAGAGTTCACACCACACAGAGTTCACACCATGCAGAGTTCACACCACGCGGGTGTACACACTCCACACAGAGTTCAAGCCACACAGAGTTCACACCACACAGAGTTCACACCATGCAGAGTTCACACCACGCAGGGTTTACACAGTCCACACAGAGCTCACACCACACAGATTTCAAACCACACAGAGTTCACACCACGCAGAGTTCAAACCACACAGAGTTCACACCACGCGGGTTTCACACCACACAGAGTTCAAACCACAGAGAGTTCACACCACACAGAGTTCACACCACGCGGGTTTCACACCACGCAGAGTTCAAACCACACAGAGTTCACACCACGCGGGTTTCACACCACACAGAGTTCAAACCACACAGAGTTCACACCACAGAGAGTTCACACCACACAGAGTTCACACCACACAGAGTTCACACCACGCAGAGTTCAAACCACACAGAGCTCACACCACACAGAGTTCACACCACACAGAGTTCACACCACGCAGGGTTCACACCACACAGGGTTCACACCACACAGGGTTTACACACTCCATATAGAGTTCAAACCAGACAGAGTTCACACCACACAGGGTTTATACACTCCACACAGAGTTCACACCTCGCAGGGTTCACACACTCCACACAGAGTTCACACCACACAGAGTTCACACCACGCAGGGTTCACACCACACAGAGTTCAAACCACACAGAGTTCAAATCACACAGAGTTCACACCACACAAGGTTCACACCATGCATGGGTTCACACCACACAGAGTTCACACCACGCAGGGTTTACACACCCCACACAGAGTTCACACCACACAGAGATCTCACCACACAGGGTTCACACCACGCAGGGTTTACACACTCCACACAGAGTTCACACCACGCAGGTTTTACACACTCCACACAGAGTTCACACCACGCAGGGTTTACACACTCCACTCAGAGTTCACACCACGCATGGTTCACACACTCCACACACAGTTCAAACCACCCAGAGTTCACACCACGCAGAGTTCACACCACACAGGGTTTACACCACGCAGGGTTTACACACTCCACACAGAGTTCAAACCACACAGAGTTCACACCACACAGGGTTTACACACTCCATACAGAGTTCAAACCACACAGGGTTTACACACTCCACACAGAGTTCACACCACACAGGGTTCAGACCACGCAGGGTTTACACACTCCACACAGAGTTCACACCACACAGGGTTTACACCACACAGAGTTCACACCACGCAGGGTTTACACACTCCACACAGAGTTCACACCACACAGAGTTCACACCACGCAGGTTTCACACCACACAGAGTTCAAACCACACAGAGTTCACACCACGCCGGGTTTACACACTCCACACAGAGTTCACACCACGCAGGGTTTACACACTCCACACAGAGTTCACGCCACGCAGGGTTCACACACTCCACACAGAGTTCACACCACACAGAGTTCACACCGCGCAGGCTTTACACACTCCACACAGAGTTCACACCACGCAGGGTTTACACACTCCACACAGAGTTCACACCACACAGAGTTCACACCACGCAGGGTTCACACCACACAGAGTTCAAACCACACAGAGTTCACACCACACAGAGTTCTCACCACACAGGGTTCACACCACACAGGGTTTACACACTCCATATAGAGTTCAAACCAGACAGAGTTCACACCACACAGGGTTTACACACTCCACACAGAGTTCACACCACACAGAGTTCACACCACACAGGGTTTACACAGTCCACACAGATTTCACACCACACAGGGTTTACACACTCCACACAGAGTTCACACCACACAGGGTTTACACCACACAGAGTTCACACCACACAGAGTTCACACCACGCAGAGTTCACACCACGCAGGGTTTATACACTGCACACAGAGTTCACACCACACAGAGTTTACACCACACAGATTTCACACCACACAGAGTTCACACCACGCAGGGTTTACACACTCCACACAGAGTTCACGCCACGCAGGGGTTACACACTCCACACAGAGTTCACATCACGCAGGGTTCACACACTCCACACACAGTTCAAACCACACAGAGTTCACACCACGCAGAGTTCACACCACACAGGGTTTACACACTCCACACAGAGTTCACACCGCACAGGGTTTACACACTCCACACAGAGTTCACACCACACAGGGTTTACACACTCCACACAGAGTTCACACCACGTAGGGTTCACACACTCCACACAGAGTTCACACCACGCAGGGTTTACACACCCCACACAGAGTTCACACCACACAGAGATCTCACCACACAGGGTTCACACCACACAGGGTTTACACACTCAATACAGAGTTCAAACCACACAGAGTTCACACCACACAGGGTTTACACTGTCCGCACAGAGTTCACACCACGCAGGGTTCACACACTCCACACAGAGTTCACACTACTCGGAGTTCACACCGCGCAGGGTTTACACACTCCACACAGAGTTCACACCACGCAGGGTTTACACACTCCACACAAGGTTCACACCACACAGGGTTTAAACACTCCACACAGAGTTCACACCACACAGAGTTCACACCACACAGGGTTTAAACACTCCAGACAGAGTTCACACCACACAGGGTTCACACCACGCAGGGTTTACACGCTCCACACTGAGTTCACACCACACAGGGTTTACACCACACAGAGTTCACACCACACAGAGTTCACACCACACAGAGTTCAAACCACACAGAGTTCACACCACACAGAGTTCTCACCACACAGGGTTCACACCACACAGAGTTCAAACCACACAGAGTTCAAATCACACAGAGTTCACACCACACAAGGTTCACACCATGCAGGGTTTACACTACGCAGAGTTTACACCACACAGTGTTTAAACACTCCACACAGAGTTCACACCACACAGAGTTCACACCATGCAGAGTTCACACCACGCGGGTTTACACACTCCACACAGAGTTCAAGCCACACAGAGTTCAAGCCACACAGAGTTCACACCACACAGAGTTCACACCATGCAGAGTTCACACCACGCAGGGTTTACACAGTCCACACAGAGCTCACACCACACAGATTTCAAACCACACAGAGTTCACACCACGCGGGTTTCACACCACACAGAGTTCAAACCACAGAGAGTTCACACCACACAGACTTCACACCACGCGGGTTTCACACCACGCAGAGTTCAAACCACACAGAGTTCACACCACGCGGTTTCACACCACACAGAGTTCAAACCACACAGAGTTCACACCACAGAGAGTTCACACCACACAGAGTTCACACCACACAGAGTTCACACCACGCAGAGTTCAAACCACACAGAGTTCACACCACACAGAGTTCACACCACTCAGAGTTCACACCACGCAGGGTTCACACCACACAGGGTTCACACCACACAGGGTTTACACACTCCATATAGAGTTCAAACCAGACAGAGTTCACACCACACAGGGTTTATACACTCCACACAGAGTTCACACCACGCAGGGTTCACACACTCCACACAGAGTTCACACCACACAGAGTTCACACCACGCAGGGTTCACACCACACAGAGTTCAAACCACACAGAGTTCAAATCACACAGAGTTCACACCACACAAGGTTCACACCATGCATGGGTTCACACCACACAGAGTTCACACCACACAGAGTTCACACCACGCAGGGTTTACACACTCCACACAGAGTTCACACCACGCAGGTTTTACACACTCCACACAGAGTTCACACCACGCAGGGTTTACACACTCCACACAGATTTCCACCACGTATGGTTCACACACTCCACACACAGTTCAAACCACCCAGAGTTCACACCACGCAGAGTTCACACCACACAGGGTTTACACCACGCAGGGTTTACACACTCCACACAGAGTTCAAACCACACAGGGTTTACACACTCCACACAGAGTTCACACCACACAGGGTTCAGACCACGCAGGGTTTACACACTCCACACAGAGTTCACACCACACAGGGTTTACACCACACAGAGTTCACACCACGCAGGGTTTACACACTCCACACAGAGTTCACACCACACAGAGTTCACACCACGCAGGTTTCACATCACACAGAGTTCAAACCACACAGAGTTCACACCACGCCGGGTTTACACACTCCACACAGAGTTCACACCACGCAGGGTTTACACACTCCACACAGAGTTCACACCACGCAGGGTTCACACACTCCACACACAGTTCAAACCACCCAGAGTTCACACCACGCAGAGTTCACAGCACACAGGGTTTACACCACGCAGGGTTTACACACTCCACACAGAGTTCAAACCACACAGAGTTCACACCACACAGGGTTTACACCACACAGGGTTTACACACTCCATACAGAGTTCAAACCACACAGAGTTCACACCACACAGGGTTTACACACTCCACACAGAGTTCACACCACACAGGGTTCAGACCACGCAGGGTTTACACACTCCACACAGAGTTCACACCACACAGGGTTTACACCACACAGAGTTCACACCACGCAGGGTTTACACTACGCAGAGTTTACACACTCCACACAGAGTTCACACCACGCAGGGTTTACACACTCCACACAGAGTTCACACCACGCAGGTTTCACACCACACTGAGTTCAAACCACACAGATTTCAAACCATGCAGGATTCACACCACACAGGCTTTACACACTCCACACAGAGTTCACACCATGCAGGGTTTACACACTCCACACAGAGTTCAAACCACACAGAGTTCAAATCACACAGAGTTCACACCACACAAGGTTCACACCACACAGAGTTCAAACCACACAGAGTTCACACCATGCAGGATTCACACCACACAGGGTTTACACACTCCACACAGAGTTCACACCACACAAGGTTCACACCACACAGAGTTCAAATCACACAGAGTTCACACCATGCAGGGTTCACACCATGCAGGGTTTACACACTCCACACAGAGTTCAAATCACACAGAGTTCACACCACGTAGGGTTCACACCACGCAGGGTTTACACACTCCACACAGAGTTCACACCACACAAAGTTCACACCACACAGAGTTCAAACCACACAGAGTTCACACCACGCAGGGTTCACACCACACAGAGTTCAAACCACACAGAGTTGACACCATGCAGAGTTCACACCACGCAGGGTTTACACACTCCATATAGAGTTCAAACCAGACAGAGTTCACACCACACAGGGTTTATACACTCCACACAGAGTTCACACCACGCAGGGTTCACACACTCCACACAGAGTTCACACCACACAGAGTTCACACCACGCAGGGTTCACACCACACAGAGTTCAAACCACACAGAGTTCAAATCACACAGAGTTCACACCACACAAGGTTCACACCATGCATGGGTTCACACCACACAGAGTTCACACCACACAGAGTTCACACCACGCAGGGTTTACACACTCCACACAGAGTTCACACCACGCAGGTTTTACACACTCCACACAGAGTTCACACCACGCAGGGTTTACACACTCCACACAGATTTCCACCACGTATGGTTCACACACTCCACACACAGTTCAAACCACCCAGAGTTCACACCACGCAGAGTTCACACCACACAGGGTTTACACCACGCAGGGTTTACACACTCCACACAGAGTTCAAACCACACAGAGTTCACACCACACAGGGTTTACACACTCCATACAGAGTTCAAACCACACAGGGTTTACACACTCCACACAGAGTTCACACCACACAGGGTTCAGACCACGCAGGGTTTACACACTCCACACAGAGTTCACACCACACAGGGTTTACACCACACAGAGTTCACACCACGCAGGGTTTACACACTCCACACAGAGTTCACACCACACAGAGTTCACACCACGCAGGTTTCACATCACACAGAGTTCAAACCACACAGAGTTCACACCACGCCGGGTTTACACACTCCACACAGAGTTCACACCACGCAGGGTTTACACACTCCACACAGAGTTCACACCACGCAGGGTTCACACACTCCACACACAGTTCAAACCACCCAGAGTTCACACCACGCAGAGTTCACAGCACACAGGGTTTACACCACGCAGGGTTTACACACTCCACACAGAGTTCAAACCACACAGAGTTCACACCACACAGGGTTTACACCACACAGGGTTTACACACTCCATACAGAGTTCAAACCACACAGAGTTCACACCACACAGGGTTTACACACTCCACACAGAGTTCACACCACACAGGGTTCAGACCACGCAGGGTTTACACACTCCACACAGAGTTCACACCACACAGGGTTTACACCACACAGAGTTCACACCACGCAGGGTTTACACTACGCAGAGTTTACACACTCCACACAGAGTTCACACCACGCAGGGTTTACACACTCCACACAGAGTTCACACCACGCAGGTTTCACACCACACTGAGTTCAAACCACACAGATTTCAAACCATGCAGGATTCACACCACACAGGCTTTACACACTCCACACAGAGTTCACACCATGCAGGGTTTACACACTCCACACAGAGTTCAAACCACACAGAGTTCAAATCACACAGAGTTCACACCACACAAGGTTCACACCACACAGAGTTCAAACCACACAGAGTTCACACCATGCAGGATTCACACCACACAGGGTTTACACACTCCACACAGAGTTCACACCACACAAGGTTCACACCACACAGAGTTCAAATCACACAGAGTTCACACCATGCAGGGTTCACACCATGCAGGGTTTACACACTCCACACAGAGTTCAAATCACACAGAGTTCACACCACGTAGGGTTCACACCACGCAGGGTTTACACACTCCACACAGAGTTCACACCACACAAAGTTCACACCACACAGAGTTCAAACCACACAGAGTTCACACCACGCAGGGTTCACACCACACAGAGTTCAAACCACACAGAGTTGACACCATGCAGAGTTCACACCACGCAGGGTTTACACACTCCACACAGAGTTCACACCACACAGGGTTTACACACTCCATCAGAGTTCAAACCACACAGAGTTCACACCACACGGAGTTCACACCACGCAGGGTTCACACCACACAGAGTTCAAACCACACAGAGTTCACACCATGCAGGGTTCACACCACGCTGGGTTTACACACTCCACACAGAGTTCACACCACGCAGGGTTTACACACTCCACACAGAGTTCACACCACACAGGGTTTACACACTCCATCAGAGTTCAAACCACACAGAGTTCACACCACACGGAGTTCACACCACGCAGGGTTCACACCACACAGAGTTCAATCCACACAGAGTTCACACCATGCAGGGTTCACACCGCGCAGGCTTTACACATTCCACACAGAGTTCACACCACGCAGGGTTTACACACTCCACACAGGGTTCAGACCACGCAGGGTTTACACACTCCACACAGAGTTCACACCACACAGGGTTTACACCACACAGAGTTCACACCACGCAGGGTTTACACACTCCACACAGAGTTCACACCACACAGAGTTCACACCACGCAGGTTTCACACCACACAGAGTTCAAACCACACAGAGTTCACACCACGCCGGGTTTACACACTCCACACAGAGTTCACACCACGCAGGGTTTACACACTCCACACAGAGTTCACGCCACGCAGGGTTCACACACTCCACACAGAGTTCACACCACACAGAGTTCACACCGCGCAGGCTTTACACATTCCACACAGAGTTCACACCACGCAGGGTTTACACACTCCACACAGAGTTCACACCACACAGAGTTCACACCACGCAGGGTTCACACCACACAGAGTTCAAACCACACAGAGTTCACACCACACAGAGTTCTCACCACACAGGGTTCACACCACACAGGGTTTACACACTCCATATAGAGTTCAAACCAGACAGAGTTCACACCACACAGGGTTTACACACTCCACACAGAGTTCACACCACACAGAGTTCACACCACACAGGGTTTACACAGTCCACACAGATTTCACACCACACAGGGTTTACACACTCCACACAGAGTTCACACCACACAGGGTTTACACCACACAGAGTTCACACCACACAGAGTTCACACCACGCAGAGTTCACACCCCGCAGGGTTTATACACTGCACACAGAGTTCACACCACACAGGGTTTACACCACACAGATTTCACACCACACAGAGTTCACACCACGCAGGGTTTACACACTCCACACAGAGTTCACACCACGCAGGGGTTACACACTCCACACAGAGTTCACATCACGCAGGGTTCACACACTCCACACACAGTTCAAACCACACAGAGTTCACACCACGCAGAGTTCACACCACACAGGGTTTACACACTCCACACAGAGTTCACACCACACAGGGTTTACACACTCCACACAGAGTTCACACCACACAGGGTTTACACACTCCACACAGAGTTCACACCACGTAGGGTTCACACACTCCACACAGAGTTCACACCACGCAGGGTTTACACACCCCACACAGAGTTCACACCACACAGAGATCTCACCACACAGGGTTCACACCACACAGGGTTTACACACTCAATACAGAGTTCAAACCACACAGAGTTCACACCACACAGGGTTTACACTGTCCGCACAGAGTTCACACCACGCAGGGTTCACACACTCCACACAGAGTTCACACTACTCTGAGTTCACACCGCGCAGGGTTTACACACTCCACACAGAGTTCACACCACGCAGGGTTTACACACTCCACACAAGGTTCACACCACACAGGGTTTAAACACTCCACACAGAGTTCACACCACACAGAGTTCACACCACACAGGGTTTAAACACTCCAGACAGAGTTCACACCACACAGGGTTCACACCACGCAGGGTTTACACGCTCCACACTGAGTTCACACCACACAGGGTTTACACCACACAGAGTTCACACCACACAGAGTTCACACCACACAGAGTTCAAACCACACAGAGTTCACACCACACAGAGTTCTCACCACACAGGGTTCACACCACACAGAGTTCAAACCACACAGAGTTCAAATCACACAGAGTTCACACCACACAAGGTTCACACCATGCAGGGTTTACACTACGCAGAGTTTACACCACACAGGGTTTAAACACTCCACACAGAGTTCACACCACACAGAGTTCACACCATGCAGAGTTCACACCACGCGGGTTTACACACTCCACACAGAGTTCAAGCCACACAGAGTTCAAGCCACACAGAGTTCACACCACACAGAGTTCACACCACGCAGAGTTCAAACCACACAGAGTTCACACCACGTGGGTTTCACACCACACAGAGTTCAAACCACAGAGAGTTCACACCACACAGAGTTCACACCACGCGGGTTTCACACCACGCAGAGTTCAAACCACACAGAGTTCACACCACGCGGGTTTCACACCACACAGAGTTCAAACCACACAGAGTTCACACCACAGAGAGTTCGCACCACACAGAGTTCACACCACACAGAGTTCACACCACGCAGAGTTCAAACCACACAGAGTTCACACCACACAGAGTTCACACCACACAGAGTTCACACCACGCAGGGTTCACACCACACAGGGTTCACACCACACAGGGTTTACACACTCCATATAGAGTTCAAACCAGACAGAGTTCACACCACACAGGGTTTATACACTCCACACAGAGTTCACACCACGCAGGGTTCACACACTCCACACAGAGTTCACACCACACAGAGTTCACACCACGCAGGGTTCACACCACACAGAGTTCAAACCACACAGAGTTCAAATCACACAGAGTTCACACCACACAAGGTTCACACCATGCATGGGTTCACACCACACAGAGTTCACACCACGCAGAGTTCACACCACGCAGGGTTTACACACTCCACACAGAGTTCACACCACGCAGGTTTTACACACTCCACACAGAGTTCACACCACGCAGGGTTTACACACCCCACTCAGAGTTCACACCACGCATGGTTCACACACTCCACACACAGTTCAAACCACCCAGAGTTCACACCACGCAGAGTTCACACCACACAGGGTTTACACCACGCAGGGTTTACACACTCCACACAGAGTTCAAACCACACAGAGTTCACACCACGCAGGGTTCACACACTCCACACAGAGTTCACACTACTCGGAGTTCACAACGCGCAGGGTTTACACACTCCACACAGAGTTCACACCAGGCAGGGTTTACACACTCCACACAGAGTTCACACTACTCGGAGTTCACTCCGCGCAGGGTTTACACACTCCAGACAGAGTTCACACCACACAGAGTTCACACCACACAGGGTTTACACAGTCCGCACAGAGTTCACACCACGCAGGGTTCACACACTCTACACAGAATTCACACCACACAGAGTTCACACCGCGCAGGGTTTACACACTCCACACAGAGTTCACACCACGCAGGGTTTACACACTCCACACAAGGTTCACACCACACAGGGTTTAAACACTCCACACAGAGTTCACACCACACAGAGTTCACACCACACAGGGTTTAAACACTCCAGACAGATTTCACACCACGCAGGGTTCACACACTCCACACAGAGTTCACACCACACAGAGTTCACACCACGCAGGGTTCACACCACACAGAGTTCAAACCACACAGAGTTCAAATCACACAGAGTTCACACCACACAAGGTTCACACCATGCAGGGTTTACACTACGCAGAGTTTACACCACACAGGGTTTAAACACTCCACACAGAGTTCACACCACACAGAGTTCACACCATGCAGAGTTCACACCACGCGGGTTTACACACTCCACACAGAGTTCAAGCCACACAGAGTTCAAGCCACACAGAGTTCACACCACACAGAGTTCACACCACGCAGAGTTCAAACCACACAGAGTTCACACCACACAGAGTTCAAACCACAGAGAGTTCACACCACACAGAGTTCACACCACGCGGGTTTCACACCACGCAGAGTTCAAACCACACAGAGTTCACACCACGCGGGTTTCACACCACACAGAGTTCAAACCACACAGAGTTCACACCACAGAGAGTTCGCACCACACAGAGTTCACACCACACAGAGTTCACACCACGCAGAGTTCAAACCACACAGAGTTCACACCACACAGAGTTCACACCACACAGAGTTCACACCACGCAGGGTTCACACCACACAGGGTTCACACCACACAGGGTTTACACACTCCATATAGAGTTCAAACCAGACAGAGTTCACACCACACAGGGTTTATACACTCCACACAGAGTTCACACCACGCAGGGTTCACACACTCCACACAGAGTTCACACCACACAGAGTTCACACCACGCAGGGTTCACACCACACAGAGTTCAAACCACACAGAGTTCAAATCACACAGAGTTCACACCACACAAGGTTCACACCATGCATGGGTTCACACCACACAGAGTTCACACCACGCAGAGTTCACACCACGCAGGGTTTACACACTCCACACAGAGTTCACACCACGCAGGTTTTACACACTCCACACAGAGTTCACACCACGCAGGGTTTACACACCCCACTCAGAGTTCACACCACGCATGGTTCACACACTCCACACACAGTTCAAACCACCCAGAGTTCACACCACGCAGAGTTCACACCACACAGGGTTTACACCACGCAGGGTTTACACACTCCACACAGAGTTCAAACCACACAGAGTTCACACCACGCAGGGTTCACACACTCCACACAGAGTTCACACTACTCGGAGTTCACAACGCGCAGGGTTTACACACTCCACACAGAGTTCACACCAGGCAGGGTTTACACACTCCACACAGAGTTCACACTACTCGGAGTTCACTCCGCGCAGGGTTTACACACTCCAGACAGAGTTCACACCACACAGAGTTCACACCACACAGGGTTTACACAGTCCGCACAGAGTTCACACCACGCAGGGTTCACACACTCTACACAGAATTCACACCACACAGAGTTCACTCCGCGCAGGGTTTACACACTCCACACAGAGTTCACACCACGCAGGGTTTACACACTCCACACAAGGTTCACACCACACAGGGTTTAAACACTCCACACAGAGTTCACACCACACAGAGTTCACACCACACAGGGTTTAAACACTCCAGACAGATTTCACACCACGCAGGGTTCACACACTCCACACAGAGTTCACACCACACAGAGTTCACACCACGCAGGGTTCACACCACACAGAGTTCAAACCACACAGAGTTCAAATCACACAGAGTTCACACCACACAAGGTTCACACCATGCATGGGTTCACACCACACAGAGTTCACACCACGCAGAGTTCACACCACGCAGGGTTTACACACTCCACACAGAGTTCACACCACGCAGGTTTTACACACTCCACACAGAGTTCACACCACGCAGGGTTTACACACTCCACTCAGAGTTCACACCACGCATGGTTCACACACTCCACACACAGTTCAAACCACCCAGAGTTCACACCACGCAGAGTTCACACCACACAGGGTTTACACCACGCAGGGTTTACACACTCCACACAGAGTTCAAACCACACAGAGTTCACACCACACAGGGTTTACACACTCCATACAGAGTTCAAACCACACAGGGTTTACACACTCCACACAGAGTTCACACCACACAGGGTTCAGACCACGCAGGGTTTACACACTCCACACAGAGTTCACACCACACAGGGTTTACACCACACAGAGTTCACACCACGCAGGGTTTACACACTCCACACAGAGTTCACACCACACAGAGTTCACACCACGCAGGTTTCACACCACACAGAGTTCAAACCACACAGAGTTCACACCACGCCGGGTTTACACACTCCACACAGAGTTCACACCACGCAGGGTTTACACACTCCACACAGAGTTCACGCCACGCAGGGTTCACACACTCCACACAGAGTTCACACCACACAGAGTTCACACCGCGCAGGGTTTACACACTCCACACAGAGTTCACACCACGCAGGGTTTACACACTCCACACAGAGTTCACACTACTCGGAGTTCACTCCGCGCAGGGTTTACACACTCCAGACAGAGTTCACACCACACAGAGTTCACACCACACAGGGTTTACACAGTCCGCACAGAGTTCACACCACGCAGGGTTCACACACTCTACACAGAATTCACACCACACAGAGTTCACACCGCGCAGGGTTTACACACTCCACACAGAGTTCACACCACGCAGGGTTTACACACTCCAAACAAGGTTCACACCACACAGGGTTTAAACACTCCACACAGAGTTCACACCACACAGAGTTCACACCACGCAGGGTTTAAACACTCCAGACAGAGTTCACACCACACAGGGTTCACACCACGCAGGGTTTACACGCTCCACACTGAGTTCACACCACACAGGGTTTACACCACACAGAGTTCACACCACGCAGGGTTTACACTACGCAGAGTTTACACCACACAGGGTTTAAACACTCCACACAGAGTTCACACCACACAGAGTTCACACCATGCAGAGTTCACACCACGCGGGTGTACACACTCCACACAGAGTTCAAGCCACACAGAGTTCACACCACACAGAGTTCACACCATGCAGAGTTCACACCACGCAGGGTTTACACAGTCCACACAGAGCTCACACCACACAGATTTCAAACCACACAGAGTTCACACCACGCAGAGTTCAAACCACACAGAGTTCACACCACGCGGGTTTCACACCACACAGAGTTCAAACCACAGAGAGTTCACACCACACAGAGTTCACACCACGCGGGTTTCACACCACGCAGAGTTCAAACCACACAGAGTTCACACCACGCGGGTTTCACACCACACAGAGTTCAAACCACACAGAGTTCACACCACAGAGAGTTCACACCACACAGAGTTCACACCACACAGAGTTCACACCACGCAGAGTTCAAACCACACAGAGCTCACACCACACAGAGTTCACACCACACAGAGTTCACACCACGCAGGGTTCACACCACACAGGGTTCACACCACACAGGGTTTACACACTCCATATAGAGTTCAAACCAGACAGAGTTCACACCACACAGGGTTTATACACTCCACACAGAGTTCACACCTCGCAGGGTTCACACACTCCACACAGAGTTCACACCACACAGAGTTCACACCACGCAGGGTTCACACCACACAGAGTTCAAACCACACAGAGTTCAAATCACACAGAGTTCACACCACACAAGGTTCACACCATGCATGGGTTCACACCACACAGAGTTCACACCACGCAGGGTTTACACACCCCACACAGAGTTCACACCACACAGAGATCTCACCACACAGGGTTCACACCACGCAGGGTTTACACACTCCACACAGAGTTCACACCACGCAGGTTTTACACACTCCACACAGAGTTCACACCACGCAGGGTTTACACACTCCACTCAGAGTTCACACCACGCATGGTTCACACACTCCACACACAGTTCAAACCACCCAGAGTTCACACCACGCAGAGTTCACACCACACAGGGTTTACACCACGCAGGGTTTACACACTCCACACAGAGTTCAAACCACACAGAGTTCACACCACACAGGGTTTACACACTCCATACAGAGTTCAAACCACACAGGGTTTACACACTCCACACAGAGTTCACACCACACAGGGTTCAGACCACGCAGGGTTTACACACTCCACACAGAGTTCACACCACACAGGGTTTACACCACACAGAGTTCACACCACGCAGGGTTTACACACTCCACACAGAGTTCACACCACACAGAGTTCACACCACGCAGGTTTCACACCACACAGAGTTCAAACCACACAGAGTTCACACCACGCCGGGTTTACACACTCCACACAGAGTTCACACCACGCAGGGTTTACACACTCCACACAGAGTTCACGCCACGCAGGGTTCACACACTCCACACAGAGTTCACACCACACAGAGTTCACACCGCGCAGGCTTTACACACTCCACACAGAGTTCACACCACGCAGGGTTTACACACTCCACACAGAGTTCACACCACACAGAGTTCACACCACGCAGGGTTCACACCACACAGAGTTCAAACCACACAGAGTTCACACCACACAGAGTTCTCACCACACAGGGTTCACACCACACAGGGTTTACACACTCCATATAGAGTTCAAACCAGACAGAGTTCACACCACACAGGGTTTACACACTCCACACAGAGTTCACACCACACAGAGTTCACACCACACAGGGTTTACACAGTCCACACAGATTTCACACCACACAGGGTTTACACACTCCACACAGAGTTCACACCACACAGGGTTTACACCACACAGAGTTCACACCACACAGAGTTCACACCACGCAGAGTTCACACCACGCAGGGTTTATACACTGCACACAGAGTTCACACCACACAGTGTTTACACCACACAGATTTCACACCACACAGAGTTCACACCACGCAGGGTTTACACACTCCACACAGAGTTCACGCCACGCAGGGGTTACACACTCCACACAGAGTTCACATCACGCAGGGTTCACACACTCCACACACAGTTCAAACCACACAGAGTTCACACCACGCAGAGTTCACACCACACAGGGTTTACACACTCCACACAGAGTTCACACCGCACAGGGTTTACACACTCCACACAGAGTTCACACCACACAGGGTTTACACACTCCACACAGAGTTCACACCACGTAGGGTTCACACACTCCACACAGAGTTCACACCACGCAGGGTTTACACACCCCACACAGAGTTCACACCACACAGAGATCTCACCACACAGGGTTCACACCACACAGGGTTTACACACTCAATACAGAGTTCAAACCACACAGAGTTCACACCACACAGGGTTTACACTGTCCGCACAGAGTTCACACCACGCAGGGTTCACACACTCCACACAGAGTTCACACTACTCGGAGTTCACACCGCGCAGGGTTTACACACTCCACACAGAGTTCACACCACGCAGGGTTTACACACTCCACACAAGGTTCACACCACACAGGGTTTAAACACTCCACACAGAGTTCACACCACACAGAGTTCACACCACACAGGGTTTAAACACTCCAGACAGAGTTCACACCACACAGGGTTCACACCACGCAGGGTTTACACGCTCCACACTGAGTTCACACCACACAGGGTTTACACCACACAGAGTTCACACCACACAGAGTTCACACCACACAGAGTTCAAACCACACAGAGTTCACACCACACAGAGTTCTCACCACACAGGGTTCACACCACACAGAGTTCAAACCACACAGAGTTCAAATCACACAGAGTTCACACCACACAAGGTTCACACCATGCAGGGTTTACACTACGCAGAGTTTACACCACACAGTGTTTAAACACTCCACACAGAGTTCACACCACACAGAGTTCACACCATGCAGAGTTCACACCACGCGGGTTTACACACTCCACACAGAGTTCAAGCCACACAGAGTTCAAGCCACACAGAGTTCACACCACACAGAGTTCACACCATGCAGAGTTCACACCACGCAGGGTTTACACAGTCCACACAGAGCTCACACCACACAGATTTCAAACCACACAGAGTTCACACCACGCGGGTTTCACACCACACAGAGTTCAAACCACAGAGAGTTCACACCACACAGACTTCACACCACGCGGGTTTCACACCACGCAGAGTTCAAACCACACAGAGTTCACACCACGCGGTTTCACACCACACAGAGTTCAAACCACACAGAGTTCACACCACAGAGAGTTCACACCACACAGAGTTCACACCACACAGAGTTCACACCACGCAGAGTTCAAACCACACAGAGTTCACACCACACAGAGTTCACACCACTCAGAGTTCACACCACGCAGGGTTCACACCACACAGGGTTCACACCACACAGGGTTTACACACTCCATATAGAGTTCAAACCAGACAGAGTTCACACCACACAGGGTTTATACACTCCACACAGAGTTCACACCACGCAGGGTTCACACACTCCACACAGAGTTCACACCACACAGAGTTCACACCACGCAGGGTTCACACCACACAGAGTTCAAATCACACAGAGTTCACACCACACAAGGTTCTCACCATGCATGGGTTCACACCACACAGAGTTCACACCACACAGAGTTCACACCACGCAGGGTTTACACACTCCACACAGAGTTCACACCACGCAGGTTTTACACACTCCACACAGAGTTCACACCACGCAGGGTTTACACACTCCACACAGATTTCCACCACGTATGGTTCACACACTCCACACACAGTTCAAACCACCCAGAGTTCACACCACGCAGAGTTCACACCACACAGGGTTTACACCACGCAGGGTTTACACACTCCACACAGAGTTCAAACCACACAGAGTTCACACCACACAGGGTTTACACACTCCATACAGAGTTCAAACCACACAGGGTTTACACACTCCACACAGAGTTCACACCACACAGGGTTCAGACCACGCAGGGTTTACACACTCCACACAGAGTTCACACCACACAGGGTTTACACCACACAGAGTTCACACCACGCAGGGTTTACACACTCCACACAGAGTTCACACCACACAGAGTTCACACCACGCAGGTTTCACATCACACAGAGTTCAAACCACACAGAGTTCACACCACGCCGGGTTTACACACTCCACACAGAGTTCACACCACGCAGGGTTTACACACTCCACACAGAGTTCACACCACGCAGGGTTCACACACTCCACACACAGTTCAAACCACCCAGAGTTCACACCACGCAGAGTTCACAGCACACAGGGTTTACACCACGCAGGGTTTACACACTCCACACAGAGTTCAAACCACACAGAGTTCACACCACACAGGGTTTACACCACACAGGGTTTACACACTCCATACAGAGTTCAAACCACACAGAGTTCACACCACACAGGGTTTACACACTCCACACAGAGTTCACACCACACAGGGTTCAGACCACGCAGGGTTTACACACTCCACACAGAGTTCACACCACACAGGGTTTACACCACACAGAGTTCACACCACGCAGGGTTTACACTACGCAGAGTTTACACACTCCACACAGAGTTCACACCACGCAGGGTTTACACACTCCACACAGAGTTCACACCACGCAGGTTTCACACCACACTGAGTTCAAACCACACAGATTTCAAACCATGCAGGATTCACACCACACAGGCTTTACACACTCCACACAGAGTTCACACCATGCAGGGTTTACACACTCCACACAGAGTTCAAACCACACAGAGTTCAAATCACACAGAGTTCACACCACACAAGGTTCACACCACACAGAGTTCAAACCACACAGAGTTCACACCATGCAGGATTCACACCACACAGGGTTTACACACTCCACACAGAGTTCACACCACACAAGGTTCACACCACACAGAGTTCAAATCACACAGAGTTCACACCATGCAGGGTTCACACCATGCAGGGTTTACACACTCCACACAGAGTTCAAATCACACAGAGTTCACACCACGTAGGGTTCACACCACGCAGGGTTTACACACTCCACACAGAGTTCACACCACACAAAGTTCACACCACACAGAGTTCAAACCACACAGAGTTCACACCACGCAGGGTTCACACCACACAGAGTTCAAACCACACAGAGTTGACACCATGCAGAGTTCACACCACGCAGGGTTTACACACTCCATATAGAGTTCAAACCAGACAGAGTTCACACCACACAGGGTTTATACACTCCACACAGAGTTCACACCACGCAGGGTTCACACACTCCACACAGAGTTCACACCACACAGAGTTCACACCACGCAGGGTTCACACCACACAGAGTTCAAACCACACAGAGTTCAAATCACACAGAGTTCACACCACACAAGGTTCACACCATGCATGGGTTCACACCACACAGAGTTCACACCACACAGAGTTCACACCACGCAGGGTTTACACACTCCACACAGAGTTCACACCACGCAGGTTTTACACACTCCACACAGAGTTCACACCACGCAGGGTTTACACACTCCACACAGATTTCCACCACGTATGGTTCACACACTCCACACACAGTTCAAACCACCCAGAGTTCACACCACGCAGAGTTCACACCACACAGGGTTTACACCACGCAGGGTTTACACACTCCACACAGAGTTCAAACCACACAGAGTTCACACCACACAGGGTTTACACACTCCATACAGAGTTCAAACCACACAGGGTTTACACACTCCACACAGAGTTCACACCACACAGGGTTCAGACCACGCAGGGTTTACACACTCCACACAGAGTTCACACCACACAGGGTTTACACCACACAGAGTTCACACCACGCAGGGTTTACACACTCCACACAGAGTTCACACCACACAGAGTTCACACCACGCAGGTTTCACATCACACAGAGTTCAAACCACACAGAGTTCACACCACGCCGGGTTTACACACTCCACACAGAGTTCACACCACGCAGGGTTTACACACTCCACACAGAGTTCACACCACGCAGGGTTCACACACTCCACACACAGTTCAAACCACCCAGAGTTCACACCACGCAGAGTTCACAGCACACAGGGTTTACACCACGCAGGGTTTACACACTCCACACAGAGTTCAAACCACACAGAGTTCACACCACACAGGGTTTACACCACACAGGGTTTACACACTCCATACAGAGTTCAAACCACACAGAGTTCACACCACACAGGGTTTACACACTCCACACAGAGTTCACACCACACAGGGTTCAGACCACGCAGGGTTTACACACTCCACACAGAGTTCACACCACACAGGGTTTACACCACACAGAGTTCACACCACGCAGGGTTTACACTACGCAGAGTTTACACACTCCACACAGAGTTCACACCACGCAGGGTTTACACACTCCACACAGAGTTCACACCACGCAGGTTTCACACCACACTGAGTTCAAACCACACAGATTTCAAACCATGCAGGATTCACACCACACAGGCTTTACACACTCCACACAGAGTTCACACCATGCAGGGTTTACACACTCCACACAGAGTTCAAACCACACAGAGTTCAAATCACACAGAGTTCACACCACACAAGGTTCACACCACACAGAGTTCAAACCACACAGAGTTCACACCATGCAGGATTCACACCACACAGGGTTTACACACTCCACACAGAGTTCACACCACACAAGGTTCACACCACACAGAGTTCAAATCACACAGAGTTCACACCATGCAGGGTTCACACCATGCAGGGTTTACACACTCCACACAGAGTTCAAATCACACAGAGTTCACACCACGTAGGGTTCACACCACGCAGGGTTTACACACTCCACACAGAGTTCACACCACACAAAGTTCACACCACACAGAGTTCAAACCACACAGAGTTCACACCACGCAGGGTTCACACCACACAGAGTTCAAACCACACAGAGTTGACACCATGCAGAGTTCACACCACGCAGGGTTTACACACTCCACACAGAGTTCACACCACACAGGGTTTACACACTCCATCAGAGTTCAAACCACACAGAGTTCACACCACACGGAGTTCACACCACGCAGGGTTCACACCACACAGAGTTCAAACCACACAGAGTTCACACCATGCAGGGTTCACACCACGCTGGGTTTACACACTCCACACAGAGTTCACACCACGCAGGGTTTACACACTCCACACAGAGTTCACACCACACAGGGTTTACACACTCCATCAGAGTTCAAACCACACAGAGTTCACACCACACGGAGTTCACACCACGCAGGGTTCACACCACACAGAGTTCAATCCACACAGAGTTCACACCATGCAGGGTTCACACCACGCAGGGTTTACACACTCCATACAGAGTTCAAACCACACAGGGTTTACACACTCCACACAGAGTTCACACCACACAGGGTTCAGACCACGCAGGGTTTACACACTCCACACAGAGTTCACACCACACAGGGTTTACACCACACAGAGTTCACACCACGCAGGGTTTACACACTCCACACAGAGTTCACACCACACAGAGTTCACACCACGCAGGTTTCACACCACACAGAGTTCAAACCACACAGAGTTCACACCACGCCGGGTTTACACACTCCACACAGAGTTCACACCACGCAGGGTTTACACACTCCACACAGAGTTCACGCCACGCAGGGTTCACACACTCCACACAGAGTTCACACCACACAGAGTTCACACCGCGCAGGCTTTACACACTCCACACAGAGTTCACACCACGCAGGGTTTACACACTCCACACAGAGTTCACACCACACAGAGTTCACACCACGCAGGGTTCACACCACACAGAGTTCAAACCACACAGAGTTCACACCACACAGAGTTCTCACCACACAGGGTTCACACCACACAGGGTTTACACACTCCATATAGAGTTCAAACCAGACAGAGTTCACACCACACAGGGTTTACACACTCCACACAGAGTTCACACCACACAGAGTTCACACCACACAGGGTTTACACAGTCCACACAGATTTCACACCACACAGGGTTTACACACTCCACACAGAGTTCACACCACACAGGGTTTACACCACACAGAGTTCACACCACACAGAGTTCACACCACGCAGAGTTCACACCCCGCAGGGTTTATACACTGCACACAGAGTTCACACCACACAGGGTTTACACCACACAGATTTCACACCACACAGAGTTCACACCACGCAGGGTTTACACACTCCACACAGAGTTCACACCACGCAGGGGTTACACACTCCACACAGAGTTCACATCACGCAGGGTTCACACACTCCACACACAGTTCAAACCACACAGAGTTCACACCACGCAGAGTTCACACCACACAGGGTTTACACACTCCACACAGAGTTCACACCACACAGGGTTTACACACTCCACACAGAGTTCACACCACACAGGGTTTACACACTCCACACAGAGTTCACACCACGTAGGGTTCACACACTCCACACAGAGTTCACACCACGCAGGGTTTACACACCCCACACAGAGTTCACACCACACAGAGATCTCACCACACAGGGTTCACACCACACAGGGTTTACACACTCAATACAGAGTTCAAACCACACAGAGTTCACACCACACAGGGTTTACACTGTCCGCACAGAGTTCACACCACGCAGGGTTCACACACTCCACACAGAGTTCACACTACTCTGAGTTCACACCGCGCAGGGTTTACACACTCCACACAGAGTTCACACCACGCAGGGTTTACACACTCCACACAAGGTTCACACCACACAGGGTTTAAACACTCCACACAGAGTTCACACCACACAGAGTTCACACCACACAGGGTTTAAACACTCCAGACAGAGTTCACACCACACAGGGTTCACACCACGCAGGGTTTACACGCTCCACACTGAGTTCACACCACACAGGGTTTACACCACACAGAGTTCACACCACACAGAGTTCACACCACACAGAGTTCAAACCACACAGAGTTCACACCACACAGAGTTCTCACCACACAGGGTTCACACCACACAGAGTTCAAACCACACAGAGTTCAAATCACACAGAGTTCACACCACACAAGGTTCACACCATGCAGGGTTTACACTACGCAGAGTTTACACCACACAGGGTTTAAACACTCCACACAGAGTTCACACCACACAGAGTTCACACCATGCAGAGTTCACACCACGCGGGTTTACACACTCCACACAGAGTTCAAGCCACACAGAGTTCAAGCCACACAGAGTTCACACCACACAGAGTTCACACCATGCAGAGTTCACACCACGCAGGGTTTACACAGTCCACACAGAGCTCACACCACACAGATTTCAAACCACACAGAGTTCACACCACGCGGGTTTCACACCACACAGAGTTCAAACCACAGAGAGTTCACACCACACAGACTTCACACCACGCGGGTTTCACACCACGCAGAGTTCAAACCACACAGAGTTCACACCACGCGGTTTCACACCACACAGAGTTCAAACCACACAGAGTTCACACCACAGAGAGTTCACACCACACAGAGTTCACACCACACAGAGTTCACACCACGCAGAGTTCAAACCACACAGAGTTCACACCACACAGAGTTCACACCACTCAGAGTTCACACCACGCAGGGTTCACACCACATAGGGTTCACACCACACAGGGTTCACACCACACAGGGTTTACACACTCCATATAGAGTTCAAACCAGACAGAGTTCACACCACACAGGGTTTATACACTCCACACAGAGTTCACACCACGCAGGGTTCACACACTCCACACAGAGTTCACACCACACAGAGTTCACACCACGCAGGGTTCACACCACACAGAGTTCAAACCACACAGAGTTCAAATCACACAGAGTTCACACCACACAAGGTTCACACCATGCATGGGTTCACACCACACAGAGTTCACACCACACAGAGTTCACACCACGCAGGGTTTACACACTCCACACAGAGTTCACACCACGCAGGTTTTACACACTCCACACAGAGTTCACACCACGCAGGGTTTACACACTCCACACAGATTTCCACCACGTATGGTTCACACACTCCACACACAGTTCAAACCACCCAGAGTTCACACCACGCAGAGTTCACACCACACAGGGTTTACACCACGCAGGGTTTACACACTCCACACAGAGTTCAAACCACACAGAGTTCACACCACACAGGGTTTACACACTCCATACAGAGTTCAAACCACACAGGGTTTACACACTCCACACAGAGTTCACACCACACAGGGTTCAGACCACGCAGGGTTTACACACTCCACACAGAGTTCACACCACACAGGGTTTACACCACACAGAGTTCACACCACGCAGGGTTTACACACTCCACACAGAGTTCACACCACACAGAGTTCACACCACGCAGGTTTCACATCACACAGAGTTCAAACCACACAGAGTTCACACCACGCCGGGTTTACACACTCCACACAGAGTTCACACCACGCAGGGTTTACACACTCCACACAGAGTTCACACCACGCAGGGTTCACACACTCCACACACAGTTCAAACCACCCAGAGTTCACACCACGCAGAGTTCACAGCACACAGGGTTTACACCACGCAGGGTTTACACACTCCACACAGAGTTCAAACCACACAGAGTTCACACCACACAGGGTTTACACCAAACAGGGTTTACACACTCCATACAGAGTTCAAACCACACAGAGTTCACACCACACAGGGTTTACACACTCCACACAGAGTTCACACCACACAGGGTTCAGACCACGCAGGGTTTACACACTCCACACAGAGTTCACACCACACAGGGTTTACACCACACAGAGTTCACACCACGCAGGGTTTACACTACGCAGAGTTTACACACTCCACACAGAGTTCACACCACGCAGGGTTTACACACTCCACACAGAGTTCACACCACGCAGGTTTCACACCACACTGAGTTCAAACCACACAGATTTCAAACCATGCAGGATTCACACCACACAGGCTTTACACACTCCACACAGAGTTCACACCATGCAGGGTTTACACACTCCACACAGAGTTCAAACCACACAGAGTTCAAATCACACAGAGTTCACACCACACAAGGTTCACACCACACAGAGTTCAAACCACACAGAGTTCACACCATGCAGGATTCACACCACACAGGGTTTACACACTCCACACAGAGTTCACACCACACAAGGTTCACACCACACAGAGTTCAAATCACACAGAGTTCACACCATGCAGGGTTCACACCATGCAGGGTTTACACACTCCACACAGAGTTCAAATCACACAGAGTTCACACCACGTAGGGTTCACACCACGCAGGGTTTACACACTCCACACAGAGTTCACACCACACAAAGTTCACACCACACAGAGTTCAAACCACACAGAGTTCACACCACGCAGTGTTCACACCACACAGAGTTCAAACCACACAGAGTTGACACCATGCAGAGTTCACACCACGCAGGGTTTACACACTCCACACAGAGTTCACACCACACAGGGTTTACACACTCCATCAGAGTTCAAACCACACAGAGTTCACACCACACGGAGTTCACACCACGCAGGGTTCACACCACACAGAGTTCAAACCACACAGAGTTCACACCATGCAGGGTTCACACCACGCTGGGTTTACACACTCCACACAGAGTTCACACCACGCAGGGTTTACACACTCCACACAGAGTTCACACCACACAGGGTTTACACACTCCATCAGAGTTCAAACCACACAGAGTTCACACCACACGGAGTTCACACCACGCAGGGTTCACACCACACAGAGTTCAATCCACACAGAGTTCACACCATGCAGGGTTCACACCACGCAGGGTTTACACACTCCACACAGAGTTCACACCACCCAGGGTTTACACACTCCACACAGAGTTCAAACCACACTGTTCACACCACACAGGGTTCACACCACATAGGGTTTACACACTCCACACAGAGTTCACACCACACATGGTTCACACCACACAGATTTGAAACCACACAGGGTTAACACCACATAGAGTTCACATCACACAGGGTTAACAGCACACGGGGTTTAGAATGGACAGGGTTTACACTGGATAGGTTTAGACCAGGTAGGCATATGGCATGCACTGTCCAGTAAGGCAGGGTTTGCATCATGCAGGGCTTACACTGTGCTGCATGTGGACCAGACAGGGTTTCAAATGGGCAGGTTCACACCATACAGGGTTTACACTGGGCAGTGTTCATACCACACAGTGTTTACAATGGATTTATGGATTTACACAAGGGAGTTCATAAGACCGTATGACATGCGAGCAGAATTGGCCATTTTGACCCATCAAATCTGCTTCACAATTTCATCGTGGCTGATCTATTTTCCTTCTCAGCCACAATCTCCAGCCTTCTCCGTGTACCCCTTCATGCCCTGACCAATCAAGACTCTATCAGCCTCTGCCTTAAATACAACCAACGATTTGGCCTTCACAGCTACCTAGAAGGATAATTCTCTAAATGATGAGCCAATCCAGGAAGGGTTTACACCGGGATGCCTGTGTGTTGCCTTATGCTATTCATGTACTAGTACGTACAGCCTATAATGAATTATTTAAGCAAACAAAAAATTGTTAATCATAAATGTATATTATATTACTCAGTTATAAATGGAATATGAAATATACTGCACTCCTTCTTGCTTAGCTATGAACTCCTACTGAAAATAGAATGCATCTCCAACTCTCTCACAGTATATTCACAGTATTCTATATAATCTAACCATTACATAAATCTACACAGATATCCACAGCATAGTAAATTTTTTATTTTCACATTCAGGCCTAACGATGTAATCAGCATGGAGGATTTCTTGGTTCTGGGACCTGTGAAACAATCTCATGCTCTGGGGCCTCTTTTGTGGTGGTGGTAGGATTAGAATTTTGAACTGCAGGAAGTCGTTCTGACAGCTCTGGCCTCCTATCTTTTCTAGCAATTGACTATGCTCTTCTCAACTGATGGATGTGTCATCTCCAGAGAATATCAACACAAACTCCACTGTGTAGGAGAGTGGTACAATTCTGTCCTTAATTTTTCCAACTACCCACTTTTGGTCATTTCACTCCAGTGGTGCTATAAAGTTTGTGAACCCTGTAGAATTTTCTCTTTTTCTGCATATGATCTAAAATGTGATCCAATCTTCACCTAAGTCCTAAACTAGATAAAGAGAACAAAAAAAAACATTACTTATGTATTGGAAGAAGTGATCCAATATTGCATGTATTTGTTGGAAAAAGCATGTGAACCTCTGCAGGTGTTCCACTCGATGAGATGAGATTGGAGGAGTGGGTTGTAGAGGTGTCCTATCTTCTAAAAAAGACACACAAAGTCAGGATACTGACAGAGTCTGCTCTTTTAGAAAAATATCTGTTTGTGTGCACTATGCCTCAATCAAAACAACAGTCAGAGGACCTTAGAAGAATAATTGCAGAGATGCATGAAGCTGGAAAGGCTACAAATGTGTTCATCAGCCTACAGTAAGAGAAATTGTCTACAAATGGAGGAAACTCAGTACTGTTGCTACTTTACCTAGGTGTGGGCATCCTGGAAAGATCACAGCAAGAGCACAATGTGCAATGCTGAAGGAGGTGAAAAAGAACCCAAGGGAAACAGCAAAAGATCTGCAGAAGTCTCTAGAACTTTCTAAAGTTCATGTGTCCACTGTAAGAAAAGTTGTTGTACAAGAATAGAAGAACACCATGGAAGAACACCACGGAGGAAACCACTGAAAAAAATGCTGCATGTCTCAAGTTTGCAAAAGACCACCTGGATGTTCCATAATGCTTGTGGGACAATGTTCTGTGGACAGATGAGACAAAAGTTGAAATTTTTGGCAGAATTGCACACCACTATTTTTGGAGCCAACACCAAAACCTCATCTCAACTGTGAAGCATGGTAGAAGGAGCATCATGGTTTGGGGCTGCTTTGCTGCCTCAGAACCTGGACAGCTTGTAATCGTTGAGGAAACAATGAATTCAAAATTGTATCAAGACATTTTTCAGGAGAACATCAGGGTAGCAGACCATTACCTGAAGCTTAAGAGAAGTTGAATTACGCAACAAGACAATGACCTGTAAGCCAAGAGTAAGTCAACAACAGAATGATTTAAAAAGAAGAAAATTTGTGTTTTGTAATGACTGAGTCAAAGTCCTGACCTTAATCCCATAGAATTTTTGTGAAAGGACCTGAAGCAAGCATTTCATGTAAGGAAATCCTCCAACATCCCAGAGTTGAAAGAATTTGTAAGGAGAAATGGCTTAAAATTTCTCCAAGCCAATGTGCAGGACAGTGGAAATGTTCAGTTGAAGTTATTGCTACACAAAGGGGTCACACCAGTTACTGAAAGCAAAGGTTCACGTACTTTTTGCCACAAATACATGTAATATTGGATCATGTTCTCAATAAATAAATATATATATATAATTATGTATATTTGTGTTTTTGAGTTATTTATTTAATTAGATTCTCATTATGTAGTTTTAGGACACACAAAGATCTGATCACATTTTAAGTCATATTTATGTAGAAATAGAGAAAATTCTACAGGGTCACAAACTTTCTAGCATCACCATAGGACTGCTTGTCCAGAACTGAAATATTGAACCTCCTTCTTTGAGGAGCCTTCAAATTGTCTCAGCAATTTGTCCTTCTGGGATTTGATTTGAGGAGATCCAAGTATGAATGCAAAGAACGATCCAAGAACAGCAGAGCTGGTGAACTGTTGGTTGTGGAGTGTGCTGCATTGCGGTATGCAAGGAGGAAATTGGTCAGCTCTGACTCAGTGTCAGTGTAATGTGTTCTACTGACATTACTCATAGTGCAATCTTTACACTCTGGACAGTCTTTGCACCAAGCCATTTGCAGCTGGGTTCAAAGTTAAGTTTAAAGTATATTTTTTAACGAAGTATGTATACTTTATACAACCTTGAGATTCATCTTTTTACAGGCAGTACAGAACAAAGAAAACCCAAAAGAACACATCTAAAAAAGGCCACCAAACACCCAATGTGCAGAGAAATCAAAACACAAATCCTGCAAACAATAAAGTAACCATAAACTGAAAATACACTGAAGTTCATGAAACTGAGTCCACAGACACAAAGCCAGGCATCATGACAGCTAATGTTCCCCCTCAGGTGTATGCACACACAGGAATTTAAACTGTTCACAAAAGCTTGTGTCCCTCTATCTCACTGGCATGTTAAGTAGATTGTATGACTGTACATAATCATATTTCCTTTTCTAGTTTCTGATGCAAACGGTGTTGACAATGTGGAGTTTGCAATGATTTGTCTGTGGATTTTAGAACTAGCTTATTTACACTGTCTTTATTGAAGAAATTATTCAGTGTGCACATATGGTTGTCACTGGGCAAAAACTGCACAGTACAAGATTTTTACAAACTAGAGGGAACATTGACTGTAGCTGATTCAGGAACCCGTCTGTGCAGTTGACAGCCTCTGTTCAGTGCAGAGATGAGTAAAACTCATGGAATAGTGAGCTGAATCAGCTTGTCCCTTGTCTCTGGTCTTGACACCCTGGCCTCTTCAATCTGGCCCAGAGCTGAAATTGTCCAAACCTCGGATCACTCCTTGCTCTTAGACCCATGCTCTGCTGCTTCAATATGCTCTTAGCCTCGCTGCCTGAATTTGGCCCATCACTTAAATCGGTCAGACCTCAGCTCTTTCCTTGCTCTCCTGCCCAGGTTCTGCCTTGACTCTGCCTCACCTTGGCTCTGCCGCATTGAATTGTCTCCAAGTCTGCTCCAGCAATGACCAAACATTGGCTCATTCCTCTCTCAGTTTCACCTATCTCCCCTTCCCCCACCTTTTAACTCTAGTCCTTATCTTTTTCTCTCCAGTTTTATTGAAGGGTCTTGGCCCGAAACCATCGACTGCACTCTTTTCGAACTCAGCAGCCTGGCCTGCTGAATTCGTCCAGCATTTTGTGTGTGTTGTTTGGATTTCGAGCATCTGCAGATTTTCTCTTGTTTGTATTAATAAAGTAGTTAGTTGTTTGTTTGTTTTGTTTTTCATTGGCTTCACCAGCACCATATTAAGTCGGAAGTTTCAAGATGGCGCTGATGAAATATGTCTTACAGTGCAGATGTAATATGTCTTATTCCATTCATTTTCAGGAGTGACTGAAACTCATCTGCCACAATCTGTGGTCCATTGGTGCTGACTAAGTGTCTGGAACATCAGCTTCTCAACACATCAACAGTGTGCGAGGCTGTAGTGGGGGCTATTGGGAACACTTCTGGCCACTTTGTAGCTGCATCCACTACTACCAAGAAATTTGTGCCCATGACTGGTCTGGCAAAATCCTCTGCCAGGCCATTCCCAGGGATTATGGTGTGCTGCTGTAGGCATCTTCTGGATGTGTTGGCATCCCAAACAGTGTATGGCAAGCTACTCAACCTGCTGATCGATCCCAAGCCAGTGAAAGCTTCGAGCCAACACTTTCATTTTGACCACCAACACTTTAGCTCTTAGCTTGGATGGTATAAGAACTCTTAATTCCCACATAAAGCAACCTTTGTCAAGGGCAAATTCACCTGGTGCTGGTATAAATGGGGGTGATCATGGAGATCATGGAGTTTCCTCCCTAGCAGCACTATGGGTGTACCTACACCTCAGGGACTGCAGCGGTTCAAGAAGGCCACCTTTCATCACCACCTTCTCAAGGGCAACTTGGGATGGGCAATAATAGCTTAGCTGGCAACACCCACATCCCATAAATGAACAAATTAAAAAATGTGATTGCTGCTGGACATTTCAGCCATTTTGAGTCAACATGTAGACCTGAGTTTTTTTCCTGGTTTCCCTTTGGATCATGACTGCCATTATAGGGAGACTTTTAATTTGCATTACTGAGGATGCATCAAGAGGAGTATCCTCTTCTGTAAATTTTTCAGGTATTTTCTTTTCCTTTCTTCCATCTCCATCTGTAGGTAGGCCGCAGCTAGGTCCACTTTGCTGAAGTGTTTCCTTCCAGAAAGGTTTGTGAAGATATCCACTATCCTGGGAGAGGGTTTTGATTTACTGGGTTGATGGTGACCTGAAGTTCACCACAGATCCTGACAGACACATTCTTCTTGGCTACTGAAACCATTGGTGTTGCCCATGGGCTCCATTTACCCTTGGAAAGAACTCCTTCAGCCTTCTTGTAATCTAGCTCTTTGGCTACATTATTTCAGATGGTATAAGTAACCAGATGGGCTTTGTAAAACTTGGGTGTGGCATTTTCATTTTACACTATTTTATCTTTGATATGTTTGAGTTTTCCAGTGCCATCCCTGAACACTGTTGTGGGCATCGTCCACTACTTTTCTTAATTCTCTTTCAGTTGACCCTATTGCAGGGGATGTGGCATGCATCTAGTCGATGGATTTCCAGTCAAGTTCTAGTTGTCTCAGCCACTCATGACCTCACTATGTTGGTCTGCCTGTTTTTACCACATAGGAGCCCAATATTGTTACAAATATCATTCCCACCAGAGTTATCTTTTCTCCAGTATAAGTCCTTAGTTGGATATCTGCAGGGTTTAGTTCAGTATCTTTGAAATGCCATTCAAGTTCATTTTGTGGAATGACTGAAACAGCTGAGCCAGTATCCAATTTCATTTTAATTAATTTTCCATTCACTTCTGGTGTAAGCCATACTGCTTGTCTATTGTTAGCTTTGACATTGTAAATCTCAAGGCTACGCAGACCAGTGTCACTCTCAACATTACTAGTTTTTCATCAACAGCATGATGATTGGTGCTTGTTTTGAAACTGAAACTTGGCTTTTTAGCTTTGTCTCTTCCCTGTGCAGTCCATTTATTTTTGCTTGCCTGACAAGCTCTTTGTATGTGTCCTATCTTGTTGCATTTTCTGTAAGTTTCATCTTTAAATCTGCATTGGTCTGGTGTATGTGAGCCCCTGCCACAACAGTAACACAATTTGTTTGGCCAGGCAGTCTTCTGTTTTGTTCATGTTCACTTTCATTCCTGACTACAGCTCAATTACATCTCTTCCTGCTGTTTCCATTGATGTAGGTATTTCAACTGCTCTTTTAAATGTAAGTTGTCCTTCAGTTAGGAGCCATTTTTGAATGCTTTCTTGTAAGATTCCACAAATTAAGTGATCTGTCAGTGCATCATTAAGCTCATCACTAAACTGACAATGCTCAGACAATTTCTTCAATTCAGCCACATATTTAGAAATGGACTCCTCTACCTTTTGATTCCACATATGAAACCTAAATCATTTTGTAAGTAACAATGATTTTGGTCCAAATATTCCTGCATTATATCATGATATCAGTAAAAACTCATTTCAGTTGGTGTGTTGTAGCAGTTAAACTTCTAAACAAACTGTATGCCTTTAAACCACATGTACTCAGCAAAATTGTCACTTACTTCTCATTGGCTATTTCATTTGGTTCAAAATACTGCTCATTCAGTATGCATATTCCAGTTACCTCTTGTGAAATTGAACACATCTATCATTCCAATTCCGACGTAGAATATAGAACATAGAAATCTATGTTCTGCTCTGCTAAGCTCTGCTCTGCTTTTTTGAAAACTCTAACATCTCACCATGCTTTTTTTAAAATTCAAACCTCTTGTTGCCCTTCTTGGAATCATTTAAAAATACCCTGTCACCACTATTATGTTTTGGAACTCCAAAACATGAAACTAATTGAAAGCAAAAGCAAGGAGTTGGGAATGCAAGTCTTAGTTTCAGTTTTACTTTAAGTGAGGTGTGCACATATGATGTGGTGGTGTGATGACGTATGACTTGGAGATTAGGAGAATGGGCAGAGAAGTGACAGATGGAATACAGTGTTGGAAGCTTTGGTTGAAGGAATGAAAGCATAGGCTATTTCCTAAACCATGAAAAAATTCAAAAATCTAAGGAGCAAAGGGACTTGTGCAGGATTCCCAAAAGGTTAACTTGTAGGTTGAGTTGGTGGTGAGGAAGGAAAATGCAATATTAGTATTTATTTCGAGAAGACTAGAATATAAAAACAAGGAATTAATGCTAAGGCTTTATAAGGTACTGGTGAGGCCTCACTTGGAGTATTGGGCCCCTTATCTAAAAAAAGGATGTACTGACATTGGAGAGGGTTCAGAGGAGGTTCATGAAAATGATTCCAGGATTGAAAGGCATTTGAGGATCATATGAGGAGCATTTAATGGATGTGGGCCTGTACTTGCTGAAATTTAGAAGAATGAGGGGAAATCTAATTAAAACCTATCAAATGTTGAAATGCCTAGATGGAGTGGATGTGGACAGGGTGTTTTCTTTAGTGGGGGAGTCTAGGACCAGAGGGCACAGATTCAGAATAGAGGGATGTCCATTAAAATGAAGATGAGGAGCAATTTCTTTAGCCAGTGGATGGTGAATATGTGGAATTTGTTTCCACAGGTGGCAGTCATTGAGTGTATTTAAGGCAGTGGTTGATAGATTCTTGATGAGTCATGGCATGAGAAATTACAGGGAGAAGTCAGGAGAATGGGGTTGAGAGGGAAATGAATCAACCATGATGAAATGTTGGAGCAGACTCGATGGGCCGAACAGTCAAATTCTGCTCAAGTATCTTATGGTCTTATGGACATTCAACCCTAATGAATTACTTAAACAAAAATACTTAATTAGACAATATATTTATAACATGACTGAAATATAAAGTACCCAACAGTTTACAACGGTCAGTATTTGCACTGCACAGGGTTTAAACCTGGTAGGGTTTCACACAGGTTTTACGCTGGGTTGGGTTTACACAGGGAATCAGGTAGGTTTTACACTGCAGGGTTTTCTCATCATGCACTGTGCATTGTTCTGAGTGACCGTATGTATCCTGGTTTTGTGATACACAGTGCTCTACTTAAATCAAGATTGGTTGTCTGATAAACCTTGTGCAGCTGGATCCTGGACTTCCTGTCAGATCGCCAGCAGGTTGTAAGAGTGGGCTCCCTCATCTCTGCCCCTCTGACCCTCAACACAGGAGCCCCTCAGGGCTGTGTACTAAGTCCCCTCCTTTACTCCCTATATCCATGACCGTGTCGCCACCTACAGCTCTAAACTGCCAATTAAATTTACTGACGACGCTACATTGATGGCCTAATCTCAAACAATAATGAGGTGGCCTACAGGGAAGAAGTCATCTCTCTGACAGTGGTATCAAGAAACCAACCTCTCCCTCAATGCCACAAAAACAAAGGAGCTGGTTGTGGATTACAGGAGGAATGGAGACGGGCTAACCCCTATTGTCATCAATTGATCTGGGGTTGAGAGGGTGACAGCTTTAAGTTCCTCAGCATCCACATCACTGAGGTCCTCACATAGTCTGTACACCTGTGTGATGAAAAAAGCACGACAGTGCTTCTTCCACCTCAGACAGTTGAAGAAGTTTGGTATGGACCCCCAAATCCTAAGAACTTTATACAGGGGCACGATTGAGAACATCCTGACTGGCTACATCACTATTCTAGTGTAGGAACTGTACCTCCCTTAAGGCTGATTTATACTTCTGCATCAAATGAATGCCGTAGGAATGGCGTAGCCGCATAACCTATGCTGTACCCTATGGCCTACTCTATGCCATAGCCTGACGTGCACCTCTCCAAAAATGTAACTGCGTGTCGCAGTGATGCAAACCACAACAACTGTGATTGGTCCGCTTGGTAGCATCGCATTTCCTCCTGTCTATAGGCATACTGTGCATACACAGAGGCAAAATAAATGGTTGGAGATGAAGAACCAAATTGCCAAAACTACCTGCCGACATCCAAAAATATTGACATGCATTTCCTCGTCCATGACTCTCAGTGGCCGGACAAGCACAGAAAATTCATCTTCCTTCTGCCTCAATTGGTTCAATGGTTGTACATACCATCTCCTCCGACGTCTTCTCTCTTTTCTGCGTTGCAGTAATTTCAATAAAAGTAACCCTTGTTCAACATTTATTAGCTCCAACTCTAACATGATGCGCTCAGTTGTTATTAGAAACCCCACCACCAGCTAGCGTTTTGGCGGTGAATTGCAGAGCGACGCAGACACACCAACACACAGGTATAAATGCTCATAATGGCGCGGTCCACTTACGAAGGCTGCGACATAGGCTACTACGCAGAAGTATAAATCAGCCTTTAATTGCAGACTCTGCAGAGAGTGGTGCGACAGACCAGCGCATCTGCAGTTGTGAACCTCCCACGATTCAAGACATTTACAAAGACAGGTGTGAAAAAAGGGCCCGAAGGATTATTGCGGACCCGAGTCATCCCAACCATAACCTGTTCCAGCTGCTACCATCCGGGAAATGGAACCACAGCATAAAAGCCAGGACCAACAGGACAGCTTCTTCCACCAAGCCATCAGACTGATTAACTCACGTTAATTTGAGTGTATTTCTATGTTACATTGACTGTTCAGTTTATTATAAATTACTATGATTGCACATTGGAAATTTAGAAGGAGACATAACATAAAGATTTTCACTCCTCATGTATGTGAAGGATATAAGAAATAAAGTCAATTCAACACTGTCCAAGTAAGACCTTCTCTTCCACTGTCACTGTTTGTCTGATATACACATTGTCCAACTTACTGGCTGAGACCCAGACTGATATCACCATCTTGGTAACACTACACATGGCCAACCTCACAGCATCTAAGCTGTTCCCATGGTTGAATTCTGGGAATGTTAAGGAAGCCCAGCCCCAAATCAGCCCTAATGGGGGCAAAACTCTCCCCAGCACCTCTGCCTTTGAAAGCTGGTGACAATCTTATAGTTTTAAACATCTTTGACATTCATTAAAATAGATAAACAAATTAAAAAGTGAATAATTTGAAATATTTAATAAATAAACTTAAAGCTACCGGTTAATAATTGTAATTATAGCCAACCGAAATTATCAAAACAGTTGAAACACTTTATCTGATGTTCTTGTGCTTGATGATCTTGTGCTGCAAACCTATTGAGATCAGTTGGGGTCTGGCTTGATGTGGATCGCAGAGGGAGTGCTTGGAATGTTAGGAGCTACATGTGAATCCAACATGGTGCCAGATTCAGGCTTCTGTACTTTCAAGGCTGCCAGCTTTGACAAGAATATTTCAGACTCTCTGCTGTGCAGGGGTTATACAGCTGCTCCATTCCTTGTTATTGGACCTTCACCTCTCCACTCATCTGTACACACCTTTAGCTCCAGACAAATGGTCATTTATATCCTAAAGTCCAGTCCTCACTCCACCTGAACAGATCTGTTTATAATTTTATAATTCATTGTGATTACCCTTCAAGGGCTTCACTCACCCGAGGAAACCAATCTTCCCAACATGTATAAAAAAAGTTGTGGGAAACCCCTGTTGCACTGCCTTTTGGTAATCCTGTCCCTGAATTATGCCCAGAGCTTCAGCAGGCTTCTTCCCCTGGTCTGACACATTTAACACATCGAGAAATAAGCCCATCTTTTCTTAGCTCTTTGTAAGACCTTGTAACACAGCACTGAGGATCTGCACTTATCTGTCCACCCTACTCACCACACATTGCTTCAGTTTCTCTTTATATACTTGAATAATTTTGCTGTTCTGACTGCTTCTGTTTTCTTTCTGAATCTTTGCATTAGTCTTTCCATCTTTTTGTTTCAGTATTAGTGCATCCAGCGGAAAGTAGTTGTGAAAATATGTTTGTATTTAATGGGAGTTGTACAGGTTGTACATAGGACATACAATATTACAGCACAGGAACAGGGCTTTCAGCCCGCAGTGCTGAGCTGACCAATTAAATTATCTGATAGGAAGGGAATAGAGGAACTTGCTAATAGACTTATATACAGAAAGACAGTGTAGGCTCCACAGGCTCTTAAACTCTCCAGATGGTTGGGGATCTCAATTCGGTATCCTCCGAATTATCGTCCCATTTTACCAGATGTGGCGTAAGTCTCCTCGCATACATTTTAACTTGCTGATTCATTACCAGCTATTCTCTCAGTGCTGTAGCGGCTGAGTTGAGCTGGTATCTAGTTAGCAGGATTCCCTCTGAGCTGAATAACAGGTGAATGGGGTAAAATGGCACCAAATACCAGAAACCACACTTGCCTGGAAACCACACCTGTCCGGGACCTCCACTTGTCTGGGACCGATCTTTGATTTATAAATCTTGTACATCTTATTTTTAAGGTAACTTTTTAAAATTCTTTCTTACTTCTCTTCTAATATTTGTATATCTGTGCATTTGTAATGCTACCATGACACAGTAATTTCCTTTGGGATCAATAGTGTATCCATCTATCTATCTATACCTGGCCGAGACCCACACCTGTCCAGGTCTGACACCCCTCTCTGGGACCAATACCCCTCTCCATGACCCACACTTCTCTGGGACTCACACCTGTCCAGGACCCTCAACCTGTCCAGGATCCACACCCCTGTCTGGGACTCATACCTTTCCAGCACCTACAATCTTTTCTGGGTCTCACACCCATCCAGGATGTACACCGGTCCAGGGCCCACATCCCTGTCTGAGATTCACATCTTCCTGTCCTCAACTGGACAGGGGCTCTCACTAGGCACCACCAGCAGAGAACCCAGCTTCTTAACTTTGCTTCATTTAATTGAATTGCTATTTTATTTAAATATTTTCTAGTAAACTTCTCTGACTTCTTATTTGGTTGATCTTTTACAGTGAGCTGTCTGTGGGTGATCAAGTTGGTGTCTTGGTTATCCAGGGTCCTGCATATGTGTCCTCTTTTCCTACACACCAGAGGGAAAAGAGGTGGGAAGGTTGCGGTGGGAAAGGTGAAGGGAGGATGGGGGAAGATGCAGGGATTGTGTGGGAGACTGATGGGTGGGGGAAAGAGAGAGTCAGTGGGTGTGAAGAAGTTGGGTAGGAGAGTGGAGAGGAACGCATGTAGAATGAGGGATAATTGTGAGGATACTGGGAAACGTGAATGGGAAAGGGTGTGGGTTCCTTGACTAAGACCTTTTCCATATTCTTCCTTGTATGTTGGTCCTGAGAGGCATCACAAATCACAAGAACAACATCGCTCTGCTTACACAATGCCGGAGAAAAGAAAAACAGATTTTCATACAGCTCTAGAGACCCAAGTATGATCCAAATCTCAGGATCCTATCTGTGTGGAGTTTGCATACTCTACCTGTAACCATGAGGATTTTCTCTCACATCCTAAAGATGTTCTAGTTTGTTAATGGTTCAATCACCCTTTGAGTAGTGTAATGGCAAAAATAATGAAAGGTTGTTAATCAGAGGGAACATTGCAAGCATTTAGGGAAATGCGAGAGGAGAATGGGACCGGCCAACTGAATGCAATGGATTAATTTACTTTACACAACTATATGAAATTTCTCACCAGGACAGCTGTACAGACCCTCACTCTCAGACAGCTTGAGTGGGTGCTGGTAACACGGAAATGTGGCAGAGGAAACATAGTCCAACCCTGACATCAAATATCCAAAATTTAGTTGATTGATGGATGGTAACTTGTGGACACTGAGAATGGGTTGAGATTTATGTCAGTTTCAATGGGTAGTTTGCTTTGATTTTGAATCAATCAACAAATTAATCATTTTCTTTAATAACGTAATTCCTTCTGTATTTATTTAATATTTGATAAACAACTGAACCCTGTTCAATCCTATTTCCATTTCTCCCACTGCTTTCCTCCCCAGTCCTTCTGGCTTTGCCAATGACACGACCTTCCTCTAAACTAATCTGTAATCCAAATACGCTTCACTCCACGCACTCCTTAATCAGTTAGTCTCTGGAAATCAGTTTTAAATATTACAATAAGATCATCAACGGCAAACCTGCTGACCATTTAAAATTCTGCCCCATGGGAAGAGTCCTCTAATTTCACCTCTCTGAGTGAGACTCTCTACCAAATCCTCCTCCAGATTAAGCTGACTGTAAGCACAGATGTCCACTGAAGTTTCTCCTCTGAGCAAACACTGATCAATCTGTCCATCACAAACTCCTTAAAACCATCCACATCTCTTTGATGCACAACTAATTAAATATAGCACATCATACCCACTTCATCTAATTCACATTAACCTGGAGTGATGCCAGTTCAGTCTTCCTGTAGTTGTTCTCTCATCCCTGTGCACTAGTTCCTCTCTCCAGCACTCCAGACAGTGTGTTGTCCTCTCCCTCCCTGAAGGTGGATGTAGTTACCCCATCCTGAGACACTATTCCTCACTCATTGGCCAATTGGCCCATGTGTCTCCTTCACAGGGCCACTCTCAACTCCCATTAAAGTTAGCAACTGAACAGTGTCAAGGACTGATTCAGTACCCTGACAGGACATTGGTAGAACCCCAGAAGTCTTCAGCATTATCCTCTGCTTTCCCTTGCACTCATTCCTTGATGCCATCCTTAGTCAATAATTGCCACTGGCCATTTTCTCCCAGGTAGGAGGCCACTTCTGCACATTGCTCTTGCCATTGAGACTGCTTGCTCCACTTGCCTAAAGTTTCTCCATGTTATTGAGATCTGTTCTCACTCCAGGACCACATCTTCCCATGTGATGGTCTGAGTTGCAATAGCTCCTCCCATGTTCCAGCTCTCCCCACAAACCCTAACCTGTTCTCATGCCCCCCCAGCTCACACACCTCACCCTGGAGTGTTGGTGGAGTGGTGGTGAAGCAACCACCATCCATAGGGACCACAAATAGGGTGAACAGTGCTGATCCTGGGGGTGGGGAGGGGGAGAAGAGGCATGTGCTGGGCTGAGGCAGGTGTTGGGGTGGGTGGAGGGGGATCTCTCTATCTGAGACCCTAGTCCTTGGGAGTTGGACCACTTACCACCAAGTGTGGCGAAGAATCCCTCAAAGTTGCAGCCAGCGGGTCCGAAGATGAAATAGCCATTCATGGAGGTGATGACGGTAGTGGTGAAGCCACCAAAGACCATGAAGAGGTCGGCCACGGCCAGGTTGAGGAGGATGTAGTTGAGGGGCTGTCGCAGCTTCTTGTGCTGCACAGTGACATAAAGAGTGAGGAAGTTGATCGGGAAGCCTGTGATGATGAGGAAGAACATGTAGGCAGCAAGTGCTGAGTACTTCCAGGGCTCGGCCAGGTAGTACTGGGGGTACTCAAATGGGCTCCGCACTACCCCCGTCTTGTTGGACATGGGGATATAGAAGTTCTCCCCCTCTGTGCCATTCATGGCTGCAGGCAGCTGTGGGTCTGGGGCTGGGCAGAGGTGGGGGACGTCCTTCCTTCCTCCCGAGGGATCCTTGGGTCACCCTGCTGCACTGGGAACGTGTCTCCTCTCCCGGGGCTCAGGCCAGCTTATAAACTCCCTGCCCGGGATTAGCACGGCCTCTGCTTGTCAGCAGAACCAATTTAGGACAACACACGGCAATAGTAATCCAGCCAGCATCACACAATATCATAAACTCATCAAGTTATTAATGCTACAGCCACCAGATGGAAGAGGACAAAACCTTCTCTCAGAGTCAGAGGCAGCTCTTGTTAAAAAGTACACTAGGTGGTACAGGCAGGGTGTGTGTACCTATATGTGTGCACCTTTCTTTGTGTACCTGGGTGTCCAATGTATGAATCTGTCTGTGTGAACCCGCCTGTGTCCATCTGTCTGGGTGTACCTGCACATAGCTGCTACTGTCTACAAAGTTGTGCCTATTGGTGTGTACCCAAGGTGTGTATCTGTTTATGTATACACTCACTCATGGGTATCCCTCTATTCCTGTGCACATCTACCTCTGTATTAGTGTGGTCATGTTCAATTTCAAGTTCAAGTTTAATTGTCATTCAACCATACATGAATACAGCCAAATGAAACAGTGTTACTCTGGCGACAATGTGCAAAACACAGTACCAACAGACACACACAGCACAAGGCACATTCAGTAACACATATAAGATAGCAGTTCACATACAGTCACATAAAAAAATATATAGCCCAAGTCCCTGAGTGACATATTCTGTAAGTTGATGGTGCATGGGTGTTGCTAGTGAGAATAAGCAGTTCTCAGCAGTCTGCGGATGAACGTACACACACACTCAATCCAACCTGTCTTCCATCGAGCAAACCCTGGAGGGCAGCACTGATGGAAAGGGCCAGCATGGATGCGGTACTACACTGCCTCTGGAATCTCTCTTCCTGAGCTGCTGCAACAAGCAAGCCTGTGGCTTGAAGCATAGTCTTTCTGCAACTGAGGCCATGCAGATCCCCCACCATCCGTCTCCCCAGTAAACAGGGGAAACAGATTTGTAGTAGTTTACTTTACCAATGTCAGACAGGGTCTTGCAGTCACAAGAAAAATGTCCAAGTCAATCATTTACTGTTAGACAGTATACTGCCTTTGTGCGCAAACTCCAATGCTTTCTGTAGCAGGCAGTAACATGTTCTGCACCTAGTCCAGGCTCCATATGAAATTCTTGTTATTAAATTAGACTGAGGGTAAGTAGTTTTCAGATGGATTTATTTTGGTATATCTATACATTATATGGAGACTGTAGGCTGCAAAACTCTCAACAATCCGTCACAGTCAACATACATAGATTTCCCTCATCTGTAGATTTTCTTGTGTTAATCCATCACTATTTCCCTTTGAGGTAAATCCCATCAAAAAAGGAATATGTTGCTTCTAGTGAAGCAAGTAATTATCTTTGAAAACTTTTGCAGTGACACATGAGCTTCCAAGCAAATATCAAACATTTTCCTGAAATGTTGACTGTCCTTTTCCCTCCATGGGTACATCCTGAATTCCTCCTTTGTTTTGTATGTTTCTCCAGTTCAAACATTCGCAGTCTCTTTTGTACCCACAAGCTTGTTTTGTTTTTGATTTTTGTTTTGTTGTTAGTATTGGTAAAGTTAAATAACATGGGCTTCCAATTAAGGAAGATTTGAAAATCAATCCTCTATGTGACTGGTCTAAGATTAAGTGGACAAGAATATTTGTGATATGTCCAGGTGGGGTGAGCTGGATACAGGACAACTGAAAAGGAGTTTGATGTGTGTGGCCAGTGTGTAGGAATAGATTGTTAGGGAATGTTAAAGGGAATATAAAGAAATGAGGAACAAATAAGATTGGTGTGGAGAGACCAGAGCAGGGGTTAAACATGCAGAACTTCCTGTAATATGAAAGTAAACTAGTTCTCTTCTATCTGTACATGATCCATATCCTTCTATCCCTGCACATTCATGTGACCGTCTAACAGCCACTTAAACTCCACTATCGTGTCTGCTTCCACCTCTACTCCTGGCAGTCCATTCCAGGCACTGTGTAAAAACTTACCTGTACATCTCCCTTAAACTTTCCTTCCCCTCACCTTAAATGTATTTGACAAGTATTTGACATTTCTACCCGAGGAAAGGATTCTGATTGTCCACTTTATCTTTGTCCCTCATAATTTTAGAAAATTTCATCAGTTCTTATCACAACACTCCAGAGAAAACAACACAAGTTTGTCTATCCTTTCCTTATAGCTTTTACTCCCCAGTCCAGACAGCATCCTGGTAAACCTCTACTGAAATTTTTCCAAATCCAAGTGCAGCCTAACCTAAGTTTCATATAGCTGTAACATGACTTTCTGAATCTAATACTCAATATCTGAACAATGAAGGCCTTCTTGATCATCCCATCTATCTGCACAGACACCTAGATGAGCTATGGAATTAGATCCCAAGTTCCCTCTATACATCAATGTTGTAAAGAGTCATGCCATTGATGATATACTTTCCTCTTGCAGTAGCCCTCTCAAAGTAGCCTGCCTGGGAGTTTTGGCCCAAAACATCGACTGTAGATGCTGCCTGCCCTGCTGAGCTCCCACAGCATTTTGTGTGTGTTGCTCACTTTGGTCTAAGTGACCGCCCACACCTGCTCAGATTAAACTCTGTCTGCCACTTCTTCAGCCATATCTGCCATTGCTTTACACCCTACAGTTGCAGCTGTCAGAGATACAGAAGGGAGAAGTCAGCAGCTTTTAAAGTGTTTTTCCTGATTGGCTAAGTTGTCACGCACTTTGCCTATAGAAAGAAGGTAAGGTAAAGTGGAGTGGCTTTTAGGAGGAGCCATTATTAGGGTGCACCAGGGTAAAGGTTCAGAGCTGATGCTTTGGTTTGAGAGACTTCTCAAACCAGTGAGGCAAGAAGGCACAAGTGAGGAGCAGGTAACAATCATGTAAGGTTTTTATATTCCTGCTAATTTGTGATCTTCGACAGTGTAGATAAGGTGACATAAACACAAGAGGTTCTGCAGATGCTGGAAATCCAGAGCAACAGACAGAGACTACTGGAGGAACCCAGCAGGTCAGGCAGTACACATAGAAATGTATAAACAGTCGACACATCGGGCTGGCCTTTTGTGTATGTTTCTCTAGATAAGATGGCAGTCAGAGTAGTGGAATACTTCCTTCTACAAGATGTAGGAAATCACAAAACCTTACCTTCTCCCAGCTGACTACATGTATTAGAAATGCACACAGATGCAGCTCCTGACAGACCAGATGAAGGAATTTGAGCTGGAGTTGGATGTACTCAGGGTCATCCAGGAATCTGAAAACATCGATGGAAGTTTACATGAGGTGGCCACACCTCGGGTGCAGGCTGTAAATAAATGGGTGACTACCAGAAAAAGTAAAGGAGTAAACAGTTAGAGCAGGATTCACCTGGTCAGGGGTCAGGTCTCTCTGTAGGAGAGCATTTTGGAAATAGTGATCACAATTCTATCTCCTTTACCATAGCATTGGAGAGGGATAGGAACAGACAACTTAAGAAAGCATTTAATTGGAGTAAGGAGAAATATGAGGCTATCAGGCAAGAATTTGGAAGCATAAATTGGGAACAGATGTTTTCAGGGAAATGAATGGCAGAAATGTGGCAAAAGTTCTGCATAGGTACATTCCAATGAGACAAGGAAAGGATGGTAGAGTACAGGAACCATAGCGTACAAAGGCTGTTGAAAATCTAATCAATAAGAAAAGAAAAGCTTACAAAAGGTTCAAAAAACTAGGTAATGATAGAGATCTAGAAGATTATAAGGCTAGCAGGAAGGAGCTTACAACTGAAATTAGGAGAGCCAGAAGGGGCTATGAGAAGGCCATGGTGAGCAGGATTAAGGAAAACCCCAAGGCATTTGACAAGTATGTGAAGAGCAAGAGGATAAGACGTGAGAGAATAGGACCAATCAAGTGTGACAGTGGAAAAGTGTATATGGAACTGGAGGAGATAGCAGAGATACTATCAGTATCTTCAGTATTCACTATGGAAAAGTATCTTGGGATGACTTACAGTAGATTGAAAAGCTTGAGCATATAGACATTAAGAAAGAGGATGTGCTCGAGCTTTTGGAAATCATCAAGTTGGATAAGACTCCGGGACCAGATGAGATGTAGCCCAGGCTATTGTAGGAGGCGAGGGAGGAGATTGCTGAGCATCTGGCGATGATCTTTGCATCATCAATGGGGACGGGAGAGGTTCAGGAGGATTGGAGGGCTGCAGATGTTGTTCCTTTATTCAAGAAAGGGAGTAGAGATAACCCAGGAAATTATAGATCAGTGAATCTTACTTCAGTGGTTGGTAAGTTGATGGAAAAGATCCTGAGAGGCAGGATTTATGAACATTTGGAGAGGCATAATATGATTAGGAATAGTCAGCATGGCTTTGTCAAAGGCAGGTCGTGCCTTATGAGCCTGATTGAATTTTTTGAGGATGTGACTAAACACATTGATAAAGGAAGAGCAGTAGATGTAGTGCATATGGATTTCAGCAAGGCATTTGATAAGGTGCCCCATCCAGAACTGGCTTGCCCACAGAAGGCAAAGAGTGTTTATAGAGTTGGTGACCAGTGGAGTGTTTCAGGGATCTGTTCTGCGATCCCTACTCTTCGTGATTTTTATAAATGACCTGGATGAGGAAGTGGAGGGATGGGTTAGGAAATTTGCTGATGACACAAAGATTGGGGGTGTTGTGGCTAGTGTGGAGGGCTGTCAGAAGTTACAGCAGGATATCAATAAGATGCAAAACTGGGCTGAGAAGTGGCAGATTGAGTTCAACCCAGATAAGTATGAGGTAGTTCATTTTGGTAGGTCAAATATGATGGCAGAACATAATATTATGGTAAGACTCTTGGCACTGTGGAGGATCAGAGGGATCTTGGGGTCTGAGTCCATAGGACACTCAAAGCTGCTGTGCAGGTTGACTCTGTGGTTAAGATGGCATATAGTGCATTGACCTTCATCAACTGTGGGATTGAGTTTAGGAGCCAAGAGGTAATGTTACAGCTAACATTGTTACAATGTTACAGCTGGTCAGACCCCATTTGGAGTACTGCAGTCAGTTCTGGTCGTCTCACTACAGGAAGGATGTGGAAACTATAGAAAGGGTGCAGAGGAGATTTACAAGGATGTTGCCTAGATTGGGAGGCATGCCTTATGAGGATAGGTTGAGTGAACTCAGCCTTTCCTCCTTGGAGTGGTGGAGGATGAGAGGTGACCTGACAGAGCTGTATAAGATGATGAGAGGCATTGATCATGTGGATAGCCAGAGGCTTTTTCCCAGGGCTGAAATGGCTAACGTGAGAGGGCACAGGTTTAAGGTGCTTGGAAGTAGGTACAGAGGAGATGTCAGGGCTAAGTTTTCTACGCAGAGAGTGGTGAGTGCGTGGATTGGGCTGTCGGCAATGGGGGTGGAGGCGGATATGATAGGGTCTTTAAGAGACTCCTGGATAGGTTCATGGAGCTTTGAAAAATAGAGTGCTATGGGTAAACCTATATACTTTCTAAAGTAAGTACATGTTCAGCACAGCATTGTGGGCCAAAGGGCCTGTATTGTGCTGTAGGTTTTCCATGTTTCTATGTTTCTAGGATTCCACTGTGGCTATTCCCCTCAGTCTTCCCTTCGGATAGTGTTGGTGGGTGTCCTTTCAGAGGACAGCACAAGTACCCAGGTTAGTGGTAAGACAAAGGAGAGAAGTCAGGTAGAGCCTTAGTGACAAGGGACTCAATAGTAAGGAGTGCAGATAAGTGTTTCTGTGGTCAACTGGATACTCCGTGATGGTGTATTGCCCTCAAGGTCCCAGCGTCCAGGCTGTCTCATAGCAAGTGCAGGACATTTTGAGATGGGATGGTGAGCAGCCAGAGGTTCTGGTCCATACATAGTAGCTACTAATGATATAGGGAGGAGAAGGGATATGATTTTAAGGAGTGAAATAGAAAGTTATAAAACAGGACTTCCAGGGTTGTAATTACAGGATTTCTATCTGTACCACATGCTAATGAGGTGAGAAATTGATACAACGTGGTTCAAGACATGGTAAAGGAAATGGTGCAGGAAGTATGGCTTCATATTTATGGTTTATTGGGCTGTCATTCAGAGCAGGTGGAATCTGTACAAAGAAGACAGTGTACAGAACATCACTGATCATAGACCTCCAGCCAGACTAGTAAACTTCCACCATGATTCTCTTTCTTCTCTGGGCAAGGCAATTCTTAATCCAAACTGGAAAGTTACGATGCTGGACTAGCCTTTTACCAGACAAAAGTCACCCCTCACTATTCTGTATTACAGTGAGAATAAACTCAGCATATTTAGTCTTCCCTTAAAATTACAACCTTCTATTGCAGGCAACATCCTGGTGATTCTCTTTTGTGTTTTTTGTTGGAATTCCATCCCATGGTCTCTCTGTGCATCAGAGCTCCTAAGCTCCATGCCATTTACATTGCTTTGTATCTGCATTCAATAAGGAAAAGGAATTGGAAAGAAGTGAGCTCCAGGAGGGCTCTGTTGATACTTTAGTCAGAGGTGGTAAATCTGTTGAATTTGTTGCCATGAGCAGCTGTGGAGGTCAAGTCATTGGGTGTATTTAAGGCAGAGATAGATAGGTTCTTGATTAGCCAGGGCATCAAAAGATATGGGGAGAAGGCAGGGGAGTGAGGATGACTGGAAGAATTGGATTGGCTCATGGTTGCATGGTGGAGTAGATTCAATGGGCCAAACAGCCTGCTTCTGTTCCTATATCTTATGGTCTTTTGATACTGTAGTTTGGATCAAATCACTGTTACGAAGGTGGAAATGCTGGATGATATGAAACATGTTAAGGTTGAATTATGCAGAACCAGATGGACAATATTCCAAGCTGCTATGGAAAATCCCAATGGATATTTTCGCATTTTGTTAGCTAGAGATGAGGTGATAGATAATGTTTGTCTTTTGTTTAAGAAAGGTAGCAGGGATAAGTGAGGTACCTACAGGCCAGTGAATCTAACATCAGTGCGAGGAAAATATTGGAGAAAATCTTCAGGGTTAAGAATTATGTTCTTTTGGAGAGACAGAACATGGTCAGAGATAGTCAGCATGTCTTTGTATGGTGAAACCCTCTCTCACTAATTTTAGTTTTTTGAGGAGGTAACCAAGGGAACTGATGGTGACAGGGCACTAGATGCTATCAATACTATACATTAGTAAGCCATTTGACAAGGTCCTGCAAGGTAAGCTGAATCAGAAGCTTAAAGCACATGGGAAGATGGATCATTGGCTTGATAATGGGTAGCACAGTGGTGATTTTCTGTTGGAAGTCTGACCAATGTGGTAAGGTAGGGACTGGTGCTGGGCACTTCACTGTTTAGTTGTACATTAATGACTTAGATGTGAATACAGGAGGTATGTTTATTAAGTTTGTGAATGACATAAAAGTGGGAAGTATTGGGGAGAGTGAGCAAGATTGTTCTAAGCTACAGGAGTATCTAGATCAGATATTCTGACCTAAGGCAGTGGCATGGTAGTGTAGCGGTTAGCACAATTGCTTTACAGCACCAACAATCATCAATATGGGTTAGATTCCTATTGCTGTCTATAAGTACAGTATGTTCTTCCCATGATCGAGTGGATTTCCTCTGAGTGGTCCCGTTTTATTGAACATTCCAAAGACATCCGGTTAGGGTTAAAGAGTTGTGGGCATACTGTGGTAAAGAAGGCAAATGAAATGTTGGCATTTATTTCAAGGTCTCACTATCATCTAGGACATATTCAAGGTGCAATGCTTCAAAAAGGCAGGATCCATCAGTAAAGACCCATCAGCCAGGACATGTCCACTTCTCATTGCTACCATCAGGAAAGGAGGTACAGGAGCCTGAAGGTACACAGTCAACTATTCAGGAACAGCTTCTTCCCCTCTGCCATCAGATTTCTAAATGAACATTGAGCACTACTTCACTACCTTTTTATCCTTTTGCACTATTTATTTAATTTAACTTAATATATATACTTCTTACTGTTTTTTACAGTTTTTATTATTAAGTATTACAGCATACTGCTGCTACATAGCAACAAATTTCACAACAATTGCCAGTGAATTAAACCTAATTCTGATTCTGTTCAGCAGCAGTAACTCCCATGTCAATCTCTTGACCAGAGAAGAGTAGTGGCTGGAATCCCTATTGTCATTCAAAGGGGGATATGGCATTGGAGGACAAATGGAGGTTACTGCGAACAATCTCTGCCCAAACTAGTTAGGAGCTCAGGGTAGGAGGGGTTGGATGAGACAGGGCAGCAGAGGGTTATCTCTAACTCTTGATTCACTCTTTCAATCTGGCTGTTAGATTGTGGGTGGAAACCTGGCTGTGACTCTGAAAAGAGAACACAGGATGTGAGTTGTGCCCTGAGGAAGGCGTACAGCCTGAAAATATGTCGAGGGTGGCAGTTTCATGAGCCAGTGGCAGTTTTGTAGACCTACCAGAATGGTAGAGACAGAGACATCTGACAGAGACAGTCCAATAATGAAATCCACCGAGTAGTGGGACCAGGGGTGTTGAGGCACAGGCAGCAAGTAGAGCAGACCAGCAGGGTGCTGATGTGACATCTTGTTCTGGGTACATATGGGACAGGCAGTGATGAAGTCATGGGCACCCTGTGACATAGGCAACCACCAAAATCATCCCTGTGAAAATGACGGGGTCTGTTGAATGCCTGGATGGCCAACCAGGCAGGAAGAGTGACCTCCCTCCAACACTCTGGGGTGCACAGTAGCAGGGACAGACAACCAGTTGGGAAGACCCCTCCTGAACCTGGAACCGACTTTTGGGCAGCCTTCAGTGCTGTTTCTATTCCCTAAATTACTGGGGAAGCTTTGCATGAACAAGGAAAGATGGGCCCCGGAATGGCACTGTCCACAGTGATGTTAGACTAGTGGAAGTGAGCATCAGCCTTCATCATCTTACTGCTAGAATGATAAGTGAGGGTGAAATTGCACCATAGTGAAAACTGATGCAAAGTACTTATACAGTTTGTCTGCTAATTGCTAGTCTTTTGAATCCTCATTCATTTAGTTGACTATCTTAATTTTTAATTTTTTTTAATATTTAATTTTTTCTTTCCTTATGGCTTTTTTTTGCCTTCTGTTGGTTTTTAAAAGTTTCCCAATCCTCTAACTTCCCACAAATTTTGCTCTATTATAGGCCCTCTGTCTTTTATGTTGACTTTGACTTGCTTTGTCAGCCACGGTTATGTCATCCTGCCTTTAGAATATTTCTTCTTATTTGGAATATATCTATCTTGCACCTTCTGAATTGCTCCAGAAACTCCAGTCATTGCTGTTCTGCTGTCATCCCTGTCAGTGTCTCCTTCCAATCAACTTTGACCAGCTCCTCTCTGATGCCTCTGTAATTCCCTTTACTTCATTATAGTACTGATACATTTGACTTTAGCTTCTCCCTCTCAAAATACAGGGTGAATTCTATCATATTATAATCATTGCCTCCTAAGGATTCATAAGACCATAAGAGCTCATAAGAGCAGAATTAGGCCATCTGGCCCATCAAATCTGCTCTGCCATTTCATCACGGCTGATCTAATTTTTCTCTCAGTCCCAATCTCCTGGCTTCTCCCTGTCTTCTCCTTTCTTCATGCCCTGACCAATAAAGAATCTATCAACTTCTGTCTTAAACATGCATAAAGACTTGGCCTCCACAGCTGCCTGTAGCAAAGAATTCTACAGTTTCACCATCCTCTGGCTAAAGAAATTCCTCCTCATCTCTATTCTAAAAGGACGCCCCTCTATTCTGAGGCTGTGTCTTCTGGTCTTAGACTCTCCTACCACAGGAAACATCCTCTCCACATCCACTCTATCAATGCCTTTCACCATTTGATAGGTTTCAATGAGGCCACTCTTTATTCTTCTGAATTCTAGAGAATACAGGCCCAGAGCCATCAGACGCCCTTTATATGACAAGCCATTCAGTCCTGGAATCATTTTTGTGAACTTCCTTTGAACTCTCTCCAGCTGCACCACGTCACTTCTAAGATAAGGCACCCAAACTTGCTCACAATACTTCAAATGAGGCCTCACCAAAGCTTTATAAAGTCTCAATATTACATCCTTGCTTTTATATTCTAGTCCTCTTGAAATGAATGTTAACATCGCATTTGCCTTCCTTGTCACAGACTCAACCTGCAAATTAACTTTCAGGGAATCCTGCATAAGAACTCCCAAGTCCCTTTCATCTCAGATTTTTGTATTTTCTCTCCATTTACAAAATTGTCAACCCTTTCATTTCTTCTACCAAATGCACGATCATTCACCTACCAACACTATATTCCATCTGCTGTTTCTTTGTCCATTCTCCTAATCTGTCTGTCCTTCTATAGCCTCTCTACTTTGTCAAAACTGCCTGCCCCTCCACTAGTCTTCATAGCATCTGCAAACTTGCAACAAAGCCATCAGTTCATCCACATCATCCAAATCATTGACATATTCGCAAAAAGAATCAGTCCCAACACTGACCCCTGTGGAACACCACTGGTCACTGGCAGCCAGTAAGAAAAGGCTCCCTTTATTCCCACTCTTTGCCACCTGCCAATCAACCACTGCTTTATCCACATTAGAATCTTTCCTGTAATACCATGGACTTGTGGGCTTGTAGCTTTTTAAGCAGCCTCATATGTGGCATCTTGTTAAAGGTCTTCTGAAAATCCAAATTCCTTTACCTTAAGCTCCTTAATCAAATCTGTTTCATTACACAACTCCCAATCCAGGATAGATGATCCCCTACTAGGCTCAGCCATTTTGGTTCCCCTCAGATTCAAGTGTAGCCTGTCCCTTTTGTACAGCTCATACCTTCATCTAGAGGAAGTCCTTCAGAATAATTAGGATTCACAAGCCATTCATTTTCAGGCTGAAGAAGAAACTGAGGTCCTGACTTGATGTCCAAGTCCTATTCTTCAGTCCTTCAATCCTTTGGAGGCATGTCTGCAGTGTTGGTCATAGCATTTACATACCTCTATTGGGATACTTGTGAGACTTTAAGAATTTCTGAAACTCTGTTAGTAACAAAAGTTCAGAATATAGATGTTTCATTTCTAATATACTACAGCACAGGAGTACTATCAATTCAAAACACTGAGTCCTGAGGCTGCATATGAAACTCCTTCTTCCACAATATATCCTTCCGACTTGCCATCATAGCAGCGATGAGCTCCATATGAGGTATGAAAACTGACTTCAGCAGATCTTTGCATAACAAAATACTGTACCCATGCAACAATAGTCACTACTCCATAGCCATCTTCACTTACATTTGAAAAATGGCATAACTGTGCACCAGCAACTTCATCTAAATCCAAAGGTTTCAAACGTCTACATAGTTATCTTGAAGTCTTCCAATTGACAAAGTTCTTCCAGCCAGCTTGTCCACTCATGAGCAACTGATGATGTTAATGCATCATCCTAACCAAGTCCTCCCTTGCCTAGGTTTTGTAGGATCTTCTTGGTAGGTAGCTCTACTGGACTCAAGAATCCTAAAGGTCATAGATGGAACCAACTGTAGAGAGGGTTCATCCTTCTGGTAAACTGTCTATCTTGGATCGTGATCTTAAACTTGAAAATATTGGACTTAATATACCATTGCACATCCAGTACTCTCTCCACCGAAGGAATATCTTAATCCAAGTCCAGATCCTTTATGTCTTTGTTATTCTGTTATCACAGACAGTACATTTGTGTGTGTGGCCGCCGTCAGTTGTGGTTGACCATGGGTACTGCACCTCTGGTAGTCACTGGTTTGTCGAGCAGCATCGACTGTGGCTATTGAGGCTGATCCTGGAATGGTAGGCTCTACCACAGTTGCTGCATGTGTAGGGTGTCATGGAATTGTTGTCCACTGTCCGCTGTGCTCTCCGTTTAGCTCTCCACTCCTCAAACTGACTCAGGATCACTCTTTCACCTTGCTCTTGGTGTTGCTGAAGAGTACCTCGTCATTTGTTGCGGTCATCTGCTGTATCCTCCCAGCACTCTGTGTTGATTTTTAAGGCTTTCATGTCGCGCTTGCAGAGGTCCTTGAAGCAAAGCTGGGGTCTACCAATGTTCCTCTTGCCTGTTGCTAGTTCTCCATAGAGGATGTCCTTTGGCAGTCTACCATCCTTCATACGATGGACGTGGGCCAGCCAGTGCAGTCAACGTTGTCTTAAAAGCGTGAACAATATGTCTATTGAAAATTACCTTTAACACAAATGAATACAAGGTCATTATAGAAAGACATGGCCTTTTCTTCAGAAGACAATGACACTCAGGCAGTCAGCAACACAGAAACAAAGCAAAATCTTATCCACTGATTCACAGCTGAATTGTTCTTCATTATCTTCTGCGCACCTTCTAAAAGTAAAATTTGCACAACTCAGTAATAAGGTTGCTCCAGAGAGATGTATCACCAATCTAAAATCCACCATATCTCATCTGAGATCATCAGGCCACCAGAGAAACTTAAATAGGTCTGTATCTTCCACTGGGACTTTAACCCAATGAAACATTGATTCAATATCTGCCATAATTACCGCTGGTCTTTTCAGAATCTGTTATGACTCCAGCAAGATCAGGTCCTTATAACAACTGAGCATTGAGTGGTTTTCCCTGAAAGGTCACTCCACAGTCAAATACACCAAAAAGTTTTCCTTTCTTGGGGTGATAAACACTATGATGTGAATTATACCAGACTTTTCCATCACTACATTCTAAATCCTCTGCTGGCACTCTTTTGGCATAACCTCTGGAGATAACCTGGATTGGGGAGCATGCCTTATGAGAATAGGTTGAGTGAACTCAGGCTTTCCTCCTTGGAGTGGTGGAGGATGAGAGGTGACCTGACAGAGCTGTATAAGATGATGAGAGGCATTGATCATGTGGATAGTCAGAGGCTTTTTCCCAGGGCAGAAATGGCTAACATGAGAGGGCACAGGTACAGAGGAGATGTCAGGGCTAAGTTTTTTATGCAGAGAGTGGTGAGTGCGTGGATTGGGCTGCCGGAAATGGGGGTGAAGGCAGATATGATAGGGTCTTTAAGAGACTCCTGGATAGGTTCATGGAGCTTTGAAAAATAGAGGGCTATGGGTAAAGCCTAGGTAGTTCTAAGGTAGGGACATGTTCAGCCCACAAAGCTGTATTGTGCTGTATGCTTTCTATGTTTCTATAGCATCATTCCTGAAAGCAATGTAGTCAGCGTGAAATTACAAAGCCTTCTTGAACCTCTCCCTTAGATTCAGAGCACCCTGCTCAACAATCTTCCAGTTATTAGGCATGTTTACATCCTTCTTTCTCAGTCTTAAACCACTCTTGTAGTTACCTTCCATCAGTTTTGCTGAACTTGCTACCAGCTCCATGAACTTGCGATCTCTCTTGACTAACCAGGTTGTTCTTCCTGACTTTCAGCAAAATCTAATGCCAAAGTTCATCCAAGCATGAAACAGAAGTCCCATTAACTGGCAGCTGTGATTAAGCATAGTTTCTTCTACCAGCATGGTCTTTAATGGTTCATTAATGGTCCAGCCCACGTACTGTTCTGACTGCATGAGATCTATCATTAACAATGCAAATCACTTGCAGTGGTTCTTATGCCTTAGGTATATTCACCCCTGTCAACATATCAATTTCCAGCAAATAAACATGTTTCAGCTGAGACCATTCCCAAAGATCTTTCTGATGAGAAATGTTCTCTTTGTGATCAGGCATACTTTCCTGCATATGAATGTTAGGTAGTTCACAATAGTTTTCACCACTAAGCCAGCCAGTTTCAATCCTGAAATGATGTAGCTGCTCACAACACTCTCTTGACCCATGGTGCGTAACAGAATTGCTGTTTTCTTTCTTGTCAAGTTAAGGTTGTTCATCAGGCCCACTGTGCTCCCTCGATCTAGGAAAACACAAACAACCACTGATTTGTTACCCTTCTTAGACTTTACCTGAAATGGAATCATAGGAAGTTTGCAATTGTGATCACCAGCCTCTGTGAAGGACTTTTGATACCAAGTCCTTATTCACTGCTCTGTTTGTTTCTTTCACAGCTTGCTTTGAATCTGCACTTTTCAACAGAGTGAATACGGAATATACTGGAATGCTTGCCACTGCACACCTTGCATGAAAGACACTTCTTGCAGTCCTTGCTGCTGGGTCCCTTACACAAACAACCAAAGCAGATGCGATTTTCTATCAGGAAGCCATACTTCTCCTTATAAACCTTTTTCATCAACATAGAGCATGGATTGCCCTGGCAGAGCATGCAAACTTTTTGCTTTATCTTTCACAGCAGTCACAGGGGTGGCAAAATTGCTTCCTTTAGCCTTAGACTGAATTCATGATCCAGTTTTGTTCACACTTTCGCTAACTGCCACTGATGTAGGCTTGTATACTTCCCCAAACACTGAGTGTGTAGAAGTCTTTACTTGCCCTTCAATAAAGTCAACAACAATGGCAAAATTAACCTTATGGTTGTGTCTTTTTTTGCAGTTCATACACCATGGAACTCAGGGGGCAATTTATCTAGGATAATCACAGGCACGTTCAACTCATGCATGTCCTGCATGTCTTCCATAGCATTGCAACAAATTCTAATAAAAAGACTAGTCTTGAAGATGCTGTGTGACCTCTGTTTTAATATGCCACCAAGAAAGAGCCTTTTCCATGTAGGCCTGGCAATTGTCTGTTCATCACCAAAACATTCCTGTAGTAAAGCCTTGGCCCTCCAATATCCTTATTCAGGGTTGGCTCAATTGCAACTTTTATCAAGCTCTTTAAGGGAACCACCAGTGCACAGTTCAAGAAAATGGAGACGTTCATCAAGATCTTTGGTCTTAATTTCAATGCTATTCTTGAAAGCCCTCATAAATGAATGATACTGAAATGGATGGCCATTGAGGATTTGAATCTCTCTTTAAGGCAGAAATACAATGCATTATTGTTGTTATTTCTTCTTGTGTCCTTATGGCCTCCAACGTGGTATTTGGACGTTTATCATCTGAAACGCAAGTGTCATCATACTGTGAATCGATGTCCTCAGAAGTTATTAGATATGGCATCAGTTTCGAGTGCCTCCATGGTGCAGGCTGAGAGCGAACACCTTGAACTGCCCCTTGGGGTTCAAACTCGTGGCTCATAGACTTTTGAGGAACAAATGTATCCATACTGATGTTGAGAATGTTGGACTGCATGTGATGTCAACATAGGAACTCTCACCAGTCCTGCTGTAACACGCTTAGTACTCACAGTGCTTGCAGCCTGTAACCCTTTAACTGTGGCCATCTTGGCTGCAATTTCTTCCTGCAACTTAAGCTACTCCATCTGTCTTCAAAATTGCTCTGCCTGTTCTTTCTGATTTCTAGGAAATTGTTTTTGATTTCTACAAAGCGGTTCGGCCCTGTTCTTCCAGTGAGGGCTTATCTCTCAATATATGTTGTTTTGTGCATAACTCAACTAAATCGGCCTCCATTCTAATGTGTACTAATGTGGTACAAGATGCACGTGTCGTTCAGTCTCTGCTATGACTGTACTAATACTGTGCACATATCAATGTTTACAAAGTCTTCAACTTATCTCACTCAAAAATTGGCATTAAAGAAAACAGCAAGTTATGTTGCCTAGCAGCACCTTCACAAAGAGATTTTAAATCATCCAAATGAGAGTGCACTCCTGAAATATCTTCTTGCTCTTCGGGCAAGATATTTCTAATTAAATCTTTAATCCCCGAACAGCTTTATTATAGTCCTTTCGAAGGGTGTCAACTCTGTTTGCTAAAGCTTTCCCAGTAAGTTTAATTTCTTAACTCTAGCTTCAACATCACTACTTCCAGACTGACTCATTTTGTCTTCCAAGTGCACAAAACAGACAAAACAATGGAAGTTTCAACTCAACTTTTCACCAATGGAAATTCAATACTTCATTCTTCAGCTTTTCAACAGAACCAAAGGTCAAACAATTCAGGCAAACACAATTAAAGAACTTCCCAGTCCACCAACTGGACACAGCAACACTGACCATTTCAAAACTGTGCTTCACATCCAAACAAAGACTTGAACCAACAAAAAAAAAGCTTCTACTTACCACAGCTGTTTCAGGCTAATCCAAATGCTGATGTTCATTTGGTACACTGGTGAAATCTTTGCTGACAAAATATAGCGGCAAAAACTAATCCTAAAATCAAAACCATGGCCACTAGCCTTCCATCCCTGGGATTGTTATACTTTTATCATCTACCCTCAGCTCCACTGAAATGATTGTTCCAAAGAGTCGAATTCCTTATTTAATGCTTTATTAGCAATTAATAAACATACAATCTTGAAGTGAGTTTCAGTGTTATCTCAACAGTCAGCAAAGCTATGACCTCTGCCGGCCCCAAACTACAAACTGCCACAAAATATGTAACTTATTCCCTTCGCCTTTACAACATCCCCACGAATGTGACTAGTTGCCATAATAAACAGACATGCAACACAGAATGCAAAACAAGTAGAGAACAGATACCTGGCTCCTACATCTTCCTTGATAGCTTCATGGCATCAGACCTCTTACATTGTACATACAGTACCTTTTCAGGTAAAAGGAACCAGGACTGAACAGCAGATGCCCTCCCTGGTCCTTTATCTCTACATTATTTTTAAAGGATTTGTATAGGATTTGTATCAGGCTTATTTGGATTTGAAATTGGGAAGGAATTGGTTGTGTAGGGATGCAGAACAGAGTGTAATGAAGAAAGCAAAGGTTAAGTTAGACCATAAGATCACAAGACATAGGAATAGAATTACACCATTCAGCCCATCCACTCTGCTTCTGCCATTCTATCACGGCTGAATTATTATCCCTCTTAACCACATTCTTCTGCCTGCTCTCCGTAACTTTTGATGTCCTTACTAATCAAGAACTTATTAAACTCTGTTCTAAATATACCCAATAACTTGGCCCCCACAGCCATATGTGGCAATGAATTCCACAGATTCACCACCCTCTGGCTAAAGAAATTCTTCCTCATCTTTATAAAACCAATTTTCCTCCTTTAGTGGACTCTATGAAGTATTCATTTAGTAGATGGAGCCCACTTACATTTTCACTTGCTGGTCGTATTCATGTAGTTAAAGTGATGATTTTACCAAAATTTTTATATTTATTTCAGAATATTCCTGTTTTTTTTGACTAGGAAGTTTTTTGATCGGATTGATTCTATTGTTCTATCTTTTATTTGGGATAATAAAAAACCAAGAATTGGTAAATGTCATTTGCAAAAGTTGAAAAAAGACTGAGGTCTTGCTTTGCCTAATCTAAGAATGCATTTTTGGGCTGTTAATTTGCGGTATATGTCCTTTTGGTTATATTGGGGTGATAGGAATGACTGGCCAATTTGGGTAGACCTGGAACTGAGAGCTGTGAAACAGTTTTATTTAACTTCGTTATTAGGAGTTGCTCTACCTATACAATTAGCTAAAGTTGCTAATTTAAACCTATATCCTGTGGTTAAGCACTCTTTACAAATTTGGCTCCAGTTCCGCAATTTTTTTAATCTTAAAAAATTTAAACTTTGTAGTATAATTTATCGTAATTACTTTTTTAAACCTTCTTGGAGTGATCCAATTTTTTTACTATGGAAAAATAAAGGTATTAATTCATTTTTGGATTTATTTAAAGAAGGCAGATTGATGCCTTTTGAACAATTAGTTAATAAGTATTCTCTCTCATATACACACTTTTTACAATATCCTCAAGTTAGACATTTTTTACAAAAATATTTAAGTAATTTTCCTTATATATTGGAGGCTGACTTCTTAGATACTATTACGAATATGAACCCCTTGTTGAAAGGTTCTATTGGAAGAATTTATAATTTATTATTACGATGGGATAAGCATCCTTTGCTTAAGATTAAACAGGATTGGGAGAAGGATCTCAATTTGACTTTTATATGGGAGGATTGGACGCGGATTCTGAAGCTGGTTAACTCTTCTTCGACCTGTGCTAGCCATTCACTGATTCAATTTAAAATTGTACATCATTTTTTGTACATCTTTTGTACATTTTTTGTACATCTCCTTCATTTGATGAAGGAGAGATTTCCTAAAATATTTCCTAATGTTGACAAGTATTGTGACAGATGTAAAACTGAGATAGCTACACTGACACATATGTTCTGGTCATGTTCTATATTAAAACAGTTTTGGAAGTCAGTCTTTTCGACAATTTCTAAAGCACTCAGAATCAATTTACAACCTAATAAATTGACTGTGCTTTTTGGAATAATTCCTCAAAATATCCATGGTATTTCTGTGTCTGACCAACATGTTATTGTGTTTGTTACACTGATAGCTAGGAGGGCCATCTTGTTGAAATGGAAGGATATATCAGCTCCTACTTTGTCACCAATGGTTCTCTCAAGTGATGCTGTGTCTCAGTTTAGAGAAAATTAGAAGTCAAACCTTTGAACCTTTATTTGATTTTGAGAAGAGATGGGGCTCACTTGCTTGTTATTATCATTTCAGTTAACTGATAGATTTCCTCCACGATCTAAATGTAAATTTTTTTTTGATTTATCTTTTTTTCTTGTTGATGGTTTGATGTTTATTTTTAGAAGCTTTTTGTATGACGCATGGCTCCGGGGTTGTACCCCCAATGGGTTTCTTTTTTTTCCCCTCACTTTTCTTGCTTAGTAGGGTTTTTTTATTCACAAAAATCTTCAATCCTTAAGATAATTTCTTCTTTTTTGAGGCATTGTAAGTGTTGTTACTTCAATGTACTTGTTCTATTTTTGAATAATAATAATAATAAAAAGATTTGAAAAAAAGAAATTCCTCCTCATCTCTATTATAAAGGGACATTCTTGTGTTCTGAGGCCATGCCTCAAATCCCTGACTCCCCTACCATAGAAAACATTCTCTCCATGTCCACTCTATCCAGGCCTTTCAATATTCATTAGGTTCAATGTCTCACTGACTCACTGTGTTTCAAGGGGAATAGAATATAAAAGCAAAGAAATAATGTTAAGCCTTTATAAGATACTAGTCAGGCCACACTTAGAGTATTGTCAACACTTTTGGGACCCATATCTCAGAAAGGATGTGTTATCATTGGGGAGTCCAGAGGAAGTTCGCAAGGATGATTCTGGGAATGAAGAGGTTATTGTATGAGGAACGTTTGGCAGCTTTGTGCCTGTACTCACTGGAATTTAGAAGAATGTGGAGGAGTCCAATTGAAACCTACCGAATGTTGAAAGGACTTGATAGCATAGATATGGAGAGGATGTTTCCTGTTGTGGGGGTATCCAGAACTAAAGGGCACAGCCTCAAAATTAGTACAGAGGTAAGGAGGAATTTTTTAGCCAGAGAGTAGTGAATCTGTGGAATGCTCTGCCACAGACTGCGGTGGAGGCCAAGTCCGTGTGTCTACTTAAGGTGGAAGTTGATAGTCTCTTGATCAGTCAGGGCATCAAAGGATATGGTGAGAAGTTAGGTGTATGGGGTTGAGTGGGATCCAGGATCAGCCACGATGGAATAATGGAGCAGAATTGATGGGCTGAATGGCCTAATTCTGCTCCTACGTCCTATGGTCTTACAATCTATATCCTTACCCTCTCAAAATGAATTTGCATTTGCCTTCCTTACTTCCGATTCAATCTGCAAGTTAACTGTTGTGTATTTAATATTTTGGTAATACTTGAGTAAGATTGTAAATATATTGTTTGATTTTGTTGTTTACAAAATCCATTACAGATTATATGTAAAAGTATGTGAATGGCAAATGTCGTTCCACCACCACATCATATGCACACGCCTCACTAAAGTAAGAAGTAGACATTGTTATTCCAGTCTTTCCATGTTTTTCATTTGATCATTTTCTGAAGTTACAAAGCATAACAGTGGTGACTAGGAAGTTTGATTATTAATAATCATTCAAGTTTGATTATTAAGTAGATAAGGCATTGACTCGTGGCAATTTGCTGGTTTGGCATTGAATTGGATTGATTGGCGAGAACAGATTAAAATAAGGCAGAGGCAAGTGGAGCAGGCATTGTTGGAGTGGACAGAGATAGAGTGGGGATTTGAGGCTTTAGCTCTTCAAGGCTTCAGTGAGGAGAGGATTCAGTGAAAGAAAATGAAAAGCTGTAGATAGATATCTTTTCCCCACAGCTGGTTTATTATTTTTCCTTTTTTATATTTGTTCAGTTAGAACAGTAAGGACACCAGGCAGGACAGCTGAAGCAACACACACAAAATGCTGGAGGGACTCAGCAGGCCAGGCGGCATCTATGGAAATGAGCAAAAAAGCAATGTTGTGGACCAAGATCCTTCATCAAGACTGAATAATATTGTACTGAGTAATATAGCCAGTCCTGATGAAGGGTCTTGGCCCGAAATGTCAACTGTATTCTTTTCCATAGATATTGCCTAGCCTGCTGAGCTCCTCCAACGTTTTGTGTGTGTTGCTTGGATTAACAGCATCTATGGATTTTCTCTTGTTTGAGAATAGTTGAAAAAGACCATAGATTTAGAAGCAGAATTAGGCCAATCAGCTCATCGAGTCTGCTCTGCCATTCAATCGTGAATCATGATCCAATTCTTCCAGTCATCCCCACTCCCCTGCCTTCTCCCCATACCCTTTGATGGCCTGGCTGATTAAGAACCTATCTATCTTTGCTTTAAGTGCACCTATTGACTTGGCCTTCACAGCTGCTCATGGCAACAAATTCCACAGATTTACCACCCTCTGACTAAAGTAATTTCTCTGCATCTCTGTTCTAGATGGACATCCTTCAATCCTGAAGTCATGCCCTCTTGTCCTAGACTCCCCTACCATGGGAAATAACTTTGCCATATCTAATCTGTTCAGGCTTTTTAACATACGGAATGTTTCTATGAGATCCCCCCTCATTCTCCTGAACTCCAGGGAATACAGCCCAAGAGCTGCCAGACATTTCTCATACGGTAACCCTTTCCTTCCTGGAATCATTCTCCTGAATCTTCTCTGAACCCTCTCCAATGTCAGCATTTCCTTTCTAAAATAAGGAGCCCAGAACTGCACACAATAATCCAAGTGTGGTCTCATGAGTGCCTTGTAGAGCCTCAACATCATATCCCTGCTCTTATATTCTATACTTCTAGAAATGAATGCCAACATTGTATTTGCCTTCTTCACCACCAACTCAACCTGGAGGTTAACCTTTAGGGTATCCTGAACAAGGACTTCCAAGTCCCTTTGCATCTCTGCATTTTGAATTCTCTCCCCATCTAAATAATAGTCTGCCTGTTTATTTCTTCCACCAAAGTGCATGACCATACACTTTCCAATATTGTATTTCATTTGCCACTTCTTTGCCCATTCCCCTAAACTATCTAAGTCTTTCTGAAGGCTCTGCTTCCTCAACACTATCCGCTCCTCCACCTATCTTTGTATCATCAGCAAATTTAGCCATAAATCCATTAATCCTGTCGTTCAAATCAATGACATACATTGTAAAAAGCGGCAGTCCCAACACCAGCCCCTGTGGAACTCCACTGGTAATCGGCACCCAGCCAGAATAGGATCCCTTTATTTTCATTCTCTGCTTTCTGCCAATCCGCTAATGTTCCACCCACGCTAGTAACTTCCCTGTAATTCCACGGGGTCTTATCTTGCTAAGCAGCCTCATGTGCAGCACCTTGTCAAAGTCCTTCTGAAAATCCAAGTACACCACATCTACTACATCTCCTTTGTCTACCCTGTTTGTAAATTCCTCAAAAAATTGCAGTAGGTTAGCCAGGCAGGATTTTCCTTTCAGGAAACCATGCTGGCTTTGGCCTATCTTGTCATGTGTCTCCAGGTACTCCGTAATCTCATCCCTAACAATCGATTCCAACAACTTCCCAACCACTGATGTCAGGCTAACAGGTCTATATTTTCCTTTATGCTGCCTCCCTCCCTTCTTAAATAGTGGAGTAACATTTGTAATTTTGCAGTTATCTGGTACAATGCCAGAATCTATCGATTCTTGAAAGATCATTGTTAATACCTCCACAATCTCTCCAGCTAGTTCCTTCAGAACCCAAGAATGCACTCCATCAGGTCCAAGAGATTTATCCACCTTCAGACCATTAAGCTTCCTCAGCACCTTCTCAGTCATAATTTCCACTGCACATACTTCACTTCCCTGACACTCTTGAATGTCCGGTATACAGCAGATGTCTTCCACTGTGAAGACTGATGCAAAATATGCATTCAATTCCTCTGCCATCTCTGTGTCTCTAATTACAATATCTCCAGCATCATTTTCTATTGGTCCTGTATCAAACCTCAACTCTCTTTTACCCTTTATGTACTTAAAAAAGCTTTTAGTATCTTCTTTGATATTAGTCGCCAGCTTCCTTTCATAATTTATCTTTTCCTTCCTAATGACTTTCTTACCTTCTGCAAGTTTTTAAAAGATTCCCAATCCTCTATGTCCCCACTAGCTTTGACTTCCTTGTATGCCCTCTCTTTTGCTTTTACTTTGGCTCTGACTTCACTTGTCAACCATGGTAGTGTCCTTTTTCCATAGAACACTACAGCACAGTACAGGCCCTTCAGCCCTCCATGTCATGCTGACCCATATAATCCTTAAAAAAAGTACTAAACCCACACTACCCCATAACCCTCCATTTTTCTTTTATCCATGTGCCTGTCCCAGAGGCTCTTAAATACCCCTAATGTTTTAGCCTCCACCACCATCCCTGGCAAGTCATTCCAGGCACTCACAACCCTCTGTGTAAAAAACTTACCCCTGATGTCTCCCCTAAACTTCCCTCCCTTAATTTTGTACATATGCCCTCTGGTGTTTGCTATTGGTGCCCTGGGAAACAGGTACTGACTATCCACCCTATCTATGCCTCTCATAATCTTGTAGACCTCTATCAAGTCCCCTCTCATTCTTCTACACTCCAAAGAGAAAAATCCCAGCTCTGCTAACATTGCTTCATATGACTTGTTCTCCAAACCAGGCAACATCCTGGTAAATCTCCTCTGCACCCTCTCCATAGCTTCCACATCCTTCCTATAATGAGGTGACCAGAATTGAACACAATACTCTAAGTGCGGGCTCACCAGAGATTTGTAGAGTTAATTTGTAGAGTCCTTTCAAAGTTATCCCTTCCCCAGTTAAACACTTCACCATTTCATCTGATTTTATCCCTTTCCATAGCTATGCTGAAGCTAAGGAAGTTGTGGTCACTCTCACCAAAATGCTCCCCCACCAATAGGTCTGTCACCTGACCAGGTTCATTACCCAGAACTAGATCCAGTATAGCTTCTCCTCTCATCGGCCGGTCGACATACTGTGTCAGGAATCCTTCTTGAACACACCTGACAAATTCAGCCCCATCTATCCCCCTTGCACTCAGGAGGTGCCAGTTAATATGAGGGAAGTTGAAATCACCCATAACTACTACCCTGTATTTCCTGCACCATTCTAAAATCTGCCTGCTTATCTGCTCCTCGGTGTCTCGAGGGCCATTTGGGTGCCTATAGACTACTCCCAGCACAGTGATCGATCCCTTCCTATTTCTGACTTCCACCCAGACAGACTCCGTGGACACTCCTTCTGCAGCGTCCTCCCTTTCTATAGCCGTGATACTATCCCTGACCAGCAATGCCACTCCCCCCACCCTTTTCTACCTCCCATCCTATTCCTTTTAAAACACCTGAACCCCGGGACCTGCATCATCCAATCCTGCCCTTCCTCCAACCAAGTTTCAGTAACGGCCACAACATCATAGCTCCACGTACTAATCCATGCTCTAAGTTCATCCTCCTTGTTCCTAATACTCCTAGCATTGAAATAGACATAATTCAACCCCTTTAACTGGCTACAATTATGTTCTGTCCCCTGCCTGTCCTTCCTCATCAACTCAGAACTCTTAGCATCATGCCCTTGTCCTTCTACCTTAATCCCTGCACTCACATTCTGATACCCACCCTCTGCCAAACTAGTTTAAACCTTCCCCAACAGCTCTATCAAACCTGCCCGCCAGGATATCGATCCCCCTGGGATTCAAGTACAACCTGTCCTTTTTGTGCAGGTCACACCTGCCCCAGAAGATGTCCAAATGATCCAGAAATCTGAATCCCTGCCCCCTGCTCCATCCCTTAGCCACGCATTTATCCTCCACCTCATTCTTTTCCTATTCTCACTGTCATGTGGCACAGGCAGTAATCCTGAGATTACTACCTTTGAGGTCCTGCTTTACAACTTCCTTCCTAACTCCCTGTAGTCTTCTTTCAGGACCTCTTCCCTTTTCCTACCTATGTCATTGGTACCAATATGTACCATGACCTCTGGCTGTTCTCCCTCCCACTGCAGGATATCTTAGATGCGATCAGAAACATCCCAGACCCTGGCACTTGGGAGGCAAACTACCATCCGATTTTCTTTGCTGCGTCCACAGAATTGCCTGTCTGAACTCCTGACTATAGAGTCCCTTATCACTACTGCCTTCCTCTTCCTTTCCCTACCCTTCTGAGCCACAGGCCCAGACTCTGTGACGGAGGAATGGCCACTGTCGCTTCCCCCAGGTAGGCTGTCCTCCCCAACAGTACTCAAACAGGAGTACTTATTGTCAAGGGGTACAGCCACAGGGGTACTCTCTAGTACCTGACTCTTTCCCTTCCCTCTCCTGACTGTGACCCATTTCCCTGTCCACCGTGGCCCCGGAGTGACCACCTGTCTGTAACTCCTCTCTATCACCTCCTCACTCTCCATTTCTCACTCCTCACCTCCTCACTTTTCCATTTGAAAATTTCTTCTTATTTGGAATATATCTGTCTTGCATTTCCCTCATTTTCCGTAGAAACTCCAGCCATTGCTGCTCTGCTGTCCTTCCTGCTAGTGTCCCTTTCCAGTCAAATTTGATCAGTTCCCCACTCATGTCATTGTAATTTCCTTTATTCCACTGAAATACTGATACATTGGAATTTAGTTTCTCCTTCTCAAATTTCAAAGTGAACTTGATCATATTGTGATGACTGTTCCCTGAGGGTTTCTTAATCTTAAACTCTCTTATCACCTCTGGATCATTGCACAACACCTAATCTGGCGCAGCCGATCCCCTAGTGGGCTCAACAACAAGCTGTTCTAAAAAGCCATCCCCTAGGTATTCTAAAAATTCTCTCTCTTAAAGTCCAGTACTGGCCTGGTTTTTCATGTTAAAAATCCCAAACGATTATCATGACATGCCTTTTCTATCTCCTGTTGTAATTTGGAATCTACATCCCGACTGCTGTTTGGAGTCGTGTATGCAAATACCATTAGGGTCGTTTTACTCTTGCCATTTCTTAATTCAACCTATAGAGAGTCTACACCTTCTGATCCTATGTCATCCCTTTCTAATGATTTAATATTATTTCTTATACACGGGGTCACACCACCCCCTCTGCCTACTAGCCTATCTAACACTATTATCCTTGGGCGTTCAGCTCCCAATAGCAGCCATCCTTTAGCTAAGTTTCAGAGATGGCCGCAATGTCATATTTGCCAATCTGTAGCTGAATTTCAAGATCGTCTCTTTTATTTCTTATGCTGTGTGCATTCAGATATAACACTTACAGTTCAGTATTTGTTGCTTTCTGTTTTAACTGCACCATGCCTCTATAAGTCATCCCACTGGCTGTGATTATGCCTAATCTCCTGCCTGTCCTTTCTATCATCTCTGATAGAAATATACACTATATTTGATTTATTTGTTTCCCCTTTCTCAGCCCTTTCACTTCATTCCCATCCCCCTGCCAAATTAGTTTAAACCCTCCCTAACAGCTTCATTAAACCTGCCTGCTAGGATATTGAACCCCTTTGATTTCAGGTGTAACCTATCCTTTTTGTACAGGTTGTACCTCCCCCAGAAGAGGCCCCAATGATCCAGGAACCCGAAGCTCTGCCCCCTACTCTAGTTTCTCAGCCACGCATTAATATGCCTGATCATGCTATGCTTGCGCTCATTAGCACGTGGCACAGGCAGCAATCCTAAGGTTACTACCCTGGAGGCCCTGCTTTTCAGCATCCTACCCAACTCCCTGAATTCTCACTTCAGGGCTTCCTCCCTTTTTCTACCTAAGTCATTGTGTACCAAGACTTCTGACTGTTCACCCTCTCCCTTCAGAATACTCTGCATGCGATCTGAGACATTGTGTACCCTGGCACCTGGGAGGCAACACACTAAGTGGGTACCTCTATTAGGCTGACAGAGCCTCCTGTCTGTTCCTCTCACTATGGAATCCCCTATGACTACCGCATTCCTCATCTTCCTCTTTCCCTTCTGTACCACGGAACCAGGTGCCAGAGACCTATTCACCACAGTCGTCCTCTGTCAGGTCACCCCCCTCAACAGCATCCAAAACAAGATAACAATTACTGAGGGGGGTGACATCTTGTGTGATATGGGAATGCAGGGAGATCTCCAATGTGTCTGATGACTACATCTGCAAGAAGTGCATCCAGCTGCAGCTTCTGTGTTAAGGGGTTGGAGCTGGAACTGGATAAACTTTGGGTCATTTGGGAGGCTAGGGCGTGATAGATAAGACATATAGATAGGTAGTTACAACCAAGGTGCAGGACACAAGAGAAAGGGTGATAGTCAGGAAGGGGAAAGGGGTTTAGGAGCCAATGCAGCGTACCCCTGTGGCCATTCCCCCTAACAACAAGAATATCACTTTGGATACTGTTGGAAGGATGACCTAGCAAAGGAAAGTCACAGCAGTAGGGTCTCCGGCTCTGAGTCTGGCTTTGTGACTCAGAAGGGAAAGGTGGAGAAGAGACGAGCTGTGGTGATAAGGGATTTGTTATTAGGGGATCAGAAAAGAGTTTCTGTGGACAGAACGAGATTCCTGGATAGTATGTTGCCTCCTGGGTGCCAGGGTCCAAGGCGTCTCAGATTGAGTCCTCAGTATTCTGAAGTGGGAGGGTGAACAGCCAGAGGTCATGGTCCATGAAGGCACCAATAACATAGATAAGAAGAATAATGAGGTCCTGCAAAGTGAGTTCAGGGAGTTAGGTGTGAAGTTAAAGGGCAGAACCTCTTGAGTTGTGATCCCAGGATTGCGACAGTGCCATGTGCTAGTAAGGCCAAAACTTGGAAGATTATACAGTTCAACATCTGGCTAAAGAGTTGGTGTAGGAAGGAAGGCATCATATTTTGGGATCATTGGGCTCTTTTCCAGGGAAGGTAGGACCTGTACAGAAGAGGCAGTTTGCACCTGAACTGGAGGGGGACTAATATCCTAGCGGGAAGGTTTGCTGGTGCTGCATGGAAGGGGGAGTGGGTTTATGCTAGCACTGTGGGGGATGGGAACCAGAGTGTCAAGCAGATAGTGGGGAGGTTGTGGAGACAGATGTTGTTTAGACCACAGACAAAGTCAGGAATCAAAAGTTTGAGCATGATGCGACTAATGTGCGTATATTTCAATGCGAAAAGTATTGCAGGAAAGGCAGGTGAGCTCAGGGCATGCATCGACACATGGGATTATGATATTGTAGCCATTAGTGGGACTTGGTTGCAGTAGGCGCAGGACTGGCAGCTCAATATTCTGGGTTCCGTTATTTTAGATGCAACAGGGTGGGAGGGATTGAAGGGGTAGAGTTGGCGTTACTAGTCAGGGAAAATGTTACGGTAGTGCTCTGCCTTGACAGACTGGAGAACTTGAGGCTTTATGGTGGAACTCAGTTATAAGAAAGATACAACCATGTTAATGGGACTATATTACAGATCACCCAATAGTCTACAGGATTTAGAGGAACAAATTTGTACAGAAATCACAGACTGTTGCAGGAAACATAAGTTTGTTATAGTAGGTGATCTTAACTTTCCACATATAGACTGTGAATCTCACTATAAAAGAACTAGGTGAGATAGAGTTTGTTGAGTGTGTTCAGGCAAGTTTCCTTCATCATGACGTAGAAATCCCAGCAAGAGAAATGCGATACTTGATCTGCTGTTAGAGTTGAAACAGGGCAGGTGACAGAAGTTCATGTAGGAGGACACTTTGAATCTAGTAATCATAATGCCATTAGTTTCAAAGTAAAAATGCAAAAGTTCAAAGTACATTTATTATGAAAGTATGTATACATTATACAACCTTAAGATTTGTTTCCTTACAGGCAGCCACAAAGCAAGAAACCCAAAAGAGCTCATTAAAAAAGAGACCAACGAACACCCAATGTGAAAACAATAAAAATGAGCAAATAGAATTTAGAATGAAAGTGAGTCCTCAGACATGAAGCTTGGTGCAGCCAGAGCAGGCCCACAGCTGCAGCCTCAGTGCAGCAAAGAGTGGAATAAATGTCGCAGAGCAGCGAGCACAACTGGTTACCTGGTTTAGCAAATTTGAAGAGAACAAGACTGGGGGTGCAGTGGTCAGTGAGGAAGACTATTATGGCTTGTAACAGGATCTGGATGAGCTGGAAAAATGGGCTGAAAAATATCAGATGGAATTTAATGCAGACAAGAGCAAGGTGTTGCATCTCGATAAGACTAACCAGGTCTTACACTGTGAGGGGTAGGGCACTGAGCAGTGCTGTAGAACAAAGGGATCTGAGAATACAGGCCCAGAATTCATTGAAAGTGGCAGTACTGGTAGATAGGGTCATAAAGCTTTCATAAAACATTGGCTTCCATAAATCAAAGCACTGAGTACAGGAGATGTGATGTTATGTTGAAGTTGTATAAGACATTGGTGACGTCTGATTTGGAGAATTGTGTGCAGTTTTGGTCATCTGCCTACAGGAAAGATGTAAATAAGGTTCAAAGAGTGCAGAGAAAATTTACAAGGATGTTGCTGGGTCTGGAAGCCATGATTTATAAGGAAAGATAGAATGGGTTAGCACTATGCCTTGGAACATAAAAGATTGAGAAGAGATTTACAAAATTATGAGGGGGATAGATAGGGCTTTTTCCACTGGGATTGGGTGGAAGTACAACTAGAGGTCATGGGTTAAGGGTGAAAGGTGAAAAGTTTAAAGGAAACGTGAGGGGAAACATTTTCAGTCTGAGGATCATAAAAGTGTGGAACGAGCTGCCAGCACAAGTGGTGAATACAAGCTTGATTTCAACATTTAAGAGAAATTTGGATAGGTACATAGATGATAGGGGTATAGAGGGCTATGGTCTCAGTGCAGGTCGATGAGAGTAGGCAGTTTAAATAGTTTAGCATGGATTGGATAGTCTGAAAAGCCTTTTTCAGTGTGGACTTTACTATGACTCTATGATCAGAAACTTGCAGGTCGGAATTTCACTCGTTTGCAGACTGAGTAGAAAAACACAGCAACACTTGGCAGTTTTTTGGAGCTTTGACCAGCAACCAACTGGCGTTTGGAATTGATTAGCAAGAACAAATTAAAGGAAGGTAGGAGCAAGCAGAGCGGCCATTGACGGAGTAGTAGAGTTAGCGTGGAGATTTAGATGCTTTAGATCTTTGAGGCTTCAGTGAAGAGAGACTTCAGTCAGAGAAGGCAAAAACAAAAAGCTATCAGTAGGGTTTTTTCTTTGCCCGCTTCTTTAAAATTTGCTCAGTTAGGACAGTAGAGATGCCAGGTAGGATAGTTAAATGCTCCTTTTGCAGGATGTGGGAAGACAGGGAGATCTCCAGTGTCTCTGAAGACTACAGCTGCAAGAAGTGCATCCAGTTGCAGCTTCTAACACTCAGTGTTGAAGAGTTGGAGCTGGAACTGGATGAACTCCTGATCACTCGGGAGGCTGAAGGGGTGATAGGACATTTAGAGAGGTAGTTACACCCAAAGTATAGGACACAGGAAACTGGGTGACAGTCAGGAAGGAGAAAGGGGTTAAGGAGCCATTGCAGAGTACCCCTGTGGCCATTCCCCTCAACAACAAGTACAGTATATTACCTTTGATACAGTTGGAGATGGGTGTTTGACCTAGTCGAGGAAAGTCACAGCAGTAGGATCTCCGGCACTGAGTCTGGCCCTGTGACATAGAGGGGAAGGCAAGAAGAGGCACGCTGTGGTGATAGTAGATTCTTTAGTTAAGGAAAAAAAAGGAGGTTCTGTGGATGAGAATGAGACTCCTGGATGGTGTGTTGCCTCCTGGGTGTCAGGGTCCAGAACATCTTAAATTGAATCCTCAGCATTCTTAAGTGGGAGGGTGAGCAGCCAGAGGTTGTGGTCCATGTAGGTACCAATGACATGGGTAGGATGAGTGACAAGGTTCTGCTTGGGGAGTTCAGTGAGTTAGGTACTAAGTTAAATTGCAGGACCTCCAGCGTTGTGATCTCAGAATTGCTACAGTTTAATTTGTGGCTAAGGGATTGGTGTAGGATGGAGGGCATAGGAATTTTGGATCATTGGGCTCTCTTCCAGGGAAGGTGGGACCTGTACAGAAAGGATGGTTTGCACCTGAACTGGAGGGGATCTAATATCCTAGCAGGAAGGTTTGTTGATGGTGGGGTTTAAACTGGAGTTGCAGGGGGATGGGAACCAAAGTGCCAGAACAGTTAGTGGAGAGGTTGTGAAGACAGATGTTGGTAAGACCTCAGACTAAGTCAGGAATCAAAAGATTGAACATGGTGCGACTAGTCTCCTGAGCTGTGTATATTTCAATGTAAGAAGGATCACAGGAAAAGCAGATGAGCCCCGGGAAATGGATCAACACCTGGAGTTACGATGTTGTAGTAATTAGTGAGACTTGGTTGCAGGACTGGCAACTCAGTATTCTGGGGTTCCACTGACACAGATGTGACACAGTGGGAGGGATTAAAGTAAGATTGGTGTCATTACTAGTCAGGGAAAATGTCACAGCAATGCTCCGTCAGGACAGATAGGAGAGCTCAACTAGTAAGGTGATATAGTTGGAAATGAGAAATAAGGAAGGTACAAACACAAGGAAATCTGCAGATGCTGGAAATTCAAGCAACACACACAAAATGCTGGAATAGGCCAGGCAACATTGATGGAAAAGAATAAACTATTGACATTTTGGGCAGAGGGCCTTCATCAGGATTGGAAAAAAGATGAGAAGAAAGGTACGACCATGTTAATGGGGTTATAATGCAGACCAACCAACAGTCCTAGGGTTTTAGAAAAACAGATTTGTAGAGAGATCACAGACTGTTGCAAGAAACATGAAGCTGTTATGGTAAGAGATTTTAACTTCCCACACATTGACTGGGAATACTGTAAAAGGACTAGAGTTTGTCAAATGTGTTAAGGAAAGTTTCCTTGATCAGTACATAGAAGTCCCAGTAAGAGAGCTTGCGATACTGGATCTGCTATTAGGGGATGAGACAGGGCATATGACAAGTTTATGTGGGGGAGCACTTTGCTTCTAGTGATCATAATGCCATTAGTTTCAAAGTAAATATGCAAAAAGATAGGTCTGGTCTATAGGTTAATATTCTAAATTGGAGGAAAGGTAACTTTGATGATGTGATAAATGATCTAGCAATTGTGGATTGAGGCAGGCTGTTTTTTGGCAAAGATGTAAGTGGGAGACGTTCAAAAGCAGAATTTTGAGAATACAAAGCTTGTCTGTGCCTGTCAGAATAAAACATAAAGATAACAAATGTAAGGAACTTTGGTTTTCAAGAGATATTCAGGCGCTGGTAAAAGAAAAAAGGAGGTGCATCGCAGGTATAGGTAGGTAGGAACAAATGAGGTGTTTATGGAGTATAAGAAATGCAAGAGAACACTTAAGAAAGAAATCAAGAGGACTAAAAGAAGGCATAAAGTTGCTCTAGCAGACAAGGTGAAGGAAAATCCTAAGGGATTCTACAGATATATCAATGGCAAAAGGATCGTAAGGGAGAAAATTAGCCCTCTGGAAGATCAGAAAGGTAATCCATTTCTGGAGCTGAAACAGATCTGTGTTTACTCAGCAGGCGGATGCAGAGTCTATAGAAGTGAAGAAAAGCAGCATCAACTTCTTGAGCTCTAAACAGATTACACAATAGGAATTGTTTACTGTCATGAGGCAAATCAGGATGGATATATCCCTGGCAGAGTTATTTTAATCATCTGTAACAACAGGAGAGTTACAGAGGATAAGAAGAGATCGCCAATGTTGTTCCATTGTTTAATAAAGGCTCTGAACATAAACTAGGAAATTATAAGTTGGAGAGTCTGACATCATTTGTGGGAAAGTTATTGGAAGGTATTCTAAGGGACTGGATATATGAGTATTTGGATAGACATGGACTGATTAAGGATAGTCTGCATGGCTTCGTGCCTGGTAGGTCATATCCAACCAATCTTTTGAGTTTTTTGAGGAAGTTGCCAGGAAAGTGGATGAAGGCAAGGCAGTGGATGTTGTCTACATGTACTTTAGCAAGGCATTTGATAAGTACATGGGAGGTTGGTCAAGAAGGTTCAGTCGCTTGGCATTTAAGATGAGGTAGTAAATTGGATTAGACATTGGCTTTGTGGGAGAAGCCAGAGAGTGGTAGTAGATGGTTGCCTCTCTGACTGGAGGCCTGTGACTAGTGGAGTTCCGTAGGGATTGGTGCTGGGTCCATTGTTGTTTGTCAACTGTATCAATGATCTGGATGATAATGTGGTAAATTGGATTAGCAAATGTGCAGATGACACCAAGATTGGTGTAGTGGACAGTGAGGAAGGCTATCATGGCTTGCAGAGGGGAAAATGGACTGAAGATGACAGATGAATCTATTGCAGGCAAGTGCGAGGTTTTGCACTTTGGGAGGACCAACCAGAGTAGGGTCTTACACGTGAATGGTAGGGTACTGAGGAGTGTGTTAGAACAAAGGGATCTGGGAATGCAGCTCCATATTCCATTAAAAGTGGTGTCACAGGTAGATAGGGCTGTAAAAAAAAGCTTTTCGCATATTGGCCTTCATAAAGCAATGTATTGAGTACAGGAGTTGGGATGTTATGTTGACGTTGTATAAGATGTTGGTCAAGACTAATTTGGAGTATTGTGTGCAGATTTGGTCACCTACCTACAGGAAAGATGTAAATAAGGTTAAAAGAGTGCAGAGAAAATTTACAAGGATGTTGCTGAGTTTGGAGGACTTGAGTTATAAGACTGAATAGTTTAGAACTTTATTCCTTAGAACATAGAAGATCGGGAGAATTGAAAGAGGTATACAAAATTATTAGGGTATAGATAGGATAAATGCAAGCAGGCTTTTTCCATTGAGGTTGGATGGGACTTCAATCAGAGTTCATGGATTAAGAGTGAAAGGTGAAAAGTTTAAGGGGTACATGAGGGAAAAACTCTTCAATCAGAGGGTTATGAGAGTGTGGGATGTGCTGCCTGCATAAGTGAAGCATGAGAGCTCAATTTCAACGTTTAAGAGAAGTTTGGATAGTAGGGATTTGGAGAGCTATGGTCCAGGTGCAGGTTGATGGGAGTAGGTAGTGTTATGAATGTACCACAGCTCTGAGGGGCCGAAGGGTGCGGGGTAGCCCCCTCCTTTGTGAGAATCGCAAGATCACTATTAAGTCAGTTCAGGGGACACAGGAAATGAGAGAAAGACATGCAGAATCCACAAGGCGGTAGAATGTGTCCTGGCCTCCGAAAGGCAGACCCATTGATGCCGGCTATTGTCTCTTGGAGATGGACTTGTGTATTGCATCCTGTACGATGCAATCAAAGCCCCAGGCAATGAACCAAGGAGGAGGTTGGTGGGGGGATTGCATCATCCCCAACCTGATTGACACCTGAGACCCTGTGAGTCAGGATAAAAAGAGGGTCTGTGGGAACAGCCCCTCAGACGCACCAGAAGAAACGCTAGCGATCCCGTAGTAGCGAAAGCCGGTGGAAGGCCACGTGCGTCTGCTTCCAGTTGCCCGGAATCGGTGACCTTTGCCACGGAAAAACGGTTTTTAGCTAACAACAGGGGAACTCAACTCTCAACGACTCTCGAAGGATTGACATCATAAACGGAATGGGCAAGTTTTAACCCGTCTCTCTCTCTCCAACAATTGCCACACAGGGTCCCCAACGGCTGCAGCCTGTATGAACTGAACGAACTATATATTTCCATCGGACAATTCATTATCCCCAGACAACGATACAGCTTATTTCTTATTGATTATTATTCTACCCGCGCTTTTAGATTTAGTATTGACGACATATATTATCTGTGTGTTTGCATTGATATTATTTTTGTGTATTTCTATCAATAAATACTGTTAAAAATAGTACCATCAGACTTCAATGGACCTCTCTATCTTTGCTGGTAAGTGACCCAGTTACAGGATACGTAACAGTAATTTAAATGGTTTTGGCATGGACTAGATGGGCTGAAGGGCCTGTTTCTGTGCTGTACTTCTCTATGATCTTATGACTATCTACCTGTTGAATGTAACAAGGTGGTCGCCTTTAATAAAAAAGTGTGCATGCTTTCTTTGTGCGAGGAGAGAAAAAGTTGAGTGAGTAAAAGCTCTGTACATAATTTCTTCAGAAAAGGAGAGAGACAATCTGGTTAAAAAAAGGCTGAAAACAGTCAAAATTCATGAGCTCATAAATAGTGATAATGATCATTAAAAAAAAAGAGGAATGGCTGGCTTCATCAGAAAGACAACATGTTTAATTGCACAAAAGATAACTGGATATTGTATACTGAGCAAATAGAGCAGTATTTTGAAGCAAATGAAATAGCCAATGTGTGCCAGCTTTACTGAGAGCATTCAGCGGAAAGGCATACAGTTTGCTTAAAAGTTTGACTGCTGCAGCCAAACCAGACAAAATGAATCTTCTGATATTGTGAAAGTAATTCAGGAACATTTAGAACCAAAACTATTGTTCACTGCAGAACACTTTAGGCTTCATAAACAGGATCATAGAAACATAGAAAACCTACAGCGGAATGCAGGTCCTTTGGCCCACAAAGTTGGCCGAACATGTACTAGGCTTACCTATAGCCCTTTATTTTACTAAGCTCCATGTACCTATCTAAAAGTTTCTTAAAAGACCCTATCATATCTGCCTCCACCACCGTTGCCAGCAGCCCATTCCACGCAATCAACACTCTCTGTGTAAAAAACTTACCCCTGACATCTCCTCTGTACCTACTCCCCAGCACCTTAAAACCGTGTCCTCTTGTGGCAAACCATTTCATTCCTGGGAAAAAGCCTCTGACAATCCACACGATCAATGCCCCTCATCATCTTATACACCTCTATCAGGTCACCTCTCATCCTCCATCGCTCCAAGGAGAAAAGGCCAATTTCACTCAACCTGCTTTCATAAGGCATGCTCCACAAATCCAAGCAATATCCTTGTAAATCTCCTCTGCACCCTTTCTATGGCTTCCACATCCTTCCTGTAGTGAGACAACCAGAACTGAGCACATTACACCAAGTGGGGTCTGACCAGGGTCCTATATAGCTGCAACATTACCTCTCGGCACCTGAATTCAATTCCATGATTGTTGAAGGCCAATACACCATACACTTTCTTAACCACAGAGTCAACCTGCGCAGTTGCTTTGAGTGTCCTATGCACTCGGACCCCAAGATCCCTCTGGTCCTCCACACTGCCAAGAGTTTTAACATTAATACTACATTCTGCCATCATATTTGACCTACCAAAATGAACCACTTCACACTTATCTGGGTTGAATTCCATCTGCCACTTCTCAGCTTAGGTTTGCATCCTATCAATGTCCTGCTGTAACCTCTGACAGCCCTCCACATTATCCACAACACCCCCAACCTTTGTGTCATCAGCAAACTTCCTCCACTTCCTCATCCAGGTCACTTATAAAAATCACGAAGAGTAAGGGTCCCAGAACAGATCCCTGAGGCACCCCACGGTGACCGACCTCCATGCAGAATATGACCGGTCTACAACCACTCTTTGCCTTCTGTGGGCAAGCCATTTCTGGATCCACAAAGCAATGTTCCCTTGGATCCCATACCTCTTTACTTTCTCAATAAGCCTTGCAATGGGGTTCCTTATCAAATGCCTTGCTGAAATCCATATACACCACATCTACCTTCACCACTGCTCTACCTTCATCAATGTGTTTAGCCACATCCTCAAAAAATTCAATCAGACTCGTAAGGCATAACCTGCCTTTGACAAAGTCATGCTGACTATACCTTATCATATTATACCTCTCCAAATGTTCATAAATCCTGCCTGTCAGGATCTTCTCCATCAACTTACCAACCACTGAGATAAGACTCACTGGTCTATAATTTGCTGGGCTACCTCTACTCCCTTTCTTGAATAAAAGAACAACATCTCCAATTCTCTGGAACCACTCCCATCCCCATTGATGATGCAAAGATCATTGCCAGAGGCTCAGCAATCTCCTCCCTCGCCTCCCACAGTATCCTGGGGTACATCTCATCCGGTCCTGGCGACTTCTCCAACTTGATGCTTTCCAAAAGCTCTGGCACATCCTCTTTCTTTGTATCTACATGCTCAAGCTTTTCAGTCTGCTGAAAGTCATCACTACAATCACTAAGATCCTTTTCCATAGTGAATACTGAAATAAAATATTCATTAAGTACCTCTTCTATTTCCTCTGGTTCTATACAGACTTTCCCACTGTCACACTTGATAGGTCCTATTCTGTCATGTCTTATCAATAGACAATAGACTATAGGTGCAGAAGTAGACCATTCGGCCCTTCGAGCCTGCACCACCATTTTGAGATCATGGCTGATCATCTACTATCAATACCCGGTTCCTGCCTTGTCCCCATATCCCTTGATTCCCCTATCCATAATATACCTATCTAGCTCCTTCTTGAACACATCCAGAGAATTGGCCTCCACTACCTTCCAAAGCAGTGCATTCCAGACCCCCACAACTCTCTGGGAGAAGAAGTTTTTCCTTAACTCTGTCCTAAATGACCTACCCCTTATTCTCAAACCATGCCCTCTGGTACTGGACTCTCCCAGCATCTGGAACATATTTCCTGCCTCTATCTTGTCCAATCCCTTAATAATCTTATATGTTGTAATCAGATCCCCTCTCAATCTCCTTAATTCCAGCGTGTACAAGCCCAGTCTCTCTAACCTCTCTGCGAAAGACAGTCCAGACATCCGAGGAATTAACCTTGTGAATCTACGCTGCACTTCCTCTACAGCCAGGATGTCCTTCCTTAACCCTGGAGACCAAAACTGTACACAATACTCCAGGTGTGGTCTCACCAGGGCTCTGTACAATTGCAAGAGGATTTCCTTGCTCTTGTACTCAATTCCCTTTGTAATAAAGGCCAACATTCCATTAGCCTCTTTCACTGCCTGCTGCACTTGCTCATTCACCTTCAGTGACTGATGAACAAGGACTCCTAGATCTCTTTGTATTTCTCCCTTACCTAACTCTACACCGTTCAGATAATAATCTGCCTTCCTGTTCTTTCTCCCAAAGTGGATAACATCACACTTATTCACATTAAACGTCATCTGCCAAGTATCTGCCCACTCACCCAGCCTATCCAAGTCACCCTGAATTCTCCTAACATCCTCATCACATGTCACACTGCCACCCAGCTTAGTATCATCAGCAAATTTGCTGATGTTATTCTCAATGCCTTCATCTAAATCATTGATGTAAATTGTAAACAGCTGTGGTCCCAATACCGAGCCCTGTGGCACCCCACTAGTCACCACCTGCCAATCCGAGAAACACCCATTCACCGCTACCCTTTGCTTTCTATCTGCCAACCAGTTTTCTATCCATGTCAATGCCTTCCCCCCGATGCCCTGAGCTTTGATTTTACCCACCAATCTTCTATGTGGGACCTTATCAAATGCCTTCTGAAAATCGAGGTACACTACATCCACTGGATCTCACCCGTCTAACTTCCTGGTTACATCCTCGAAAAACTCCAACAGATTAGTCAAGCATGATTTACCCTTGGTAAATCCATGCTGGCTCGGCCCAATCCTATCACTGCTATCTAGATATGCCACTATTTCATCCTTAATAATGGACTCTAGCATCTTCCCCACCACCGATGTCAGGCTGACAGGTCGATAGTTCTCTGTTTTCTCCCTCCCTCCTTTCTTAAAAAGTGGGATAACATTAGCCATTCTCCAATCCTCAGGAACTGATCCTGAATCTAAGGAACATTGGAAAATGATTACCAATGCATCCGCAATTTCCAGGGCCACCTCCTTTAGTACCCTAGGATGCAGACCATCTGGACCTGGGGATTTGTCAGCCTTCAGTCCCATCAGTCTTCTCATCACAGTTTCCTTCCTAATATCAATCTGTTTCATTTCCTCTGTTACCCTATGTCCTTGGCCCATCCATACATCTGGGAGATTGCTTGTGTCTTCCTTAGTGAAAACAGATCTAAAGTACTAATTAAATTCTTTTGCCATTTCTCTGTTTCCCATAACAATTTCACCCAATTCATTCTTCAAGGGCCCAACATTGTTCTTAACTATCTTCTTTCTCTTCACATACCTAAAAAAGCTTTTGCAATCTTCCTTTATATTCCTGGCTAGCTTGCATTCGTACCTCATTTTTTCTCCCCGTATTGCCTTCTTAGTTAAGTTCTGTTGTTCCTTAAAAACTTCCCAATCATCTGTCCTCCCACTCACCTTAGCTCCTATTGCTCTTCACATACTTGTAGAATCAAAAGACAAGGGAATCTATTTCAGCAAAATGGAATTGAAGAAATCTTCATAGCATTCTGAATTTAGTGATGGGCTTAATGTGCACTGACAGATTGTTTAGTTAGTGGAATATTGCAAGCAAGCATTCAAAAATGGCTCCTTTCTGAAGCACAACTCACATTTAAATGAACAGTTGAATGCTGTATCAATGGAAACAGCAGAGAGGGGCCCTGTTATTCCCTTTCTTTGCCCTCGGCCAGTCAGCCAATCTTCTATTAATCCAAGTATCTTTTCTGTAATACCACGGGCTCCTATCTCATTTTGTAGTCCCTTGACCTGCATCTTGTCAAGTGCCTTCTGCAAATCCAAGTAAATGATATCCACTGACTTTCCTTTGTCTATTCTTCCAGTTAACAACTCAGTGGATTTGTCAGGCAGCTTCTGCCTTTAAAAAAAAGTCTAATGCAGCTTATCTTACTGTGTACCTCCATCTTACCTGATGGGGAACAATATCCTTGTGAGCAGGTTTTCTAGAGCTGTTGGCATGGGGATGGGAAACTGAATGATAGGGCTGAGGATGCCTCAGTTGGTATACAAGCAGATGCAGTGTGTAGCGGGACTGTCAGAAAGGACAGGCAAATAATAGGGGAAAATGGATGAATTGCAGTGTAACAGGGGACAATATCAAAGGGGTGAATACAGGACTGAAGGTGTTAATTTTGAATGCACGCAATATATGGAATATGGTACATGATCTTGTAGTGCAGTTAGAGATTGGCAAGTATGACATTGTGAGCATCACTGAGTCGTGGCTGAAAGAAAATTATAGTTTGGAGCTTAACATCCAAGAGCTTCTACAGGTATGTTAAGAGCAAAAGGATAGTAAGGGATAAAATTGGTCCTCTTGAAGATCAGAGTGGTCGGCTATGTATGGAAACAAAAGAAATGGGAGAGATATTAAATGGGTTTTTTGCACCTGTATTAACTAAGGAAACTGGTATGGAGTCAATGGAAATAAGGCAAACAAGTAGTGAGGTCATGGAACCTATACAGATTGAAGAGGAGGAGGTGCTTGCTGTCTTGAGGCAAATCAGAGTAGATAAATCCCCAGGACCTGACAGGGTATTCCCTCGGACCTTGAAGGAGACTAGTGTTGAAATTGCAGGGACCCTGGCAGATATATTTAAAATATCGGTATCTACGGGTGAGGTGCCGGAGGATTGGAGGATAGCTCATGTTGTTCTGTTGTTTAAAAAAGGCTCAAAAAGTAACCCGGGTAATTATAGGCCGGTAAGTTTGACATCGGTAGTAGGTAAATTATTGGAAGGAGTACTAAGAGATAGGATCTACAAGTATTTAGATAAACAGGGACTTATTAGGGAAAGTCAATACAGCTTTATGTGTGGTAGATCATGTTTAACAAATCTATTAGAGTTTTTCGAGGAGGTTACCAGGAAAGTGGATGAAGGGAAGGCAGTGGATGTTGTCTACATGGACTTCAGTAAGGCCTTTGACAAGGTCCCGCATGGGAGGTTAGTTACGAAGATTCATTTGCTAGGTATACATGGAAAGGTAGTAAATTGGATTAGACATTGGCTCAATGGGAGAAGTCAGCGAGTGGTAGTGGAGGATTGCTTCTCTGAGTGGAGGCCTGTGACTAGTGGTGTGCCACAGGGATCAGTGCTGGGTCCATTGTTATTTGTCATCTATATCAATAATCTGGATGATAATGTGGTCAATTGGATCAGCAAATCTGCTGATGATACAAAGATTGGAGGTGCTGTGGACAGTGAAGAAGGTTTTCAAAGCTTGTAGAGGGATCTGGACCAGCTGGAAAAATGGGCTGAAAAATGGCAGATGGAGTTTAATACAGACAAGTGTGAGGTATTGCACTTTGGAAGGAAAAACCAAGGTAGAACATTCAAGGTAAATGGTAGGGCACTGGGGAGTGCAGTAGAACTGAGGGATCTGGGAATACAGATACAAAATTCCCACAGGCAGTTAGGGTAATAAAGAAAGCTTTTGGTACATTGGCCTTTATAAATCAAAGTATTGAGTATAAGAGTTGGAATGTAATGGTGAGGTTGTATGAGACATTGGTGAGGCCTAATTTGGAGTGTTGTGTGCAGTTTTGGTCACCGAATTACAGGAAGGATATTAGTAAGGTTGAAAGAGTGCAGAGAAGGTTTACAAGGATGTTGCCGGGGCTTGAGAAACTGAGTTACAGAGAAAGGTTGAATAGCTTAAGACTTTATTCCCTGGAGCGTAGAAGAATGAGGGGAGATTTGATAGAGGTATATAAAATTATGATGGGTATAAATAGAGTGAATGCAAGCAAACTTTTTCCACTGAGGCTAGGGAAGAAAATAAAAAGAGGACATGGGTTAAAGGTGAAGGGGGAAAAGTTTCAAGGGAACATTGTGGGGGGGGGGGCTTCTTCACACAGAGAGTGGTGGGAGCGTGGAATGAGCTACCAGATGAAGTGGTAAATGCGGGCTCACTTTTAACATTTAAGTAAAACTTGGATGGGTACATGGATGAGAGGTGTATGGAGGGATATGGTCCAGGTGCAGGTTAGTGGGACTGGGCAGAAAAATGGTTCGGCACAGCCAAGAAGGGCCAAAAGGCCTGTTTCTGTGCTGTAATGTTCTATGGTTCTATGGATCTACCTTGTAACAAAAGGACAGACAGGTAAGCAGAGCGGGTGGGGTGGCTCTGTTGGTAAAAAATGAAATCAAAACCTTAAAAAGAGGATAGGGCTAAGAAACTGAAAGGGTTAGAAGACCCTGATGGGAGTTATATACAGACCTCTGAACTGTAGCCAGAGTGTGTGCTACAAATTACAATGGGAGATCAAAAATTTATGATAATCATGGAGGATTTCAATATGCAGGTAGATTGGAGAAATGAGGTTGGTGATTTTGGATCCCAAGGGATAGAATTTGTAGAATGCCTATGATATGGCTCTTTAGAACAATTTGTGGTTCAGCCCAATAGGGAAAAGGTAATTCTGAATTGGATGCTACGTTAGCGAACCAGATTTGATTGAGGAGTATAAGGTAAAGAACCCTTAGGAAGCAGTGATCATAATATGATAGAATTCATCCTACAATTTGAGAGGGAGAAGATAATGTCGGATGTATCAGTATTACAGTGGAGTAAAGGGAATTACAGAGGCATGAGAGAAGATCTGGCCAAAGCTGATTGGAAGGGGACACTAGCAAGGGTGACAGCAGAACAGCAATGACTGTGTTTTCTGGGAGCAATTTGGAAAGTGCGGGATAGATACATCCCAAAGAAGAATAATTCTAAAGGCAGGGTGATGCAACTGTGGCTGACAAGGGAAGTCAAAGCTAACATAAAAACAAAAGACATGGCATATAATAGAGCAGAAATTAGTCGGAAGGTAGATCATTGGGAGCTTCTAAGAGCCAACAGAAGGCAAATAAAAAAAGCCATAAGGAGGGAAAAGATTAAATAGGAAGTTAAGCTAGCCAATTATTTCAAATAGGGTACAAATATTTTTTCAGATATATGAACTATAAAAGAGAGGTGAGAGTAGATATCAGATCACTAGAAAACAATGCTGGAGAGATAGTAATGGGGACAAGGAAATGGTGGATGAGCAGAATGAATATTTTGCATCAGTTTTCACTATGGAGGACACTAGCAGTGTGCTGGATGTTCAAGAGTGTCAGGGCAGAAGGGAGTGCAGTTGCTAATACGAGGGAAAAGATAGGTTGACACAACTGTGGTAGACAAGAGAAGTCCAAGCAAACATAAAAGCAAAATTGAGGGCATGTAATGGATCAAACATTAGTGGGAAGATATAGGATTAGAAAGCTTTTAAAAGCCTTGGGATCCAAGGGGACATTGCTTTGTGGATCCAGAAATGGCTTGCCCACAGAAGGCAAAGAGTGGTTGTAGACCGGTCATATTCTGCATGGAGGTCGGTCACCAGTGGGGTGCCTCAGGGATCTGTTCTGGGACCCTTACTCTTTGTGATTTTTATAAATGACCTGGATGAGGAAGTGGAGGGATGGGTTAGTAAGTTTGCTGGTGACACAAAGGTTGGGGGTGTTGTGAATAGTGCGGAGGGCTGTCAGAGGTTTCAGCGGGACATTGGTAGAATGCAAAACTTGGCTGAGAAGTGGCAGATGGAGTTCAACCCAGATTAGTGTGAAGTGGTTCATTTTGGTAGGTCAAATACGAGGCGTGATTGATAAGTTTGTGGCCTAAGATAGAAGGAGTCAATTTTAGAAAACCTAGCACATTTATTTTTCCTACATTTATACACTTAGTCCAGCGGTCGTGGAGCATACGGATCCCTTCTTTGTAGAAGTCGGTGTCTTGATCCTCCAGAAAGTGGTCCACAGCATTTTCACTCAAATAGTTGAACTGCATGTGCACGCAACGAGAGCTGTATAACTCATCTCCTTCCACCTTAGGCCATGAACTTATCAATCATCCCTGCTGTGGACCACCTGGAGGTCTAAGACACTCTTGATACATGCACGTGGAGTTCAGCTCTTTGATAATTGTTGGAGTGGACAGTGTTAGAGTGGTTATTTGAGGCTTTAGCTATTCAAGACTTCAGCAGTGAGAGGCTTGTGTGAGAAAAGGCAAAACCCCTGTAGGTAGATTTTTTCCATAGTTTATTTATTGTTTCCTTCTTTATATTTGCATAGTTAAAACAGTAGGAATGCCAGGCAATGCAAACACGAGGAAATCTGCAGATGCTGGAAATTCAAGCAACACACAAAAGGCAGACTCTCACAGCTGACTGGACTATTCCTCTTCCCACCCTGTCTCTTGCAAAAATGCCATGCCTTTCTCACAATTCCTCCGTCTCTGCCGCATCTGCTCTCGGGATGAGGCTTTTCATTCCAGGACGAAGGAGATGTCTTCCTTTTTTAAACAAAGGGGCTTCCCTTCCTCCACCATCAACTCTGCTCTCAAACGATCTCTCCCATTTCACGCACATCTGCCCTCACCCTATCCGCCTGCCACCCCACTCGGGATAGGGTTCCCCTTGTCCTCACCTACCACCCCACCAGCCTCCGAGTCCAATATATAATTCTCTGTAACTTACGCCATCTCCAACGAGATCCCACTACCAAGCACATCTTTCCCTCCCCCCCTTTCTGCTTTCCACAGGGATCGCTCCCTATGCGACTCCCTTGTCCATTCGTCCCCCCCATTCCTTCCCACCGATCTCCCTCCTGGCATTTATCCTTGTAAGCGGAACAAGTGCTACACCTGCCCTTACACTTCCTCCCTCACCACCATTCAGGGCCCCAGACAGTCCTTCCAGGTGAGGCGACACTTCACCTGTGAGTCTGTTTGTGTGATATACTGCATCTAGTGCTCCCGGTGTGGCCTTCTATATATCAGTAAGACCTGATGCAGACTGGGAGATCGTTTCGCTGAACACCTACGCTCGGTCTGCCAGAGAAAGCGGGATCTCCCAGTGGCCACACATTTTAATTCCACGTCCCATTCCCATTCTGATATGTCTATCCATGGCCTCCTCTACTGTCAAGTTGAAGCCACACTCAGGTTGGAGGAGCAATACCTTATATTCCATCTAGGTAGCATTGATTGCATGTTCCTGATGGCATGAACATTGATTTCTCTAACTTCTGTTAATGCCCCTCCTCTCTTTCTTACCCCACCCGTTATCTATCTATCTATCTATTTATTTATTAATTATTCTCCCCTTTTTTCCCTCTCTCTGCCCATCTCACAATTACTCCCTGCCTGTTCTCCATCTCCCTCTGGCGCTCCCCTCCCCCTTTCTTTCTCCCTAGGCCTTCCATCCCATGATCCTTTCCCTTCTCCAGCTGTGTATTCCTTTTGCCAACCAACTTCCAAGCCCTTAGCTTTATCCCTCTTAGCTTATTCCTGGATGGTATGTTGCTTCCCGGGTGCCAAGGTCTGGGACATCTTGGATCAAGTTCTTAGCATTCTTAAGTAAAATGGTGAGCAGCTAGAGATCGTGGTCTATGTAGGTACCATGACATAGGAGTGACGAGGTCCTGCAAAATGAGTTTAGGGATTCAGGTGTCCAGTTATAGTGCAGGACCTCAAGGGTTATATTCTCAGGATTGCTGCCTGTGCTAGTGAGGTGCTAGGAAGCTCATACAGTTTAATTTGTGACTACAGAGTTGATGTAGGAGAGAGGGTGTCATATTTTTGGATCATTGGGCTTTCTTCTAGAGATGGTGGGACTTGGACAGAAGAGACGGTTTGTACCAGAACTGGAGGGAGACCAATATCCTAGGGAGAAGGCTTGCTAGTGCTGCATGGAGAGGGGAAGGGGTTTAAACTAGAGTTGCAGGGGGATGGAAACCAGTGCCAGAACAGATAGTGGAAAGGTTGTGGAAACAGATGAAGTTAGCAAGTTAGCAAAAGGCTGAGCATTGTGCGACTAATGTTCTGAGCTGCATATATTTCAGTGCAAGAATTATTTTGGAAAGACAGATGTGCTCAGAGTATGGATTCTCACATGGAATTATGATATTGTAGTTATTAGTGAGATTTGAGGGCAGGACTGGCAGCTCATTATTCTGGAGTTCTGTTGTTTTAGACATGATAGAGTGGGAGGGATTAAAGGGGGGTGGATGGCATTACTAGTCAGGGAAAATGTCACAGCTGTGCTCAGTTAGGACAGACTGGAAAATTTGTCTATTGAATCTTTATGGGTAGAACTGAAGAAAATTGAAGTTCAGCATAGATCCAAGTAAACGTTGTAGAGCCTAATCTGAACTGGCCCATACCACACTTCGGGCCCTAACCACTTTGACCTTTTTCAATCTGTCCGTACAATGGTTTCTGCTGCTTGGAAACACTGGACTTCACAGCCTCAATTTGGTCTGTAACTCTCAGTCGCATTGGTACGCTCTGAGGCCTGGACCACATGGCTTCGATTGGCCCTGTGTCTGACCTTTCACACTCTTCCACACTCTCGGCGATGGTTCTACTGCCTTGACTTGTCACGTCGAATTGCCTGCAGGTCCAAAGGGAAGTTACAGACTATCACGTGATGATAATTTGCCAGAAAAGCATAGTTAACAAAGTATTCAGTTGCTATTCTTGTTTTGTTAGCCACCAGCCAGAATTTGCTGAGCTTCACCAACGCCATCTTAAACTTTCCACTGATGTTGGGTGGGACAACTAGAGAGAATAGGTTAAGGGTGAAAGGTGAAAAGTTTAAGGGGAACATGATGTCAACAAAATAGAGAGAGTACAGAGAAGATTTACTAGAATGTTACCTGGGTTTCAGCACCTAAGTTACAGGGAAAGGTTGAACAAGTTAGGTCTTTATTCTTTGGATCATAGAAGGTTGAGGGGGGACTTGATAGAGGTATTTAAAATTATGAGGGGGATAGATAGGGTTGATGTGGATAGGCTTTTTCCATTGAGAGTAGGGAGATTCAAACAAGAGGACATGAGTTGAGACTTAGGGGGCAAAAGTTTAAGGGTAACACGAGAGGGAATTTCTTTACTCAGAGAGTGGTAGCTGTGTGGAACGAGCTTCCAGTAGAAGTGGAGGTAGGTTCGATATTGTTATTTAAAGTAAAATTGGATAGGTATATGGACAGGAAAGGAATGGAGGGTTATGGGCTGAGTGCGGGTCAGTGGGACTAGGTTCGGCATGGACTAGAAGGGCCGAGATGGTCTGTTTCTGTGCTGTAATTGTTATATGGTTATATGATGGGAAACTTCTTCGCTTATTAGTCCTGAAGGTGTGGAATGAGCTGCCAGAGCAAGTGATACCTGTGAGCTTGATTTCAACATTTAAGAGCAGGTTAGATAGGTACATGGACAACAGGGGGGCCATAGTCTGAGTGCAGGTTGCTGGGACTAGGCAGTTTTAGTGATTTGGCACAGATGAGATGGGCTGAAGGGCCTGTTTTTGTGCTGTACTTTTCTATTACTCTATTCTATAATTCCACTCGCAGAACAAGTGTTACAATGAAAACGAATATTTGGAGGATGCAGTCCATTATCTGCATTTGATGTCTGTGCTGATTTTATTACATTACTAATACACAGTTTTATAGTAATGTAGTGGTATTGGTAGTGTTCTAATTTGTTCTGTATTTCATTTAAGTACATAATTTGTTACTAAGTTAAACAATATATTTTTTTGTATATCTTTTTAACTAACTCTATGCAACTTGAGCTAATTGAGGCAGCCGCATAATTGGATCAAAATGTTCTGGCCCCATGTGTCCAAATTAACTGGAATCCACTCTATTATAAATGGTGATCTCTAAAGCACAGAGGAGTTATTAAAAACCTGATTCACCTGAGGGAAGAAAATGTGCTTCCTAAATAGAATTATAGTAGTTAGCTCTTAATTGTCCTTCAAAATAGCTTAGCCAGACTCACAGTTGGACCTCACTTGGCATTGGTCTAGGCACTCCAGATAGAACTCAACTGGATGGGAACCCAACTCCCACAAGGAGTTACTAATTACTAATCAGGAATAGTGTCACAGCAGCAAAAAGAGAGAATGTTGTCCACTGAGTCAGTGTGGGTGAAAGGTAGAAACAGCAAAGGGAGCAGACTCTAATAGGAATATTCTAAAACACCCCCACCCCAGCAACAGAGACATTAGGAAAAGACTGAGAGGCAGATTTTGAAAAGGTGCAAAACTAACATTGTGGTTGTCAAGGGTAACTTTGACCTCCCTAATATTGATTGACACCTCCTTACTGCAAAGGGTTTAGATGAGGCAGAATTTGTTAGAAGTGTCCAGGAGAAGTATTCCTGACACATATGCCAATGACAGGGGAGGCCACGGTATATCAGATACAAGGCAATGAACCAGGTCAGGTGACAGATCTCTGGGTGGGTGAGCATTTCAGAGACACTGACCACACTCCCTGACCTTCACCATAGCCTTGAAGAGGGACAGGAACAGATGGTATGGGCAAGTTTTTAATTGAGGGAGGGGAAGTTATAATGCTATTAGGTAGGAACTTGAAAGCACAAATTGGGAACTGATGTACTTGTGGAAATGTACAACAGAAATATGGAGGTTGTTTAAGGAGCACCTGCAAGGTGTCATCCCATTAAGGCATGGAAAGGATGGTGGGATGAAGGAAACATTTTTGACAAAAGATGTGGAACATCTAGTCAAAAGGAAAAAAGAAGTTTACTTAAGGTTTAGGAAGCAAGGATCAGACAGGGCTCTAGAGAGTTACAATGTAATCAGGAAGGAACTTAGGAAAGGTGGAAGGTGGCATGAGAAAGCCTTGACAAGTAGGATTAGGGAAAATGCTGAGGGATTCTACACATATGTGAACAACAGGAGGATGACTAGAGTGGAGTAGGACTGATCAGGGATAGAAAAGGAAACATGTGCCTGGAATCGAAGGAAGAAGGGGAGGTACCTAATGAATACTTTGCTTCAGTGTTCACTAGGGAATTGGTGTTGACGTTGACCATAAGAAATAGGAGCAGAATTAGGCCATATGGCCCATCAAGTCTGCCCTGCCATTTCATCATGGTGATCCATTTTCCCTCTCAACACCCATCTCCTGCCTTCCCCTCATAACCTTTCACACCCTGACTAACAAAGAACCTATCAAACTCTACCTTAAATACACCCTGACCACCACAGCCACCTTGTGGTAACGGATTCCACAGATTCACCACCCTCTGGCTAAAGAAAGTCCTCCTCATTTCCATTCTAAATGGATGTCCCTCTATTCTGAGGCTGTGCCCTCTAGTCCTAGACTCCCCCACCATAGGAAATATCCTCTTCACATCCACTCTGCCTAGGCCTTTGAAAGCTTTAAATGAAATTCCTCCTTCATTCTTTTAAATTGCACTTACAGGCACAGAAACATCATATGACCCACATACGACAACCCTTTCTTTCCTTGAATCATTCTCATGAACCTTCCTCTGAACCTTTTCCAATGTCAGCTCATCCTTTCTTAGTTAAGAGGCTCCAAACAGCTCACAATACTTTGTGAGGCCTCACCAATGCCTCATAAACCCTCAGCATTATATCCTTGCTTTTATGTTCTAGCCCTCTCGAAATGAATGCTAACATTGCATTTGCCTTCCTCACCACCAACTCTACCTTCAAGTTAACCTTTAGGGAATCCTACATGAGGACTCCCACATCCTTTTGAATCTTGGATTTTTTAGTTTTCTGCCTGGTTAGAAAATAGTGTACACTTTTGTTCTTTCTACTGAAGTGCATGATCATACACTTCCCGATACTGTGTTCCATCTGCCACTTCTTTGCCCATTCTCGTAATCTGTCCAAGTCCTCTGCAGCCTCCCTGCTTCCTCAAATCTACCTGCCCTTCCATTTTTTGTATCATCCACAGAATGGCCACAAAGCCATCAATTTTGTCATCTAAATCATTGACATACTGTATAAGGTAAAAACAAGCAGTCCCAGCACCAGCCCCTGCAGAATACTAGTCATCAGCAGCCAACCAGAAAAGCTCCCTTCATTCCCACTTTTTGCCTCCCACCAATCAGCCAATCCTCTATCCATACCTTTCCTGTAATAGCATGACAATTATGTGGACAATAAAAACAGGCCAATATGCTTGAATATTTCAATGCTAAAACAGAGGATGTGCTAGAACATTAGCTGGATGGGATATATCGCATGAAGGAAGAAATTTCTGTGCATTTGATGATAATCTTTGCATTCTCACTGACCACAGGAGCAGTACCAGATGGCAATGTTAGTCCTTTGTTCAAGAAAGGTGTGGCGATAACTCTAGGAATTATAGACGAGTGAATCTTACTTCTGTGGTGGGAAAATTATAGGTGAGGATTCTTATTTGGGGCTTACAAGTTTTGGAGAAGGATAGTCAGATAAGGGATAGCCAGTATGACTTTATGAGGGGCAGGTCATGCTGCACGAGCCTGATTGATTTCTTTAAGGATGTAACAAAGCACATTGATGGTAGAGCAGTAGATCTGAGGTATATGGATTTTAGCAAGGCATATGATAAGGTTCCTGATAGAAGACTCATCCAGAAAGTCAAGAGACATGGTATCCAGTGAAATTTGGGTGTCTGGATTTAGAATTGACCACTACATAGAAGGTTGTAGAAGGAACATATTTTGATGAGAAGTCGATGATCAGTGATGCTCCACGGGGAACTGTTCTGGGATCCCTGCTCTATCTGATTTTTATAAATGACTGAAGATGAGGAAATGGAAGAGTGGGTTAGTAAGTTTACAGATGACAAAACAGTCCCATTTCTGCAGAATACCACCAGTCATGGTGGTATTCAAGAGAGGGAGTAGAGGAAATTATAGACAAGTGAGTCTTACTTCAGTGGTTGGTAAATTGATGGAGAAGATCCTGAGAGGCAGGATTTATGAATATTTGGAGAGGTATAATATAATTAGGAATAGTCAGTGTGGCTTTGTCAAGGGCAAGACATGCCTTATGAACCTGATTGAATTTTTTGAGGATGTGACATTGATGAAGGAAGAGTAGTAAATGTGGTGTATATGGATTTCAGCAAGGCATTTGATAAGGTACTCCACACAAGGCTTATTGAGAAAGTAAGGAGGCAGGGGATCCAAGGGGACATTGCTTTGTGGATCCAGAACTGGCTTTCCCACAGAAGACAAAGAGTGGTTGTAGATGGATCATATTCTGTTTGGAGGTTGGTCACCAGTGGTGTGCCTCAGGGATCTGTTCTGGGACCCTTACTCTGCGTGATTTTTATAAATGACCTGGATGAGGAAGTGGACAGATGGGTTAGTAATTTTGCTGATGACACAAAGGTTGGGGGTGTTGTGGATAGTGATGATGGCTGTCAGAGGTTACAGCGGGACATTGATAGGATGAAAACTGGGCAGATGGAGTTCAACCCAGGTAAGTCTGAAGTGGTTCATTTTGGTAGGTCAGATATGATGGCAGAATGTAGTATTAATGGTAAGACTCTTGGCAGTGTGGAGGATCAGAGGGATCTTGGGGTCTGAGTCCATAGGACACTCAAAGCAGCTGCACAGTGTGACTCTGTGGTTAAGAAGGAGTGTGGTGTATTGGCCTTCATCAATCGTGGAATTGAATTTAGGAGCAGAGAGGTAATGTTGCAGCTATATAGGACCCTGGTCAGACCCCACTTGGAGTACTGTGCTCAGTTCTGGTTGCCTCACTACAGGAAGGATGTGGAAACCATAGAAAGAGTGCAGAGGAAATTTACAAGGACGTTGCCTGGATTGGGGAGCATGCCTTATGAAGACAGGTTGAGTGAACTCGGCCTTTTCTCCTTGGAGCGACGGAGCATGAGAGGTGACCTGATAGAGGTGTATAAGATGATGAGAGGCGTTGATCGTGTGGATAGTCAGAGGCTTTTTCCCAGGGCTGAAATGGCTGCCACAAGAGGGCACAGGTTTAAGGTGCTGGGGAGTAGGTACAGAGGAGATGTCAGGGGTAAGTTTTTTACACAGAGAGTGATGAGTGCATGGAATGGGCTGCTGGCAATGGTGGTGGAGGCGCATACAATAGGGTCTTTTAAGAGACTTTTGTATAGGTACATGGAGCTTAGAAAAATAGAGGGCTATGGGTAACCCCAGTAATTTCTAAGGTAGGGTCATGTACAGCACAACTTTGTGGACCAAAGGGCCTGTATTGTGCTGTAGGTTTTCTACATTTTTATGTTTCATCAGTAGCCAACCAGAAAAAGCTCCCTTCATTCCCTCTCTTTTCCTCCTGCCTATCAGTGGATGGTGTAGAAGTTTGTTGTAGGTTACAAAAGGACATTGATAAGATGCATAGCTTGGCTGAGAATTTGCAGATGGAGTTCAACTTAGAAAAGTATGAGGTGATTCACTTTGGAAGGATAAACTTGAAGGCAGAATACAGAGTTAATGACAGGATTCTTAGCAGATTGGAGATCTTGGTACAGTATCTATGTCCATAGCTGCTCTATGTCTACAGCACAAGTTCATACAGCTCTCTCTGTAACAACAGGTCGTCTGGTCCTCTCTATCTCAAAGCTGCTCCACTTCATTATTTTCCACATCCATTGATGCAAGTGACAACACTTCTCCAACGTTTAAAATGTCAAAGGTCACAACCTCCACCAGCTCTTGGATTTCTGCTCTCCTCCTGATCTTTCTGCCCTTTCAACTTCCTCTGCCTCCATCTCTCTGGCCCTTGCATTCTTTCACCATCCCTTCTGGAGACCCCCTCCAATCCCATATAATCTGAACTGAGTAGGAGTCTCAACCCCATTGCATTTTGTCCCCATCCTAATAAATTCCAAGCCAGAGCTGATGTCCTATGATGTCCCGCTCCACTGCTGCCTCTACTTCCATGCCCAGGAGTCCTCACCCTACACTGCCCAACCTGTCTCCTGAGTCCACAATTCCCAATTCATCTGGATGCATCGATCCTACTCTATCACTGCTAACAGTTGGTTGGATGCTGATCCACTCTCCTCACTCACTCAAATTCACCCCTCTCAGAACTTGCCTGCTAAGGAGCAATCTGGGGATTTTCAGTAAGCCTGTCAACAAGGACAGGATTGTCTGATGAACTGACCTTTATTTTGCAGGGAAATGTTTCAGACCTCCCTCCACTCCTGGACCTTATTTATTCAGGAGGTCTTCTCTCAAAGCTTCCACTTTGTAGTGTCCCAGCTCTACAGAGTGGCATTGTGGGACCAGCACTGTGTGACTGGGCCAGTGTGTAGTGTGAGAAGTTGAGGGTGACCAGGAGAAGCAAAGACTTTAGATAATTAGTTTCATTTCATTTTCCTTTCAATCTTATTACACAATTTGACCAGTGGGGACACAGTGGAATTCTCCTACAGGATGTGTGAAGGCAGGGAGGTCTTTAGTGTCTCTGATGACTACACCTGCAAGAAGAGCATCCAGGTGCAGCTTCTTACAGAATTGGATCTGGAGCTGCATGAACTCCAGATCATTCAGAGGCTGAAGGGTTGATTGATGGGAGTTGTTGACATGTAATGTGCAGGAAAGAAGTGATTGTCAGGAGGGGGCAGGAGATAGGCAGCCAGTGCAGATGTGGCCATCTAACAACAGGTATACTACTGTTGGGGCATTGACCTGGCAGAGGAAAGCCACAGCAGCTAGGTTTCTGGCACTGTGTCTGACTCAGAAGGGAAGGGGGGAGAAGAAATGAGTTTGGTGATAGGGGACTAAATAGCAGTGAAGGGGTACATACAGGAGGTTCTGTGGATAAGAATGGGATTCCTGGATGGTATGTTTCCTCTTGGGTGCCAGGGTCCACATCATCTTTGATTGAATCCACAGTATTCTCCATTAAGGGAATGAGCAGCCAGAGGCCGTGCTCCATTTTGGAACCAGTGACATAGTTTGGAAGCATGACAAGGTCCTGCAAAGTGATTTCAGGAAGTTAGGTACTAAGTTAAATGACAGGACCTCCAGGATTGTGATCTTAGGATTGCTAACCATGCCACATGCTAATGAGGCCAGAAATAGGAAGCTCATACAATTTAACACATGGCTAAGGAGGTGGTGCAGGAGGAAAGATTTCAGATTTCTGGATCATTGGGCTCTCTTCCAGGAAAGGTGGAATGGTTTGACCTAGACTGGAGGGGCACTAATATCCTAGCAGCAGGTTTTGCTAGTACTGCAAGGGATTGGGGGTGTTTGCGGTAGGGGGAGGCTTAAACTAGAGTTGCAGTGGGCTGGGAGTCAAAGTACTAGAATAGATAATGGAATGGTTGTGGTCCAAGATATTTTTAGGTCTACAATCAAAGTCAGGAATCAAAAGGTTGTGTATGGTGGGACTAATGTTGAGTTTTGAATATTTCAATGGAAGAAGTATTCTAGGAAAGATAGATGAGCTTAGGGCATGAATCAGTGTGAAAAATTCTGACACTGTAGCCATTATTGAGTCTTGGTTGCAGGAGAGGCAGGACTGGCAGCTAAATGTTCTGTGGTTGCATTGTTTAAGATGTGAAAGACCAGCAGGAATTAAAGGAGGAGAGGTGGCATTACTAGTCAGGGAGTGTTCAGAAAGGACAGACTGGAGAGGTTGTCTACTGCGACTATATGGGTGGAACTCAGGAATAAGAAAGGGACAGCCATGTGAATGTGATTACATTACACAGCCAGAGGGATTTAATGGGACAAGTTTGTTGAGAGATTGCAGACTGCTGTGAGAAACATAAGGCAGTGATAGAAGATGATTTTAGATATCCACTTATAGAATGGGTCTCCAATACTGTAAAAGGGCTGGATGGGATGGAGTTCGTCAAATGTGTTCAGGAAAGTTTCTGTAATCAATATGTGGAGGCCCCAACTAGACAGAATGTGATACTAGATCTCCTATTAGGGAATGGGTCAGGACAAGTGACAGAAGTTTATGTAGGGGAACACTTTGTATCTAGTGATCATCATGCCATTAGTTTCAAGATCATTATGGAGAAGGATAGGTCTAGTCAGGTTGCGATTCTAAATTGGAGAAAAGAGAGCTTTGATGGTGTCAGAAAGCACTTAGTATGTGTAGATCAGGACAGGTTGTTTTTTGGCAAAGGTGTGTTTGGTAAGGGGGAGGCTTTCAAAAGTGAAATTTTGAGAATACAGAGTTTGTATATTCCTGTCAGAATAAAAGGCAAACATAACAGATTTAGGGTACACACGAGGTTAGGTTACCTTGGTTTTTGAAAGATATTAAGGCCTTGGTTAGGCAGAAGAATGATGTGCATAGAAGGAACAAATGAGGTATTTGAGGAATACATGAAATGCAGGAGAACACTTAAAAAAGAAATGAGGAGGGCTAAAAGAAGGCATGAGGTTTCTCTAGTATACAATGTGAAGGGAATCCCAAAGGCTTCTACAGATATATTAAAGACTAAAGGATAGCAAGGGAGAAATTTCGCGACATATGCTGATGATATGAAATCTGATTCTGATTCTGATTCTGAAAAATTGGTCCTCTTGAAGATTATTGTTGTAATCTGTGCATGGAGCCAAAAGAGATAGGGAAGATCATACATACATAGAATTTTTGCACCTGTATTTACTCGGGAGACTACAGAGTCTACGGAGGTGAGGCAAACATCAGTGAGGTGCATACAGATACAGGACTGTATACAGATTAGAGAGAAGACCCTGTTTGCTGTCTTGATGCAAATTAGGATGCATAAATCCCTAGGACCTGACAAGGTGTTCCCTTAGATCTAGTGGAAGGCTAATCAGAATTTGCAGGGGCCCTGGTATAGATATTTATAATATCTTTAGCAATAGGTGAGATGCCAAAGGATAGGAAGGTGGCTAACGTTCCGTTGTTTAAGAAAGGCTTTAAGAATAAGCTGGGAAATTATAGCCCAGTGAGCATGACATCAGTAGTGGGTAACTTATTGTAATGTATTCAGTGGGACTGGATATGTAAGTATTTGAATAGACAGGGACTGATTAGGAATTGTCAACATGGCTTTGGTGTGGTACGTCATGCCTAACCAATCTTATAGAGTTTTTTGAGGAACTTGCAAGGAACATTGATGAAGGCAAAACAGTGGAAGTTGTCTACATAGACTTTAGCAAGGCCTTTGACAAGGTCTTCCATGGGAGATTGGTCAAGAAGATTTAGTCGCTTTGTATTCAGGATGAGGTAGTAAGGGCAGTAAATTGGATTAGAGATTGACTTCATAGGAGAAGCCAGAGAGTGTTACCTCTCTGACAAGAGGCCTTTGACCAGGGATTGATGCTGGGTCTGTCATTTTTTGCCATCTATATCAACGAACTGGATGATAAATGTTGTAAACTGTATCAGCAAATCTGTGGACAACACCAAGACTGGGGCATAGTGAACATTGAGGAAGTTTGCAGTGAGATCTGGACCAGCTGCAAAAATGGGTTGAAAAATGGCAGATGGAACTTAATGCAGACAAGTATTGCACTTTGGGAAGCAAACTGGGGTAGGACTTAAAAGGTGAGTGGTAGGGCTCTGAGGAGTGCAGTAGAACAGAGGGATCTAGGAATATGGATCCATAATTCCTTGGAAGTGGCAGCACAGGTAGAGTGGTTCATAAAGAGAGCTAGTGGCCTTCATAAGTCAAAGTATTGAGTATAGGAGAAGGGAAGTTATGTTGAAGTTATAAAAGGTGTTGGTAAGGCCTAATCTGGAGTACTGTGTTCAGTTCTGGTCACTTATCTACAGAAAAGATATCAAGAAGATTGAAAGAGAAAAGTTACAAGAATGTTGCTGGGATTTGACCTGCGTTGAAGGTAGAGTTTGGGACTTTATGCCCTAGAGCATAGGGGAATGAGGGGAGTTTCGATAGAGGCATACAAAACTATGAGGGGCATAAATATGGTAAAAGTAAGCAGGCTTTTTCCACGGAGTTTGGGTGAGTTTAGAACTAGAAGTTATGGGTTAAAGATGAAAGGTGAAATGATTAAGGGGAACCTGAGGAGGAATGTTTTCACTTAGAGGGTTGAGAGAGTGGCGATCAAGCTGCCAATACAAATGGTGGATGCAATATTTGACAAATTAATAATGAAAGCAATTAAATGCTCCCTTATTCAGGCACATTCTCACCACACTGAGAGCACCCCTCATAATTTTGTATACCCCTATCAAACTTTTCCTCATTCTCCCAAGCTCCAGGCAATAAAGTTGTAACCTATTCAATCAACCTTTCCCTAGAACTAAGATATTTAAGTCCCAGAAAAATTCTTGTGATTTTTTTTATCTGTAGTCTTTCAATCTTATTGATATCCCTCTTATAGGTAGGTACTCAAAATGCTCCAAATTAAGTCTCATCAATGGCCTATACGGCTTCCACATATCATTTGACTACAGTGTCAATGTGCCAAGAGCTCTTTTCACGACCCTTATTTACTGGTGATTCCACTTACAAGGAATTATGGACCTGTATTCCCAAATTTCTCTGTCCTACTGTACTCCTCCATGGCTTACTGTTCACTCTGTAAGCCCTAACCTGGTTTGTCCTTCCAAAGTGTAAATCCTCACACCTTCTGCATTAAATTCCATCGGCCATTTTTCAGCCCATTTCTCCAGCTGGTCCAAATCCTGGTGCAAGCTCTGATAGCCTTCTTTACTATCCACTACACCCCCAATCTAGTGTCATCCACAGATTTGCTAATCTAGGTTAGACAGTAAAACCATTAGATGTAAGAGCAGAATTAGACTATTAGACTCATCAAATTTGATCCACTATTCCATCATGGCTGATTTATTATCCCTCTCAACCTCCATTCTCCTGTCTTCTCTCCATAATGTTTGACACCCTTACTAATTAAGTACCTATCAACATCCACTTTAAGTATAGCTTATAATTTGGCTTTCACAGTTTTCTGTGGCAATAAATTCCACTGATTCACCATCCTCTAGATAAAGAAATTCCTTCTCATCTCTGTTCTAAATGGATGCCATTCTATTTTGAGTCTGTAGGAAACACCCTCTCCACATCCATTCTATCTAGGCCTTTGAGAATTTGATAGGTTTAAATGAGATCCCTCCTTATTCTTCTAAATTCCTGCAAGAACAGGCACAGGACCATGAAATGCTCACATTTTCAGTTTTTATTTTATATTACATATCACTAATTGCTCCTGAAGTCAGCAGTAGGCAACCTCCTGGAGCCACTTCAGTCCATGTGTTGAAGATACATCTTCAGTGCTGTGAGCTAACATTAAACAAATGAGAAATATGTGACAAGCCAGAATAGTGTGCTAATTGGAGAAGTGGTATTCTTTCTTTATCTTTCACTTCTTCTCCAGATGCTGTTGGAACTGCTGTTTTCTCCATTGTTCTTGTTTAGAACATATTAGAAACATAGAAAATCCACAGCACATTACAGGCCCTTTGGCCCACAATGTTGTGCCAACCACGTAATCTATTCTAGAAGCTGCCTAGAATTTCCCTACCACATAGTCCTCTATTTTCTTAAGCTCCATGCACCTAAGAGTCTCTTGAAAGACCCTATTGTACCCCCCCCCCCATCTGCTACCCACACAGGTCAATGGGATGCGGACAATAAACTGTATTGGATCAAAAATGAGAATGTCACATGCGCATGCGGTCAATTGATTGCTCAGAGAATCCATTGGTCCCCAAGTGCCGAATGCCCATCTCTTTTTGTGCGGGCTTTCGATTATGCATGTGCATTTTAGCTTCAGTTCCAGCACAGTCTGTAAATCTTAACAAACCCTTCAAGTCAACATGTCCATGCTGTCCTTTCTCCCATCTACACTAATTCCATTTCTCCACACTAGGACTGCATCTTTCTATGTAAGTGTTTGTTAAAATGTCTCTGAAATGTAAGTATTTTATCTGACTCCACCACTCACTGACTCACCTCTCTGCTGTCTCCATTTGCCTAAGATCCTAAGACACAGGAGCAGAATTAGGCCACTCAGCCAATCCGCCTTTCATCTTGGCTGAATCCGGATTCCACCCAACCCCATACACCTGCCTTCTCATCATATCCTTTGATGCCCGGCCCGATCAGGAAGCTATCAACTTCCACTTTAAATACGCCCACAAACCGCTACAGTCAGTGGCAGAGCATTCCACAGATTCACTACTCTCTGGCTAAAAGAATTCCTCCTTACCTCTGTTCTAAAAGGTCACCCCTGAATTTTGAGGCTGCATCCCCATTAACAGCTGCTATTAACAAGCTCTCAGTACTGCCTCTCAGCTAATAAAATCCTATTTCCTCTTGCCCTTCACTCAATCACAGATGTTCCTTTGTTCTCCCACCTGCCTCCTTCTCTGCAACTTAAAGTGCATTGAAAAGGTTATCAACCTGGAACTTAGACTGTTTCCAGCATTTCCCATTTAACATCGTCTGGCATGTTTCCTGATACATTGTTTAAGGAGGAAACATGAGTGGCTTTGAAGCATTCTAAACAATGTATTAAATTAATGTAACTATGAATGCAGTGCAGCAGGCATGCCATTTGCATTTACTGTGTATAAAATCCTATTTTTATTTCAAACTATCTATATCCTTCTGTAGTTGAAAGCTTCACAATGCAGTCAAGCACAGAGACAGGTTTTACATCCTCTGCAGACCTTGTTATCATGCCTCCTACATCATGTTCTAAATCATTACCATATAACTGAGCCCCAAGATGTGCAATGCCATGGGATCAGCCTCCAGCCACAAAAATGCCATCGACCAGTACCCTTCAGCTCATGCTACTGGGCTCATTTTTATTCCAATTTATTACTGAACAGTTTATCCATTATAATCTTGTTAAAAGCGTCGCAAAAATCCATACACACTGCATCAAACTCACTGCCCACTTTCTCAAAAGAATTCAGTTGTTAGTCAGACAGAAATCCATGTTGTCTGGCCCTTATTAATGAAAAAGAAGTGGTTGAGGCAGGTAAATGGAGTGTAGCTTGGTGAGCATCATGGTCCAGTTGGGCTGAAGGGCCCATTTTGTCTCATATGGCTCTAAAGATCTATACCTCATCACTCTTAGAATGGATTCCAATAACTGGTCCATAGCCACAGTTAAACTAAGTGACTTTTAGTGCTTGCTTATCATCTTCTCCCTATCTAAACAATTGTACAACATTGGTACCCCTCCCACACTTTAGCCCCACTGCAACACACAAAAAGACTGAAAAAAAACAAGGACAATAGAAGAAAACTAATATTGTTTTAATTGTTGTTGGTTAATATTTCAGCACCAGGGTACTGATTCAGAACAAAAATCTGGACAACGATCTAGGACCAACCTTTATTTCTGCTTCCATGCCTTGAAGATGCCAGAAATGGGTATGTTCCATGTTGAGTTCCACTCACAGCTCCTTAAATAATGAAGTGGTCTATGCCTGTGATTTGCAAGACTATGTACAGAACTGCGATATTGCTTGATAAGTGAGCTTAAGAGTTGGCAAATGGAGCATAATTTGAATAAGCGAGCAGTGTTGCATTTTGAGATGACAAAAGAAAATAGGACTTATTAGGGCCCTGGGGAGTGTTGTAGAACAGGACTCTATGACTATATGGTGAGCATCATTTGTGACAGGCAAGTGGAGACAATGTTCATAGAGTCATAGAGTACTAGCATATTGAAAGAGGCCATCTGGCCCATCTAGTTCATGCCTAATTGCTATTCTACTATTCCCATTGACTCCCATAGCCCTCCATAAGACAAGACATAGGAGCATAATTAGGCCAATCAGCCCATTGAGTCTGCTCTGTCATTCCACCATGGCTGACCCTGGATCCCACTCAACCCCATACACCAGGCTTCTCGCCATATCCTTTGATGCCCCGACTGATCAGGAAACGATCAACTTCTGCCTTAAATATATGCATGGACTTGGCCTCCACCGCACTGTGGCAGAGCATTCAGCAGATTTACTACATTCTGGCTAAAAAATTCCTCCTTACCTCTGTCCTAAAGGGTCACCTCTCAATATTAAGGCTGTGCCCTCTAGGTCTGGATACCCCTATCCTCTCCACATCCACCCTATCTAATCCTTTCAATATCTGGCAGGTTTCAATGAGATCCCAAGCATTCTTCTAAATTCAGATAAGTACATGCCCAAAGCTGCCAAACGCTCCTCATATGCTAAGCCCTTCATTCCCAGAATCATCCTTGTGAACCTCCTCTGTACTCTCTCCAATGACAACACATCTTTTCTGAGATATAGAAACATAGAAACATAGAAAACCTACAGCACAATACAGGCCCTTTGGCCCGCAAAGTTGTACCTTAGAAATTACTAGGGTTACCCATAGTTCTCTATTTTTCTAAGTTCCATGTACCTACCTAAAACCCTATCGTATCCGCTTCCACCACCATTACTGGCAGCCCATTCCATGCACTCACTGCTCTCTGAGTAAAAAACTTACCCCTGACATCTCTGTACCTACTCCCCAGCACCTTAAACTTGTGTCCTCTTGTGGCAAACCATTTCAGCACTGGGAAAAAGCCTCCGACTATCAACATGATCAGTGCCTCTCATCATCTTATACACCTCTATCAGGTCACATCTCATCCTCCTTCGCTCTAAGGAGAAAAGGCTGCGTTCACTCAACCTATTCTCATAAGGCATGCTCCCCAATGCAGGCAACATCCTTGTAAATCTCCTCTGAACCCTTTCCATGGCTTCTACATCCTTCTCGGCTCCTAAATTCAATTCCACGATTGATAAAGGCCAATACACCGTATGCCTTCTTAACCACAGAGTCAACCTGCGCAGCTGCTTTGAGCATCCTATGGACTCGGTCCTCAAGATCCCTCTAATCCTCCACACTGCCAAGACTTTTACCATTAATACTACATTCTGCCATCATATTTGACCTACCAAAATGAACCACTTCACACATATCTGAGTTGAACTCCATTTGCCACTTCTCAGCCCAGTTTTGCATCCTATCAATGTCCTGCTGTAACCTCTGACAGCCATCCACACTATCCACAACACCTCCAACCTTTGTGTCATCAGCAAACTTACTAACCCATCCCTCCATTTCCTCATCCAAATCATTTATAAAAATCACAAAGAGTAAGGGTCCCAAAACAGATCCCTGAGGCACACCACTGGTGACTGAGCTCCATGCAGAATATGACCTGTCTACAACCACTCTTTGCCTTCAGTGGGAAAGCCAGTTCTGAATCCACAAAGCAATGTCTCCTTAGATCCCGTGCCTCCTTACTTTTTCAATAAGCCTTGCATGGTGTACCTTATCAAATGCCTTGCTGAAATCCATATACACTGCATCTACTGCTCTTCCTTCATCTATGTGGTTATTCACATCCTCAAAAAATTCTATCAGGCTCATAAGGCATGACCTGCCCTTGATGAAGCCATGCTGACTACTCCTAATCATATTATACCTCGCCAAATGCACATAAATCCTGCCTCTCAGCATCTTCTCCATCAAACACTAAGGTAAGACTCACTAGGTCTATAATTTTCTGGGCTATCTCTACTCCCTTTCTTGAATAAAGGAACCACATCCGCAACCCTTCAATCCTCGGGAACCTCTCCCGTCCCCATTGATGATGCAAAGATCATCACCAGAGGCTCAGCAATCTCCTCCCTCGCCTACCACAGTAGTAGTATGCGCCCAAAACTGTTGACAATACTCCAAGTGCAGCCTGATTAGTATCTTATAAAGGCTCAGCATTAACTTCTTGCTTTTATATTCTTTCCCCCTTAAAATAAATGCCAACATTGCATTTGCCTTCTTTACCACCAACTCAACCTGTAAATTAACCTTCTGGGTGTCTTGCACGAGGAATTCCAAATGCTTTTGCTCCTTTGATGTTTAAACCTTCTCCCCATTTAGATAATAGTCTGCACCATTGTTCTTTTGACTAAAATGCATTATCATACATTTCCTAACACTGTGTTCCATCTGCCGTTTGCCCATTCCTCCAATTTGTCTAAGTCCTGCGGCAATTGCATTGTTTTCTCAGTATTACCTACCACTCCAACTATCTTCATATCATCCACAAACCACTCAATTCCATTATCTAAATTATTGACAAACAATGTGAAAAGTAACGGTCCCAATACTGACCCCTGAGGAACACCACTAGTCACCAGCAGCCAAACAGAAAAGGCCCTCTTTATTCCCACTCACTGCCTCCTGCCCGTCAGCCATTCCTCTATCCATGCCAGCAGGATAGAATAGGATTTTATCTTGTTAAGCAGCCTCATGTGTAGCACCTTATCAAATGCCTTCTGAAAATACAAGTAAATGACATCTACTGCCTCTCCTTTGTCCACCCTGCTTGTTACTTCCTCGAAGAACTCTTTACAGATTCATCAGGCAAGATTTTCCTCTACAGAAACCATACTGACTTGACTTATTTTATCATTAGTCTCCAAGTAACTTGAAACTTCATCCTTAATGATAAACTCCAACACTTTCCCAGCCTCTGAGGTTAGGCTAACTTGCCTATAATGTCCTTTCTTTTGACTTCTTCCCTTTTTAAAGAGCGGAGTGAGAATTGCAATCTTCTAGTCTTCTGGGATCATGCTAGAATCAAGTGATTCTTGAAAGATCACAACCAATGCATCTGTTATTTCTTCAGCAACCTCTCTCAGGACTCTGGGATGTAGTCCATCTGGCCCAGGTGAGTTATCCACCTTAATACCTTTCAGTCTGCCTAGCATCACTTCCTTTTCCCTCCATACCTCTCCCATCCAAATTTCTCTTAAATGCTGCAATCAAAACAACTTCAACCAAGAAAGTCAAAGTACTTCCTCTTGGCATTCAGTGGCATTGTTACTGTATTAGGAAAGCATGGAGCATAGGAACAGCCCTTTTGCCCTGTTGTTGTGCTGAAATTAAGATAATGATGCCTAATCCCTTCAGTCTGCATACAGTCCATATCGCTCCCTTGACGGCAAGCTAGCCAATAATATAAAGCAAAATACTAAAGTTTTTTTCAGTTATATAAAGAATAAAAGGGAGGTGAGAGTTGATATTGTACCACTGGAAAGTGATGCTGGTGAGGTGGTAATGGGGTCAAAGAAATGACGGATGAACTTAATAAGTACTTTGCTGTGGAAGACACTAGCCATATGCCAGAGGTGCGTGAGTGTCAGGAGTAGGAATGAGTGCCATTGCTGTTACAAGGGACAAAGTACTAGGCAAACTCAAAGGTCTTAAATTGGATAAGTCACCTGGATCTGACTGACGACATCCCAGAGTCCTGAGAAAGGTTGCTGAAGAGATAACAAATCTTTCAAAAATTACTTGATTCTGGCATGGTCCTGGAGGACTGGAAAATTGCAAAAGTCACTCCACTCTTTAAGAACGGAGGAAAGCAAAAAAGAGGAGTCCTTTCTAGTTAGCTCCCCCCACCACCTCTCGCTGTTCATTACCCCTGTGTCTGTACTGCACAGTAAACACTTTAAACCACTTTTTACAATGTTGGCTACATTATAAATAAAAGCACATATTTATGCATATTTCATTCCATATCTGTCCTTTAACTTCTAACTTTATTTCTATATAACTCTTTATAATTGATTAACATTGTTTTTGTCACATGTCGCACGCTGACCAACACACCACAGCAAATTCCTAACACATGTAAATAGCAAATCAAGTTGATTCTGATTAGCAATGATTCAGGTTTTCTACTGTGTTATGTGAAAAGCTTGTGCCAGGTGATCTTTCTTAACCATTTAGAATGCTTGGTGTGGTTGCTAGTTTTAATAAGCACTCACTGACCTCATTTTGATAAATAAAGAATTGGTCCATGCCCCTCCCCGGAATAAACTGTTGAGCATTATGTTTGAAGCAGTAAGAGGATAATGAGAATTATTAATTTGACCTTGGATACAAGGAGAGTTAGATAATATTTTGATTTTTTATAAACTCCCTATAATTCATCAGTATGGTTTGATCTGGAAATCATGAAACATATTTTGGATATGTAATCTAAATACACAAGGTAAAAATGTGTACATTTCATTCTGTGTTCTATCATTTATTTTTCAACAGGAATTCTTGCCGTCAATTTTAAACTGTTGAACAATCCTATCATATTCATATTCTTGCTGCTGAGACTAGCAAGAAAAATTACTCTGAATGGCATCTTATAGGCTTCAAGCAAATTATTTTATGTAGTTCAGACTGATATCGTATATTTTACACTCAAGTTCCTCCTCTGTATTAATTTTATTTGAATCTGTGAAGGTGAATCCCACCACACTCATGCTAGCATACTGTCCTGTATTCAGGTTTATTTGCTTGTGCGCTCCAAGATGACAGGGGATTGGACATGGGAGTATTAGCCAAAAGTGTTCAAGACTGTATGTTTCAGGCACCTTTCCCACATTTTGTAGAGTGAGCAGAGAGAATCCTAAAAGGATTTCTTAGTTCTGGCTGAAGGTGCTGAACTTACACACACCTTGTGTGCTAAGAGACCATCTTATACATAAAACATAGAAGAGTACAGCACGGGAACAGACTCTTCAGCCCACTATGCTGCGCCAAACCAGCTAAGAAGCAAATCAAAAACACTCAGACACTAATGCCTCCTACCTACACATGTGCATATCCCTCCTTCTTCCTTACTTCAATGTGCCGATCCAAACATCTCTTAAAAGCCTGCAAATACCACTGTACCAGGCAGCACATTCCAGGTATCCACCACTCTCTGAGTAAAAAACACTTACCCCTCACATCTCCTTTCAACCTATCCCCTCTCACCTTCAATGCATGCTCTCTGGTATTAGACATTTCAACCCTGGAAAACACATATTCCCTATCTACTCTATCTATGCCTCTCATAACCTTACAAACCTCTTTCATATCTCCCCTCAGCCTCTCCCACTCCAGCGAGAACAACCCAAGTGTATCCAGCCTCTCATGATATCACATGCCCTCTAAACCAGGCAGCATCCTGGTAAACCTTGTTGCACCCTCTGCAAAGCCTCAACATCCATCCTATAGAGGGGCGACCAGAACTCTGTGCAATATTCCAGATGTGGCCTAACTAGAGTTTTATAAAGTTGCAACATAACCTCTTGACTTTTGAACACAATGCCTGGACTAATATAAGCAAGTATTCTTAACCACCTTATTGACCACAATATAAATCCTCGATGAGTAGACTGGAGATTGCTGGATTAACGAGTACTGTCTTTGTCAATGCAAGTGCCGTACTCTGGGGCTTGGAGGATGTTATTGTCACATTCCTTCCTCTCCAGCCTTTACTTTTCCAATGCGTGTGGTTTCACCTGTCACCCTCTAGACCCTACTCCACCTTTTTATTCTGTCATCTTCCCCCTTCTTTTCCATAAGACCATTAGACCATAAGACATAGGAGCAGAATTAGGCCATTCAGCCCATCGAGTCTGCTCCACCATTCTATTATGGCTGATCCCAGATTCCATTCAACCTCTTACACATGCCTTGCCATATCCTTTGATGCCCTGACCAATCAAGAAACTATCAACTTGCACCATAAATATACCAACAGATTTGGACTCCACCACAGTTTGTTGTACACCAATCCACAGATTCACTATTCTCTGGCTAAAAAGAAACCTCCTTTCCTCTGTTATGCTCTGTACTACAGCATAAAAGCCAGGACCAACAGGCTTGGGACAGCTTCTTTCACCAGGCCATCAGACTGATTAATTCATGCTGATACAATTGTATTTCTATGTTATATTGACTATCCTGTTATACATAATATTTATTATAAATTACTATAATTGCACATTTGAACAGACATGACGTAAAGATTTTTACTCCTCATGTATATGAAGGAGGTAAGTAATAAAGTCAATTCAATTCAAAAGATCACCCTCAGTATTGAGGCTGTACCCTCTAGTTCTGGATACCCCCACCATAGAATACATCCTCTCCACCTCCACCCTATCTAGACCTTTCAACATTCAGTAGGTTTCATAGAAACATAGAAAACCTACAGCACAATACAGGCCCTTCGGCCCACAAAGTTGTACCAAACATGCCCCTACCTTAGAAATTACAAGGGTTACCCATAGCCCTCTATTTTTCTAAGCTCCATGTACCTATCCAAAAGTCTCTTAAAATACCTTTGTCGCTGGCAGCCCATTCCATGCAATCACCACTCTCTGTGTAAAAAACTTAACCCTGACATCTCCTCTGTACCTGCTCCGCAGCACCTTAAACCTGTGCCCTCTTGTGGCAACCATTTCAGCCCTGGGAAAAAGCCTCTGACTATTCACACGATCAATGCCTCTCATCATCTTATACACCTCTATCAGGTCACCTCTCATCCTCCTTCACTCCAAGGAGAAAAGGCCGAGTTCACTCAACCTATTTTCATAAGATATGCTCCCCAATCCAGGCAACATCTTTGTAAATCTCCTCTGCACCCTTTTTATGCTTTCCACATCCTTCCTGTAGTGAGGCAACCAGAACTGAACACAGTACTCCAAGTGGGGACTGACCAGGGTCCTATATAGCTGCAACATTACTTCTCGGCTCCTAAATTCCAATTCCATGATTGATAAAGGCCAAAACACCCTATGTCTTCTTAACTAGAGTCAACCTGCGCAGCTGCTTTGAGCATCTTATGGACTCAGACCCCAAGATCCCTCTGATCCTCCATACTGCCAAGAGTCTTACTATTAATATTATATTCTGCCAACATATTTGACCTACCAAAATGAACCACTTCACACTTACCTGGGTTGAACTTCATCTGCCAATTCTCAGCCCAGTTCTGCATCCTATCAATGTCCCACTGTAACCTCTGACAGCCCTCCACACTATCCACAACACCCCCAACCTTTGTGTCATCAGCAAACTTACTAACCCATCCCTCCACTTCCTCATCCAGGTCATTTATAAAAATCACAAAGAGTGAGGGCCCCAGAACAGATCTCTGAGGCACACTGGTGGTCACAGACCATGCAGAATATGACCCGTCTACAACCACTCTTTTGTCTTCAGTGGGCAAGCCAGTTCTGGATCCACAAAGCAATGTACCTTTGGATCCCATGCCTCTTTACTTTCTTAATAAGCCTTGCATTGGGTACCTTATCAAATGCCTTGCTGAAATCCATATACACTACATCTACTGCTCTTCCTTCATCAATGCGTTTAGTTACATCCTCAAAAAATTCAATCAGGCTCATTAAGGCACGACCTGCCCTTGGCAAAGCCATGCTGACTACTCCTAATCATATTATACCTCTCCAAATGTTCATAAATCCTGCCCCTCAGGATCTTACTGAAGACTCACTGGTCTATAATTTCCTGGGCTATCTCTACTCCCTTTCTTGAATAAAGGAACAACATCCGCAACCTTCCAATCCTCTGGAACCTCTCCCGTCCCCATTGATAATGCAAAGATAATTGTCAAAGACTCAGCAATCTCCTCCCTCACCTCCCACAGTAGCCTGTGGTACTTCTCATCCTGTCCCAGCAAATTATCGAACTTGATGCTTTTATAAAGCTCCAGCACATCCTCTTTTTTATTGAGATCCCCATGCATTCTTCTAAATTCTAGTGAGTATAGGCCCAAAGCTGACAAATGCTCCTTATAAGTTAACCCCTTCATTCTCTGAATAATCCTTGTGAACTACCTCTGGACTCTGTCCAATGACAACACATCCTTTCTGAGATATGGGGCCCAAAACTGTTGACAATACTCCAAGTGTGGCCTGACTAGTGTCTTATAAAGCTGTAGCATTATCTCCTTGCTTTTATATTCAATATCCCTTGAAATAAATGCCAACATTGCATTTGCCTTCTTTACCAGACTTAACCTGCGCCAACCTTTTCTTCATTTAGATAATAGTCTGCTCTATTGTTCCTTTTACCCAATTGCATTATCATACATTTCCCAACATTGTATTCCATATGACATTTCTTTGCCCATTCTTACAATTTGTCTAATCCTGCTGCAATCTCATTGCTTCCTCAGCACTACCTACCCCTCTGCAAACTTTGCCACAAAGCCATCAATTCCATTATCCAAATCATTGACAAACAATGTGAAAAGTAGCAGTCCCAATACTGACCCCTGAAGAACACCACTACTCACTGACTGGCAACCAGAAAAGGCTCCATTTATTCTCACTTGCTCTCTCCGGCCTTTCAGCCATTCCTCTATCCATGCCAGTATCTTTCCTGTAACACTGTAGGATTTTATCTTATTAAGCAGCCTCATGTGTGGCACCTTACCTAATGCCTTCTGAAAATCCAAGTATATGACATCCATTGCCTCTCCTTTGTCACTTCCGCAAAAACCTCTTAACAGATTTGTCAGACAAGCTTTCCCTTTACAGAAACCATGCTGACTTTGACTTATTTTATCATTAGTCTCTAAGTACCCCCAAAACCTCATCCTTAATAATGGACTCCAACACTTTCCCAACCATTGAAGTTAGGCTAACTGGCTACTTTATTTTGCTTTCTTCCCATTTGCAAATGTCCAGACCTTCAGGACCATACCAGAATCAAGATACTTGAAAGACCATTTCAACCAGTGTCTGTTACCTCTTTAGCAACCTCTCGCGGGACTCTGAGATGTAGTCCATCTGGTCCAGATGACTTATCCAACTTAAGATCTTGAGTTTGCCTAGCACTTTTTCCTTTGTAATAGCAATGGCACTCACTCCTGCTCCCTGATATTCACAAACCACTGGCACACTGCTTGTGTCTTCCATAGTGAAGACTAATGCAAAATACCCATTAAGTTCATTTGCCATTTCTTTGTTCCTATTACCACCTCACGAGCGTTGTTTTTCAATGGGCCAATATCAACTCTCACCTCCCTTTTATCTTTATATAACTGGAAAAAATCTTTTAGTATCTTTTATATTATTGGCTAGTTTGCCCTCCTATTTCATTTTTTCTGTTCTTATAGCTTTCTTAGTTGCCTTTTGTTGAATTTTATATGCTTCCCACTCTCTTTTGCTACCTGTTCCTTGGCTTTTATGCAGTTTTTAACTTTCCTTGTCAGCCCTGGCTGCTTACCCCTACCATTTGAGAACTCCTTCCTCTGTGGGACATTATCTTTCCTGTGCCTTGTGAACTATCCCCAGAAACTTCAGCCATCTCTGCTCTGCCGCTATTCCTGCCAGTATCCTCCCCCAATCCACCTGGGAAACCTTCTTTCTCATGCCCCTGTAATTCTCTTTATTCCACTACAAAAATGTTAGGCATGTCTTATGTTTTTCTCTCTCAAATTACAGTATGAATTCAATCATATTATGATCACTGCCTCCTAAGAGTACCTTTTACGTTAAGCTCTCTAATAAGATTTGGGTTATTGCACAACATCCAATCTAAGACAGCCTTTCCCCGAGTAGGCTCAAACACAAGCAGCACTAAAAAGCCATCTCTAGGCACTCAACAAATTCTCTCTCTTGCTATCCAACACCAATCTGATTTTCCCAATCCCCTTGTATATTGAAATCCCACATTACAATTGTGCCTATTCTAGTTCCCTTTACAATCTCAACCCCACAAGTTGACTACTATTTGAATGCCTATATATGATTCCAATAATGTTTTTTTTTCTCACTCTTGCAATTTAACTCCACCCAGAAAGATTCAACATTCTCTGACCCTATGTCACCTCTTTCTGAAGATGTAATTCCATCTCTTACCAACAGAGCCACACCACTGCCTCTGCCTACTTGCCTGTCCTTTCGATATAAAGTATATCCCTTGATATTAAGCTCCCAACTATGGCCTTCTTTCAGCCACGATTCAGCAATGCCCACAATGTCATTCTGACCAATCTCTAAATCCGCAAGTTCATCCACCTTATTCTGAATGCTACACACATTTAAATACAGTACCTTCAGTCCTGCATTCTTCGCCCTTTTGAATTTTGCCTGTGATTTAACTCTTTGCTCTGCATGTACCCTGTCACTGGCTTGCCCTTTCTTACATTCACATTACATCCATCATCCATTGCTGACTCATCCTCAGCTCTACCATTCCAGTTCCACCATTTTGTGTGTGTTGCTCTGGATTTCCAGCATCTGCAGACTTCCTTGTGTATCTAATTTATTTACATATTTATTATTGTAATGTGTAGTTATTTTTGTGCCTTGCACTGTTCTGCTGCTATAAAACATGTCAGTAATAATAAACCTGATTCTGAAGCATTTTTGGTAGCACTAATATGACAAGGACACATACCATGAATGTTAGAGTCCTTAAGAGTACTGATGAACAGAGGGTCCTTGGGGTACAAGGTCATAGATTCCCGAAGGTGACAAACACAAGTACAAAGTGTGGCATGAAGAGGCATACGGATACTAGCCTTCATTAGGTGAGGCATTGAATAGAAATGAGGTCATGCTCCAACTTAAAATAGACCTGACCTGGAGTACTGTGTACAGCTCTGGTCATTAAGGTGCAGGACACTGCTGGAGAATGTGCAAAGGAGATTCACCAGGATGTTGCTGGGATGGAGCGTTTCATTTTTGAGGAAAGGCTGGAGATACTTGGTCTGTTATCACTGGTGTGGAGGAGATTAAGGGCTGACTGCTGAAAACTTTTCCTAGTAAATAAAACTAGACAGCATAGGTTTTGGGTAAAGATGATCAGAGGGGATATTCTTCATCCAAACAGGTTGCATTCCTAGGATGACCAGCCTGATAAGAGTGGTTGAAGCTGATCACTGACAGAATTTAAGAGGTGTCTAATGAAACTTGAATAGACACAGAGGCCTAAAGACAATGTGCTAGGTGATGAGATTAATAACAGAAGGGTACCTGCCATCTGGTATGGAAAAGATGGGCCAAATGTACTGGATGTTTATATGATATCTTCTACCATTGATGGCTGTGTTTTCTTCAGAGCCTCATCGACCTATTCTGAAGTTCTCAACAAATTTTTGCAGCTTCATGAGTTTTAATGTCATGCAATGTCATGAAGACTTTAATATTCTTTTGGGACTGGCCTTGAAAGCAGTTGAATATTACTCTTGGTAAGCAAAGTCTTGTGTAAGGGCAATTACGACCTGTGGAAGTGCCCCTAACTGTTTCCCATTTGTGACCTATAGCCAGGCACTAGGCTTCAAGTCTGTAGTTGTCATCATGCCTTCAATTGCTGAAAGGATAAAATTCCAGAAAAGCACCTCTAACAAGACCCAAGAAGACCCTTTGCATCAATACTAATGCTAACATTCTCACTGAAGCCAATTGCATCAACAGTGATCCTCACGAACCTTTGCTGCTGGACTAGATTTTTCCATCTTTCACCAGGGTTTCAGGTGAAATGGTGTTTCAGGCCACCATTTGCTGCCCATACCCTAACTGGCCTTCAGACTGTGGTGCTGAGCTGCTACCTTGAAGCACTACTGATTGCAATCACAATCCCGAGTCCCAAGGTTTTGAAGAAACAAACGTAGTTCAGAGTCATGTATAACTTGGAAAGAAACTGGAGATGAATGGCACACTAAGCCTATTGCTTTTCTCCCTCTACTTGCTAGAGGTTGAGGCCAAGCTTGTAGAAGATATAAAGATAGATGGAGGGGCAGATAGTGTTGAGGGAGCAGGGAGTCTACACAAGGACTTGGACGGATTAGAATGGGAAAAGAAGTGGCAGATGGAATACCCTGTAGGGAAATATATGGTCCTGCAATTTGGTAGAAGGAAATAAGGTTTGGACACTTTTCTAAATGGGGACATATTTCAGAAATCAGAGGTGCAAAGGGACTTGGGAGTTCTTGTGCAAGGTTCCTTAAATGTTAACTTCTAGGTTGAGTCAGTTGTAAGGAAGGCAAGTTCTAGATTGTGGGAAGTTACAGAAGAAATTGCTGAGGTTCTGGTAGATATTGATATCATCATTGCCCAAAGGTGAGGTATCAGAAGACACAAGGATGACTAATGTTGTGCCTCTATTTAAGAAACATTTCAAGGACAATTAGAGACTGGTGAACCTAATATCAGTTGAAATTATTGTGGGATTCTGAGAGACACGACATATCTGAAATTACAAAGGCAAGGACTAATTAGGGATAATCTGTATAGTTTCGTGCATGAGAGGTGACAAGGGGATTGATGTCAAGACAGTATGTGGACTTTAGAACACAGAACCGTATAACACAAATACAAATTATTTGGAACACTGTGCTGAACATGATATCAAATTAAACAAAATCTCTTCTGCCTGCATGATTCAGTCCCCATTCTCTTCATTTCAAAAGTTTAAAGTACATTTATTATCAATGTATACAGTACTATATACAACCTTAAGATTTGTCTCCTTATATGCAGCCACAGAACAAAGAAACCCAACAAAACCCATTATAAAAGACTGTCAATACCCAATGTGCAGAAGAGAATCCAAATCAAGCAAACAATAATAAAAGGAAGCAAATAACATTTAGAACTGAAATTAATGAAACTGAGTGCACAGCTACAATCCCAGTCACAGCCAATCCAAGAGACTGTTAGTTACAGACTGCAGCCTTAGCTCAGCACAGAGACCAGTAAGCCTCGTGGAGCCGCGAGCTGAATACTGGCTTGTCTCTCGCCTCTGGGCTTAACATCCTGACCTTTTCAATCTTGCCTGATGCTTAAATTGGCCAAACCTCAGGTCATCCTCACTGTCAGACCCAGGTTTTGCAGCTTCGATTGATGTGTCTACCTAAAAGCCTCTTAAATATCACTTTTTATCTATAATATTTCCATTATCTGAATCAGCCTGTTCCAGGTGTCTACCTTAACTTGCACATCTCCTTTAAACGTTCCCCCCTCCTCTTAAATGCATTTCCTCTAGTATTTAAATACAGTGAGCAAAATGTCCCAGGAGGAAGTGCTTTTGTTAGAAATGGTCATACCATACAAATATCTTTTGAGAGTTTTTAGTTAACATTCAGTTGCATCATATAAAATACAATCTTTATTGGTCATATTTTATAAATACGCAATACAACTGTCAAATTTCAGGTGATTTGAGGATTTTTTTTTAGTAATGTCCAAATTCCTCCTTCAGAAATTACAGATGCTGCCCTACATTTCATACAAGAGTTGCTACATCTGTGGTCTTTCTCTGCAGCTCAAGGATACAAAAATTGTCTGAAATAACATTCAAACTGCTGCAAAGTTCTCTGCACCCAGATTCCCATTATATTGGAATGGAAGCATCCTTCTTAATCTTCAGCTGTCTTGCTGAATTACTGCTGGTATCAGTATTGACAACAGTTGGTTATCAGCTCTGTTCATTATGGATTAGGTTCATCTATCGGTCGGCGACAGTATGGGCAGCAATTGTGCTGGAGAACAAGCAATTCGTAGTCCTCAGTGTGGAACATCTGTTAATAAGCAGAAAGTAACAGTAGGAAAGCTGTCTGTCAACAATAATCGGAGCATGCAAACATAAATACAAAGATACTCCAAATATGATTAAAGGTGTAATAAATGAACAGACAAGCTCAAGGACAAATCTCTGAGTTACAAATTTAGCACGATAAAAATAATGAGATTAACAATTTATAAATATGAGAAATAAAGTCCAACACAAGGCATATTATGTACAACACATTGATTAGGTAACAAAGCTATATTCTGTTTTGGTTGCCTTTTTCCAGAAAATACATTAAAGGTATATAGAGCAAAAAAGCAATGGTGGTACCACTGAACAGGAGAACAAAGCATAGGGAAATTCAGGTCAATTCTTAGGTAAGAGTAAAGACCAGATATTGGTCTCATGGACAAGGTAAACTTGGATAGAAATAAAAAATGCCTAAAGAGAAAGAAACAAGTTTGGGCAAGAGTTCAAGTTCAAATTCAGTTGTCATTCAACCATCACACATGTATACCACCAAACGAAACAACATTGCTCTGGACCAAGGTGCACAACACAGTACATTTAACTCACACACATATGCAACACAAAGCAATATTACCACTAGTAAATTAATAAATAATAAGCTGCATTTACAATACAAATGAAAAAATAAACAGTATAATGCTTCTGGTGCTCTATTGAGACCTGGGTGGAGGCATGGAGTTCAGTAGTCTTACGACTTGGGGGAAGAAACGACTTCCTAACAGTTTTTGTCCTAATGCTATGATTCTTTCTGCCTGGCGGTAGAGGGTCAAAGAGGCAGGGCAGGGAAAACTTGGGTTAAAAAAAAGAGAAACCATAAAGGAACATAAGTAACCAACAGTAAAGTTTGAACATCAGTGGTAGTCAGTGAGCTTGTTGGAAATGAAGGTGGAGAGGGTATTGCAATACTATTGGGATTGCTGAATGCAAAGTTCTAAACTCAAAGAGAGACCTTAAGCCCTATCCGATATAAATAGCTATGTGTATTTTCACTAAAGAAAGACTATATTGTAACCACCTAATCTTCAAACATTAGTTCACTTCCCTGTTAATCCTCCACTATGAGTTTAGCTGCCAATATCCACTATTTGAATGGTGGGTCTTCCCTCCCAATCAAAGTGGATATACTATCATATAACACAGTAATTTAAACACAGTTAATTTATTTTCAGTGATATACATTTAAAACCAAACCACATTCTTAAACATATTTAAAACTCACAGAGGATCTCTAGCTTATAAAAGACTTCTAAATTACAAGCCATTTCTAAAACACAAAGGTCAAGATAGAGGGGTGTCATTTAAAACAGAGATGCAGAGAGATTTATTTAGCCAGAGAGTGGTGGATTTGTGGAATTTGTTACCACAAGCAGCTGTAGAGGCCAGATCATTGGTGTATTTAAGGCAGAGCTTGGTAGTTTTTTGATTGGACGTGGCATCAAAGGTTACTGGGAGAAGGCCAGTGAGAGTGAGTGAGGAGGGGATAAAAGGATCAGCCATGATTGAATGGCGGAGCAGACTCAATGGGCCAAATGGCCTATTTCTGCTCCTATGTCTTATGGATTTGCAAACACAGGTACAATTCCTATAAGCTAAAAAAGACTTACTCATGAGCCATAACCAGTCATCCTTTGCATAAATTGAATGTAGAGGAATGAATTCTATTTCACCCCGTGTTTCTGTCATTCTTAATGTTCCTGAGCTATTCCTAATAGGCCTGTACTACTCTCTTACATTATACTGTTTCTTTTTGCCACTTGAGGGACTTCACACATGATATTTTATCAGATCACTTTATGTTATAAAGTATCTAAAAGCTTCTGGAGACAGACATCTTAGATACCCACAATTAATACTGTGAAGCTAACACATTTGAGTATACAAACCTTCCAACTATGAGCTTCCAGTTATTTAATAAGTGAGTAAGTGATAATATCTATCTGGTCTGTTGGCATCCTTGAACTAAGCCAGTATTGTCTGTTTTGAAACTCATTATTTTATACTGCATCTCTTAAGTTATAAGTCCAAGTTCTGTGGCCAGCATCCACATCCTGAGTCACCTCGTTTCCTGCGACAAATGCGTCTGTTTGCAAAGCTGCTCTTTTAACTTCAAACTGATTACTGCTTGCTATTTACATTAAGAAATGAAGACTGGCTCCTGTTTAAAACAAGAAGCTAAACAAAGAATAGTTGTAAGTTTAATTTACTCAAATACAACACTTTGATTTTCAGACGTATCATCTGCTCTGTTTAGAAAGCTGAGCTTGGCAAAAAAAAAAAAGACTCCCTGAACAGTGAGCATCCATCACAACATTTGGAGCAGATTACAAAAAAAAAGTGCAAGTCAAAATTTTACTTATTTTAAACCAACATAATTCTGGTGCTTATTGCAATGGTGATAAGAATTGATGATATCCAAAAATATCTCAAATGAATGGCTACATCATTTGTGCATCAGATATTGTCCTCTCTGAGGAATAGTCTTCTGAGGAATGTGAAAGCCAAATCAATATGTTTGAAAGGATGCAAAACTGGGTAGGGCATTAGATGGATACTTGCTTAAATTGATACTTAAAAAAGATTTTGCTTCAAAGGATGGATAGAAGATTGCAGAATTGGAAGGATCAGAGAATGCGAATGATTGGAGACACAGGCAGTTGGTAGACGGGAATCATAGGAGTGAGAGGACATTGGAAAAGATGAGTAACTAAAAAAAAACGTGAAAATGAGGAGAATGTACCAATGGGCATGAATTTGTAATAAAGATGTCAAGAGAAACTTAAATAGGGTAAAAAAAAAGAATGAGCATGATGAGTGGAAAACATAAGAGAGGAATATTCGGGCAGGTTTTAAGTTGGGTGGAGTGGGGTGGAATGATGAAAAACAAGAATATAAACACTTATGTTGAGACGGTAGGAATCTAAGTAAAGATGCAGTCCTACCTGGAAACACATGGGGCACATTGTGATGGAGACATCAGGTAACAGAGACCGATAGTAGTGCCATCTTAATGGTTTTGGCCAGCGTTTAATCAAAACATCCCTCTTGCTCATTGACTGTAGTACTTCTCTATTCACAACCACAGGGACAAAGTCTGAGCTTCCGTGCTGCCACAAAAGTAATGCAGGGAGAGAACACCAGTGAGATCATGGTCATTGTTTATCCAATAAGATGAATATTCCTGCAAGTCCCAGATGAAGTACACCTTTCATGATGAACAGGTCACTGGAAACCCCATGAAATGATCAGGAGATTTCCAGTGTATTCTGCCCAAGTGCAGCATTCTGACCTTGTGTCAAAGGAAGGAAAATAAGAATTTAACACTACCTTAAAATCACTTCCCAAGGAATGAGCACATCCTGGCAAAGGTGTAAATAACTAAACATTTTTCCATTATTAAAAATATTGCAATCTCACATCTGCAAATTCTCTAATTTTTATTAAAATGGAAATTACATTTAATTCCAACAGGTGAATGCAAGATCCCAAAACATCAATGTGCATTGTCCATTAACTGAGATTATTAATAAAAGTAAATTGGACGTTCTTTTTCTTGAGTCTGTACAGCCTACCTATTGAAACATCTGATTGAAACATATAAGATTCTTAAGGGATTGGACAAGATAGAGGCAGGAAATATGTTCCAGATGCTGGGAGAGTCCAGTACCAGAAGGCATGGTTTGAGAATTAGGGGTAGGTCATTTAGAACAGAGTTGAGGAAAAACTTCTTCTCCCAGAGAGTTGTGGGGGTCTGGAATGCACTGCCTCGGAAGGTAGTGGAGGCCAATTCTCTGGATGCTTTCAAGAAGGAGCTAGATAGGTATCTTATGGATAGGGGAATCAAGGGATAAAGGGACAAGGCAGGAACCAGGTATTGATAGTAGATGATCAGCCATGATCTCAAAATGGCGGTGCAGGCTCGAAGGGCCGAATGGTCTACTTCTGCACCTATTGTCTATTGAACAGGAAAACTGCCCTCAGAACCAGTTTTTCCCTAATCTTGCATGAGTGCAACAGCATATTCATGAAATTCCAATGAGAATTTAGTTTGTAATACTTCTCGAGGTAGTTTCATGACACAAAGTCAGATGGAGAAATGCAGACCCTGCTTTATTTTCTTTGATTTCAGTGTGAAAACATTTTTTTTTGTTTACTGAAATGAGAAATCAAATGTAACATTTACATGTGGAAATATTTTCACATAATGAGCATTTATTGAGCTGGAATCCTGTTGGCTGTCAGCTGAAGAATTTTCTTATGACTGTGAGCTAATCATTCATTCCATTATTTTACTAACATTAAGATATTAATGTTAACTGGTAAGGTCCAGTGAAGCTATATGGACAGTACATAGAAACAAGAAGGGAAGGGTCACTCTAATGAACTTGAGAAATAGGTATGTAGAGAAAGTGCTCGTAGTTGTAGGAATAATAGGGTCGCATTAGTGGGAGATTTTAATTTCACCAATATTGATTGGGCGAACCAGAGTGTTAAAGGACTGGACTGGGTGGAATTTGTGAAATGTGTCTAGGAAAGACTTCTAAGTAAATATTCTGAGGACCCTACTTGGGAAGGTATAATATTGGACCTCCTTCTTGAGATTATGAGAGTCAGGGAACACTGGCTAAGGTAGCCATAATTCTACTAATTTTTAAGACATAGATGGAAAAGGATAGAACAAGTCCACAGATTAGGTTACGAAACTAGAGCAAGGCTAGTTTTGGGCGAATAGACAGAATCTAGCAAAGGTCGATTGGGTATGTCAGTTTGAAGGGAAAAGAATAAATGGCTTTTAAGGGGTGATATCAATAGTACAGGGGCAGCATATTCCTGCTAAGTTGAAGGGTAAACCTGAAAAGTTTAGGGAACTCTGGCTAATGAAAGATTTTGAGATTCTGGTCAGGAAAAAGGAGGAAGTATACATTAGGATTGAGGAGTTCGGAAACAAGTGAATGTGGGAGGTAAGGTTAAGGAAAATCCCAATAGGTTCTATAGATGTAATAAGAGTAAGAGATTATTAGGAGAGAGTAAGTCCTCCAAGAGATCAGTAGGGCTGCCTATGTCTTGAGCCACAAGAAATGAGTGGGATATTTAACAAATATTTCTCCTTGGTGAAAAAGGATCTAATGCTTTTTGGATTCTCCTTGATATTTACTAAGCAGAAAATCATGGTTGCTTGAGGGATAAGGGAAACAAGATTTCAAGAACATTTATAATACCAGGAAGGAAGTATTTGCAGCCTCACAGCACATTAAGGTGGAAAAACCACCAGGGCCTGACTGACTGCATCCTTGGAATTTGTGGGAGGCTAGGGAATTTGTGGAGGCCATTGCAGAGATACAGTATTTGCATCATCATTAGTCATGCCAAATTACTGAAGAATAGAAGGTGGCTAATGTTGTTTTGAAAGGTAGCAACAAGCCACAAAACTACAAATTGGTCAACCTGAGAAATGTGGTGGAGAACTTGTTAGATGTTAATAATTAGATGATCAAGTCAGAGGTTACAGTGGGACATTGAAAGGATGCAAAACTGGGCTGAGAAGTGGTAAATAGAGTTCAACCCAGATAAGTATGAAGTGGTTCATTTTGGTAGGTCAAATATGATGGCAGAATATAGTATTAACGGTAAGACTCTTGGCAGTGTGAAGGATCAGAGGGATCTTGGGGTCCAAGTCCATAGGACGCTCAAAGCAGCTGCACAGGTTGACTCTGTAGTTAAGAAGGCATACAGTGTATTGGCCTTCATCAATGGTGGAACTGAATTTAGGAGCCGAGAGGTAATGTTGTAGCTATATAGAACCCTGGTCAGACCCCACTTGGAGTACTGTCTCAGTTCTGGTTGCCTCACTACAGGAAGGATGTGGAAGCCATAGAAAGGGTGCAGAGGAGATTTACAAGGATGTTGCCTGGATTGGGGAGAATGCCTTTTGTGAATAGGTTGAATGAACTCTGCCTTTTCTTCTTGGAGCGAAGGAGGATGAGAAGTAACCTGATATAGGTGTATAAGATGATGAGAGGCATTGATCATGTGGCTAGTCAGAGGCTTTTTCCCAGGGCTAAAATGGTTGCCACAAAAGGACACAGGTTTAAGGTGCTGGGGAGTAAGTACAGAGGAGATATCAGGGGTAAGTTTTTTTTACACAGATAATGGTGAGTGTGTGGAATGGGCTGCCGGCAACGGTTGTGGAGGCGGATATGATTGGGTCTTTTAAAAGGCTTTTAGATAGGTACATGGAGCTTAGTAAAATAGAGGGCTATAGGTAAGTCTAGTAATTTCTGAGGGAGGGACATGTTTGGCACAACTTTGTGGGCCGAACGGCCTGTATTGTGCAGTAAGTTTTCTATGTTTCTAAGCCTGATGCTAGTGTGGGAGGTGGTGGGGGCTAGAAAACAAGGTTACCTGACATTAGAAAATTCAGAAACACAAGAGATTCTGCAGATTCTGGAAATCTGGAGCAACATACATCAAATGTTAGAGAAACTCAGTAGGTCAGACAGCTTCTATGGAGAGGAATAAACAGTAGATGTTTTGGGCCAAGATCCTTCATCAGGACTAAGAAGTGTTATTCTTTTGGTTGCACTGGATGTCACCCTGACATGGGAGAAGATCAAGGATATATAAGTAGGTATAGGAATAGAAAGGGGAACTGAAATAGTAAGCAGCTGGAACCAGAATGCAGGAGTCGTGTACCTAGTCTGCACTTTATATGTTTGCTGATTATTTGTTGTCCCAGATTCCAGTACCTGTAGTCTCTTATGTCTCTAGAGCCTCTTCCTCTATTGTGAAATCAGCTAAAACAATTTTTATGGTGAACTGAATTTCTTTCATAACTAGTTACCTCAAAACTTAGTTTTGCAGTAAATGGGTCTGCCTCAGTCTTGGCTGTATCATCAAGTTGTAGAGTTTGAGAGTCTAGGAAGAGTAAAAGAGATAATTCAAAGCACATTGGAAAATTCAAGATTTTAACAGTAAGCACCATCTCAGCATCCACAGACGGCTTAAAACTTCACTTGGAAGATAACACCTTTGAGTGCAATAGAATCTCACTACTAAAGTATTCTAGATTGACCTGAATGCTTTCTTAGAAGATCTGACAATTCATACAGAGCTGCCATAACTGTGCTGAGTGTCAGATCCCCTGTGTATATGAAGGAATCACAGTTAACATTTTTTATTTTAAATGTTTTATTTTCAATAATTAATGTTAAAGTTTATAGTATGTTTTCCACCCAAATGATAGAGACATTCTCAAAGAATCTGTCCCTGGCAGTTATAATAGCCATGAGCAAGCCTTAACTGGCTCCAAAGCAATTCTATGGGCAAGTCTTCCTCCATGACCCTGTGTCATGCTCTTCACTGGGCTTCAGCAATCCTCTTGGAGCATGTCTACCATTCCACGTAACCTGGTTTTGTGGCCAGGAAATTGCCGAGCATGGATAGCAAGGTAGTTCAGAGAAGACTGGGCCGTTACATCTCCAGTTACGGAGTGGGGCGTGAAGCTACAACCTTATGATTCAAAGATAGACCCCACACTCAGTTAATACTGCACATTATAACTGACTGTGCCCACTCACAGCTCATAATTAAGTCTGGTTGTGGCTAAAATTTTAAATTTTCTTGCATTTCGATGCAAAAGTCTCTTGTGAGCCTTGATGATGATGCAAGTCAAATGAGTTGCAGACAACCCAGCTGTCTTTCCATGACAATGCTAACAAAGCTATAGATATACACTTTTAAAATGTTAACAAATGCTATTATATTTCAAAATCTTTCACAGATTTATAACCATATAACAATTACAGCACGGAAACAGGCCATCTTGGCCCTTCTAGTCCGTGCTGAACGCTTACTCTCACCTAGTCCCACCTACCTGCACTCAGCCTATAACCCTCCATTCCTTTCCTGTCCATATACCTATCCAATTTTACTTTAAATGACAATATCAAACCTGCCTCTACCACTTCTACTGGAAGCTCGTTCCACACAGCTATCACTCTCTGAGTAAAGAAGTTCCCCCTCATGTTACCCCTAAACTCTCAACTCATGTCCTCTTGTTTAAATCTCCCCTACTCTCAATGGAAAAAGCCTATCCACGTCAACTCTATCTATCCCCCTCATAATTTTAAATACCTCAATCAAGTCCTCCCTCAACCTTCTACGCTCCAAAGAATAAAGACCTAATTTGTTCAACCTTTCTCTGTAACTTAGGTGCTGAGACCCAGGTAGTAAATCTCCTCTGTACTCTCTCTAATTTGTTGACATCTTTCCTATAATTCGGTGACCAGAACTGTACACAATACTCCAAACTTGGCCTCACCAATGCCTTGTTCAATTTTAATGGCCATGATTTCTTTTACCATATTTTTTTGGGCTGATGATGCACTCAATAATCAAGAGCATTAATTAGTTTCTTTTTAGGCATTATGAGTTGTCTACAGAAGTTAGATTTACAGCTGTTAATGATTTTCCATGTTAGCAGCACCAGTGTTCAATATTTCGTAAATGCAGAAATTAACCTACAGGCTAGTCAAATAATTATTGCCTAATTATTCTTTTCCACTGAGTTCCCAGTTTTCTCTGGGTCTCATGATTACGTTGATTGCAATTCTAGCATTGGCCAGTGGCTAGCTTCTCCCCCCATGTCACATAACCTTGCCATGCTAATTATCAGCACAAAAAAATGTTGTTCAGATGATATGGAATGATAGTACAAAATAGATACCGCCAATACTCTTTTCTTGCCAGGTGTCCTTTCTCAGTTCTCTACTGGGCACTTCGCGATCAATCAGCGCAACTGCTTCCTCATCTGTAATCCCGTCTTCCAAATAGAACTGGACAAGTGGCAGTACCTCTGTAAGCACACACAAGTTATGAGGTGAACTACTAATGGAAATGGGGAACATAGCACGGCTGAGCAAAACTGCCAGGGTTCTGAACTTAAAAGTTGAAAAATAACCTTTTAAGTAAGTCAGTAAACACTGTCAGTGAAATATTATTTATTTATTACATACGGTATTTTGCAGAGTCCTGTAATATCTGAATATTTTGATAATTACAGATTTTTGGAATCATGAAGTTTAAGGATAAGGTATTTTGTTCTATCATTAGTCTACATTTCAGATTTCACCTTTCTAATTCAGTATGTTATGTCCCTTTTTGCATACAATCCTGATGCGTTAAGTGGTCCCAATGTTGTACTTTTTTGTGTATCGTGATAAGCCTGCACACACCACCGTACCCATGTGTTAGACAGTGACAGACCCACTGCATTATGCATTTAGGTCTATCATAGCATAACATTAATGCTTGTGTTCACCATTCTGTACCCAAGTATTAAGCATCATCAAACCCATTCCCACGTGTACTATACAAAGTTATAAGCATTTGTCAGATTGCACTTGCAGTTTTGTGCCCCTCATCTGGAATAAGGTCTAGAGGAGGTTCATAAAAACAATCCCAGGAATGAAAGGGGGGGGGGGGGAGAGGCCGATCTAATTGAAATCTATTGAATATTGAAAGGCCTAGATAGAATGGAAGTGGAGGATGATTCCAGTGGTGGGGGAGTCTAGGACCAGAGGGCACAGCCTCAGAATATTGGTACATCCTTTGAGAACAGAGATGAGGAAGAATTTCTTTAGCCAGACAGTGGTGAATCTGTGGAATTCATTGCTAGACAGCTGTGGAAGTCAAGTCATTGGGTATGTTTAAAGCAGAGGTTGATAGGTTCTTGATTAGTAAGGATGTCAAAGGTTACAGGAAGAAAGCAGGAGAAGGTGTTTGAGAGATAATAAATAGCCATGACGAAATGGCTGAGCAGACTCAATAGGCTGAGTGGCCTAATTCTGCTCCTAAGTCTTATGGTCTTAAATGGTATACATTGACAGATCTGTGCTGTCAATACTCAGTCTTACACAGTAAGTGTATAAATAGGCTGAAGGAACTAGAAAAAAAAACCACAAACTGAATTTGGCACAGGATACATTAGAGGAAATTAAAAAAAATTAGGAATGAAATTAATAGTTTGGCTATGCAAGAAATCAGGAAAAATTTAATGTTTCTGAAACAGACATTATGAAAGTGGATTGAACTCTATGAAAATACTGGCGTGGAAACTGAAAAAAAAAAGATAGCAGAAAATACAATTCATAGAATTAGGGATCCAAGAACAAAAATGATAAAAAATAAGCTAAGTGAAATTCAAGAAGCTTTTGAAGTGTTTTACAAAACTCTATATTCCAAAGTTCCTGGGGGAAGCATAATCCAAATTGACACCTTTCTGAATTCTCTAGTTACCCACTTTAAGCGAAGGACAAAATAGAACGATGACTACTGACATAATTGAAGCTGAACTAAAAACTGCAATTAGTAGGCTTAAATTAAGCAAGTCACCAGGATCAGATGGGTATACAGCAGAGTGGTACAAAGCATTTAAAAATGAGGTAATTCCTGTCTTACTCCCCACAATGAACTGGGCTCTAAAAAGGCACAAATGCCACCCAGTTGGAAGGAAGCGATAATCTCAGCTATACCCAAAGAAGGCAAGGATAAAATGGAATGTGGGTCATTTAGACCAATATCCGTTCTTAATGTAGATTATAGATTATTTAACTCCATCATGGCCAAATGATTAGAAGAGTTTCTACCCATACTGAAACATAACGATCAGACAGGTTTTATACGACAACGCTAGACACAAGACAATATACGAAGGACACTCACATTATGGATCATATACAAAATAATAAAATAGAAGCAATAGTGATAAGCGTGGACACTGAAAAAGCATTTGATTCGGTTAATTGGAATTTTCTTTACAGAGTTTTACATAGATTTGGTTTCCATGACACAATTATTAAAACTATACAGGCACTATCTGACAACCCTACTGCTAGGATTAAAATCAATGGATATTAATCAAATAGTTTTACCCTAGGAAGGGGCACGAGACAGGGTTGTGCATGGTCACCGCTACTCTTCGCATTACATCTGGAACCATTAGCTCAATACATCAGACAAAATGAAGATACCAGGGAATTACTATTAAAGGAACAGAGCATAAAGTGGCCTGTTACGGAGATGACATTTTGATCTATCTAGGGCAACCAACATACTCTTTACCTAAATTGATGCAATCTTTTGAACAATATGGTCAATTATCAGGATACAAGCTCAACATAGATAAAACCCAATTACTTTCATATAACTACAGCCCACCAAGAGAAATTGAAAGTAGATATCCCTGGGCATGGCAAACAAAATCTTTCAAATATTTGGGCATCATTATGCCAAAAAATTTGGCAAAATTATCAGAATGCAATTATCAGCCTATATATAAAAAAATTAAGGAAGATATAACAAGATGGAACCCAATTCCTTTTTTTAGTCTCAGTTCAAGGATTGAATCTATTAAAATGAATATATTGCTCAGACTATTATATCTCTTTCAGACCCTACCAATAGAAATTAATCAAAATCAATTCAATGAATGGAACAAAATGTTATTGAGATATATTTGGCAAGGTAAAAGGCCTAGAGTTTGTCTCAAAACTTTGCAATTAGCCAAGGAAAAGGGGGGATGGGGCCTACCTTCTCTTAGAGATTATTATTTTGCAGCACAGTTGAGAGCTGTGATATTAAACACAAAGTACACTGCAGATGCTGTGGTCAAATCAAGACGTACAAAAAAGCTGGATGAACTCAGCAGGTTGGGCAGAATCTGTTGAAATGAGCAATCAATGTTTCGGGCCAAGACCCTTCGTCAGGACTAAAGAAGGAGGGGGCAGGGGCCCTATAAAGAAAGTGGGGGGAGGGTGGAATGTGCCAGGTGAAAAACCAATCAGAGGAAAGATCAAGGGGTGGGGAAGGGGAAGCAGGGAGGGGATAGGCCGGAGAGGTGAAGAAGGAATCTAAGGGGAAAGCACTATGGGTACTGGAAGAGGGAAGAATCATGAGAGAGGTGATAGGCAGCTAGAAGTGAAGGCAGAGTGAAAGTGGGATGGGGGAAGGGAGAGGGAGGGAATTACCGGAAGTTGGAGAATTCGATGTTCATACCAAGGGGCTAGAGACTACCCAGACAGTATATGAAGTGTTGTTCCTCCAACTGAAGTTTGGCCTCATCATGGCAGTAGAGGAGCCCATGTATGGACATATCCGAATGGGAATGTGAAGGAGATTTGAAGTTAGTGGCACCTGGGAGATCCTGTCTGTTGTGGCAGGTGCTCGACGAAGCGGTCCCCCAACCTGTGTCGCGTCTCACCGATGTAGAGTAGGTCGCACCGGGAGCACTGGATGCAATAGATGACCCCAACAGACTCACAAGTGAAGTGTTGCCTCACCTGAGAGCTGTGATATGTTGGTGCAACCCATCATATGACGCTCAATGGAAAAACATTGAGGAGGGGGATACTTCCCATCCCCATACAGGCAATTTTGGCTGACAGCAATCTACAAAGGTACATAAATACTACTGATAACCCATGGGTGAAATGGACTCCTAAAATATGGAAAACTATTATAAAAGAATATAAACTAGAGGGAGATATTGCAATTCTTAAATGGTGTGCATATGACTCGGATTTTATGCCAAATAAACTGGATGCTAGATTTAAGGACTGGACAGCTAAAGGAATAACACTTCTTTGCAATATAATGAAAGAAGGAACACTTCAGTTTTGAAATGCTTAAAGAGAAACACTTATTAGAAAAACAAGACTTTTATCGGTATTTAGAGATGCAACAATATGTTAATAGGACGTTTAAAAATGTAACCAAGGCAAGAACATGTTTGATAGAGCTATTTAGAAAAGCATATAATTCAGATAACGGTAGTAGAATCATTTCAAGAATGTATAAGGGTTTGTCTGAGGAAGAATGGACAATAATATTGAGGTATCAATGGAAGTGTACCAGTTCACAGAAATGGAGGGAGTTTGGATGGAAAAACTTGATAAGATATTTTATTACACCCTCTCAGAAGTCCCATTATGATAGTAACCTCCCTGTTTACTGGAGAAATTGTGGAAATCAAAATGCAAACCATTATCATATTTTCTGGGAATGTCCCGTTATCAAAGACTATTGGAGTGGGATACACAATGCCCTACAAGACATCTTTAAATGTGAAATACCCTTGGAAAGTAAGACCATATATTTTGGCTATATAGAAACATAGAAAATAGGTAGAGTAGGCCATTCGGCCCTTTGAGCCCTGCACCGCCATTCAGTATGATCATGGCTGATCATCCAACTCAGAACCCTGTACCTGCTTTCTCTCCATTCCCCCTGATCCCTTTAGCCACAAGGGCCATATCTAACTTCCTCTTAAATATAGCCAATGAACCGGCCTCAACTGTTTCCTGTGGCAGAGAATTCCACAGATTCACCACTCTCTGTGTGAAGAAGTTTTTCCTCATCTTGGTCCTAAAAGGCTTCCCTTTTATCCTTAAACTGTGACCCCTCGTTCTGGACTTCCCCAACATCGGAAACAATCTTCCTGCATCTAGCCTGTCCAATCCCTTTAGAATTTTATACGTTTCAATAAGATCCCCCCTCAATCTTCTAAATTCCAGTGAGTATAAGCCTAGTCAATCCATATGAAAGTCCTGTCATCCCAGGAATCAATCTGGTGAACCTTCTCTGTACTCCCTCTATGGCAAGTATGTCTTTCCTCAGATTAGGGGACCAAAACTGCACAAAATATTCTAGGTGTGGTCTCACCAAGGCCTTGTACAACTGCAGTAGAACCTCCCTGCTCCTGTATTCAAATCCTTTTGCTATGAATGCCAACATACCATTTGCCTTTTTCACCGCCTGCTGTACCTGCATGCCCACCTTCAATGACTGGTGTACAATGACACCCAGGTCTCGTTGCATCTCCCCTTTTCCTAATCGGCCATCGTTCAGATAATAATCTGTTTCCCTGTTCCTGCAACCAAAGTGGATAATCTTACATTTATCCACATTAAATTGCATCTGCCATGAATTTGCCCACTCACTTAACCTATCTAAGTCACCCTGCATCCTCTGGCATCCTCCTCACAGCTAACACCGCCGCCCAGCTTCGTGTCATCCGCAAATTTGGAGATGCTACATTTAATTCCCTCGTCTAAATCATTAATATATATTGTAAACAACTGGGATCCCAGCACTGAGCCTTGCGGTACCCCACTAGTCACTGCCTGCCATTCTGAAAAGGTCCTGTTTACTCCCACTCTTTGCTTCCTGTCTGCCAACCAATTCTCTATCTATATCAATACCATGCCCCCAATACCGTGTGCTTTAAGTTTGCACACTAATCTCCTGTGTGGGACCTTGTCAAAAGCCTTTTGAAAATCTAAATATACCACATCCACTGGCTCTCCCCTATCCACTCTACTAATTACATCTTCAAAAAATTCTATAAGATTCGTCAGACATGATTTTCCTTCCACAAATCCATGCTGACTTTGTCCGATGATTTCACCTCTTTCCAAATGTGCTGTTATCACATCTTTGATAACCAACTCTAGCATTTTCCCCACCACCAATGTCAGACTAACCGGTCTATAATTCCCAGGTTTCTCTCTCCCTCCTTTTTTAAAAAGTGGGATTATATTAGCCACCCTCCAATCCTCAGGAACTAATCCAGAATCTAAGGAGTTTTGAAAAATTATCACTAATGCATCCACTATTTCCTGGGCTACTTCCTTAAGCACTCTGGGATGCAGACCATCTGGCCCTAGGGATTTATCTGCCTTTAATCCCTTCAATTTACATAACACCACTTCCCTACTAACATGTATTTCCCTCAGTTCCTCCATCTCACTAGACCCTCGGTCCCTTACTATTTCCGGAAGATTATTTATGTCCTCCTTAGTGAAGACAGAACCAAAGTAGTTATTCAATTGGTCTGCCATATCTTTGTTCCCTAGGATCAATTCACCTGTTTCTGACTGTAAAGGACCTACATTTGTCTTGACCAATCTTCTTCTTTTCATGTATCTATAAAAGCTTTTACAGTCAGTTTTTATGTTCCCTGCCAGCTTTCTCTCATAATCTTTTTTCCCTTTCCTAATTAAGCCCTTTGTCCTCCTCTGCTGGTCTCTGAATTTTTCCCAGTCCTCAGGTGTGCCGCTTTTGTTTGCTAATTTATATGTTTCTTCTTTGGACTTGATACTATCCCTAATTTCCCTTGTCAGCCACGGGTGCACTACCTTCCCTGGTTTATTCTTTTGCCAAACTGGGATGAACAATTGTTGTAGTTCATCCATGCGATCTTTAAATGCTTGCCATTGCATATCCACCGTCAACCCTTTAAGTATCATTTGCCAGTCTATCTTAGATAATTCAAGTCTCATACCTTCAAAGTTACCCTTCTTTAAGTTCAGAACCTTTGTTTCTGAATTAACTATCTTAATGAAGAATTCCACCATATTATTGTCACTCTTACCCAAGGGGCCTCGCACGACAAGATTGCTAACTAACCCTCCCTCATTGCTCAATACTCAATCTAGAATGGCCTGCTCTCTAGTTGGCTCCTCGACATGTTGGTTCAGAAAACCATCCCGCATACATTCCAAGAAATCCTCTTCCTCAGCACCCTTACCAATTTGGTTCACCCAATCTATATGTAGATTGAAGTCACCTATTATAACTACTGTTCCTTTATTGCGCGCATTTCTAATTTCCTGTTTAATGCCATCCCCAACCTCACTACTACTGTTAGGTGGCCTGTACACAACTCCCACCAGTGTTTTCTGCCCTTTAGTATTATTCAGCTCTACCCATATCGATTCCAAATCCTCCAGGCTAATGTTCTTCCTTTCTATTGCGTTAATCTCCTCTCTATGTTACCCCACCTCCTTTTCTTTCCTGTCTATCCCTCCTGAATATTGAATATCCCTGGATGTTGAGCTCCCATCCTTGGTCACCCTGGAGCCATGTCTCTGTGATCCCAACTATATCATATTCATTAATAACTATCTGCACATTCAATTCATCCACCTTGTTACGAATACTCCTCGCATTGACACACAAAGCCTTCAGGCTTGTTTTTACAACACTCTTAGCCCTTATACAATTATGTTGAAAAGTGGCTCTTTTTGCTTTTTGCCCTGGATTTGCCTGCCTGCCACTTTTACTTTTCACCTTACTACTTTTTGCTTCTACCCTCATTTTACACCCCTGTCTCTCTGCACTTGTTCCCATCCCCCTGCCACATTAGTTTAAAGCCTCCTGAACAGCAGTAGCAAACGCTCCCCCTAGGACATTGGTTCCAGTCCAGCCCAGGTGCAGACCGTCCTGTTTATACTGGTCCCACCTCCCCCAGAACTGGTTCCAATGCCCCAGAAATTTGAATCCCTGCCCCTTGCACCATTTTTCAAGCCACGTATTCATCTGAAATATCCTCCTATTTCTACTCTGACTAGCACATGGCATTGGTAGTAATCCAGAGATTATTACCTTTGTGGTCCTACTTTTTAGTTTATCTCCTAACTCCCTAAATTCACCTTGAAGGACAGTGGTTCCCAATGTGGGGCGTACGCCCCACAGGGGGGTAATTTGATTTTTAAGGGGGGCAATTCGAGAATGAGTTATTAACAGTGAATTTTTTCTAGTAAGTCTGTGTGTGTGCGAGTTAATACATATGTGTCTATACAGTATGCATACATAAAAATACTTGTGTGTATGTACATGTGTAATTGCGTATGTACTGTATATATAGTGTATCACCATCATTACAACCATCAAATGGCTTTCATAATTAAATTAATGAATTGACTGATGTAGGAAGGAATGAATGAACAAGTCCAAACACGTAAGAAACTCGTACGAGGTTGCGCCAATGCTGCTTTTTGCAGTAGCTTTCAGTTCTTGGTGGTGTGAAGGTGTGTACATTGCGTCATCTCTTTTAAACGGTGTATCTGTCCTTATATGCTGTAGAAACGAATCGGCATTGTTTTATTTATTTATTATTATTATTATTATTTTAATATCACTTAATGTTCTTTTTTTTTACAATTTCTTAGTAATTTCTTCCTCAGAACTTTAACAGTCCTTTGGTTCTTTTATTTTTCTCTTTCATGAATGCCATGTTCTTTGGAAGCTTGTTTAAACCAAGTTAATGGTCTTTTAGGCTTCCTCCAGGTGAATAGGAGTTCACTTTTTGAATAATAAGAATTATATATCACCACAGGGGGCATCAGGATTTTAGAGGTGATTAGGTGGGGCATGGCCAAAAAAAGGTTGGGAACCACTGTTGTAGGACCTCATCCCGTTTTTTACCTATATCGTATATACCTTAAGAATGGTTGAAAAGAGATAAATATTTAATGAATATACTGCTGGTGGCTGGTAAAAAGACTCGTACTAGGAAATGATCATCACAGGAGAGCCCAACCTTAAATGCATGGATGGAAATTACAATGGACATTTACAAATAGGAGAAGATAACAGCATTTGTTAATCATAAGTTGGAACAATTTGATTCATACTGGGAAAAATGGTTTAACTACATAATGCCTCATAGGCCTGATTTTATTCTCACAAATCAATGAATATGTGTAAAAAAAAAGATCACTCCCTACTTGTACATAGTTTTCCTTTCGCTTGTTCTTTCTTTCCTCTCTTTTCTATAAGTGTATACCTCAGATAAATATTATGTGGAGATCTGTGGCATGTATGACTATATGATATATATGTACAATATCTGAAATACATTTTATGGAAATGTTTGATGATGAACTTCAATAAAAAAATAAATTACAAAAAAAAAATAAGGTTGTATTAGTGCAAGATTTTAATTTTCCTGGTATTGACTGGGCTACCTGGAGTGTTGAGGGCCTGTATAGGATGGAATCTGTAAAGTGTGCCCAGGAAAATTTCTGGAGTGAATATGTAAAGGACCCTAACTAAGGAGGGTGCAATACTGGACCTTCTCTTAGGGAACAAGGCAGGGCAAGTAATTGAAGTGGCAGTCAGGGAGCACTTTGATGCTAATTGCCATAATTCTATTAGTTTTAGACAGAAAAGGATATGATATGAAACAGGAGCAGAGCTAATCTTGGAGGAATTAGGCCATATCTAGCAGAGGTTGGTTAGAAAGGAAAAGCAAATGGGACACTTTTGAGAGTGTGATATCAAATGCCCAGGAACTCCATGTTCCTGTTAAGGTGAAGAATAAACTTAGCAAGTTTAGGGAACCCTGGCTGATGAGAGATATTGAGGCTCTGGTCAAGAAAAGGAGTTTTGGAGTTAGTGGATGAGTGAATCTCCTGATGGCAATAAAAGGATTAGTACATTTTACAGGGAAATCAGGGAGGTAAAGGGAGGGTATGAGGTGTCTCTAGCTAGTAAGGTTAAGGATAATCTCAAGGGATTCAATAGCTTCACTGAGAACAAAAGGGTGGTTAGAGAGAGAAGAAGTCAGATAAGCAGGGCCATCTATATTTTGAGCCAGAGGAGGTGAGTGAGATTTTAATGAATTTTTCTCATCTGTGTTTACTGAGGAGAAAATCATGGTTGCTCAAGAGATAAAGGAAACAAGTGGAGACATTTTGGAGAACAGTTATATTCCTAGGGAGGAGGTATTTGTAGCCTTACAGTGCATTGCAAAAGAGCAATTCACTAGGCCTGACTAACTGTATCCCTGGACATTGTGGGAGGCTAGAGAAGAAATTGTGGACACTTGTGGAATCAATTGCTTCTTTGTTAGGCACTGGGGAAGTTCCCAAAGACTGGAAAGTGGCTAATGTTTTTCTGTTGTTTAAGAAGTAGAGCAAAGACAAATCAGGGAACTACAGGTCTGTCAACCTGACATCAGTAGGGGGATGCTTCTGAAGGGAATTCTGTAAGGACAGCATCTACAAGCACATGAACAGGCGGAGATATGGCTTATGTATGGAAAGTTATGCTTGACAAACCTTTTATAGAGTTATTTGAAGAACCAAAAAGATAGATGATGTTGCTCTAGTGTCTAGCTGGACTACAGCAAGGCCTTCAACAACAAGTCCTGCAGGGAAGGTTGGTCTAGAAGGTTAGCCCATGGAATCTAGGAAGAGCTAGTTACACAGATTCAAAATTGATTTGGAGGCTGGTTAAAAGTTGATTCTTGAAATGAAAGCTAGTGACTAGTGGTGCAGGGATCAGAGTTGTGACTTTTGTTATTCATTATTTATGTAAATCATTATTTGTTGAATGCCTACGAGAACAGCTTGTACTTGAGCATACTCGGGGAAAGGCCATCTTAGATTGGGTGTTGTGTAATAACCCAGATTTTATTAGGGAACTTATGGTAAAAGAACCTTAAGGAGGCAGTGATCATAATATGATTAAATTCATACTGCAATTTGAGAGGTAAAAGCATAAATCACATGTATTGGTATCGCAATGGAATAAAGGTAATTACAGAGGCAAGAGGGAGAAGCTTGCCTAAGTGGATTGGAGGGGGATACTGGCAGGGATGGTGGAAGAGCAGAGGTGGCTGAAGTTTCTGGGAATAGTTCACAAGGCGCAGGATAGATATGTCCCACAGAAGTTGTTCTCAAATAGCAGGGGTAGCATCTGTGGCTGACAAGGGAAGTTAAGGACTTCATGAAAGCCAAGGAAAGGGCATATAATATAGTAAAAGTAAGTGGGATGTTGGATGACTGGGAAGTTTTTAAAATCTAACAAAAGACAACTATAAAAGTCGTAAGAAAGGAAAAGATGAAACATGAGGACAAATTAGACAATAATACAAAGCAGAATACTATAAGTTTTTCAGTTATATAAAGAGTAAAAGGACGGTGAGAATTGATATTGGCCCACTGGAAAATGATGCCGGTGAGTAATAGGGGTCAAAGAAATGGTGGATGAACTTAATAAATACTTTGCATCAGTCTTCACTATGGAAGACACTAGCAGAGGTCTGTGAGCATTAGGAAGCAGGAGTCCTTTATTATGGACGAGGTTTTGGGGTACTTGGAGACTAATGATAAAATAAGTCAAAGGCTATGATTTCTGTAAAGGGAAATCTTGCCTGATGAATCTTTTAAGAATTCTTTGAAGAAGTAACAAGCAGGGTGGACAAAGGAGAGGTAGTGGATGTCACTTCCTTGGATTTTCAGAAGGCATTTGATAAAGTGCCACACTCGAGGCTGCTTAAGAAGATAAGATCCCATGGCATTACAGGAAAGAAACTGGCATGGATAGAGGAATGGCTGACAGGCAGGAGGCAGCAAAATTGAGTGGGATGTTGCATGACTGGGGGAATAAAGGGGGCCTTTTCTGGTTGGCTGCCCGACTAGTGGTGATCCTCAGGGATCAGTATTGGGACTGCTACTTTTCACATTGTCAGTGATTTGAAAAATGGAATTGATAGTTTTGTGGCAAAGTTTGCAGATGATACGAAGATAGGCAGAGGGGTAGGTAGTGCTGAGGAAGCAATGTAATCGCATTGGGCAAAAAAATGGCAGATGGATTACAGTGTTGGGAAATGTATAACGCATTTTATAAGTGCAGACTATTATCTAAATGGGGATAAAGTTCAAACAGAGGTGCAAAGTGTCTTAGGAGTCCTTGTGCAAGACTCCCAGAAGGTTAATTCACAGGTTGAGTCTGTGGTAAATGGGGCAAATGCAATGTTGGCATTCATTTCAAGGGGAATCGAATATAAAAACAAGGAGATAATGCTGAAACTTTATAAGACACTGGTCAGGCCACTCTTGTATCGTCAACAGGATATGGGCCCCATATCTCAGAAAGGATGTGTTGTCATTGGAGAGAGTCTAGAGGAGGTTCATGAAGATGATTCCAGGGATTAAGGGGTTAATATGTGAGCAGCATTTGGCAGCTTTGCACCTATACTCACAAGAATTTAGGAGAATGTGTGGGGATCTTATTGAAACCTACCAAATGTTGAAAGGGTTAGGGTGGATGTGGAGAGGATGTTTCCTCGGATGTTCAGAACTAGAGGGCACAGTGTCAAAATTGAGGGGCAACGCTTTAGAATAAAGGTAAAGAGGAATTTTTTTCAGCCAGAGAGTATGTCTGCCACAAACAGCAATGGAGACCAAGACCAAGGGTATATTTAACGTGAAAGTTGATAGTTTTCTGATTGGTCAGGGCATCAAAGGTCATGGCAAGAAGGCAGGTGTATGGGGTTGTATTGGATTCAGGATCAGTCATGATGGAATGATGGAGCAGACTTCTTGGGCTGAAAGGCCTAATTCTGCTCTTATGTTTTATGGTCTAAATCATTTGGATGCGATTACATAAGGGTTCATCAGTAACTCTGCAGATGACAGAAAATTAGGACATGTCATTAATGGTGAAGAAAGTTATCACAGATTAGATGGAGGCCTTGATCAGTCAGACAACTGCATCATCACTTATCATTTTTCTGTATTGAAATCCACTTTTCTAAGTTATTTGAGGCTATGCTTGGAGTACTGGTCACCCTGTTATAAAAAGAAATGGTTAAACTAGAAAGAGTTCAGTAAAGATTTACAAGGATTTTAGCAGGACTAGAAGGCCCGAGTTATTTGAGAGAGGTTGGGGTGTAGGAGTATGTGTTTTGACCTTAAAGATAAGGTGGATGGTAGCAGTCTTTTCTCCACGGTTAAGGAGTCAAAAACTCAGGGGCATTGATTAAGGAAGAGAGGGGAAAGATTTAAGGAGGACTTGAAAGGCAAATTTTTCATGTAGAGGTTGGCTGGTACATGGAGTGAGCTGCCATAGGAAGGAGTTGAAACAAACACAAGTCAGGTGTTTGACTAAGTCCCTCATGGGAGGCTCATCCAGAAGATTTAGATGCATGGAATCCATGGGGAATTGGTCATTTGGATTCAAAACTGACTTGCCCATAGAAGACAAAGGATAGTGGTTAAAGGGGCGTATTCTAGTTCAAAAACTGTGATTTGTGGTGTTCCACAGATCTGTACTGGCATTTCTGCTGTTTGTGATGTATATGACCTGGATGAAAATGGAGATGGGTGGGTTAGTAATATTGCAGATAATATGAAAATTGGTACTGTTGTGGATAGTGTAGAAGACTGGCAAAGAATACAACTGAACATTGATCAGCTGCAGATATGGGTGGAGAAATGGAAGATGAAATTTAACCCACATAAATGTGAGGTGTTGCAGTTTGGTAGGGAAAATGTAAGGAGACAGTACATAGTTAAGGGCAAGACCAATGTTGATCTTTGGGTTCCAAGTTCATAGCTCCCTGAAAGTGGCTACACTGGTTGATAATGTGGTTAAGGCAGCTTATGGAATGCTTGCTCTGATTAGTTGAGGCACTGAGTTCAAAATTGAGGAGGTTCTGTTGCAGTTTTATAAAACTCTAGTGAGGCTGCATCTGGAGTATTGAATATAGTTCTGGCTGCCCCATTATAGGAGGTATGTCGAGGCTTTGGAGAGAGTGCAGAAGAGATTTATCAGGATGCTTTCTGGATTCGAGGGCATGTGCTATAATGAGAGGTTAGGTAAACGTGGGTTGTTTCCTCTTGAGTGGCGGAGACTGAGGGGAGACCTGATAAGAGATTTATAAGATTATAAGAGGTACCTTTTTCCAGGGTTGAAATGTTTAATATCAGAGGGTTTAAGACAAATCATTTAAGATGTGTGGGGGTAAGTTCAAAGTAGATGTGAGGGGCAAGTGTTTTCTTTTTTTAAAACACAGAATGATGGGTGCCTGGAATGCACTGCTTGGAGAGGTCAGAGGTGGATACAGTATGAGGAATTTTTAAGAGATTTTTAGATAGGCTGTGAATATGAGGGAAATGGAAGGATATAACACAAGAGATAAGTTTAGTTGGCCATTTCAGGATTGAAGGGTGTCCTTTTAGAACTGAGATGCAGAGAAATTACTTTAGTCAGAGGGTGGTAAATCTTTGGAATATGTTGCCACGAGTGGCTGTGGAAGCCAAGCTATTGAGTGTATTTAAGGCAGAGATAGATAGGTTCTTGATTAGCCAGGACATCAAAAGGTATGGGGTGAAAGCAGGGAAGTGGGCATGACTGGAAGAATTGGATCAGCTCATGATTGAATAGTAGAGCAGACTCCTCAATGGGCTGAATGGCCTACTTCTGCTCCTATATTTTATGGTCTTATTTGATACTAATTTAATTAGAAGGGCCTGTTCCTGTGGTGTACTGTTCTACGTTCAATAGTATAATTTAAGAAGCATTTTGATAGGGCTTAGAGGGATCTAGGCTGAACACAGGAAATTGGGGCTAGTTGGATGGGGAGCATGGTCAGCATGGACTCATTCAGCTGAAGTGCCTATTCTCATGCTGTATTGCTCTATGACTTCAATCCATACATTATAATGTAATATAATTACAAATAAAGCATATTTTTTATTTCCAAACAACAATTTATGTATGTTTAAAAATGTTATAAGTTGCTTGAAACATTCACAATAAACATCAATCACTGGTAACTCATGCTTTACAAATTGTCAAGCAAATCTGCTATAAAAATACCAATCTGCTTATCTTATTAGGAGATAACTGTATCCTGGCAACTAACAGGATTTACCCTCCACCAATACTCACATCTCATCCATCGTGTATAAAAAAACAAAGTGAATTGCACAAAGGCATCTGATTTTACCGAATATTACAATGACAGCAGGATTTTAAATTGAAAGAAAATACCTTTGTATTGTTCAAATATTCTTCTACACAGAAGATCATAAATGTAATCCATGAGAATTTAAATGTAATCAATTTTTTACTTTGCAGAAAATGAAGGAAACAAAATTGATGGTAAGAAATTAGATTTGTTACTTCCCTACTTGAATGTCTATTTCTTAAAAACCGTAGTGGTTAATAACCTCAGATTAAATACATAGATACATCCATTTGAATAGTTACCTTAACTTGGAATGTGGAACTAAAATTGGAATTAAATGTCAAGCATATACTCACATTGGAGTGGAACTTTATTTCAATTTTGCCTTGTAGGTGAGTAACCTGAGATACAGTAGACATTCCAGATAACATTAAGACTCAATTTTTTTATGTTGGGGTTAGGGAAAAATAGTTTAAGCATAAAAGCGAAAACCTAATGTTAGTGTAACCTGGATTTGAGACCATAATCTGTGACGATCCTGTTAACTACTTAGTGATGGAGTAAATATGTGTGAGATAAGATTATATCTTCACTACACTTGTCTACCCTGAGGAAGAAAACAGCTCAGGAAGTATCCTGAGCAACTAAGATTTGAAATAAAAGCAATGAAAATGTCTGTGTTGCTCGCATAATGAATCAGCATTGAAGCTCTGGGAAAATTTTACTGAAAAATTAAATTATTTTAAAAAGTTAAGTTGCAAATTAAAATAGTGATCTTATTAATATTTTAATATATTATTTACCAGGGATCTCCCATTGGGAATTCTGAGACTGCATGTATTCCAAGATGGGGTCAATTCACCAGCCAGTTTGGAGGGCTGGCCTTTGCAAAAATTGTTAGATTCATGTCATCCACCATTTAAATAGATTTTTAGCAAATGTAAAATGGGAAGAATAAACTTGGAGAGGAGAAAGAATAGTGAGGCTTTTGGAAAATGAGACGCACTCTGCATGCAGAAGTTCTTCTGCCATAAAGGTAACTTCTGCAAAATCAAGTAAACTGTTAAAGGTACAAAGTACACTCAGTTCCATCACTAAAAATGAAAATTCAGCAGAATCTCAAGGAACTGATCTTCAGGCTCTTATGAATATAAAGGTGTACGTAGCATGATGCAGGTAATGGAGAGGGGAAAAGTGAAGCTTCTAAATATGGAATACTTTGCTAAACAACTGTTTCATCAGGCAGATGGCAGGCAAAATATACAAACAAAACCAAATAAATTCTGCAGCCCTGCATTTGCACTGTGCTGTCTAGAGAAGTGTATGCTGGACACACACCACTACTTCTAGAATGCAGACACGTTATATTTGATTAAACTAATACTGCCACTATTAAGATTATCCTGGCCTCTGCCAACTACAAAATTCTGGCACTTTCAGAACGAGATTGCTTACATCATTACAAGTTAATGTGCATGGGGTTCAGTTCTACTTTGAGTTCAACTAAACATTACTAAGTAAGGTAAGAAGGCACGGAATTTAGGATACAAGATATTCGCATGGAAAGGAGAGTAATTAAACTAACCAAATAGCATTTCCAGCATCTGCAGGTTTTCCTTTGTTTGTTTTTTGGGTAAATGTGTCACTTTTGTATTGTCAGTCCGCAACTAGTGTTGGGGCCTCAACTATAATGACATGAAGAGACATAGTATATTGTTCTAAGTTTATTGATGGTAGAAAAAGTAGAGGGTTGGCAAGTTGTAAGGAGGATTCAATGAGCCTGCAAAAGAAATCATGGGTTAAGAGAGTGGGCAGTTGCAGTACAATAGCATGAGGGATGCAAAACCCAAAATTAGTATGCAACATTTAATTAGGAAGGCGAATGGAATATTGCAAAGGGTAGGAAGTACAAAATTAAGGAAATTTTGATGCTCTTTGAAAAGGTATTGGTGAGACAACATATGGTGTACCCAAGACACTTTTGGTTTCCAAATTTAAGGAAGAATATGTTTGGATTGAAGCGATTGATGTAGGTTGAGCAGTAGGAGTTATACAGAGTAGAGTTTATAAAAATATGAAAGGTTATCTTATTGCAAAGGTTTACAGATTCGGGGGGGGGGGAACTGACAGCGTAAAAGATGAGAGGGTGTTTCTCCTATTGTGGGTATCTAAAACTAGGGATCATTGCTTCGGGTGAGGTGAAGAGGAATTTCTTTGTTGAAAAGCTCTCTTACAGATCTTTTTTTATAGGCAGAGGGGTTTCAGGAGGCTGATATTTGTTCCTGTTTCTTTCGTTAACATATTATATTCTAACAGTCTTATATAAAGCATTTGTAGAATTTTCTGCTGTTTTAAATTTTTTATATAAAACTAGTGTGAAGTGTAGAAGCTGATCTTCTTTCCTTCTCTTCTCATTTTCTTCCTCATTTATTTTCTATTCTAATCAATTTTGTTATTTATTCTCTTCTGCAATCTACCATACTTCTTCTCACCCTTTTCCTCTATTCCCTGTATCAGAAAACAAGCTTACATCTAAGATTTCATAGTTATGATGACAGTTTGTTGACCAGAAAATTAGCTCTGGTCCGCTAAGCATTTCCTTCAATTTCTGAAAGTTTTGCTTGATGTGTTCAGTTTCTGCCACCATTCTAGATTTCATTAATGTAGACACCCTCTGTTGTGACTCAACTTAGTAAGAGGACCTAGTTACAACTTTTAAAATAAAAACCATAGATGTTGGAAATCTCAAGAGAAAAACAAAAAATGCTATAAGTCTCACCAGTTCAGGCAGCATCTGTGGAAATGAAACAATCAATATTTTGGGTTTGTGACATAATAAAATTGTTAACTCTTTCTCTTTCCATAGATCTTGCTTGACCTGAGTTTTTCTAGCATTTTCTATTTACAGCTTTAGTTCAAATTTTTAAATCTGAACAGCAAACAAAAGAACATCACCTGCAAAACACTAAATATAAGCTAAGCCGACCACAGTCAGTACTCAAATTTAAACTCACCATAGGAGGAAGCAGAGAACACAAAAGGCTGCCTGCAGTTGATGCAGACATTTCCCTGATTGTTGAGGAGTGGGTTGTTTGTTGAACATCTATAACACATAGGCACAATGTCCTGTGCAGAAATAAAGCAGATATTACACAAAATATCTAAGTAACACAAAAATGTAAGAAACTTCAGTAAACACAATAAAAAATAGCAGTGTTAATGCTGGGCAAAAGTCTTAAAAGACAAATTACCCATTTGGCAATTATTTCCACTCACTATTAATGAACAACAATTTTAAGCAAAAACTCTTTGGCTTACCTAACCCACTATTTCATCTTCAATTCATTTGTCAATAAGAACACGAGTCAGAGTTGTCCAGCATAGGAAAAGGCCCTCTGACCCACCGTGTTCATTCCAAACAAACATTAGTCCCACTTGCCTGTATTAGAATTGTACCTTGTCTACTTTACTGTCTCTCTAAATGCTTTTTCAACATTGTCATTACACCTGACTCCAGGGTGTCTCAGATATTAACCAATTTGTTTAGGAAAAAAACTTGCCTTTCAGTTCCCCTTTAAAACTCCTTCATCTCACCCTAAACATATGCCCTTGTTTTTGATAAACCTACTACTGGAAAATGATATTGGCTACTTACCTTATCTATACCTCTAGCAATCTTAAATATCTCTATCAAGTCACTCCTGGGCCACCTCCATTCCAAAGAAAGCAAGGCCAATTTACCCAACCTCACCCCATAACTAAGACTTGTGCAGTTTTTTTTCCCCATGGAACTCATTCACCTTTATTGTACCACCTTTACAATGGCAGCTTGGATTTTATCCAGGACATTTGCTTCAAGAGCAACAAAAAAAAAGAACATGAATATGAAGATGCAAAAATTAGACCTCAGAAATTAGAAGGGTCAAGAAAGGAAACCCTTCTGCCCTGTCTAGAAAAGAATGGAAAAGAAGAAAAAACACACAGCTCCACTTTTAGCTTTCGACATTTCTCAACTTGGGCAGATGGGGAGATAAGCTTCCAGCCCTTTTTTTCCTGTTACAAACTATGTACAGCAAAAGGAACATTCGCCCATTAAGAATTAACATAACTAGGCTAAGGAATGTGCCTATCCCAATAAAGAAAACTGTGTTCCCTGATAAAAGCAGAACATGTCAAAAGGATATTTTGACAAAGGACTTGTAAAAAAAACCTAATATTTGTTCAGAGTTGAAGCGTTTGGAGACAGTTTTTAAAATTTCAGTATTCTACTAATAATTTCTGATTGGTGTTTTAAATTTGGACTTCTATGTCTCAACAGATCTTTTACATTTCCTTTAAGGATTTCAAATTCATCATTTACTGACCAAATGAAGTTTATCTGCAGGATGAGTTTACTGATTCTACATCTTTTGCTAAGACTTCTAACACTGATCCAAGCTCTCAACATAGATACATCTTAGCTAATGGAGTGGGAATACCAAATTTAACCACACCAAGGTTATAACACACCACATGGTTATCATTGTTACCATTTGCTTATTGAATTATTTAAAAAAAAAATAATTTATGTATTTGCAATGCCTCTATTTAATATATCACAGCATTACAGGAAAATGCTTCATCGAGTCAGATATAATACAGTACAAAGGTCTTTGGGCCTAGATGCCTCTGTTAGTTTTACTCATCTGCTCTTTCTTTATGGACATAGTTAAAGGGCAGGAGCTTCTACTCACTGAATCCACACCAATTATCAAGCATCTGTTTACAATAATCCCGTTATACTCTCTCCTCAATCCCATTAACTTCTCCCAGGTTGTAACATTCATACTAAGGATAATTTACAGCAGCTAACACCACACATCTTTGTAGTAAGAGGAAATGGAGTGCCCAAAGTGAACTCCACTAACTACCAAAATTTTTAAAATTAAACTATTATCAATTCTTTTTCTGCAAAATAGCTATTAAATCTACAGTCACCACAACATCTTGAATGATGATGAACTACTATTCACAATGTCTTGGATTCTACTGCCAACCTCCATTAATCTGTGTTTATCAATCCTCTGAAACAAGCATTTATCCTCAAGTATTTAATCAAAGCTCACTCAAGTTTTAAACACATTGACCACATATATAAGCCATAGCCTATTTTGCCAGATTGATCCTCCTTCATATATTCTTATTAACAACTTCTACACTAAGATTTTGACAATTATGGGCTTTTGTAATGCATGCAACTTTTTATAAAATCAAAGATCGAGATTTTTTAAACAGCCTTCTCAACTATTACCTCCAAAGGCTTGTGCACCCCTTTAAAGATTACATCTTTTAGTTTATTGCTTCATTTAATTTAACTTGGTAAAATAGAATTCAAAATGTGTCCACTGATTAAAATTTCATCTTCTATGGGTTTCCCATTTCACCAGATTTTCTATAACTGTTATATTAAGTGGTGAGTCATTTCAAGTTTTGAAACTTGAATAGTACAATACTTGTACACCCAAAACAAGGTTATTTCTAAAAATCAAATATACAGTATATACAAAATATACCAATTAAGAGCATGAGTAAGTCACATGGTCCTTTGAAATAGCTCTACCATTTAATTAGAGATACAGTGTGGAATAGCCCCTTCTGGTCCTTCCAGTTGCACTGCCAGAAAAGTACTGATTTAACCCTAGCCTAATCAAAGTTCAACTTCAAAGTAATGATCAAAGTAAAAGTATGTCACCATATACAACCATGAGATCCATTTACTTGCATTCATACTCAATAAATCCAATAATGGTAACAGAGTCAATGAAAGACCGCACCAACTGTGCATAAAATCAATGTGCAAAAACACAATAAACTGTGCAAATACAAAAAAACCCAAGAAATAATAACAGTAAATAAATAAGTAATAAACATTTGAGAACAATTGAGAACATGAGATCAAGAGTCCTTGAAAGTGAAACTATAGGTTGTAGGAACATTTCAATGATGGGGCAAATAATTTGAGTGAAGTTATCCTCTTTGGTTCAAGAGCTTGATGGCTGAGTGATAATAACAGCTCCTGAACCTGGTGGTGTGAGTCCTGAACCTCCTATACTTTCTTCCTGATGGCAAAAGCTAGAAGAGAACGGATGTATAGATTTGCAGAAGTGTATTGGCATGGATAGTGGACTGGTTAACCAAAAGAAGGCAGAGAGTTGATATAAATGAGTGTTTCTCCGGTTGGTAGTCCGTGGTGAGTGGGGTGCCACAGGGGTTGGTGCTGGGCCCGCAGCTGTTTACAATTTAAATTGATGATTTGGAAGAGGGGACTGAGTGTAGTGTAGCAAAATTTGCTGATGACACTAAACTGAGTGGAAAAGCAAATTGTACAGAGGATGTGGAGAGTCTGCAGAGGAATATAGATAGGTTAAGTGAGTGGGCCAAGGTCTGGCAGATGGAATACAACGTTGGTAATGTGAGATCATCCACTTTGGAAGGAATAATAGAAGAGCAGATTATTATTTAAATGGTGAAAGACTGCAGCATACTGCTGTGCAGAGGGACTTGGGAGTGCTTGTTCATGAATCGCAAAAAGTTGACTTGCAGGTACAACAGGTTATTAAGAAGGCAAATGGAACGTTGGCCTTCGTTGCTAGAGGGACTGAATTCAAGAGCAGGAAGGTCATGCTGCAACTATACAGGGTACTGGTGAGGCTGCACCTGGAGTACTGTGTGCAGTTCTGGTCTCCATACTTAAGGAAGGATATACTGGCTTTGGAGGAAGTGCAGAGGAGGTTCACCAGGATGATTCCAGGGATGAAGGGGTTAACCTATGAGGAGAGATTGAATCACCTGGGACTATACTCTCTGGAATTCAGAAGAATGAGAGGGGATCTTATAGAAACATACAAAATTTTGAAAGGGATAGATAAGATAGAAGTAGGAAAGTTGTTTCCATTAGTAAGTGAGACTAGAACTAGGGGAGATTCAAGATTCAGGGGAGAAGATTTAGGATGGAGATGAGGAGAAACTGTTTCTACCAGACAGTGGTGAATCTGTGGAATTCTCTGCCCAGGGAAGCGGTTGAGGCTTCTTCACTAAATATATTTAAGATACAATTTGATAGATTTTTACATAGTAGGGGAATTAAGGGTTATAGGGAAAAGGCAGGTAGATGGAGCTGAGTTTACGGACAGATCAGCCATGATCTTATTGAATGGCGGGGCAGGCTCGATGGGCTGTATGGCCTACTTCTGCTCCTATTTCTTACATTCTTAGAACATGACCTTGGTTGTGGGGTTCCCAGATGACAGATGCTGCCTTCTGCAACAATGTTCCGTGTAAATGTGCTCAAAGGTGGGTAGAGCTTTACCTGTGATGGACTGGGCCTTATCTACTATCTTTTGTAGGATTTTCTGTTCAAGGGCATTGATGTTTCCATACCATGCTCTGATGGAGCCAGTCAACATACTCTCCAGCCGACATTTAGAGAAGGTTGCCAAAGTTTTAGAAGTCATGCCGAGTCTTTGCAACTCCTAAGGAAGTAGAGACACTGCTGTGCTTTCTCTGTAATTGCACTTACTTGCTGGGCCCAGGACAGGTCCAATGAAATAATTACACTGAGGGATTTAAAGTTGCTGACCCTCTCCACCTCTGATCCTCCAATGAGGACTGGCTCATGTCAGCCAGATTTTCATTTTCGTGTCTGCATGCTGCTTCCTCACCACCTTTGATTCAACCTATGACAGTGGTATCGTCAGCATCTTGAATATGGCACGGGAGCTGTGCTGAGCCACACTGTCATAAGTGTAAAGGGAGCAGAGCAGGGGACTATGCACACAGCCTTGTGGTGCACCTGTGCTGTCGTGGATTGTGGAGTCGATGTTGTAGCCAATCTGAACTGACTGGGGTCTGCAAGTGAGTAAATAGAGGATCCAATTGCACAAGGAGGTAGTGAGGCCAAGGTCTTGACAAAGGACAATTTACAATGACCAATTAACCTGCTAACCAGTACATCTTAAAATCCTATAATCCAAGATAAAATCCTATGGTGTTATAGGAAGTATATTGCATGGGTTGTTGAATGGCTGACAGGCAGGAGGCAGTGAGTAGGAATAAAGGAGCCTTTTCTGGTTGGTTGCCATGACTAGGGGTGTTCCTCAGGGATCAGTATTGGGACCTCTGCTTTTCACATTGTTTGCTTATGATTTAGATAGTGGAATTGATGGCTTTGTGGCAATGTTTGCAGATTGGTAGTAGTGCTGAGGAAGCAATGAGATTGCAGCAGGACTTAGACAAATTGGAAGAATGGGCAAAAAAGTGGCAGAGGGAATACAGTGTTGGGAAATGTACAATAGTGCATTTTGGTAAAAGGAACAATAGTGCAGACTATTATCTAAGTGGGAAGAAAATTCAAACATCAGAGGTGCAAAGACACTTTGTGCAAGGCTCCCAGAAGGTTAATTCATAGGTCAAGTCCATGGTAAAGAGGGCAAATGCAATGTTGACATGTATTTCAAGGGGATTAGAATATAAAAACAAGGGGATAATGCTGAAGCTTTATAAGACAGCTAGTCAGTCCACACTTAGAGTATTGTCAAGTTTTGGGCTCCTTATCTCAGAAAGAATGCATTGTCATTTGAGAGAGTCCTGAGGAGGTTCACGAGGATGATTCCAGGAATTAAGGGGTTAACACATGAGGAGCGTTTTGCAGCTTTGGGCCTGTACTCACTGGAATTTAGAAGAATGTGTGAGGGTCTCATTGAAACCTGCTGAATGTTGAAAGGACTAGATAAGGTGGATGTGGAGAGGATGTTTCCTCTGGTGGGGGTATCCAAAACTAGAGGGCACAGTCTCAAAATTGTGGGGCAAGCCTGTAGAACAGATGTAAAGAATTTTTTTTAGTCAAAGAGTGGTGAATCTGTGCAATGCTCTGCCACAGACTATGGTGGAGGCCAAGTCTATATATTCAAAGCGGAAATTGATAGCTTCCCGATTGGACGTGTTATCAAGGATGAGAGGGCAGGTATAAAGGGTTGAATGGGATCTGGGATCAGCCATGAAGAAATGCCAGAGCAGACTTGATGGGCTGAATGGTTTAATTCTGTTCCTATGTCTTACAGTCTTATGGTCTTTAGACTGTGGGAGGAAACTGCAGCACCCAGAAGAAACCCATGTGTTCATGGTGAGGACAAACAAACCCTTTACAGATGATGCTGGTATTTAACTCAAACTCTGATGCCCTGAGCTCTAACAGCGTCACACTATGGAGATTATAGCTGTAGTCTCAGAAACAATCATCAGACTTACTATTACCAGCATGTGTTGTGAAATTTATTAACATAGCAGCAGCAGTTCAATGCAATACATGATAATATAGGAAAAAAACTATACATTCTGATAGAGTACCTCACCTCACTATCATGGAATGGCTTGGATCGAATTGTCAAACTGCCCAGGTCAATAGACTCCTGGAATCTGACAGGGATCTGCAGGCCCTGCAATTTGTCGTAAGCATGCCGAGCCAATTTGTATGCACCCAGGGCTTTACTTTGCTTGGCAAGAGCAAATAAAGTATTACTTGTAATAGTTAAGGAATAAAAGGTGCACAGCCATTTTTCTGTTCATTGTACATGAAAGTACACAGTCCAATATTAAATATTTGCTGCTCTCACATTTAACATGACATCCTGATTTCTAATTACTAATATCATTTCCATCTGTAAGGGTGAGGTTGATTGAACAGACTTGTGAAGATACCACCTGGACTGGCACACAAATCAGATTTCTCATCAGTGCTGACTTGGGTATCATGACCAGAATGCACTAATTAATTTACATGGCAAAAATCAGCCTGTAATCCTGCCCTTCATCAGTGAATGTCAACAATTGCTGTAGATCTGCATATGACAGAATGTTGTGCATAAATAAAATTGTGTTCAGCTACACATCTGACTTCCCTGAATTATTATGTATCAATTATGTCTATGCCAAATTCTCTCAGTTGTCCATATCTATTTGAAGACTTGTTCTATGCTTTACACTGGAATAAAATAGACCACAAGACATAGGACCAGAACTTAGGCAATTTGGCCTATTGAGTCTACTCCACCATTCCATCATGACTGAGTTATTATCCTTCTCAACCCCATTCTTCTGCTTTTTCTCCATAGCCTTAAATATACCCAGTGACTTGATCTGTACAGCCTATGAATTCCACAATGATTTACCACCCTCTGGTTAAAGAATTTTTCCTCATCTCTGTTCCACATGGACATCCTTCAATTCTGATGCTGTGCCTTCTGGTGTTAGACTCCCTCACTGCAGGAAGCATGCTCTCCACATCAATTCATCTAAAAATTCAATTTTAGTCTAAATTTTATTTGTTTTTAACAACAGTACGCTGCTTCTCCTTCATCAACTCAAACATCTCCAAGTACCCATTAATATCCTTCCTGATTATTGTTTCTAAAAGCTTTGTTATAAATCAGGTTGGAGTAAATGATTGACTTGGAGTACCCATAATCCGGGTTATAGGACGTTGCACAGACAAGCAGAGGCTGCATAGACTAGAATTCTCTGGAACGTAGAAGATTGAGTGGTGACCTGATAGAAGTATATGAGGTCATATACAGGTAATAGTCCTTCCCTCAGGGTGAAGGTGCTGAAAAAAACAGTGACTGGTTTAAGAGGCCAGAAATTTAACAAGACATCAGGGGCAGTTTCTTCATGCTTTCTACCTAACTCTCTAAATTCTCTTTTCAGGACCTCTCCTCTTTTCCTACTCGTGTCATTGGTGTCAATATGTACCAAGACTTCTGGCTGCTCACTCTCCCCCTTTAGAATGCTGTGGACCTGATCCAATACATCCCTGACCCTGGAACCTGGGAGGCAACATTCCATTCGAGTGGCTCTATCTCGTGTCTACTCCTCTAATTATGGAACCCTAATCATTATTATAATCCTCTTCTCCCCCCTTCCATTCTGAGCCACAGTGCCAGAGACCTGATCAATGTGGCTTTCCTCTAGTAGGGTCAATACCCACCGAACAGTATCCAAAATGGTACTCTTATTATTAAGGGGATCAGCCACAGGGGTACTCTGTACTGGTTGGCCATTTCCTTTCCCTCTCCTGACAGACACAAAGGTTTCTGCATCTTGCAACTTAGTTGTGACTATTTCCCTATAGCTCCAATCTATCACCTCCTCAGTTTCCTGTATGAGCTAGAAGTCATTGAGCTGTAGTTCCAGTTCCTTAACGTGTCCTCTGAAGCCGTGCTGCTCAGTGCACCTGGTGCAGATGTGGTTATCTCGGAGGCTGGAGGTCTCACAGTATTCCCACTCCTCACACAAAGAACACAATACAGCCCCAGGAGCCATTCTCCCTGCTCTAACTATGCAATAACAGACGAAGAATGAAGTAAAAGGAACTTACCAGATACTTACTTTGTCTCAGCCTGTTCTTGCCAAAGTCTGATGAGCCAAAGCCTCCCCACTAGTCCACTCACATAATGACCACTCTGCGTGTCCATGCCTTATTTTTATTTGCCCTTGCTAATAAATTGTGATTTGAGTGGGCTCCAGGAAAAACACTGAAAGCCCGCAAAGTTCCTTTTTCAATTCTCACTCATGTAGAGAAACATAAAGGGTTCAAAAATGTAAAGTTTAAGTCAGATAGAATACTGCAAGAAGTCTGGAGTATAGATTACACAGATAATATAGACAATTAACTAAATGGCAAATAAATCATGTTAGTTTCACCTTTATCATCATTCTTGCATTGATTACAGCAGCAGCAAATATAAATGTAACCAATCTATCATAAGCTATTGTTGCAGGAAATGTTTCAGATGATAAAAGGATACACCTTGGAGATGCCCAAGGGAGTTTCTTTAGTAAGGTTGTGTAATAAAAACCGAGCAATGTTGAAAAGTGCTTCAGGTAAATGGGAACTGAAAGGTTCATCCTGCAACAAAAATAAAATGATAACTTCAGAGTTACTTTCTAATTCACTGTTGCTACATATTCTCTCCTTCCATTATATAGCCATTTAGAAGTGAAAGAGTAAACCAGAATTATTGTAAATTGCACCACAATAAAGTAAGCTTTAAAATCAATGATGTACATTTAATGTGCTATCAAATTTAGCTTAGAATTAATTTGAAGGATATGTTGCACATACTTCATTCCTCCCAGAAAGAAACAGAATAGGTTGAATACCTTTATGGTGCTGTAAGCAAATAACTGATTTATCCTTTCAAACTCTGGTGAGTGATTATAAGTACAATTATGATACGTTACCCTTAAACTTTTGCCCCCTAACTCTCAACTCATGTCCTCTTGTTTGAATCTCCCCTACTCTCAATGGAAAAAGCCTATCCACGTCAACTCTATCTATCCCCCTCATAATTTTAAATACCTCTATTAAGTCCCCCCTCAACCTCCAAAGAATAAAGACCTAACTTGTTCAACCATTCTCTGTAACTTAGGTGCTGAAACCCAGGTAACATTCTAGTAACATATGCAACAAAGAAGCCTTAAAGAGCACTGAGTCCAGGTTTATTTGTGCTTATTGTTTACTTACTGTCTAAGACATAAGTGCCACTACTTCAAACAGAACTCTTTTTCATCTAAGAAAGCAAATAAGCAATAAGCATGAATAAGAAATAATTTCAAATTAGAACTTGAATAACTGTTATAATGATAACTTGAATGTTGATTGCAATGCCAATCTAACTATCCCTACCACCTGCATATGGTCCATATCCCTCCATTCCCTATTTGTCTAACTACCTCTAAATGTTACTATTGTATGTTTCCACCACCATGCCTGGCAACTACTATTCTCTGTGTAAAAATAACTTGCCAACTTAACCATATAACAATTACAGCATGGAAGCAGGCCATCTTGGTCCTTCTAGTCCGTGCTGAACGCTTACTCTCATCTAGTCCCGCCGACCTGCACACAGCCCATAACTCTCCTTTCCTTTCCTGTCCATATACCTATCCAATTTTACTTTAAATGACAATAACAAACCTGCCTCTACCACTTCTACTGGAAGCTCGTTCCACACAGCTACCACTCTCTGAGTAAAGACGTTCCCCCTCATGTTACCCCTAAACTTTTGCCCCTAACTCTCAACTCATGTCCTCTTATTTGAATCTCCCCTACTTTCAATGGAAAAAGCCTATCCATGTCAACTCTATCTATCCCCCTCATAATTTTAAATACCTCTATTAAGTCCCCCCTCAACCCTCTATCTCCAAAGAATAAACACCTAACTTGTTCAACCTTTCTCTGTAACTTAGGTGCTGAAACCCAGGTAACATTCTAGTAAATCTCCTCCGTACTCTCTCTATTTTGTTGACATCGTTCCTATAATTCGGTGACCAGAACTGTACAGAATGCTCCAAATTTGGCCTCACCAATGCCTTGTTCAATTTTAACATTGCATCCCAACTCCTATACTCAGTGCTCTGATTTATAAAGGCCAGCATACCAAAAGCTTTCTTCACCACCCTATCCACATGAGATTCCACCTTCAGGGAACTATGCACCACTGTTCCTAGATCACTCTGTTCTACTGCATTCCTCAATGCCCTACCATTTACCATGTATGTCCTATTTTGATTATTCCTACCAAAATGTAGCACCTTACCCTTATCAGCATTAAACTCCATCTGCCATCGTTCAGACCACTCTTCTAACTGGCCTAAATCTCTCTGCAAGCTTTGAAAATCTACTTCATTATCCACACCACCACCTATCTTGGTATCATCTGCAAACTTACTAATCCAATTTACCACCCCATCATCCAGATCATTAACGTATACGACAAACAACATTGGACACAGTACAGATCCCTGAGGCACACCACTAGTCACCAGCCTCCAACCTGACAAACAGTTACCCACCACTACTCTCTGGCATCTCCCATCCAGCCACTGTTGAATCCATTTTACGACTTCAATATTAATACCTAATGATTGAACCTTTCGTGCGAAACCTTGTCAAAGGCCTTACTGAAGTCCATATAGACAACATCCACTGCTTTACCCTCATCAACTTTCCTAGTAACCTCTTCAAAAAATTCAGTAAGATTTGTCAAACATGACCTTCCACGCACAAATCCATGTTGACTGTTTCTAATCAGACCCTGTCTATCCAGATAATTATATATACCATCTTTAAGAATACTTTCCATTAATTTACCCACCACAGACATCAAACTTACAGGCCTATAACTGGTAGGTTTACTCTTAAAACCCTTTTTAAATAATGGAACATAATGAGCAATATGCCAATCCTCCGGCACCATCCCCGTTTCTAATGAAATTTGAAATATTTCTGTCAGAGCCCCTGCTATTTCTACACTAACTTCCCTGAAGGTCCTAGGGAATATCCTGTCAGGATCCGGAGACTTATCCACTTTTCTATTCCTTAAAAGCCCCAGGACGTCCTCTTCTTTAATCATCATAGTTTCCAATCCTTCCCTACTTGTTTCCCTTACCTTACACAACTCAATATCTTTCTCCTTAGTGAATACCGAAGAAAAGAAATTGTTCAGAATCTCCCCCATCTCTTTTGGCTCCACACACAGCTGTCCACTCTGATTCTTGAAGGGAACAATTTTATCCCTCACTATTCTTTTGCTATTAATAGAAACATAGAAAATAGGTGCAGGAGTAGGCCATTTGGCCCTTCAAGCCTGTACTGCCATTCAGTATGATCATGGCTGATCATCCAACTCAGAACCCTGTACCTGCTTTCTCTCCATACCCCCTGATCCCTTTAGCCACAAGGGCCATATCTAACTTCCTCTTAAATATAGCCAATGAACCGGCCTCAACTGTTTCCTGTGGCAGAGAATTCCACAGATTCACCACGCTCTGTGTGAAGAAGTTTTTCCTCATCTCGGTCCTAAAAGGCTTCCCTTTTATCCTCAAACTGTGACTAAACTTAACTTTATCCTTACTCCCTCTATGGCAAGAATGTCTTTCCTCAGATTAGGGGACCAAAACTGCACACAATATTCTAGGTGCGGTCTCACCAAGGCCTTGTACAACTGCAGTAGAACCTCCCTGCTCCTGTACTCAAATCCTTTTGCTATGAATGCCAACATATCATTTACCTTTTTCACCGCCTGCTGTACCTGCATGCCCACCTTCAATGACTGGTGTACAATGACACCCAGGTCTCGTTGCATCTCCCCTTTTCCTAATTGGCCACCGTTCAGATAATAATCTGTTTTCCTGTTCTTGCAACCGAAGTGAATAACCTCACATTTATCCACATTAAATTGCATCTGCCGTGAATTTGCCCACTCACCTAACCTATCCAAGTCACCCTGCATCCTCTTAGCATCCTCCTCACAGCTACCACTACCGCCCAGCTTCGTGTCATCTGCAAACTTGGAGATGCTGCATTTAATTCCCTCGTCTAAATCATTAATATATATTGTAAATAACTGGGGTCCCAGCACTGAACCTTGCGGTACCCCACTAGTCACTGCCTGCCATTCTGAAAAGGTCCCGTTTACTCCCACTCTTTGCTTCCTGTCTGCCAACCAATTCTCTATCCACATCAATACCATACCCCCAATACCGTGTGCCTTAAGTTTGCACACTAATCTCCTGTGTGGGACCTTGTCAAAAGCCTTTTGAAAATCTAAATATACCACATCCACTGGCTCTCCCCTAAAACTGTAGAAACCCTTTGGATTTATTTTCACCTTACTTGCCAAAGCAATCTCGTATTTTCTTTTAGCTTTTCTAATTTCTTTCTTTAAGATTCTTTTTACATTCTTTATATTCTTCGAGCACCGCATTTACTCCATGCTGCCTATATTTATTGTAGATATCTCTCTTTTTCTGAACCAAGTTTCCAATATCCCTTGAAAACCATGGCTCTCTCAAACTTTTAACCTTTCCTTTCAACCTAACAGGAACATAAAGATTCTGTACCCTCAAATTTTCACCTTTAAATGACCTCCATTTCTCTATTCCATTCTTCTCATAAAACAAATTGTCCCAATACACTTCTTCAAAATCCTTTTGCATCTCCTTAAAGTTAGCATTTCTCCAATCAAAAATCTCAACCCTGGGTCCAGTCCTATCCTTCTCCATAATTATATTGAAACTAATGGCACTGTGATCACTGGACCCAGTGCTGCCCAACACATACATCCGTCACCTGACCTATCTCATTCCCTAACAGGAGATCCAACACTGCCCCTTCTCTAGTTGGTACCTCTATGTATTGCTGCAAAAAACTATCCTGCACACATTTACTAACTCCAAACCATTCAGCCCTTTTACAGTATGGGCTTCCCAGTCTATGTGTGGAAAATTAAAATCTCCCACAATCACAACCTTGTGCTTAGTACAAGTATCTACTATCTACAAATTTGCTCATCCAATTCTCGTTCCCCATTAGGTGGTCTATAATACACCCCTATAAGTGTTACTACACCTTTCCCATTCCTCAATTCCACCCAAATAGCCTCCCTGGATGAGCCGTCTAACCTATCTTGCCATAGCACCGCTGTAATATTTTCTCTGACAAGCAATGCAACACCTCCCCCTCTTGCCCCTCCGATTCTATCACATCTGAAGCAACGAAATCCAGGAATATTTAGTTGCCAATCACACCCCTCCTGCAATCATGTTTCACAAATGGCTATAACATCATATTTCCAGGTATCAATCCATGCTCTAAGCTCATCCACCTTTCTTACAATGCTCCTAGCATTAAAATAAATGCATTTAATTTGCCTCACAAACCTCCTTTAAACAATTCCCCTCTCACAAAGCCATGCCTTCTAGCATTTGACACTTCCATCCTGGAGGAAAAAGAGCATTTACCCAATCCATGCCTTTCATTATTTTATAAATTTCTGTAATGTCCTGGTTAAGTTTTCTATTGCTTGGTTGTGAGGTATTTTTGTTTTAGCAGTTTTCTGTAAAAGCAACATGTCCTGCTAGTAAGAGTGTTTGGCTTCGGCTAAAGATAAGGAGCCATGTTGCCCAACTTAGGAATGCTGTATCAGCCAACCAGGACTATCTGGGTACATGTTGTAAAGTTCTGCCTAGTGGGGTACAAGAGAAGATTCTATAGAGCTGGGTGAATGAGATTTCTGAATTACAGTAGTCTGGTTTGAGGTCTTTTGACAAGAGCTATAGAGTGGAGCACAAGTGGAAGGTGTTCAGGGGTTCCCACCCAAAGGGGAGACCCTAATGCAAGTAGTGTTTTGTGCAGACGAATGGTTCAAAAAGTAAGTGCAAATACTGAGTTAGCCATTTCATTTGAGATGGTCTCTGAGGGAAGTTTGAACTGTTGCTGGTGTCCTTCATGCAGAACGTGGGTTTAGCGTGGAAGTAAAGCATTACACTTGATAACTTCAGAACCCGAGTTCCAATGTTTATGTGCACATTGAACTGGTTTAACTGTAATGGTTTAACATTTATTTTTCATTTCTTCTTCTGTAACATTTGTTCAAGTTGAAAATTTGATAAATATATTTCCTTTGTAATTTTATGTTGGTGCATGATCATTATTTTTCAGGCGAATGATAAAATTGCATGGGGCAGTATTTACACAACATTCGCTACAATCAATGTTGCTTAATTGGAATTATCTTAACTTTCCTGTTCGGAAGATTCCCAAATCATATCGACCCTAAATATATATTGTTTATGAAAGGTGGCCTTCTCACCGCTGAGTCACGTGCCTGTTAGTAGAGTTATCTAATGAGCCAAATTTGTATATGAGAGGGTTACATTTCTATCAGGTTGCCCCACAGCCTCCCAATCTCCAGAGCAAACAATCCAAGTATGTCTAGCCTCACTTTACAGGTAATACTTTCTGATTCCTCTCCAAAGCCTTCATATCCTTCTTGTAACATGGCAAACCAGATCTGCACACAATATTCCAAATGTGACCTAATCAAAAAGTTTTATACAGCTACAACATGCCTTCCTGATTTTTATTCTCAATGTTCTAACCAATGAAGGCAAACATGCCACATGCCTCATTTGCCAGCCTATCAGTTTAGTGATAGGAACGATAGGATGGTGAAGAAGGCTTTGCTTGCTTTTGTGGGTTATGGCACAAAATAAACAAGTTAGAAAATTATGCTAAAACTTTACTAAACAGTGGCGAGACTGCACTTGGGAGTACTGTAGGCAGTTCTGGTCACACAGTATTGGAAAAAATATTGTGCTGTTGAGAGGGCAGAGGAGATTCGTCAGAATGTCAGCTGGACTCCAGGACCTGAATTAGAGGGAGCGGTTTGGCAGATTAGGACTTTATTCCTTGGAGCACAGGAGATTGTATAAAATCAAGACGGGTATAAAAAGGGTACATGCACATGGTCTCTTACCCAGGGAAGGGGAATTTAAAAATAAGGGGCAGAGAGGTGAAATATTTAAAAGGGGCTTGAGGAAATACTTCTAACCATAGAAGGTGGTATGCATATGTCAGAGTAAGTGGCTGAGACAGGTAAAGCAGCAACATCCATAAAACATCTAGATTACATGGATAGAGGAATTTACACAGATTTTGGCAAAATGCAAGCAAAGGGTTTAGATGGGGTGGAGTTTGTTAGGTGTGTTCAAGAAGGTTTCTTGACATAATATGTAGATAAGCCTACAAGAGGAGAGGCTGTACTTGATTTGGTATTGGGAAATGAATGTGGTCAGGTGTCAGATCTCTCAGTGGGAGAGCATTTTGGAGACAGTGATAATTCTGATCATAATTCTATCTCCTTTACCATAGCATTGGAGAGAGATAGGAACAGACAAGTTAGAAAAGTGTTTAATTGGAGTAAGGGAAATTATGAGGCTATCAGGCAGGCAATTGGAGGTTTAAACTGGAATCAGATGTTCTCAGGGAAAAGTACAGAAGAAACACAACACATATTCAGGGGATATTTGTGTGGAGATTTGTGTAGGTACGTTCGAATGAGACAGGGAAGTTATGGTAGAGTACAGGAACCGTGGTGTATAAAGGCTGTAATAAATCTAGTCAAGAAGAAATGAAAAGCTTACAAAAGGTTTAGAAAGCTAGATAATATTAGAGATCTAGAAGATTATATGGCTAATTGAAGGAGCTTAAGAAGGAAATTAGGAGAGCCAGAAGGGGCCATGAGAAGGCCTTGGCAGGCAGGATTAAGGAAAACCCCAAGGCATTCTACAAGTACGTGAAGAGCAAGAGGATAAGACAAGAAAGAATAGGACCTATCAAGTGTGACAGTGGGAAAGTGTGTATGGAACCGGAGGAAGTAGCAGAAGTACTTAATGAATACTTTACTTCAGTATTCACTATGAAAAAGAATCTTGGTGATTGTAGCGATGACTTTCAGCAGACAAGCTTGAGCATGTAGATATTAAGAAAGATATGCAGGAGCTTTTGGAAAGCAAGGGAGGAGATTGCTGAGCCTCTGGCGATGATCCTTGCATCATCAATGGGGACGGGAGAGGTTCCAGAGGGTTGGAGGGTTGTGAATGTTGTTCCTTTATTCAAGAAAGGGAGTAGAGATAGCTCAGGATATTGCAGACCAGTGAGTCTTACCTCAGTCGTTGGTAAGTTGATGGAGAAGATCCTGAGAGGCAGGACTTATGAACATTTGGAGAGGTATAATACGATTAGGAGTAGTCAGCATGACTTTGTCAAGGGCAGGTCCTGCCTTACGAGCCTGATTGAATTTGTTGAGGATGTGACTAAACACATTGATGAAGGAAGGACAGTAGATGTAGTGTATATGGATTCAGCAAGGCATTTGATAAGGTATGCCATGAAAGATTATTGAGAAAGTAAGGAGGCATGGGATCCAAGGGGACACTGCTTTGTGGATCCAGAACTGGCTTGCCCACAGAAGGCAAAGTGTGGTTGTAGAGGGGTCATATTCTGCATGGAGGTCGGTCACCAGTGGAGTGCCTCAGGGATCTGTTCTGGGACCCTTACTCTTTGTGATTTTTGTAAATGACCTGGATGAGTAAGTGGAGGGATAGGTTAGTAAGTTTGCTGATGACACAAGGTTGGGGGTTTTGTGGATAGTATGGAGGGTTGTCAGAAGTTACAACTGGACATTGATAGGATGCAAAACTGAGTTGAGAAGTGGCAGATGGAGTTTAACCCAGATAAGTGTGAGGTGGTTCATTTGGGTAGGTCAAATATGATGGCAGAATATAACATTAATGGGAAGACTCTTGGCAGTGTGGAGGATCAGAGGGATCTTGGGGTCAGAGTCCATAGGATGCTCAAAGCAGCTGCGCAGGTTGACTCTGTGGTTAAGAAGGCATATGGTGTATTGGCCTTTATCAATCTTGGAACTGAATTTAGGAGCCGAGACGTAATGTTGCAGCTATATAGGACCCTGGTCAGACCCCATTTGGAGTACTGTCTCAGTTCTGGTCGCCTCACTACAGTAAGGATGTGGTAACCATAGAAAGGGTGCAGAGGAGATTTATAAGGATGTTGCCTGGATTGGGGAGCATGTCTTATGAGGATAGGTTGAGTGAGCCTTTTCTCGTTGGAACAACAGAGGATGAGAGGTGTCCTGATAGAGGTGTATAAGATGTTGAAAGGCATTGATCGTGTGGATAGTCAGAGGCTTTTTCCTAAGGCTGAAGTGGTTGCCACAAGAGGACACAGGTTTAAGGTGCTGAGGAGTAGGTACAGAGGAGATGTCAGGGGTAAGGTTTTTATTCAGAGTGGTGAGTGTGTGGAATGGGTTGCCGGCAACGGATTCGATAGGGTCTTTTAAGAGACTTTTAGATAGGTACATGGAGCTTAGTATAATAGAGGGCTATAGGTAAGCCTAGTAATTTCTAAGGTAGGGACAGGTTTGGCACAACTTTGTGGGCCAAAGGGCCTGTATTGCGCAGTAGGTTTTCTATGTTTCTATGAAATCAAAAGCTGCTGCTTCCTACCTGTATCTCAGTATGCCATCAACTCTGCTGGGCCCATCCTGCTGGTGGAACAGGATGTATCCAGAATCATGATGGCACTATCTGATACATTGTTTGCAAAGTATGACCCTGTAAATATGACTATGTTGCTTCAATTGTTGCTAGTCTCCAGACGTTTGTAAGGAGCACTTTGCAAAGCAGACTGTGCTGCAAGCAATTTTGCATGTCTAGATCCAAAGCCAGAATGATTCCAGGAGTTCCACTCCAGCTGCTTTTTTAAATATAATAATGGTTCAACTGATGGGCTCTGTGAATTCCTCTATGAAGGACATTAATGAATCTGATCACCTTTGTGACAAATCAATAGTTTTACTGGCATTATAATAAGGGCTAATAGTTGTTTTTCAAAATTCCAAATTATCAATTTAATTTAAAATCCATAATTGTGGTGATGAAATATATAAACACAGGAGATTACTGGAGATCTTGAGCAAGGCACACAAAATGCTGGAGGAACTCAGCAGATCAGGCAGAATCTATGGAAGAGAATAAACAGTCAATGACTCAAGTCAACATCCTTCATCAGGAATGGAGCAGAAACCAGAATGAGGAAGTGGGGGGAGGGGGGAAAATACCAGCTAACAGGTGGTAGGAGGGACTAAATGAGGGGAAGATTATTGGGTGGGTTGAGGGAGAATAATACAAGAAGCTGAGAGGTGATTGGCGGAACCTACTGACTCTCACAGTTATCTTAATTATCTTTCCCTCCTCCCCCCATCTTCTCATTCGGGCTTCTGCCCCTTTCTGTTCCAGACCTGATGAAGGGTCTCAAAGCAAAATGTGAACGGTTTATTCCCCTCCATTGATGTTGCCTGACCTGCTGAGTTCCTCCAGTATTTTGTGAATGTTGCTGGTAAACTTTAGGCTCAGGTTTTTGGATTGTTCTTTCCTACATCTGGTTACTAGTTTGGTATTTTATCTGCTGTGTCACCACTGGACCCATTATAGGAGACAGCAAGCTGTGCCACAAAATTTTTACCTATCATTTAGAAATGACATAGAAAATTAGTCAAGGATAATTAGAGATTAATAATAAGATTTACTTCAAAACTGCTGATTACAAGGACTCTGAGCTTCATACATGAAATGAATCTTCAAACGCTTCTTACCGTATACCTCTGGATTGAGTGATATGCATGGTAGAGTTCTGCTAGATGCTGGAAGTGGTGAAACTTTTTAATCATCTCGAGTTGCTTTTCCTTGTTTTCTGTTAAATACATTACAATGCTTTTTTTTTAAGGAATTACATTACTCATAAACAACAAATTCAGCTGTACACACTTACTTGCAAATGATCAGAAAAGGACCTTTCGGATCTATAAACTTCTGCTACTTTGTATTTAAACCTATTTATCCATATCTTCCATCTTCTCTTGCATGGCAAACACATTTTCTTTTCACACCATAGTTGGTTAACTGTGAAGAGACTGAGTTTGATACCAAAACCATGGTACCTTCAGCATTATTTTGACACAAATTCTGGGGTCAGCTTTCATGTCTTCACAGCCCTTAAAGCACTGCAACCAAAATTTAATAGGATGTAGTTGTTTAAAGAAAGTGGTCTCATCCAAGGTCAGATAAAGATAAATAAGGGCACAACTATTTACAAATATAGAAAGGAGAAAGTGCCTGTAAGCAGTTTCAGGACTAAAGTGGAAGAGCTTCTAAACAAGGTTCACTGTACAAAATTATAAAAATGCTTGTGAAGCAACTAGGGCTTATGGGTTGAGCCAAGGATTGATTAGCTCCACTGTCAAGCCATTGCACAGTCAAGAGCTAATGTCTACTACAAGCTTACCTCGAGCTATATCTAGGCACTGCATAGACAACATCCAATAATAATAGGCTGCATCATTGAACCGGCTTTCCAGAACTGCATTGTGGGTCAACTGTTCCAGAACTTTAACTGCCTCATCCTGCTGGCCGGCTTTGTGAAATGCTGGGAGAAAGAACAAAGAACACAAAACAAAAAAAAAAAAAAATCACAATAAATCAAAGCTTCATAAATCTGTCAGAAAATAAATAGGCTTTTTAACTATTTGATCCTACTCTGACATTATGAGCAAGATCTTAACACATGCACCTATTTACAGTATATTAGTAAGATTATCTCTGCCCTCCACCTTTGCACAATGTCCCTATATATGTTTGGTTTCCTTGGTGTCCAAAAATCTACTGATCTGTCTTGAGGAAGCTCAGTGGCCAAATATTCAAACCCTTTAAAATTACAAAGATTATCAACACCTAATGCAGAATATTTTCCCCACTTTTCTAGTCAGCCTGGCTTTTGGTTCTATCCTGAGAAACCTTACAACTAGGGAATATCGCTTTAATTGACCGTTTATCTACAAATCACCTCAAAACAGACTAAAGGAAGTTAAAGAACAAAGAACAATACAGCACAGTATAGGCCATTCGGCCCACAAGTTGTGCTGACCCTCAAACCCTGCACTCCCCCCCCCCATATAACCATCCACCTTAAATTCCTCTATATACCTGTCTAGTAGTCTCTTAAATTTCACTAGTGTATCTGCCTCCACGACTGACTCAGGCAGTGCATTCCATGCACGAACCACTCTCGGAGTAAAATACCTTCCTCTAATATCCCCCTTGAACTTTCCTCCCCTTACCTTAAAGCCATGTCCTCTTGTATTGAGCAGTGTTGCCCTGGGGAAGAGGCGCTGGATGTCCACTCTATCTATTCCTCTTAAGGAAAACTTCTTTAGGAAAGAAGTTGAGAAGCAGAACCTCAAAGGTAGTAATCTTGGGATTACTGCTTGTGCCACATGACAGTGAGAATAGGAATAGAGTGAGGTGGCTGAGGAACTGGAGCAGGGGGCAGGGATTCAGATTTCTGGATCATTGGGACCTCTTTTAGGGCAAGTGTGACCTGTACAAAAAGGACAGGTTGCACTTGAATCTGAGGGGTCCAATATCCTGGTGGGAAAGTTTGATAAGGCTGTTGGGGAGAGTTTAAACTAGAATTGCTGGGGGATGGGAACCGAACTGAAGTGATGGAGGAAAGGGAGGTTGGCTCACAAATAGAGAAAGGGAGGATAGGCAGGTGATAGAGAAGAGATGTGCTTTGTCTGATGGATTGAGATGCATCTATTTTAATGCGAGGAATATCATGAATAAAGCGTATGAGCTTAGAGCATGGATCAGCACTTGGAGCTATGATGTTGCAGCCATTACAGACTTGAATGGTGCAGGGGCAGGAATAGCTACTTCAAGTGCCAGGCTTTAGATATTTCAGAAAGGATAGGGAGGGAGGCAAAAGAGGTGGGACATGGCACTGTTGATCAGAGATACTGTCACGGCTGCAGAAAAGGAGGAAGTCATGTTGGTGTTGTCTACAGAGTCTGTGTGGGTGGAAGTTATGAATGGGAAAGAGTCAATAACTCTAGTAAACACAAAGTACTCTACAGATGCTGTGGTCAAATCAAGACGTACAAAAAAGCTGGATGAACTCAGCAGGTCGGGCAGCATCTGTTGAAAGGAGCAGTCAACATTTCAGGCGGTCTCGGCCTGATCAATAACTCTACTGGGTGTTTTTTTAAAGACCACCCAATAATAACAGGGACATCAAGAAGCAAATAGGGAGACAGATTCTGAAAAGGTATAATAATAACAGAGTTGTTGTGGTGAGAGATTTTAATTTCCCAAATATTGATTGGCATCTCCCTAGAGTGAAGGAGTTTAGATGGGGCAGAGTTTCTCAGGTGTGTTCACTAAGGTTTCTTGACACAATATGTAGATAAGCCTACAAGAGGAGTGGCTGTACTTGATCTGGTATTGGGAAATGAACCTGGTCAGGTGTCAGGTCTCTCAGTGGGAGAGCACTTTGGAGATAGTGATCATAATTCTACCTCCTTTACCATAGCATTGAAGAGGGATAGGAACAGATAGGGAAACATTTAATTGGAGTAAGGAGAAATATGAGGCTTTCAGGCAGGAACTTGGAAGCATAAACTGGAAACAGATGTTCTCAGGGAAACGTACATAAGAAATGTGGCAAATGTTCAGGGGATATTTGCGTGGGGTTCTGAGTAGGTACATTCCAATAAAACATGGAAAGGGTGGTAGGGTACAAGATCCATGATGTATGAAAGCTGTTGGAAATCTAGTCAAGAAGAGAAGAAGACCCTATGAAAGGTTCAAGAAACTAGGTAATGATAGGAATCTAGAAGATTATAAGTGCTAGCAGGAAGGAGTTTAAGAATGAAATTAGGAGAGCAAGAAAGGGCCATAAGAAGGCATTGGTGGACAGGATTAAGGAAAACCCCAAGGAAATCTACAAGTATGTGAACAGCAGGAGGATAAGACATGAGAGAATAGGACCAATAAAGTGTGATAGTGGAAAAGTGTGTATGGAACCGGAGGAGACAGCTGAGGTACTTAATGAATACTTTGCTTCAGTAATCACTACGGAAAAGGATATTGGCGATTGTAGGGATGACTTGCAGTGGACTGAAAAGCTTGAGAATGTAGATATTAAGGAAGAGGATGTGCTGGAGCTTTTGGGAAGCATCAAGTTGGATAAGTCACTGGGACTGGACGTGATGTACTCCAGGCTATTGTGGAAAGCAAAGGAGGAGATTGTTTAGCCTCTGGCACTGATCTTCGCATCATCAATAAGGATGGGAGAGGTTCCGTTGGATTGGAGGGTTGTGAATGTTGTTCCCTTATTCAAGAAAGGGAGTAGGGATAGCCCAGGAAATTATAGGCCAGTGAGTCTTACTTCAGTGGTTGGTAAGTTGACGGAGAAGATCCTGAGAGGCAGGATTTATGAACATTTAGAGAGGCATAATATGATTAGGAATAGTCAGCATGACTTTGTCAAAGGCAGGTCATGCCTTACGAGTCTGATTAAATTTTTTGAGGATGTGACTAAACACATTGATGAAGGTAGTGTAGTGTATATGGATTTTAGCAAGGTATTTGATAAGGTAACCCATGCAAGGATTATTGAGTATGTAAGGAGGCATGGATTCCAAGGGGACATTGCTTTATGGATTCAGAACTGGCTTGCCCACAGAAGGCAAAGTGTGGTTGTAGACTGGACATATTTTGCATGGAGGCCGGTGACAAGTGGTAACTCTCAGGGATCTGTTCTGGGACCCTTACTCTTTTGCCATTTTTATAAATGACCTGGATGAGGAAGTGGAGGGATGAGTTAGCACATTTGCTGATGACACAAGGTTGGGGGTGTTGTGGATAGTGTGGAGGGCTGTCAGAGGTTACAACTGGACATCGATAGGATGCAAAACTGAGTTGAGAAGTGACAGATGGAGTTTAACCCAGATAAGTGTGAGGTGGTTCATTTTGGTAGGTCAAATATGATGGCAGAATATAGCATTAATGGGAAGATTCTTGGCAGTGTGGAGGATCAGAGGGATCTCGGGGTCAGAGTCCATCGGACGCTCAAAGCAGCTGCACAGGTTGACTCTGTGGTTAAGAAGGCATACGGTACATTGGCCTTCATCAATCTTGGGATTCAGTTTAAGAGCTGAGAGGTAATGTTTCAGCTATATAGGACCCTGGTCAGACCACACTTGGGGTAATGTGGGCAATTCTGGTTGCCTCACTAGAGGAAGGGCGTGAAAACCATAGAAAGGGTGCAGAGGAGATTTACAAGGATTTTGCCTGGATTTGGGAGCATGCCTTATGAGAATAGGTTGATTGAACTCACCCTTTTCTCCTTGGAGTGGTGGAGGATGAGAGGTGATCTAATAGAGGTATACAAGATAATGAGAGGCATTAATCGTGTGGATAGTCAGAGGCTTTTCCCCAGGGCTAAAATGGCTAGCACGAGAGGGCATAGTTTTAAGGTACTTGGAAGTAGGTACAGAGGAGATGTCAGGGGTAAGTTTTTTTACGCAGAGAGTGGAATGGGCTGATGGCGGCGGCAGTGGAAGCAGAAACGATAAGTTCTTATAAGAGACTCCTGGATGGCTACATGGAGCTTAGAAATGGTAGGGACATGTTCGGCACAGCTTTGAGGGCTGAAGGGCCTGTATTGTGCTGTATGTTTTCTATGTTTCTATCTGGTTAAATCAGTCTATTGGACCTCTGCTACCTTCTTTCGAAGCTTATCTTTACTTGGATATGGAAACCAAAACAGTACTCCAAAAGTGAATTAACTAAATCTATATAATTTTAATAAGAAAAATAGTCAAAAAGTGATAGAGTTATACAGCATGGAAATAGGCACTTGAGCCCAAATGGCCTATGATGAACAAGTTATCTCATGAAATTGGCCCATATGATTCTAAATCTTTCCTATACTGTCTGAGCTGTTTTTTAAAAAAACTTACTGTATTTACCTCAGCACATTCCACATACATAACTGCCTTTGCATAAATGGTGTTGTCTCTCAAGTTCCTATTAAATCTTTCCCTCTCACCTTAAACCTATGCCCTCTTTCCCGCAACCCCGGGGATAAAGACTGAATGCACTCACCCTATGCCCCTCATGATTTTGTACATCCCTATAAGATCACTTCTCAGTCTTCTACATTCCAAGGAATAAACCTTGCCTGTTGTATTGTTAACCTTTATGCTTAGTCAAATGTCTCACAACCACTGTGACCCTGAATGTAACAGAACTGGCTGCAGGAGCTTTGATTACTTCTATGGGAACACACCATGAGAAGCAGAACTGTGGGAATAGCTATGGGAACATGAATGCTAGATAAACATGGGGGTGGGACTTGTGAAGTGTGACAGGTGATGATTATTTCTGGCTCGGTGGTTTGAGATGGTGCTATGTGTTGGTCCATTTACTGCAGCATTTCATATCAATGGAAAAGGTATAAAAGTAGAGAGGTCGGGCGCCTTGATTGGCGTTTTTCAGGGCTTCACCGATGGGCTGGTCATGAACAGTGCCACGGGAGAACAGAACCTACAGTGAGAGGGACCTGCGCTCGCCTAGATAAGTATTTTAATGCTTGCTCTATTCCATTCTAAGTAGATACTTGTGGTTTGTGTCTTTCTGTTTCATCAAGTTAAATACAAGAACTTTTTTTTTACAAAACATTTTGTAGTCGGCAAAGTATCTGGCAGTTACAATAGAAAGTTTAGAAGTTAGAGGAAGAAGGAAGACCACACCCATGTGAAGAATACTGAGTTTGCCAATATGTGGGGTTTGGCAGCCTGGCCAAGTCGCTGGCCGATCATGGTGCACCAGTGGATTGGATGAACAAGATGGTGGATTGGACACCTTCCTGTGTCTGTACTAAATGGGTTAGGGTTCCCAAACAAGAGGGGGAGCCCGCCATTGGCCATTCTAAAGCAACAACATTATAAACTAGACAATCTCTCAGAAAGAACAGGAAATAGGGAATCTTAAAAATGAAGTGGAGTATTGAATCAGTGCTGCATGACCATGGCAGAGGCCACCCTGTTGGCGCAGTCCTGGGCTGAGGAGATGGAGGAAAAGACTGTCAAAATTGCCTGCCACCTGGCCAAGTTCTGATAGCAGGAAGCAGCACAAAGGGCTAATTGATGACTAGAACCAATGAAGGGCGATCTTATGGGGTAATGACCCAGATACCTGGGATGCTAATATTTGGTTTGGTGGGGAGATTCGGGATGAGAGGGTGAAAAGTCGCCCTCATCTATATGCCCCCCAGCTCTTGAAAGCCCAACTAGGGTTACTTCATCTATAGAAACTTACTCTGACCAATCTTGCTCTCCAAGCACCCTCAGGATCTCCTGGCACTCCTGTACAATCTGGTACTCCAGGTTAATGTGTCAACCACCTACTACAGGAAAAGCACAAGTGGAGACCCATAATGGTGACCAACCCACTGATAACTAGGGACTATTCCTCCAAGGAATTGGTAGAGCTGGGGTATCGGTACAGACAGAAATCAGATGACCATTAGCGGTATGGCTGTAAAGAATATAGGATTCGGGGAGAGTGGAGTGATCTTATCCAACCAGGAGGGAGGAATGTCATCAAACCATGAGATAAACAATGCCCTATGGGGGAATGGGTAAGGAGGAATAACGTTTGTGGGACAGAATAGCTGCAATGGTAAAGGTTAAGCATCTCTCCCTGTTAGACTGGGATTTAAAGTCTTGAGCAGAGGAGTGGACTAAGGCTCTCTCCTTGGGCCCTGATCACTGGGATTTATAAGGGTGTGGATGGCCCACCAGAGGATCAAAACTTCACCTCAACTATGGTAGGTAAGGTATCTAGTAAAAATGGCAGGTCCGCATCTGAAAGAAATAAAACTGCTCCTTTTAGGAAGGGAGGACAGTAGGGGCTATCAAACTCTTGGTGAGTTTGGCACATATAGGTGGGGCTTGTAGCTGAGTGAGGAAGATAGAGAAGCAGAAGGGAGGGGTTCCTGCCTGAACTATAAGGAGATATTTTTGGCCCTGGTCAAGGCAGACATCCCAAAGGAATGACTGGATGTGTTACCCATTGTTGCCTTGTATGCTTTATGGAAAGATCATTGTCAAAATAAAAAGGGAGAGGAGTTATTGGGGGGGGGGGGGGGAGAGCAAGGGGACATCCCTGCTGATTCACCAACCAATGGACCTCGCCCTTGAGACATTAAAGAAACCTTTATGAGACTTGTAGCAGTAAGACTCCAGTGACAGGTGGCAACCTCTTGCCCTGTAGGACAGGAATGGCAAGTACTCCTGGCACTGCTCAATAACCCTTACTCAGGCAGGAAACCTTAGGTGCATATTGCTGTATATTAGGGAAAGGGAAATGTGCAATAGTGGATGGCACAAGTCCACACTGGGGCTGAGCATACTGTTGACTCAGGTAACCACAGCAAGTGAAGAGTTCCCTGGGTGATTATAGAAGGACTGGAAGAAGATAGAAAGCTAGTGATGTGGTGCCATGACAACATTTCCCTCAAGCGCAGCAAAACTAAAGAGCTGGTCATAAACTTCAGGAAGGGAGGCATTGTACACACTCCCATTCACATCAATGATGCTGAGGTTGAGAGGGTTGAAATCTTCAAGTTACTAGGAGTGAACATCACTAGTGGCTTGTCCTCATCTAACCATATAGATATTGTGACCAAGAGAGCTCTCTGGTCCCTCTACATCTTCAGAAGGGTAAAGAAACTTAACATATTCTCTTCATAAAAAGCATCCTATTCATGTGAATTAAGTATATAGCAACTATTCTGCCCAAGAATGCGAGAAATTGGTGACTTTGTGAAGTAGCCACCCTGCTCATTCTCTTCTCCCCCTTACACTGGGCAGAAGGGAGAAAAGCTTGGAAACATGTGCCACCAAGCTCAAGGATAGCTTCTATTCCACTGTTATGACCAAAAATGGACCTCTTGATCTCACTTTCTCCCTCATGGTGCCTCTGCACTTTATTTGTCTACCTGCACTTTCACTGGAACAATAATCTGTATTTTGCCTTTGCACTACCTTGATATTATTTATTTATTTTTATTTAGAGATACAGCATGGAGGGAGACATAGAGAACAAGAAACCAATGAAGAGCAAATAGAATTCCTTGTGACCATTCCTTGGACTTTCCACCTTCATTTCTGATTTTCAGCAACTGAAATATTCTGCTTTAAGCATTTATTCTTTACTATTTAATTAATTGATCAATTAAATTTATGTTAAATTAGAGCAACACAACATGCTGGAAGAACCATGAGCTAACTTTAAGGATATTGGAGAAAAGTATAGGGTGCACGTCAGAGGTAAGTTGTTTTTTTCTTTACACAGAAAATGGTGGGTGTGTGGAATGCCCTGCAAGGGGCAGTAGTAGAGGCAGATACATTAGGGGCACTTAAGAAGCTCTCTGATAGGCACATGGATGATAACAAAATAAAAAAATGGAGGGCTAAGGAGGATCTTAAAGTTGGTTAAATTGGCATAACATCGTGGGCCAAAGAGCCTGTATGTGCTGTATTGTTCAATGTTCTATTATAACTCAACAAGTCAGACAGCGTCTATGGAGGTTTTTGGGCTGAGATATTTCATCAGAAAAGAAGGGGGCGGAATCCAGGATAAGAGGCAGAGGAGGAGGAGGAAGGAATGAAAGCTGGGAGGTGATAGGTGAGAAGGAATGTGGGTGGTTGGGTATGGAGAATAAAGAAGCTGGAGAGGATAGGTTCAAAGTTCAAAGCAATTTTTTTTTTAAACAAAGTACATATATGCCAGAGTTGGGAATTGAGAGATCGCTGGAGCATTAGCTATGATCTTTGAATCCTCTACAGGGGGAAGTGCCGGAGGACTGGAGAATGGCAAATGTAGTTCCCTTGCTTAAAAAAAGGTAAAAGGTAGAAACCAGGGAACTATAGACCAGTCAGTCTTATGTCAGTGGTCTGCAAACTACTGGAAAGGATTCTTAAGGATAGGATCTACAAGTATTTGGAGAAGTACAGTCTACTCATGGATAGTCAACATGGCTTTGTGAAGGGAAGATCATGCCTCACGAGCCTGACTGAGTTTTTTGAAGAGGTAACAAAAGAAATTGATGAGGGTAGGGCAGTGGATGTGGTCTACATGGACTTTAGCAAGGCATTTGACAAGGTCCCTCACGAGAGACACATCCAGAAAGTCATGAGGCATGGGATAAGTGGAACCTTGGCTGTTTAGATAAAAAAAAAAATTGGCTTAAAGGAAGAAAGCAGAGGGTAGTTGTGGAAGGAAAGTATTCTACCTGGAGGTCGGTGACCAGTGGAGTGCCGCAGGGATCTGTCCTGGGACCCCTGCAATTAGTGGTTTTTATAAATGACCTGGATGCAGAGGCAGAAGGATAGGTGAGTAAGTTTGCGGATGACCTGAAGATTGAAGGAATTGTGGATGGAGCTCCAGGTTGCTGAAGGTTACAAGAGGATATAGACAGGCCGCAGAGTTGGGCAGAAAAATGGCAGATGGAGTTCAATCTGGATAAGTGTGAGGTGATGCATTTTGGAAGGACAAACCAGAAGAATGAGTACAGGATTAATGGTCAGCTACTTAATAGTGTGGATGGACAAAGGGATCTTGGGGTTCAAATCCATACATCCCTCAAGGTCGCTGCACAGGTTGATAGGGTAGTTAAGAAGGCCTATGGGATGCTAGGCTTCATTAACAGGGAGATTGAGTTCAAGAGTAGAGAGGTCATGTTGCAACTCTACAAATCTCTGGTGAGAATGCACGTAGAGTATTGTGTTCAATTCTCATCACCTCATTATAGGAAGGATGTGGAAGCTATGGAGAGGGTGCAGAGGAGATATATCAGGATGTTGCCTGCTTTGGAGAACAAGTCATATGAAGCAAGGTTAGCAGAGCTGGGACTTTTCTCTTTGGAGCGTAGAAGAATGAGAGGGGACTTGACAGAGGTCTACAAGATTATGAGAGGCATAGTTAGGGTGGATAGTCAGTACCTGTTTCCCCAGGGCACCAATAGCAAACACCAGAGGGCATATGTACAAAATTAAGGGAGGGAAGTTTAGGGGAGAAATCGGGGTAAGTTTTTTTTACATAGAGGATTGTGAGTGCCTGGAATGACTTGCCAGGGATGGTGGTGGAGGCTAAAACATTAGGGGTATTTAAGAGCCTCTTGGACAGGCACATGGATGAAAGAAAAATAGAGGGTTATGGGGTAGTGTGGGTTTAGTGCTTTTTTTTAAGGATTATATGGGTCGGCACAACATGGAGGGCTGAAGGGCCTGTATTATGTTGTAATGTTCTATGGTTCTATGCCAACATATGCAACTTTGATATTCATATTCTTGCGGGCACATTCACTAAATCTGCAGAATAATAATCATAACAGAATCAATGAAAGACTTCACCAACTTGGGCTTCAACCAGTGTCCAAAAGTCAACAAACTGTGCAAATACATAAAGAAAGAAACAATAATAACAAATAAATAAGCAATAAATATCAAGAACATGAGATGAGGAGTCGGATCTTGGGATCTGAGTCCACAGGATGCTCAAAGCAGCTGTGCAAGTTGACTCTGTGGTTAAGGCGGCATATGGTTGATGGACATCTAAGATGAAGACCTTTTTCAGGAATTTAGATCTCCCAGGCATTTCTTTTGAACAAGAGTCCCTCACTCAATGCTCCATTATCTATGCATGAGATACAAGAAGCTGTGAGACAGCTCCGTAGTGGGAAGGCCTTGGTCCTGATGGACTCACTAGTGAAAGCTGGGTGGCAGTGTGAAATGTCAGGAGGATGTTATGAGAATGAAGGGTGACTTGGACAGGTTGGGTGAGTGGGCAAATGTATGGCAGATGCAGTTTAATGTGGATAAATGTGAGGTTATTCACTTTGGTGGCAAGAACAGGAAGGCAGATTACTATCTAAATGGAGTCAAGTTAGGAAAAGGGGAAGTACGAGATCTAGGTGTTCTTGTACATCAGCCAATGAAAGCAAGCATACAGGTACAGCAGGCAGTGAAGAAAGTTAATGGCATGCTGGCCTTTATAACAAGAGGAATTGAGTATAGGAGTAAAGAGGTCCTTCTGCAGCTGTACAGGGCCCTGGTGAGACCCCACCTGGAGTATTGTGTGCAGTTTTGGTCTCCAAATTTGAGGAAGGACATTCTTGCTATTGAGGGAGTGCAGCGTAGGTTCACAAGGTTTATTCCCGGAATGGCAGGACTGTCATATGTTGAAAGATTGGAGCGACTGGGCTTGTATACACTGGAATTTAGAAGGATGAGAGGGGATCTGATTGAAACATATAAGATTATTAAGGGATTGGACACGCTGGAGGCAGGAAGCATGTTCCCGCTGATGGGTGAGTCCAGCACTAGAGGCCACAGTTTAAGAATAAGGGGTAGGCCATTTAGAACAGAGATACGGAAAAACTTTTTCACCCAGAGAGTGGTGGATATGTGGAATGCTCTGCCCCAGAAGGCAGTGGAGGCCAAGTCTCTGGATGCATTCAAGAGAGAGTTAGATAGAGCTCTTATAGATAGCGGGGTCAAGGGATATGGGGAGAGGGCAGGAACAGGGTACTGATTGTGTATGTTCAGCCATGATCACAGTAAATGGCAGTGCTGGCTAGAAGGGCTGAATGGCCTACTCCTGCACCTACTGTCTATTGAACTCTATAAAGAGTTACAGGGCTATTATCAGAGCCTGTGTTAAGCATGTTCAAACATGCATTTAACTGTGGTCTCCTCCCATCTTCATTGAGAGAAGCTATTATCTCCCTAATTCTTAAAAAAGAAAAGAGCCCTGAAGACTGTGCTTCCTGCAGGCCTATTTCATTGTTAAATGTTGACTTTAAAATCTTATCTAAAACCTTAGCGTTGTGATTGGAAACTGTGTCTCCTTTTATCATAAAAGAGGATCAAACGGGTTTTGCAAAAGGCCGTAGATCATCTAACAATATTAGAAGACAAAAAAAAAGAAGGCATATGGTGTATTGGCCTTCATCAATCTTGGAATTGAATTCAGGATCCAAGAGGTAATATTGCAGTTATATAGGACCCTGGTCAGACCCCACTTGGAGTACTGTGCTCAGTTCTGGTCACCTCAATACAAGAAGGATGTGGAAGCCATAGAAAGGGTGCAGGGGAGATTTACAAGGATGTTGCCTGGATTGGGGAGCATGCCTTATGAGAACAGGTTGACTGAACTCGGCCTTTTCTCCTTGGAATGACGGAGGATGAGAGGTGACCTGATAGAGGTGTATAAGATGATGAGAGGCATTGATCGTATGGATAGTCAGAGGCTTTTTTCCAGGGCTGAAATGGCTGCCACAAGAGGGCACAGGTTTAAGGTGCTTGGGAGTAGGTACAGAGATGTCTGGGGTAAGTTTTTTACACAGAGAATGGTGAGAGTGTGGAATCGGCTGCCGGCAATGGTGGTGGAGGCGGATAGGATAGGGTCTTTTAAGAGACTTTTGGATAGATACATGGAGCTTAGAAAAATAGAGGACTATGGATAAGCCTGGTAATTTCTAAGGTAGGGATATGTTCGGTACAACTTTGTGGGCCGAAGGGCCTGTATTGTGCTGTAGATTTTCTATGTTCTATGTTCTAAAAGTGCGTCCATAGGGTGTGGGGACATTTCAACGATGGAGCAAATGACATTGAGTCATCCCCTTTGGTTCGAGAGCCATGGTCAACAGGTAATAACTGTTCCTGAACCTGATGCTGTGAGTTCTGAGGCTCTTGTACTTTCTTCCTGATGGCAGCAGCGAGAGGAAATCATGTTCTGCGTGGTGAGGATGGAAGAGGTAAAGAGCTGAAGAAGGAGTCATCTGATAGGAGAGGACAGTAGAGCATGGAAGAAAGGGAAGGAAGAGTGTAATTAGAGAGAGACATGGGCGTTGAGGAGAAGGGGTGAGAGGGTAACCAGAATGAGGAATGAAGAAAAAAGAGAGGGAGGAAAAATGACCAGAAGTTGGAAAATCCATGTTCATGCTGTCAGGTTGGAGTCTACCCAGACGGTATACCAAGAGCAACTTCTTCAGCCTGTGTTTGGCCATCATCATGGCAGTAGAGGAGGCCACAGACAGACATGTCAGCATGGGAATGGGAAGTTGAATTAAAATGGGTGGCTCTGGGAGCCCCTGCTTTGTGGCAAACAGAGGTGCTTGACCCAATCTGGTCTCACCAACATAGAGGAGGACACACAGGGAGCATGGTATACAATCGGTGACCCCAACAGATTCACAGGTGAAGTGTCGCCTCATCTGATAGATAGATAGATAGATACTTTATTCATCCCCATGGGGAAATTCAACATTTTTTCCAATGTCCCATACACTTATCTGGAAGGACTTGGAGCCCTGAATGGTGGTGAGAGAGGTGTAGCACTTGTCCCACTTGCAGGGATAAGTGCTAGGAGGGAGATCAGTCAGAAAGGACAAGTGAACAAGGGAATCATGTACAGTAAACCCTACAGAAAGCAAATGAGTTGGGTGGAGAGGAGGGGGTGGACAAAGATACGCCACCCGGTAGGATCCCGTTAGAGATGATGGGAGGTACAGAGAAGGAAGTGCTGGGTACAGAGCCTTGTGGGGTACTAGGTAAAGACAATGGAAAGCCTATTCCTAATATGACAGCTGAATGATGGGGTGAGGCAGATGTGCGAGAAATGGAGGAGATACATTTGAGGGCAGCATTGATGGTGGAGGAACAGAAATCCATTCTTTGGAAAAAAAGAGACATTTCAGATGCTCTGGAATTAAAGCCTCATCCTGAGAACAAATGCATTAGTGACAGTGAAGCTGAAAGTAAGGAATAGCATATTTACAAGTGACAGGGTGGGAAAAGGTACAGTTAAGCCAATTGTGAGAGTTCATAATTTGTTGAAGAGATCAGTGAAGATCCAAAAATGGAGACAGAGTGATTGAGAAAAGGGAAGTAAGTATCGAGATTGACCAAATAAATTTGAAGGCCAGTGGAAACTGGAGTCAAACTTGAAGAAACTTATATGCAGGTAGCAGCACCAATGTAGTCGTCAATGTAGAGGTGGAAGAGTTGGGGATCGTTACCAGAGCAGGCTTGGAACATGGACTCTTGCAGGTTGCTAATGAATAGCAGGCATAGTTAGGGCCATGTGAGTGTCCGTGGCTACAATATCAGTTCGGCGAAAGCGGATGAAGCCAAAAAGATTCCTTCTTCGTCAGCGCTAACCCTTCTTCCAACCATCCCCTCCCAGCTTCTTACTTCATCTCCCCTCCTCCACCCATCTTACCCCTCATCTGTTCTCGCCTATCACGTGCCAGCTTATACTTCCTCCCTCCACCCACCTTCTTATTCTGGCTTCTACCCCCTTCCTTTCTAGTCCTTATGAAGGGGTCTTGGCTCAGAAAATGAATACTTCTTCCCCTCCATTAATGTTGCCTGAATTGCTAAGTTCCCCTAGCATTTTGTGCGTGTTGCTCAACATTTCAAAGTACATATTATCAAAAGTATGTACGCATCATACAACCTTCAGATTCACCTCCTTACAGGCAGCCACAAGACAAAGAAACCTCAAAAGAACCCATTAAAAAAGTCAAACACACAATGCACAGAGAGAGCAAGAAAAAGCAAATCATGCAAACAAAACTGAGCTTCAGAACTGAAGTTTTACTTAAGTCATGAATACAGGCTCACTGTAGTTGGAGCAGGCCACAGGCTCCATTCGTTACAAAGCTGAGTAAAGGTTATGCAACCACAGACACGAAGCCAGGCTTCGCTGCAGCCAGAGCAGGCCGCAGTCTCAGTTCAGCACAGAACTGAGTAAACCTTGCAGAACAGCGAGAAGAATCGAGCCTCGCCTCCCCTCCGTTCCTGACACCCTGACATTTTCAACCTAGCCCAGTGCTTAAATTGTCTAAACATCACATTGCTCCTTGGTCTTGGACCAACTGGGTCTGAATAATGTCGCCACAATTCGGCCCATACCTGACCTTTTTCAATTTGGCCCAGTGCATAAATTGATCAGACATTGGGACTTTCCTCGCTCTTGGGGACTCCTCTATTCTCTTTTGACACCACCTATATCTTTGCTTGCCTCAACAGCGCCATCCCTGCATACCTGCTTCTGCCACCTCTTGCCTCACATTTCTCACCTTTGCCTCCACCATTGCCACCTCTTGCCTCTCCATTGTTATCGTTGATCATTTTAATAAAGTGTTTTTAATAAGGTAACACACACACAAAATGCTTTTCCATAGATGCTGCCTGGCTTGCTGAGTTCCTTCAGTATTTTGTGTGCGTTGCTATGGATCTCCAGTATCTGCAGATTTTCCTGTGTTTGTTATTAATAAGGTATTTAGCAGCTTATTTTGTTTTTTGTTTTTTTTGCCACTGATATCGCTGGTCATGACCAGTGCCATTTTTAACTGGATTTCCGCATCTGCAGAACTTCATGTTTATATTAAATTATATATTTATATACAACAACTCCATCACCTTCCTTTCCTTGATTTCTTTACTTGCAGACCCCAGTCAGTTTGGATTGGTAACAACATGTCCTCCACAATCTCCATCAGCACTGGTACACCACAAGGCTGTGTGCTTAGACCCCTGCTCTATTCACTTTACACTTATGACTGTGTGGCTAAGCATAGCGCCACTGCCTTATTTAGGTTTGCTGACAACACCACTAACGTAGGCTGAATCAAAGTTAGTGACAAAGTAGCATTTAGGAGGGAGATTGAAAATCTGGCTGATGGTGCCATAATAACAACTCAATGTCATTGAGACCAAGGAGCTGACTAAGCATCAGGAGGAGAAGGAGGAGGAGGAGGAAACTGAAGGTCCATGAGCCAGTCCTCATCAGGGAACCCCAGGTGCAGAGCACTAGCAACTTTAAATTCCTCAGTGTTATCATTTCAGAGAACCTGTCCTGGCTGTAATTACAAAGAAAGCTTGGCAGGACCTCTACTTCCTTAGGAGCTTGTGAAGATTTGGCATGACATCTGTAGAAGTTAGTAAAGTTACAGATGTGTGGCGGAGAGTATACAACTGGCTGCATCACAGCCTGGTATGGAAACACTAATACCCTTGAATTGAAAATCCTACAAAAGGTAGATCCAGTTCATCACAGGTAAAGACCTCCCCACGATTGAGCACATCTACATGATGCATTGTCATGGGAAGGCAGCATCCATCATCAGTGACCTCCCCAACCCCCCCCACCGCCCAGGTAATGCTCTCTTCCTGCTGCTGCCATCAGAAAGAAGGTACAGGTCTCACACCACCAGGTTCAGGAACAATTATTATCCCTCAGTCATCGGGCTCCTGAACCAGAGGGGATAACCACTTAGCCCATCACTGAACAGTTCCCACAACCTATGGACTCACTTTCAAGAATTCTTCATCTATTGTGGTTGCTATCTGCCCTGTTGGTGCAATCTTTCATTGATTCTATTATGGCTATTAGATTTATTGAGTATGCCTGCAAGAAAATTAATCTAATTGTTGTATATAGTGACACGTGCGCTTTGACAATAAATGCGTTTTGAATCTCACTTCATGTGCTGTTTAAGTCATTGAAATCTCTTCAGTCCTCCTTTCCACTTGCCCCATACTCCCTTCTCCTCTCACTCCCTTCTCTCCACCTGTCCTAACTATGTCTGCTCTGATCTCCACCAGCCCCTACTGCACCGCCGCTATCCCACTGCTCTCTGCCCATTTCTATTCTCTGGTTATATTCTGATAACCAAGAAATAACTGAGGCTTGTAAGAATGGAATGGCAGTTGTCATGGGGGATTTTAACTTCCACATAGATTGGGTGAATCAGGTTGGTCAAGGAAGTCTTGAGGAGGACTTCACAGAATGCATCCGTGATGGCTTTCTTGAGTAGCATGTTAGTGAACCTACAAGGGAAAATGCAATTTTAGACCTCGTCCTGTGCAATGCGACAGGTAAGATTAACAATCTTGTAGTCAGAGATCCTTTTGGAAAGAGTGATCATAGTATGATTGAATTTCATATACGGATGGAAAATGAAATAGTTAGATCTAAAACTATAGTGTATCATGCTTGAACAAAGGAGACTACAACAAGATGAGGGAGGAGTTGGCTAATGTGGACTGGGAGCACAGACTATTTAGTAGGACAGTTGAGGAACAGTGGAATACTTTCAAAGAGATATTTCACAGTGCTCAACAAAAGTAAGGACAGCAAGTGTGGGGAGAGACAGCCTTGGATAACTGAGGAAATAAAAGATAGTATCACATTAAAAGCTCATGTGTACAAAGTCGCAAAGAGTAGTGGGAGACTGGAGGATTGGGAAAACATCAAAAAGCAACAAAGAACAACTAAGCAAGAAATAAGGAAAGGGAAGATAAAGTATGAAAGTAAATTAGCACAAAATATAAAAACAGATAGCAAAAGATTTTATAAATATATAAAGCAGAAGAGGGTAGCTATAGTCGACATAGGTCCCTTGGAAGATGAGAAGGGGAAATTGATATTGGGTGATAAGGAAATGGCTGAGGCATTTAACGACTATTTTGTGTCGGTCTTTACAGTGGAGGACACGTCTAATATGCCAATGAATTATGTTATGTACGAAATGGGAGGTCAGGACCTCGATAAAATCACTGTCACTAAAGAGATAGTGACGAGCAAACTAGTGGGCCTAAAGATAGGTCCCCTGGTCCTGATGGGATGCATCCCAGGGTGCTGACGGAATTGGCGGAGGTTATAGTAGACACATTGGTAATCACTTACCAAAATTCTCTAGGTCCCTGCGGATTGGAAGACAGCAAATGTCATACCACTTTTTTATAAAAGGATGTAGGCATAAGATGGGCAGCTATAGGCCAGTTAGCTTAACATCTGTAGTCGGGAAAATGCTTGAAGCTGTCATCAAGGAAGAAATAGAAACGTTTAGAAAGGAGACATTAGACAGATGCAGCATGGATTCAGAAAGGGCAGGTCCTGTTTGACAAACTTACTGGAGTCCTTTGAGGACATAATGAGTGCAGTGGATAGGGGGGAACAGGTGGATGTCGTATACTTGGATTTCCAGATGGCATTTGTTAAGGTGCCACACAAGAGACCTATAAATAAGATATGGATGCATGGAGTCGGAGGAAGTGTATTGGCATGGATAGTGGATTGGTTAACCAATAGAAGGCAGAGAGTTGGTATAAACGGGTGTTTCTCTGGTTGACAGTCGGTGGTGAGTGGGGTGCTACAGGGGCTGGTGCTGGGTCCGCAGCTGTTTACAATTTAAATTGATGATTTGGAAGAGGGGACTGAGTGTAGCGTAGCAAAATTTGCTGATGACACTAAACTGAGTGGAAAAGCAAATTGTACAGAGGATGTGGAGAGTCTGCAGAGGGATAGGGATAGGTTAAGTGAGTGGGCCAAGGTCTGGCAGATGGAATACAACGTTGGTAAATGTGAGATCATCAACTTTGGAAGGAATAATAGATGAGCAGATTATAATTTAAATGGTGAAAGATTGCAGCATGCTGTTATGCAGAAGGACTTGGGAGTGCTTGTGCATGAATCGCAAGAAGTTGGCTTGCAGGTGCAACAGGTTATTAAGAAGGCAAACAAAATGTTAGCCTTCATTGCTAGACGGATTGAATTCAAGAGCAGGGAGGTCATGCTGCAACTATACAGGGTACTGGTAAGGCTGAACCTGGAGTACTGTGTGCAGTTCTGGTCTCCATACTTGAGGAAGGATATACTGGCTTTGGAGGCAGTGCAGAGGAGGTTCACCAGGTTGATTCCAGGGATGAAGGGGTTAACCTATGAGGAGAGATTGAGTTGCCTGGACTATACTCTCTGGAATTCAGAAGAATGAGAGGGGATCTTATAGAAACATACAAAATTTGAAAGGGATAGATAAGACAGAAGTAGGAAAGTTGTTTCCATTGGTAAGTGAGACTAGAACTAGGGGACATTGCCTCAAGATTCAGGGGAGAAGACTGAGGACGGAGATGAGGAGAAACTGTTTTTCCCAGAGAATGGTGAACCTGTGGAATTCTCTGTCCAGGAAAGCAGTTGAGGCTTCTTCACTAAATATGTTTAAGAAACATTTAGGTAAATTTTTACACAGTAGGAGAATTAAGGGTTATGGGGAAAAGGCAGGTAGGTGGAGCTGAGTTTACGGACAGATCAGTCATGATCTTACTGAATGGTGGGGCAGGCTCGATGGGCTGGATGGCCTACTCCTGCTCCTATTTCTTATGTTCTTATATTCTGTTGATTTAACTTTCCTACTGGCTCATTTTCTTTCTCAGGCTCTACTGTCTACCTCACCATCTGTAATAAATACCTGAGTAGTTAGCCACTCCCTTGGATAGAAAATCTTCAACTTGTGTTCCTTGTATGGGGATATTTTCATTGCCATGGTCACCCTAACTTTACCATCAGACACATCCCACTTCCAGCTTAACAAACTTGCTCTGTCTCCTTCCCAATTCTGATGATGCGTCTTCACCCTTAAATGTTAATAATTTCTCTTTCTACAGATGTGGCCTGACCTGCTGAGTATTTCCAACATCTTGTGTTTTTGTTTTAGAATTCCAATATCTGTGCTGTTTTCTATTAAATTTCACATGCCAGTAGTTCCTGTTCCCCATGGGAAGAAACACATTTTGGCAAACAGACTTTCTCAGGAAAATTGCTGAATGTGCACCCAAGCTGTTACTTTGTTATATATACACAACACAGGAAGAGGTCAGTGGCCCATTGGAAACATCTATCTCACTCCCCTCCCCCCTTATTCCTGCAACTTGTTTTCTCTCACATATGTCCATCAAATCCTCTTTAGGGGGTAACAGGGCAGTGTAGTGATTAGCATAATGCGATTACAGTGTCAGCAACATAAGCTCAAATTCTGCTGCTGTCTGTAAGGAGTTTCGGAGTTTTCCCATTATCGTGTGGGTTTCCTCTAGGTGCTCTGGTTTTTCCCCCAAATTCTATTAACATACAGTATTTATAGGTAAATTAGCCACATGGGTGTAATTGGGTAGCATGAGCTCATGGACCAGAAGGGCCTTTTACTGTGCTGTAACTCTAAATAAAAATTCTGTACATTATTACTCTAAGGGGGGGGGGGTTTAAATTCAGCCAATTTGCCTACCAGCGCACCTCTGGGAAATGGAAGGAAACCACAGAACACTACAGTACAGTACAGGACCTTCAGCCCTCCATGTTGTGCTGACCCCTATAATCCTTAAAAAAAAACTTGAGCATCTGGAGAGAATGAACAGTCACAAGCAATGTGCACACTTTACACATGCCTAATATATATTTTTTATTTCATTTAAAAAATAATCCTCGTGGAATAGGCCCTTCCTGCCCTTTGAGCCGTGTCACCCAGCAACCCCCGATTTAACCCAAGCTTAATCATGTGAAAATTTACAATGACCAATTAACCAAATAAATGGTACGTCTTTCACAGGGAGTACGTACAAATTCCTTACAGAGGTTGTTCGGATTGAACTCTGACACCCAAAGCTGTAATAGAATTGCACTAACCACTGTGAGCCCAATTCCCTGGAGCTGCATGGTAGCAGAATTTAATTGCTGCACCACTGTGCCATCACTGAGTTCTTCTATTATCTGACCGTGATGAATCTCAGAATTTGCACCAATTTCATCCTGGCTAATGATGATCTCACCTTTTTGGGCTTCTTCAAACTGATCGTTTTCTGCCAGCCATTGCGCATAAGGCACGTACACAAGATCTTTGAATTCTGGATGCTTTTCTACCAAGGAGAAAGCCTGGATAGTAGAAAAGCAAATCGTGAGAACAGAAAAAAAAATCCTTCATTGAGCAATATACTCTGTCTCAACACTATGTATTGGAAAGCCGACCAGCAGCTGTCCATCCAGAACACCCCACTTGTGTAAGTGGACTACAGAAGAAGGACTAAAACTGACATCAATTGTCGAATTGGAATATTCAAGATTGGTAAATTCTGTTAGTAAGGGAGCATTGTTCTGGGGAACTGTGTGGTCTATAGAGGCTTTGTAACTTGTTCAAAGATCTACTATGATCTTTTACTAGACACACCAAACAGAGAAAATCTTCATGAACTCCTTTCACAATGTCACAGCATCCATGCGCAGAGCAAATCTAAGTTTCTGAAACTCAAACGCCACCCTGTGGCATGTGTGTAATATTTCAGTTGTTGACAGATTCAGATCAATATTGTATGGATATGAATTTGAAATAACTGCTCACACTTTGACATTTTTTGCACCTTTTAAAATTAGATATTCTCAAATATTTAACATCTTGCATGGCACAGCAATATAGATAGCACATAAAACAATACGTTGCGGCGACCCACTTTCTGTGCAGGTGAACCGGCTCACAAATAGCCAGCGCGCGGGGGAAGACTTTGGTAATGTACCTCTGACGTCAATTCCGCCCAGAGAGGGCGGGCGCTAGGGATTTAAATGCCAGCGCCGTGAAGTTTGAATAAACTAGTCTCCAAACGACTTACTGACTGCGTGTCATTATTTCAGCGCTGTGTGTAGCACATCGCTACATTGGTGACCCCGACGGTCCAAACGGGATTTGGACCAAAGATGACCGACTCTTCATCTGTTCACGCAGTTTCACTAAAACTGTCGACTTTCTGGACGCTGCGACCACGCGTGTGGTTTAGCTGAGCAGAAGCCCAGTTCCAGATTTGGCAAATATCCTCTGATTCTACACGTTACTACCACGTGGTGAGCGCCCTTGACCAGGAGACGGCCGCTCATGTTGCGGATTTCATACAGTCGCCCCCGGAAGAAGGCAAATATGAAGCATTCAAGGTGCTGCTCATTGGGACCTTTGGCCTCTCACGGCATGAGTGGGGTGCCCGCCTGCTTCACCTGGACGGTTTGGGAGACAGACTGCCGTCAGCATTGATGAACGAGATGCTGTCCCTTGCTGACGGATACAAGCCCTGCCTCATGTTCGAGCAAGCGTTCCTGGAGCAACTGCCCGAGGACATACATCTGCTGCTGGCCGACGCAGATTTCAGCGACCCCCGGAAGGTGGCGGCCTGGGCAGACGTGCTGTGGAAAGCCAAGAGGGAGAGTCCATCGGTCAGATTACCAGGCCACGCGCCCAACAGCAGACCAGACCAGGCCTGGCGGGGGGGCGCACACAACACAGAGGCAGGAGTGAGGAGGCCAGTGAACAGTGATGTTTCTACCACCAGCGGTGGGGCACAAAAGCCCGCCATTGTCGCCCGCCCTGCAAGGGCCAGGGCCAGCTGCCGCTAATGACTATGGCGGCTGGCCATCAGGACAGCCTCTTGTACGTCTGGGACAAACAGTCGGGACGCCGCTTCTTGGTCGACACCGGAGTGGAGATCAGCGTCTTGCCCCTGACGGGGTACAACATCCGCAACAGGAAGCCAGGACCCACCCTGAGGGCCGCAAATGGCAGCATGATACGGACCTACAGTGCAGCTGCAGTTCGGCGCCAGCCGGTTCACGTGGGACTTCACACTGGCCGCGGTGGCCCAACCACTCCTGGGGGCGGACTTCTTGTGAGCTCACAACCTGCTGGTCGACTTGCAAGGGAAAAGACTGGTACATGCCGAGACTTTCCAGACATTTTCCCTGGGTGAAGCCAAGTTGCCAGCCCCACACCTGGACTCCATCACGCTGTCAGACGACAAATTCACCAGAATCCTGGTGGACTTACCATCGATTCTGGCACCATAGTTCACAGCAGCCATACCCAGACACGGGGTACAGCACCACATTCCGACCCAGGGACCACCCCTCCATGCCCGCGCACAAAGGCTCCTCCCGGAAAAGCTCTGCCTGGTGAAGGAGGAGTTCAAAAAGATGGAGGAATTGGGGATCGTACGGAGGTCCGACAGCCCATGGGCCTCCCCCCCCACACATGGTGCCCAAAGCAGCCGGGGGTTGGAGACCATGCGGCGACTACCGCAGACTGAACGAGGCTACCACTCCAGACCGCTACCCCGTGCCGCACATACAGGACTTTGCAGCAAGCCTGCACGGGGCAAGAATCTTTTCCAAAGTAGACGTCGTCCGGGGATACCATCAAATACCGGTGCACCCTGAAGACATCCCCAAAACAGCATTCATCGCCCCGTTCGGCCTGTTCGAGTTCCTCCGAATGCCGTTCGGCCTGAAGAATGCCGCACAGACGTTCCAGTGGCTAATGGACATGGTGGGACGCGACCTGGACTTTGCGTTCATCTATTTGGACGACATCCTTATAGCCAGCAGTTGTTGTCAGGAGCATCTGTCCCACCTCCGCCAGTTCTACTCCCGCCTGAGTGATTTCAGCCTCACAATCAACCCGACCAAGTGCCAGTTCGGTCTCGATACCATCGACTTCCTGGGCCACAGGATTACCAAAGATGGGGCAACACCTCTGCCCGCCAAGGTAGACGCGATCCACCACTTTGCCCGGCCCAACACAGTCAAAGGCCTGCAGGAGTTCGTTGGTATGGTGAACTTCTACCACCATTTCCTCCCCTCAGCAGCCCGTATCATGTGCCCTTTGTACACCCTGATGTCGGGTAAAGGCAAGGACATTACTTGGGACGAGGAGGCTGCGGCTGCTTTCGTTAAAGCCAAGGAAGCCTTGGCAGATGCCGTGATGCTGGTGCACCCCAGAACGGACGTTCCGACCGCCCTCACGGTGGACGCATCAGACACAGCAGTCATCGAGGGGTGCTGGCAACCCCTGGCGTTCTTCAGCAAGCACCTACAACCACCCAAACTCAAGTACAGTGCTTTCGACCGGGAGCTGTTGGCACTGTATCTGGCAATCTGGCATTTCAGGTACTTCTTAGAAGTACCTTAGTTCACCGCATTCACGGACCACAAACCGTTGACCTTCACGTTCACGAAGGTGTCCGATCCCTGGTCGGCTCGCCAGCAGCGACATCTGTCCTACATCTCCGAGTACATGAAGGACATCCAGCATGTCTCGGGAAAGGACGACATCGTGGCAGACGCACTCTCCAGACCAGCTGTCCAGGCCCTGTCCCTGGGGGTGGACTATGCAGCACTGGCGGAGGCGCAGCAGGCAGACGACGAGATGCCCAGCTACAGGACCGCAGTCTCAGGTTTGCAGCTGCAGGACTTTCTCATAGGCCCAGGTGATAGGACCCTCCTGTGCGACGTGGCTACCGGCCAACCTCGCCCCATCGTCCCCGCAGCCTGGAGGCAGCGAGTTTTCGACTCCATACATGGTTTGGCACACCCATCTATCAGGACAACCGTCCGGCTGGTCTCCAGCAAGTTCGCGTGGCACGGACTTCACAAGCAGGTCAGTGAATGGGCCAGAACGTGCACGTAGTGCCAAACAGCCAAGGTGCAGCGGCACACTAAAGCCCCGCCACAGCAGTTCGAACCCACCCACCAGAGGTTCGACCACATTCATGTGGATATCGTGGGACCCCTACCAGTGTACCGAGGAGCGCGGTACCTCCTAACTATGGTAGACCAGTCACAAGGTGGCCAGAGGCGGTCCTGCTCACCGACACATCTGCCGATTCCTGCACCCGAGCACTGATCGCAACCTGGGTAGCATGCTTCGGGGTACCGGCCCACATTACCTCTGACAGAGGCGCCCAGTTCACCTTCAGCCTGTGGTCGGCTGTGGCCAGCCTGTTGGGAACGCAGCTGCACCACACAACTGCCTACCACTCACAGTTGAATGGACTGGTGGAATGCTTCCACCGTCACTTGAAGTCGGCTCTCATGGCCTGCCTGAGAGGACCTAACTGGGTGGACGAGCTTCCCTGGGTCCTGCTTGGAATTCGTACAGCACCAAGAGGATCTGCACGCTTTGTCGGCTGAGTTGATGCTCCTGGCCATCCCGGAAGAGTTCATACCAGCTCCAAGGGGGCAAGAGGAAGAACCCACAGCAGTCCTGGACAGGCTACGCAAAAGGCTCGGCAACCTGGCCCCTGTACCAACTTCACAGCACGGACAGACCCCAACCCATGTACCCAAAGACTTGCAGATCTGTAAGTTTGTGTTTGTACGAAGGGGTGGACACCGGGCACCGCTACAGCAGCCGTACGAGGGGTCATTCAAGGTAATAAACAACAATGGGTCCACGTACGTTCTGGACACTGGGGGGAGAGAGGAGGTTTTCATGGTGGACTGACTCAAACCAGCCCATGTGGAGCCAGTCGAGGTTCAGGCACCATGGCGCAGAGGCAGACCTCCCAAACAGAGGCTGATCCAGACTGTGGACATTGGGGGGTGTATCGCCGGTTCTGGGGGGGGGGGTTATGTGGCGACCCATTTTCTGCGCAGGGTGAACTGGCTCACAAATAGCCAGCACGCGGGGGGAGACTTTGGTAATGTACCTCTGACATCATTTCCGCCCACAGAGGGCGGGCGCTAGGGATTTAAATGCCAGCGCCGCGAAGTTTGAATAAACTAGTCTCCAAACGACTATGTCGTTATTTCAGCGCTGTGTGTAGCACATCGCTACAATGTCACAGTATAGACCCTTTGGTGTACCAACGCTTTAACCTACAGAAAGATCAATCTAACTCTCACCTTCCACACTCATCTATTTGTTGCTCATCTTTATGCCTATCCCAGAGTTCCTAATTTATCTGCCTCTACCACCAATCCTGGCAGGACATTCTAAGCACCCACCACTCTGTGTAAAAAAAACTTACTTCTGACATTTCCCCCATACTGTCCCTTCAATCACCTTAAAATTATGCCCTCTCGTTTTAGCCATTTCTGCTCTGGGAAAAAAGTCTCTGGCTATCCACTTTATCTATGCCCAAGAGCCCTCTGTTCCTCCACACTGTTAAGAATTCTGTGACTAACCTTGTATTTTGTCTTCAAGTTTGACCTTCAGAGCTCATCTTCACACTTTTCCAGAGTGAACTCCATCTACCGCTTCTCAGCCTAGCTTTGCATCTTGTCATTGTTCACTGTAACCTACAACAACCATCTGCACTATCAACAACAGCATCAACCTTTGTGTCATCAGTAAACTGACTTATCCAAGCCATTTATAAAAATCTCAGAGCAGGGGTCCCAGAACAGATCCCTGTAGAACACCATCGGTCACCAACTGCTCCATCTGCAGAGCTACTATATCAGCTGCCACGACAGGGATCTGATCCTGACCGTGGATGTTCACATTCTCCCTGGGGTGGCTCCAGTTTACCCCCACATCTCAGAGACATATGGTTAATTGGCTTCCATAAGCTGTCCGTAAGGTGTAGAACCTGGGAATGCTGATAGGAGGATAAAATGAGATTAGTGTGCGTAAAGGTCAGCAAGGCCTTAGGACCTATTACCATTCTATATCACACTGTGACATCTTTCACTGTCAAACAAACTTAGACCATGGTGAGAATTCTGTACACAGGGATTGGAAAATGTATTGTAAATATTGTTCATTTAATTGTTTCTGCCGGCAAACTTTCTCACCTCCTCCCAATGCCTGGTTTCCACATGCAGTAGAACCTGAGCCTCCAGGTCTCCCATCTTCATGTACGTCTCTGCAGCATATCCAGGATGCTGCAGCTTCTTCAAAAAATAAGCACACCTTGATAGGGGTTCCCGTTCAGCCTTGTCTAGCTTACGAGCTACATCAATTAACCTGTATAATACAAACAGTTCTGTAAGCCAGTGCTTTGCCATTAACTGACAGAAGTACTTCCTCATAATTTGGTTATCCCTGTACATATCTGAAGCATTATTGCTCGGTCCATGTCTCTTTGCTGATAGGTGAGTTATTTGTGCGCTATCAGATGTTGGCTCATGAGGTTATCAAACTGAAGAATTGGGTGGCAAGATATAGCACACACTACCAGCAATGGAAGGTTGAGAAAACAGCAATGATGATAAAAATATGCAATGTGAACCTATGTGATGATTCTACATGTTTAAACAGAGGGCAACAGAGCTGGCTGATCAACGACACTGGATTTCAATGAAACTAAGAGAAAACTAAGCAGTTTAGATTAAATGTTACTTCCAGTCTTTTTCTGACACTGCATGATCATAACACAAAAAGAAACTCAAAGAAAGCATTATAAACCATGTGCATGACTGCACAATGAAAAATAATAAAAGAATATTAGCATACTGCAGCATATTTAAGTAGTCATTAATCAATATTTTGCCAGAGCATTATGTAGCAATGAATCTTAATCCAGCAGAAAAAGAGCACAAGTAAAATGATAGTAATATAGCTAGCTTATTAGACAGTGCATGTTCTGCCTGGAGGTTAGTGATCACAGTGTTCCACAGGAATCTGTTGTGGGACCCAGCTCTTTATAATTTTTATAAATGTCTTGGATGAGAAGGTGGAGGGTGGGTTAACAAGCTTGCAGATGACACAAAGGTTGGTGGTGTGGACAGTGCAGAAGGTTGTAGGTTACAATGGAACATTGACAGGTTGTAGAGCTGGTCTGAGAAGTGGCAGATGGAACTCAATCTGGAAAAGACTGAAATGATTCATTTTGGAAGGTCAAATTTGACGGCAGAGTACAGGGTTAATGGCAGGATTCTTGGCAGTGTGGAGGAACAGAGGGATCTTGGGATCCATGCCATAGATCCCTCAAAGTTGGTGCACAAGTTGATAGGGATAAGAAGACATGAAATGTGTTGGTCTTCGTTAGTTAGGAGATTGAGCTCAAGTGCTGTGAGGTAATGTTGAAGCTTTATAAAACTCTGATTGGACCACACTTGGAATGCTGTGTTCAGTTATGGACATCTCGCTATAGCAAGGATAGGGTGCAGAAAAGATTTACCAGGATGCTAAACACAAAGTACATTGCAGATGCTGTGGTCAAATCAACACATACAACACACTGGAGGAACTCAGCAGGTCGGGCAGCATCCCTGGAAACGAGCAGTCAATGTTTCGGGCTGAGACCCTTCGTCAGGACTGAAATGTTGACTGCTCATTTCCACGGATTCTGCCTGGATTAGAGTGGTTGAGCGAACTAGAGTTTTTCTCTTTGGAGCATAGGAGGATGAGAAGTGACTTTTTCTCAGGGTGGAAATGGCTAATACAAGGGACATAATTTTAATGTGAATGGAGGTAATTATAGCACAGATGTCAGAAGTAGGTTGTTCTTTTGTAAAAAGGCAGAGATTGATGAGTGTGTAGAATGCGCTACCTCGGGGTTTGGTGGAGGCGGATATGTTAGGGACATTTAAGAAACTCTTAGATAGGCACATCAGTGATAGAAAAATGGAAGGCTATGTAGGAGGGAAGGGTCAGATTGATATTAGAGTAGGTTAAATACCGTGGGGTGAAGGGCCAATACTGTGCTGTAGTGTTTTATTTACTTATATATTTTTATTTAGAGATACAGTGTGGAACAGCCCTCTCTGGCCCAGCAAGCTGCACCGCCCAACAAACCATCTATTTAACCCTAGTCTAATCACAGAACAATTTACAATGACCAATTAGTGTACTAACCAGTACTTCTTTGAAACGTGGAGAAAACTAGAGCACATGGTGGTAAGCCATCCGGTCACAAGAAGAACATATGAACTCTTACAGACAGTGTCAGAATTGAACTCCAATGTTCCCAGCTGTAATAGCAATGCGCTAACCACTATACTGCCATGGCGTCCCAAACGTTCTGTATGTGATTTTTTGTTCATTTTCCTCAGGTTTACAAATAGCAATTCTTTCTACGTTACAGACTTACATATCAACCCATCCATGGTCCCCGATGATCTCAATTGCTTTCAGATGTTCTCCAGCAGAGAGATACATCTCTGCTGCTGCTTTTGGCTCATTGAGGTTTCTGGCCCAGTCTGCTTGTTTCGTAATCAACATCTTAGTGTCCTTGGGATCGCCTGAGCCAAGGAAATCCTGAGGAAGTCATCATAAAATGCATGATTACTAGCTTTTCTGGTTTTTCAGCTACAACATTATAAAATAAACATCAACTTGTATTCAGCACCTTACTAACTCAATTTAGTCCAGTCTATTTATTTTTCTACATAATTTTAATTGGGTTTTCTTTAACAGGTATCTCACAAAGACACTTACTTTCTTTTAAGCACTTGTCAGGTTATGATTAATTTAGGCAAGGACAGTTAGCCTGCAATTAAGACAACTAAAGAACACACTTCTGCCATAGTACACCAGTGGTGGAGTAATATACAGTAAAAGCCAGGCTATTCTTGTTTATGCAATTTTCAGCATGTGGGCATCATTGGCAAAGTCGGTCCTAAATACCCTCAAGAAGATGTTACTTTCAACTGCCACAGTCCCTATAAAGGTACTTCTATAAAGCTGTTGGGCAGTAAGTTCAAGGATTTAATTGCAAGAAAATGAAGGAAAGTCAGCTTAATGGACTGAATGGCCTTCTTCAATATTAAGAATGAAATGAGGAGTTAAGCTTTTCATATGGAGGGGAATGCTATATGGCACAATTAAATGTTTAAGAGATATTTATACAGGTAGTAAGGCAAAAAAGATGTTGAAAAATATGGGCCTAATAGCATCATGGTTAGGTGTACTGATAGAACATATTTCTGTTCTAAACATTTTTGTGATTCTAAATATGATAAAATGTTCATGTCACAAGTTTGGAAGGTGCTGTCAGTGTAACCTTGGTAAATAACTGCAGTACATTTTGTAGATAGGATACTGTCATTAGTGGAGGGAATGAATGTTTAGAATGGTCACTGGAACTTTAATCAACTAAGATGCTTTATCCTGGATGATAACAGAGGTGTAATCATTTGGACAAGTGAAAGATATGAAACTACATGTGGTAGGCCTTGCGTGGCAGGCCTACCCAGTGTAAGGCCTGTGACCCAGTGTAAGATGTCCAAATTCTGACCTGCTCTTGTGGCTGGCCTATTTGAGCTTCTGGTCAATGTTGATTCTCAGGATGTCAACAGTCTGTAACCTGTCTTGATTTCCTGCCCATATTACTCCAAGCCCCACCCCTCCATGTAACTAAATACTGTTGTACTTGCCTCACCCACTTCTTCAGGCAAATTGTTCCATATATTTACTACCTTATGCATGAAGAAGTTGCTCTTCAGGTCCCTTTTAAATCTTTGCCCTCTCGCTCTAGACCAATGACCCCTGGTTTTGGGATTAAGAACTCTTATTGGACATAAACTTTGCTTGGAAATTGTGTCATGGATTTTACCTACCACATTGTCCTGCTCTTTCTGTAGGAGTGTATGAACTGCTTCATTAGCTAAGTAAATGCAAATAGAACTGAACATTGGACTAACATTAGTAAATTTCCTCATACTGATCTTTCAGAACATATAAAACAACAAAATACAGACTCTTCAGTATCCATGTTGTGCCAACCACTTAACCTACTCCAAGGTCAATTTAACTTCTCCTCCCAACATAGCCCTCCATTTTTCTTTCATCCATGTGCCTATCTAAATGTCCCTAATGTTTCTGCCTCAACCACCATCCCTGGAAGTGCATTCCATGAATCCACCACAAACCTACTCCTTAAAATTATTATGAAGGAAGGTCATTGACGAAGCAGCTAAAGACAGACAACTCTGATGAACTTTGATTATCTGGGGCTGATATAATTAACCTCCAACAACTACAATAATCTTCCTTTGTGTGATGTATGACCCTTATACCCTTACGGACTTCAAATTTATCAAATTTACTGAAATGTCAAGACAATTACTGTTTCCTCAGCTCATTGGTCCACATGACAAAGACTCTCATGAGCTCTAGAGCCAAATGTTCCTGCAATAGATCAAAACAGCAGGTTTGCTTCTGCAATGGTGGCATTTCAGAAGGAAATCGGGACAAGATGTGATAGAATAGTCTCCACATGCTTCAATGAATGCTTCAACATTGAACGTTCTCAACAGAATCCAGGGCAAAATACTTAGCACTTCTAGCTAAACATTCTTCAACCTTATCTTTGTACTCACTTGCTTCATATAGACATCTCTGAACATAGTACTGCAATGTTCACCTTCCATTAGTTGTTTAAATGTTCATCACCATTCTTGACCAGATGTGGCAGGAGTGTACATCTGATCTGTTGGTTGAGTGATTGTTACACTGTCCCAATTCAGAAATTTTACTACATACGCTCCCAAAATTCACTTTGGAAGGGGCTAGAAACAACCTTGCTGTGTCCAAATTAAGTGCGAAGGACAATGATGAGTAGTTCATCTGCTTTTAAGCCTCTTCTGTTGTTAAGTAGTGGTTAGGGGCTGTCAAGTTGCTTTCACAGTAGATAATAGTGAGCTCTTAGGGCATTTCAGAAGCTAACATCAATAATTTTCTAAATAAATTACACATTCATGATAAGATACAATTGCACGAAATATCTTTGGCAGGTAAGATTAAGGAGATCCCAAGTTATTCAATAAGTATACTAGGAATAATGAGGTATCTGGGAAAGACTGAGTAGCCCTCGCTTGAAGGACGTGGGTGAGAACTTAAATGAATACTTCACAAAGGAGGATAACGACTACATTTGATAGTCCGGAGCATGTCCATAACAAGATGATGTGGATGTTAGATCTCCTGGATTGCATAAGGGTGAATAAATTGTTAGGCTGGATGAGATCTATCCCAGAATGTTATGGAAATAAGGGAGGAGATAGCTGGGCCCCGGAGAGGTATCACCATCTTCCTTAGCCACAAGCGAGGTACTGCAAGACCACAAGGTACCAGTGAAGTTCATCTGATTTTGTTTCGTTATTTAAAAAAAGCAACAGAGGTATCTACAGGCTAGTGAGTGTAATATCAGAGGGAGGAAAGTTATTTGAGAAAATTCTAAGGAAGAGGAATTACTGCCTCACTAAACTAATTTGAACACATTGCGGAAATAACTAAATAGACTGATGAAGGCAGGGCAAAAGACATAGTTCATATGGACTTTAGTAAGGCATTTCATAACGTTATGGTAGGTTCATGGAATCCAGGGCGTTCTGGCTAACTGGATCTAACACTGACTTGGTGATAGGAGGATGGCTTTCTGCGTATGGCCGCATGTTGTACCCGCAGGGACCGGTGCTGGAATCTTTGTTGTTTTTGATATGTGTCAATGACTTGGGTGTCAATGAAGGAGGTAATTTTGCAGGTGACATAAAAATTGGTGGTCTTGTGAGGAAGGTTGTCTAAGGATACAGTAGGATGGAAAGTTAGGCAGAATATTGGAAGATGGAATTTAATAATAGATGCAAGGTGACACTTTTTAAGGTTAAATAGGGGTTGGACATGCAAGAAATGGGATACTAAGGAATGTAGAAGAACAAACAGACTGAGGTCCATAGTTCTCTGAAAGTGGGAACATATGTCGAAGAAGGTGTATCACATACTTGCCATCATAGGTTGGGGCACAGAACATAAAAATTGCAACATAAGCTGACAAACTTTACCAAATACTAATTAGGTCAGACTATGAAGTATAGCTTGAAGTCCTGTTTACCAAACTAAGTGATATGATTGCATTGGAAAGTGTACAGAGGAGATTCACCAAGATGTTGTCTGCATTAGAGGACTTTCACCATAGAGAGAGAAATTGATAACCTAGGCTGGATGGACTGGAGTGAAGAAGGCTGAGAAAGGTATACAAAATTGTTTTGGTTTTAGGTGCAAAGGAGTTTTAAAAGAGATCTGAGGGTTAAGCTTTTTTAAAAACAGGGACAGTGGCTGACGTCTGGAATGCATTGCCAAAGGAGGTGGAGGAAACAAATACAACTACATTGTTTATGAGGTATTCAGCCAGACATTTAAATAGACAAGGCTTAGAAGGATAATGCTCTCATGAGGGAAAATGGGATTAGTGTGTAGAAAAAGTTTGGATTATGTGCTTCTGTGCTATGCCACTCAAGGATACCATGACAATTTGAGGCCTGAAATTTGAGCTTAAGGGCCTATAATGTTACTAGCTGAGAATCAGATGTACTAGCGATCAAATCCTTATTCTCAAACAGAATGTAAAACATGTAAAATTTATTTGGTGATGACTGCCCCTCCCCATGTGATTATAAATCCTGTTTTCCTTCCCTTCTTCTCAGATGTGACAAAATCTCTGCACAACACATCAGGAGGTATTCCAGCCTCATCTTGCACCATCACTTTGCTCTTTGCTATTCCATAACTTGAAATTTTCATTTCAAGTTGGCTAAGTCCACTTTCACCCTTCTCATCAGTCTAGACCAACAAAACTTGATAATACAAGCTTTTCACTTAACAGTTCTCTGCTTACCACTGCAGTCACTTAAAAAGAAGCAGCAGAATAAGTGACTTAAAAACATGTGTAGTACAAAAAGGATCATGTGAGAAAACAAAAAGGGTCATTAAAGGCAGTAAGAGTAACTGCAAAGTGCAACTTTCACCTCGAATATATTACTCACAGCACAGTACCTTGGCATTGTCAAACATCCGAAGATCTGTGTACATGTTTAGGGCTCGACTATTATTTCCCGTTTTCTTGTATAATTTGGCAGCCTCATGAAACTTGGCCTGGTAGGCATGCACATCTGCTAAAAACAGCTCATTATCATTCTCACCATGCTTTTTACGCTCCTGAGGGGAAAGAAAATTGCATGGAATAACTTAAACACAAATGTAGATTACACAGTAAATTTGATTCCCAATCAACCATACTGAAGGGGAACATTACAAGACATGTTTTCCGTCTATCTTTGAATTCTTGTAAACCATTTCAATGCCTTTCATGTTCTGAAAAGTACCACTCGATTGCTCATTACCTTCACAAAGGACAGAACATGAAATGTATGAATGCATGCATCTCAACATATAAACTAGAAGTGATGGCATTTCAGTGACTCCCGATTTAACCCTAGCCTAATCACAGGACAAGTTACAATGACCAATTAACCTACCAACTGGTGTGGCTTTGGACTGTGGCAGGAAATGGGACAACCGGAGGAAATCTGAGCTGTCACGGGGAAAATGTACAAACTCCTTTCAGTCAGCGGCAGGAATTGAACCCAGGTGTTGTGCTAAACACTATGCTACCATGCTGCTCTTATGCTACCATGTTCTGCTTCCTTTTCCAAAAATCTCAGTGAAACAAAGTAGAATTAATAAAGTCTTATTGTTTACCTTCAATAAAGAAATCTCATTTTGATGTTTCCAGGATATTTTAAATTGGTCTATTATATTTTAGTCAACCAAAACTCTTCCTATATATCTCTGTCTTGTTCTCCAGGACAGCTTCCCCAGTTTTTTCAAAACACATCTAGTTCTCTTCCCATGTGGCTCAATGTACCAGTGCTCACCAGACTTGTCAGCAGATCGTACATTCCAACCGTTACAGACGATTGTATACATTATATGATTCCACCTGTCTGTATTGTTCCTAATTCTCTCTTGTTCTGTACTCCCTGCATTTACTTCTTAGTTGCAATTTCTGGCCTAATTAGTTTTATACTGTCCTTCCCAGAATATTACAGGAACTTAGACATTCTGAACAGGACGTTCTTGCCGATATCTGCCATGAATCTGAAGTTATCCCTCCCACAGATCGCTAGCTATGCATTACACTCTCACAAAACCCTATATCCTAAAGCATAACAGCATACTTAGAAATTCCAAAAATTAATAATTTCTAGACATCATGTTAGAACATAGAATAATACAGCACAGTACAGGCCTTTCGGCCCACAATATTGTGCCGACCCTTAAACCCTGCCTCCCATATAACCCCCCCACCTTAAATTCCTCCATATACCTGTCTAGTAGCGTCTTAAATTTCACTTGTGTATCTGCCTCCACCACTGACTCAGGCAGTGCATTCCACGCACCAACCACTCTCTGAGTAAAAAACCTTCCTCTATCATCCCCCTTGAACTTTCCACCCCTTACCTTAAAGCCATTTAGTCTATTATAAGAGTAGGATTCACCACAAAATATTGAATATGAACTGTCTGGAGAGTACCTGGGACGTAACAGAGCTCCGTGGGTACTTTTGATGGCTGCTGACCTCATACTAACTCCACCATGTAAAGTCCCAAGCCTGGCTGCAAAAGGAGGGTTGGGCATGGAGTTAGCAACCCCATCCAATAAAAACCCAAAGCTACAGAAATGCCAACAGAGGCTCAGAAGTCCTGCCCCTAGGAGAGGAAGAATCTTTGAGGATGGGCTACACCTGGGGACAACTTGAAAGACTGACCTGGGATAGAGGACTTTCACGAAACGCCTGAGCCCCAGTTGGGGTGATGGGCTTAACTGAAAACTGACCATACTTATATTCCATGACAAATTCAATGTAAAAGGGTGGGGGAAGATTACAATGTCCTGAATATTTTGATCCACTTTTTCTGATCTAACTAGACCATCATCTTGGTTATAGTTCAATTTTAAGAATGGTGAATCAGGCCTCAGTTAGAGCATCATTTTGAATTATTCTGGGACAACTTGGTCCCCATATTTTGTATTAACAAATACAGAATAATATATCCCAACAATATTGAGACAGTTAAATAATTTAAAAGATGACATCCTTACTTCTATGCTGTTAATTAATTCTAGATATCGGAGGTCTCGCACTCGAACAAAAGCCTGCCGATAAATAAAAACATTAAATTAAAATATGGACACAATTCCATTAAACTTCAAAGTAAATTTATGATCAAAGTACATATATCAACATATAAAACCCAGAGATTCATTTTCTTGCAGGCATAATCAATAAATTCATAATAGAATAATAACCATAACAGAATCAATGAAAGAGTGCACAAACATGGGTGTTTAATTTGTGTGCAAAAGACAACTGTGCGAATACAAGAAGAAAGAATAAATAAGTACATAAATAAATAAATAATGAGAACATGGGATGAAGAGTACTTGAAAGTGAGTCCATAGGTTGTGGGAACATTTCAATGATGGGGTGTGAATTGAGTGAAGTTATCCCCTTTGGTTCAAGAGCCGGATGGTTGAGGGGTAATAATTATTCCTGAACCTGGTGTTTTGAGTCCCAAGGCTCCTGTGCCTTCTCCTTGATGGTGAGTGTGAGGAGAGAGCATGACCTGGGTGGTGGCAATGATTCATATAGGTGTGCTTGATGGTAGGGAAGGCTTTACCCATGATGGACTGGGCTGCATCCACTACTTTTTGTAGGATTTTCCATTCAAGGGCATTGGTGATTCCATACTAGGCTGTGATGCAGCCAGTCAATATACTCTCCACTACACATCTATAGATATTTGTCCAAGTTTTAGATGTCATGCCAAATCTTCATAAACTTCTAAGGAAGTAGAGCTGCTGCTGTGCTTTCTTTGTAATTGCCCTTACGTGCTGGGACCAGGACAGGTCCTTGGAAATAATAATGCTGAGGGATTTAAAGTTGCTGACCCTCTCCACCTTTGATCCTCCAATGAGGACTGGCTTATGGACCTCTGGTCTCCCTCTCCTGATGTCAATAAGCAACTCCTTGGTCTTACTAACATTGAGTAAGAGTTCTTTGTTATGGCACCACTCAGCCAGATTTTCAATTTGCCTCCGATATATCATAATATCAAATGTTGCACTGTCATCAGCATCATTGTTAATAGATTATAATGCTAAGAAATGGAAGAATCATGCCACTGAGTCCTTTGTTCCTGCTGTGATTTGTTCAGACCCCCTTTTACTTCAGTCGCTGGCATTAATTTCTTATCACTTGATTACAATAATATCCAAACCAATCTCTGACTTCTGGATTAATCGTGGATGCCTTTGTTGCAAATAAACATAATATTTCTCTTCGTCACTCACACTTGACACACCAAGTCCTTACCAAGTCAGCAATTTTGGTTTCCTCCCCCACCCATACTAACATAAACTGAAATTATCTTCTGCAGGCGTGGCATTTTGTAGAGAATGAGATGGTGCCAATGTTTCTTACAGCCCTGGTGGTGAGTTCCCACTGTTTACCCAGGAATGGTCTGGCAGAATAAAAGAAATGTGGGCTTGTTGTGATGCACCGGAATTTAGACAGTCTGATTAAGTGGAGCACTGTGTCACCTATACAATCTTGGCTGCAAACTAACGCAGGCATTTCCTTCTTTCTCTTTGCTCTTTCCAATCTTAACAACTTAGAAAAAGTCCATTTTCTTTCATTCCTAAGTCTGATGAAAGGTTATCAATCTAAAATATTAACTAATTTTTTACTCCAGTGTGCTGTCAGATAGCTTTTTATCTCCAGCATTTTTTGTAATAATTTAGAGGTCAAAATAAGAAAAAAAAATTGTAAAACTGAAGATGCAGGAAATCTAAAATAAAATGTGAAATTTCTGGAAATACTCAGCAGATCAAGCTGTATCCACTTGGATTGAGAGTTCAATGGAGAATTAAAGTAGCAGACATCTAGAAGCTTGGGGGTCAAATTGATTTTGCTTAAGGAAACATCATCATAAGCAGCAAGGATTAACTCTAGGTAAGAGACAATACAAATTATCGTGAAGACTGACAAACAAGAATCCCATGTAAAAGTACTTTGAAAATCTGAATGAGAATGGTCTTACGAACAGTACCACAATTTCATATTTGACTGGTTACTTTGTCAGAATCAGATTTAATATTACTAACATATATTGTGAAATTTGTTGTTTTGCAGCAGCAGTACATTGCAACATATATTACAGAAAAATTATAAATTAAATAGGTAGTGCACACAGAGAGCAAAATAATAAAAATAGTCAGGTACTGTATAAGAGTTTATTATCCAATCAGGAATCTGAAGGCTGTGGGGAAGAAGCTGTTCTTAAAATGTTGTGTGTGTGTCTTAGGTTTCTGTACTTCCTCCTTGCAGGTAGCAATGAGAAGACAGCATGTTCTGGGTTATGGGGGGGTCCTTAATGATGGATGCTGCCTTTTTGAGGTATCACCTTCCGAAAATGTCCTCAATGCTGGAGAGGCTAGTGCCCATGATGTAGCTGGCTGAGTTAATCTTTCTGCAGATTCTTCTGATCCTATGCAGTGACCCCTCCATACCAGATAGTGATGGAACCAGTTTAAATGCTCTCCACGGCACATCCATAGAAATTTGCGAGTGTCTTAGGTGACATACCAACATTCCTCAAACTAATAATGAAATATAGTTCCTATTACTAGTGGTGTTCCATAGGGGTCTGTGTTGGGACCAATTATTTTTAAGTTATTTGTTAATGATTGAGATGATGAAATTGATGGTTTTGTTGCAAAATTTGCAGACAGTATGAAGATAGGTGGAGGGACAGGTAGTTTTGAGGAAGTAGAGGGCTACGAAAGGACTTAGACAGATTAGGAGAATGGGAAAAGAAATGGCAGATGGCATAAAGTGTCAGGAAGTGTGTGATCATGCACTTTGGTAGAAGAAATAAAAAGGTTGACTATTTTCTAAATGGAGAGAAAATACAAAAAAACTGAGGCACAGAGGGACTTAGGTTAATTTGCAGGCTGAGTCTCTAGAAAGGAAGGCCAATGCGATGTTAGCATTTATTTCAAGAGGACTAGAATATAAAAACAAGTATGTAATGTTGAGACTTTATAAGACCTTGGTGAGGCCTCACTTGGGAGCATTGTGAGCAGGTTTGGGTGGCTTATATTAGAAAGGATATGCTAAAACTGGAGAGGGTTCAAAGGAGGTTCATGAAAATCATTCCAGGATTGAATGGCTTGTCACATGAAGAGCGTTTGATGGCCATGGGCCCATGTTCACTAGAATATAGAGAAGAATGAGGGGTGACCTAATAGCAACCTATCAAATGGTGAACAGCCTTGATAAGAGTGGATGTGGAGAGGATGTTTCCTATGGTGGGAGAGTCTAAGACCAGAGGACACAGACTCAGAAGAGAGGAGTGTTCTTCTAGAACAGAGAGGAGGAGAAATTTTTTTTAGCCAAGGAGTGGTGAATCTGTGAAATTTGTTGCCACAGGTAATTGTGAAGGCAAAGTCTTTATGTACATTTAAGACAGAGGCTGATATATTCTTGATAGATCAGGACATGAAGGGAAACGGAGAGAAGGCAGTAGATCGGGGCTGAGAGGAAAATTGGATCAGCCATAATTAAATGGTGAAGCAAGCTTGGTGGGCCAAATGGCATAATTCTACTCCTATATCTCATAGTTTTATGCCAGGAGTCGGCAACCTTTTTGCCTCTGTGGGCTGGATCACGTATTAATGAGTGGACAGTGGGCCAGATAAATGCCACAAAAAACTTGAAATATGGGAATTATCCATTTAAATACATGTTTTGCCTCAAATTAACGAATAACGCATGCTAGAAAACCCCGTGGGCCATAGGTTGCCTACCTGTTTTATGCTTCCTTTTTAATTGCACCAATCTGTTGGGCCCAGGATAGATCTTCAGATATGCTGATATCTAGGAACTTAAAACTACTCATCCTTTCTATTGCTGATTTCCTGGTGAGGACTGGTGTATGTTTTCTCGACTTCCCCTTCCTGAAGTCAACAATTAATTCCTTGGTCTTACTGATATTGAGTGCAAGGAGTGGAGCTTTGCGGCTTTGACTCGGGGAGCGGCCTTGTCAGGAAAGTGCAAGTCTTTGGCTTGAGAGCCTTCGGCGAGGAGGCTAAGGGAAGAGACTACGCCACAGTTGGAGAGGGTGAGAGATGGTGAAGAGATGACAGGTAAACTGATTCAGTGTGATGCTTGCCTGCTGTGGGAGGTCAGGGACACTGATGGTGCCACCGGCTGCTATAACTGTGATAAATGTGTCCAGGTTCAGCTCCTGAAGGACAATGTTGAAGTATAACATAGCAAAGATGAGCGGGAAGCCAGGGGATTGGGAAACTTTTAAAGAGCAACAGAAGATTACTAAAATTGTGGAGCAGGTTAAGACCTACAAGTATCTGGGAGTACAGTTAGACGAGAAGCTAGACTGGACTGCCAACACAGATGCCTTGTGCAGGAAGGCACAGAGTCGACTGTACTTCCTTAGAAGGTTGGCGTCATTCAATGTCTGTAGTGAGATGCTGAAGATGTTCTATAGGTCAGTTGTGGAGAGCGCCCTCTTCTTTGTGGTGGCGTGTTGGGGAGGCAGCATTAAGAAGAGGGACGCCTCATGTCTTAATAAGCTGGTAAGGAAGGCGGGCTCTGTCGTGGGCAAAGTACTGGAGAGTATAACATCGGTAGCTGAGCGAAGGGCACTGAGTAGGCTACGGTCAATTATGGAAATCCCTGAACATCCTCTACATAGCACCATCCAGAGACAGAGAAGCAGCTTCAGCGACAGGTTGCTATCGATGCAATGCTCCTCAGACAGGATGAAGAGGTCAATACTCCCCAATGCCATTAGGCTTTACAATTCAACCGCCAGGAGTAAGATATGTTAAAGTGCCGGGGTTGATTGTATTTAATGTATTTAAGTAAACTACTTAAGAACTTTTTAAAAGCTATTATTAATGCTTTTTGAGAGAGTGATTTAGATGCATATCATATTTTTACTGAGTTAAGTATTGTATGTAATTAGTTTTGCTACAACAAGTGTATGGGACATTGGAAAAAATGTTGAATTTCCCCATGGGGATGAATAAAGTATCTATCTATCTATCAAAAAGGCAATATGGGGAGAAAAGATGAGGTACTAAGGTAAGCTAGCCAAGAATATAAAGGAGGATAGTAAAATCTTCTTTAGGTATGTGAAGAGGAAAAAATTAGTTAAGACCAAAGTTGGGCCCTTGAAGGCAGAAACGGGTGAATTTATTATGGGGAACAAGGAAATGGCAGATGAGTTGAACAGGATCTGTCTTTGGATCTGTCTTCACTAGGGAGGGCACAGACAATTTCCCAGATGTAATAGTGGCCAGAGGAAGTAGGGTAATGGAGGAACTGAAGGAAATTTACATTAGGCAGAAAATGGTGTTGGGTAGACTGATGGGACTGAAGGCTGATAAATCCCCAGGGCCTGATGGTCTGCATCCCAGGGTACTTAAGGAGGTGGCTTTAGAAATTGTGTAAGCATTGGTAATGATTTTCCAATGTTCTATAGATTCAGGATCAGTTCCTGAGGATTGGAGGGTAGTTAATGTTATCCCACTTTTTAAGAAAGGAAGGAGAGAGAAAACAGGGAATTATAGACCAGTTAGCCTGACATCAGTTGTGGGGAAGATGCTGGAGTCAATTATAAAAGACTAATAGGATCTACAAATATTTGAATAGACAGGGACTTATTAGAAAAAGTCAGCATGGCTTTGTGCGTGGTAGGTCATGTTTAACCAATCTGTTAGAGTTTTTCGAGGAAGTTACCAGGAAAGTGGATGAAGGGAAGGCAGTGGATGTTGTATACGTGGACTTCAGTAAGGCCTTTGACAAGGTCCCGCATGGGAGGTTAGTTAGGAAGATTCAGTTGGTAGGTATACATGGAGAGGTAGTAAATTGGATTAGACATTGGCTAAATGGAAGAACCCAGAGAGTGGTAGTGGAGGATTGCTACTCTGAGTGGAGGCCTGTGACTAGTGGTGTGCAGCAGGGATCAGTGTTGGGTCCATTGTTATTTGTCATCTATATCAATGATCTGGAAGATAATATGGCAAATTGGATCAGCAAATTTGTTGATGATACAAAGATTGGAGGTGTAGTGGACAGTGAGGAAGGTTTTCAAAGCTTGCAGAGGGATTTGGACCAGTTGGAGGAATGGGCTGAAAAATGGCAGATGGAGTTTAACGCAGACAACTGTGAGGTATTGCACTTCGGAAGTTCAAACCAAGGTAGAACATACAAGGTAAATGGTAGGACACTGAGGAGTGCAGTAGAACAGAGGGATCTGGGAGTACAGATGCATAATTCCCTAAAAGTGGCGTCACAAGTAGATAGGGTTGTAAAGAGAGTTTTTGGTACATTGGCCTTTATAAATCAAAGTATTGAGTATAACAGTTGGAATGTAATGGTAAGGTTGTATAAGAAATTGGTGAGACCAAATTTGGAGTATTGTGTGCAGTTTTGGTCACTTAATTACAGGAAGGACATTAATAAGGTTGAAACAGTGCAGAGAAGGTTTACAAGGATGTTGTCGGGACTTGAGAAACTGAGTTACAGAGAAAGGTTGAATAGGTTAGGACTTTATTCCCTGGAGCGTAGGAGAATGAGGGGTGATTTGATAGAGGTGTATAAAATTATGATGGGTATAGATAGAATGAATGCAAGCAGGCTTTTTCCACTCAGGCCAGGGGAGAAAAAAACCAGAGGTCATGGGTTAAGGGTGAGAAGTTTAAAGGGAACATTTGGGGAGGCTTCTTCACACAGAGAGTGGTGGGAGTGTGGAATGAGCTGCCAGATGAAGTGGTGAATGCGGGCTCATTTTTGACATTTAAGAAAAACTTGGACAGGTATATGGATGAGAAGGGTTTGGAGGAGTATGGCCCAGGTGCAGGTCAGTGGGACTAGGCAGAAAAATGGCTCGGCACAGCCAAGAAGGGCCAAAAGGCCTGTTTCTGTGCTGTAATGTTCTATGGTTCTATGAAATAACGGCACATTTGGATAGCAGTAACAGGATCGGTCTGAGTCAGCATGGATTTACGAAGGGGAAATCATGCTTGACTAATCTTCTGGAACTTTTTGAGGATGTAACTATGAAAATGGACAAGGGCGAGCCAGTGGATGTAGTGTACCTGGACTTACAGAAAGCCTTTGATAAGGTCCCACATAGGAGATTAGTGGGCAAAATTAAATCACATGGATTGAAAATTGGTTGGCAGACAGGAAGCAAAGAGTAGGGATTAACAGGTCCTTTTCAGAATGGCAGGCAGTGACTAGTGGGGTACCGCAAGGCTTGGTGCTGGGACCGCAGCTATTTACAATATACATTAATGATTTAGATGAAGGGATTAAAAGTAACAATAGCAAATTTGCAGATGAAACAAAGCTGGGTAGTAGTGTGAAATATGAGGAGGATGTTAGGAGAATGCAGGGTGACTTGGACAGGTTGGATGAGTGGGCAGATGCATGGCAAATGCAATTTAATGTGGATAAATGTGAGGCTATTCACTTTGGTGGCAAGAACAGGAAGGCAGATTACTATCTGTATGGTGTCAAGTTAGGAAAAGGGGAAGTACGAGATCTAGGTGTCCTCGTTCATCAGTCACTGAAAGTAAGCATGCAGGAACCGCAGGCAGTGAAGAAAGCTAATGGCATGTTGGCCTTCATAACAAGGGGAGTTGAGTATTGGAGCAAAGAGGTCCTTCTGCAGTTGTACAAGGCCCTGGTGAGACCACACCTGGAGTATTGTGTTCAGTTTTGGTCTCCAAATTTGAGGAAGGACATTCTTGCTATTGAGGGAGTGCAGCGTAGGTTCACAAGGTTAATTTCCGGGATGGCGGGAGTGTCATATGTTGAAAGATTGGAGCGACTGAGCTTATATACACTGGAATTTGGAAGGATGAGAGGGGATCTGATTGAAACATATAAGATTATTAAGGGATTGGACTCACAAGAGGCAGGAAAAATGTTCCCAATGTTGGGGGAGTCCAGAATCAGAGGCCACAGTTTAAGAATAAGGAGTACGCCATTTAGAACAGAGTTGAGGAAGAACTTTTTCACCCAGAGAGTTGTGGATCTATGGAATGCTCTGCCTCAGAAGGCAGTGGAGGCCAATTCTCTGGATGCTTTCAAGAAAGAGTTAGATAGAACTCTTAAAGATAGCGGACTCAAGGGATATGGGGAGAAGGCAGGCACAGCGTACTGATTGTGGATGATCAGCCACGATCACATTGAATGGTGGTGCTGGCTCGAAGGGCCGAATGGCCTACTCCTGTACCTATTGTCTATTGTTTCTGTTGTGACACCACTCAACTAGCTGATCTATCTCACTCTTGTATGCCTCCATGTCACCATCTGAAGTTCTCCCAACAATAGTTGTGTCATTGGCAAACTTATAGTGTTTGAGCTATGCATAGCCAGACATTCGAGGGTATGAATATACAGTAGAGCAGTTATAGCTAAACATGCATCCTTGAGGTGTGCCAGTGTTGATCATCAGTGAGCAGATATTATTTCAGATGTTAGTATAAGTGGTCAAGTGTGTTAATTTTTCTGGTTTCACAGGTGATATACTCATGGCAAATTGAAGACCCCTTCAAATTGGCCTGGTTGAAATCCCTCGCAATGAATGGGAAGGCATCAGGGTGCACTGCATTGTGACTGCTGATCACAGCGCTAAGCTCCTCCAGCCCCTGCATGACGGTGGCCACAAAGACACTACCAAGATGACCACATAAAACTCCCTCCGCAAATAAAATGGACAACACTGGTCTGGTAGATGCTCTAGGTCAGGTGAGTAGGACTGAGACTGAACCATCATGTCTGAGTACCGCGATGAGTTACTCATGAAGCATACTCCTCTTCTTCTACCTTTCAAAATCTCAACTGTCCTGACTTTGTGGCACTTTATTACTGATAGGCTATCATAAAATATAAAAAATAAATGAAATAACCAGAAATTCAGAGACAATAATTGGAAGTGTACCTCATTCATTTGATAACTATCCAGAAATGAAATTGTCTCTGCTCAGATGTACCGATTAAATGTTGTACATGCACCTCCACATATTTTTGTACATTAAGCATCTCATCAGCCACATACTTTTTTAGCCGTTTCAAAGTCCATTCCTTCCAAGGCCTCCATTGCTAGGTCTCTCCAATCATTCTCTGTAACTCCTAAGCAAGCAATCTGGTAGGCTTCCTTGTACATCTTCTTTTCCAAGTACTGATACATGGGTGCAGACTTGTTTAAAAAGAAAAGATTTCCTTATTAGTCCAAATGTATATGCCAAATAGTAGAGTATTGTCATAGATATATACAGTACCTCTAAAAAATATTCACTACCCTTGGAAATTTTCATGTTTTATTGTTTTACAACATTGAATCACAGTGGATTTAATTTGGCTTTTTTGACAGAGATCAACAGAAAGACTCTCTTGTGTCAAAGTGAAAACAAAGTGCTCTAAATTAATTACAAATATAAAATACAAAATAACTGATTGCATATAGTGGCATGCAAAGGTTTGGGGACCCCTGGTCAAAATTTCTGTTACTGTGAATAGCTAAGTGAGTAAAAGATGACCTGAATTCCAAAAGGCATGAAGTTAAAGATAACACATTTTTTTTAATATTTTAAGCAAGATTACTTTTTTTATCTCCATCTTTTACAGTTTCAAAATAACAAAAAAGGAAAAGGGCCCGAAGCATAAGTTTGGGCACCCTGCATAGTCAGTACTTAGTAACACCCCTTTTGGCAAGTATCACAGCTTGTAAACACTTTCTGTAGCCAGCTAAGAGTCTTTCAATTCTTGTTTGGGGGAATTTCACCCATTCTTTCTCGCAAAAGGCTTCTAGTTCTGTGAGATTCTTAGGTTGTCTTGCACGCACTGTTCTTTTGAGGTCTATCCACAGATTTTCGATGATGTGTAGGTCAGGGGACTGTGAGGGCCATGGCAAAACCTTTAGCTTGCGCCTCTTGAGATAGTCCATTGTGGACTTGTTTTCAAAATGCCTCAGGCTTGTTTAGATGTTCCTTTGCAAACTTCTGATGATGAATTTTGTGGTGAGGATGCAGGAAAGGTTTTCTTCTGTTGACTCTTAAATGAAAGTCATATTCATGCAGGTGTCGCTGCACAGTAGAAAAGTGCACCACCACTCCAGAGTCTGCTAAATCTTCCTGAAGGTCTCTGCAGTCAAAGAGGGGATTTGATTTGCCTTTCTAGCAATCCTACGAACAGTTCTCTCGGAAAGTTTTCTCGGTCTTCCAGACCTCAACTTGACCTCCACTGTTCTTGTTAACTGCCATTTCTTAATTACATTACGAACTGAGGAAATGGCTACCTGAAAACACTTTATCTTCTTCTAGCCTTCTCCTGCTTTGTGGGCATCAATTATTTTAATTTTCAGAGTGCTAGGCAGCTGCTTAGAGGAGCCCATGGCTGCTGATTGTTGGTACAAGGTTTATTCTTCCTTGAGTTTTTACAGCAGTTGGCATCCACACTGTTGCATTACTGCCATCTTCAGGATTTACTGTCCTTCATTGTCCATTCACTTGACTTCCTAAAGTCATCTTTCCAGTCCTGTCGCCCTTAAAAACTAAACAACCGTTTCCTCCCCGATCACTCTCCCCACATTCTAATGAACCTTTAACACTGTTCTCTACCAGTCCTATTTTGCGTAATTGTTGTAGCATTTGATGTCTTTCCTGTGCAAATTTCCTGCATGAAATAAGGATATGCTCTACTGTTTCAGTCTCCTGACATAGATCGCAAAAACCTGTCGGATGTTTATTTATGATAGCCAGAGTACCATTAAGGTTGCTGTGCCCAATTCTCAGTCTACTTATAATTACTTGCTCCTTCCCATATCTACTCTGTTCTGAACTGAATGTAAATGTCTTCCTTTTATTGCTCTATCTCAATGCTGCTGCCACTGTTGATTTATCCTTCTCCACACTATGCTCTTCCCCTCTGATTTTGATAGTTTAATATTGACCTCTACAGATCCTTTTTTGACTGCTGCTTTTGCCAGCTTATCTGCTGTCTCATTTCCCATAATACCCGAATGTGCTGGAACCCACATGAATGCGATATTTTTGCCTTGTCTAGCCAGTCTTGAATTTGCAAACAAGATTTTATAAAGCAGATCCTGGTGTCCTCTAGCTGTACCCACCTTAATGCTTGATACAGAATCGCTACATATCACAATATTATTACAATCAACCTGCTCACTCCAATCTAGTGCTAACAATATGGCAAACATTTCAACTGCATAAATACTCAAGCAATCCAGTGTCCTCTTGTTAATTTTCACTTGATAACTTGGCACAACAATTGCAGACCCTGTTGCACCTGTTTCTGGATCCATTGATCCATCTGTAAAAATCTGTATGTCTTTATATTTACATTCCCTATACCTATTATATTCTCTGAGTATATCAGCAGTTTTATTACTGCATTTGATCTTAAGCAATTCCAAATCTACAGAGGGATTTTCTAATACCCAGAAAGGTCTGACAGGCCACACCACACTTGGACAAAACTCTTTATCATATACACCTTTCGCTGTTTAATCTCCTGTCCAGCCAAAACTTTCTTTTTGCGTCCTTTCCTTCTCCCAGCATGTCTGCAACACCCTTCTTGTAGGATGGCTATCATCATGCCCCCTCAAGTTAATCCAGTAATTGGCCTCCAGCTATTTACGTTGCAGCCCCAATGGCATTTCATTTGCTTCAACTTGAAGTGCACACACTGGGGAAGTTCTAACCACTCCCAAGCACACACTTAGAGCTCAAGCTTGCACGATATCCAGTTCTGCTAACACAGATTTTGCTGCTGACCCATATACAATACTTCTATAGTCTGATCTTGATTTTATTAATGCTACATAAATTTACTGCAGTGATGAAAATCAACACCCCATTCCAAACCAGCAAGACACCTCATGACATTTATCAAATTTTTACATTTAGTAACTACATATCTAACATATTCTCTCCATGTTAATCTCAAGTTAAAGTGCACTCCCAAAAACCGAAAACTTTCAACTCTCTCCAGGTTACTTCCATACAGAGTCAGATTAAGTCCCCTGAGCTTCTTCCTTGTAAAGAACATGGTTTTTGTCTTCTCCACTGAAAATTTAACACCCCACTTTGTCTCCCACTCTTCAACTTGATTAATTCCATCTTGCATTTTTGTAACTATATGTTCAATATTTCTCCCTCTTTTCCACAAAGCCCCACCATCTGCAAACAATGACCTCCCCACTTCCGTTGGTATATTTACGAATATATCATTTATCAAAATGAAAAATAAAGTTGGACTCACTACACTCCCCTGAGGCGTCCCGTTTTCTACAGCATACTGGCTTGATAGCTCTGATCCTATCTTCACCTGAATAGTTCTCCTGTTTAAAAAGTCCTTAACCCAATTGAACACTGCACCTCCCATCCGATTCCCATTAAATGTAGCTTGATTAGGAGCCCCTCCTTCCATAACATATCATAAGCTTTCTCAACATTAAAAAAAAACTGCAACCACTGTCTCTTTATTTACTTGTGCTTTTCTTATTTCGTCCTCTAGACACACCAGTGGATCCATAGTATTCCTTCCTTTCTTGAACCCGCTTTGATACGTAGCCACCATACCTCTACTTTCCAGAAAGTACACTAACTTCTCATTTATCATACGTTCCATAAGTTTACATATAGGAGACGTCAAGGAAATTGGCCTGTAATTTCCTGGCCTGCTGGCATCTTTTCCAGGTTTCCTTATTGGAATAATTATTGCCTCTTTCCAGCTCCCTGGTATTCTCCCTTCATCCCAAACTTTGTTATACAGAAGCAGTAATTTCTCCAGACTTGCTTCACTCAGATGTTTCATCATACTGTAACATATTTCATCTTTACCTGATGCATTCTTTCCTGTTCTATCTAGTGCCTTTCTTAATTCTCTCATGCTGAAAGGGTCAGCTTGCACACCGTCAAGGTTAGTTTTCCTACATAAAGCCTCCATATTTTCAGCTTTTGTTCTCTCTCTACCTCTTCTTCCCTTCTCAAATGATCAGAACTATGTACCATAACAAAAGTACTTGCCAACAACTCTGCCTTTTCCTTATTTGTTACTGCAGTCACATTTCCATCCATCAGAACTGGGTACCTCCACTCTCTCCTGTCCCCTCCCATCCTTTTTATCATCCCCCACACCTCTCCTACTTGGCTTGTGTTTCTGATTACAATACTTTTTCCAGTGCGTCCTTTTAGCATGTCTTATTGTCCTCCTTATTACTGCCTGAGCTTGTTTGTACTGAATAGTATGTTGGAAGTTATGAGTTCTTTTAACCAATTTAAAAGCCTTATTTCTATTTCTCACTGCTTCCTTACAATTATCATCCCATCATGGTATTACTCTCTTCTCTGTTCCTCCTTTACTTTTAGGAATGGATTCTAATGCAGCTGATATTATACCTTGTTTTAATATGCTGTCAAGTGTTTCTATGTCCATCTCATCACAGACCTGACTTAGATATCTATCACTTTTTTCCAGAAACTTCTCCCAATTGGCTTTCTCAAGGATCCATTTCCTACCTGTATTCTCTGTGACCAATGAGGCAGAAATATTTATCTTGCACCAGATTGGGTAATGATCACTCCCTACAGTTCCTTCTTGGTACACTAACCACTCACATACTGATGTAATAGAGTTTGATACTAATGTAAGATCAAGCACAGATTCTTTACCTGTATTAACATCAATTCTAGTACTACTGCCATCATTTAGGCACACTAAATACTTCTCTTCTAGCAACTCCTCTATTACTTGACCACTGATGTCTCTTCTGTCGCTCCCCCATAATACATTATGTCCATTAAAATCACCACACCAAACTACGTTACTACTATTCTGCCCTTCTATCTCCTCAAGCTTGTTTAACTCTAGGCTTTTGAATGGATTATAATAATTCACAATCACCAACTCTTTCCATTCAGCCCCTATTTTTACTACCACATACTCTTGTTCACTTCCTATACCTAGTATTCTATAAGGAATACCTTGCTTTACATAAGTTGCATATCCTCCTCCTCCCCCCCTTTCTCCTGTCATGCCTTACTGCCTCATAACCATATAAAACAAAATCTAAATTAGGTTTCAACCAGGTCTCAACATCTGGCTTTTCTCTCCTACTAGCTATAAACTGCTTGAAATCTTGTCCATTACCAATCAGGCTTCCATTGAAGAAGTAGCATTATTAGTAATATCAACCCACACATACTTGTCTTGACTGTACCCCGAGTTCATCATTTACCTCTTCCCATTTTAATCCTATCATACCCAAATGGTGCTTTGCAGCTTTCACCATCATCTGAATCCTTTCAGCTTTAGATTTGATCTCACAAGTTGCATTTACCACTCCTGCTATAAAGGTCACCAATTTCTTCTTCTCTATCCATGCATTCTTCTTATCTTGCCTTTCTTTAGCTGCCACTTGCTCTTTGCTAGATCCTCCCTCTTTCATTTTTTTCTCTCCTGCCTCAGCATATGAGACTTTTTCCTTCACCCTTATCTGCTGCACCTCCACCTTTTTTTTCACCACTTCACATCCCCAGTACACTACACTATGGTTACCTCCACAATTACAGCAATTTGGTCCCACTCCCTCTCCATATTTTCCATATTCATGTTCCCCACCACACCTTGCACATCTTCTCTTTCCTTTGCATACTTTGGCCACACTCCTGGCAATTGAAACACCTCATAGGTTTTGGTATATATTCTCTTACACTGTATCTCAGAAATCCAAAATATAACTCCTTTGGAGGCACCTTATCCTCAAATTCTACCAGAACAGTTTCAGTCTCCCTTTTCTCTGCTCCCCTTGTCATTCTTTTCACACTCTTCACTGAACTATTCCTCACCCTTAAGTTCTCCACTAGCCCTTCATATTAACACTGAGGGGAACCCCAGAGATCATTGACCTTTTGTGCTCCAACTCTTACAACCCTGGACACTATGACTTTCCCAACATTAGTCACCTTCATTGCTTTCTCCATCTGCTCTTTAGTTTTACATCCTATCAACAGGTTTCCATCTCCTAAAATTCTCACATGGCTGAATTCCCCTACTTGCCCTGATGATTTTTGTTAGATTAAGCGGATTGATTTTCTTTACTTCCCCTTCCCCCCCAAATCTTACCATTACATTTAGCAATTTTGCCCTCGGGCCCTTCTCCTCAATTTCTCTTCCCTCATTTTCCGATCCACCTACACTAGACCCACCTCCTTTCTTTCTCTTCTGACCCATCACCTTCCTATTCTTAGTCCCTCTCCCCACCTCTTCCCACTCAAACTCCGTGCTGCTGCTCAGTCTCCCTCCCAGACCATCAGTCTCCCTCCCTGCCATCCTATCAGAGTCTGCAAGGAACCATGTATGAATATTGTTCCAGACCTATACATGCTGTCAGTCAATATTCCCACAGAATGTTTCCCACAACATCCCAGCAGTTCCTCAGCCGCCGCAGCTGCAGCCCTCTTCCTCCAGCCGTTCCCCACCCTACTTCAGCCCGGGCCCTCGGTCACAGCTCCCACATCGCCTCCCCCGCCAGCCAGTCACCTGGTACAAGGTTTGAGGAGTCACGGTATTTATAAAGCTTTGGAATTTGCATCACCTGGCCTTTCCTAACGATGACTGTGAACAAGCCATAGCCCTAACAAGCTAATTAACGTCTGAGACCTTGGTAAAAGTTATCTGAGAACTCAAGTTTCTTGGGGTGCCCAAACTTTTGCATGGTGCTCCTTTCCTTTTTTTCACTCTAAAATTGTACAAAACAAAAATAATACACTAATCTTGCTTAAATGTTGAAAAGAATGTTTCATCTTTGGAGATCAGTTCATCTTCTACTCACTTAACTATTCACAGTAACAGAAATTTTGTCCAGGGGTGCCCAAACTTTTGCATGCCACTGTAAGTATTCACCCTCTTTAATATGACACACCAAAGCACTGCTGCTGCCCTTGATTTTAGAAGTCACATAATTAGTTAAATGGAGATCACCAGTGTGCAGTCAAGGTGTTTTGACTGTAGTAAAAATACACCTGTATCTGGAAGGTCCAACTGCTGGTGAGTCAGTATCCTGGTAAAAGCTACACCATGAAGACAAAGAACATTCCAAGCAACTGCACGATAAGGTTACTGAAAAGCACAAGTCAAGAGAAGGTTAGAAGAAAATTGTAGACTGCACATAGAACTGTTGCCTGGGTGCTTCACCAGTCACAGCTTTATGGCAGAGTGGCAAAGAGAAAGACACTGTTGAGAAAAAAACTCTCATGAAATCTCCACTAGAGTTTGAAGGAGGCATATGGGAGTCTCTGAAGTCAGCTGGAAGAAGGTTCTATGGTCTGATTAAACTAAAATTGAGCTTTTTGACCATCAGACTAAATGCTATGTTTGGTGTAAGCAGGCCCTGGAAGACTTGTAAAGGTAGAGGGTAAATGAATGCATCAAAATACAGGGAAATCCTGGAGGAAAACCTGATTCAGTCTGCAAGAGAACTGCGACTTGGGAGAAGATGTGTTTTCAAGCTAGATAAGGACCCCAAACATAAAGCCAAAGCCACACAGGAATGGCTTAAAGACAACTAAGTTAATGTTCTGAAGTGGCCAAGTCAGAGTCTGGACCTCTATCCAACTGAGAATTTGTGACTAGACTTGAAATGGACTGTTCACTCACTACCCCCATGCGATTTGACAGAGCTTCAGCAGTTTTGTAAAGAAAAATGGAGAAAAATTGCAGTCTGGATGTGCAAAGCTGATAGAAACCTATCCACACAGATTCAGGGCTGTAATTGTTGCCAAAGGTACATCTACTGATTTGAAAGGGTGAGGAATTATGCAGTCAATTAATAAATTTAGACCAATTTGTAGAAATTTGTTTTCATTTTGACACGGAAGAGCATTTTCTGTTGACTAGTGTCAAAAAAGCCAAATTAAATCCACTGTGATTCAATGTTGTAAAACAATAAAACATGAGAACTTCTAAGGGCTGTGAATACTTTTTATAGGTACTGTATCACTAACATCAGAGGTCCAGTACCAATCATTGCAGTGGTCACTGGTCACTGATCTCTAGCCAGAAATAACATCATTCTACCACTATTTTGTCTTCTATGGGCAAGACAGTTCCAAATCCAAACTTACAATATACCCCGGATCCCATGCATTTTTATTTTCTGGATCAGCCAAACATGAGGAAACTTATCACATGCTAAAACTAAAGTCCTTGTAGATAATGTTCACCACCTTACCCTCATCAGCCTCCTTTGTCACCTATTCAAAAAACTCAATAACATTAGTAAGGCATGACCTGCCCCTCACAAAAGCCATGCTGGCTGCCCCTAAGCAGACCGTGACATTCTAAAAGTGTACAAATCCTACCACTCAAGTATCTTCTCCAACAGCTTCCTTTCCACTGACGCGAGATTCACTGGCCTATGATTACCTGGACTTTTCCCATTTCCCTTCTTGAACAAAGGCACACATTTGCTGCTCTTCAGTCCTCTGAGACTGCCTATTGCTACTGAGGATACAAAGATCCTTGTCAAGCCCCAGCAATCTCCTCACTTGCTTCAATATTTTGTGATATATATGCCATCATGCCCAAGTGACACTTAATGCTTTTCAGAAACTCCAGCACCATCTCCCTCTTAATGTGAAAATATCCCAGCACATTAGCATTTCCCACTTTGCCTTTGCTGTCCTCTAAATCCTTATCTTCACCAAATAACGACTCAAAATACTTGACACTTGCTCTGACTCCAAGCACAAATTATCTCATTTATCCTTGAGTGGACTTACCCCTTCCTTAGTTATCCTCTTTTTCATAATGCAAATATAAAATATTTTGTGATTATCCTTGACTCTGCTCACCCAGCACATTTCCTTCTGGCTTTCCTGCTCAAGGTCTTTCCTACTGTCTTTATATTGTTATGCCGTCAGCCCCCTCCTTTGTGAGAATCTCAAGAACCCTAGTCAAGGGGGGGTCAACTGACCCAAAAGAGGAAGAGACGTGCTGAATAGACACAGGAAAATGGGAAAGAGAGAGAGAGACCACGTTCTCCCAATAAGCAGAATAAAGGTGACCTTGACTATTGTCTCATGGAGACCACGTGAAAAGCCCTCGGGCAAAGTGGGCTGGTTGAGAGAGAGATCGCATTACCTACAACTTGATTGACACCTGCGATCCCGTGAAGAAGTATAAAGGAGGGTCTGAGGGGGGGGGGAACCCTCAGACGCACCAAAGACGCACCAAGGAGACACGATACCGATTCCCGTGGGAGCGGGAAGCCATTTTGAAGGAAGCCATGTGCGTTAGATTCCAAATGTTGAATCTGTGGCTAGAACCAACGAAAGACTGCTTTTAACTAACAACGGGGAAGCCTGCTCCCCTGATTCCAAGGATTTGCTCTGCAAAGACAACGGGCAAGTGTTCATCTTTTCTAAATCATCTCTTTCTCTCTACAACGTGAAAACCCCAGCGGTTCCCAAAAGGGAAAAGCCTGCAAACTTCTGAGTGACTCTTTATATTTCAATTGGACTCAGTATTACCCCTAGACAACTATAGAGCTTATTTCTGATTGATTATTATTACACCAGTGTTTTAGATTGAGTTTTGACGATGTATATGATCTGAATGTTTTGTATTAACTATACGTTTGTGCCCTTTTTGAATAAAACGTTTGAAAATAGTAGCATCCGACTCAGCTGATCCATCTATCTTTGCTGGTAAGTTACCTGGTTACGGGGTTACGTAACAATATTCCACAAGGGCCCAATCTAACTTTAGCTTCCAAAGCATTATATACAGTTTACTGAAAGTGCATCACAAGGGGATAGGATGAAAAAGAGGGTATCTGGCATACTTGCTTTCTAGGCAGAGAAATTGAGTCTAAGGGTTGAAACATCATGTTGCACTTGCAGAAAACACTAGTTGGAGTATTGTGTACAACTCTGGTAACCACATGTGAGATCAAGGATGTGGTAGCAATAAAGAGAGTTCAGAAGAGATTTAATAGGAATGAGGGCACAAATTGGAAATAAGGAAAAATTGGATAGGCTACTTATTGCCAATGGAACTAGGAGGATGTGAAATGATCTTAAAAATGGCTTCCAAAATTATGAATCAGAATCAGATTTATTATCACTGGCATATGATGTGAAACTTACATAGATAGGATAGAGTATTTTTCATAGGATAGGGACTAGCCAAGAAACCAGAGAGCACAGGTTTAAGATGGGGGGGGGGGGTGGAAACTTTGCTAGTGATGACTGGATCCCAATGATGAAATTCAGGGTGGCAGCAAAGAAAATGTTAAATGTTGGAGTTGGATATAATAAACCATTTAAAAGGCACCTGGACAGATATTTAGATCATATAATTATATGATATATGTCTTATGTAGGCAAACTACATTCACATAGGCATCATAGTCAGCAAAAACAAGGTGTACCAAAAGGGACCATTTCTGTGTTGTATACTTCTATAATTTTCTAATGTAGATAGATCTGAATAATTCTTAAAATAAGTCTCCTTCATGGACCAGCTTATATCATGATGCACATTTGGCAGCAGACCGCTTTTTCAAATTTCCTATTCTCAAATATTTTTATTCTACGTTACACTTACCACATCATATGCCAGAAAACAGCCTGTTCGAATCCATACTAGCCAGATCCTTTCTGATACCATCAAAATTGGTCTTTCTCCAATTTAGTATCTTAACCCATACACCAGACCTATCCTTTTCCATATTTATTTTGAAACTAATGGCATTATGATCACTAGATGCAAAGTGCTCCCATACACAAGTTTCTGTTATCTACCCTGCTTCGTTTCCTAATAGGAGACCAAGTATCACAAACTCTCTCGTTGGGACTTATGTACTGATTAAAGAAACTTTTCTGAACACAACTGACAAACTCTAAACCATCTAGTCCTTTACAGTATGGCAGTCCCAGTCATTATGTGGAAAGTTAAAATCATCTACTGTAACAACCATATGTTTCTTGCAGCAGTCAGTGATCTCTCTACAGATCTATTCCTCTAATTCCCGTGGACTGTTGGGTTATCTATAATATTAACATGGTCATATCTTTCTTATTCCTCAGTTCCACCCATAAAGCCTCACTAGCCAAGTTCTCCATTTGTTCTGATAAAATACAGTGTGAAATTTTCCGACTCCTAACACTACCCCTCCCTCTTTAATCCCTCCCACCGTCATATCTAAAACAAAGGAATGCCAGTCCTGCCCCTCCTACAACCAAGTCTCATTAATGGCTACAGTCATAATTCTATGTGTTGATCCATGCTCTGAGCATCTGCCTTTCCGATAATTCTCACACTGAAATATATGCAGCTCAAGACATTAGTCGCAAAATGCGCAACCTTTTGATTCCATGAGTTTGAGGTCATAACAACATCTGTCTCCACCCTTCCACTATCTGTACAGGCACTCTGCTTTCCATCCCCCTGTAACTCTAGTTTAACACCCCCCAACCCCCCAGTGCAGCACTAGCAAACCTTCCTACTAGGATTATTAGTCTCCCTCCAGTTTAGATGCAAACCATCACTACCATACAGATCACAGCTTCCCTTGAAGACAGCCCAATGATCCAAAAATCTTATGCCGTCCCTCCTACACCAACTCCTTAGCCACATGTTAAACTGTATGATCTTTCTATTTCTGGCCTCACTAGCACATGGCACAGGTAGCAATCCAGAGATCACCATCTAAGAGCTCCTGCCCTTTAAGTTAGCACCTAACTCCCTGAACTCACTTTGCAGAAGCTTGTCACTCTCTCTACCCATGTCATTGGTACCTACATGAACCGCGACCTTTGGCTGTTCACCCTCCAACTTAAGAATGCTGAGGAGTATACCCCAGATGCCCTGGACCCTGTCACCTAAGAATCTCAGTCTAGCCCACAGAATTTCTTTTCTTTTCCCCTGCCTAACAAATCCCCTATCACCACAGCTCACCTCTGCTCCCCCCCTTCCCTTCTGAATCACGAAGCCAGACTCAATGCCAGAGACCTGACCACTGTGACTTTCCTCTGCTAGGTCATTTCTCCTCCCCCCCCCCCCCCCTCAACAGTATAACAGTATCCAAAGTGATATATCTGTTGTTGAGGGGATGGCCACAGGGGTGCTCTGCACTGGCTGTTTAACCCCTTTCCTCTTCCTGATCGTCACTTAGGCTCCTGTGTTCTGCTCTTTGGGTGTAACTACCGCTCTATACGTCTTATCTAACACCCTTTCAGCCTCCTGAATGATCCAAAGTTCATCCAGGTCCAGCCACAGCTTCTTAACGTGGAGCGTTAGAAGCTGCAGCTAGATGCACTTCTCACAGGTGAAGTCATTAGGAACACTGGAGGTCTCCCTGCTTTCCTACACTCCGCAAGGGAAGCATTCAATTATCCTTCCTGGCATCTCTAGTTCTGTGGCTATACCTTGATAATCAACCTCAGATCTATATGGAAAGGCACTTAATACCATTGGCCATGGCAGATTTAAAATATGGAAGAAAACATCGAGCTCAAATCGGTCAAGAACAGAGGAAGCAGACAGATCACTTGTCTTTATTCCTGCCATGTGCTTGGAGATGGAGGCTGCTATTTTGTGGAACTGTTTTATATCCTCCATTTTGTGAGATGAAGTTGCTTTGCTTTCTGTGTTTTAAAGTAGACAATGATATTTCAGGATATTTCGAGTATGCTATCAATGATAACTCTCTCAAGAGACCTACCATCGCAAGGAAGAACCCCTGTGCTAGGTTCTGGGAGAAGAAGGGATTGCTCATCTGGCCAACAGAGATCCCCTATTTTGGTGTTATAAGTTGGAAAAGTGGTCTGAGTGAGTATTGGTACAGAGTAGAATTCTTGTTATAAATTGTTGGCCCAGGGTCAACATAGTTTTGCTGTTGTTTGTGCAGAGACAATAAGTGTGAACGATTAATTATGAATTGTGTGGTGAATTTCCTAACCTAGTTCCGTCGACCGAACAGTCAACAGAGAGGAGAGGAAAACTTTTAATTGGGGAAGGGCAAATTATGAGGCTATAAGGCTAGAACTTGCAGGTGTGAATTGGGATGTTTTTGCAGGGAAATGTACTATGGACATGTGGTCGATGTTTAGGGATCTCTTGCAGGATGTTAGGGATAAATTTGTCCCGGTGAGGAAGATAAAGAATAGTAGGGTGAAGGAACCATGGGTGACAAGTGAGGTGGAAAATCTAGTTAGGTGGAAGAAGGCAGCATACATGAGGTTTAGGAAGCAAGGATCAGATGGGTCTTTTGAGGAATATAGGGTAGCAGGAAAGGAGCTTAAGAAGGGGCAGAGAAGAGCAAGAAGGGGGCATGAGAAGGCCTTGGCGAGTAGGATAAAGGAAAACCCCAAGGCATTCTTCAATTATGTGAACAAAAGGATGACAGGAGTGAAGGTAGGACCGATTAGAGATAAAAGTGGGAAGACGTGCCTGGAGGCTACAGAAGTGAGCGAGATCCTCAATAAATACTTCTCTTCAGTATTTACCAATGATAAGGAACTTGATGACGGTGAGGACAATATGAGTGAGGTTGATGTTCTGGAGCATGTTGATATTAAGGGAGAGGAGGTGTTGGCGTTGTTAAAATACATTAGGACGGATAAGTCCCCAGGGGCTGACGGAATATTCCACAGGTTGCTCCACGAAGCGAGGGACGAGATTGCTGAGCCTCTGGCTAGGATCTTTATGTCCTTGTTGTCCACGGGAACGGTACCAGAGGATGGGAGGGAGGCGAATGTTGTCCCCTTGTTCAAAGAAGGTAGCAGGGATAGTCTGGGTAATTACAGACCAGTGAGCCTTACGTCTGTGGTGGGAAAGCTGTTGGAAAAGATTCTTAGAGATAGGATCTATGGGCATTTAGAGAATCATGGTCTGATCAGGGACAGTCAGCATGGCTTTGTGAAGGGCAGATCGTGTCTAACAAGCCTGATAGAGTTCTTTGAGGTGGTGACCAGGCATATAGATGAGGGTAGTGCAGTGGATGTGATCTATATGGATTTTAGTAAGGCATTTGACAAGGTTCCACGCTGTAGGCTTATTCAGAAAGTCAGAAGGCATGGGATCCAGGGAAGTTTGGCCAGGTGGATTCAGAATTGGCTTGCCTGCAGAAGGCAGAGAATTGTGGTGGAGTGAGTACATTTGGATTGGAGGGTTGTGACTAGCAGTGTCCCACAAGGATTGGTTCTGGGACCTCTACTTTCTGTGATTTTTTTTTTATTAACGACCTGGATGTGGGGCTAGAAGGGTGGGTTGGCAAGTTTGCAGATGACACAAGGGTTGGTGGTGTTGTAGATAGTGTAGAGGATTGTCGAAGATTGCAGAGAGACATTGATAGGATGCAGAAGTGGGCTGAGAAGTGGCAGATGGAGTTCAACCCGGAGATGTGTGAGGTGGTACACTTTGGAAGGACAAACTCCAAGGCAGAGTACAAAGTAAATGGCAGGATACTTGGTAGTGTGGAGGAGCAGAGGGATCTGGGGGTACATGTCCACAGATCCCGGAAAGTAGCCTCACAGGTAGATAGGGTAGTTAAGAAAGCTTATGGGGTGTTAGCTTTCATAAGTCGAGGGATAGAGTTTAAGAGACGCGATGTAATGATGCAGCTCTATAAAACTCTAGTTGGGCCACACTTGGAGTACTGTGTCCAGTTCTGAGATGTGGAAGCATTGGAAAGGGTACAGAGGAGATTTACCAGGATGCTGCCTGGTTTAGAGAGTATGGATTATGATCAGAGATTAAGGGAGCTAGGGCTTTACTCTTTGGAGAGAAGAAGGATGAGAGGAGACATGATAGAGAAGAACAAGATATTAAGAGGAATAGACAGAGTGGACAGCCAGCGCCTCTTTCCCAGGGCACCACTGCTCAGTACAAGTGGACATGGCTTTAAGGTAAGGGGAGGGAAGTTCAAGGGGGATATTAGAGGAAGGTTTTTCACTCAGAGAGTGGTCGGTGCGTGGAATGCACTGCCTGAGTCAGTGGTGGAGGCAGATACACTAGTGAAGTTTAAGAGACTACTAGACAGGTATATGGAGGAATTTAAGGTGGGGGGCTATATGGGAGGCAGGGTTTGAAGGTCGGCACGACATTGTGGGCCAAAGGGCCTGTAATGTGCTGTACTATTCTATGTTCTATGTTAACACTACCTGGCTTTTTTTTTGCTCTCAGCTCAAACAGAACTTTTGGGGTTCAGGCATCACTAGCAAATTGACCCTAAAAGACTTATTACACTAATGTCTTATACACTTAAGGCACTGAAAAAAATGAAAATTTTGATAGATTGGAATCCAGATTTTACCATTGTCAAACTATTAGCATCCCCAGTCTTAAATAAAATCTAATATTTTTGCTCACTTTCTTCAACTTAAATTGAAGTACCAGCCTCCTTTCCATTACTCAGCTGTCCATTAGTCACTTGGAATGGTGATTTTTACCTCACTGTAGCGGTGATGAAACCAAATTAACTGTTGATATCATCAACTACGTCCAGAGTTTCCTTTTGTCTCATTATCATACTTTGTTCATTCAAGCAGAAGCAAAGATGTTTTACAGCTTTTTATCATAACTAGCTCTTGACAATAAATCAACCAAAATGAGGAGGCATACCTGTGGGACCTCAACAGCAGACATAGCATATACATGAAGGCAGAAGATCTTGGAGCCATTGTACCCTACCACAAAACCTTGGAGCTTCTGTTGATGGACTGGAAAATTACTGGCTTTTATATTGAGAAATCCACCACCAGAGAAACAAAGCATATTCTCACATTGGGTATTCCAGGCCACACTGTTAGCATTTGGCTCCTAAAAATGACATTGAAGAATTAATATTCAAATAATTATGATCGCTTTAAGAATATATCAATTTACAACATGATTACACAATGCCTTGGGCACTGAAAAAAACAAATCAGGAAGATTACTGAAGATGATATGGTTAGAAGCTGTTCAGCAACAGTCTCCTGGACAAATTAAGCAGCATAGTATCCCAAATAAACAAAGGAAATCCCACAATTTTCTGATATATCTTTGCTCTTTAAGAGCTATCCCCACGTGCATGGCTACCCATATTGGAGCAACTCTCAAAGATCAAAAATTAATCAAGAGCTGGGATCCCCTTCTTTTGGGACATTACGCTGCCTCGTTGGGACAGGAGACTTTTGCCGAACAGTTTGTAACTAGAGTCAGTCACATGCACTTACACGGCTGTTACACACTACAGCATGCTTAAAGCGAACCATTTTTAAATAGCCGACACGAGGAAATCTGCAGATGCTGGAAATTCAAACAACACACACAAAATGCTGATGGAACACAGCAGGTCAGGCAGAAGAAGCACTGTCGACGTTTTGGGCCGAGACCCTTCATCAGGACTAACTGAAAGGAAAGATAGTAAGAGATTTGAAAGTAGTGGGGGGAGGGGGAAATGCGAAATGATAGGAGAAGACCGGAGGGGGTGGGATGAAGCTAAGAGCTGGAAAGGTGATTGGCAAAAGTGATACAGAGCTGGAGAAGGGAAAGGATCATGGGACAGGAGGCCTCGGGAGAAAGAAAGGAGGGGAGCATCAGAAGGAGATGGAGAACAGGCAGAGAGAGAGAGAAAAAAAAACAACTAAATATGTCAGGGATGGGGTAAGAAGGGGAGGAGGGGCATTAATGGAAGTTAGAGAAGTCAATGTTCATGCCATCAGGTTGGAGGCTACCCAGCCGGTATATAAGGTGTTGTTCCTCCAACCTGAGTTTGGATTCATTTTGACAGTAGAGGAGGCCATGGATAGACATATCAGAATGGGAATGGGACGTGGAATTAAAATGTGTGGACACTGGAAGATCCTGCTTTCTCTGGCAGACTGAGCGTAGGTGTTCAGCTAAACAGTCTCCCAGTCTGTGTTGGGTCTCACCAATATATAAAAGGCCACACCAGGAGCACCGGACGCAGTATACCACACCAGCCGACTCACAGGTGAAGTGTCACCTCACCTGGAAGGACTGTCTGGGGCCCTGAATGGTGGTGAGGGAGGAAGTGTAAGGGCAGGTGTAGCACTTGTTCCGCTTACAAGGATAAGTGCCAGGAGGGAGATCAGTGGGAAGGAATGGGGGGGGGGGGGGGGGGGGCGGGGAACGAGTGAACAAGGGAGTTGCGTAGGGAGCATAAAGAGGAATCTGCCCTCATCTTGAGAGCAGATGCAGTGGAGACAGAGGAATTGTGAGAAGGGGATAGCATTTTTGCAAGACAGGGTGGGAAGAGGAATAGTCCAGGTAGCTGTGAGAGTCTGTAGGCTTATAGTAGATATCAGTAGATAAGCCGTCTCCAGAGATGGAGACAGAAAGATCAAGAAAGGGGAGGGAGGTGTCGGAAATGGACCAGGTAAATTTGAGGGCAGGGTGAAAGTTGGAGGCAAAGTTAATGAAGTCAACGAGCTCAGCATGCCTGCAGGAGGCAGCGCCAATGCAGTCTGCTCTCAGGATTATGCTTTTCATTCCAGGATGAAGGAGATGTCTTCCTTTTTTAAACAAAGGGGCTTCCCTTCTTCCACTATCAACTCTGTTCTCAAACGCATCTCTCCCATTTCCCGCACATCTGCCCTCACCCCATCCGCCCGCCACTCCACTCGGGATAGGGTTCCTCTTGTCCTCATCTACCATCCCACCAGCCTCCAGGTCCAACGTATAATTTTTCATAACTTCCGCCACCTCCAACGGGATCACACTACCAAGCACATCTTTCCCTCCCGTCTTTCTGCTTTCCACAGGGATCGCTCCCTACGCGACTCCCTTGTCCACTCGTCCCCGTCCCCCCCCCCATCCCTTCCCACCGATTTCCCTCCTGGCACTTATCCTTGTAAGCGGAACAAGTGCTACACCTGCCCTTACACTTCCTCCCTCACCACCATTCAGGGCCCCAGACAGTCCTTCCAGGTGAGACGACATTTCACCTGTAAGTTGGCTGGTGTGGTATACTGCGTCTGGTACTCCCGGTGTGGCCTTTTATATATTGGTGAGACCCGACGCAGACTGAGAGACCGTTTCGCTGAACACCTACGCTCAGTCCGCCAGAGAAAGCAGGATCTCCCAGTGGCCACACATTTTAATTCCACGTCCCATTCCCATTCTGATATGTCTATCCATGGCCTCTCTCTGTCCATTACCCTGCCTGTTCTCCATCTCCCTCTGGTGCTTCCCCCTTTCTTTCTCCTGAGGCCTCCCGGCCCATGATCCTTTCCCTTCTCCAGCTCTGTATCACTTTTGCCAATCACCTTTCCAGCTCTTAGCTTCATCCCACCCCCTCCGGTCTTCTCCTATCATTTTGCATTTCCCCCTCTCCCAACTACTTTCAAATCTCTTACTATCTTTCCTTTCAGTTAGTCCTGACGAAGGGTCTCGGCCCGAAATGTCGACAGTGCTTCTCCTTATAGATGCTGCCTGGCCTGCTGTGTTCCACCAGCATTTTGTGTATGTCGTTTTTAAATAGTGTGTGTTGCATGGTGTTTCTGTTCAAAAGACAGTGATTTTTGTCACCTGGCTCAAGGACAGGTTGAAACCCACTGTTATAAGACTTCAGAATTGTTCCCTCTACAATAAGATGGACTCTAACCCCACAATCTTTAAGATTCAAAGTACATTTAATATCAAAGTACGTATGCAGTATACAACCATGAGATTAGTCTTCCTGCAGGCAGCCACAAAACAAAGAAACACCATGGAACCCATTCAAGGAAAACATCAAACACCCAACGTGCAAAAAAAAACCAAATCATGCAAACAGGAAAAAAAGAGCAAATAACACACAGAATCTTAAACATCAAACCACAGAGTCCTTGAAACAGTCTAGGAATGTTCAGTTTAGTTCAGTTCAATTTAGCTCTGTCATTCATTGACTATAGGCTGCAGAGCCAGTCCACATTGAAGCACCCTGATCAAAATCACACAAAATAGCAATTTAAAAACTGCAGAGTCCTTTAAAAATCCAATCCAAAAGCCACGCCAATCAAACCTTGCCCAACACCCAAGACTCCTGCAACTTCCTCTGGCAGCAGCAAGAGGGACAGGGAGACTGGTCAAACTTGGGCAGACAATGCTGAACAACAGCTTGGCTTCTCGATGCTCTAATTGACAAGACTGGCGCTCTGCCATTAGGCCATAAACTGTGTTGTCAACCTCGTTCTCATCCATGTTGAGTTTCCTTGGAGACAGCAAAAGCTCCAGAATGCTCAGTCGGCCCAAAAACACATTATCAAAATGTAAATTACAGGCTTCAGTTGCATGCAGATTAGCAGTAGAAGCCTACTTAAAAGAAGTAGTAGTACTGTAGTTTTGTGAACTGTCTGCAGGTTGTGCTGGTCGCTACCACTATCTTGCCAGAACCTTCTTGTGACCTTGCACGTTACTGTCTATTCACACTGCACTTTCTCTGGTTGGTTTTCATCAGCTAAATAGCCTTGATTTTCAAAGGCCACTATGCAGAAAAGGATAGCACTTTAGGAGAAACTAGAAGTAAAGATTAGAATGAGAGAAGCAAAGCCATTACTGGTGATTCATTACCTGCAATAATAAGTACAAACAGAACCAGGTAAGCACTGCCCCATCTAGTTGGATTATTGTGTGTCGGAGAAGGGAGCATCATTAACTCAACAGGCAGGTTGAAAAGTGTTATGTTGTATTTGTCACATCATGCAGTGTGTAATTTGCCAATTGATTATTCACTATTTGTGAATTGCTATCCTGAAGGGTCTTAGCCTAAAATGTCGACTGTTCACTCTGTTCCATAGATGCTGCCTAGCCTGCTGAGTTTCTCCAGCATTTTGTGTTGCTTGATTTCAGCATCAGCAGATTTTCTCGTTTGTGTTAACATTCCTCACTTCACGGGTGATGTTATGAGTTGACAAAAGCCTTGTAGAGCAAGGATCATTTCAGCTACCCTTACCACCTACAAACTAATGGGGTAGCAGAAAGACAGAACAGGGCCTTGAAGCATAGGCTAGCTAAATTGTACAGTGAGACTGAGCTAAGCTGCTCCAGAGGTGCTTCCACTGACCCTCGTGACAATTTCACTGCACTCCAAACCGTGTAACAGGCCTATCTCTGCAGGAGATAGTATCGGGATGTCCCATGAACTTGCCAGTTATTCCTTCCTTTTCAGTAAAACAGATACATACTATCTGTTTTATACTAAAACAGATGCATACTATGAGAAAAAACATGTTACAGTATTGTACAGCACTAGCTTTTAGAGGTTTCCATCCATAGATACTTGAAGCACAGAAGAATGTGCTGGCTGCAGAGTTTTAGAACTAACCAAGCATATAGATAAGAGTGAATGCAAGCTGGCTTTTTCCACTGAGGCTAGGGGAGAAAAAAAAGAGGACATGGTTAAGGGTGGAGGGGGAAAAGTTTAAAGGGAATATTGGGGGGGGCTTCTTCACACAGAGAGTGGTGGGAGTGTGGAATGAGCTGCCAGATGAAGTGGTAAATGCGGGCTCACTTTTAACATTTAAGAAAAACTTGGACAGGTACATGGATGAGAGGTGTATGGAGGGATATGGTCCAGGTGCAGGTCAGTGGGACTAGGCAGAAAAATGGTTTGGCACAACCAAGAAGGGCCAAAAGGCCTGTTTCTGTGCTGTAATGTTCTATGGTTCTAAGCAGGAGATTGGGTACTGGTGAGATCCTACTGACGAAAGAACTGTCTTGAACCTCAGTGGACAAACCTGCTTCAAGTATTTCTAACTACATATGTTGCTCTGAAGATCCAAGAAAAGCAGATATGGATCCACACATTGCATATTAACACAGTGGTGCTACTGGAGCAGGGAACCAGTGGCCAGAAGAACCTTGATGATAAGGGCTGAATTTGAAACTTCGTTAACTTTAAGGATTCACTAAGCATTATAGGTTTTGGGTAATCTGGCCATCTATTTCCTGTTTAAGTGCAGAACACTGACGACACTAATGCTCTTAACACTTCATCCTAATTACTGGCATTGGTTACTAACCAGTCAGGTTGTAGGGTATGTTCTAGAAGGTTCACACATTTGAAAATTGGCTTGCCAATGCAGCCTATACCCCTGAATTGTAGTGATTTTGATTCTGTGCTTTATTTTGATAAGGAAAAGAGCTGGGAAAGGCGCATGGGTCTGCGCTGTCCATTGAGATGACTCATGCCAATGCAATTGTTTTGAAAGATGTTATCAACCTTCCTGCAATGGGCTGCATAACTCCCCTGCTCTGAAGCTGCTTCATGAGGTTAAGGATGAAATTTGTTATTGTAACCATGTGATAGGACTAGATTTCGGTAAGAGTACATGCAAAATCTATATTACTGGTGATCCTCTCAATCCTGTTAACAGTACCTAATAGGTATGTGGTTGTCAGGACTAGCACTGGCTGCCAGAGGTACCCTTCTAAAAATTGAATTATTGGCTTGAACCAAATCAGTGGAGGGGTTATTGTTATCTGGCCTATGTAGTACCAAAAATGTACCAGTTGCCCACCCTTTCTCTTTCTCTATCATACTGAGTGGGGTTGCCATCAGAGAACTATGGAACATTTCTGGATAGTAGTGTTCCTGTTTGAGGGACCTGGCTACGTGAAAGCATTAACATGGTCTCAGCTCAGTCTCTTCTGGGAAGCTCATGGAGTAAGACGCGTGTTGGCTCTACTCCTTCCTTTTACAACCTACTTTCCAGTGCTACCTTTGTTTAAACTTTGAAGATTCATTACTTTTAGTGAAGGATTTAAGATTTAATTACAATGGCTGGAACCTGAACTGGAATGGAATTAAAGGCTGATTTATACTTCTGCGTCAAATGAACGCAATAGCTATGGCGTAGCTGCGTAAACTATGCTGTACCCTATGCCCTACCCTACGCTATAGCCTGACGCGCACCTCTCCAAAAATGTAACTGTGCATCACGGAGACGCAGACCGCAACAACTGTCATTGGTCCACTTGGTAGCACCGCATTTCCTCCTATCTATAGGCATATTGTGCATATACTTATGCGAAATAAATGGTTGGAGACGTTGAACCAAATTGTCAAATCTACCTGCCTACATCTGAAAATATTTGAAATGCATTTCCTCATCCATGTCTCTCAGTGGCCGGACAAGCACAGAAAATTCACCCTCCCTCTGCCTCAATCCGTTCAATGGTTGTACATACCATCTCCTCTGACGTCTTCTCTCTTTTCTGCGTTGCAGTAATTTCAATAAAAGTAACCCTTGTTCAACATTTATTAGCTCCAACTCCAACATGATGCACTCAGTCACCATTAGAAACCCCACCGCCAACTAGCGTTTTGATAGTGAATTGGAGAGTGATGCAGACACACCAACGCACAGGTATAAATGCTCACAACGGCGCAGCCCACTTACGAAGGTTGCGGCATAGGCTACTACGCAGAAGTATAAATCAGCCTTAAAACATGGCAAAATTGTTTCTGAAACTGAACAAATTGAACAAAGGAGGCAGAGGAAGCCTTTATTCCAGAAAGAATATTTTCTTTGATGCAAGGTAGTAATACCAAGATCAGAATGGTGGACTCTAAAACTGACGAATGCTAATGAAAAGCTTGAAAAAAACTGTCTCTGCTGTCCAGGAATCTTTGAGGAATCTGGAATCTCAATATCAAATGCTTAAAAAGGACACCAATAGAATCGGAAGACAACAGGAGACAATACATCAAGTGATTAAAGAACAAGAAGTAAAGATTTCTACCATGGAAAAGAAAATTGTTGAGGTTTCTTTGGAATTATCAAGAATTAAGAAGAAAACTATTGATCTGGAAAGCAGAAGTCAAAGGATGAATTTACGTATACTGGGTTTGCCTGAAAACATGGAAACCAGTGAGCCATTAAAGTTTTTTAGGAATATGTTATACTCACTTTTTAGTGAGATACTCCAAACTTCTCCGTTAATAGATAGAGCTCACCCAATTCCCCCACCTGAAGCCTTCAGTTGAGATGAAGCCACGTCCGGTGATACTTTGTCTGAATTACTATGCTACTAAAGAAGCAATTCTTCGAGATGCTAGGAAGCGGGGGAAGCTAATTTATAATGGAGTAGAGTTTCGTATAGTTGCCTCTTGAGGTTTATGCAGAAGGAATATCGGGAAGTGATGGCTGAACTTTATAAGAAGAACTGTCATCCCTCTCTGTGTTGTCCAGCTCGTTTGATAATTTTTCCGCCTAACGCCCGTCCAAAACAACTTGATTCCCCAGAGGAGGCTTGGAAATTTGTCAACGAGCTTAAAACTGTCATGTAAGCAACTCCAACACTGCCTGTTTTGCAAGCAACTCCAACACTTAATCCTTAGCTGAGAGTCATTTGTAGCTGAAAGTTCAATCTACGTTCTATGCACAGACATCGCTTTGACTCTTTTTTTTCCTTTAGGAATTTACCACCAGTCGTAACATATTATTTGCTTGGATCTATCTTTTTTTGAATATATGATCAATTTTAATAAATGAATTTAAGATGGCCACTGTTAATTACGTTCTAACATCTATTAGACATCATATCAAATTTAATCTTTAGCTGAGAGTCGTTTGCAGCTGAATCTTTGAAAGTTCAATTTATGTTCTATGTTGGTCCAGACATTGTTTGGGCTGTTTTTTTTTTCTTCTTTCTTTAGGATTTGTAAGAGTTTAATATTAGTCACAGCATGTTATTTGGTTGGATCTATCTTTTCTGAATATATGATCAATTTTTATTAAACGATTTTAAGTTGACCACTGTTAACTGCGTTCTAACCTCTGTTAGACATAATATCAAAACATTTGGAATTTCTCTATTTTTTAAGTATTTGATGTTGTGTCTTTAGTCAGTGGTGTCAGTATATAACTGTTTCTAAAAAAAAAGTCTACCTATTAGAGACTAAGGGTTTAGGGTGTTTAGTTTAGCATGCTGTCCACCTATTGGATGTTTTTTTTTCTGGCTTTGGGGGGAGACGGGTGGGGCTATTAGTTTAGGTTTTCTCAACTGGGCAGTCCTGAGAGGTTTTCCTGTCAATTATGTTGTTTTTCCTTCTGATCGAATCCATAATTTGATCAGAAACCTGTGGGTTTGGTTTGTGTCGGCGCACTAATTTATTTCATAAAACTTTAAAGTCGTAGTATGGACGTTAATAAAATTAATATAATTTCCTGGAACCTGAATGGCTTGAACCAACCTATAAGTGTAGAAAGATCTTTAAGAAATTTAAAACACTTCAAGCCGATATTATTTTTGCGTAAGAAAATTGGATAGGTATATGGATAGGAAAGGAATGGAGGGTTTTGGGCTGAGTGCAGGTAGGTGGGACTAGATGAAAATAAGCGTTCGGCACGGACTAGAACAGACTGTTTCCGTGCTGTAATTGTTATATGGTTATAAGAGACCTACATCTGTAGGGATGAAAACTGTTTTCATAAATTTTGGAAGAGCTCTCAGTTTCACTCTTCATCAGTAACTAAAATTAGAGGAGTGTCTATTTTTATTAATTTTAAAGTCTCTTTTGTACATTTTAATACTGTCACTGATCCAAGTGGAAGATATTTAATTGTTACCGGTTTGTTATGTGGTCAAAAGGTGGCTTTGGTTGTGTGCATGCACCTAATGTAAATAGCCCTGAATTTTTTTTAAGAGGTTATTTTCTGCACTGCTGAATTTAAATGAATATAAGTTGATTATGGGCAGTGACTTTAACTGCTGTCTCAATCCCTCGATTGATAGGTCATCAACCAATCCGTGCTTTCTTAATAAGGCTGCGTCCTGTATTAATTCCTTTTTACTAGAGTATAGTTTAGTTGGTATTTGGAGATTTCTTTATCCTAAAGGTAAGGATTTTTCTTTTTTTCACATGTACATCATAAATATTCAAGAATTGATTATTTTCTGTTAGATACGCAATTGGTGCCTTTTGTTGCTGACTGTGCATATGACACTATTGCGTTGTTGGATCATGCGCCCAGGAAACTAATACAGAAGCTCCCTGATAATACACGGAATGCATCTCAGTGGAGATTTAATGCTGCATTGCTCCACGATTCAGCATTTGTAAGTTTTATTAAAGAGCAAATCTCTTTATTGTTTGAATTAAATACAACTGAGGGTATGTCGAATTTGGTTATTTGGGATGCGATGAAATCTTTTCTTAGGGGACAGATAATTTCACATTCAGCAGCTTTAAGAAGGAAAACTAAAGCGGAACTTTTAGTAATTACTAACAGGATTAAAGAAATAGATAAAGTTTATTCAGTATCACCTGTTGAAGATTTATATAAGGAAAGGGTGAAACTTCAAACACAGCATGACTTGCTATTGACTTATCCCATTGAGCAGCAACTTTTGAAATCTAAAAGTCAATTTTATATACATGGAGATAAGTCAGGCAAATTCTTGGCTGCTCAACTCAAAGCAACTACGGCTAGAAGTCAGATTTTGAAAATATGGTTTTATGTAAGGTTATTTCTAAGGATCAAACTGGATTTATTCAGACTAGATACTCATATTTTAATATTCAGAGATTATTGAATATTATTCATTCCCCTCCATCTAAAGAATCTGAATGTATTGTTTCCCTTGATGCAGAGAAAGCCTTTGATAGGGTAGAATGGCCCTATTTATTTGAGGTTTCAGAGAGATTTAATTTTGGTCCAGATTTTATTTCCTGGATTAAGTTGATCTATCAAGCCCCTATGGCAGCAGTTATAACTAACAATCAAAAATCTCATTATTTTAGGTTATACAGAGGTACCCGGCAGGGTTGTCCTCATAGTCCGTTGTTATTCAACCTGGCTTTAGAACCTCTTGCTACTGCTCTTCGGGACTCCAATAAAGTTCAAGGTGTTAAGAGACGAGAGAAGTGCATAAGGTTTCATTGCATGCATATGACTTGTTAGTTTATATTTCAGATCCTAAGAAATCTATTCCTGCTATGTTATCTATATTTTCTGAATTTAGTAGTTTTTCAGGATATAAATTAAATTTGCACAAAAGTGAGTTATTTCCTATTAACAACTATTTAGATCAATATGACCAAATTCCTTTTAGTATTGCTAAAAATAACTTCACTTATCTTGGTATAAAAATTAACAAATGTTTTAAGGACCTGTATAAATATAACTTTCTTCCATTAATTGAGTACACACAATAAGTACTTTCTAAATGGTTGCCTATGACATTACCATTAATTGGTCGAATTAATGCTATTAAAATGATAGTGTTACCGAAGTTTCTATATGTATTCCAAGCAATCCCTTCTTTTGTTCCTAAACTGTTTTTTGATAGAATAGACTCTAAAATTCTATCTTTCATTTGGAATAATAAAAATCCTAGATTGAGTAATCCTTTACGGCAGAAATTTAAAAAGTATGGTGATATGGCTTTGCCAAATTTTAGAATGTATTACTGGGCAATTAATATTTGATACATTTCTTTTTGGATTCATTTCTCAGACATACATGACTGTCCTTTATGGGTGGATTTGGAGAAAAACTCGGTGAAGGGGTATTCTTTGGCCTCTACTGGGAGCTCCTCTTCCTTTTTTGCTTTCTAAGATTGGTAGTCGAGACCTTAATCCCATTATTAAACATACATTAAGAACTTGGTTTCAGTTTCGTAGATTCTTTGACTTTAATAATTTTGTTCTTTCTAGTAAAATCCATCTCAATTATTTTTTTTAAACCATCAATTTCTGATCAGACCTTTTCAATTTGGAAAGCCAAAGGAATAGTAACTTTTTTTAGATTTGATTATGGGGAATTGCTGAATGTCTTTCACTCAGTTAATGGACAAATATGACCTATCAAATGCACACTTTTTTAGATATTTACATTTCATTTCATTTTAAAATCTTTTTTATTAATTATTATTGAAGATTAACAAAAAAGATACATTCAGTCAACATGTCATTATGTACAATAAAGAATTAAATTAACAAATAACTGATTAACAAAGCTAAGCGATATATCAATAATAATAAGAAAAAATAAAGTGTTAAGAAAACAACAACACACACAAAATGCTGGTAGAACACAGCAGGCTAGGCAGCATCTATAGGGAGAAGCGCTGTTGATGTTTCGGGCTGAGGCCCTTCATCAGGTGTTAAGAATATTTTTTTTGAAAGAAAAAGAAGGGAAAAAAAGAACCCCCACTAACTAAAACAAATCCCTACTAACTGAAAAAAAAAACAAAAACAAAAAAAAAAAACGAGGTCAGCGGGAGACGCTCATGGAGTGAGTACTGTTTTAGATTCGCTCCATAACCTTTACTTTTTTTAACCTTTGATCACCCTTATTCAACTTATTTTTACCTACACCAAAAGATTCTTGCTATTTTTTTGGACTTATCGTTAAGAGTTTATTGTGAATTTTTGAAGATATGTACTCAGAAATGGCTCTTAGATCTAAAGGACGAGAACCTGGGCGGAACCCGAATGGTAATGGAAAGAAGCAAGCTCATCCGCAACGCACTGAATTAACTTATGAATTGTTATTGGAGGTTTTGGATAAAAAATTTGATGAACAACAAATTTTTAAACAAGATATAAAGGCTTTTCGAGATTATATGGATAAGACAGATTCAGTAATTAACCAGCAGCAAGTTCTTATCGCATCTCTGCAAGAAGACGCTCGGAAACGAGATTTGATAATTGAAAAATTGCAACAGGACTTACTTTCGACTACTAAACTGGTGGAAACACTTAAAACCAAGAGTGTCGACTTTGAGAATCGGTCCAGAAGACAGAACCTACGTATACTTGGTCTCCCAGAAGGTATCGAAAAAGACGACCCCAGGGATTATTTTGCTCAACTTTTAAAGGATGCGTTCCCGTCTGTTTTCCCAGACAGCCCGCTGTTACTTGATCGCGCGCATAGAATTATGCGTCGATCACCGAGTGCTTCAGCTAAACCTTCGGTTGTAATTGTCCAGTTCCATTATGTACATATTAAAGAGCAACTTATTCGTGTGGCTCGACGTGTAGGTATGATTAAATTTCAAGATCACAACTTCCGCTTAGTGTAAGATTTTAGTCCTGAGGTAATGAGGGCACGGCTTCTTTTTAAACCGCTGATGTCTGAATGTTATGAGAAAAATTTAAAACCAGCGAAATCTTATACCCTGCGAAGCTCAGAATTTCTCCACCGAACGCTCCTCGCCGGGTTTTTCTTTCTACATTTGAACCGAGAAGTTTTCTGAATGAGAACTTCCCTACTGTTACGGGCTCTCAGGCCAAATGAATGAGTGATTTTGATCGTGTAAGATGGTTTTTGATCCTCCAAACCAGATTTGGTTTCTGGTTGTTGGTGTAGGTTTACTCTACACTTTATACTCAAGTTAAAGTGTTCTTTCGACGTATTAATCGTTTTGTTTTACACACTTTAACCATTATACTGTATCGCTAACTATTTTCTGTTCCTTCGAAGGTGTATTTTTAATCCTTCGAAGGTGAATACTTTTTTACTAAGATGGTGGTTTTTTGATAAAACATTTTTGGTGTTTTTTAAGATGGCGCTATTTTTTTTCTCTTGTCTTCTTCCTACAATGCATCGCTTATCACAGTTTAAATTTTTTTTTGGTTTGTTTGGGTTTTAACCCGATTTATAAGTTTTTAGTGATTATATTTTCGTTTTTTTTCTACTACCAATTATATTAAGAAGTCTGGTTCTAGTATAGTGATTATAATTTTTAAAGTTTGGGTGGTTTTTTTATATATATCCTTTATATATGGAGTGGTCTTCCGCTGATATGGGGGTAGGGTTAGTTTCATTTTTGCTTTTTCCTGGCCTTTTTTTGGCTCTGTTTTTTTCTCTTTCTTGAGTAGGGGGGGGGTGGTCTTTTTTCTAATTCTATATTTTTTCTATCAGTTTTTTTTTAGTTTTTTTCATTTGGGCTGATTTTGAACTACAAATATGTCCGCAATGTCGTCACTTCCGGGTCCGCTTTTTATTTTTGTTCTTCTTCCGAGGGCATGAGTTTGTAATTTGGTTAACCCTTTTTATACCAAAGGGTTGATCTTAGAACTATGGCTCAGACCATTAATTTTGTTTCTTGGAATACTAATGGTTTAAACCATCTGATTAAACGAAAGAAGATTTTCAAAGTATTCCAAAGACTTAATGCTCATATCATTTTTGTACAAGAAACTCATGTGAGGAAGGAGGACAACTATCGCTTTTTTAGGTTTTGGCGGGGTCAACAATATCATTCGAATTCGAATGCCAAAGTAAAGGGAGTTTCAGTTTTTATTGACTCCTCTATTACATTTGTCCAACATGATATCTTTTCGGATCCGAATGGTAGATTTTTGTTAATTACGGGTTTACTTTTTAATAAAAAGGTTGCTATGGTTAATGTCTATGCTCCAAATGTGGATTGTCCTAATTTTTTTAAGTCCTTATTTACTTCTTTACCTAATCTGAATGAATATAAGTTAATAATGGGTGGTGATTTTAATTGTTGTTTAAATCCTTTGATGGACAAATCTATATCTACTCAGACTGTACCCAATAAGTCAGCCACTTGTATCAACTCTTTTTTGACTGATAATGGAATTTTTGGTATTTGGAGATTTCGGCATCCTAAGGACAAAGAGTTTTCTTTTTTCTCACATGTTTATCATTCTTATTCGAGAATTGATTATTTTTGTATTGACTCTTGTTTGATTCCTCCGGTAAATGGTTGTTATTATGATAGTATAGCTATTTCTGACCATGCTCCATTAAAACTTTCTATTAAATTTATGGACACAGTTCATAATGCTAGACAATGGCGGTTTGATTCTACCTTATTGCAAGATCCGGACTTTATTAAATTTATGAATGAACAGATCGATTTCTTCTTTTCAACCAACTCCACGGAAGATATTTCTTACGGAACACTTTGGGACACTTTTAAAGCATATATACGTGGACAGATTATTTCTTATTCTGTTGGTCTGAGAAAACGCATAAAGAAGGAAACTCTTTTATTGGTTGATAAAATTAAAGAGATTGACAAGAAATATTTGATTACTCCTAGTAAGGAGCTTTACAAACAAAGGGTTGAACTTCAAACAGAATATAGTTTATTACTTACATCTTCGATTGAAAATCAACTGATGAAGTCCAGATCTGATTTTTATATACATAGTGATAAATCGGGTAAACTATTAGCTAGTCAATTGAAGAACGCTTTGGTTAAAAGTCAAAGTACTAAGATCCGTCAGCAAAATGGAGATTTGACAATTAACCATGATGAGATAAATAAATCATTTCAAGATTTTTATACGTCCCTGTATCATTCTGAATTTCCTCAGGATTGCAGTGCTATGTGTGATTTTCTTGGGAAATTGAATTTCCCAAGATTATCACCAGATGATCTTTCAATATTGGAAACTCCTATGACTGATGCAGAAATCAGAGGTGTTATTTCTTCCATGAATTCAGGGAAAGCAGCTGGTCCGGATGGGTATACAGCAGAATTTTTAAAATGTTTTTCTGCTACTCTCTCTCCTTGGTTATATAAGGTTTTTGAAGAAGCAATTAGATTGGGCAATTTGCCACAATCTTTTTATAGAGCTTCTATTTCTTTAATATTGAAGAAAGATAAAGACCCTACTGATTGTGCATCCTATAGACCAATATCCTTACTGAATGTAGATTCCAAGATTTTTTCCAAGTTACTTGCATCCAGATTGGAGAAGGTATTACCCCAAATTATTTCAGAGGATCAAACCGGTTTTATTAAAAATTGTTATTCTTTTTTTAATGTTAGGAGGTTATTGAATATTGTGTATACTCCTTCACATAATATCTCAGAATGTGTTATTTCATTAGATGCGGAGAAAGCATTTGATAGAGTTGAATGGCCATACTTATTTAATGTGTTGGAGAAGTTTAATTTTAGTCCGACATTCATTTCCTGGATTAAACTGATTTATCATACCCCAGTAGCCTCGGTGTTTACTAATAATCAAAGATCTCCCTTTTTTCATTTATTTCGGGGCACTAGACAAGGCTGTCCTCTTAGTCCACTATTATTTGATATTGCTTTAGAACCCTTGGCAATTGCTATCAGAGAATCACAGGATATTCTTGGTATTAATCGTGGGACAGATATTCATAAGTTATCTTTGTATGCAGATGATTTATTATTATTTATTTCCAATCCTGAGAAATCTATTCCTGTAATTTTATCATTGTTGGCTCAATTTAGTGATTTTTCTGGGTATAAGTTAAATCTTAATAAGAGTGAATTGTTTCCTTTAAATAGACAGGTCCCAATTTATGGAAACTTACCTTTTAAATTAGTTAATGATTCTTTTATTTACTTAGGGATTAAAATCACAAAAAACCACAAAGACTTATTTAAGGTTAATTTTGTACCCTTAATTGATCAGATTAAATGCTTGTTTACTAAGTGGTCACCATTATCTTTATCTCTGATAGGTCGAATTAACACTATTAGATGGTTATTTTACCTAAGTTCTTATATATTTTTCAAGTGGTACCAATTTTTATTCCGAAATCTTTTTTTACTAATGTTGATTCAAAACTTTCCTCATATATTTGGCAGAATAAAAATCCTAGGTTAGGTAAAATATACTTACAGAAGGCAAAGAAGGAAGGTGGATTAGCATTGCCTAATTTTAGATTTTATTATTGGGCAGTTAATATCAGATATTTGATATGTTGGTTGAAAGATTGTGATGGATCTTTTAGCCCTCATTGGGTGAGCCTGGAAATTAAATCGGTACCAGGTTTTGCACTGGGTTCTATTTTGGGGACTTCTCTCCCTTTTGCTCTTTCTAAATTGCCGAAACGAATTGACAACCCAATAGTTAAACATACTTTACGTATATGGTTTCAATTTCGGAAATTTTTTGGGTTGACTCAGTTTGTTTTAAATATTCCTATTGTATCCAATTGTTTTTTCCACCCTTCAATTATAGACCAAGCTTTTTTGGCTTGGAAGACTAAAGGAATACTACGATTTTCTGACTTATTTTTGGATAATTGTTTTATGTCTTTTGAGCAGTTATCTAATAAATATAATTTGCCTAGATTTCATTTTTTTAGATATTTACAGATTAGGAATTTTTAAAATACTGTACTTCCTACTTTTCCAAACTTTGTGTCTTTAGGCATTTTGGAGAATTTGTTTGAATTAAACCCCTTTCAGAAAGGGCTTATATCAAAACTTTATAATATAATTATGAAGATACGTTCAGAGCCCCTTTATAAGACAAAAAATGATTGGGAAAGAGAGCTCAACATTATTATTCCTATTGAGAATTGGGATAAAATTCTTCAATTAGTTAATACATCATCTATATGTGCTAAACATTCATTAACACAGTTTAAGGTTGTACACAGGGCTCATATGTCCAAGGATAAATTGGCTCATTTTTATTCCTATATAAATCCTATTTGTGATAGATGTCAATCTGAAATAGCATCTCTAACTCATATGTTCTGGTCGTGTCCGCTTTTGAAAAAATATTGGAAAGATATTTTTGATATTATCTCTGCGGTATTGAACATTGATTTACAACCCCATCCTATTACCGCAATTTTTGGTTTACCAATGATGGACTTACTTCATTTATCCTCTTCCGCTTGTTGAATGATTGCATTTCTTACACTAATGGCAAGAAGATCTATTTTGTTGAATTGGAAGGAAATTAATCCTACTGTATTTCATTGGCTTTCTCAAACTATGTTATGTTTAAATTTAGAAAAAATTAGAAGTGGTGTATTTGACACTTCTACTAAATTTGAAAAGATATGGAGACCATTTATTCAATATTTTCATATGATGTAATAGGACCCTGTTCCAGGCCTATTTGATTTTCCAGTTTTGATTGCATATATGTCAAGAGGATCGGAGTTGACGACACTGATGATTTTGTATTTTTGTGAGATATTATAAACAGCCCTTTTTTTTCTTTTTATTTTTTCTTTTTCTCTTTTTTTTCTCTTCTATTAGTTATTAGATTTTTAGATTAGTTTTTAGTTTGCCTTGTCTATTTGTATATTGTATCATTTATGATGTGGGAATACTCATTTATACTGTAATCATTGCTCTTGTAATCTATTATAGTTAGTTGAAATATGTATGCGTGTAATCTCATTATCTATGTATCAATTTTATTTTGTTGTTATTAATAATGATAATAAAAAGATGGAAAAAGGAAAAAAAACCATTGGGAGCACAACCCCGGAGCTATACATCATACAAGCTTCCATATAAAAAAAATACCAATCCACTAACTCAAATCCATTTTTTAAAAATCGGAAGGAAACCATATTAATTAACTCAAATCAGATGATAGCAGCGGGTGAATGAACCCCACCTTTTCTCAAAATCAAATCGAGGATCAAAAGTTGGACTTCTGATTTTCTCCAAACTGACATAACATCACCTGAGAAAACCATTGTATTAAAGTAAGGGCAGAAGCATCTTTCCATTTCAACAAAATAGCCCTTCTGGCCAATAATGTAACAAATGCAATTACATGTTGGTCTGATGGAGAAATACCATGAATATATTGAGGGATTATACCAAATAAAACCGTCGATTTATTAGGTTGTAAATTAATTTTTAAAGCTTTAGAAATTGTAGAGAAAATAGACTTCCAAAAATGTTTCAATACAGAACACAACCAAAACATATGTGTCAATGTGGCTGTCTCAGTTTTACATCTGTCACACTGACTATCAACATTAGGAAACACTTTAGACAGTCTCTCCTTTGTCAGATAGTAACAATGTACAATTTTAAATTGAATTAAAGAGTGATTGGCACAAATCGAAGAAGAATTGACCAACTTCAAAATCTGCAACCAATCTTCTGTTATCAGGGTCATGTTAAAGCTCCCTCTCCCAATCTTGCTTAATCTTAAGTGAAGGATAATTGTGCTGTTGTAACAATAAATTATAAATCTTCCCAATAAAACCCTTCACTAAAGGATTCATTTTTAAAATAATATCTAACAGGCCAGAATCTTGTACATATGGAAAATTACTTAAGTATTTTTGTAAGAAGTGTATGACCTGAAGATATTGCAGAAAATGTGAATATGAGAGAGAGCATTTAGTTACTAATTTCTCAAAAGACATCAGTCGGCCATCTTGGAACAAATCCTCCAAAGAAGAAAAATAGGATCACTTAATGAAGGTTTAAATAAATAATTTCCATAAATTAAACTAAAAAGTTTATATATTTTAAGATTAAAAAAATTACGAAACTGGAACCAAATTTGTAATGACTGCTTAATCACAGGATGTAAACTTAAATTAGTAATTGTGGCCAGTTGTGCAGGCTGAGAAGCTCCGAATAATGAGGTTAAGTGAAACTGCTTCACAGCATTCAATTCCAAATCAGCCCACGGAGGTCGTTCATCTCTATCAGCCCAATATAACCAAAAACACATATAACGTATATTTACAGCCCAATGATACATTCTTAAATTACGCAAAGCAAGACCTCCATCTTTTTCTAATTTTTGTAAATGATATTTAGCAATTCTTGGTCTTTTATTATTCCCAACAAAAGATGAAATAATGGAGTCAACCTGATCGAAGAACTTCTTAGTTAAAAAAATAGGGATATTTTGAAATACATATAAAAATTTTGGTAAAATCATCATTTTGACTGCATGAATTCGGCCAACTAACAAAAGTGTAAGTGGATTCCATCTACAAAATAATTGCTTCATAAAATCCACTAAAGGAACCAAATTAGCTTTATAAAGATCTTTTTGGTTTTTAGTCATAACAATACCTAAATATTTAAATGAGTCCGTAACTCTAAAAGAAATGTCATCATATATAGAAGCAGAATCATTTAGGGGAAATAATTCACTTTTATGAAGGTTTAGTTTATATCCCGAAAACGTTCCAAAATCATTTAATAGTTTCAATAAACTAGGAATAGATTCTTCAGGATTCAAAATATAAACTAAAAGATCATCAGCATAAAGAGAAATCTGATGAACAGTCCCATTTATAAGAATTCCATGAATATCTTTAGCTTCATGAAGTGCAATAGCCAAGGGTTCCAGCACCAAATTAAATAACAAAGGACTTAACGGACATCCTTGTCTCGTACCCCATGAAAGCCGAAAAAAAGGAGATCTGCAATTGTTAGTAATAACAGTAGCAATAGGACTTTTAAATATAATTCTAATCCACTTATTAAAATTAATACCAAAGCCGAATTTCTCTAAAACATTAAATAAGTATTTCTATTCAACTCTGTCAAATGCCTTTTCAGCATCAAGAGAGATGACACACTGGGGAGCCTTAGAAAAGGATGAATATATAACATTTAGCAGTCTCCGAACATTAGAAAAGGAATAACGACCCTTTACAAAACCTGTTTGATCTTGAGAAATAATTTTAGCTGAAATGTTCTCCAGCCGATTAGCCATTATTTTTGAGAGAATTTTAGTATCCACATTTAATAATGAAATAGGTCTATATGAAGCACAGTCAGTAGAATCTTTATCTTTCTGAAGAATTAAAGAAATAGAAGCTTCATAAAATGTGGGAGGTAACTCTCCTATCAAAAAAGAATCTTTAAGCGTTTCCAATATATATGAAGAGCAATTTTTCAAAATTTTTAAATAAAATCCTACAGAATTACCATCCAGTCCAGGAGCTTTACCAGATTGCATTGAAAAAATAGCTTTCTGAATTTTGCTTTCAGTAATAGGAGCATCAAGATTTTGTTGATCTTCAACAGAAATTTGAGGAAAATCAATCCTTTGTAAAAAGGCATTAATTTTGGAAGAATGAACTAGAAACTGAGATTTATAAAGTTCCATATAAAAGTCTTGAAAAATTTTATTAATATCTTCATAATTGCATGCTAAACTACCATCTCCCTCACGAATTTTTAAAATTTGTCTTTTAGCTCTAGCTGCTTTTAATTGAGATGCTAATAGCTTATCATTTTTATCTCCAAACACATAAAATTGACTTTTCAATTTAAGCAAATTACTTTCAATAGGATAAGTTAATAATAAATTGTTTTGCGATTGGAGTTCAACTCTTTGTTTAAATAAATCAATGTTAGGAGAAACCGCATAAATATTATTCAAGTCTTTAATTTGTTTGGAAATCTTATCTGACTCTGTTTGTGTCTGTTTCTTAAGCTTAGCTGAATAGGAAATTATCTGACCACGCAAATATGCTTTAGATGTGTCCCATATAATCAATTTCGATACATCTCCCGTATTGTTAAGAAAAAAATCTTTTATCTGAGTCTCAATAAATTTGACAAAGTTCAGACTTTGTAATAAATTTTCTGGAAAACTCCAGGGCAAATATGCAATAGCGGCATCATTCAATTCAAAAGCTAAACTTAAAGGCGCATGATCCGAAAGAACTATAGCATCATATTCACATTTCTGGACCTTGGACAAAAATCAGGGATCAACTATAAAGTAATCGATTCTCGAATATTCTTTGTGAATGTGTGGAAAAAAAGAATAATCTCTATCATTAGGATGTAAATGTCTCCAAATTTCAACCAATCAATTAGAAAAGAGTTAATAAGTGATGCAGAACAACTCGAAAGCCGTTGATTGGTTGAACTCTTGTCAATCAAAGGATTTAAACAGTTAAAATCACCACCCATTAACAACATATATTCATTTACATCTGGCAATAAAGCAAATACATTTTTAAAATAAGAAAGGATAATCTACATTAGGTCCATATAGGTTAACCAGAACAATTTTTCTATTACAAATTGTTCGTTTAACAATTAAAAATCTACCATTAATATCTGACACAATATCTTCTTGGATAAATAAAATATTACATTTAATAAAAATAGATACTCCCTTTGTTTTATTTTGACAAGTAGCGTGAAATTGAAGGCCCTTCCACATTTAAAAACACCTATTTTGATCGCCCGTTTTGATATGCGTTTCTTGAACAAACATTATATCGGGTTGGAATCGATTAATGATTTAAAAAGTCTTCTTTCGCTTAATAGGATGATTCCAACCACGTACATACCAACTTATAACATTTATCTGTTTAATTGCCATAAATTTTTTTTAATTTTACTTAACATATAAATGAACGCATACCAGTGTAGGCTAACCAAAACTGGTGGTGATAAGTACAACCATACACAAAATATGCAATCTCCAGAGCTCCGTAATGGGAAAAAAATACCAAAAAGAAAACTAAAATTAATCTTACAATTGATCCTGTAAATTAAAATGAACCCCAATCCTCCCACCACCCCAAAAAGCCTGGAATTCGGCAAAAAAAAGCCGAAATGCCTCCCCATAGAATAAAAAGAGAGCTGCCCATGTTATAATACTGCTTTTAAAAAGCTTTCCTTAATTCCTCCCAGTTACAAAAAAAGACAACACACAGCCCTAAAATAAAAAAGCCCTACAAAGGAAAAAAAATATTTTGCTAAGTATAAAAAGCCTAACACTACAAAGCAACATAGCAACATGACCCATCAAGTCATGTTAACTGGTTCTTCTGCCCACTTACAGGCCTTACTTCTAACTAATATATATGCAATTTAAATATCAGTTTACTTTAATGCCTTCCATTACTTTACAGAGGATTATTGTGCTGAAACCATAGAAACTGGTAAGGCTAGATAATCATTAAAACATGGAACAGATTCCCAGCTGAAGTGGTTAATACAAGAGGACACAATTTTACGGTGATCAGAAGAAAGTATAAGGATCTCAGAGATATTTTTTTTCATAGACCAGTGGGTATGTGAAAAGATCTACCATGGGTAGTCATAGAGGCAGACACAACAAGGACATTCAAGAAGCTCCTGAATAGGCTCATAGTGAAAGACGAATAGAATTCTCTAGAGGACATAAGTATTAAATTGATCATAAAAGAAACTGAAGGGTAAGCAGAACAATATGGGCCAAAAGGCCAGCACTGGTCCGTTTTTCTCTACAATATCTTGCTCCCCATATCCAACATAAAAGTTCAGAGAAAAAGTGTTTATACTTAATCCTTAAAAACACACTGGGGAATGCAGAACAATCTCCAAGGAATTTTTTAACGTAGTTTACTTCCAAATTTTCCCTCGGCTTATTCACCCAATATAATAGATACTCTTTTTCAGGATAAACCATTTCAATAAGGACTGATATCTATAATTTATAAATGGTTATTGAATTTGCGTATGTTATCTAATGATAAAATTAAAGCTGCGTGGGAATTGGAATTTCGAGAGTCACTTTCAGATAATCAATGGGATAAAATTTCTCATTTGGTAAATACTTCATCTATTTGTGCCCGTCATTCCTTGATACAGTTCAAGGTAGTACATCGGGCGCATATGTCAAAGGACAAATTAGCCCGTATCTTTTCCAATATTAATCCTATTTGCGATAGATGTAATATTGAGGTGGCTACTTTAACATGTTTTGGTCTTGTATCAAGATAGATAATTTTTGGAAAGAGGTCTTTAAAACTTTATCAAAAGCCTTGAATTTGGATCTACTATCAAATTTATTTACAGCAATTTTTGGGATCATTACATCGGAAGCAGGATATATTCCTGTTTCCGCTCAACGGATGATAGTTTTACAACTTTACTGGTTAAGAGAGCCATTTTGCTCAAATGGAAGGATTCTAATCCACCTACTGCTCTTTATTGGCTTACTTCCATTACGTCCTGTTTAAGTTTAGAGAAAATAAGAAGTCGGACATTTGATACATCCTTTAAATTTGAGGAAACTTGGTGACCTTTTATTCAATATTTTCATATGCTTTGATTTATGGCTTTCCAGTTACCTTCTTGAAATGTTGGATTTGATCAGAAAGTCTTTCTTCTTTCTTGCTTTCCTTCTCAATTTAAGCTGCCCAGTTCCCTTTTTTCCCCTCCCTTTTTTGTTGTTTTTTTGTTTAGTGGGGGTTTTTTATGTATATTAAAATTATAAAAGTTTCTTTATCTTTTTTTTCTTTTCATGGATAAGAGGAGAATCAATTATCTTCTTCTTTATTACATACACTTAGATTAATACTATGTATGATCTTGATAATGTTTATTTTACCTTTTATATGTATTGTTACTGATATAGATATTGCATATAATTCTCCTCTTGTTTATTTATACATATACCCGCTTTTATTTAATTAATAAAAAGACTGATAAAGAAAGAACATGGTCTCAGCTCTGCTGGGAAAACCAACTACTGACACAACCTTATTGTTACTTGATACACGAGCCAGACCATCCATGACATCACTGCCAAAATAGTGGCAATCTGCATTGTGGCCCTTCAAATTGGCTAGCACATGACTTTTTGAAAAAGGATGTAGTGCTTTCCTGGCATTGTTATGACCTCAGCCCCCTCCTTTGTGAGAATCGCGAGAGAGAAAGAGCAGCCTTACAGTTTGGAATGTGGGCTGGCCTCTCAGCCAGACAAAAGCCTTGGACATAGCCATTGTCTTGGGAGACACCTTTGTGGAATAAGGGACTGGACTACGTGCAAACCCTCAGGGCAACGTGGGCTGGGTGATGGGGAAAAGATTGCCTCACCCCCACCCTGATTGACATCTACAACCCTGCCAGTCCAGATAAAAGGTGGGCTGCCGAGGCGGGGCCTCAGACGCACCAAGGAGACACACGAAGAAGACACAATAGCGCTTCCCGTCGGAGCGGGAAGCCATTTTGAAGGAAGCCACGTGCATTAGATTCCGGATCGGGAGTCTGTGGCTGAAACCAAAAGGAAAACCGTTTTAACTAACAACCGGGATTTTCTTCGTAAACACGACGGGCAAGTGTTCCTTCTTTCTCACCACTCACTCTCTCTCTCCAACATGTGAAATGCCAGCGGTTCCCAAACGGAAAAGCCTGAAATTTATGAGTGACTTTTATATTCCATTGGACTCAGTATTCCCCTAGACAATGATAGAGCTTATTTCTGATTGATTATTACTATACCTGTGCTTTAGATTGAGTTGTGACGACGTATATGATCTGAATGTTTTGTATTAACCATACGTTTGTGCCCCTTTATAAATAAAAACGTTTGAAAATAGTATCATCAGGCTTCAGCGGACCTCTCTATCTTTGCTGGTAAGTTACCCGGTTACTGGGAACGTAACAGCATATATAATGAATAAACACTTCTCTGACTTCCAGCAGGGTACAGGTACCTATTTTAACTGACATTTTGATTACAAACTCTGCCATCTTCATCAGGAATGATGCCTAGGCATGTCTAGTTTGGTGGTGCTCTATCCCCATCATCTGTCCCTCCTGTTTGGTAAGGTCACATCCAATCAGGTTTCCGCTGTCGCACTTTGTTTACAACTGAATTCCAGTTCTTATTTGGAACAACACTGATTTAGCTGTCCATAACCCAGCTAGAAGCTACAAGTTAAGGAAGACTGGGCAGGAGTTGTATAGGACTCCTGTTGTTCTCTACAGAGTCAAAAGGAGGGAGAGAGGAAGCTGCATGAGGGCAAGGATTAAAATAGTATCCAGGCAAGGATAGATTGTAAATAGAGTGCATGAAAGTTCTTTAAAGAGCACAGCTCCCCTTTGCAGAGCAGATTCCAGGAGCCATTTTCACTTACTGGCGACAAGATAAGAATACAACAAAAGGCTGCGAAACACACAAACTAAAGGACAATTTTGTTACTAACTTTAAAGTATTGTCGGTTCTTAGCTTATAGTTTCTGATGACTTTTAACACCTGCATTGTGAATGATGATTGATCCTGCAAGTAAGGAATTCAAACAATTGCAGTTTACCAAATGATCAATTCTGAATTAAAACAAAATTTATCTGTTCAGACTTCGGAACAGTGTAATGAGAGTGGCCAGTTTGTTCTCCTTGTGCACAAGAAAAATAAAGTATGATTGAGGAATGAGTGTGAGTTTCAGAATTCAGTTAATCTGTAACAACAATATTGGCCTTTATTAGTCAGGTGGTGAGTATGAGACTACAGGACATGTTCTCTAACTTTACATTTCCAAGGAACTTTACATATCAAGGATCCAGGTAAGTTTGGCCAGGTGGATTCAGAATTGGCTTGCCTACAGAAAGCAGAGGGTTGTGGTGGAGGGGGTACATTTGGACCGGAAGGTTGTGACTAGTGGTGTCCCACAAGGATCGGTTCTGGGACCCCTACTTTTCGTGACTTTTATTAACGATCTGGATGTAGGGGTAGAAGGGTGGGTTGGCAAGTTTGCAGACGACACAAATGTTGGTAGTGTTGAATATTGTCGAAGATTGCAGAGAGACATTGATAGGATGCAGAAGTGGGCTGAGAAGTGGCAGATGGAGTACAACCCGGAGAAGTGTGAGGTGGTACACTTTGGAAGGACACACTCCAAGGCAGAGTACAAAGTAAATGGCAGGATTCTTGGGAGTGTGGAGGAGCAGAGAGATCTGGGGATACATGTCCACAGATCCCTGAAAGTTGTCTCACAGATAGATAGGGTAGTTAAGAAAGTTTAGCTTTCATAAGTCGAGGGATAGAGTTTAAGAGTCGCGGGGCAATGATACAGCTCTATGAAACTCTGGTTAGGCCACACTTGGAGTACTATGTCCAGTTCTGGTCGCCTCACTATAGGAAGGATGTGAAAGCATTGGAAAGGGTAAGAGGAGATTTACCAGGATGCTGCCTGGTTTAGAGAGTATGCATTATGATCAGAGACTAAGGGAGCTAGGACTTTACTCTCTGGAGAGAAGGAGGATGAGAGGAGACATGATAGAGGTATACAAGATATTAAGAGGAATAGACAGAGTGGACAGCCAGAGCCTCTTCCCCACTGCTCAATACAACAGGACATGGTTTTAAGGTAAGGGGAGGAAAGTTCAAGGGGGATATTAGAGGAAGGTTTTTTTTACTCAGAGAGTGGTTGGTGCGTGGAATGCACTGCCTGAGTCAGTGGTGGAGGCAGATACACTAGTGAAATTTAAGAGACTACTAGATAGGTATATGGAGGAATTTAAGGTGGAGGGTTATATGGGAGGCAGGGTTTAAGGGTCTGCACAACACTGTGGGCCGAATGGCCTGTACTGTGCTGTATTGTTCTGTGTTCTTCTATTACTATAGTCAGATTTCAGCTGAAGTAGAGTCAGAGCACTAGTAGAATTCCCTTCAACACCCTTTACTAAGGATATGACAGTACTGGAAAGAGAGCAGAAATCATTCACCAAGATGCTACCTGGGAAAGACTAGATCTGTTTTTCCTGGAGTAGAGGAGATTAAGAGGAGTCATTAGTGAGATATATAAAATTATGAAGGGTATATATAGGATTAACTGCAGGAATCTTCTCCTCATAGCAGAAACAGAAAACACTAGAGTGCATAAATTTCAGAGTAAGGGATAAGAGATTTAGACAGTATCTGAGTAGAAACTTTTTCCAGCAAGTGGACCTGGAATGGACTGCCTGAGACAGTGGTGGAATGTAGAATTACTAAAGGCATTAAGGTAGTGTCTACAAGAGTCTTTGAATTGCATGGAAGATGCTGTTAGAGGACATGGTGGTATAGAAAACACAGAAAACCTACAGCACAATACAGGCCCTTCAGCCCACAAGGTTGTGCTGAACATGTCCCTACCCTAGAAATTACTAGGCTTACCTACTGCCCTCTATTTTTCTAAGCTTCATGTACTATCCAAAAGTCTCTTAAAAGACCCTATCGTGGTAGTATCAGATATAATTACTAACTTTAAGAGACATTTAGATACACAAAGCATAGAAGGATAGGGTCCTGATGCAAGCAAATGGGATTAGTGAGGATGTGCTAAAAGGTCAGCATGGACATGGTGGGCTGAAGGACCAATTTCTCTGCTGTACAACACTATGACTCAAACAAAGTTAAACCAGTTAGAAAACAAGGAGGAAAGAAACTGGATAAAACAGGGTAATCTCCTTCAGAAACATACAATCAGTGGAGGGCAGTTGCACATTACTTTCATCCACATTCTAAACTCAGTCCATAATTTTGACCAATCAACAACACTCTGGCTGGGCATTTCTTTTCCTCAATCTCAATGACAATCAAATCCACAAATTCCTCCCACTTACAACAGAGGTGAGCGTCAAGGACACAGTAGAGTTTAACAGGAAAGAAAATGGTTCAGGGACAGACAGATTTACAATTACAAGTCTGCAACTGAGAAAAAGTATGTTACAACATACAACTAAAAGTGAATATTACATCACGACTATACCTAACATACCTGGAAAAGAAGTTCCTTGGTACTTAAATCATATACAAGGCATGTGTTGTGCTCATCCACCACAGCCAGCTTGTTGCGAGACATGCTCATGTCTAAACAGCGTACAGATGTAGCTTGCTTCAGAAGCACAATCGCAAAGGGATTGTCAACAAATATTTTCAGAATCTATAATGAACAAATAAGGTACATATTAACAGATAAAGCATTTCCAAAAACAAAAAAAAACTTCAGCTGCTGCAAAGTTCTGTCGCAGTTGCAGGGATTATTTTTTCATTCATTCACTTCCTTCTATTTACAAGTTCTCCAGAAAGACCTGCCATGATTTAAAAAACTTCCACCACCCTCTCACAGACAGCACTTTTTTGTCATCTGGATTTCCTCCTTTCACATTTACCCTTTGTTTTCTCCAGCCCTCCTTCTTTTAAATGCATGGTTCTTCCCTCAGTTCACCCTGCTCTGATAACAGTCATTAACTTGAAACATAACCCTATTTCATTCTCCATCAGTGCTGCCTGCCCTAGGTTTTTCCAGCTCCTAGTAAATGCTTTCTGCACCCTCTTCTAGGTCTCCACACCCTTCCTATAATGAGGTGATCAGAACTGAATGTAATAACCCAGATGTAACCTAAATAGTTTTTAAAGCCACAACATAACTTCATTACTCTTGAACTAAATTGCTTGACTACTAAAGGCAAGCATGCCGTATGTCTTCTTTTTTTAAAAACTTTTTTTATTGAGTTTTCAAATGATTACAGAAAGAAAAAATATATATATACCCTCCCCCCTCCCCTTAGCCCCTCCCTCTAACATCCCTATAGAAAAAAAGAAAAAGAAAAAAAAAGAAAGAAAGAGAGAGTGCCTGGATATCGGAAGATCCCCACATGCTCCACGAAGTTCGTAATAACTTTAGTATATATATTTATTGCTTTCCCCAAATAACCAATTATTTTATCTTCGGAGCACCTATATATTTAATCCTGTCTTTTGTAAATAAGAGCGCCAAATTTTCAAAAATGTTTCATATTTATCTCTTAAATTATAAGTAATTTTTTCAAGTGGAATACAGCTGGAAATTTCATTCTTCCAACGATCTATACTTAAGTATGAATCCGATTTCCAAATAACTGCAATAGCCTTTTTGGCTACTGCCAGTGCAATTTTTATGAATTCTTTCTGATATTTATTCAATTTGGGTTTCGATTTTATCCCTTCAATATCACCTAATAAAAATAATATTGGATTATGTGGAAGTTGTGTTCCAATAAAACTCTTAAATTTGTCCAAAAAGTTTGAATTTTAGAACAAGACCAAGTAGAATGTAAAAAAGTACCGATTTCTTGGTTACATCAGAAACACTGATCAGATAAATTTGGATTTAATTTATTTATTTTTTGTGGTGTAATATATAATTGATGTAAAAAATTATATTGCACTAATCTTAACCGGACATTTATTGTATTTGTCATACTATCAAGACATAGTCTTGACCAATTTGTTTCTTCAATTTTAATATTCAAGTCACTTTCCCATTTTTGTCTTGACTTATGGATTCCTTGTTTAATTGCCTGTTTTTGAATCAAGCTATACATACAAGAAATAAATTTTTTAGTTTTTCCTTTTTGAATTAAAGTTTCTACTTCATTAGATTTCGGCAATAACATTGTTTGACCTAATTTTTCTCTTAAATAAGCCCTTAATTGGAAGTAACAAAAAAGAGTGTTGTTTGATACTTTATATTTATTCTTTAATTGATCAAATGACATTAATATACCTCCTTCAAAACAATCTCCTATATATCTAATCCCTTTTTGAAACCAATTATATAAAAGTTGATTATCCATTGTAAAAGGAATGTCTATTTTGAATTAAAGATCTCTTTGCTAATAAAGATTTCTTTGTCTCATCATCAACATTTATCTTATTCCATAAGTCAATCAAATGTTTTAATATAGGAGATTCTTTCTTTTCCCGTATCCATTTAGATTCCCATTCATATATATAAAATCTTCTGGTGTATTTTCTCCTATTTTATCTAGTTCTATTCTAATCCATGCTATCTATCTTTCTCAAAAAAAGATGCAATAAATCTAAGTTGATTTGCTTTATAATAATTCTTAAAATTTGGAAGTTGTAACCATCCTAGATCAAATTTCCATGTCAATTTTTCCAACGATATTCTTGACATCTTACCTTTCCAAAGAAACTTCCTCACATACTTATTTAACTCTTGAAAAAACTTCTGGGGTAGTTGTATTGGTAGTAATTGGAATAAGTATTGTAGTCTAGGGAATATATTCATTTTTATGGTATTTACTCTACCTACTAATGTTATTGGTAATATCATCCATTTATCAAGATCTTCTTGAATTTTTTTCAATAATGGTAAATAATTTAATTTATATAAGTTCTTTATATCATTATCAACTCTTATACCTAAATATTTTATACTGTTTGTCGGCCATCTAAATTGAGTTATTAATCGACATTGACTATAATCTCCTTTAGTAAGAGGTAAAATTTCACTTTTATCCCAATTTATTTTGTAACCTGATATTTTCCCATATTCTTCTAATCTAGAGAATAATTTACGCAACGAATGCAATGGGTTTGTTAAATAAAGCAGAACATCATCAGCAAATAAGTTAATCTTGTATTCCTCCTGGTTAACTCTGAAACCCTTAATATCTGGGTCCATTCTAATTAATTCAGCTAATGGTTCTATCGCCAACACAAATAAAGCAGGTGATAATGGACAACCTTGCCTAGTTGACCTCGTTAACTGAAATGGTGTTGAAATTTGACCATTTATCACTACTTTAGCTTTGGGATTAGTATTTAAGGTTTTAATCCATTTTATAAAAGATACTCCTAATCCATATTTTTCCAATACCTTAAATAAAAAATCCCATTCCAATCTATCAAATGCTTTTTCTGCATCTAAAGCAACTGCCACACTCATTTCCTCCCTCTTTTGAGCCAAATGAAATATACTAAATAACCGAGTTACATTATCTGCCGATTGTCTATTTTTAATAAATCCTGTTTGATCCATATGTATTAATTTTGGTAAGTACTTAGATAATCTGTTAGATAAGATTTTTGCTATTATTTTATAATCAGTGTTTAACAAAGGTCTATATGATGTTGGCTTTAAAAGATCTCTATTTTTTTTGGCAATACTATTAAAAGAGGTGTCGAAAAAGATTCTGGAAGTTTATGCGTTCTTTCCGCTTGATGTATTAACTCCATAAAAGGAGGAATTAATAAATCTTTAAATCTTTTATAAAATTCAGGCGGAAAACCATCTTCTCCTGGAGATTTATTACTTTGAAATTATCCTAGAGCTTCTTCGACCTCTTTTAATGTAAAAGGCATATCTAATCCCTTCTGTTCTTCTGTATTCAATTTTGGAAGAGTTATTTGCGATAAAAACCTTTCTATCTTGACATTATCATTTTGTGATTCTGATTTATACAATTCAGAATAAAAATTCTTGAAAGTTTCATTAATTTCTAAAGGTTTATAAGTAACTTTATTTACTCTTGTTCGAATTGCATTTATCGTTTTAGAAGTCTGGTCTGTTTTTAACTGCCATGCAAGGACCTTATGTGATCTTTCACCTCGTTCATAATATCTCTGTTTAGTTCTCATAATTGCTTTTTCTGTTCAATATGTCTGAAGTGTATTATATTGTAACTTCTTGTGAATAAGTTGTCTTCATTTTTCTTCTGTCATACATCTTAGAGATTCTTTTTCTAATTTTGTAATCTCTTTTTCCAATTGATCTATTTCTATCATATATTCCTTCTTAATTTTAGAAGTATAACATTATCTGGCCTCTCAAATATGCCTTCATTGCTTCCCACAATATAAATTTATCATCAACTGAATGTGAATTTGTATCTAAAAAGAACTGAATCTGCTTTTTCATAAAATCACAAAAATCTTGACGTTTTAGTAATATTGAATTAAATCTCCATCTATAAATTGATTCCTCTTTATCTATCATTATCATTGTCATTATCAAAGGAGAATGATCTGACAATATTCTCGCTTTATATTCCATATTTTCACTCTGTCTTGAATATTCGTTGATAATAGGAAAAAATCTATCCTTGAATATGTTTTATGTCTATTTGAATAAAATGAATTTGGTTTTGGTTAGAACCTCTAATTCTTCTCCATATATCAATCAAATTTAAATCTTTCATCAATGATAGAGTTAATTTTGCTACTTTTGATTTTGTGACAACCTTTGTTGATCTATCTAAAACTGGATCTAGACAAAAGTTAAAATCTCCACCTATTAATATTTTGTCATGTGCGTTAGCCAAATTCAAAAAGACCTCTTGTATAAATTTTATATCATTTTCATTTGGTGCATAAATATTCATAACAGTCCATAGTTCTGAAAAAATTTGACAATGTATAATTACATATCTCCCCGCAGAATCAATTAATATGTTTTGTATTTTAATTGGTAAATTTTTATTAACCAAAATTGCAACTCCTCTCGCCTTTGAATTAAATGAAGCTGCAATAACATTTCCAAACCCAATCTCTTTTTAATTTCTGATGTTCTATCTCTGTTAAGTGTGTTTCTTGTAAAAAAGCTATATCTATTTTCATTTTTTTAACGTATGTCAAGATTCTTTTTCTTTTCACCAGTCCATTAAGCCCATTAACATTAAAACTTTAAAAATTCAGTAAATTAGTCATTATTTTTAATTGTGTTACTCCAATCTATAATAATACCTAATCTTTCAACTTTCGTGGTATCTTGGGGAATCTTTTAAAAATTCTCCATGTTGCTATGTGTGTCCCCACCGATCATCCAGGCAGAAAGATAGAAGAAAAATAGAGTATAAAGAAAAAAAACAAAATACCCCCCTACTAATGTTGTGAAAAAAAAAAGAACACAACATTACCCCCCTCTGTTGTACGGGTCATGGCTATCGCCATGATTACACACATGAATCCCGCAGTAATCGATCCAAAGCTCCTCAGCCCCCCCGCAACATAAAAAAGTATATATATAAAAGAAGACAAAAAAATACTATTCTCAATTAGTATTTCTCAAATTTTGCCTTTCTCCCCATATCATCCTTAAATGTCCATCACTTCCATTCACTGTCTCTGTCTTCATCTTTAATCCATTATGCTTGGAAATCTCTATGTGTAGTTAGTGAATAATTGGGAGTTTTTGTGCGAACTTCTCCGCTTCTCGATAATCGGTAAAAAATCTTCTTTTTCCATCCTCCAAAAAAATTATCAGTGTTACTGGGTGACACATTATAAATTTATAACCCTTTTCCCATAAAGCTTTTTTCGCTGGATTAAATTCCTTCTTTCTCTTCAAAAGGTTATAACTTATATCAGAATAGAAAAGAATTGCTTTCCCTTCTATCATCAATGGCCCGTTTCTCTTTTTGGCACATTGGGCAGCCGCCTTCAGGATCTTTTCTTTATCTTGGTATCTTAAGCATTTTATCAAAATTGATCGTGGATTTTGATCAGCTTGAGGTCTTGACCTTAAGGCTCTATGAGCCCTTTCAATTTCAATTAGAGTTTCTCCTTCCATTTCCAAGTTTTCAGGGATCCATTTTTGAAAAAAAATTATTGGATCTTCTCCTTCTATACCTTCTTTAAGTCCAACAATTTTAATATTGTTTTGTCTACTAAAATTTTCAAGCTTATCCATTTTTTCCAACAATTGTTTTCTTTCTGATGTCCAGGCAGTAATATCATCTTCCATTTTATTCATTCTTTCAACCATGTCTTCCGTTGTAGCTTCTAAATCTATCATTCTCTTTTCCATTTTTTCCTGTCTTTTTGTCATTTTATCAAACATAATCTCCATATTTATCATTTTTTAATTACTTTTAATGCGTTTAATTTTTCTAATTTACGCATTATTTGCATCAAAGTCTTTTCTATATTTCCAGAAAAACTTTTACCTCCATCTTCGTCTGATTCTTCCAGAGAATCTGAATCTACCTCAGATTCACTTTCGATTTCAATCATAACTGGGATTTGTAGTTCAGGTTGCTCTCGTTTGCGCATGCTCCTTCCTTCACGTTTGCGTAGTTCTCGTTGGTCTTTTTCTTTAGAAATGGTCGATGTTGCCGCAGTTTCCTGTTCTGTATCGCCGGAGGTAAAATGTACCTGAGCCCCCGGTTCTTTGGCAGAAGTGGGCCTTGATTCTGTTCCAACTTGCGTTGTCTTCACGGTAGTAGTTTTCTTCATCTTCTGTTTGTGAGGCATAATTTGAAACAGTCCGGAGTAGTTTATAAGTAACTTTTAGAAAGTATTGACTAACTTTTCTTCACCTAAACATTAATTTACTGATTTTTTACAGGAGAGCTGGGTTCCCGCGTCTCGATCCTACATCATCACGTGACGTCCCCCCCGTATGTCTTTACCAGCCTATCAACCTACGTAGCCACTTTGAGGGAGCTATGAACTTGGACTCCAAGATCCCTCTGCCCATCAACATTGCTGAGGGTCTCACCATTAATAGTGTAGTCTTTTTAGATTTGATTTCCCAAAGTGCAACAATTCACACTTGGCGCACTTTTCTGCCAATATCTGCAACTGATCCATATTCCAGTGTACGTTTTGCCCATCTTCTAAGCCAGTGGTCCCCAACCACTGCTCTAGGCTATTAACAATTACCACCTATCTTTTATTATCTGCAAACTTACTAACCCAGTTCCTAGTACAGATCCCTGAGGAACACTAGTCACAGACCTCCAGTCAGAGCAAGTCCTGTCGACCACTATCCTGTCTTCAATGGGCAAGCCAATTCTGAATCTCAACCTTCAATTCACAATGGATCTCACATATCTTTAAACTTCTGGATAAGCCTCCCATGAGGGACCTTGTCAAATGTCTTTTTTAAATCATGTAGACGACATCCATGGCTTGACCTTCGTTAATCACTTTTGTCACACTCTCAAAAAACACAAGGCACGAGTTGCTTCACACAAAGAAATGCAGTTATTACTAATTACGCCATAGTTTTCCCAAATGATAAATCCAGTCCATAAGAATCCTTTCCAGTAACCCTATAATGATGTGAGACACATAGGTCTACAGTTTCCTGGATTATCCCTGCTTGAATAATGGAACATTAGCTACTCACCGTTTCTTCAGACCTTAGCTGTGACCAGGGAGGACCTGACGATATTGGTCAAGGATTCAGCAATCTCAACTCTTGCCTGTTAATAACCTGAGTACATGTCCCATCAGGTCACAGGGACTTAACCACTTTTACATTCTTCAAGAGTCTCGACACTTCCTCCTTCTTTATCTCAAAATACCCCAACACATTCACAAGAAACTCAATGATCTCGCTATCCTTCACATTCTTCTCCTTGATCAATAATGATGCAAAGTACTCACTGAGGAACTCAGCTACACTCTCTACCTCCAAGTTGCTTGAGTGGTCCTTGCCACGCCCACTTGTATAAATAGAATACCCTGGGATTCTCTTTAATCCTACTTGCCAAAGACGTTTTAAGGTCCCTCCCAGCTTCTCAAATTTTGTTCTCAAGTTCTTTTCTGACTTCTTTATAATCCTCAAAGGTTCTGTTTAATCTTAGCTCCTAAAATTTATATATATTTCCTTATTTTTCTTGACTAAATTCACTAGCTCTCTCGACATCCAAGGTTCTTTGACATTGCCACTCTTGTCCTTCCTTCTTAATGGAACTTACCTGTCCTGTACTCTGGAGGTCTTTAAACAACCTCCACTTGTCAGATGTAGGCTTGCCCCCCAAAACAGCTGTTCCTAATTAATTCTCCTTATTCCCTGCCTCATTTGCCCTGCTCCAATTTAATACTTCCCACAAGGTCAAGACTTGTACTTTACATTGCTAAAGTAAAACTTAAAAGAGTTGAAATCACTTTTTCTTAACTGTCCTCCCAAAAAGGCCAGTCATTTGACCAGGCTCATTACCCAACACCAGGTCTAGTATTGCCCCTCTTTTGTTGGACTATCTACATATTGATTTAAAAACCCTTCCTGGATCTACCTAACAAAATCTACCCCATCTAAACCACTTTCACTAAGGTCTTGACTACCTTCTACCTTTGGGCAGAACTAAAGATGACACCAGAAGGTGACTTCTCCCAGCTCATCAGCAAAGCAGTTAAATTCTTCCTATTCTAATGTTTCTATCTTCCTTTTCAGGGTGGATGGGTCTTGTCGGGATCTTTGATCTACAGCGGCACTCCAACTGTGGTTCAGTATGGCAGCGTGTTCCACCAATCAGCTGTGTTTCAATATGATCAGTTTCAGCCTGAAGTCAGGTGCCTTTGGGTCCTTACGTGGCTCTGTGGACATGAATTCTTGCTGGTGTTGCGAACTGAAGTGTAGCATGAGCTGGAACATCAAAGACAGCAAGACTGGCCGTTGATGGGCTCTGTGGAGATCTGTAGTCTATTTCTAGAGTGAATGCACCTTACTTATTTTTGAGTTCTACCCAAAAATAAAGAAGCCATAGAGCACTAAGGAGGCAATTCAGAAAGCCATGAAGGGCATTAAAAGCCATCAACAATGCCCAAGGCATTCTATATATACAAGAGCAAGAGGATAACTAAAGAATGGATAGGACCACTCAAGCAACATGTACTTGGAGGTGGAGGTTGAGCCCTTAATTATGTTCCCACTGAGTGCAGCTGTGATATTGTTCCTGATTAATATCACCATACCCCCTCTTCACCCATATAAGTCTCCTGTCTTTTCTAAAAGATTGAAACCCAGGAATACAAAACGCCCATTCCTCTTTCTCTCTCTCAACAACGTCTCTGATATGGCCACAATATCATAGTTCTGTGTCCTGGTCCATGCTCTAAATTCATCATCCTTACCCATTATATTCCGAGCAGAAAATACACACACTTCAACCCATCTATCCCATTGTGTCTATTACCTTGCCCCTGCCTGTTGTAACTGATCATAACATCTACCTTCCCTCTTAATCTCCTCCACTTTCTGACCTAGGGCTCTGTTCCCATCCCCCCTGCGAAACTAGGTTAGACCCTCCCAAGTAGCACTAATAAACTTCCCGACCAGGATATTGGTTCCCCTCCAGTGAAGGTGCCTTCTGTCTCTCTTATATGTCATCCCAATCTCAGAAGAGCTTTCAATGATCCAAAGAACTTGAAATCCTGTCCCCCTGCACCAGTTCCTCAGCCACTCATTCATTACTTCTATCTTTCTATTCCAGCATGGCACAAGGAATAATCCAGAGATTACTATTTTCAATGCCCTACACTTCAGTCTCCTTCCTAATTCCCTATACTCACTGGGCAGAATCTCTTCACCTTTCTACCTGTCTAATTGGTCCAATGTGTACCACAGCCTCTGGCTACTTACCCTCACCTTTGAGAATATTCTGCAGTCACTCTGAGATATAGTCATCCCTGACACCCAGGAGGCAACACACCATCCTGTTGTCTCTTTTGTGGCCACAAAATCTCTTCCCTGTACCCTTATCGAGTCCCGTGGCTATTGCTCTGTCTGACTTTACCTTTCCCTGCTGAATCTCACAGCAAATGACCTGGTGGCTGCTGCTGTGCCCTGACAGGTTATCACCCCCAGCAGTATCCAAAGGGGTATATTTGCTGAGTGGAGTGGTCACAGGGGAACACTACACTGTCTACTTAATTTGCCTGGGTGTCACTCATCTATTTGGAGCCTGTACCTTGGGTATGACCATCTCAATAAAGACCACAAGATGTAGGGACAGAATTCAGTCATTCGGCCCATAGAGTCTGCTCTACCATTCGATCATGGCTGATTTGTTCTCCTTCTCAATCCTCTTCTCCCTGTAACCTTTAACACCATTACTAATCAAGCACATATCAACCTCTGCTTTAAAGGTACTTGACCCCCACAGCCACCTGTGGCAATGAACTCAACTGACTCACCACCCTTTTGCTAAAGAAATTCCTCTTCACCTCTGTCCTAAAGGGATACACTTGCATTCTGAGATTGTGTCTTCTGGTCTTAGACCAGAATTACTGTAGGAAACATCCTCTCCAAACACACTCTATCTAGGCCTTTCAATATTCAGTAGGTTTCATCGGGATTTCACCACCTCCCTGCCATTCTTCTGAAACCATCAAGTAAAGGCCCAAAACCAGGAAACACTCCTCAGGGGTGAACCCTTTCATTCCAGGGATCATTACAGTGAACAAGCTCTGGACCCTGTCCAATCCCACTGCACATACTTTCTTAGATAAGGACCAAAAACTGCTCACAATACTCCAAATACAGCCTTAAAAAGCTTCAGTATTACATCTTTGCTTTTAACAATCTACATCAGGGGTGCACAAAAACAGCATCCTTTAAAACCAGGACAGCAATTGGCATTTTAAAAGCAGAGTTTCACAGCAGTTCCTCTGAGTTGAAGAGTGACCAATCAGTGAGAGATCCATTAGAAAGGGGGATACAAGTAACACAGGCACAAGCAGAGCAGCCATTCTTGTGAGTGTGCCAGTCTTTAGATTGGCTGTGGCTCATTAGGCTTATGCGAGATCAAGCTTGGGTGAGGAAATTATCTTGTAAGTTACTCTTTCTCTATTCTTATTTATTCAGTCCTCATCTGATAGAGAGCGGTACTTTAGTGAGAATAGCTCCAGGGGCAGAGTTTTGCACTGTGTGTGGGCCGTGGGAAGTCTGGGAGATGTTCTGTCTCTCAGATAAACACATCTGTGCCAGGTGCATCGACTCATATGGGAAATTGAGAAGGTGATAAGACAGGAGCTACAGGGAAGTAGTCACCCCTCAATTGCAGAAGACAGGAGAAGGAGGGGAAATGCACAGCCAGTGCAAAGTACAGCTGTGGCCACTCCCCTCAATAGGTATACAACTTTAGATACTATTAAGGGGGCCACCTACCGGGGGTGGGGAGGGTGGGAGGGGTGACCGGGTCTCTGGCACTGAGTCTGCTGCTGTGACTCAGAAGAACAGAGAGGTGAAGAGAACTGCAGTGTTGATAGGAGATTCTTTAGTCAGAGGAACAGAAACTAGGCTCTGTGGGCATGATAAGGATACCCAGATGGCGATTTGCCTCTTAGGTGCCAAGATCAGGGATGTCTCGGAAGGTGTCCATGACATCCTGAAGGGTGAAGGTGAGCAGCCAGAAGTCCTGGGACATAGTGGCATTAACGACATAAGCAGATAAGGTGAGGTGGTCCTGAAGAGAAACTTCAGGAAGCTACATAGAAAGCCGAGAAACAGGACCTCTAGGGTCATAATCTCTTGATTACTGCCTGTGCCACGTCCCAGGATGATTTGGCAGGTGAATATGTGGCTGAGGGACCGGTGCAGGGGGCAGGGGTTCAGATTTATGGATCACTGGCATCTCTTTTGGGTGAAGCGATGACCTGTACAAAAGGGATGGGCTATAACTGAACTCAAGGGGGTCCAACATCCTTGCAAGCAGGTTGGCTAGAGTTGTTCGGGTGGGTTTAAACTAATTTGGCAAGGGTTGCAACTGGAGTGATAGTGCTGACGATGAAGTAGTTGGTTTACAAACAGAGGCAATGTGTAGTAATGAGAGGCTATTGATAGGGCAAAATTGTAGTCAACAGGATGAGTTGCGACGTAAAAGGCGGACAAGATTGAAAAGGGCAATGTTACAACAGTCATAGGGAATTTCAATATGCAGGTAGATTGGGAAAATCAAGTTGGTGCTGGATTCCAAAAGGGGGAACTTCTAGAGTGCCTATGTGATGGCTTTTTAGAGCATCTCTGGTTGAGCCATCTTAGGGGATCAGCTATTATGGATTAGGTGTTGTGCAATGAACTGGAATTGATTGGAGAGCCCAAGGTAAAAGTATACTTGGGGCAAGTGATCACAATATGATTGATTTCATCCTGCAATTTGAGAAGGGGAAGATAAAGTCAGATATATCAGTATTACAGTGGAGTAAAGGGGAATTACAGAGGCTTGAGAGAGGAATTGGCCAGAAGTGATTGAAAAAGAACACTGGCAGGGATAACAGCAGAGAAACAATGGCTATAATTTCTGGAAGCAATTCGGAAGGTGCAGGATATATACATCCCAAAGAGGAAGAAGTATTCTAAAGACAAGATGACACAACCATGGTTAACAAGAGAAGTCAAAGCCAAAATAAAAACCAAAGAGAGGGAATATAATAGAGCAAAAATCAGTGGGGTGTTAGGGATTGGGCTGCTTTTAAATAACAATAGAAGGTAACTAAAAAGTCATTAAGGAGGTAAAGATAGAATACAAAAGTAAGCTAGTCAATAATATTAAAGAGGATACCAAAAGTTTCTTCAGATACATAAAGTGTAAAAGACAGGGGATTGGTTATCGGACCACTGGAAAACAATGCAGGAGAGGTAGCAATGAGGGACAAAGAAATGACAGACGAACTGAATAAGTATTTTACATCAGCCTTCACTGTGGAAGGCATTAAAAGTATGGTGGAAGTTCCAGGTGTCGGGGTTTATGAGTGTGTGATGTTACTATTATTGGAGAGAAGGTTCTTGCGAAACTGAAAGGTCTGAAGATAGATAAGTCATCTGGACTTGATAGTGTACACCCCAGGGTTCTGAAAGAGAACAACTTGTCATAAAAAGTGTGTATGAACTAATTGAAACCTATTGAATGGTGAAAGGCCTTGAGAGAGTGGATGTGGAGAAGATATTTCCTATGTTGGGAGAGTCCAAAACCAGAGGACACATCACAACATACAGAGGTATCTTTTTAGAATGGAGATGGAGAGGAATTTCTTTAGTCAAAGAGTAGTGAATCTGTGGAATTCGTTGCTACAGGCAGGTGTGGAGGTCAATTCTTAATGTATATTTAAGGCAGAGGATGATAGATTCTTGATTGCTCAGGGCAGAAGGATTACAGGGAGAAGGTAGGAGATGGGGGCTGAGAGGAAAAATGGATCAGCCATGATAAACTGGCGGTGCAGACTTGATGGGTCAAATAGTCCAATTCTGCTCAAATATGGTATGGTCTTCTATTCTAGTCTCCTTGAAATGAATTTGAATATTGCAATTGACTTCTTACTGTCAACTCAACCTACAGTGCCTATCAACAATATTCACCCCCCGTGGAAATTTTCATGTTTTATTGATTTACAACATTGAATCACAGTGGATTTAATACTGATCAACAGAAAAAGACTCTTTCATGTCAAGGTGAATACAGATCTCAACAAAGTGATCTAAATTAATTACAAATATAAAACACAAAATAATTGATTGCACAAGTATTCATCCACTTTAATATGGCAAACCAAATCATTCATGGTGCAACCAATTAGTTGTAGAAGACACATAACTAGTTAAACAGACTGTGCTGTGTGCAGTTGAGCTGTTTCAACTGATTGTAGTAAAAATACACCTGTATCTGGAAAGTCCAACTGCTGGTGAGTCAGTTTCCTGGCAAAAACTACATCATGAAGACGAACACTCCAAGCAACTCCACAAAAAGGTTATTGAAAAGCACAAGTCAAGAGATGGATTCAAGAAAACTTCCAAGACACTGAATATCCCTTGGAGTACAGTTAAATCAATCAAGAAATGGAAAGAATATGGGACAACTACAAATCTGCCTGGAGCAGGCCATCCTCAAAAACTGAGTGACCATACAAGAAGGGGACTAGTGAGGGAGGCCAACAAGAGACCCATGACATCTCCAGAGGAGTTACAAGCTTCAGTGGTTGAGATGGGAGAAAATGCACATACAACTGTAGCCCAGGTGTTTCACCGGTCATATTTATGGGAGAGTGGCAAACAGAAAGCCACTGTTGAAAAAAAAAATCACATGAAATCACAGCTAGAGTTCACCAGAAGGCATGTGCGAGACACTGAAGTCAGGTAGAAGGTGGTTCGGTAATCTGATGAAACCAAAATTGAGTTTTTTGGCCATCAGACTAAAAGCTACGTTTGGTGTAAGCCAAACAATACACATCATCGAAAACACATACCCCTACCATGAAGCACAGTGATTCCTGCATCATGCTGTGGGGATGCTTCACTGCAGCAGGCCTTGAAAGATTTGTGAAGGTAGAGGGCAAAATAAATGCAGGAAAATACAGGGAAATCCTGGAGGTAAATCTGATGCAGCTGCAAGAGAACTGTGTCTTGGAAGATTTGCTTTCTAACAAGACAATGGCCCCAAGCATAAAGCCAAAGTTACACATAAATGGCTTAAAAACAACAAGGTTAATGTCCTGAAGCAGCCAACTCAGAGTCCAGACCTCAATCCAATTAAGAATTTGTGGCTGGACTTGAAAAGGGCTGTTCACTCATGATCCCCATGCAACCCGACAGAGACTGAGCAGGTTTGCAAAGACTAATGGGAAAAACTGCAGTGTCTGGATGTGCAAAGCTGATAGAGACCTATCCACGCAGACTCAAGGCTGTAATAGCTGCCTAAAGTGCTTCTACTAAATGTTGATTTGTAAGGTGTGAATATTTATGCAATCAATTATTTTGTGTTTTATATTTGTAACTAATTTAGATCACTTCCTAAAGATCTGTTTTCACTTTGACACAAGTCTTTTTCTGTTGATCAGTGTCAAAAAAAAGCCAAATAAAATTGACTAGTTCATTGTAGTAAAACAGTAAAACATGAAAACTTCCAAGGGGGTGGGGGTGAATACTTCTTATAGGCATTGTACATGTTAATCTTTAGAGAATCCAGCACTAGGACTACCAAGTTCCGTTGCATCTCTGATTACTGAATTTGCTCGCATTTAGAAAATAATCTACACCTTTATCCCTTCAACAAAAATACATGACCATACACTTCAATAACTGCATTCCATCTGCCACTTCCTTACCCATTCTCTTAATCTGTACAAGTCCTTCTGCAGATCCCCTGCCTGCTCAACACTACACAACATAATGAATATATAAACACACAAGTTATGCTCCAAGATCATCAGACTACATACAATTCTAGAAAATATGGTAAAAGATGTGATAGTGTCGGAACGAATGTAGACGAGATTCACCAAGATGTTGCCTGGGGATGCAGTTGTTCAGTGATGAAAGACCTGAGAAGCTCAGTCTTTTCTCCTTGGAGAGGAGGTTAAGACAGAGATGACTGAGGTGCAGAAGACTATATGGGATATAGACAGGGATAAATGTAGGAAACTCTTCAACAAATCAGTTGTAGAAAAATTACAGAGGACATAGATTTGGGGCAAATGGGAAGAGATCCAGTGCGAATGAGGAGGATCAACTTCATCGAGAGAATGGAAAGTAATTAGAATAAAGTGCCTAAGAGTGCTTGAAGTTGGGTCACTGACAGTATTTAAGTATTCTGATTAGACGGTTATGGACGAAGTACTGGTAAAATGGAAAGGTACCTAGTGGTTGGCTTGGGTGAGTTGGGATGGATGGCCAGTTTCATGCTTCTATGCTTCTTAAATGATCTGTTAGTACAGACCTCCAAAATTTTCATAGGCCATGTGATGCAACCACTCTCTGGATGAAAAATTTCATCCTCGAAGTTCAAAGTATGTATATGGTAACACACATTATCTTGGGATTCATTTCTTTTCTTTCTTTCTTTTCTTTTCAAATCTTTTTATTAGTTTTTTGAAAAAAAACAGAAGAAAAATATTGTTACAAGACATTTGAGAGTACATAATAGATTGATAAACATTCAAATATATATTGATCCATACATAGAATCTCTCAAACTCATATAATAATATAAATGATTAAGAAAACCCCCCCCAAAACAAAAAAAAAAAAAAAAAAACAACAACAACTAAATAGAAAAAGAAAACTAACCAACATGGGCAATCGCATAATGTTATATATATACAGTAGTGCCTATGACTCCCAACCTCCATCCACAAAATTCAGGATAGTGACAATAAGGTTCAGGATCAGACCGTATAATTCATATGAAAATGCTGGATAAATGGTCTCCAAGTTTCCTCAAATTTAACTGAAGGATCGAAAACCACACTTCTAATTTTTTCTAAACTTAAACAGGAAATAGTTTGGGAAAACCACTGAGATACTGTTGGAGGATTGGCTTCTTTCCAATTCAGTAAAATGGATCTTCTAGCCATTAGTGTAATAAATGCAATCATTCGTTGGAATGAAGCGGATAAACACTTATTATCCATCATTGGTAGGCCAAAAATTGCAGTAAAAGGGTGTGGTTGGAGATTAATATTTAAAACTCTTGAAATAATATTAAAAATATCTTTCCAATAGTTATGTAAGCAAGGACAGGACCAAAACATATGAGTCAACGAAGCTATATCAGAATGACATCTATCACAGGTTGGATTAACATACGAGTAAAATCGAGCAAGTTTATCTTTAGACATATGAGCTCTGTGTACGACCTTAAATTGTATTAGAGTATGTTTAGCACATATAGAGGATGAGTTTACCAATAATAAAATTTTTTCCCATTGCTCAGTAGAAATAGGGCAATGCAGTTCTTCCTGCCATTCCTTCTTAATTTTTTCAGATATATCTGGTTGTAGATTCATAATCATATTATAAATGATAGCAACAAGACCCTTTTGACAAGGATTAAGAGCTAAAATTCTTTCTGTAATGTCCAATGGACATTCTTTCGAAAAAGACTTTAGTTCATTATATAAAAAATTTCTAATTTGTAGATATCTAAAAAAATGGGTTTTAGATAAATTATATTTATTAGATAATTGTTCGAAGGACATAATGTTATCATCCAAAAACAGATCACGAAAACATGTTATACCTTTTGTTTTCCATAAATAAAAGGCTTGATCTATGGAAGATGGTCGAAAAAAGTAATTAGCTGTTATAGGGCTTGACAGTATAAACTTATTCAAACCAAAAAATTTACGAAATTGAAACCAGATTCGTAATGTATACTTGACTATAGGATTAGTTATCTGTTTATTCATTTTAAATAACGAAAAGGGAAGTGAAGATCCTAAGATTGAAATCAATGAGAAATCTTGCACAGATTTACATTCCAAATTTACCCATTGTGGGCCAGCAACTGTAGTCGATTCTTGTGTCCAAAATATCAAATACCGTATATTAACTGCCCAATAGTAAAATCTTAAGTTTGGTAGAGCCAAACCGCCCTCCTTCTTAGGCTTCTGTAAATATTTTTTAGCTAACCTAGGATTTTTGTTCTGCCACAAATACGACGATATTTTAGAATCAACTGTATCAAAAAAAGATTTAGGAATAAAAATTGGTAATGCTTGAAATAGGTATAAAAATTTAGGTAGTATCATCATCTTAATGGCATTAATTCTACCTACCAAAGACATAGATAGTGGGGACCACCTATTAGCAAGTTGCTTAATTTGATCTATTAAAGGCAAAAAATTAGTTTTAAATAAATCTTTATGTTTTTTAGTAATTTTAATACCTAAATAAGTAAAATAGTCTGTAACAATTCTATATGGTACCCGATTATAAATTGGAGTATGCATATTTAATGGAAAAAGTTCACTCTTATTAAAATTCAATTTATACCCAGAGAAGTTACTAAATTGAGCAAGCAAAGAAGAAATAGCAGGAATAGATCTTTCAGGATCAGATATATATAATAACAAATCATCTGCATATAATGATACCTTATACATCGTCTCCCCGCGGGTAATACCTAAAATATTGGGTGATTCACGAATAGCTATAGCCAAGGGTTCCAAAGCAATGTCAAATAATAAAGGGCTTAAAGGACAACCTTGCCTTGTACCCCGAAATAGTTGAAAAAAAGGGGATCTTTGATTATTAGTGAAAACCGAAGCTAAAGGTTTCTGATATATTAATTTAATCCATGATATAAATTTTGAACTAAAATTAAAATGTTGCAAAGTATTAAATAAATATGACCATTCGACTCTATCAAATGCTTTTTCGGCATCTAAGGAGATGACACATTCTGGGATTTTAGATGAAGAAGTATAAGCAATATTAATTAATTTTCTAATATTAAAAGATGAATAACGATTTTTAATAAATCCAGTCTGATCCTCAGAAATAATCCGAGGCAATATATTTTCTAATCTAACAGCCAGGATTTTACTAAAAATCTTAAAGTCCATATTCAGCAAAGATATAGGCCGATAAGATGCACATTCAGTGGGATCTTTATCTTTTTTAAGAATTAAAGAAATAGAAGCTTCATAAAAAGATTGTGGTAGTTTACCTATACTTAATGCATCTTTAAAAATTTTACAAAGCCAAGGAGAAAGTATAGAAGAAAAGGATTTAAAAAATTCTGCAGAAAAACCATCTGGGCCCGAAGCTTTACCCGAGTTCATTAAGAAAATGGCCTTTTCTATTTCAGACTCCGTAATAGGTGTATCCAAAATTACACTATCCTCAGCAGTTACTTTTGGAATATTCAATTTCCTTAAAAATTCACTCATTATAGAAGAGTCTTTAGTACATTCTGATTGATATAAAGAATTATAAAAATCTTGAAAGGCTGTATTTATCTCTTTGTGATCAATCGTCAGAGTACCATCTTGTTTACGAATCTTAGTAATTTGTCGCTTATCCGAAACAATTTTCAATTGGTTAGCTAGTAATTTACCAGACTTATCTCCATATGTATAAAATTGAGCTTTCGATTTAATTAACTGACTTTCAATCGAAGAGGTTAACAATAAACTATGCTCCATTTGAAGTTCCACCCTTTCTTTATAAAGTTCTTTACTAGGGGTCAATGCATAAATCTTATCAATTGCCTTAATTTTATCAACTAATGTTGATATTTTAGAGTTAGTTCGTTTCCTAACTCCGGCAGAATATGAAATAATCTGTCCACGAATATATGCCTTAAAAGTATCCCAGAGAGTTCCACTAGAGATGTCTACTGTGGAATTTATTGAGAAAAACAAATCAATTTGCTGTTTAATAAAGTTAATAAAGTCAGAGTCCTGCAGTAAAACAGAATTAAACCTCCAACTTTTAGTACTAATATGTGAATCCGTCACCTTAATAGATAACTTCAAAGGTGCATGATCAGATATAACAATAGAGTCGTATTTGCAATCCATGACATCTGTAAGGAAGTGCTGATCAATGAAAAAGTAGTCAATCCTTGAATAATTATGATGCACATGGGAAAAGTATGAGAACTCTTTATCATTAGGGTGTAGAAAACGCCAGATTTCACAGATAGCTGAATCAATCATGAAAGAATTAATAAGAGAAGCCGATTTGTTCGGAAGAGTTTGAATGGGTTTGGATCTATCCATCAAAGGGTTTAAACAACAATTGAAATCCCCGCCCATTATCAATCTGTATTGATTCAAATTAGGAAAGGATGTAAATAAACATTTAAAAAATTCAGGACAGTCAGTATTTGGAGCATAAACATTAACTAAAACAACTTTTTGATTAAAAAGCAACCCAGTAATAAGCAAAAATCTACCTTGCGGGTCTGAAATTGTTTCATAATGTATAAAAGCAGTTGATGAGTCTATAAAAATAGAAACACCTCTCACTTTGGCTTGCGAATTTGAGTGATACTGTTGGCCCTTCCAAAACCTAAACAACCTCTGACTATCCACCTTCCTAACATGAGTCTCTTGTACAAAAATAACATTCGCATTCATTCTATGGAATACTTTGAATACTTTTTTCCGTTTAATCGGATGATTTAAACCATTAGTATTCCAAGAAACAAAGTTAATAGTCTTATCCATATTGACAATATATATTACAGTTAACATATAGGTTTAAAAGAAAAGTGAACTCATGAACTCGGAAGGGGAAAGTAAGTTCAAAGGGAAGCCGGAAGTCACAGCACCGCAGCCATTTTAGTAGTTTCATATAAGCCCATGAAGTAAAACTAAGCAAAAAGCAAGCAAAAAAAAGAAAAAAAAGAAAAATCTCCCTCCCACCACCCTCAAAACCCCAGGAAAAAAGCCAAACAGAGGCAAGCGAGCGATCTAATACTAAAATTACCCCCTTGTCTCAAGACGGCAACTCAGACGTAACAAAGTTAAAAAAAATACAAACAACCCACATTATAAAAAAAGGGTTGATATAGGAAAAATTAAAATATAAAATTAGTGTTATAAATGTATATTATCAAAAGGGTTAAAAAAATTAAAATAATAAATGAAGGTTTAACACTTTCGAACAAATCAAAACAGTTATGACGCTACAGACACTGGAGTCTGTCGGGAAGAAGAAACGCCATTTTATTCTTCCAAATCTTAATATTCAAATGCTAAAAATATAAAAAAAGAGCGTATATCGATTAAAAAAAATAAAAAAAAAATAACCCTAATAGGTCATCTTCAACATTAATCGGTTAGTAATATATAAAAATATGAAATCGGAATAAACCCGGTAGAAAAAAGAGAGCTTTAATCATATATAAGAAATATATATGAACCGTATCAAAAAAGAACCCAAACGTCAATCTATACCAGATCCAAATCTATAGGCTAGATTACATTGATCAGCCCGATCAAATGTCATTGTTCCAGGAAACCTTGAGCATCCGCTGGCGATTTAAACAGCCGAAAAGATCCATCTTGAAGGGTGACTCTCAGGTGTGCTGGAAACAGCAACGCTTGCTTGTAGCCTTTCTGGTGAAAATTCGACATAACCGATCTGAAAGCCAGCCTAGCCCGTAGTACTTCGGGGCTATAGTCCTCCAGAATGCGAAAATTAAAATTTTGATAGGTTATCATACCTTTTTTACGAGCCGCACGAATCAGTCGTTCTTTGATGTGAGGATAATGGATCCTGAGAATTATGTGCCGTGGTTTCAGATTTGAATCTGCCCGATATCTAGAGACTCTGTGAGCCCGATCGATTAATGGGGGGTTATCCAGGACATCTTCGCCCAGGACATCCACTAGAAATTTGGAGAAGAAAACGGTCAGATCACCGCTTTCAAATTTTTCCGGGATTCCAATTAACCGAAGATTTTGTCTTCGAGAACGATTTTCCAAATCAGTAATTTTAGCTTTATAGCGTTCCATCTGTTGGGTCGTCGAAGTTTGCTCTTCTTGCATTTTTTCGATTATACGATCCTTCTTACGAGCAGCTTCTTCAAGAGCCAAAATGCTTGCTTGTTGTTCATTTGATTCCCGTGAAAAGGTCAGGAACTTTTCTTCGAGTGATCTCAAACGATTGTCATACTGTGCAAATCTTCCAAGTAATTTTTTCTCCAATTCATCAAATCTAGCGTCTATAAACTTCACAACAACTTCTAAAGTTAACGGTTCTTTCGTCTGTTTCGGTTCTTTTGCTCTAGACATTTCAGCGGGTTGAGAGTAATTCAAATAGTTTTTAAAAAAATTCTATATGTTTAGACCCCTTTAAAATAAGTTTAAGGGGTGTTTGTAGGTTAAAAAAAACGTAAAAGGTTTGGAGCAAAGCCTAGATGCGGTTTACTCCATGAGCGCCATCTTGAGACTCCCGGGATTCATTTCTTTACAGGCATTTACAGGCAAAAAGAAGTACAAAATATAACAGAATTTATAAAAATCAATACATAAGCACACAAAGATTTACAAACAACCAATGTGCAAAAAAACTGCAAATTAAAAAAAAACTACTGAGAACATGAGTTGTAAAAAGTCCTTGCAAGTGAGTTTGCAGATTGCGTTCTCGGTTCAGAATAGCGATTAATCCCCTCAAATGATTTTATGCCTCATCTCGCCTTCTGGTGTTAAGACAGGTCTGCCAAGGGGCAAAATTTCTTATTATCTATCCAATCTATGCCTCTCAGAATTTCGTATGCTTCCATCGGATCCTCCCTCAACTTCCTCTGCTCCAGGTAAACAAACTCAGTCTACCCAGTCTATCTCATATCTGAGACTTTCTATTCTAGGTTTGATGTATCTCCTTTGTACATCTTCAGAGCAATCATGTCCTTCCTTTCACAGTCATACGGCACTGACCAATAATCTGCGCACCATTAATCAACTACTTATTTACACTAACCCTGACATTAATTCCATTCTGCCAACACCTTATCAACTCCCCCTAGACTCTATCACTCACCTACAGATTAGGGACATGTTCATTTTTGTGATGTGGAGAAAGCAGTACATAGCAACAGACAGAACATGCAAATTTCATACACCACCTGGATTTCAGGCACTCTGAGGCAGCAGCTCTATTACCTGCATCACTGTGCTATCCCTGTGGTTTGGTGACCAGGAATGCATACATTTGTGGTCAAACCAAAGTCAGCGTCATCCAGCAATACTTAGAACATCCATGTCAACCATGGTACCAACCTAGTTAATCTCAATTTCGTACATTCAGCCCATATTCCTACAAACCTCACCCCTCCACATACCTATTCAAGTGCTTCTTAAATAATACTATTGTATCTGCTTCAACCACTTCCTCTGGCAGCTCAGTCCGCTCCATGTGTGAAGATAATGCCCCTCAGGTCTCATTCAAATCTTTCCCCTCTCATCCTAAACCTACTTTGGGACTCCCCTACCTTGAGGAAAAAGATTGTTACCACCCACTTTATCAAAGTTCGATGTTCAAAGTAAATTGATTATCAAAGTACATAAATGTTTCCAAATACTACCCTGAAATTTATTTTCCTGCATGCATTTACAGTAGAACAAATACAATAGAATCAATAAAACTACGCCAAAGACTGACCAGCAGCCAATGTGCAAAAGAAGCTGTGCAAATACAAAAATAATTAATAATAATCATTACGTCTCATTATGTTAAACACTTTATTAAGGCTGACCCATACATTCGGAGGAATGAAGAACCAGCCTGGCCAGCTTCTTCCTGTAACTAAGACCCTCCTGCCCTGGCAAAATCTTCATAAATCTTCTCTGCATTCTTTCCAGTTTAACCTCGTCTTTTCTATAATAGGGGAACCAAAACTCCAAGCGCAGCCCTACCAATGACTTATACAATTACAGCATAATATACCAACCTACACTCACTGCCCTGACTGATGAAGCCCAGTGATCCTGTCTATTTGTGACAAAGCTTTCAAGGATTGCAAATGATACTAAGATAGGGGGCGTTGTGGATAATGAAGTAGGTTTTCAAAGCTTGCAGGGAGATTTAGGCCAGTTAGAAGAATGGGCTGAAAGATGGTAGATGGAGTTTAATGCTGATAAGTGTGAGGTGCTACATTTTGGTACGACTAATCAAAATAGGACATACATGGTAAATGGTAGGGCACTGAGGAATGGAGAACAGAGTGATCTAGGAATAATGGTGCATAGTTCCCTGAAGGTGGAATCTCATGTGGATAGGTGGTGAAGAAAGCTTTTGGTATGCTGGCCTTTATAAATCAGAGCATTGAGTATAGGAGTTGGGATGTAATGTTAAAATTGTACAAGGCATTGGTGAGGCCAAATTTGGAGTATTGTGTACAGTCTGGTCACCGTATTATAGGAAAAATCTCAACAAAATAGAGAGAGTACAGAGGAGACTTATTAGAATGTTACCTGGGTTTCAGCACCTAAGTTACAGAGAAAGGTTGAACGTTAGGTCTTTATTCTTTGGAGCGTAGAAGGTTGAGGGGGGACTTGATAGAGGTATGGGCAGTCCCTGGGTTACGTACGAGTTCCATTCCCAAGTCCGTCTTTAAGTCGGATTTGTACTTAAGTCGAACAAGTACATCCGGTATTATTTAGCGTCAATTAGTCAAACATTTGTCTTAGTATATAGTACATATTTTACTTTTCTATGCATATAAAACACGTAAGAAACGTATGTATTGCAATAATTAAACCACTGCGTTGCTTACTAATAATTGTAGTTTTCATCGGGGCAGGGCCTTTCACATGCTCCATTATTCTCACTTTCTCCATTATCCTTTAAAATTGTTCCGATTGTTGACCGACTGTAGTCTAACGCTTTTCCAATGACCGATGGCGTTTCACCTCTTTCCAAATGCTTTACTATTTCCACCTTATTTTCAATCGCGATTGCTTCCCGTTAAAGCAACAGAAACACTGGGCGGCGGGTCCCGAGCAGCGCCGACTCCTGAGGTTCGCTGGGTCCTAGAGACCACCGCACTGAGACAGGCTAAATGGGACAAGTGGGGGCTGTGCTGGGTTTAGGTATTTGATCCTCCACAATATTCCGCATGGGAATTTAAACTGGAGGTGGCAGTGTTTTTTTTATGGGGTCGAGTTGCGAGCTCGACATCAACCCGGACTGGATCGACATCAACCCGGCACGGGAGCGGTCTGTCACTGGATCGAACTCGGGAACTCAGGGCAGGGTCAGGGTGAATATTACTAAGAAAAATTTAAGCCAAGTACAAAGTTAAACACTCAACACAGTGTCAACGGCAACGACTTAAAATGGTGGACAGTGTTGCGATCCAACTTAAAATGGTGGATGACATCGCGATCTGACTTTAAATGGCAGAAGGCGTTCTCCTTCCTCGGTTCGTAAGTACGAGTTGTCCGTAAGTCGGACGTTCGTAACTCGGGGACTACCTGTATTTAAAATTATGAGGGGGATAGATAGAGTTGACTTGGATAGGCTTTCTCCATTGAGAGTAGGGGAGATCCAAACAAGAGGACATGAGTTGAGAGTTAAGGGGCAAAAGCTTAGTGTAACACGAGGAGGAACTTCTTTACTCAGAGAGTGGCAGCTGTGTGGAACGAGTTTCCAGTAGAAGTGGTAGAGGCAGGTTCAATATTGTCATTAAAAAAAATATTGGATAGGTATATGGACAGGAAAGGAATGGAGGGTTATGGGCTGAGTGGAGGTCGGTGGGACTAGGTGAGAGCAAGCGTTCGGCATGGACTAGAAGGGCCGAGATGGCCTGTTTCCGTGCTGTTATGGTTATATGATCTATACACATGCACTCCAAGATCCCCCTGTTCTATTACATTTCCTAGTGCTCTGCCATACATAGTATAAGTACTATGCTGTTTGACTTTCCAAAATTCAATATATCATCTCACACTTGTCTGTACTGAAATTAATTTGCCACTCGTTACTAGTTCTCCCTGAATTCCTTGGGACCTTATCTTCTAATGATTTGTAAAAACAAAACACCCATACATCACATTAGATCCCCTATTGTTTGGAAAAGCTTTGTCATTAAGTCTTGGTTAGACATTCAACATATGTTTCTCAGTCTTCCTCAGAATAGCAAAGGCAATGAAAATAAATGTAAATGGTACCACATTTTCTTATGGATTTCCTCCGTTAACATTACCTGACCATTTTTCAGACCAACTAACAAGCCTTCTCTTCCCGGTGGTCCTCCAATAACCTTAATGTAGCGAATCAGAGACTCCATGAGCCATTCTCTCTCCTTCACACCACTGAATGACAAGCACTGTAATCTTTTCTCCTGCATGGGGCATAAAGGCATGTTAGCATAGCAAAGTGGAAAGTTGCTAATTAGAAAGCCAATGATAGGCAACTTTTAAAAATAAAATAGAATGCTGGATATTATCAGCAGATCAAGCAGAATCAGTGGAGAAACAAAAGTTCAAAGTAAATTTATTATCAAATACAATCCTGAGATCCATTTTCTTGTAGGTATTCACAGCAAATAGAAAATAACAATAGAATCAATAACAGTACACAACAGGACTGACAAACAAGCAATGTGGAAAAGACAACAAATACAAAAAAGAAATCATAATAATGCAGAAATAAGCAATAAATATCGAGAACATGAGATGAAGAGTCAATGAAAGTGAGTCCATAGGTTTCGGGAATAGTTCAGTGATGGGGTGAGTGAAGTTATTCCCTCTGGTTCAAGAGCCTGATGGTTGAGGGGTAATAACTATTTTTGGACTTGGTGATGCAAAAGGTCCTGAGGCTCATGTACCTTCTTCATGATGGCAGCAGTGAGAAGAGAGCGTGGCCTGAATGGTGGAGGCCCTTGATGATGAATGTTGCTTTCCTGCAACAACACTCCGGGTAGATTTGCTCAGTGGTGAGGAGGGCTTTACCCATGATGGACTGGGCCATATCCCCTACTTTTTATAGGCTTTTCTGTTCAAGGTCATTGATGTTTCTAAACCAGGTCGTGATGCAACCAATGAATATTCTCTTCACTACACATCTTTTGAAGTTTTTTACAGTTTAACCCTTAACCCATGTACTCTGTTTTCTTACCCCAGCCTCAGTGGAAAATGCCTGATGGTTGAGGGGTAATAACTATTGACATAGCAATCTTCACAAACTTTAAGAAAGTAACTACATTGTCATGCTTTCTTTGTAATAGCATTTTCAATAAGGTTTTCTAATTTATATCTAATTTCTAATCTAAAAAAAAGATTGCTATATCATTACCCCTCAACCATCAGGTGCTATGTCACCATACAGACTAAAGAGGAGGAGGTGCTTGCTGTCTTGAGGCAAATCAGAGTAAATAAATCCCCAGGACCTGACAGGGTATTCCCTCGGACCTTGAGGGAGACTAGTGTTGAAATTGCAGGGGCCCTGGCAGAAATACTTAAAATTTCGATATCTATGGGTTAGGTGCCAGAGGATTGGAGGATAGCTCATGTAGTTCTGTTGTTTAAAAAAGGCTCAAAAAGTAAGCCGGGAAATTATAGGCCGATAAGTTTGACATCGGTAGTAGGTAAATTATTGGAAGGAATACTAAGAGATAGGATCTACAAGTATTTGGATAGACAGGGACTTATTAGAAACAGTCAGCATGGCTTTGTGCGTGGTAGGTCATGTTTAACCAATCTATTAGAGTTTTTCGAGGAAGTTACTAGGAAAGTGGATGAAGTGAAGGCAGTGGATGTTGTATACGTGGACTTCAGTAAGGCCTTTAACAAGGTCCTGCATGGGAGGTTAGTTAGGAAGATTCAGTCACTAGGTATACATGGAGAGGTAGTAAATTGGATTAGACATTGGCTAAATGGAAGAAGCCAGAGAGTGGTAGTGGAAGATTGCTACTCTGAGTGGAGGCCTGTGACTAGTGGTGTGCAGCAGGGATCAGTGCTGGGTCCATTGTTATTTGTCATCTATATCAATGATCTGGATGATAATGTGGCAAATTGGATCAGCAAATTTGCTGATGATACAAAGATTGGAGGTGTAGTGGACAGTGAGGAAGGTTTTCAAAGCTTGCAGAGGGATTTGGACCAGTTGGAGGAATGGGCTGAAAAATAGCAGATGGAGTTTAATGCGGACAGGTGTGAGGTATTGCACTTTGGAAGGTCAAACCAAGGTAGAACATAAAAGGTAAATGGTAGGACACTGAGGAGTGCAGTAGAACAAAAGGATCTGGGAGTACAGATACATAATTCCCTAAAAGTGGCGTCACAAGTAGACAGGGTTGTAAAGAGAGCTTTTGGTACATTGGCCTTTATAAATCAAAGTATTGAGTATAAGAGTTGGAATGTTATGCTGAGGTTGTATAAGGTATTGGTGAGGCCAAATTTGGAGTATCATGTGCAGTTTTGGTCACCTAATTACAGGAAGGACATTAATAAGGTTGAAACAGTGCAGAGAAGGTTTACAAGGATGTTGTCGGGACTTGAGAAACTGAGTTACAGAGGAAGCTTGAATACGTTAGGACTTTATTCCCTGGAGTGTAGGAGAATGAGGGGTGATTTGATAGAGGTGTATAAAATTATGATGGGTATAGATAGAGTGAATGCAAGCAGGCTTTTTCCACTCAGGCCAGGGGAGAAAAAAACCAGAGGTCATGGGTTAAGGGTGAAGGGGGAAAAGTTTAAAGGGAACATTGGGGGGGGGGCTTCTTCACACAGAGAGTGGTGGGTGTGTGGAATGAGCTGCCAGATGAAGTGGTGAATGCGGGCTCACTTTTGACATTTAAGAAAAACCGGTATATGGATGAGAGGGGTTTGGAGGGATATGGCCCAGGTGCAGGTCAGTGGGACTAGGCAGAAAAATGGTTTGGCACAACCAAGAAGGGCCTGTTTCTGTGCTGTAATGTTCTATGGTTCTGTGGTTCTTGATGTATGTATAGAATGCCTTGGGATTCACCTTAATCCAACTTACTTTCTTAAAGTTCTGTAACTGATACAATCAACAGCCTTAAAGTGATGTTTGAGAACCACTGCTCAGAAATCCACCCAACATAGAATGTAACAATCAAGCTGAATCACTATTATAAAAAACTGCACTAGTCTATCTATCAATAGTAGTATCTATTAACCAACATACCAGGCACAAGATAAGGTGTTGGGAGCACACAACCAATAGGTTGCATTCAAATTTCTTAGCAATTTTCTCCTTGACACGGTAATGCATATCAGTATTATCTTCTGAAAAGAGCTCATAGATCAGGATTTTTTCTGGCAGCTGGATTGCTAGTCGGTTTTTATAAATAGCAATCTTCTTCACTAGTTCCCGGCATCTGATACGCACTGGAAAAAAGAGAACATGTATCAAAATGTGTAGTAACTAGACATGATCAAGTAACACACCCACTTGAACTGGACTCTCAACATTTAGAAATCAAAAGATTCAAAGATTCAAATTACATTTATTTATCAAATATATAGATTATACAGCCTTGAGATTTGTTTGTTCCCAGGTAGCCATAAAGCAAAAGGAAAAAAACCTAAATTACCCAATTAAAGAAAAAAATATAAAAATAAAAACAAAAGACCACCAGCCAATGTACAAGAGAAATAAAAAAAACACACACGTCATGCAAACAATCGAAGTGAACATCAACAATCCAAACCAAAAATTGAGTCCTCAGATCTGAACCCCAGAGCAGCCCAGAGTAGGCCCAAAGCCCCACTTATCAGCTCATCGTATTAGCAGGCACAGAGCATAACATCTGGGCAACCTTCATAGCCTCAGCACTATAGAGAGAGCAGTGACCATCACGAAGAACGAACAAAATCGGCTCTTGCCCCAGATCCCTGTCTTTTCAGTCTATCTGGGATGCCATTTAAATTGACCAAACAATGGAACAATAAAATGCTCTGCTTCCTGGAGAGAGAAGTGAAGATTGCGGAGAGTGAGTGAAATTGGCTCTCACCTCAAATTTGGGCTGGCATTTAAATTGTCTAAACATTGTTCTCCGCACTATGGCCCAGGCATTGCTGCAGTGTAAGGCTCTGGGCCTAGAATATGCTGCCCAGCAACTCACTCCAGGCCCAGATTTCACTGCCCAACCTGAAGCCGTTCACAAGTTCTTCAAATCAGCTTGGTATTCAGTGATCCAACCTCACACCAGGGACGGTTGTCCATAATAATGATGAGTGAAAGTCTGAGTGTAACCATAGCCATTTTTACAAATTTTATAAAGCTAGGTTATGCAAACACTGAGAACACAAAGAGCCTGCAGAGTGATATACTGTAGCGATGTGCTACACACATCGCTGAAATAACGACACGCAGGCGGTAAGTCGTTTGGAGACTAGTTTGTTCAAACTTCGCGGCGCTGGCATTTAAATCCCTAGCGCCTGCCCTCTCCGGGTGGAAATGACATCAGAGGTGCATTACCAAAGTCTCCCCCCGCGCGCTGGCTATTTGTGAGCCGGTTCGCCTGCGCAGAAAGTGGGTCGCCACAATACCGTGCTTATACAAACATTTCACTCCCCTTGGAAGTTTTCATGTATTACTGTGTTACAACATTAAATCATAGTGGATTTAATTTGGCTTTTTTTTTTATACTGATCACCAGAAAGAGACTCTTTTGTGTCAAAGTGAAAACAGATCTCTACAAAGTGATCTAAATTAATTACAAATACAAAACACAATAATTGATTGCATAAGGATTCACCCCCTTTAATATGACACATCAAATCATCACTGCTGCAGCCAACTGGTTTTAGAAGTCACATATGTACACAGGAGATCACCTGTGTACAGTTGAGGTGTTTCAATTGATTGTAGTAAAAATACACGTAATGGAAGGTCTGTCTGTAGTTTCCTGGCAAAAACTACACCATGAAGACAAAACACTCCAACTCACTCCATGTGTAGGTAGGCCTCAGTTAGTCTCCATAGATCTTGGCAAATTCCAGGGCGCAAGCCTGGGCAAGGTTGTATGGCAGTTGCCCATGCTCCAAGTCTCCCCTCTCTACGCCACCAATGTTGTCCAAGGGAAGGGCATTAGGACCCATTCAGCTTGGCACCGGTGTCGTCACAGAGCAATGTGTGGTTAAGGACACACACACAGCCTCAGCCAAGGCTCGAACTAGCAACCATCAGATCACTAGACGAGCGCCTTAACCACTTGGCCACGCGCCAACACACACTCAATGAAAAGGTTATTGAATAGCACAAGTCAGGAGATGGATACAAGTAAAATTTCCAAGTCACTGAATATACCTTGGAGTGCAGTTAAGTCAATCATCAAGAAACGGAAAGAATATGGCACAGCTATAAATCTGCCTAGAGCAGGCCATCCTCAAAAACTGAGTGGCCATGCAAGAAGGGGACTAGTGAGGGAGGTCACCAAGAGACCTATGACAACTCTGGAGGAATTAAAAGCTACAGTGGCTGAGATGGAAGAGACTGCACATACAACTGTTGCCTGGGTGCTTCACCAGTTGCATCCTTATGGGAGAGTGGCAAACAGAAGGGCAGTGTTGAAAAAAAACTCACATGAAATCTCGGCTAGAGTTTGCAGAATGCATGTGGAAGACTCTGAAGTCAGATGGAAGAAGGTTCTATGGTCTGATGGAACAAAATTGAGCTTTTCAGCTATTAGACTAAAGGCTATGTTTGGTGTAAGCCAAACACTGCCCATCATCAAAAACACACCATCCCTACTGTGAAACATGGTAGTGGCTGCATTATGATGTGGGGATGCTTCACTGCAGCAGGCCCTGGAAGACTTGTAAAGGTAGAGGGTAAAACAAATGGAGTGAAATACAGGAAAATCGCAGTCTGCAAGAGAACTGTAACTTGTTTTCTAGCAAGACAACGACCTTAAGCATAAAGCCAAAACTACACAGGAATAGCTTAAAAACAACAAAGTTAATGTCCTGGGGTGGTCAAGCCAGAGTCCAGACCTTGATCCAACAGAGAATTTGTGGCTGGATTTGAAAAGGGCTGTTCACTCATAAGCCTCATGCAATCTGACAGAGCTTGAACAGTTTTGTAAAGAAAAATGGGGAAAAACTGCAGTGTCCAGATGTGCAAAGCTGATAGAGAGACCTTTCCACACAGACTCAGGGCTGCAATTGCTGCCAAAGGTGCATCTACTAAATAATGACTTGAAGGGGGTGAGTAATTATGCAATCAATTATTTTGTGTTTAATAATTGTAATAAATTTAGACCAATTTGTAGAAATTTATTTTCACTTAGACATGAATGTCTTTTCTGTTGATCAGTGTCAAAAAAGCCAAATTAATTCCACTGTGATTCAATGTTGTAAAACAAAAAATCATGGAAACTTTCAAGGGTGTGAATACTTTTTATAGGCACTTTATGTTACTTTAACGAAATACAAAAATTTCTCTGTAACATTTAGGTTTTTGGAAATTGAATATTTTGAAATCTAAAATTTGTTCTTTTCTACTTGACACACTATTGCAGAAGACAAAAAAAATAAGCATCTGAATCAAAATTTTATTTAAAAAAATCTAGGGTGCCTAAGACTTTTGCGCTGTAAATCTGAATAAACAGAATTCTGCTCCATTTATTCACTCTATTCTTTATAGAATCACTTCAGTAATTTCTGTGTAAGCATATTGATGTTTTGGCATAATTAACAGAAGTAATTGTTTACACTTAAAAAAGTGTAGGTTGCTGGTGGCTCCAAATTAGAGTTTTTGTTAGATACAATGGTTATATCAAATTCCAGCATAATATACTCCTCTGTTGAAAAAATGTGGTACACAATATTTAACCCATCCAGCATTATTGTTGAGATCAAATATATTTGAGGAAAGATTGATCAGGAGGGACTATACAACATATATCTCCTTTGAATAACGGCAGATCTGAGAGTCTAATTCTCCTGGCTAGATCTAAAACGAAAGGTCTCAACTATGAAGGTGCATCATTGAGAGGGAAGCACAGCAAGCTCATGGCGCCACCTTCACTTGGTGATTTGCTTCCAAATTACACACTCTTGTGATATGAAAGCCTGTCGTTGTTCCATCTTAATTGCAAAGTTGAAACTCCTGAGTTCTCTCAGTGGCAGAGAAACATAGCAGCAAATCGCTTTACAGCACCTGTGATCACTGATAAGGGTTCAGTTCCTGCCGCTTCCTGTAAGGAGTTTGTACATTTTCCCCATGAACGTGTGGCTTTCCTCTGGGTGCTCTGGCTTCCTCCCACATTCCAAAGACATATGGTTAGCCTACTGAGTAGTGAGCATGATCTGGTGCTGCACTTGCACAATCTGGGCTGATTTGATGTAAAAATGACACATCTCATTATGTTTTGAACTAAATGGGACAAATAAAGCTAATCTTTTTAAATCTTTAATCTCTCTATCCTACACTTCTTTCTCCAGAAAATGCACATCACAATTTTCTCTAGAGCAATTAAAGGTGGACAATAAATGCTAGCTTTAACAGTATTTTTCTAAAAAAAACTTATGGATCAGCTATTCTGAACTGAAGTGAGTAAGCTTTGGAATTTGCATATATTGTAAGGCCATTCTCCACAAGGGAATGTTAGACCATTCAACATCTCACACCTTCTCTGCCATTCAATAAGATCATTGCCGATCTTTTAACTCAGCAACCCTTTCCTGTCAATATCCTGTAGATACTTAGTCTCCAAGTTCTCTTGGGTGAAGAATTCCAAATATTGTCTACATCTGGTGAAGAAATCTCTTCTTAGCCCAGTGCTGAATGGTCAAACCTTTGTTGTGAGATTGTAACCATTGGTCCTGGACACTCCAAGGGAGAAAAGATCATTCCTGTATCTATCCTGTATGTTTCATTGATATCTATTCTTATTCTACTAAATTCAAATAAATGTAGACTCCCTCTGCTTCATGTCATAGAACTATCCCTCAATTTTGGAGTCGATTTGTTAAAACTTTCTTTCACATTTATTGCAGGTATCTTTCTCAGTAGGGTGGCTAGATTTGTATACAATATACCAAGTGCAGTCTCACTGGGCTCTGCATAATTGTAATAATGTCTTTAATCAGGTATTCAAATCATCTTGTAATAAAGTCCAACATATCAATTACCTTTCTAATTGCTTGCTGCACCTACATGGTAAATATTCATGATTCACATAGAACGACACACAGGTTCCTTTCAACACCAACGTATTTCAATCATTCACCATTTAAAATAAATTCTGTTTTGCTGTTTTTGTTAGCCAAGTGAATGACTGCATATTTTAAATGTTATGTTACATTACTTTTAGTACAGATGTAGCCAGAATTATTTTTTGAGCATTCCAGCAAAATAAGGTAGCATCTGTTGAGTGGAAAAAAATACTATTTCAGGGTAAAGACAGAGAAATGGCATTTGGCCTGAAACATTAACTTTTTCCTCAAATGCTATCTGGTCTCTTGAGTATTTCTGTTGTGGAAAAATAATGTATACCACCACTATTATATGGTAATAGGATTGTAAAACACAGAAACAGACCCTTTAATCAACCATGATTTTTGGCTTTCTTGCCTATTTATATTCAGCGTATTTGCCTGTCTTCTATGCCTTGCCTTTTTCAATGTCTGTCTCTTAAATTAATTGTATCTTATATCACCATCTTCTCCGACAGTGAGCTTCAGATATCAATCACACTTCGTTTTTTTTTTTAAAAAGCCTTTCCCCTCGAGTTTTCCTTAAAATTCTTTCATCTGAAACCTATGCGCTCTTGTTTTTGATACCCCACCAGGGAGAAAGATTCTGATAGGACACATACAGTAAATGGTGGGAAATTATGGAATGCTGATGAACAGAGTTCATCAAGTTCATAGTTGCTTGAAAGTGACAACACAGAGGCAGTATGGTGGTGAAGAAAGCATGTGACATGCAGCATTTGGCACACATGCTTTCATAGATTGGAGCAAAAAAAACACTATGTGGGACATTAGTTAGGCTGCACTGATGGGTAAATTAGATGAGCTTAGAGCATGAATTATCAATAACATTTATGATGATTTTTTGTGTAGAGGGCAGTGCAGGACAGGCACTTAATGTTCTAAGGTGTTATAAGTTTCGAGTGTGCAAGGATGGATGCGAGAAAAGCAGGAATAGTCATACTACTAATTAGGGAGACTCTTGGGTTGTTTACTCTGGAGTAGCAATACTTCCATGGAGAACAGCCAATGAATCCATATGAGCAAAACTTTAGGAATGAGGGAGGGAAGAGGAAAGGGTCACCTTGATAGGGGAATTACTGGAAAAAGTCCCAAGTGACAGAATTTACATGCATTCAGGAAGCTTGCCCATAACTCACTAACCCCAACCTTTGGAATGTGGGAAGAAACCAGAGCACCCAGAGGAAACCCATGGGGTCACGGGAGAATGTAGAAACTCCTGACAGTAACAGCAGCAGGAATTGACTCCTGATCTTACAACTAGCACTGTAATAGCATGACACCAACCACTACTCCACCATACAGGGCCAATCATTACTACAGGAGTAAATTACTGTAGCTTAGTCTTCTCTTTGGGATCTAAAAGAACACCTGTATGCCTGCTCATTAATGCAAATATCAAATCAACCAATCGTGTGGCAGCAACTCAATGTAAAAAAGCATGTAGACATGGTCAAGAGGTTCTGCTGTTGTTCAGAAAAAGAGACATTAGAATAGGGAAGAAATGTTATCTAAGTGACTTTGACCATATAATGATTGTTGGTGCCAGACATGGTGCTTTGAGTTATCAGATATTGCTGATCTCCTAGGATTTTCATGAACAAGTCTCTAGGATTTAAAAATTTTTTTTAAATTGAATTTTCAAATAGGTTACAGAAAAAAAAAATTATCAACCCTTCCCCCTCCCCCCTAACATATACCTATAGAAAAAAATAGAAGAAAAAAGAAAGAAAGAAAGAAAGAAAGAATGCCTGGATATCAGAAGATCCCCACATGCTCCATGGAGTTCATAATAGTTTTAATATGTATATTTATTTCTTTCCCCAGATAACCAATAATTTTATCTTTGGAGCACCTATATATTTAATCCTATTTTTTGTAAATAAGGGCGCCAAATTTTCAGAAATATTTCATATTTATCTCTTAAATTATAAGTAATTTTTTCAAGTGGAATGCAGCTAAAAATTTCATTCTTCCAATGATCTATACTTAAGTATGAATCCGATTTCCAAGTAACTGCAATAGCCTTTTTGGCTACTGCCAATGCAATTTTTATGAATTCTTTCCGATATTTATTCAATTTGGATTTCGATTTTATTCCTTCAATATTGCCTAGTAAAAATAATGTTGGATTATGTGGGTTGTATTCCAATAATTTGTTCCAGTAAAATTCTTAAATTTGTCCAAAAAGGTTGAATTTTAAAACAAGACCAAGTAGAGTGTAAAAAAGTACCAATTTCTTGATTACATCGAAAACATTGATCAGATAAATTTGAGTTTAATCTATTTATTTTTTGTGGTGTAATATATATTTGATGTAAAAAGTTATATTGTACTAATCTTAGTCGAACATTTATTGTATTTGTCATACTGTCAAGACATAATCTTGACCAACTTGTTTCATCAATTTTAATATTCAAATCAGTTTCTCATTTTTGTCTTGACTTATGAATTCCTTGTTTAATTGCCTGTTTTTGAATCAAATTATACATACCAGAAATAATTTTTTAAATTTTTCTTTTATGAATTAAAAGTTTCTATTTCATTAGGTTTCGGCAATAACATTGTTTGACTCAGTTCACCTCTTAAATAAGCCCTTAATTGGAAATAACAGAAAAGAGTGTTATTTGATATTTTATATTTATTCTTTGATTGGTCAAATGACATTAATATACCTCCTTCAAAACAGTTTCCTATATATCTAATCCCTTTGTGAAACCAGTTATATAAAAGTTGATTATCCATTGTAAAAGGAATAAGTTTATTTTGAATTAAAGGTCTCTTTGCTAATAAAGATTTCTTTATCTCATCATCAACATTTATCTTATTCCATAAATCAATCAAATGTTTTAGTATAGGAGATTCTTTCTTTTCCCGTATCCATTTAGATTCCCATTTATATATAAAATCTTCTGGTATATATTCTCCTATTTTATCTAATTCTATTCTAATCCATGCCAGTTTATCTTCATCAAAAAAAGATGCAATAAATCTAAGTTGATTTGCTTTGTAATAATTCTTAAAATTTGGTCATTGTAACCCTCCTAGGTCAAATGTCCATGTCAATTTTTCCAATGATATTCTTGACATCTTACCTTTTCAAAGGAATTTCCTCACACATTTAGTTAACTCTTGAAAAAACTTCTGCGGTAATTGTATTGGTAGTGTTTGGAATAAATATTGTAAGCTAGGGAATATATTCATTTTTACAGCATTGACTCTACCTATTAATGTTATTGGTAACATCATCCATTTATCAAGATCCTCTTGACTTTTTTTCCAATAATGGCAAATAATTTAATTTATATAAATTCTTTTTATCATTATCAACTCTTATACCTAAATACTTTATACCATTTATCGGCCATCTAAATTGAGTTATTAATCGACATTGACTATAATCTCCATTAGTAAGGGGTAGAATTTCACTTTTATCCCAATTTATTTTGTACCCTGATATTTTCCCATATTCTTCCAATCTAGAAGATAATTTACGCAACAAATGCAATGGGTTAGATAGATAAGTCAGAACATCATCAGCAAATAAGTTAATCTTATATTCCTCCTGATTAACTATGAAACCCATAATATCTGAGTCGGTTTTAATTAATTCAGCTCTATCGCCAACATGAATAAAGCAGTTGATAATGGACAACCTTGTCTAGTTGACCTTGTTAACTGAAATGATGTTGAAATTTGGCCTTTTGTCACCACTTTAGCTTTGGGGTTAGTATTTAAGGTTTTAATCCATTTTATAAAAGATACTCCTAATCCATATTTTTCTAATACCTTAAATAAAAAATCCCATTCCAATCTATCAAATACTTTTTCTGCATCCAAAGCAACTGCCACACTCATTTCTTCCCTCTTTTGTGCCAAATGAATTATGCTAAATAACCGAGTTACATTATCTGCCGATTGTCTATTTTTAATAAATCCTGTTTGGTCCATGTGTATTAATTTTGGTAAGTATTTAGATAATCTATTAGATAAAATCTTTGCTATTATTTTATAGTCTGTGTTCAACAAAGAAATAGGAATATATGATGTTGGCTTTAAAAGATCTCTGTCTTTTTTTGGCAATACTATTAAAATAGCTGTCGAAAAAGATTCTGGAGGTTTATGCGTTCTTTCCGCTTGGTGTATTAGCTCCATAAAAGGAGGAATTAATAAATCTTTAAACTTTTTGTAAAATTCAGGCGGAAAACCATCTTCTCCTGGAGATTTATTACTCTGAAGTGATCCTAGAGCTTCTTCGATCTCTTTTAATGTAAAAGGCACATCTAATCCCTTCTGTTCTTCCGAATTCAATTTTGGGAGAGTTATTTGTGATAAAAACCTTTCTATCTCAACAATATCATTTTGTGATTCTGATTGATACAGTTCAGAATAAAAATTTTTTAAAGTTTCATTGATTTCTAACGGTTTATAAGTAATTTTATTTACACTTGTCTAATTGCATTTATCGTTTTGGAAATCTGGTCTGTTTTTAACTGCCAAGCAAGAATCTTGTGTGATCTTTCACCTAGTTCATAATATCTCTGTTTAGTTCTCATAATTGCTTTTTCTGTTCGGTATGTCTGAAGTATATTATATTGTAGCTTCTTATTAACAAGTTGTCTTTGTTTTACTTCTGTCATATATCTTTGAGATTCTTTTTCTAATTTTGTAATCTCTTTTTCCAATTGATCTATTTCTACCACATATTCCTTCTTAATTTTAGAAGTATAACTTATTATCTGGCCTCTCAAATATGCCTTCATCGCTTCCCATAATATAAATTTATCATCAACTGAATGTGAGTTTGTATCTAAAAAAAACTGAATCTGTTTTTTCATAAAATCACAAAAATTTTGACATTTTAATAATATTGAATTAAATCTCCATCTGCAAATCGATTCCTCCTTATCCATCATTATCATTATCAAGGGGGAATGATCTGACAATATTCTTGCTTAACATTCCATATTTTTCACTCTGTCTTGAATATTCGCTGATAATAGGAAAAAATCTATCCTTGAATAAGTTTTATGTCTATTTGAATAAAATGAATAATCTCTTTCTCTTGGGTTAATTCTTCTCCATATATCAATCAAATTTAAATCTTTCATCAATGATAAAGTTAATTTTGCTACTTTTGGTTTTGTAACAACCTTTGTTGACCTATCTAAAACTGGGTTTAGTCAAAAGTTAAAGTCTCCACCTATTAATATTTTATCATGTACGTCAGCCAAATTCAAAAAAGCCTCTTGTATACATTTTACATCTTTTTCATTTGGTGCATAAATATTCATAAGAGTCCATAGTTCTGAAAAGATTTGACAATGTATAATTACATATCTTCCCGCAGAATCAATTAATACATTTTGTATTTTAATTGGTAAAGTTTTGTTGACCAAAATTGCAACTCCCCTCGCTTTTGAATTAAATGAAGCTGCTATAACATTTCCGACCCAATCTCTCTTTAATTTCTGATGTTCCATCTCTGTTAAATGTGTTTCTTGTATAAAAGCTATATCTATTTTCATTTTCTTAATGTATGTTAAAATTCTTTTTCTTTTCACCGGTCCATTAAGCCCATTAACATTAAAACTTTAAAAATCCAGTAAATTAGTCATTATTTTTAACGGGGTTACTCCAGTCTATAATAATACATAATATTTCAACTCTCACAGTACCTTGGGGAATTATTTTAAAATTCTCCACGTTGCTATGTGTCTCCCCTCCAATCATCCAGGCAAAGAAAGAAAAAGAAAAATAGATTATAAAGAAAAAAAAACAAAAAAAACCCCTGCTAATGTTGTGAATGAAAAAAAACACATTACCCCCCTCCGTTGTGCGGGTCATGGCAAATGCCATGATTACACACGTGAATCCCGTAGCGATCGATCTGAAGTCCCCCCAGCTCCCCCGTAACATGAAAAAAGTATATATAAGAGAAGAAAAAATATCACTACTCTCGATTAATATTTCTCAAATTTTTACCTTTCTCCCCCTGTATCATATAATTAAAAGTATATTTAAATATTCTTCTGTCCTTAATGTCCATCAACTCACTTCAGTGTCCCTGTCTTCATCTTTAATCTGTTTCACTTTTAAATCTTTACTGTGTCTAGCGAATATTTGGGAGTTCTTGTGCAAACTCCTCTGCATCCCGATGATCAGTAAAAAATCTTTTTCCGTCATCCAAAAAAATTATCAGTGTTGCCGGGTGGCGCAATATAAATTTATAACCCTTTTCCCATAAAAATTTTTTCGCTGGGTTAATTTCCTTCTTTCTCTTCAAAAGGTCATAACTTATATCAGGATAGAAAAGAACTGCTTTCCCTTCTATCATCAATGGCTCATTTCTCTTTCTGGCACATTGGGCAGCCACCTTCAGGATCTTTTCTTTATCTTGATATCTTAAGTATTTTATCAAGATTGGTCGTGGGTTTTGATCAGGTTGAGGTTTTGGTCTTAAGGCTCTGTGGACCCTTTCGATTTCCATCAACTGGGTTCCCTCTTCCATTTCCAAATTTTCCAGGATACATTTTTGAAAAAATTTTATTGGATCCTCTCCCTCTATTCCTTCTTTAAGACCAACAATTTTAATATTATTTTGTCTACTAAAATTTTCAAGCATGTCTATTTTTTCCAACAGTTGTTTTCTTTCTGATGTCCAGGCAAGAATATTATCTTCCATTTTATTCACTCTATCAATAGTGTCTCCCATTATTTCTTCCAGCTTTTTAACTTTGTCCATTTTCTCCTGTTTTTTCACCATTTTATCAAACATAGTCTTCATATTTTTAATATCTTCTTTTATTATTTTAAATGTTTTTAATTCTTTTAATTCATGCAGTATTTGCGCCAAAGCTTCTCTTATGTCTCCAGAATATCTTCCACCTCCAACCTCTTCCTGTTCTTCTTCTTTTACCTCCTCATCTTCATCTGTATGTTCCAGAGAATCTGAATCCACCTCAGGTTCCCTTTCACTTCCACTTCCAATCGTAGCTGGGATTTGTAGTTCAAATTGCTCATGTTTGCGTATGCCCTTTCCTGCGCGCACACGCAGTTCCTGTTGTTCCTTCTTGGAGACTGTTGATGTTGCCACCGATTCCTGTTCTGAATCGCCGGAGGTAAGATGCACTTGAGTCCGAGGCTTCTTCATGGTGGCCGGCCCAGCTTGTACTGTCTTCAAAGTAGTAGTTTTCTTCTTTGTCTGTTTAGGAGGCATATCTAAGGAAAATCCTGAGTAGTTTAGATGTAGTTTTTAGAAAATATTTACTAAATTTTCTTCACTTAAACATTAATTTATTAGTTTTTTACGGGAGAGCTGGATTTCCACGTCTCGATTCTACGTGACATCCTCCCACAAGTCTCTAGGATTTACAAAGAATGGTGGAAAAACAAACCTTCAGTGAGTGAGAAATGCCTTGTTAATGAGGGAAGTCAAAATGGCCAGACTGGATCAAGCTGACAGCAGGTAACAGTAACTCAAACGAGCATCAACAAATCAAACTTCGAAGTGGATGGGCTACAGAGGCAGAAGACCATGAGTACACACTCAGTGGTCTCTTTATTAGGTAGAGGAGGTACACAATAACGAGCCACTGAGTGTGTGCTTATAAAGCAACAACATGCAAATTCTGCAGAGGCAACATCCAAGGTCCAGTTTGCACCTGGATCTCTGAAGCTGTCAGATAACAGCACTAACTGCTATGCCAATGTCTGTCTTAAATGACTTCAAAATACAATATTTCACTTGCCTTCTGAAATGGATTTGTTGTTGAATCCTTGCAAATTGGTATTTGACAGTAACTGTCTTTAGATGCATTTTCAGCACCCAGACATCTCAAAACTACCCACTTCACAATCCTGGATTTAAAAAATTAGTCAACTTCAGCAGTTCATAGCAAGAAATTATTTGTTCAACCAGTTCATAACATTTAAAAAAAGGAATAAAAGTAGGCCAAACGGACTCTTGGGCTAGCTTTGCCATGCCTGATGCAATCATTGGCTGACCACCACTTACTTGCATTCTCCTCATATCCTTTGACTCCTCTGTGGTTGAAATGTCTTCACTATATTCAATGATTCCACCTTCACAGCTCTATAAGGTAGGGAATTCTAAAAGAAAGGACTCTCTTCATAACTCCTTTTTTAAATGGGTGACATCCTCATTCTGTAAAATCCTCTTGATATCATATATATTTTATATATATATTTTTATATTTTATCATATATTTTATATATATATATAAAGGATCACTTCTCAATTTTTCTGCATTCAAATACAGTACAGGCTCAACCTGCACATCATTTCTGTATATGTCAATCCTTCAATAAAAAGACCAAAATTGCACATCATATTGCAGATGCAATCTCACCAGTACCCTGCAAAGTGCAAAGTTGCATCAAAATGTTCCAATCTTCATGCACAATATTCCTTCAATAAATACCTAATCAATTAGCCCTCTGTGCCTGCATGCCCGCCCTCTGTATTTCATCCTTTATCCCTTTGCACCACAATATTTTGTAATTATGCTCCATTTCAAGAGTAATTTGCCTTTTCATTCTTATTTACAAAGTGTGTAACCTTGTATTTTGCCATATTATTCTCTATCCGCTAACTTCCCGCCCATCCAATTAAATTATCTACAATGCGGATAAGAAGTATTTCCCCCCATGGAAGTTTTCATGTTTTACGGTTTTACAACATTAGATCACAATGGATTTAATTTGGCTTTTTTGACACTGAACAACATAAGTCTTTCGTGTCTAAGTGAAAAGAAATTTCTACAAATTGATTCTAAATTTTTTACATTAAACACAAAGTAACTGCATAATTACTCAGCCCCTCCAAGTCAGTATCTGGTAGTAGATGTACCTTTGGCAGCAACTACAGCACTGAGTCTATGTGCATAGGTCTCCATCAGCTTTGCACATGGAGTCACTGCAATTTCCCCCCATTCTTCTTTACAAAACTGCTCAAGGGCTTTCAGATTGCATGGGAATCTTGAGTGAATAACTCTTTTCAAGTCCAGCCATAAATTCTCAATTAGATTGAGGTCTGGACTCTGACATTACCTTTGTTGTTTTTTAGCCAGTCCCGCTTTATGCTTGGGGTTATTGTCTTGCTAGAAAACTAATCTTCTCCCAAGTCACATTTCTCTTGCAGACTTCATCAGATTTTCCTCCAGGATTTTCCTGTAATTTGCTGCATTCTTTTTGTCCTCTACCTTCACAAGCCTTCCAGGGATGCTATAGCATCCCCACAGCACGATGCATTCACCACCATGCTTCATGGTAGGGATGGTTTGATTAATCAGACCATAGAACCTTCTTCCAGCTGACTTGAAAGTCTCCCAAATGCCTTCTGGCAAAGTCTAGCTGAGATTTCATGAGTTCTTTTTCAATGATGGCTTTCTCTTTGCCACCCTCATAAAGCTGTGACTGGCAAAGGACCTGGGCAACAGCTGTTGTATGTAGTCTCTCCCATCTCAGCTACTGAAGCTTGAAACTCCTCCAGAGTTGTCATAGGTCACTTGGTGGCCTCCCTCACAACACCCCTTAGTGCACAGTCACTCAGTTTTTGAGAATGGCCTGTTCTAGGCAGATTTACAGCTGTGCTGTATTCTTTGATTTTAATGACTGACCTGACTATACTCCAAAGGATATTCAATGACTTAAATTTTCTTGGATCTACCTCCTGATTTGTGCTTTTCAATAACCTTTACACATAGAGTGTCTTGGAATGTTGTTTTGTCTTCATAGTGTAGCTTTTGCTAAGAGACTGACTCACCAGCAGTTGGACCTCCCAGATACAAGTGTAATTTTACTACAATCAATTGAAACACCTTGACTGCACACAGGTGATCTCCATTTAACTAATTATGTGACTTCTAAACCAATTGGCTGCACCAGTGATGATTCGGTGTGTCATATTAAAGGGAGTGAGTAATTATGCAATCAATTATTGTTTTATATTTGTAATTAATTTAGATCACTTTGTAGAGATCTGTTTTCCCTTTGATACGAAAGTCTTTTTCTGTTGATCAGTGTCAAAAAAAGCCAAATTAAATCCACTGTGGTTCAATGTTGTAAAACAATAAAACACAAAAACTTCCAAGGGGGGTGAATACTCTTTATAGACACTGTATTAAGTAATAGGCAACTTTTCAAATAAAAATTTTATTACTTTGCAGGTATATAGCGCAGTGCATGATTAAACAAGGAATGCAAACACGTGCTAATTGTCAATGACAAAATGAGCTGAATGAACTAAACTCATTAACTGAAACAGAAATGGGTGTAGAAGGAAAGGTGAGGGTGTGGCTGATGTGACAGTTAACCTTTAAATCATCAATTTTTACAGCATGGGAAGAGTAAGCATACCAATGAGACAAGGTGGTTATCCTGCATCTGCAAGGTCTCACCCAAGCAGAAATTTCATTGCATACAGGAGTTTCAAGATGCGTTGTCCAAGCTCTTCTGAAGAAGCACAAAAGAACAGGCAAGGTTGAGGACAAGAAACAGCTGTAGGGCATGGAAATTGAGTGCAGCTGACAAGGGATACATCAAACTGACATCCTTTCTGAATCATCCAGCACTGGTATCAGCTCTGAACTCACAGAAACCACTGGAACCCAAGTACACCCCTGTGTAGTCAGAGAACTCTTGTCCAAAGTGGTCTTCATGGAAGAATTCTTGCCAAAAAGCCATTTATCCGAAATGGAAACAAAGCCATAAAACTCATCTATACACAGAAACACAAGGACTGGGGTGCTGAACAATGGCAGTAGTACTCAGAACTGATGAGTAAAAATTTGCGATTTTTGGCTCAAACAGGAGTTTGTCCAGAGAAAAGTTGAAGAGCGCTATAACAGATAAGTGTCTGCAGCCAATGGTGAAGCACAGCAGAGGTTCCCTGCAAGTTTGGGGCTGCGTTTCTGCAAATGGATTAGTGTAATCCTGAATGCTAAAAAGTGAAGGCAAAATCTCATCCATCACACAATACCATCAGGAAGGCATCTGATTAGTTCCGACATAATTAAGCAACAGGACAATGACCCCAAACACATGGCCAAGGACATAAAGAACTATCTTCAGTGAAAACGAGGAGTTCTGCTACAGATGATATGGCTTCCACAGAGCCCTCTCTGATCTTTGAGGCTGGAGATCAGGGCTCTGTGGATCCCTGAGAGACAAAAGCAAGCTAGACAGCCAAGGTCTACAGAAGAACTATGGCAAGTTCTCCAAGATACTTAGAACAACCTATCAGCCGAATTTCTCATAAAACTCCACAAGAGTGTACCTAAGAGAATTGATGCAGTTTTAAAGGCAAAGGGTGGTCACACCAAATATTAATTTATTTTTTACTGTTTACTGCTTTTATAGTATTTTTAAATAATTAACCTTTTCATTTCATTATTTTTGAAAGCAGCTTTGCTTTACAGAATTTATTTTACATGTGCCTAAGACTTTTGCACAGTATTTAATCTTCTTACTATCACTAATTCACTATATATCCAGCCATTTTCAGTCAAAAAGAAGTTCAGATGCTGAAAATCTAAAATACAGAAGATGACAGAAATACTTAGCAATTCAGGCCCTGTCTGTGGGAAGACAAAAAGTTAATATTTCAGGTCAAATTTGTTTCTATTCTCATAGCTATAATCTGACCACCTGAATATTTCCAGCTGCTTTGTGTATCTGTGTTTTCTTGGAACAGCTGATGCTTAAATCAATCCACACAGATTTAATTCCACAACTGTGAATTGCTCATTACAGGCTTTGCTGCATCCATAATTGTAATGATTATTAACTGTAATGATCTATCAGTTTAACTTCAAATAGCATGAAAAAGTTCAGTTACCAGAAGCAACTTCTGAGACCTCCAAGAACTCACCTTTCTGCTCTGTGATGAGATGTTGGACAATGACATCAGTCATGCTATCCCTGTAGGCATAACGGTCCTTGTACAAACCATGTACCGTGCTAAAAATTATTTGATAAAAGGCTATTGTACCGTCTTGACAGCCTATAACCTTGGAAAAAGAATAACAAACCATTTGCAAACCATAATCACAATAGATTCTGCAGACACAGGAAACCCAGAATAACACACACAGTCCTGATGAAGGGTTTCGGCTCAAAATGTTGCCTGTTTATTATTCTCCACAGATGCTGCCTGACCTGCTGAGTACCTCCAGCATTTTGTGTGTGTTGCTCTGAACCATTTGTAAGCTCTCTGCATCAAAATTTAACCAGCAACATATGAACCTTTGAGGTGCAACTGGGGCTTGATCTAATTAATTAACAGATTACAGTTTTAAAGGTCTGAATGACTGATTCCTGAATTCCTATTAATTATATCCAATTAATATTTCATTCATTACCATGACTTCACAATTATACAAACCATCAGGAGTGTGCTCACTTGCCGAAATTAACCAAAACAAGAGAGAAATTGCTAAGCTAAATACTGAGTGGTAATAAGTATATTTCTTTGCTTACCCTTTTATAGTTGGGAGGCTCTATGAATTCAATTAAAGAACAGTAACCTAGAATTTTGTGCATTTCTATTTTTGTACATTTTTGGGTCTCATGACCCAAAGAAGTTTAATATTAATGCTTATTCTTAATTCAATCACTCTAATGGCAACAGGAATTGAGGAATATTGCCAAATGGTGCGTAGCTAAAGATCACTTTACGTAATGACAGTTGTATATTTCAGGTAGTTGAAGAAAAATAACAGGTCAGAAGGTAACTTCTATGGGTGAACATGGTGATCACATGAATACAATATCCTGTAATGTTGGATTAAGAGCAGCCTGCATAATCAAGTAGCTATCCTTTGAAGACTACATGCTGTCCAATCGGAGCTCCCAGAATGCAACACAAAACATTTGCTTCCAGGCATAAGGCCTCTTATTTGGGTACGAGGCAACTTCATCGCTGCCCTTTACTGCTATAACAGATGTTATGTTTCAGAGTCACTGAGAAGTTTCCTCACCTGCTCTGATAAAATGAGCAATGAATGCCAAAATGGAATTTCCATGTCACTTTTTTAAGGGACTGCACATCTGATTAAAAGATGTTGGAAAAGATTCTTAGAGATAGGATCTATGGGCATTTAGAGAATCATGGTCTGATCAGGAACAGTCAGCATGGCTTTGTGAAGGGCAGATCGTGCCTAACAAGCCTGATAGAGTTCTTTGAGGAGGTGACCAGGCATGTAGATGAGGGTAGTGCAATGGATGTGATCTACATAGATTTTAGTAAGGCATTTGACAAGGTTCCACACGGTAGGCTTATTCAGAAAGTCAGAAGGCATGGGATCCAGGGAAGTTTGGCCAAGTGGATTCAGAATTGGCTTGCCTGCCAATTAATGCCAATTAATGCAGAGGGTCGTGGTGGAGGGAGTACATTCAGATTGGAGGGTTGTGACTAGTGGTGTCTCACAAGGATCTGTTCTGGGACCTCTACTTTTTGTGATTTTTATTAACAACCTGGATGTGGGGGTGGAAGGGTGGGTTGGCAAGTTTGCAGACGACACAAAGGTTGGTGGTGTTGCAGATAGTGTAGAGGATTGTCGAAGATTGCAGAGAGACATTGATAGGATGCAGAAGTAGGCTGAGAAGTGGCAGATGGAGTTCAACCCAGAGAAGTGTGAGGTGGTACACTTTGGAAGGACAAACTCCAAGGCAGAGTACAAAGTAAAAGGCACAATACTTGGTAGTGTGGAGGAGCAGAGGGATCTGGGGGTACATGTCCACAGATCCCTGAAAGTTGCCTCACAGGTAGATAGGGTAGTTAAGAAAGCTTATGGGGTGTTAGCTTTCATAAGTCGAGGGATTGAGTTTAAGAGACGCGATGTAATGAAGCAGCTGTATAAAACTCTAGTTAGTCCACACTTGGAGTACTGTGTCCAGTTCTGGTCGCCTCAGTATAGGAAGGATGTGGAAGCATTGAAAAGGGTACAGAGGAGATTTACCAGGATGCTGCCTGGTTTAGAGAGTATGGATTATGATCAGAGATTAAGGGAGCTAGGGCTTTACTCTTTGGAGAGAAGGAGGATGAAAGGAGATATGATAGAGGTGTACAAGATATTAAGAGGAATAGACAGAGTGGACAGCCAGCACCTCTTCCCCAGGGCACCACTGCTCAGTACAAGAGGACATGGCTTTAAGGTAAGGGGAGGGAAGTTCAAAGGGGATATTAGATGAAGGTTTTTTACTCAGAGAGTGGTTGGTACATGGAATGCACTGCCTGAGTCAGTGGTGGAGGCAGATACACTAGCGAAATTTAAGAGGCTACTATATGGAGGAATTTAAGGTGGGGGGTTATATGGGAGGCAGGGTTTGAGGGTCGGCAAAACATTGTGGGCCAAAGGGCCTGTAATGTGCTGTACTATTCTATAATTAACACATATCTTACATTCCTCCGTGTATATTTGCAAAAGCAAAGGAATCAATCCTATGTTAGTTAAACAACATAACAAAGCTTGATTCTCCCAGCAATATTATGCAAGACAATAGATTATCTCATGAGTTACTGTTGATGGAACCAAGCTTAGCATTATTAATAAGACAATAAGACAAAGGAGAAACCCATCAAGTCTGCTCCACCATTCCATCATGGCTGATCCCAGATCCTACTCAACCCAATACACCTATCTTCTCGCCATATCCTTTGATGCCCTAACCAATCAGGAAACGATCAACTTCCACCTTAAATATACCCACAGAGTTGAATTCCAACAGAGTCAGTGGCAGAGCATTCCACAGATTCACCACACTCTGTATAAAAATAATTCCTCTTTATCTTTGTTCTAAAAGGTCGCCCCTCAATTTTCAGGCTGTGCCCTCTAGGTCTGGATACCCCCACCAGAGGAAACATCCTCTCCATACCCCCACCCTACCTAGTCCTTTTAACATTTGGTAGGGTTCAATGAGATCCCCCCCAGCATTCTTCTAAATTCCTGTGAGCACAGGCCCGAAGTTGCCAAATGCTCCCCATATGTTAACCCCTTCATTCCTGGAATCATCCTTGTGAGCTTCCTCAGAATTCTCTCCAATGACAACACATCCTTTCAGAGATATGGGGCCCAAAACTGTTGACAATACTCCAAGTGCGGTCTGACTAGTGTCTTATAAAACCCCAGCATTATCTCCTTGCATTTATATTCTATTCCCCTTGAAATAAATACCAAATTGCATTTGCCTACTTTTCCACAGACTCAAACCTTAAATTAACCTCAGAGAGTTTTGCACAAGCACTCCTAAGTCCCTCTGGACCTCTGCTGTTTGTACCTAATAAAAAGAATGGATTAAGAGTACACAAAATATAGCAAAAATTGATGTAAATCAAAGATGAAGAGAAGATGATCTTACAACATAATTGGAATCTGGCTTCACCCTGCAGGTCCAGACCCAGGATTGTTGCTCTCCAACAGTGCCAAGGCGAACTCCATCTTTGGTATACAAAGAGACTTGCTTATCTGATCCTCCCATCACAATATACTCTCCTTTGGTGAAGTAGCTGACACAACATGGGTCAAAATTCAATGTTCTGTCTTTTCCAATCTGGAATTTAAAAAAAATGTCATGTTCTGAAAAAATGTAAAAATGTATTAAAGAAAGATTTTCAACTTTAAACAATCTAGTTTTTAAGAATTTAAAAAGAAAATAATATTTACAATTATTCAACTTTTAGCATGAGAATTCCTTATAAAATTATTTGGTTAATTTAATACAAAGGTTATTTCTCATGGGCCACCAATAAATGCTTACATGATTTAAGAGTGTGCAATGCAACAGCAATACGTTCCAAAGGGATACACTGGACACTTTAAACATAAACATTGAAACCATAATTAGCAAAGATGATGCCAGTTTAAATAAAAATATTAAATGACCAATAAATTATATTGGAATTTGACCCTATACTCATATTTCACGCAATCGTAACTCATTAAACACTGAAGCTACAATTCAAATACATTTTAAAGGCATCTAAAAACGCTTTTTAACATTAATATGCATACAAATGTCAGTTAAAAGATAAATATATATTAACGTTGAAAAGAAAGAAAATGATTGCTATATTCAGTGGATTAGGTAGCATTGATGAAGAAACAAAGCTAACCTGTCAGGTCAATGATTTCTCATGAGTAAAGTTCTAAACCTGCTGCAGCAAGTGAGATCTAGGTTACTCTGCAAACAGTCCATGGAAGTAAGGAATGGAAATCCTGCCTATAAAGGACTCCACGGTCCTTTCATAATTTCAGAAGGCATTTTTAGAAACCGCTGATCAGTTGAAATTTTATTTTAAAATACTTTGAGTTCTGTATTATAAAGTCAAATTCCACAACCTTTTGTAGTTGAATACCTTAAATAAAATCAAGCTGAAAATTACCTCAGCCATGAGACTGGCAATATTCAGCATAAGCACAATGACTATTAACTGAGTCAAAGTTGACATCATCATGGAGGTTTTTTAAGTCACTGTAAGCTTAAATATAAAATGACTAACTTGATGATGACAGCAATCCTATGAAGTAATTAATGTTCCTGGATGGTTATTTATCTAAACCTTCTAACTATGATTTTTATTTATTTGTAACACACTACCTCTCTTAAACTAAGCACTTTTTCAATATTATTTTTGTGTTTAGACCGATCTGCCCCTTTGTACAGCGTTCTCTCTCTGAAAAGCATCAATAATTCAAGAGGAAGAAGGGAAGTGAGAGGTAGCACAGAAGCAGGAGCGAGGAGAGGGGAGTGGGGCGGAGAGAGGGGCAGGAGTAGTGGGATGGGGAGAGAGGAGCAGGGAAGAGGGGAAGAGGAAGAGAAGGGTGAGGTGGGAAGGTGGGAATTGGCATCATGCACAATCCTCTAACAAATCCAACCTCCCACTTGATCCCTATATTGATTCCATTATCGTCTCAAAAATATATGTTCTGAACAGTCTCAGCAGGTAGTCATTTGTAGCCCAAGGGTGCATTGTTGAATTTGCTAAGGAAGAAAAGTTCATCTCTTCTCTTTCATTGCAGTTATAGTGAGCAGTTTTTGTTTCTGACTAGTCATGGCTAATTATTGCATTTCCTTCACCCTCGTACTTACAGTTCATCTCATACACTCCACATCCTGTCATTTTAGATTTGATAATGATTTATCGATAAGAATTCCGAGCCAAATGGAAGAATAAATCCACATGTATAATTTTCTGATACTGTTGCATTGAATCAATGATAGGGAGGGCAAAGTACCTATCAGAAGGAGCTTTCACACCTGATGATCACATAAATAAATTGAAGATTCATATATACAGAAAAAATAAACTAATTTGATACTCATTCCTGTGCCTTTCTACCAAATACATAAACCTTTCCCAAACATACTTGCTTGCCACTCAGTTGGTAGAAAGAAAGTCGCTGTCCCCAGTCTGCCACAGCAAGAATGTCAGTGTGTTCATCTCTGTAAAATGCAAAATAAATGCTCAGACAGTTTTAGTTGACTGTACATCAAATAGTATGTTAGTACATGACTTATGGGATAATTTATAATCATTATTAATAGATACTTTCTGCCAGTTCCTTTCTGACGACTCAATCAATTGGCTCAGAAGTTTGATGTTTTAACTCCTATTGTAGGACAATAACCCGTAATAATCTGTTATTCTGTTAATGCATTGATAGAGCAATGAGAATAGCTCCAGGGCCTATGTTGTGTTCTTTGTGTGAGATGTAGAAATTCTGAGAGATCTTCAGCCTCCCGTATAGTTACATCCACACCAGGTGCACTGAGCTGCAGCTTCTCAGAGAATGGATTAAGGACTGGAGCTGTACCTCAATGACATTCGGCTCTTATGGGAAACTAAGGTGATAGCTAGGAGCTACAGGGAGGTAATCACCCTAAGTTGCAGGAGGCAAGCACCTGGGTGACTGTCAGAAGGGGGGGAAAGGAAATGGGCAGACATTATGGCATTCCCCTCAATAAGTACACCCCTTTGGATACTGTTGAGGGGGAACAACCGATCGGGCAGAAGCTGCAGTGACTGGGTTTCTGGCACTATGACTCAGAAGGGAAAGGGGGAGAAGAGGACTGCAGTAGTAATAGGGGATTCCATTCTTAGAGGAGTTGACACAACAGTCTGTGGACACGATAGAAAAACCCAGGTAGTATGTTGCCGGGGGTCAGGGACAAATCAGATCAGGGCCATGGCATTCTAAAGGGGGTGGGTGGGCATCCATAAGTTTTGGTATATATTGGCAACATATTGGTAGGAAAAGTGAGCAGGTCCTGCAGAGAGAATTTAGGGAGCAAGGTAGAAAGCTAAAAAGCAGGACCGCCAGGATAATGCTGCCCATGCCAAGTGCAGTGAGGGCAAGAATAGGATGATTTGGCAGATGAATGCGTGGTTGAGGAACTGGTGCAGGGAGTAGGGTTTCAGATTTCTGGATCATTGGGATATCTTCTGGGGAAAGTATGACCTATACAAAAGGGACCTAAACCTTAGGGTGGCAAATATCCGTGTGGGCAGGTTTACTAGAACTGTTGGGAAGGGTTTAAACCAGGGGTTTCCAACCTGGGGTTCATGGACCCTTTGCTTAATGGCAGTGGCATAAAAAGGTTGGGAACCCTGGTTTAATCTAATTTGGCAAGGAGGTGGGAAACAGAGTGATAGGGCTGAGGATGAGGCAGTTAGTATACCAGAAATCAAATCCAATAAAAGTGAGAATGTAATGTTGAGACTTTAAAAAACACTGGTGAGGCCTCAATTGGAGGTTTGCAGGTTTGGGCCCCTTATCTTAGGAAGGATGTGCTGAAACTGGAGAGGGCTCAAAGGAGGTTCACAAAAATAATTCTAAAATTGAATGGTTTGTCATATGAAGAGCATTGGATGGCTCTGGACCTATATTCACTAGAATTCAGGACAATGAGGGGTGACCTCATTGAAACCTATCGAATGGTGAAAGGCCTTGATAGAATGGATGTGGAGAGGATGTTTCCTATGGTGGGAAAGTCTAAGACCAGAGGACACAGCCTCAGAATAGAGAGGCATCCTTTTAGAACACTGATGAGAGGGAATTTATTTAGCCAGGGAGTGGTGAATCTGTTGAATTCTTTGCCACAGGCAGCTGTGGAGGCCAAGTCTTTATGATATTTAAGGTAGAGGTTGAGAGGTTCTTGATTGGTGAGGGCATGAAGGGATACAGGAGCAAGGCAGGAGATTGGGACTGAAAGGAAAATTGTATCAGCCATGATGAAATCGCGGAGCAGATGCGATGGGCCAAATGACCTAATTCTGCTCCTATATCTTATGGTCTAAATCCTCAAAGGGGTGGCATAGGATCAGAAGATGTAGAATTGTTGTGGGTAGAGTTCCAGAAATCTGAGACCCTGCCCCCTTCAGCAGTACTTCAGCCACACATTCATCTGCCAAATCATCCTGTTCTTGCTCTCACTGCGCATTACACAGACAGCAATCCACAGCAAACCCTGAAGGTATGGCAGGGTCTGTTCAGGAAAAACAGACAGATGATAGGGCAAAGCTGTAGTCAGTGGGATGAGTTTCAAGGGGACAAAATTAGAAAGGGTGACAAATATAAGATGGTGGCAAAAGGGCATACAGGAGCAAGATATACCAGTTAGTTGAGTGGTGTTACAGCAACAACTTTGCACTTAACTTCAGCAAGACCAAAGAGCTGATTGTGGACTCCAGGAAGGGTAAGACGAGGGAACACAAACCAACAGAGGGACCTCATAGAGGGATCAGAAGTGGAGAGAGTGAACAATTTCAAATTCCTGGGTATCAATATCTCTGAGGACCTAACCTCAGATTGATATTGATGCACCACATATTGATGCGGCTATAAAGAAGGCAAGACAGCAGATATATTTGATTAGGAGTTTGAGGAGATTTGGTTTGTCAACTAAAACACTTGAAAATATCTACAAATGTATAGTGGAGAGCATTCTGACTGGCTGTATCACTATCTGGTATGGAGGGGTGGGGTAGTACTGCATAAAATCAAAATAAGTTGCAAAAATTTGTAAAATTAATCAGCTCTATCATGGGTACCAGCCTCCGCAGTATTTAAGACATTTTCAAGGAAAGCTGCCTCAAAGAAGGCAGCATCCATCATTAAGGATCCCCACCACCCAGGACTTCACACTGTTACCATTGGGAAGGAGGTACAGAAGCCTGAAGGCACACTCTCTACGATTCAGCAACAGCTTCTTCCTCTCTGCTATCTGATTTCTAAATGGACATTGAACACTACCACACTACTTTTTATTGCTGTTACTTTGCACTACTTATTTTAACTTAACTATTTAATAGAATATATATACTTAATGTAACTCAGTTTCGTTCTCTATATATATCATGTATTTCATTGTACTGCTACTGCAAAGTTCACGAATTTCACGGCGTATGTTATACTTAAATGCATGCAGTAAAAGGTAGATGATCTTGTAGCACAGTTAGAGATTGGCAGGTATGACACTGTAGGCATCACTGAGATGTGCCCGAAAGAAGATTACAGCTGGGAGCTTAACGTCAAAGGATATACATTGTATCAAAAGGACAGGTAACTACACAGAGAAATGGCATGGCCTTGTTGGTAAAAAAATGAAATCAAATCTTTAGAATGAGGTGACATAGGATTGGAAGATATAGAATCGTTGTGGTAGGGTTAAGGAACTGCAAGGTTAAAAAGACCCTGATGGGAGTTACATACAGGCCTCCGACCATAGTGATTATGTGGGCTATAAATTACAATGGGTAAGAAAAAAGTCAGGTAAAAAGGGCAATGTTACGATTGTCATGGGGGGATTTAAATATGCAGGAAGATTGGGAAAATCAGGTTGGTGTTGAATCCCAAGAAAAGGAATTTGTAGAATGCCTATGAGATGGCTTTTTAGAGCAGTTTGTGATTGAACCCGCTAGGGAAAGGGCAATTCTGGATTGGGTGTTGTGTAATGAACCGGATTTGATTAGGAGCTTAAGGCAAAGGAACTCTTAGGAGACACTGATCATAATATGATAGAATTCACACTGCCAATTTGAGAGGGAAAAGCTAAAGTCAAATGTATCAGTGACAAGGTGCCACACTTGAGGCTGCTTAGCAAGATAAGAATACAGTAGAGTAAAGGGAATTACAGAGGCATGAGAGAGGAGCTGGAAGGGGACACTAGCAGGGTTGACAGCAGAGCATCATTGGCTGAAGTTTTTGGGAGCAATTCTGAAGGCACAGGATAGATATATCCCAAAGAAGTATTCTAAAGGTAGAATGACACCACTGAGGCTGACAAGGGAAGTCAGAGACAATATAAAACCAAAACAGAGGGCATATAATAAAGCAAAAGTTAGAGGATTGTTAGAGGAAGCTAGAGGATTGAGAAGTTTTTAAAAATCAGCAGAAGGCAAGTAAAAAGCCATAAAGAGGGAAATAAGAAATATGAAGATAAGCTAGTCAATTTATATCAAAGAGGATACCAGAAGTTTTTTTCAGACACATAAAGAGTAAAAGAGAGGCGAGAGTAGATATTGGACTGTTGGAAAATGACGTTGGAGGTAATAATGGGAGACGAGGAAATGTTGGATAAACTGATTTAAAGATTATGCATAGATCTTCACTACTTGCAGTATGCCAGAAGTTCGAGAGTGTCAGGAATAGAAGTGAGTGTTGTTGCTATTACTAGGGACAAGATGCTTGCGAAGTTGAAGGGTTTGAAGGTTGATACAGTTGCAAGAAACTGCTTGTGAACCCTTTGCAGTTGCCTGGTTTTCTGCATTAATTAGCCATAAAATGTGATCTGATCTTCCTCTAAGTCACTATGCACAAACTGCCTAAACTAATGCCACACAAACAATTGTACTACTTCTCTTCAATACTAATGATATCATTTAAACAATCACAGTCCAGGTTCAAAAAAGTATATCAACAACAGAATGGTTCAAAAAGAAGAAAATTTATATTTTGGAATGGCCAAGTCAGAGTCCAGACCTTAACTCAATTGAGATACTGTGACATGACTTGAAGAGATTTGTTCATGCAAGGCATCCCAGATATATCGATGAACTGAAACCTACACACTCACATAGAATACATGGAAATTTACTCGGACAGCTGCCAAAGTCAAGATCCAATAGAGGTCTTTTTGTATTAACAAGGTACAATGGCAGCAAAGCATTACCCATGTAGACCAATGCCGTGATAAGAAAATGACTACTTTTTCTGTTTTCTGCATCAGACTCCTAATCAGTACAAATGGGTAAGAGATTTTTTTTTGCTGGCAAACTAAACAGATTACAAGTTGGAATCAAACGGATTGGATGCACTTCAGTATGTTCTAACAGAGTTGGGAGAAATGAAATTTTCATGGTATGTTCAAATAGCTTTTTAGCCAAGTTCTCAAAGTCAATAGGCATTTTGGAAACCAACACTGTAGCAAATGTTTCAGTTTCTATATCCATAATTCACAATAATATACATTTAAATAGCTATTGCTAGGTTTTAGATGCTTAGCACTGACTGCAATGATTCTTTGGCAAGTTTACCTGGTATTGTAGAGTATTCATTCTAAAACTCTCAAGGAGTTTAGTATACCTTGAAAATCCATAAAGTTTATTAATTGGATATTGAAGAAAATACAGCTCAATTTAGGCAGAGTTCTACTTTAAAAAAAGATTACCTTTGTACTTTTGTTTTTGTTACTTTCCTGCTGTTTGCATTACAAGTGTACAAGCAACTGAATATATTGTTTTTGCATTTTTATGATTCTAAATCTTCTTACTTACTTGGAAGGATTCCAGCAAATCGACCATATCGGAACACCACCAGGTCGTTCAATTCTCACTTTTTCCTCTCCGTTCTTACTTCGAATACTGACAATACCACTGAACAAGCCAATGGCCAAGTACTGACCATCATTTGTCCAACTATCAAAGTGTAGCCAAAAAAAAACATTAAGAAAAACATTTTTTTAAAACAGGACTATGTTCCAAGGCAAGAACATCTTTACTAATGCAAGTAATCTTAATTTTTGACTAATTTTCTCTGCTTTCTATAGCTGATTGACTATCCTAAGAACTAAACACCTTGTTAAATAAGTAGTGATAGGATGGTTGAGCATTCCCTGCTGCTACTCCTGCTCCTCTGGCATACAGATCATATGAGGTGGGATTTCAGCTCAGTAATTCTGTTTAAATGCAATGCTTCAGAAGGGCAATTCAAAATTTAAATTTGATAATGTCTTCCAAAATATGAGCGACAACTGAAATATTTGCAGTAATTTTCAGGTCATGACCAAAAGTCTTCAGAACATGTTGCAGTTTTACTAATGCAATTACAGCAATAAAATATTTCTGGTAAACAGTGGTTGGGAAGGTGACTCTCTCAAAATCTAGGGTGATGACAATATCCAACCCTACCTGTAGGCCAGCCACTGAATACAAAGACTTCCTTAGCTCAACCTGAAGGGAACTTCTACCTGATGCTTACATAAGAAGGCCTTGAATAAACTAGCTGCATTAAAAATTAATACTGCTGACAAGTTTTACCTCTCTAACTCAGAAGTTTGTATTTCAGAAAATGGTTAGTTTTGAAAGTACTTGAGAAGTCTGCCAAAAGTTTGCAAATTTTACCATTAATCAAAAGTTGAGAGGAGATCTCAAGGAGGCGCTCATGGCATGAGGCACACTTCAGCTTTGCTCCATTCCTTTTATTTCTTTTACCCGTAATCACCCTTAAATGTCTTACTTATACCTATACTAAAGGGGTTTATATTGCAGATATATTTTTTGAGACATGATTTTAGTTTGCTGAAAATATATACTACAGCACGAGAAGCTAAAGACGGGAAAGATTTTAACGGCATTGGCAAGAGCGATGGTGACGCTAAATCACCATCTAAGCAAGTCCCTCTAACTCTGGATGCAACTTCGAAGCTTCTAGATGAGAAACTAGTTGAAAAACTAGATGAAAAACTCAATGCAAAACTCAGCCAAAAATTCTCCTCGCTTGAAGGAATTTTAAAGACGGTTGAAGTCAGTATCAAATTGTATAGACATTAATTTGAACAACAACAAACAAGAATTTTAGAGCTGGTCGGAGAGATCGTGGAGTTGAAACTTTGGAACAAAGGTTGTCTTCAACCTCTCAAGTGTTGGAGTGTTACAAATCCAAAATTATGTCTTTTGGATCCGTGCTGTCAGAGTTTCATCGAAAAGGTTTCAAACAGGTCTTGGTGTTTTCAGTGTGTTTGAGAGTCATCCTTCCCGATAATTCTCACCGACTGTTTAAACTTCCAATTAAAGCCCAAAATTTCCTTGAGGAGCAACATGCTGTTCCGGACTAATCAATGTATTGTATTTTTCATCATTTGTTCTTATTTGTTTTTAAGCTAATAATTTGCATATAGATCTAGATCTTCATAATTTAAGGGCTTTGTTTTCGATCGGCAGTGTAGGTATTTCTTGTATGTCTAGGTAAACGCTCTTTTTCTTTTTCTGTGATTTTGCTCTCTTTATTACTAATCATTTGATTTTGAAAGTAATTAACTAAAGGATTTGATGCTTGACTATTTGCTGCTCTATAATCTTTATGGGGAAGCATTCAGTTTTTTTTCCCAAGATGTTGTTTCGCTTTCTTCTTCCCATAAGACCTTATTCTTTTGATAAGTCATTTTCATTCAGTTGTGTTTGAAAAAACATATTTGGTGCTTGTTTTTTTTTGAAATATTAGCACAACAGTACCCTGTTTTATGTTTTAAACTTTTAGTCTTTTTTTTACTATTATTAACCGTTATAGCCATTTTTTACGGTAATCTTTTTTTTGAATATGGGTGGTTTTCTTTTAATCATATATCTTTTGGGCAGCCTTCTTGAGAGATGGGGTTAAATTTAGTGTTGGCTTTCTTGCTGGCCATTCTTTGGCTTATTTTCGGGCTTTTGGGATGGGGAGGGGGTATTTCTATTTTTACTTTTTGTTTAGATTTTTCTAACTGGGCTGACTGGAGACTACAAAAATGTCCAAAGTGTCGTAACTTTCGGTTCCTCTTTGAACCTTTTTTCCTCTTCTAGGTTCATGAGTTTGTATTCTGGTTAACCTTTTACGTACTATATGGTAGATATTAGTAACATGGATAAGATTATTAATTTCATTTCTTGGAATACAAATGGTTTAAACCATCCAATTAAACGGAAAAAAATTTAAAGTATTCCATAGAATGAATGCTAATATTATCTTTGTACAAGAAACTCATGTGAGGAAAGAGGATAATCAGCGTTTCTCTAGGTTTTGGAAGGAATAATAGTATCATTCGAATTCTCAAGCTAAAATGAAAGGAGTTTATATTTTTATAGGTTCTTCAACCTCATTTGTTCATTATGACACAATTTCAGATCTGAATGGTAGATTTTTGATCATTACTGGCTTACTTTTTAACAAAAAAGTTGTTATGGTTAATGTTTATGCTCCAAATGTTGATTGTCCTGAATTTTTAAGCAATTATTTACATCCCTTCCAAATTTAAATGATTATATGTTGATAGTGGGTGGGGATTTTAACTGTTGTTTAAATCCCTCGATGGATAGATCTACGTCTAACCAGGCACTTCCGAACAAATCGGCTTCTTTTATCAACTCCTTTATGGTTGATGCCAGAGTTTTAGAAATTTGGAGATTTCTACATCCTAAGGATAAAGAATTTTCTCATGTATATCATAATTATTCTAGAATTGACTATTTCTTTAATATCGTTTAATTCCATCCATTAATGACTGTAACTATGATTCCATTGCCATCTCTGACCATGCTCCCTTGAAACTATCTATGAAGATAATGAATACATTTTCTAGTACTAGACAATGGCGGTTCAATTCTACTCTACTTCAGGACTCAGACTTTGTCAATTTTATTAGACAACAGATTGATTTTTTCTTTTCAACAAACATTACAGAAGAAATTTCCAAAGGGATATTATGGGACACTTTTAAAGCATATATTCGTGGACAAATTATTTCATATACTGCTGGAGTGAAAAAACGAATCAATAGTGAAATACTTATGCTGGTTGACAAGATTAAAGAAATTGATAAGAAATATTCTATGGCTCCTAGTAAGGAGCTTTATAAAAAGAGAGTCAAACTTCAAATGGAGCATAATCTATTATTAATCTCTTCAACTGAAAATCAATTAAGTAAAACTAGGACCCAGTTTTATATTCATAGTGATAAATCTGGTAAATTACTGGCTAATCAATTGAAAATAGTTTTGGCCAAATGCCAGATTATCAAGATTCGTAAACAAGATGGTACCCTGACAGTTGATCATGATGAGATAAATAAATCTTTTCAAGAATTTTACAATTCTTTATATCAATCAGAATCTCCTGATGACCCTAATATAATGCATGGATTTTTAAGGAAATTGAATATTCCAAAATTGTCATCCAGTGAATGTTTAACATTAGATGCAGCCATTACGGAAGAAGAAATAAAAGAGGCTATTTTTTCAATGAATTCAGATAAAGCATCTGGTCTGGATGGTTACACAGTAGAATTTTTAAAATCTTTTTCTACTATACTCTCTCCTTGGTTATGTAAAAAATTTTAAGGAAGTGTTAACCATCGATAAACTACCGCAATCTTTTTATGAAGCCTCTATTTCCCTCATTCTTAAAAAAGATAAGGACCCTATTGAATGTGCATCATTTAGGCCCATGTCCTTTCTGAATGTGGACTCTAAGATTTTTTCTAAAATTTTGACAACCAGATTGGAGAACATATTACCTCAAATTATCTCTGTTGACCAGACTGGATTTATTAAAAATCGTCATTTATCTTTTAATATTAGGAAATTAATTAATATAGTTTATACTCCTTCACCTAGAATTCCAGAGAGTGTCATCTCACTGGACACCGAGAAAGCGTTTAATAGAATTGAATGGCCATATTTACTTAGTATGCTTGAGAATTCTAATTTTAGACCGAAATTTATACCTTGGATTAAATTGATATAATATACCCCTTTGGCTTCAGTATTTACTGATAATCAAAAATCTCCCTTTTTTCAGTTGTTTCGTGATACTAGGCAAGGCTGTCCTTTTAGCCCTTTATTATTTGATATTGCTTTGGAACCTTTAGCAATTCGTGATTCACCCAACATTTTTGGTATTACCTGGGGGAATGGGACTTTCAAACTATCACTATATGCAGATGATTTGTTGCTATATATTTCCAATCCTGATACATCCATTCCTGCAGTTTTATCTCTCCTTGCTCAGTTTAGTAGCTTTTCCGGCTACAAACTGAATCTTAATAAGAGTGAACTATTTCCATTAAACATGCAAATTCCAAATTATAAACATTTACCATTTAAATTGGTCACAGACAATTTTACTTATTTGGGTGTTAAAATTATTAAGAAGCATAAGGATTTATTCAGGTTAATTTTTTACCTTTAGTTGATCAGGTTAAGCAATTGTTTACTAAATGGTCCCCTTTGTCTTTATCACTGATTGGTCGAATCAATGCTATTAAGATGATCACTTTATCTAAATTTTTATATTTATTTCAAGCTCTACGTATTTTTATTTCTAAATCCTTTTTTGATATCGTTGATATCAAAACAGTGGTCAGGACGGTGGTTTGGCATTGCCGAATTTAAGATTTCATTACTGGGCAATTAATATTAGATATTTAATATTTTGGACACAGGACTTGGATGTAATTCAAAGTCCACAATGGGTTAACCTTGAATGTAAATCTGTACAAGGGTTTTCACTGGTTTCTGTCTTGACCTCGCTTCCCTTTGCCCTTCCTAAATTGAGTAAACAAATGGTTAATCCAATAATTAAATATACATTACAAATATGGTTTCAATTTCATGAATTTTTTGGCTTGAATAAATTTATTCTTTTAATCCCTATTATATCTAATTTCTTTTTCCAACCCTCTGTTATGGATCAAGCCTTTTTGAGATGGAAAACAAAGGGTATAATATGTTTTTGTGACTTATTCTTGGATAATTGTTTCACGTCTTTTGAACAGTTATCTAATAAATATAATTTACCTAAGTCCCATTTTCTTTATACTTACAAATTAGAAATTTTTTGAATAATATGTTACAGACTTTTCCAAACTTATACCCAACAGATATCACGGAAAAACTTTTAGGTTTAAACCCTTATCAGAAGGGTTTAATAGCAACTATTTATGATATGATTATGAAAATACAGCCAGGTATATCAGATAAAATCAAGAATGAATGGGAAAAAGAACTTCGACTTTCCTTACCTACAGAGAAATGGGAGAAAATTTTTCAATTAGTTAACTCTTCCTCAATATGTGCTAAACATGTGCTGATACAATTCAAGGTGGTGCATAGGGGCCACATGTCTAAAGACAAGCTCACTCGTTTTTACTCCCACATAAATCCTATCTGTGATAGATGTCATTCGGAAGTAGCCTCCTTGACTCTTATGTTTTGGTCCTGCCCTTATTCAGAGAAATATTGGATATTTCTGATATTATTTCAACTGCTTTGAATATTGATTTACATCCTCATTCTATTACCTCAATTTTTGACTTAACAATGGTGGAAAATAGTTATTTATCCTCTTCAGCTTGTCAGATGATTGTATTTGTTACATTAATGGTAAGAAGATCCATTCTATTGAATTGGAAAGAGATTAATCCTCCTACTACATTCCAATGGTTTTCTCAAACTATATCTTGTCTAAATTTAGAAAAAATCAGAAGTGTCATTTTTGACCCTTGATTAAATTCGAAGAAATTTGGAGACCATTTATTCAACACTTTCATATGATGTAATTTGACCTTTTCTGAATCCTTTTCATTATCTTTAAATACTTGGATAGAGGAGCGGAGCTATTTACACTGTTACGTACCCGTGACAAGTGACAGTGGTACCCTTGTCACGTGACTGGGGTTGAAGCTATACTGGACTTGAGGTAATGGTCTTGTGATGGTGGAGTGACGTCATTTTCCCGCCAGTAGAGGTCATGTGACAGGTTTTTTTTTACAGGTTATAAAAGGAAGACCCACCCTGTCAGGTGGGGCAGTTCGTGGCTGGATTTGCCAGGCTGACTTCATGTCACTGCGTGATTTAATGTGATGACGCAGTTTAGTTGAAAAATGAAGTTTTATATAATGCCTAAAGTTTAAAAGGTCATTGCCAGCGGTTTCTTTGCTGGTGGAGAGTGAAGATAAGAATTTGGAAGATAAAGATCGAGGAGAATCGATTTTCGACGGTGGATTGGTTTCGACCTTATTTGATCCTCATTCGGAAGGATTTCGTTGACTGTTCTCATGTTAATCTCCGCTGGGATAGCGGGAGATTGAGGACAGAGTGTGGAAGAAGAGGTTAGTGCCATTAAACCATTACGTTTCATAAAAATTCAACGTGGGAAAGTTCGACACCGGGGATCGAAGGACAACGACGTGGAAGAGAATTTAAATCGCCTTAAAAAGTCTCTCCTTTTAAATGGACTGTGAGCTTTTGAACTTTCGGCATACCGCTTTAAAGAACTGTTTTTTTTCCAATACCGCTTTAAGAACTGTTTGAACTGCAACGCTATTAAGAACTGTGAATCGGCCGCACAGCAGCTGTTTTCCGGTTAAGCTAGTGTTTGTTTACTTTTGGGGGGTTTGTTTTCAGTGTTTAATAAACGTGTTATTTGTTATAATAACCCTTGCCTAACTCATATATTTATTGTTGCCTGAATACGTAACAACACTATTGATTATATCTGTTGTAATATAATAGCCCAGCTCTGTTTAGTTTAGGTTTGCTTAGTTTAGCTTTTTTTATTTCTAATTTGGGGTTTTTCTTTTTGGCATTTTTCCCCATTATATTAACTACATTAAGAGTTTGGGAGGCTTAATACATTTATGTTATCTATAGTTTATACTTGTATATATTGTTCATTAACTATGTATTCCCAATCTCTCTGTATTACTATTGTTATTATGCCTATGTTTGAAAATTAATAAAAAGATTTAAAAAGAAAGAAAAGTTGAAGCAGTATCATATTCCTACAAACACCAACATATTTAAACATTTCTGATTCTCTAAAACTGTTCACTGTTGCAAAATATTTTAAGACTTAATGAATCTGTAGTCCTTCTCAACTGCAGTAAATTGTTAAACCAGCACAAAGCAAAATGTCTAGATATACATCGCAAACCTATGTTAATAAACATGCAACTGTACCAAAAAGAAATGTCATCACACTATTATAATATGTTGTTTTGGAGCAAAAGCAGTTTGTAACCACTGTAAGCTAACATCAGCATTGGAAACATCTTTAAGACTAAAAAGCATTGATAAATGTAGCAATTCTGATTTACCTGCAACAAGTGATTTTGCTATTGACTTTGTGCTTGGAGACAGATTTTTGCTCTGGAGACCACAAACCTATAATCAAATTGTTTTAAACATCAAAGAAAAATTAAGCTATATTATTACAAATGTGGGAATTCTAATCTCACAATAAATGAATTCAGTAAGACAGCCAGAACATCAAAATATAAGAAATATAAACAAGGGGTCATGTAGTGTATGTTATTTCCCCCAAGGGGGTTTGAGTATACACTGAGTAGAACAGATAACCTGAACCACGGAATTGGTCAGGAAACACAACCTTCTGGACTCTAGCTCTAGAAAACCTTATAAATCCTTCTCACTCCACTATAACATTCTAGCACTACATTGTTAGTTGCTGCCCCAGTTTGAATAGCTTCTTAACCAGGTGACTGATTCAGTTAGCTCATTCATTACTATCACCTGTCCAGCTGAAAGAACCACATACCACTGGAAAATTACTAAAGGGTCAGGATCCTGCACTCCTACCATATTGTTCTCCTTGCCTGCTTCACTTGCAATCACTCTCCTATCCCTGACCAAATCAACACCCTATGGTTGTGCCTCCGCCACAAAGCTTCTAAATTCCCTTCCCTGCTCCTGTTGTGTTCATGTCAACAGCTTAATGACAGAAACACAATTCCTTGAGCCATAAACACATCAGGCACATTTTCCCTGGATCACACAAGCACTCAGGAGCTCCACCTGCTGGCAATAAAATCAAAGTTAAATTCCTTGCCATCTTATTGAAGAAGTGTTAATTCTTTTTCTACAGTGCTCATATCCAAAGTCACCAATAAGGAAGACCTTATCATCAAATGTAATGAACAATAGTTTTAGTTTTTATTTAGGTTTTGAAAATATTAAAAGATAAAATTACCAAAATCACTGGAGGAACAGGAAGCCAGCTGGTGCGTTACTGGATTATATGCAATGCACTGAATGGAATCATTATGGCTACATTAGATGGAAACACAAATAAAGTTAATCATTTTAAATTAGATCACCAACAGATACTGAGTATTTTCCACTCCACTATATTGTACTAAATATATATTAGCCTACTACAGGACAGTAAAACATTTTCCGACTGTTCAGAAATTCCTGTAATTTGCTGACTCACTCATTATTCTGGAGTATGACTTAAGCATCCGGAGTACAAAAAAGGATAAGGTCTGGACAGGCAAAACACAGTAGAAGACCCCCACTATCTCCCCGTAACACCGTATCCAGCATATGTGGAAGGCAATATTCAACACCACTGAGAGCCATTGAATTAGGCTCAATTTTGAGATTTCTGTGACCACCCACAAAGCTAAGTTCACACATGATCATGTCAACCTAGAAGGCTGTATTCTCTGGCAGAATAAGCCAAACAGTCAACAGACATTGTTAAATATTATTAACTTCCATTGATTGGATTACTCAAATGCAAGTAAGTCAAAGTTGAGTTTATTGTCACACTTACATGCAGGTCCACTAAGAAACTTATTTGCAGCAGCATTACAGGCACATAGCATCACATGCCAGATACAACAAATGTGCCAGGTTATCAGAACAATACTATAAATTGGGTCTGAGCATCATCAACATGGTTCTTGGCTAAGTTAGTATAAGCTTATATAACCATATAACAATTATGGCACGGAAACAGGCCATCTCGGCCCTTCTAGTCCGTGCTGAACGCTTACTCTCACCTAGTCCCACTGACCTGCACTCAGCCCATAACCCTCCATTCCTTTCCTGTCCATATATCTATCCAATTTTACTTTAAATGACAATATTGAACCTGCCTCTACCACGTCTACTGGAAGCCCGTTCCAAACAGCTACCACTCTCTGAGTAAAGAAGTTTCCTCTTATGTTACCCCTAAACTTTTGCCCCTTACTCTCAACTCATGTCCTCTTGTTTGAATCTCCCCTACTCTCAATGGAAAAAGCCTATCCACGTCAACTCTATCTATCCCCCTCATAATTTTAAATACCTCTATCAAGTCCCCCCTCAACCTTCTACGCTCCAAAGAATAAAGACCTAACTTGTTCAACCTTTCTCTGTAACTTAGGTGCTGAAACCCAGGTAACATTCTAGTAAATCTCCTCTGTACTCTCTCTATTTTGTTGACATCTTTCCTATAATTCAGTAACCAGAACTGTACACAGCACTCCAAATTTGGCCTCACCGATGCCTTGTACAATTTTAACATTACATCCCAACTCCTATACTCAATGTTCTGATTTATAAAGGCCAGCATACCAAAAGCTTTCTTCACCACCCTATCCACATGAGATTCCACCTTCAGGGAACTATGCACCATTATTCCTAGATCACTCTGTTCTACTGCATTCTTCAATCCCCTACCATTTACCATGTATGTCCTATTTTGATTAGTCGTACCAAAATGTAGCACCTCACACTAATCAGCATAAAACTCCATCTGCCGTCTTTCAGCCCTCTCTTCTAACTGGCCTAAATCTCTCTGCAAGCTTTGAAAATCTACTTCATTATCCACAATGCCACCTATCTTAGTATCATCTGCATTTTTACTAATCCAATTTACCACCCCATCATCCAGATCTTTAATGTATATGACAAACAACATTAGACCCAGTACAGATCCCTGAGGCACACCACTATATACCAGATACTACTGCAAAAATGAAGAGAAACTGAAAAATAAAAATCAGCCCCACTGGTTCTCTTGTCAATCAGGAAAAATAACCAATCTGTGATTGCATAAAAACATCTCAGCTCCTTTTATCAATAGCAATGTTTTGTCAATTGTAGTCAAAGGAATATATAGGAAAATTGTAACAGATCTCAAGAGCTGGCAGCAGACTTCCATTCTTATAATTGACATTCTCTCTGGCCCAGCTTGTTCTATTCCTTACCCACAATTGAAAATAATTGGGGAAAGATTTTCATTTTAGTTTTTATTTTAGCAAGGACCCAGAAATCATTTTAATAGCATTAACATTTAAATGAAAATTTGACCTTCCTTTGGAAACTTTTTCCAGGAGTTCCACAATGTTATCTGTCTCAGCAAAGGACATCAATAAAGAAAACTCACGTATATTTCAAGATGCCTTCTAGTTTAGAGGTCCAGATAATAACACTCTTGTCAGTGGAACCTGATGCAAATCGTTTACCTGAAATAACCATAATCAATTCATTAGTTCAAGCAGAAGAATAAAAGTTAATAAAATTAAAAGTTCAAAGTAAAATCTATTATCAGAGTACATACATGTCACCAGATATAACCCTGAGATTCTTTTTCTGCAGCATTAGTAAATCTATAAAACAGTAATTGTAAACAGGATCAAAGGACAACTATGAAAAGCAAATATAAATAAATAGAAATAAATAAAAAGCATGAAATAACAAGAGAGTTCCTAAGTGAGTGTAGTTACTCCTTTTTGTTCAAAATCCTGATAGTTGAGGAGTAGTAACTGTCTTAAACCTGGTAGTGCAAATCCTGAGGCACTTGTACCTTCTACCTAATGGCAGCAGCGAGAAAAGAGCACGGCCTGGGTGGTGAGAATCTTTGAAAATGGATGCCACTTTCCTACAGTAACGTTTCATGAAGATGTGCTCAACGGTTGGAAGGTTTTTATCTTTGATGTACTGGGCCGACTCCACTACCTTTTGTAGGATTTTTCTGCTCAAAGGCATTGGTGTTCCCATACCAGACCGTAATACAGCCAGTCAGCACACTTTCCATCTTTGGAAGTTTGCCAAGGTTTTTGATGACATACCAAAACTCCGCAGACTCCTGAGACATTAGAGGTGCTGTTGTGCTTTCTTCAAGTCTTCTATGATGGTAACAACCAGGAATTTAAAGTTACAGATGCTCTCCACCGCTGATCCTCTGATGATTACTGGCCCATGGACCTCTGGTTTCCCTCTCCTGATGTCAACAATCAGTTCCTTGGTCTTACTGTCATTGAGTTATTATTACACCACCCAGCCAAATTTTCAATCTTTCTCCTGTATGCCAATTCATCTTTACCTTTGGCACAGCCCACAACAGTGGTGTCATCAGCAAACTTGTAAAAATAAAATTAAGTTTCAAATCTGCAGGTCCGAGGAACTGAGGAGTACATGATTCCCTGAAATAGATTTTGCATGTAGACTTATGGCACACTGGCTTTCATTAATCAGTGCAGTCACACTGCAGTTGTACAAGATATCTGGAATATTGTATGGAATTTTAGTCAACCTGTTTTAAGAAATTTGCCATTAAGCTGGAAAGAATGTATAGAGATTGCAAGGATGCCGCTGGACTCGAGGACTGTTTTATGGAGTGTTACGAATGTGCCACAGCTCTGAGGGGCCGAAGGGTGCGGGGTAGCCCCCCTCCTTTCTGAGAATCGCAAGATCACTATTAAGTCAGTTCAGGAGACCCAGGAAATGAGAGAAAGACATGCAGAATCCACAAAGAGTTGGAATGTGTCCTGGCCTCCGAAAGGCGGACCCATTGATACCGGCTATTGTCTCTTGGAGACGGACTTGTGTATTGCATCCTGTACTATGCATCGAAGCCCCAGGCAATGAACCGAGGGGGAGGTTGGTGGAGGGATTGCATCATCCCAACCTGATTGACACCTGAGACCCTGTGAGTCAGGATAAAAAGAGGGTCTGTGGGAACAGCCCCTCAGACGCACCAGAAGAAACGCTAACGATCCCGTAATAGCAAAAACCAGTGGAAGGCCACGTGCGTCCTTTTCCGTTTGCCCCGGAATCGGTGGGCCCTGTACCACGGCAGAACGGTTTTTAGCTAACAACGGGGAAATCAACTCCCAACGACTCTTGAAGGATTGACATCATAAAAGGAATGGGCAAGTTTTAACCCGTCTTTCTCTCCAACCCAAAAGCTGCAGCTTGAATGAACTGAGTGACTTTTATATTTCCATCGGACAATACATTATCCCCTAGACAACGATAGAGCTATTTCTTATTGATTACTATTAAATCCACGCTTTTAGATTTAGTATTGACGACGTATATTATCTGTAAGTTTGTCTTGATATTATTTTGTGTATTTTTATCAATAAATACTGTTAAAAATAGTACCATCAGACTTCAACGGACCTCTCTATCTTTGCTGGTAAGTGATCCAGTTACGGGGTACGTAACAATTGGGGTTCTCGTCTCAGGATCTGACACCAAATTGGGAGGCCAGTGAATCGGGCTTCTAAGTCCAAACTTGAATCTGGTTACGCAGGTAGCCAGACGGGAAACCAGCAAAGATGGACGTGGGTGAATTTATAGAAAACCCGACTCTGGAGGCGCTAGAGGCGGCTACCAAATCAGACTTGATAAATTTGGCGAAGGGGTTAAATCTCGCAGAGGTGAGGTTGTCAATGAAAAAGCGGGAGGTGCGAAGGGCAATAACTCAGTATTATATTGGGAAGAATGTGTTTGCAGCTGAGGTATTGGAAAATATCCCTGAAAAGGTACCAGCTAGTGGGACGGCTCAGTTAGAGTTGGAGAAATTAAGGTTGGAACATGCAATTAAGTTAAAGCAGCTGGAAGCAGCTGAGAAGGAGAATGAAAGAGCCGAGAGAGAGAGAGAGAGAGGGAAAGAGCTGAGGAGGAGAAAGAAAGGGCCGAGAGAAAGGGAGCATGCGCTCCAGCTAAAGGAGTTAGAGGTGAAACGGGAGAATGAAAGAGCCGAGAGAGAAAGGGAGCATGCACTCCAGCTAAAGGAGTTAGAGGTGAAACGGGAGCAGGAAAGAGCTGAGAAACAAAGAGAGCACGAAATTCAGTTAGAACAGCTGGAAGCAGCTGAGAAGGAGAAAGACAGAGCCGAGAGAGAGAGAGAAAGAGAAGGAAAGGGCCGAGAAGGAGAGGGAGGCAGAGAAACAGAGGAAACATGACTTGGAGATGGAGAAGTTAAGGCAAGAGCAACGAGTTCAAGGGTCAAACCGAGAGGAGCGGTTTAATGTTAGTCGGGAGTTGAGGTTAGTACCTCCGTTCGAGGAGACGGATGTTGATAGTTATTTCTTGCTTTTTGAAAAGGTGGCAGTGAATCAGAAGTGGCCCAGAGATCAGTGGGTGGCGTTGTTACAAAGTGTGTTAAAAGGGAAGGCACAGCAGGCATATACGGCGTTGTCCATGGAGGAGGAAGAGGAGGACAGTTATGACAAAGTAAAGGCGGCCATTCTCCGGAGTTATGAGTTAGTATCTGAAGCGTATAGACAAAAGTTCAGAAATCTAAAGAAAGGGTGGAATCAGACGTATACCGAGTTTGCCTATGAGAAGGGTGTGCTCTTGGACCGTTGGTGCACAGCAGAGATAGTGGAAGAGGATTATTGGCATCTCAGGGAGTTAATTCTGATTGAGGAATTTAAAGGTTGTGTTTCGGAGGATATCCAGATGTATTTGAATGAGAAACCGAATAAGTCCATCTCAGAATTTGCTAGGTTCACAGATGAATATGCTCTAACCCACAAGACAAAGTTTTCCTCAAATAAAAGTTCCCAGAGAGACTGTGGGAACGATCGAGAAAGCCCGCCGGCTGAGGCAGAGGTCCCGCCGGGAACTAGTGGTAAGATTGAAGGGGAAAGGCAAGATGGCCAGAGATTTCTGGGCTTGACCTGTTTTAATTGTGGAAAAGGGGGGCATATTGCATCTAGGTGCTTTGCTCCGAAGAAAAAGACAGGAAAAGGGAAAGCAGCAGTCCCTATCGGATGTGCCGTGGTAATCAGTAAATTGACAAGAGAGCCCCGGGTAGACAGAGTATGAGAAGGGTCTGAAACTTGTATGTCAAACGGAACCGTGTCTGTGAGGGAGGGAGACACACCAGTTCCAGTACGGATCTGGAGAGACACGAGGGCTGAACTATCATTGATCAGCAGTAAGGTACTAGATTTTGGTCGCAAGATGGGAATGGTAGCTGTGAAAGGAATAGGCAAAGGGATGGAAATGGTGCCCTTGCATAAGGTCATTATGAATTGTGAGTTAGTCTCTGGACCAGTAGAAGTGGGGGTGCGATCAGAATTCCCGAGAACTGACGCAGATGTCCTTCTGGGTAACGATTTAGCCAGTGGTAAGGTTTGGTCAGCAATGACGCTGACGAGCCGGCCGGTGAGCGTTGCAGCCCCGCCCCTAGCGTCCAAGATCTATCCCGCATGCGCGGTTACTCGCAGCATGTCGAGAAAGGCAGCTGAGAACGACAGCAGTTTAAATCTGGCCAGTGTCGATTTGGCCGAGACGTTTTTACCGACCCTGTACCACGAGGGTTTAGAGGGTGGTAAAACGAAGAGTAGTAAAGTGAAAGAGAGTAAGGGAGAGGAGGTAGACCTGCCCTTAGCGAGGAGAAAAGTTCTAGAGGCAGGAGATAAAGATGAGAAACAGATAGAGCTGTTAAAAGGTCCAGAGTTGGACATGGATGATCTGTCTGGTTTGGCAGAACTGTTTGAAGAAGTTGAAAATTCTAAAGGTGTTCCCGATAATGAAATGAGGGCAGTCCTAGATGAAAAGGGTGCCCTTACCTTGAAGAAGTCTGCTGGGTTGGCAGATGAGGTTGTTTCAGCCTGCGGGGTTGAGTTTACTCCGGAAGGGAGTTGCCCTGAGAGTAGCTGGGAGAATCAGGAGAATTTAGAGTTTGGACCGGGTACGGGTATTGAAAACCTGGAAGAGGCAAATGTCCCGTTGGAGTGTGTCCAAGATGTGGATGCACGTGGTACTGAACCTAGTAATGAAGCTCAGAAAAAGTCTGAGGTATTTGATTCAGTTGACAAGGAAGGCAGTCCTTGTGGGTCAGATAGACTTGGTTCAGCGAAGAAAGGGTTAACCTTGGTAATAGTGGGAAGTGAGAGTTCCCAAGGTGTTTGTGCTCAAGGGTGTGTTAAAAGTTAATGCGGAGAGCAAAAGTGGGGAGATGAGTATTATCATTGAAGGAAACGGGAAATATGTAGTTCCCAAATCGAATGAAGAAAATTTAAAACCTGCGGATCACTTACAGGTTGAGTTGGAAGATGACGGGGCCCCCCATGCTATTGTTATTCCAGAGTGTGGTGTGAAAAGGCAGAATTTGAAATGCTGCTTGAACAAAGAGTTCGAACTGAAAACTAATAGCCTGAAGGGTCCTGAAGAGAAAGCTAGCAACTTGCGTAAAATTAAAGAATTGGGTGGAAATTCAGAAAATGGTCTAAGTTTGGGACACAGTGTTGATAAAATAACTCCTATGAAAGAAGCGGGCAAAAGCCTATTTCGCCAGGGTACCCAAGCTCCCCACGTGGGAACTAACCGGAAAAGAGACGAGGGTTAATGGGGATGCCATTTTTAAATAGCAGAAACCGGTTTTAAGGGATTTCGACAAAGCCTGTGAATAATAAAAGACAACCCCCATGGAAGCCTGCCTGTTAAGTTTGAAAGCAACATAACAATTAGTATTTGCATGAACTTTTGTAGTATACACGTAAGCTTAAGATCACAACTCTTTAGTTTTGTTTGCTGAAGGAAAAAAATAGGTGGTTACTAAATTGGAGTCTGATGCTACAAGACTTTAGTAGGGTACAAGATGTTAAGATATTAAAGGAAGTGACAATTGTAATCGATAACCATCTAGATGCTGAGTTGAATGTATAACTGTATTACTCTGTAGTGAAAAGGAAAAGCTTTTGTATTGTGTTAGATTCTAAAATCCTGTAAGACTCTGTACTACTTCGTTTTCACCGCTGGTGAAAATGCTTTGAAGAAAGGGGGTGTTACGAATGTGCCACAGCTCTGAGGGGCCGAAGGGTGCGGGGTAGCCCCCCCTCCTTTCTGAGAATCGCAAGATCACTATTAAGTCAGTTCAGGAGACCCAGGAAATGAGAGAAAGACATGCAGAATCCACAAAGAGTTGGAATGTGTCCTGGCCTCCGAAAGGCGGACCCATTGATACCGGCTATTGTCTCTTGGAGACGGACTTGTGTATTGCATCCTGTACTATGCATCAAAGCCCCAGGCAATGAACCGAGGGGGAGGTTGGTGGAGGGATTGCATCATCCCAACCTGATTGACACCTGAGACCCTGTGAGTCAGGATAAAAAGAGGGTCTGTGGGAACAGCCCCTCAGACGCACCAGAAGCAACGCTAACGATCCCGTAATAGCAAAAACCAGTGGAAGGCCACATGCATCCTTTTCCGTTTGCCCCGGAATTGGTGGGCCCTGTACCACGGCAGAACGGTTTTTAGCTAACAACGGGGAAATCAAGTCCCAACGACTCTCGAAGGATTGACATCATAAAAGGAATGGGCAAGTTTTAACCCGTCTTTCTCTCCAACCCAAAAGCTGCAGCTTGAATGAACTGAGTGACTTTTATATTTCCATCGGACAATACATTATCCCCTAGACAACGATAAGAGCTATTTCTTATTGATTACTATTAGACCCGCGCTTTTAGATTTAGTATTGACGACGTATATTATCTGTAAGTATGCCTTGATATTATTTTGTGTATTTTTATCAATAAATACTGTTAAAAATAGTACCATCAGACTTCAACAGACCTCTCTATCTTTGCTGGTAAGTGACCCAGTTACGGGGCACGTAACAGGAGATAGATTGAGCAGATTAGGACTTTGAGTAAGATGGAGGCGTACTCGAACACAGAGACTTCTACGGGGCCAACCAAAGGTTATTGTCTTTTTTAAACGTATATTTTCTAATCACAAGATCCTACTGGGCATTAAAAACTTAAAGTACTACAGCTCTACTTCTTCAGCGAGCTGCTTATTGGCGGAGAAACTGAAGGAGCTGGACTTGGTGCGGATCATGCTGTTGCCTGCGTCAGAACGCAAAGGCACTATGTAGTCTAACAGCAAGCGATCATCTCAGTCACTTTTCTAGTGATCGCAAGTGATTCCCGCTGCAAATCCATTTCATTTTTTTTATTGGCGAATGGCGGGGGTGGTCAGTGGGGGCGCTGCGTGACCCTGGTCATTGCAAAGACTAGACTTCAAGCCGCGGTATTGCACGTTTGCAGCCACCCAAGGGAAGGAGTTGGAGTCAGTTGCTCCACCAGATTGCCAGAGGTGGTGTGGCAGAGCGTCCATGCTGGAGTCAGTGCTGCCCCCCCCCCCCCCCAACCCTTAAGTGTTCACTCAGTAGAAAGCAAAACTGTATTATGTTCAAATGCAAACTGCTGCAACACTCATGGACTTAGACTACATCTTTTTTATGTGACTGTATTTTATTGCTCTTTTATATGCTTGCTATCTTGTCTGTGCTATTTGTGCCTTGTGCTATGTATGACTGTTGCACTGTGTTTTACACATCAGCTCCAGAGTAATGCTGTTCCGTTTAGCTGTATTCATGGTTATTCCAGTATGGTTGAATGACAATTAAACTTGAACTTGAACTTCATTTATTAAGCACAAGAGAAGTATCAGAATCAGATTTATTATCACCGGCACATGTCGTGAAACTTGTTAACTTATCAGCAGTAGTTCAATACAACACATAACATAAAAGAATAAACAAATAAATTGATTACAGTATATGCATATTGGAGATTAAAAACCATGCAAAAACCAGAAATAATATATATTGAAAAAGTGAGGTTCACAGGTTCAATGTCCATTTAGTAATCAGATGGCAGAAGGGAAGAAGCTGTTCCTGAATTGCTGAGTGTGTGCCTTCAGGCTTCTGTAGCTCCCATCTGATGGTAACATTGAGAAAAGGGCATGCCCTGGGTACTGGGGGATCCTTAACAATGGACGCTGCCTTTCCTAGACACCACTCCATGCAGGTGTCCTGGGTACTTTGTAGGCTATTACCCAAAATATAGCCGACTAAATATACGACCCTCTGCAGCTTCTTTCGGTCCTGTGCAGTCGACTCCCATACAAGACAGTGAAGGATGGGTGATCTTAAAGAATGTACAACTTGAACCATTGAATATAAAATCATGACTGAGCAATTTACCTCCTCAAGGCTGGCTTATCTGTGAACCAATTCCATGTATCGACCTTTGGCCAATTTGTTTGAATCTCTCAGTCCCCAAATTTACAAATGACCAAACAAAAACCAGCACTGGACTTCGGGGCGAGAGGTCCTGAGTTCCAATCCGGCTGGCTCCCTTGCACGTTCTCCATCCATGCCATGGGGTTGAGTGTTGAGCTAGCAACTCAACATTGTAAAAAAAAAACCCAGAGAGGGATGGGCTCCGCCAGGTTTCAGATGCCCAAGTCACACCGTACGATGAGCAATCACCAAAAAGATCGGTGCAATCATGACGGCAGGCCGATGACTCCACCGGGAGTTAAGGGGACACACACACACGAATTATTTTGTGGAAGAGTGTCTTGACACATTCCATTCTTTGCATTCCAAATGTTTCCTAACCATTCCTGAAAACCAAAACATATATACTCCAATCCCAGAGCCGTCAAACACCAGAAATATTTTCTCTTCATCTAACCCACGAGTCCATTCTTTAAGCACACGAGCATTGACACCTACCATCTTTAGCGTAGGCTACACAGTAGACTGTGTCCCGGTGCCCTTTGAGTGGTTGAATGAGTGTTCCATCGGAAGTGTCATATACCTAAAAATAGAGCACGGCATATTTTACAATCCCTTCACATGGCCAGCATTGTTCTTTTTATTTTTATTGTCAATATCATACGTTCAATCTTGTGTTTTTATTGTGATTTCACCTTTTGGCCAATGCTTCAGTTCAAAAGGTGAAAGTGCATTTGCAGAAATGTATTTGGCCAACTTTCTTTCAACTTTATTCATTTCTCCAGATCAATGCTGCAGCTGCAGGCACTTGTGTGGTCTCAAATTACACCTGCCTTTTTGACAATACAAAGAAGTCCGTGTTTCAATCCTACCTGGGCTGAATCTATCAACCCTTTCTCCATTACATTGGCATATGCTTTCAACACTTTTGCAGCTGATTCCACCATACTCTCATCTTTAAATGGTCCATCTGACTCCTTTTCTTGACTATTCTATCCTCATAGACAGGAGGAGGAGTATAGGAAACTGATACAGGACTTTGTGATATGGTGCAACTCAAACTACCTGCGTCTCAATATCACCAAGACCAAGGAGATGGTGGTGGACTTTAGGAGATCTAGGCCTCATATGGAGCCAGTGATCATTAATGGAGAATGTGTGGAGCAGGTTAAGACCTACAAGTATCTGGGAGTACAGTTAGACGAGAAGCTAGACTGGACTGCCAACACAGATGCCTTGTGCAGGAAGGCACAGAGGCGACTGTACTTTCTTAGAAGGTTGGCGTCATTCAATGTCTGTAGTGAGATGCTGAAGATGTTCTATAGGTCAGTTGTGGAGAGCGCCCTCTTCTTTGTAGTGGCGTGTTGGGGAGGAAGCATTAAGAAGAGGGACGCCTCACGTCTTAATAAGCTGGTAAGGAAGGCGGGCTCTGTCGTGGGCAAAGTACTGGAGAGTTTAACATCGGTAGCTGAGCGAAGGGCGCTGAGTAGGCTACGGTCAATTATGGAAAACTCTGAACATCCTCTACATAGCACCATCCAGAGACAGAGAAGCAGTTTCAGCGACAGGTTACTATCGATGCAATGCTCCTCAGACAGGATGAAGAGGTCAATACTCCCCAATGCCATTAGGCTTTACAATTCAACCGCCAGGACTTAAGAACTTTTTAAAAGCTATTATTAATGCTTTTTGAGATAGTGATTTAGATGCATATCATATTTTTTACTGAGTTAAGTATTGTATGTAATTAGTTTTGCTACAACAAGTGTATGGGACATTGGAAAAAAGTTGAATTTCCCCATGGGGATGAATAAAGTATCTATCTATCTATCATCTTACTTGACAGGCTAAAGATCACCATCCACTACAAGCTCACAGACTACCATAGTTATTTCCTCGCACCCAACCTGCTGTAAAGATTTAACTGTATTTTCTAATCTCCCATCTCTGACGACGAGGTACCTCTGAAACATCTTCCTTCTTTCTTTACCATGGCTTCCTCTCTACCATTGTAAACAGCCCCCTTGATTAATCTCATCTATTTCCCCTCATACCTTCCATCCCTGGACAGAACAGGAGCAGTTTCTTGGGTTCTTACCTTCAACACCACCAGTGCCCACATCAAATGTATCCTTTAAAATTTATGCCAGCTTGAACAAGATTCTGCCACCAGCCACAGAATTCCCTGCCCTTTCAGCAGTTGACAGGAACAGTTCCCTTTGCTACTCTTATTTACACTTCCATCCCTGCCTAACTCTCTCCATTGTATGGTACTTTTCTGTGGATGTACAATATTTGTTCTTCATTTCCCACCATCCTGGTGAACTAGTGCTTCATTATTACTTGTTCCAGTTTGATGTTCACAATGTAGTTTCCTCTACATTGGGAAACCAAATGCATATTAGGTGATTGTTTAGTGGAACTCCTGCACTAAGTCATGGGAATGATCTTGAGGTTTCAATTTTGTGCTGTTTTAATAGACTATTCCATTCTGTTATGCCTGTGGTCTCCTGTACTCTTACAAAGAGACTCAATGCGAGCTTAAAACACTTTGAAGCCTTCCAGATAACACTGTATTTTCTTAACTTCAAATAGAAACATAGAAACCTACAGAACATTAATGGCCCTTCGGCTCGCAATGCTGTGCCGACCACGTAACCTACCGTAGAAACTGCGTAGAATTTTCCTACCGCAGACCCCTCTATTTTTCTAAGCTACATGTATCCATCTACGAGTCCGCCTCCATCACCTTCAGTGACAGTGCATTCCACGCACCCACCACTCTCATTGTGAGAAACACCTCTATCAGGTCACCTCTCATGCTCCATCACTCCAAAGAGAAAAGGCCAAATTCACTCAACCTATTCTTATAAGGCATGCTCTCCAATTCAGGCATCATCCTTGTAAATCTCCTCTGAACTCTCTCTATAGTATCCACATCCTTCCTGTAATGAAGTGACTAGAACTGAACAAGCGGGGTCTAACTAAGGGCTTATTCAGCTGTAACATTACCTCTTGGCTCTTGAACTCAATCCCACAGCTGATGAAGGCAAACACACCAAATGCCTTCTTAACAACACTGTCAACCTGCGCAATAACTTTGAGTATCCTATGGACATGAACCCCAAGATCTCATTGATCCTCCATACTGCCAAGGGTCTTACCATTAATATTATATTCTGACTTCAAATTTGACCTACCGAAATGAACCACTTCACACTTATCCAGGTTGAACTCCATCTGCTACTTCTCAGCTCAGTTCTGCATCCTATTGATGTCACGCTGTAACCTTTGAAAACCTTCCAGACTATTCACAACACCCCCCCCCCCAACTTTTGTGTCATCAGCAAACTTACTAACCCACCCTTCTACTTCCTCATTCAGGTCATTTATAAAAATCACAAGGAGGAGGGGTCCGAGAACAGATCCCTGCGGAACATCACTGGTCACCGTCTTCCAGGTAGAATACTAACTATCCACAACTACCTGTGGGCAAGCCAGTTCTGGATCCACAAAGCAAGGTCTCCATGGATCCCATGCCTCATTACTTTCTGAATGAGCCTTGCATGGGGAACCTTATCAAATGCCTTACTGAAATCCATATACACTACATCCACTGCTCTACCATCATCAATGTGTTTTGTTAACATTCCCTTTTCTCCTTTCAAAACAAGAGCTGCCTGGCATCTCTTTTTCTTTCCCTCATATAGTATGACCTGCTGAATATGTCCAAAACCATAGCAGCATCATTTTACACAACTACTGTATTTTATTCCATCTGTCACAAGTTCCTCTGGTTTCACCTATATTTCACAACTATTCAGACTAAATGATTTCTCTCTTTGCCAATGTGAAGGGTCCCTCATCTGAAACATTAACTGTTCATCTTTCCACATATGCTGCTTCACCTAACATTTTCTATTTTCCTATTTTAGAATACTTTATTAGTGATTTATTTATTAGTGACATTTGCTTGGAAGAATAACATTATGAAACTCTTGAAAATAGTATCATAATGAAGGTCAAATTCTAATTTAAATGTTAATGTTATTAAATTGATTTCTGGGTCCTTGTAAAAATAGAAACTAAAATAAAAATCCAACCCCAATTATTGTTTCCAATTGTGGGTAAAGAAGAGAGTAAGCTAGGGCAGAGAAAATGGCGATTTTTTTCGAGATCTGTTGCAATTCTCCTCTTGTATATTCCCTTGACTGTAATTGCCAAAATATTACTATGGACAAAAGGGAGCTGAGAAGGTTTCATGCAACCACAGATTGGTTATTTTTCATGATGGACAAGTGAACCGTAAAACAGAGAACATTACAACACAGTATAACCACCACGTTCAGCCTGCTCCAAGATCAATCTAATCCTTCCCTCCTACTTAACCCTCCATTTTCCTATCATCCATCTGCCTATCTAAGAATTTCTTAATTGCCCCTCGTGTATCTGCCTCCACCATCAACCCTGGCAAAGCACACACCACTCCCTGTGCAAAGAAGTTCTGAAATCCCCCCCTCAAAGTTTCCTCCAATCATCTTAAAATTATGCCCCCTTCTATTAGCTTTTTCCGCTGAGAAAAACTCTATGGTGACCTTTACCTGTGCCTCTTATCATCTTGTACACCTCTATCAAGTCAAGCCCTAGCTCACTCAACTTGTCTTCATAAGACATGCCCCCTAGTCCAGGCAGTATCCTGGTAAGTCTCCTCTGCACTCTCTAAAACTTTCACATCCTTCATTAAGATGACCAGAACACTATATTCCAAGTGTGATCAAACCAGGATTTTATAGAGCTGAAACATTACTCAGGGCTCTTGAACTCAACCTGTCAACTAATAATGGCCAATACAGTACACCATATGCCTTTTTAAATATCTTCTGTTCCTCCACTCTTTTAAGAATCCTGCCATTAACCGTCTGTTCTTCCTTCAAATTCAGCTTTCCAAAATGAATCACTTCACACTTTTCCGGATTGAACTCTATATGCTACATCACAGCCTAGCTCTGCATCTGATCAATGTCCCATTGCAACCTGCAACCCTCCATACTATCCACATTATACACTATTTTACATCATATTATCTCTGTTTCTTGTATCCATTTAGCCTGCTGAGTTGTTTGTACCAACATACCACTAACTTATACCTAGAGATTTATGTTGATAACTGTCTCTGTAAAACCATTTTGACTCATTCTATCACAGACACTACCTTTGTTCTACACGCTACTTCTCTCCTATAGAAAACTAACTTGTATCTCCCTTTTTGGGAAGAACACTGACCATTGAGATACTGCTTGACTTGCAGAATTTTTCCAACACTTTCCATTTATGTTTCAGATACCCAGCATGACTTTCACTATTTGATTTTTTTCTACAATGAAGTTCTATGCCTTGATCAGTGTGCCACAACAGCAAAGAAACCCTGACCTCCCATTCAAACTCAGTGAAGAAGGTGCTGACATGTGAGATTTACTGGGGTGTACGTGCATGAGTGCTGAGATGGTGAATTATCCAAACGTACCAGAACTCTGTTTCCTGATGCTACTATCAACTGGGTTCCATCTGGTTTGAATGCTATATCGTAAATACTGTGGAAATGCAATAAAAAATATTTTGTTAATTTAGAAGGAATGAATTAATGCCAAGTAAAATTCAGAAATTGCTTGCAATGATTAAGATAAGGCAAATACATTTAGTTGACTATCCAGAAACAAAGATTCTTGCCCTAAGTGTATTGTTACTCCCTCCTGTTCAAAACACAATTCCTTTATTCCAATGTATAAACTTTATCTCTCCGTTCACAACTCTCCATCTAGCTTATAAAACTAATCCCACCCACCAATCTATTTTCTGCACCAAACTTTAGTATATTCTGCTGTCCTTAGTGCAGTGCAACTACCCTCACTATACAACAACCAACCATCCCATACATTATTATTTTCCAATCTGTTATTTCCCCCTTTATTTGACCCCAGGCTGGATAGTAGGAAAGTGCTGTAATGGGATACAATTCTGCACTAATTATCGGAATCAGGCTTAATATCACAGGCATATGTCATGAAATTTGCTTCTTTGTGGCAGCACTACAATGCACTACATAATAGAAAAAAACTGAATTACTGTAAGTATATATGAAATAGTTAAATGTAATAAATATTTCAAAAATAGAAATCAAAAAGTAGTCAGGTAGTGTTCATAGGTTCAATATTCATTCAGAAATCAAATGGCAGAGGGGAAGAAGTTGCTCCTGAATCGTTGAGTATCTCTCTTCAGGTTTCTGCACCTCCTTTCTGATGATAGTAATAAGAACAAGGCATGACCTGAGTGATGGGGATCAATGATGGATGCCACCTTTCTGAGTTGTTGCTCCTTGAAGATGTCCTGAATATTATGGCAAATAGTGCCCATGATGGAGCTGATTACATTTACAACTCTCTGCAGTTTATATCGATCTTGTGGAGTAGCAACCCCCTCCCTGCACTCCACACAGTGATACAGTCAACACACACAAAATGCTGGAGTAACTCAGCAGGCTAGGCAGCATCTATGGAAAAAGTATAGTCAATGTTTCAGCATGAAACAATGACTGTACATTTTTCCATAGATGCTGCCTGCCCTGCTGAGTTCCTCCAGCATGTTGTAAGTGTTACTCGGATTTCTAGCATCTGCAGATTTTCTTGTTAGTGATGCAGTCAATTAGAATGCTCTCCATGATACATCTGTAGAAATTCATGAGTGTCTTTGGTGACATACCAAATTTCCTTAAACTCCTAATGAAATATAGCCACAATGCCTCATAGATACTCAGTTTTAGATCAAGAGATGTTTTCTGAATCTAGCATTATAGTTGTGCCAGACCACCTAATAGAGAAACAGAAGATCCTCAAGATGTCGCAGCAGTCATTCTCTGCTGATAGATGAGTCAACATGGTGCCCCAGGTGTGGCTGGAAATGTATAGACAGTAAAGGAACTTCGGTAAAGGAATGAGAGTCAATGCCTGGATGTTTATCGTTAATAATTTTATTTTAAGTAAGTCTTTAATCCTTGACTAAAGTTTGAGAGTCAATGTATGTTTTATTGTAAACATCTTTAATTTGAATAGGAACAGAGAATCAACACATAATTTATTGTAAATAACTTTATTTATTGTATAAGGACTCAGATTTACCAGACTTTTTTTCTATGTAAATACTTTATTTTGTAATATTTCTGAATGAAGTATTTTTGGAGGAAAAAAAGCAGTCATTCTCACCTAAATAGTCATGGAAAACTGTAAGAGCTAGATTGGTAAGGAGAGATCAAGTTGCCTTATGCCCTGTGTTGGTTCTCTATCAGATACACTTTTCTGTCTAGCAGCTACAGTATAATAGTGTCATGTCAGTTAGTGAGGGTGCTACTGAGCCAAACTTGGCACAGGACGCTGAAGTCCCCCATCCAGAGTACATTTTGCACCATTGTAGACATGTCTTCCAAAAATGTCTCATTTTTACTATGTACTGTACTAGCAGTTATGGTCAAAATGACAATAAAAGACTTGACTTGAAAGAGCTGATTGTGGACTTCAGGAAGGATAAGACGAGTGAACACACACCAATCCTCATAGAGGGATCAAAAGTGGAGTGAGTGAGCAATTTCAAGTTCCTGGGTTCTAGAACTCTGGGGATCTAACCTGGTCCCAGTTGGTATCTAACCTGCCTATCGATGCAGCTATAAAAAGGCAAGACATTAGCTATATTTCATTAGGAGTTTGAAGACATTTGGTTTGTCAACTAAAACACTCAAAAACTTCTATAGATGTACCATGGAGAGCATTCTGACAGACTGCATCACTGTCTGGTATGGGGAGGTGGGGTTGCGACTGCACAGGTCCAAGAGAAGCTACAGAAAATTGTAAAACCAGTTAGCTCCATCTTGGGTACTTGTCTCCATAGTACAAGACATTTAGGGAACCGAAGATGATCAAGGTGACTAAGGAGGAATACAGGAGAGAGCTGGAAAACAAGTTTGGGCAGAGTAACACGTGGGAGGTGTGAGAGGCATGAAGAACATCACTAGCTTCAATCAGCCTAGCTGTAGAACCTTGGAATGTAGATGTGAATGGGCGAATGAGTTAAACCAATTCTTCAAATAGGTTTGACAACTGCTCTCCTGTTCACACCCACTTCAGCATTAGTGATGGACTTTCGGAAAACCAAGCCTGGACTGCTCCCTGTGACGGTGAGGACGTGGATGTGGTGAGGACTTACAAGTAACTGGGGGTGTACCTGGATGAAAGACTTGAGTGAAGCACCAACACAGAGGCTGTGTAAAAGAAGGGCCAGGATCGCCTCTACTTCCTGAGGAGACGGAGGTCCTTTGGAGTATGTAGGCCTCTCCTTCACATGTCCTACAAGTCTGTGGTTGCCAGTACAATCTTCTACGCCATGGTGTGCTGGGGCAATGGCATCAACATGGGTGATGCCAACAGGCTCAATAAACTGTTTAGAAAGGCTGGCTCTGTTATAGGAATCAAACTGAACACACTGGAGGCTGTGATAGAACAAAGGACCCGACAGAAAATCCTGGCAATTCTGGACAATGTTTCTCACCCTCTGCATGCCACCTTGACCGAACACAGAAGCACTTTTAGTAATAACTAAGACAACTGCACTGTTCCAAAATGCACTGTACGAGGTCATTCTTACTCTTAGTCATTAGGCTCTACAATGAGTCAACCTATAGCAGGGGAAGTGCTGACTCTTTGAGGTAACATATTTATATTCTTTTTTTTTACTTCTCTTCTAATATTTGTATATCTGTGCGTTTGTAATGCTATAATTTCCTTTGGGATCAATAAAGTATCTATCGTCAAGGAGTGGTGCCTCGGAAAGGCGACATCCATTATTAAGGACCCCCCTCACCCAAGGCATACTCTCTCCTCATTGTTACTGTCAGGAAGGACAAACAGAAGCTTGAAGGCACAGACACACAGTGATTCAGGAACAGCTTTATCTCCTCTGCAATATGATTCCTAAATGGACATTGAACTCATTAACACTACCTCACTTATTTTAAATATATATTATTTCTGTTATTACACTATTTTGCAATATTTTCTATATATTTCTTTTTCACTGTAATTGATTTATTTTCTTTCTATATTGTCATGTATCACATTGAACTGCTGCTGCACTGCTATACGACACCTGCCAGTGATAATAAACCTTATTCCGACTGGGTGGCGAAGTACAGCCCTAATGCCATAAGTTTGCTGATGACACCACTGGTTGAATGGTGCCACAACAACTTCTCATTCAACATCAGTAAAACGGAAGAGCTGATCATCGACTACAGATGGAAGAAGCTAAAGATACATAAACCAGTCCTTATTAGAGACCAAAGGTGGAGAGGTAGTAACTTTAAATTCCTTGATGTTATCATATCAGAGGATCATCACGTAAAAATGGCTGATATGAAAACACCAATAAAGTGATAGATACAGCTCAGTCCATCACAGGCAAAGCTCTCCCCACCATTGAACACAATAAGTACAATCAGGTAAAAAGTACAGGAGCCTTTGATCCCACACCAGGTTCAGGAGCAGTTATTACCCTACAACCATCAGGCTCCTGAACCAGCATGGATAACTTCACTCACCTCAACTCTGAACTGATTCCACAACCTACAGAATCACTTTCGGGGACTATACAATTCATGTTTCCAGTATTTTTATAGTATTCAGTGGATTCTGACCAATTGCTCCATTGGTTAATCAGGGCAGAAGCTTATTTGGGACAACTCTTAAAGAACAAAGACTAAATAGCCAAAATTCCCTTGGAACAGGAGATTGTTGCCAAATAGTTTCTAACTAGCATCAGTCTTGTGAACTTAGACAGTACACCATGCTTAAAGTGAAATTAACAGTCGATCAAAAGATCATGGCAGCATATTGACTGTCCATCGTATTAACACAGGCACTCCACATGTGCTTAGCCCATTGCTCTACTCTCTCTGCACCCATGACTGTGTCACTAGGCATAGCTCAAACACCATCTATAAACTTGCTGATGATACAACCATTGTTAGCAGAAAGGCATATGGGAGCGAGATATTCCTTTTAGTTTAGTGGTGTCGCAATAACAACCTTACACTTAATGTCAGCAAGACCAAAGACATGATTGTAGACTTCAGTAAGGTAAGACAACGGAACACAAACCAATCCTCGTAGAGGGATCAGAAATGGTGAGAGAGTGAGCAATTTCAAGTTCCTGGGTGTCAGTATCTCTGAGGACCTAACCTGAATGCAACATATTGGTATGGCTATAAAGAAGGCAAGACAGCAGATAAATTTCACTAGTTTAAGGAGATGTGGTTTGTCAACTAAAACACTCAAAAACTTCTACAAATCTACAGTGGAGAGCATTCTGACTGGCTGTATGGGGGGGGGGGGGTGAGGGCTACTGCAGAAGATCAAATTAAGTTGCAAAAACTTGTAAAATTAGTCAGCTCTGTCATGGATACCAGCCTCTGTAGTATCCAAGACGTCTTCGAGGAGCAGAGCCGATCATTAAGGATCCCCACCACCCAGGACATGCCCTTTTCTCACTGTTACCATCAGGAAGGAGGTACAGAAGCCTGAAGGCACACACTCAGCGATTCAGGAACAGCTCCTCCCTCCCCCCCCCCCCCCCCCCCCCCCCCCACCATCATCTGATTCCTAAATGGATATTGGACCCATGAACATTACCTCAGTACTTTTTTATTTGTTATCTCGTACAGGTAGTCCCCGAGTTATGAATGTCCAACTTACGGACAACTCGTACTTACGATCCGAGGAAGGAGAACGCTATCCGCCATTTTAAATTGGATCGCAATGCCGTCTGCCAGTTTAAGTCAGATAGCGACGCCACTCACCATTTTAATTGTTGCCGTTGACACTGTGTTGTGTGTGTAACTTTGTACTTGGCTTAAATTTTTCTTAGCAAGATTCACCCTGACCCCGTCCCCCACCCCTCCGGTTCCAGTTGGATCAGTGCCGGGCTCAAGAACAGATGTTCCTGAGTTCGATCCAGAGACAGACTGCTCCCGTGCCGGGTTGATGTCGATCCAGTGACTCCCGTACCATCCGTGCTGGGTTGATGTCGAGCTCGCAACTCGACCTTGTAAAAAAAAAAAACACTGCCACCCTCCAGTTTAAATTCCCACGCAGAATATTGTGGAGGATCAAATACCTAAACTCAGCACAGACCCCACTTGTCCCATTTAACCTGTCTCAGTGCGGTGGAGTTTAGGACCTGGGGAATTCAGTGCGGTGGTCCTTAGGACCCAGCGGAGGTTGGAACCCGCCGCCCGCAGTGTTTCTGTCCCGTTGATGGGAAGCGATTGTGCGATTGAAAATAAAGTGGAAATAACAGAGCATTTGGAAAGAGGTGAAATGTCATCGGTCATTAGAAAAGCGTTAGGCTAAGTCGGTCAACGATCGGAACAATTTTAAAGGATAAAGTGAGAATAATGGAGCATGTGAAAGGCCCTGCCCTGATGAAAGCTACAATTATTACTAAGCAACGCAGTGGTTTAATTATTGGAATACATACGTTTCTTAAGTGTTTTATATGCATAGAAAGGTAAAATATACTTAATACTAAGACAAACGTTTGACTAATTGACGCTAAATAATACCGGATGTACTTGTTCCGACTTACATATAAATCCGACTTAAAGACGGTCTCAGGAACGGAACTCGTTCGTAACCCAGGGACTTCCTGTACTACTTATTTTAGCTTAACTATTTAATAGGCATAGATATATTTAATGTAACTCAGTTTTTTGCACTATGTTTATTGTATATTTCATTGTACTGCTGCAGTAAAGTTAACAAATTTCACAACATATACCAGTGTTATTAAATCTGATTCTGATGATAGTGAAATCTGCACAGGAGTTTTTAAGGTGATAAAGCCATTGCCTTGGGACAGTTCCACTCTCTTGAGCTCAGAAGTTCAGGTCCAGTGTTTCAAGTAGTCATCACAGACAGGGGTCTTCCTTGGTTGCAGTGAATAACCATGACTTCTGTGCCTTATCATGCCCTTCATTCTCCACGAAACGCTGCAGAACCTCCTTGGCCGTTGGATCTCACCCGCCCAGACTGTCTGAGCTGACTTCACATTTTAGGATAGGCATGTCCCTACTTCACCAGGGTGAGGCCTGCAAGCTCCCCTCACCTGGTTTGGCCTGCTTATCGAAGTGTGGCTGCAGTCGCATGGGATCAAAGGTGAGTGAGCGGCCTCAGGACAAGCCCCTTCATCAGAGGTGCTTTCCCCTCCCTGGACACCCCATATACAATGTACAGTGGATGAATTCCTCCGTTTATAACTAGTTTTTACATTACTGTAGAAAACATTAGTAGTGTTCTAATTTGTTCTGCATTTCACTTAAATACACGATTTGTTTCTCAGTTAAACAGCAGTTTCTCTTTTTTAATACCTTTTTAACTATCTCCATGAAACTTCGGCTAATTGGGGCCGCTTATTAGTGCCAAAACTAACGGTGTGGCCCAATAAACCGGAATCTTTGTGTATAGCTTTCATAAGTTCTATTGTTTTTTATTTTCCTGTAAATGCTTCTATCCACCCCTCCTTCCCTACTCCCTCTTATCCAAACCTCCGCTCGCTCTCCCCATCCCCTCGCTCTATCCTTGCCGAGGACCAGGGCTCCGCCTGAAACCTGTTTACATTGGAAACTACTTAGCAACCGTTGCGGGACTGCGTGTACAGTCCGAAACACTGCCAGCTATGCTCACCACTGCTCCACCTTCTCCCGATCGTGCACACGGTCTATCCAGGTGGGTATGGCCCGCATAACGACGGAAAATTGGAAACGCCGCCACGAAAGAAATCCCACTCTCTCGTTCGCCCCTCGGCAATGGCCGTCGTGCGCTTGCGCTGTGTCCTCGCCAGATCTCGCGAGAGTGGGAGCAGGCGAACGTGATTTCCCACTATTTTGTAAAGTGCTCGGGCCGAGGATGACGGGCTGTGGGTGAGGAGTGAGGAAGGGTTGTGGAAGGTGTGTAACGTGGTGGTAGGGAAGAGGGTGAAGTTGAGGAGGTGGGGAGTAGGGAGGGGGACATGGACTGAAGATGAGGTTGCGAAAGGGGAGGTGTGAAAAGTGAGGAGTGGAGAGGAGAGGGAGGATGTACGGATGAGTTGTTTCTGAAGTTAAAGGATATCAGTTGCCCATTAAGCCACGAAATGGTTGATTGGAGAGCATCTGGAACTAAGTAGAAAGTAAATTTTCTTTGTGCTGTGTACCTGACACAGACCTAACAAGTTATTTGGTAGAAAGTATGCATTCTTAGTTTTCATTAGTGGGGAATACAAAATCTGAAGGAATATAATTGAATGAAATTGCACTTCTTTCAGCAAGAAGACCTGAAAAGTTTGCACCATGGATGAGCCACCCTTTTCTCAGATCGGCAGAGATCAATGCAGTCAGCTGAAGGAGCTAACAACAAGAAATCAATTGCTGGACGCTGGAAGCACAAACATTTCATCCTTTGAAGATGTTTTTTTTCAGGCTTTGGATGTTAAAGTTTCCCAAGAAGTTTATCCTGAACTTCCAGATGGATGGAAAAGAATAGTGAAAGAAAGACGGACTGGAAAGTCAGCAGGAAAATATGACATTTACCTTATGAGGTGAAATGGATTCTAATTGTGAAGTAAATCATAAACACTACCATTATTTTACAGAAGCATGGTAAATGAAATGTAAGCACAGAAACAAGACCTTTGACCCATCTCATCCAAACCAACTGATACCTATCTATACTAATCCTATTTGCCTTTGTTTTCTTCCAGTCCAAACACATGTCTATTTCTATTTATTTCATCATATTTCTATTCTGTGGTTACCAGTTTGACATCTACCTTAGGGTTCATTAAGAGACTTTCCCTGGCTTGTGTTTCTTGGGGTAATAACATGAGGGACTCTCCCAGACGGTGCAAATATAAATGTGCTTCACTAATGTACAGCATTCCAATGAATAGACTGACATTACCTATATCATCATGAGGAAGGTTTTTGGAAAATTGAAGAATGGTGTCAGAGTCATGGTGAAGGAGTCCATTCAAACATAATGCCAGCAAATGACTAGATTTGCTATCACAGACAATTAAGGAAAGCAAAATCCATGTTTGCACTTTATTGCTACCAGCCAACTACTGGAGACGAAAACTTGTTGATAATGAGAAAATAATCACAGAATGATACTGGCCATTGGGTGGAACAATGGCAGGTGAATTATAATTCTGATTGGTGTGAGATGATGTACTGTATGTATTTTGGGAGATTATCTGAGGTAGAATGTATGATGAATCGTAATCTTTAGGGAGTATTGAAGAACAGAGAGACCTTGCTATAAGATCCATAGATCCTTAAAGGTGATGGCTCATGTAAATAGTGTGGTAAAGAAGGGAAGCAGGAGGCTGTCCTATAGTTATGACTTGGAATGTAAGAACAGGGACGTTTGGTACAACTTTATAATGTTAATTAGGCCACAGATGGTGCAGTTCTAGTCACTATACTATAAGAAGGATGCTGGTGAGGCTATGGGATGAAATGTTTTTGGAGGAGAAGCTTGGCTGGGCTTCCTTCGAGCAGAAGAAGCTATTGCTAATGACAGTCGGGGGTGAGGGGAGAACTTGATGCAGGTATGCAAAATTATTGGGTCCTTGATAGAATGGTATTGCAGAGTCCTTCCCCTTAACAGAAATGTTTAAAACCAGAGGTGAGCAATTAGATGTGATAAGTGTCATCCAGAGGGTATATTTTTTAATTCATTCAAGGGATCTGGGCTTTACAGACTGAGCATTTAATTGCCTTTGAAAAGGTAGCAGTAGGCTGCCCTTGCAGTCCTTGGGGTTTAGGTGTCAATGCTGTCAACAAGAGGGTTCCAGGACATTGACCCAGCATCAGTGAATGAATGGTGATACATATATATAAGTCAGAGGTTTGGAGGGCAACTTCCAAGTGTTCTATGCATTTCTAGCTGGTGAAGGTCGTGCTGTCTGAGGAATCTTGGTGAGTTGCTGTAGTGCATCCTGGAGATGACACAAGCTACTGTTTCTTCTGTGTTGTTTGGTGAAGTGAGTGAATTGTGAATGGGGTGCCTATCAAGTAGGCTGCTGTGTGCTGTATGGTATCAAGCTTCTAAATTGTCAGAAGCAGCCATCAAGGCAGTGGAGACTATTCCATCACACTCCTGTGAGTAATTTAACATGGAAATTAATGCATTGCTATCAGTAATTCAAACCTAATCCACAGTCTGCATTGTTCTGTAGCTACCTTTGATTAGAGTAATCAAAGGAAATCATTTGAGTTGAAGCATATTTGGGAGCTCACCATCTAGTCCTGAGGTAAGATATCCCAAAAATATACAGTTGGAGGGCTCAGCATTCAGCACAACTCAGTGGGTCACATGCACTGTCTCATGTTCTTTTGTGCTCTCTCTTTGTTGCTTAAGGTATCTTTAATAGGCACTAAGTTAGGGTCCTCACAAGTATTCTGTCTCAAAAACTGCATCGTTTATATACTTGGAATTTAGTTCTTTTAAAAATGTCAATATTACAGAGTTTAAAAGTTCTTGAAGTATAGGATATTTTAGCCTCTACCTTAATCTTATTTGAATATTGTTAACCATATAACAATTACAGCACAGAAACAGGCCATCTCGGCCCTTCTAGTCCATGCTGAACGCCTACTCTCACCTAGTCCCACTGACCTGCACAGCCCATAACCCTCCACTCCTTTCCTGTCCATATACCTATCCAATCTTACTTTAAATGACGATATTGAATCTGCCTCTACCACTTCTACTGGAAGCTCGTTCCACACAGCTACCACTCTCTGAGTAAAGAAATTCCCCTTCATGTTAACCCTAAACTTTTGCCCCTCTCAACTCATGTCCTCTCATTTGAATCTCCCCTACTCTCAATGGAAAAAGCCTATCCATGTCAACTCTATCTATCCCCCTCATAATTTTAAATACCTCTATCAAGTCCCCCCTCAACCTTCTATGCTCCAAAGAATAAAGACCTAACTTGTTCAACCTTTCTCTATAATGTAGGTGCTGAAACCCAGATCACATTCTAGTAAATCTAGTAAATATTGTTATTATTGTTGTTATAAATATTGTTAAGTGAATCATTTCAAAATATAAGCTATTTAAGAACTTCTGTTTCTCTTTTGCAATTTTCTCCGTGAGTCATGTTTAACTAATGTCTGTCATTTAAAAGTTCATATTTATAAGTTTGCAATAACTTACTGACAAAAACTGCAAATGCTGGAAGTACGTGGGGAATATCCAACAGTAAATGCTGGGTATATTCAGCAATCAGCCAGCATCTGTTGAGAGGTATTAATACTCTCTTTTCATCAATGTGCACTTTGCTGTAGAAAATTGAGTAGATTTTTGTAATTTGTTGAAGTAACTGCTTGGTTTTGTCATTATTTCTTCTCATACTTCGTAACAGTCCAGAAGGGAAGCGATTCCGATCTTCAAGGGAACTAGAAAATTACTTCCGACAGAATGTTGGAGAAGAATGTTTGAAAGCCAAAGATTTTAACTTCACCTTTTATTGGCGAAGTTATGTTCAGCGAAAGAGCAGACCCACTAAGCAGGCAAAGACTCTTCAGAAAAGGAAGTCACAGGAGATCAAAACATTGGCTAATGATGTTCCACATGTTTCATCACTTGTGTCACAAAATGCTGAAGAGGGGGAGAGGCCTGAAACTGAAGCTTCCTGCCATTTAGCCCAAAGACATCAGGTGGAAGTGAAAAACACCTCAAAACAGAAATGTCCAATGCGTATAAAACCACAAAACGTGATCAGACTGAGGAGGAATTCTAGAAGAGGATTATCTGCAGGAGTGGGACAGAAATTGTGTCCATCTTCTGAAGGAGAGGAGGGTGAAGAACTAAAAACAAACTCAAGAGATGACAAGAAGACCAGCAGCAGGAAGTCCTGTCAGCAAGCAGTAGAGAGCAAAATACTGCTTCCCAGCCAACAACCATTTGAACGCAAGTGCATGCTGGAAGTACATGAAGATGAAACTGACAAATGTGCCTCTGATGTTTCCAACTTTCAGTCACTGATAAGTGAGAAGATTGATGCGGATATCAGCATATTACCTGACATGAGCCTTTCACAAGCGTGCCACTCAAATTCAGACTTGGACAGAAGTACAAAGATTTCTGATGAGGACCGATTTACATTGTTTAACACACAAGGTATTTAAAGGAAATGAAGTATTTATTATTGCCACAATGAAATGTCCTATTTATTTTATTGTCTTTCTGAAACAACATCAAATGCAACAATGTACTGTTGCAGTGGGGTGAGCAACATCTGGGAAGTAAAGGAATTGTCAACTGAGGCTCTGCGTCAGGGTGATGAGCAGAGAGAGGAGAGTTGAGATGGGCCAGACGTAATTGGTGGACAGAGGAGCATTGAAAGATGATAAGCAGATGGAGGGAGTGGAGGGGGATTAGTGGCATTGGGGATTCAAGTAGTTGGGTGATAGATAGAAAATAGACAAAAGAAAGCAGGTGAAGCCATATGTGGAGAGGAATGAGTAAAGGTGGATTAAGGCAGAAGCTGGAAAGTGAATAGCAGGAACACAAAGGCTATCCGAGATAGAATCTGGTTAGTAAGGAAAGTGATAATGGAAACAATTATAGACAATAGGTGCAGGAGTGGGCCATTCGGCCCTTTGAGCCAACACCACCATTCACTGTGATCATGGCTGATCACCTACAGTCAGTACCCCATTCCTGCCTTCTCCCCATGTCCCTTGACTCCACTATCTTTAAGAGCTCTATGTAACTCTTTCTTGAAAGCATCCAGAGAAATAGCCTCCACTGCCTTCTGAGTTAGAGCTTTCCACAGATCCACAACTATCTGGTTGGAAAAACATCTTTTTCAACTCCGTTCTAAATAGCCGACCCCTTATTCTTAAACTGTGGCCTCTGGTTCTGGACTCTCCTAACATCGATAACATGTTTCCTGCCTCTAGCATGTCCAATCCCTTATTAATCTAATATATTTCAATCAGATCCTCTCTCATCCTTCTAAATTCCAGTGTATACAAGCCCATTCGCTCCAGTCTTTCAACATATGACAATCCCGCCGTCCCGAGAATTAACCTTGTGAACCTACGCTGCACTCCCTCAATAGCAAGAATGTCCTTCCTCAAATTTGGAGACCAAAACTATGTAACTATGAAAATGGACAAGGGAGAGCCAGTGGATGTAGTGTACCTGGACTTCCAGAAAGCTTTTGATAAAGTCCCACATAGGAGATTAGTGGGCAAAATTAGGGCACATGGTATTGGGGGCAGAGTACTGACATGGATTGAAAATTGGCTGGCTGACAGGAAACAAAGAGTAGTGATTAACGGGTCCCTTTCGGAACGGCAGGCTGTGACCAGTGTGGTACCGCAAGGTTCGGAGCTGGGACCGCAGCTGTTTACAATATACATTAATGATTTAGATGAAAGGATTAAAAGTAACATTAGCAAATTTGCAGATGACACAAAGCTGGGTGGCAGTGTGAAATGTCAGGAGGATGTTATGAGAATGAAGGGTGACTTGGACAGGTTGGGTGAGTGGGCAAATGTATGGCTGATGCAGTTTAATGTGGATAAATGTGAGGTTATCCACTTTGGTGGCAAGAACGGGAAGGCAGATTACTATCTAAGTGGAGTCAAGTTAGGAAAAGGGGAAGTACAACGAGATCTAGGTGTTCTTGTACATCAGTCAATAAAAGCAAGCATGCAGGTACAGCAGGCAGTGAAGAAAGCTAATGGCATGCTGGCCTTTATAGCAAGAGGAATTGAGTATAGGAGTAAAGAGGTCCTTCTGCAGCTGTACAGGGCCCTGGTAAGACCCCACCTGGAGTATTGTGTGCAGTTTTGGTCTCCAAATTTGAGGAAGGACATACGTGCTATTGAGGGAGTGCAGCGTAGGTTCACAAGGTTAATTCCCGGAATGGTGGGACTATCATATGTTGAAAGATTGGAGCAACTGGGCTTGTATATACTGGAATTTAGAAGGATGAGAGGGGATCTGATTGAAACATATAAGATTATTAAGGGATTGGACACGCTGGAGGCAGGGAGCATGTTTCCGCTGATGGGTGAGTCCAGAACTCGAGGCCACAGTTTAAGAATAAGGGGTAGGCCATTTAGAACAGAGATGTGGAAAAACTTTTTCACCCAGAGAGTGGTGGATATGTGGAATGCTCTGCCCCAGAAGACAGTGGAGGCCAAGTCTCTGGATGCATTCAAGAGAGAGTTAGATAGAGCTCTTATAGATAGCAGGGTCAAGGGATATGGGGAGAGGGCAGGAACTGGGTACTGATTGTGTATGATCAGCCATGATCACAGTGAATGGCGGTGCTGGCTAGAAGGGCCGAATGGCCTACTCCTGCACCTACTGTCTATTGTCTAAAACTGCACACAATACTCCAGGTGTGGTCTCACCAGGGCCCTGTACAACTGCAGATGGACTTCTTTGCTCCTGTACTCAACTCCCCTTGTTATGAAGGCCAACATGCCATTAGCTTTCTTCACTGCATGCTTACTTTCAGTGACTGATGAACAAGGACGCCTAGATCTCATTGTACTTCTCCTTTTCCTAACTTGACACCGTTCAGATAGTAATCTGCCTTCCTGTTCTTGCCACCAAAGTGGATAGCTTCACATTTATCCACATTAAACTGCATCTGGCTACTCACCCAACCTGTCCAAGTCACCCTGCATTCTCATAACATCCTTTTCACATTTCACATTGCCACCCAGCTTTGTGTCATCTGCAAATTTGCTGATGTACTTTTAATCCTTTCATCTAAATCATTAATGTATATTGTAAATAGCTGCTGTCCCAGCACCGAGCCTTGCGGTACCCCACTAGTCACTGCCTGCTATCCTGAAAGGCACCCGTTAATCCCTACTCTTTGCTTCCTGTCTGCCAATCAATTTTCTATCCATGTCAGTACCTTACCCCCAATACCGTGTGCTCTTAATTTTGCACACTAATCTCCTATGTGGGACTTTATCAAAAGCTTTCTGGAAGTCCAGGTACACTACATCCACTGGCTCTCCCTTGTCCATTTTCATAGTTATATCCTCAAAAAATTCCAGAAAATTAGTCAAGCATTACTTCCCCTTTGTAAATCCATGCTGACTTGGACCAATCCTGTTACTGCTATCCAAATGTGCCGCTATTTCATCTTTTATAATTGATTCCAGCATCTTCCCCACCACTGATGTCAGGCTAACTGGTCTATAATTCAGTTTTCTCTCTCCCTCCTTTCTTAAAAAGTGGGATAACATTAGCTACCCTCCAATCCTCAGGAACTGATCCTGAATCTGTAGAACATTGGAAAATGATTACCAATGCGTCCATGATTTTTAGAGCCACCTCCTTAAGTACCCTGGGATGCAGACCATTAGGCCCTGGGGATTTATCAGCCTTCAGTCCCTTCAGTCTACCCAACACCATTTTCTGCCTAATGTAAATTTCTTTCTGTTCCTCTGTTACCCTAGGTCCTCTGGCCACTGTTACATCTGGGAGATTGTGTCTTCCCTAGTGAAGACAGATCCAAAGTACCCGTTCAACTCGTCTGTCATTTCCTTGTTCCCCATAATAAATTCACCCGTTTCTGACTTCAAGGGCCCAACTTTGGTCTTAACTAATTTTTTCCTCTTCACATACCTAAAGAAGCTTTTACTATATATTCTTGGCTAACTTACCTTTGTACCTCATCTTTTCTCCCTATATTGCCTTTTTAGTTATCTTCTGTTGCTCTTTAAAAGTTTCTCAATCCCCTGGCTTCGGGCTCATCTTTGCTATGTTATACTTCTTCTCTTTTATTTTTATACTGTCTTTGACTTCCCTTGTCAGCCACGGTCACCCCTTACTCCCCTTAGAATCTTTCTTCCTCTTTGGAATGAACTGATCCTGCACCTTCTGTATTATTCCCAAAAATACCTGCCATTGTTGTTCCACTGTCATCCCTGCTAGGGTATCTTTCCAGTTAACTTTGGCCAACTCCTCCCTCATGGCTCCATAGTCCCCTTTGTTCACCTGTAATACTGACACTTCCGATTTTCCCTTCTCCCTCTCAAATTGTAGCTTAAAACTTATCGCTACTACCTCCTAATGGCTTTTTTACCCCAAGTTCCCTTATCAAATCCAGTTCATTACACAACACTAAATCCAGAATTGCTTTCTCCCTGGTAGGCTCCAGTACAAGCTGCTCTAAGAATCCATCTCGGAGGCACTCCACAAACTCCCTTTTGTGGGGTCCAGTACCAACCTGATTTTCCCAGTCTACCTAATTAGGGAAGAGATAAAGGACAAATGAACTGGAACCAGATGGGGGTGGGGGGACATTCAGATAAGGGAAGGCGTGGGAGAGTCAGTGGGTGATCTGTATGCGTTATAAGTGAATGGAGTTAAGAGGATGAGGAAAATCAGTGAAGGGAGGCTGTAGGGGGTGAAAAAGGGGATATGGCATACTTGCCTTCTTCAGTCAGGACATTGAATAGAAAAGTTCGGAAGTTTTTTTTTGGTTAAGCCACATTTGGAGTATTATGCCTGGAATGAACTAGCAGGTGAAAGGAAAGATAATTTTAAGAGGCATTTAGACATGTCCATGAACAGGCAGGGAATAGACCACATGCAAGCAAATAGGATTAGTGTCAATTGGCATCATGATTGGCACAACATCATGGGCCAAAGGCCCTGTTCCTGCGCTCTTCTGTGCTATAACAACTCTTGGATTTTTAGATATGCAGGAGACCAAGGGAGATTCAGGTTATGACAGGTTAGTGACTAGTCAATGGATAACAGAGCAAGGATAAATAGATCTTTTTTGGATTGGCAATCATTGAGATACCACAGTGAACAAAGGGCCTGAACTATTTAAAGTTCAAAGTAAAATTTATTACCAGAGTACATACGTGTCACCACAGAGATTCTTTTCTTTTCCTGTGGGCATACTTAGCAAATCTATAGAACAGCAACTGTAAACAGGATCAGTGAACAACAAACTGTGCAAATGCAAGTATAATTAAACAGCAATAAATAACGAATGTATGAAATATGATAAAGAATCCTTACAATGAGATCACTGGTCATGGGAACACCAGAAATAGAACAGATGTTCTTTTGTTCAGAGCATCATGGTTGAGGGGTAGTAAATGTTCTAGAACCTGGTGGTGTGATTCCTGAGGCACCTGTACCTTCTATCTGATGGCAGCAGTGAAAAAAGACCATGACCTGGGTGGTGAGGATTTTTGATGATGAATGCTAGTTTTTTTACAGCAATGTTTCATGTAGATGTGCTCAATTGTTTGGAGGGCTTTACCGATTACGTACTGGGCAGAATCCACTACCTTTTGTAGGATTTTCCGCTTGGAGGTATTGGTATTCCCATATCAGGCTGTAATGCAGCCAGTCAATACACTTTCCACCACACATCTCTAGAAATTTGTCAAGGTTTTTGATGACATGGCAAATCTCCACAGACTCCTAAGAAAGTAGGGGCACTGCTGTGCTTTCTTTACAATTGCATTTATATGATGGGTCCAGGACAGGTCCTCTGAGAAAGTGACACCCAGGAATTTAAAGTTACTGACCCTCTTCACCTCTGATCTTCTAATGAATACTGGCTCATGGACCTCTGGTTTCCCTCTCCTGAAGTCCACAATCAGTTCCTTGATCTTGCTGACATTGAGTTAGAGGCTGTTGTTATGACACCACTCAGTCAAATTTTTTGTCTTCCTTCTGTATGCTGATTCATTACCATTTTTACGCCCACAACAGTGGTGTCATCAGCAAACTTGTATATGGTGTTGGAACTATACTTAGCCACACAGTCATCGGTTTAAAGCAAGGAGAGCAGGGAGCTAAGGACACACCCCTGTGGTGCTCGTTTGCTGAATAGAGATTGTGGAGGAGATGTTTTTGCCAATCCGAACTGACTGAGGTCTGCGAGTGAGAAAATTCAAGATCCAGTTGCACAAGTGAATATTGAGGCCCGGGTCTTGGAGTTTACTGGGTAGTTTTGAGGGGATTTGTCATCTGCGACAAATTGTTGAAATAGAATGAAATTAATGATTAAAGGGAGCTGGGGGTCCAAGTGGATTCAGATACAGCAAATAGGAAGACCGCTGAAATGTTGGTTTTCTGTGTAAAGTGTGAGGAATGTAAAAATAGATTTTTGTGCATCTTAACAGGGTGCCGGTGAAACTATGCCATGTAGATATTTTTAAGGAAGGATGTACATGCATTGGAGGGAGTTAGTTAGAATGTCGAACAATGAGATGACTCTACTGAAACTTAAGGTTCTGAAGGGAATTGACTAAGGTGGTCTTCCCCTGGTTTGTATCTAAAGCTAGGGGCCATAACTTCAGAGTAAAGATTGCCTGTCTGGGTAGTAAAATCTCTAATCCAGAAATAATACTGGTTCAAAGTCATTGTATTTGTTCAAGGCAGAGATTGACAGGTAGGCACTTAAACAATAGTTACAAGTTTGCAAATGGACCAAAAATTTATTCTGTCTCTTTCTGTTTTAAGAGTGGAAACAGATTAGACTGCATTTGCTGGAATCTAGAGAGAAATGGACAGTCAACACTTCAGGATAAGACTTGTCATCTGGACCTGAAACATTGATTGTCCATTGCCTGACCTACTGAATTCCTGCAGCAGTTTTTTTAATTTGCTCTTTGGTGGAAGCTGGGGTCACAGGTTTGTGGGTGGATGGTCAACTAGGTGAAAAGAACAAGTAGTGATTCAAAAAGACAATCGTTTTGTCACTATCACTTCTGATTTAGAATATTCTTTTAAATTAGATTTCTTTTAAATTAAAGGAGTATTTTGCCTGCCATTAGTATTTGTCTGTCATTGCACCTGCAGATTCAATGATACTTTTTTCTCTTAACAGTAAAAAGGAAGGTGGAGCGGAGGAAAAGCAGTCCATACTTTTCTGGGAAGTATGCCAAAGAAGGTATGTAGAGCACCTTTATGAGAGATGAGAGTTTGATCTGTGATGTGAAATGGGACTCAACATTCACGTGAACTGCATTTTGTGCATTTTTCTTTTTAAAGCTTCTAGTCCTCCACGGCGCAAAGCTTTTGTCAAGTGGACTCCTCCTCGATCACCTTTTAAACTTATCCAAGAGACGCTCTTTCATGATCCTTGGAAGCTTCTTGTTGCAACTATTTTTCTTAACAGAACCTCTGGTGAGTTCATCTTTGTTGAATGCATGACATAAAAGAATAAGGAGCTGGCAGCAAATGGTTCAGACTTGGATTCTCCGAGTCATTTGAGTGGACTGAGCACTGGTGCTCTACAAACCAACTGGTTTCTCCATTTTAGAACTGATCATATTGTGAAAACCAAATTCAGTACATAAGATCGGAAGTGGTGCTGGAAGAAGAATGGCTGACCACCACCACCAACATGTTGTGCGAACTTAATGGCAAATAACCGCACCCAAAATGTAACAATTACTGTGCTATAAAATAAAATTTACCAATTTGTCTATTAATATGAAACTCTTACTAATCCTTTTGTTTTAACTAATATTGGTGACAACTATTTCGTGGTGTTAAGAGAAGATGATTTAGACATATATGGCACATTACAGGCCCTTCGGCCCACAATTTGTGCCAACCATGTAACCTACTCTAGAAACTGACCAGAATTCCCCTAGCGAATAGCTCTCTATTTTTCTAAGCTCCATGTACCTGTCTAAGAGCCTCTTAGAAGGCTGTATTGTATCTGCCTCCACCACTGTCACCAGCAGTGCATTCCACACACCCACCGCTCTCTGTGTGAAAAAACCTGCCCCTGACATCCCCTCTGTACCTACTTCCAAGTACCTTAAAGCTATGCCCACTTCAGCCTGGGAAAAAGCCTCTGGCAATCCACACAATCAATGCCTCTCATCATCTTATACACCTCTAGCAGTCACTTCTCATTGTCCATCTCTCCAAGGTGAAAAGGCCAAGTTCCTTCAACCTATTTCATAGGACACATGCTCCAATCCAGCAATATTCTTGTAAATCTCCTCTGCACTCTTTCTATAGCATCCACATCCTTCCTGTAGTGAGGTGACCAGAACTGAACACAGTAGTGGGGTCTGACCAAGGTCCTATATAGGTGTAACAATACCTCTCAGCTCTTGAACTCAATCCCACAATTGATGAATGCCGACACACCATATACTTTCTTAACAAAACTGTCAACCTGCTCAGCAGCTTTGAGTGCCCTATGGACATGGACCCCGAGATTTCTCTGATCTGCAACGCTGCCGTTGTATTCTGCCTTCAAATTTGACCTTCCAAAATGAACCACTTCACACATCTGGGTTGAACTTCATCTGCTTCTTCTCAGCCCAGTTTTGCATCCTATCAATGTCCTGCTGTAACTTCTGATAGCCCTCCACACTATCCACAACATCCCAAACTTTTGTGTCATCAGCAAAGTTACTAACCCACCTTTCTACTTCTTCATCCAGGTCATTTCTAAAAATCACAAAGAAAAGGGGTCCCAGAACAAATCCCTGCAGAACACCACTGGTCATCGACCTCTATGCAAAATACGAACCATTTACAACCATCCTTTGCCTCCTTTCTGAATGAGCCTTTCATGAGGAACCTTATTGAATGCCTTACTGAAATCCATACACATTACATTCACTATTCTACCTTCATCAAAATCTTTACTTCCTGTTCAGACTAATGTGGAGTAGTGCAATAAATCACCAGCTAATACAGATTTTTGAATGACCTTAACCTACCATCTCAAGTGATGCAAATACAGCACACAAAACTGCCCAAAGGTTGCCAGAGCTTATCAGTCACAAACACTTGTTATGTGTAATGGATCTGAGTCATTTCTGAAAAAAAATGGGAGATTGATCCTGTTTACAACCTGCTTTTATTTGTCTTAATGACAATGTTAGATATTTATGAAAGTATTGGAATAGTATTTCAGAATCTTAATCTTAATTTGAGGTGAGTCTGACATGAGTTCTTTCCTCATACTAGGCAAAAAGGCTGTTCCTGCACTGTGGGAGTTTCTAGAGAAGTACCCTTCTGCTGAAGTAGCCCAAGCAGCTGACTGGATGGAAATGGCAGCACTGCTGAAGCCACTTGGCCTGAATGAGCTGAGAGCAAAGGCTATCATTAGGTTTTCTGGTACTGTTTCTCAACTATTTAACAGGCTTACACTTATGTTCCAGTTCGGATGTTCAGTCTATTTGTGAAACCATTTCTTGAAGCCTTGGGTTTAGGAGGTCGGGGACAAGTGAATCCCTTAATGACTATAATAAGATTAAGAATATCCTTAAGAGGGAGATTTTGTAGGGCATGAGATGTATCTGATAGGTAAAGGTTAGTAAAATCCCAAGAGAATCTATAGATATTTTGAGTAAAGGGATGACTAGATTCCCAACAGATCAGTAGGGCCTCTTGTGTCTCAAGACGTAAGAGATGAGTGGGATTTTTAACGATATTTCTCCATGGTGTTTATTGAGTAGAAATTCATGATTGTTCATGAGATAAGGGGAACATTTCAAGATGTTTTAGAGAACATTTATTTGAAGATATTTGAAGCCTTACAGTGCATTAAGGTGTATAAATCCCTGAGTGCATCCTTGGATTTTGTGGGCGGCAAGAGAAGTAACTGCAGGGGTCCTTGCTTTATCATTAGCCACCAGTGAAGTTCCTGAAAACTGGAAGGTATTATTCCATTGTTTCAGGATGATAGCAAGGACAAGCCAGGCCGATCAGCCAGTGACAGTGGGGGAAGTTACTGGAGTGCATCCTGATGGGCAGGATTTGATAGGAGTCAGCAAGGCTTTGTGCATGGGAAATCATTTTCGGCAGATCTTTAGAATTTTTTGAAGAGGTAACCAAAAGGGTAGATAATGGTCAGATGGGTGTACTGGGCAGTGCAAACATGTTGGGACGGAAGGGCCTGTTACTTTGCTATGTCTCTTTTTAAAAAATAAGGCAGTAGATGTTTTAACAAGGTTTATACTATGAATAGTAGTGCACTACAGAATACAAGTACATAGTTAATTTAAAATGGTGTTATGGGCAGCCAGGTGAAAAAGGCATTGAGCGCTCTATCCTTCATCAGTCAGGGCATTGAGTATAGGAGTTGGGACATGATGTTGCAGTTGTATAAGTTGTTGGTGGGGCAGCACTTGAAGTATTGTGTACAGTTTTGGTCATCCTGATATAGGAAAGACATGGTTAAATTGAAAAGAATACTGAGAAGTTCTTTAAGGATGTTGCCAGGAAGGTATTGGCCAGGCTAGGTCTTTATTCCTTGGGAAATAGGAGAATGAGGGTCAACCTTGTATAAGTGTTTGAAATTGAGAAGTATAGATACGGTGGGTAAGGGTTTTTCCCCCAAGGTGGAGTCAAAACTAGGGGGCATTGGTTTGATGTGAGAGGGGAAAGATTTAAAAGGCACCTGAGGAGTAACATTTTCATGCAGAGGGTAGTGAGTATATAGAATGAGGTGCCAGAGGAAGAGCTAGGTTCAACAGTATTTGCACTTGGATAGGAATATGGAGGAATGGGGCTTGGAGGGGTATGGGCTGCACAAAAGGACATGTGGACTAGCTGGTGGACAGCATGGTCAGTGTGGACTGATTGGGCCTAAGAGCTGTACTGCTCATGGCTGTCTACGACATAGGACAAGCTCTTTCAAGCTTTTTTTTTGCTAAATCTTTAAAGTTCTAGACTTAATTCCAATCCTGTATACAGAGAAATCCACGCACATTACAGGCCCTTCATTCCACAATGTTGTGCTGACCATGTAACCTACTCTAGAAACTGCCTAGAATTACCCTAGCGCATAGCTCTCTTATTTTTCTAAGCTCCTGGTACCTGTCTAAGAGTCTCTTAAAAGACCCTATTGTATCCATCTCCACCACCGTCGCTGGCATTGTATTCATGCACCCACCATTCTGTATGTGAAAAACATACCCCTGACATCCCCTCTGTAGCTACTTCCAAGCACCTTAAAACTGTGCCTTCTCATGCTAGCCATTTCAGCCCTGGGCCTCTGACTATCCACATGATCAATGCCTCTCTTCATCTTATACACCTCTATCAGGTCACCTCTCATCCTCCGTCGCTCCAAGGAGAGAAGGCTGAGTTCACTCAACCTATTCTCATAAGACAGGCTCTCCAATCCAGGCAACATCCTTGCAAGTCTCCTCTGCACCCTTTCTATAGTTTCCACATCCTTCCTGTAGTGAGGTGACCAGAACTGAACAGGGTACTCCAAGTGGAATCTGACCAAGGTCTTGTATAGCTGTAACATTACCTCACGGCTCTTGAACTCAATCCCATGGTTGATGAATGCCAACACACCATGCGCCTTCTTAATGACATTGTCAATCTGCGCAGCAGCTTTGTGTGTCCTATTGACACAGACCCCAAGATCTCCCTGATCCTCCATACTGCCAAGAAGCTTAACATTAATATTATATTCTGTCTTCAGATTTGATCAAAATGAATCACTTCACACTTATCTGGGTTAAATTCCATCTGCCACTTCTCAGCTCAGATCTGCATCCTGTCTCATAGTTTTTCATTCAACCACATTTTTAGATTGACAATTCCAGGTCCTGCTGAGTGAAAAATATTTGCTACTCTGCCTTGGAATATTTTCAGAATTGGGCCATTTGGCCCATCAAGTCTGCCATTCTATCATAGCTGATTTGTTATCGCACTCAACTTCATCATCCTGCCTTCTTCAGGTACAAGACATATGAAATATTTCCAAATCTTTACCCTTGAATTGTTAACCCGTTTACCAAAGGATTTTTAAAAAATCTGTCCCTTTATTTTAAACCTCCCTTTTCCCAGGAAGAACTGTCTTAACCTTTTCAACCTTTCCTTAATTGAAATTGCTGGTACACTTCCTAATTTTTTTTTTCTGATGATGTGGATGGAATTGTTTTCAGTAATGTGGCCGAGGGTCAACATTAGCACATTGAAGAATGGAGAGTTTTTGCTTTTAACCTCTGTTGTTAGGAGGAACTTGGCAGGTGTTGCTTCAAAGTGACCATCACTGCGAATGGAAGTGAACTTTGACCATCGGCCCACAGAATATGTAAATTCACAAATGTCCATAATAATAACTCCTCACTACTGTGGGTATCATTTAAAGTGTTGTGAGAGTCTGTACCAGCACCAGCCACTCACAATGTGTTCCACATCCTGATAAAGCTCTACGTGAAAAAGTTAATCCTCAGATCCCTTCTAAACCTTTCTCCTTACTTAATATCTGTACCCTCTAATTTTAGATATCACTGCTTCAGAGAAAAAAATTCCTACAGTCTACCCTATGTCTTTCATAAAGTCATAGAGTGTGAAAGCACAGAAACAGGCCCTTTAGCCCATCTAGTCTGTGCTGAACTGTTACTCTGACTAGTTCTATCAACGTGCACCTGGACCATAGCCCACTAAACCCCTCCCATCCATCTACTTATCTGAATTTCTCTTAAATGTTGAAATTGAACCCACATCCACCACTTCTACTGGCAGCTCGTTCCACACTTGTACCACCCTCTGAGTGAAGAAGTTTCCTCCCAAGATCCCCTTAAATATTTTTGTGACACCCTTAACCTGCAACTACACCTGTGAGGACCACCACAGCAACCCTTTTTCATTCAAATCGTTCTAGTCTCTCCTCTTATTTGAAATGCTGCATCCCAGGCAACATCCTGATGAAATTTCATTGAACCAGTCATAACCTTGATGCTGTGACCAACAGTGTCTTCTGTAGGATATAGAGAATTACAGCACAATACAGGCCCTTTAGCTTATGATGTTGTGCCAACCTTTTAACATACTCTAAAATCAATCTAACCTTTCTCTGTACATGGTCCTCCACTTTTTTTCTATCATTCATGTGCATAATTAAGAATTTCTTAAATGTCCCAAATGTATTTGCCTCTGCCACCACCTCTGGCAGGGTGTTCCATGCACCCACCACTCTCTGTGTAACAATACCCAATGTAATTTTTATCAATCACCTTGAAATTATGCTCTCTGGAAAAAAGTCTTTGGATATCTTTGCTTCTTATCATCTTGTACACCACTATCAAGTCACCTCTCATCCTCCTTTGCTCCAAAGAGAAAAGCACTAGCTTGCTCAACCTATCTTCATAAGACATGCTCTCTAATCCAGGCAGCATCCTGGTAAATCTCTCTAAAACTTCAACATCCTTCCTATAATGAGGCAACCAGAACTGAACACAGTATTCTAAGTTTGGTCTAACCAAGGTTTTATAGAATAGCAGTATCACCTTCGGGCTCTTGAATGCCAACACAGCACATGCCTTCTTATCGATCCTATCAACTTGTATGACAGCTTTGAGAGATCTATGGATATGAAACTCAAAATCCCTCTTCCTCCACACTGACATAGGGTCAGAGAATGTGGAATCTTTGTGGGTGGAGTCAAGAAACTGCAAGGGTAAATTAAACCATTATGGGAATCATATATAAGCCTCCAAAGAGAAGCCAAAATGTGGGGTTCAGATTGCAAAGGGAGCCGAGAAAGGCATTAATAAGGGCCATGTCACAATTGTAATGGGGACCAATACACAAGGGGATATGGAAAATCAGGTTGGTGTCAGATCGTAAGAGAGGGAATTTGTTGAATGCTTACGAGATGGATTTGAGCAGCTTGATCTTGAGCCTACAAGGGGAAAGGCTATCTTAAATTGGGTGTTGTGTAATAACCTTGATTTTATTAGTCAGCTTAGGGGGCAATGATTGTGATATGATTGAATTCATACTGCAGTGTGAGAGGGAGATGCTTAAGTCAAATGCATCAGTATCGCAATGGAATAAAGGGAATTACAGAGGCATGAGAGAAGAGCTTGCCCAAGTGGATTGGAGGGAGATGCTGGCAGGGAAGACAGCAGAGCAGAGGTGACTGAAGTTTCTAGGAATAGTTTACAATGCATAGGTTAGATATGTTCCGCAGAAGAAATAGTTCACAAACAACAGGGCTAGGCAACCATGGCTGTCAAGGGAAGTTAAGGACTGCATAAAAGTTGAGGAAAGGGCATATAAGGAAGCAAAAGTGAGTGGGAAGTTGGATAATTGGGAAGCTTTTAAAATCCAACAAAAGGCAACTAAAAAAGCTATAAGAAGTGAAATGATGAAATATGAAGGCAAACTAGCCGATAATATAAAGCAGGATACTAAAAGTTTTTTTACAGTTATATAAAGAATAAAGGGAGGTGAGAGTTGATATTGGACCACTAAAAAATGATGCTGCTGAGGTAGTAATGAGGGACAAAGAAATGGCAGATGAACTTAATGGGTACTTTGCTTCACTCTTTACTGTGAAAGACACAAGCCATATGGCAGAGGTCAGTGGGTGTCAGGGAACAGGAGTAACTGCCATTACTATCACTAAGGAAAAAGTGTTAGACAAACTGAAAGGTCTTAAGGTGAATAAGTCACCTGGGCCAGATGGACTACATCCCAGAGTCCTGAGAGAGGTTACTGAAGAAATAACAGATGCATTGGTCATGATCTTTCAAGAATCACTTGATTCTGGCATGGTCCTGGAGGAAAGGAAGATTGCAAATGTCACTCTTTAAGAAGGAAAGAAGATAAACAAGAGGAAATTACAGGCCAATTAACCTCAGTGGTTGGGAATCTATCATTAAGGATGAAGTTTCGAGGTACTCTGAGTCTAATAATAACATAAGTACAATTCAGCATGGTTTCTCTAAAGGGAAATCTTGCCTGGCATTGATTGGCACCTGATTAGTTCCAATGGTTTAGACGGGGCAGCATTTGTTAAGTGCGTCCAGGACAGATTCCTGTCACAGTATGTTGACAGGCTGACTGGAGAATGCCATACTAGATCTAGTATTAGGTAACGAACCAGACCAGGTCACAGATCTCTCAGTGGGTGAGCATCTGGGGGACAGTGACCACCACTTCCTGGCCTTTAACATTATCATGGAAAAGGATAGAATCAGAGAGGACAGGAAAATTTTTAATTGGGGAAGGGCAAATTATGAGGCTATAAGGCTAGAACTTGTGGGTGGAATTGGGATGATGTTTTTGCAGGGAAATGTACTATGGACATGTGGTCGATGTTTAGGGATCTCTTGCAGGATGTTAGGGATAAATTTGTCCAGGTGAGGAAGATAAAGAATGTTAGGGTGAAGGAACCATGGGTGACAGGTGAGGTGGAGAATCTAGTCAGACGGAAGAAGGCAGCATACGTGAGGTTTAGGAAGCAAGGATCAGATGAGTCTATTGAGGAATACAGCGTGGCAAGAAAGGAGCTGGAAGGGGCTGAGGAGAGCAAGAAGGGGGCATGAGAAGGCCTTGGTGAGTAGGGTAAAGGAAAACCCCAAGGCATTCCAGTGTAGCTTTCTCTGTGTTTTTTTTTACGTAGTTCAGTCTAGTTTTTGTACTGTGTCATGTAACACCATGGTCCTGAAATACGTTGTTTCATTTTTACTATGTACTGTACCAGCAGTTATGGTCGAAATGACAATAAAAGTGACTTGACTTGACTTGAATTATGTGAAGAACAAAAGGTTAATAGGAGAGAAGATAGGACCGATTAGAGATAAAGAAGATGTGAAGATGTGCCAGGAGGCTGTGGAAGTGAGCGAGGTCCTCAATGAATACTTCTCTTCGGTATTCACTAATGAGAGGGAACTTGATGACAGTGAGGACAATATGAGTGAGGTTGATGTTTTGGAGCATGTTGATATTAAGGGAGAAGAGGTGCTGGAGTTGTTAAAATACATTAAGATGGATAAGTCCCTGGAGCCTGACAGAATATTCCCCAGGCTGCTCCACGAGGCAAGGGAAAAGATTGCTGAGCCTCTGGCTAGGATCTTTATGTCCTCGTTGTCCATGGGAATGGTACCAGAGGACTGGAGGGAGGGGAATGTTGTCCCCTTGTTCAAAATAGGTAGTAGGGATAGTCCAGGTAATTATAGACCAGTGAACCTTAAGTCTGTGGTGGGAAAGCTGTTGGAAAAGATTCTTAGAGATAGAATCTATGACAATAGACAATAGACATTAGGTGCAGGAGTAGGCCATTTAGCCCTTCTAGCCAGCACCGCCATTCACTGTGATCATGGCTGATCATACACAATCAGTACCCCGTTCCTGGCCTCTTCCCATATCCCTTGACCCCACTATCTATAAGAGCTCTATCTAACTCTCTCTTGAATGCATCCAGAGACTTGGCCTCCACTGCCTTCTGGGGCAGAGCATTCCACATATCCACCACTCTCTGGGTGAAAAATTTTTTCCGCATCTCTGTTCTAAATGGCCTACCCCTTATTCTTAAACTGTGGCCTCTAGTTCTAAACTCACCCATCAGCGGGAACATGCTCCCTGCCTCCAGCATGTCCAATCCCTTAATAATCTTATGTTTCAATCAGATCCCCTCTCATCCTTCTAAATTCCAGTGTATACAAGCCCAGTCGCTCCAATCTTTCAACATATGACAGTCCCGCCATTCCGGGAATTAACCTTGTGAACCTATGCTGCACTCCCTCAATAGCAAGAATGTCCTTCCTCAAATTTGGCGACCAAAACTGCACACAATACTCCAGGTGGGGTCTCACCAGGGCCCTGTACAGCTGCAGAAGGACCTCTTTATTCCTATACTCAATTCCTCTTGTTATAAAGGCCAGCATGCCATTAACTTTCTTCACTGCCTGCTGTACCTGCATGCTTGCTTTCATTGACTGATGTACAAGAACACCTAGATCTTGTTGTACTTCCCCTTTTCCTAACTTGACTCCATTTAGATAGTAATCTGCCTTCCTGTTCTTGCCACCAAAGTGGATAACCTCACATTTATCCACATTAAACTGCATCAGCCATACATTTGCCCACTCACCCAACCTGTCCAAGTCACCCTTCATTCTCATAACATCCTCCTGACATTTCACACTGCCACCCAGCTTTGTGTCATCAGCAGATTTGCTAATGTTACTTTTAATCCCTTCATCTAAATCATTAATGTATATTGTAAACAGCTGCGGTCCCAGCACCGAACCTTGCAGTTCCCCACTGGTCACTGCCTGCTGTTCCGAAAGGGACAGCTCTTTGCTACTCTTTGTTTCCTGTCAGCCAGCCAATTTTCAATGCATGTCAGTACTCTGCCCCCAATACCATGTGCCCTAATTTTGCCCACTAATCTCCTATGTGGGACTTTATCAAAAGCTTTCTGGAAGTCCAGGTACACTACATCCACTGGCTCTCCCTTGTCCATTTTCATAGTTACATCCTCAAAAAACTCCAGAAGATTAGTCAAGCATGATTTTCCCTTCATAAATCCATGCTGACTCGGACTGATCCTTCTACTGCTATCCAAATGTGTCGTAATTTCCTCTTTTATAATTGACTCCAGCATCTTTCCCACCACTGACGTCAGGCTAATCGGTCTATAATTCCCTGTTTTCTCTCTCCCTCCTTTCTTGAAAAGTGGGACAACATTAGCCACCCTCCAATCAGCAGGAACTGTTCCTGAATCTATAGAAATCCACAATTTCTAGAGCCACCTCTTTAAGTACCCTGGGATGCAGACCATCAGGTCTTGGGGACTTATCAGCCTTCAGACTCAACTGTCTATCCAACACCGTTTCTTGCCTAATATAAATTTCCTTCAGTTCATCCTTTACCCTAGCTCCTTTGGCCACTATTACATCTGGGAGATTGTTTGTGTCTTCCCTAGTGAAGACAGATCCAAAGTACCTGTTCAACTCGTCTGCCATTTCCTTGTTCCCCATAATAAATTCACCCGTTTCTGTCTTCAATGGCCCAATTTTGGTCTTAAATATTTTTTTGCTATTCACATACCTAAAAAAGCTTTTACTATCCTCCTTTATATTCTTGGCTAGTTTACCTTCATACCTCATTTTTTCTTGGCATATTGCCTTTTTTGTTATCTTCTGTTGCTCTTTTAAAAGCTTCCCAGTCCTTCGGTTTCCCACTCATCTTTGCTATGTTATACTTCTTCTCTTTTATTTTTATACTGCCCTTTACTTCCCTCGTCAGCCACAGCCGCCCCTTACTCCCCTTAGGATCTTTCTTCCTCTTTGGAATGAACCGATCCTGCACCTTCTGCATTATTCCCAGAAATACCTGCCATTGTTGTTCCACTGTCTTCCCTGCTAGGATATTGTTCCATTGAACTTTGGCCAGCTCCTCCCTCATAGCTCCATAGTTCCCTTTGTTCAACTGTAATACTGACACATCCGATTTTCCCTTCTCCTTCTCAAATTGTAGGTTAAAACATATCATATTATGGTCACTACCTCCTAATGGTTCCTTTACCTCGAGGTCCCTGATCAAATCTGGTTCATTGCACAACACTAAATCTAGAATTGCCTTCTCCCTGGTAAGCTCCAGTACAAGCTGTTCTAAGAATCCATCTCGGAGGCACTCCACAAACTCCCTTTCTTGGGGTCCAGTACCATTCTGATTCTCCCAGTCTACCTGCATGTTGAAATCCCCCATGACAACTCTATCATTACCTTTGCGACATGCCAATTTTAACTTTTCATTCAACTTACACCCTACATCCAGATTGCTGCTTGGGGGCCTGTAGATAACTCCCATTAGGGTCTTTCTACCCTTAAAATTTCTCAGTTCTATCCATACTGACTCTACATCCCCTGATTCTATGCCCCCCATCGTAAGGGACTGAATATCATTCCTCACCAACAGAGCCACCCCACCCCCTCTGCCAGTCAGTCTGTCCTTTCGATAAGATGTATATCCTTGAATATTCATTTCCCAGGCCCTGTCCGCTTGAATTGTGGGATGTTATTCCCACAACATCGTACTTGCCAATTTCCAACTGAGCCTCAAGCTCATCTACTTTATTCCTTATACTTCGTGCATTCATATATAATACTTTTAATTTGTTACTCCCCTCTCCTTTCATATCAATTCCTATTTCACTTGGCCATACTGTATGATCTCTTCTTGAGTTTTCTACTCCATTGATTCTGTTGTCCTTTTTAACTTTTCTTATTTTCACTTTCCCTTTAACTCCATCCTTATAATTCCAGTTCATGCCCTCCCCCCCAACTACATCCGTGTTGCAGTGGCAAACCTGTCTGCCAGAATGCTGGTCCCTCGCCTATTAAGGTGCAACTCATCCCTTTTGTACAATTCATCCCTACCCCAAAACAGATCCCAGTGGTCCAAGAATGTAAATCATTGCTTCCTGCACCAGTTCCTCAGCCACACATTCAGATCCATTATCTCCCTGTTCCTGCCCTCTCCAGCACGAGGAACTGGAAGCAAACCAGAGATAACACCCTGGAAGTCCTGCTTTTCAGCCTTCTTCCGAGTTCTCTGAAGTCCCGCTGCAGAATGTCCTTCCTCTTCTTCCTGATGTCATTTGTGCCGACATGCACTACCACCTCCGGCTGTTCACCTTCACCCTTGAGGATTCCCTGCAATCGGTCCGTGATGTCCTGGATCCTAGCACCAGGGAGGCAACACACCATCCTTAAATCTCGCCTGTTGCCGCAGAAACCCCTTTCCGTACCTCTTACTATGGAGTCCCCTACTACCACGGCTCTTCCTGATGTCTGACTCATCGGCTCTGCTTCTGCACCAATTTTCGGCTCGCAGACCTGTCCGCCTCTCAGACTGGCAGTATCTTCTGTCCTGACAGCTTCCAAGAGGGTGAACCTGTTTACGAGAGGTACATCCCCTGGGGTCTCCTGTACTTCAAGCATCCTTTCCTTCCTCATCATTGCCCCCTTTCTCTCTTCCGGTATCCTCGGTGTAACGACCTCACTGTAGGTCCTGTCCAGTTCTTTCTTCAGTGCTGCAACATGCTCCTTCAGAAGCTCAATCTGGACACACTTTCCACAGCTGTAGCAGCTGGGGGCACCATCAGTGTCCCTGACCTCCCACATCATGCACGTAGCACACTGAATCAGCTTAGCGGTTATGTCTTCACCCTCTCCAGTTGTGCCTGGCGTAGTCTCCTCCCTCAGCCTCCTCGCCGAAGACTCTCGAGCCAAAGACTAGCACTTTTCACACCAGGCACTTCCCTCGACCAGGGCATTGCCATAGGCATAAATGCTTATGGGCATTTAGAGAATCATGGTCTGATCAGGGACAGTCAGCATAGCTTTGTGAAAAGCAGATCCTGATAGAGTTCTTTGAGGAGGTGACTAGGCATATAGATGAGGGTAGTGCAGTGGATATGATAAACATGGAGTTTAGTAAGGCATTTGACAAGATTCCACACGGTAGGCTTATTCAGAAAGTCAGAAGGCATGGGATCCAGTGAAGTTTGGCCAGGTAGCTTCAGAATTGGCTTGCCTGCAGAAAACAGAGGGTCATGGTGGAGGGAGTACATTCAGATTGGAGGGTTGTGACTGGTGGTGTCCCACAAGGATCGGTTCTGGGACCTCTACTTTTCGTAATTTTTATTAACGACCTGGATGTGGGGGTAGAAGGGTGGGTTGGCAAGTTTGCAGACGACACAAAGGTTGGTGGTGGTGTGGATAGTGTAGAGGATTGTTGAAGATTGCAGAGAGACATTGATAGGATGAAGAAGTGGGCTGAGAAGTGGCAGATGGCGTTCAACCCGGAGAAGTGTGAGGTGGTACACTTTGGAAGGACAAACTGCAAGGCAGAGTACAAAGTAAATGGCAAGATACTTGGTAGTGTGGAGAAGCAGAGGGATCTGGGGGTACTTGTTCACAGATCCCTGAAAGTTGCCTCACAGGTAGATAGGGTAGTTAAGAAAGCTTATGGAGTGTCAGCTTTCATAAGTCGAGGGATAAAGTTTAAGAGTCGTGAGGTAATGATGCAGCTCTATGAAACTCTGGTTAGGCCACACTTGAAGTACTATGTCCAGTTCTGGTCGCCTCACTATAGGAAGGAAGTGGAAGCATTGGAAAGGGTACAGAGGAGATTTACCAGGATGCTGCCTGGTTTAGAGAGTATGGATTATGATCAGAGATTAAGGGAGCTAGGAGGGCTTTACTCTCTGGAGAGAAGGAGGATGAGAGGAGACACAATAGAGGTATACAAGATATTAAGAGGAATAGATAGAGTGGACAAACAGCGCCTCTTTCCCAGGGCACCACTGCTCAGTACAAGAGGACATGGCTTTAAGGTAAGGGGAGAAAAGTTCAAGGGGGATATTAGAGGAAGGTTTTTTACTCCAGAGTGGTTGGTACGTGGAATGAACTGCCTGAGTCAGTGGTGGAGGCAGATACACTGGTGAAATTTAAGAGACTACTAGACAGGTATATGGAGGAATTTAAGGTGGAGGGTTATATGGGATGCAGGGTTTAAGGTTCGGCACAAATTTGTGGGCCAAAGGGCCAGTACTGTGCTGCATTGTTCTGTGTTCTAAATCTGTTAGAGTTCTTTGAGAAAGTAACAAGGAGGGTGGACAAAGAAGAAGCAGTGGATGTCATTTACTTGGTTTTTCAGAAGGCATTTGATAAGGTGCCACACAAGGCTGCTTAACACGATCAAGTCCTGTGGTGTTACAGGAAAGATGCCGGCATGGATACAGGAATGTCTGTCAGGCAGGAGGTAACGAGTGGGAATAAAAGGCCTTTTCTGGTTGGCTGCCAGTGACTAGTGGTGTTCCTCAAGGAGGGGATGATGGCTTTGTGGCAGTTTGCGGATGATACAAAGATAGGTGGAGGGGCAGGTAGTGGTGAGGAAGCTGAGGCAGCAGGACTTAGACAAATTGGAAGTATTGACAAAAAAGTAGCAGATGGAATACAGTGTTGGGAAATGTATAATATTGCATTTTGGTAAAAGGAACAATTGTGCAGTCTGTTATCTAAATGGAGAGAAAATTCAAACATCAGAGATGTAGAGGGATTTAGGAGTCCTTGTGCAAGACTCCCAGAAGGTTAATTCACAGGTCGAATCTGTGGTAAATGCAATGTTGGCATTTATTTCAAGGGAAATAGAATATAGAAACAAGGAGATAATGTTGAGCCTTTATAAGACACTAGTCAGGCTGCACTTGGAGTATTGTCAACAGTTTTGGGCCCCTTTTCTCAGAAAGGATGTGTTGTCATTGGAGAGAGTCCAGAGGAGGTTCATGATGATGATTCCAGGAATGAAAGGGTTAACATATGAGGAGTGTTTGGCAGCTTTGGGCCTGTACTCACTGGATTTTGAAGAATGCGGGGGATCTCACTGCAACCTGCTGAAGGTTGAAAGGACTAGATAGGGTAGATGTGGAGAGGATGTTTCCAATGGTGAGGGTATCCAGAACTAGAGGGCACAGCCTCAAAATTGAGGGGTGATCTTTTAGAACAGAAGTAAGGAGGGATTTTTTTAGACAAAGAGTGGTGAATCTGTGGAATGCTCTGCCACAGACTGCGGTGGAGGCCAAGTGCATGCGTATATGGTGAGAGGGCAGGTGTAGGGGTTGAATGGGATCCGGATCAGCCATGATGAAATGGCGGAGTGGACTCAATGGGCTGAATGGCCTAATTATGTCTTATGGTCTTATAGTCTAATCCTGCCTTTAATCCTGCATTTTGCCTTCAAATTCAACCTTCCAAAGTGAATCACTTCACCCTCTTCTGGGTTGAACTCTATCTGCCACTTCTCAGCTCAGCTCTGTATCCTGTCAGTGTCCCATTGTAATCTATGGCAACCTTCTACATTATCCACCTTCATGTCAAACTTACTAACCTACCTAAGTTATTTATAAAAAGCAAAAACAGATGGACTCCCAGAACAGATCCCTGCAGAACACTGCAGGTTATTGATTTCGAATCAGAATCTCTCCATCTGCAACCACCCTTTGCTTTCTATTGTCAAGCCAATTCTGAATCCACACAACCAAGTTTCCCTGGGTCCCGTGCCTGCTGACTCTCTGAATGAGCTTACCATGGAGAACCCTCTCAAACACCTTAGTAAAATCCTTAAACGCCACATCCTTCATTATTGAGTTTTGTCACATTGTCAAAAAATTTGTCAGCCTTGTGAAGCCACCATGAGACAAAGCAATCATACTAACCTTTTCTAAATGCTCATAAAATCCTGACTCTATGAATCTCCAATAATTTGCCCACCACTGAATTAAGATTCAATAGTCTTCATTTCCCAGATATTCCAATTTCCTTTCTTAAACAAAGAAATAACATTTGCCACTCTCCAATCATTTGGCTTTCCCCGTGTGTGCAGTGAGGATGCACAGATCATTGCCAAAGGCGCAGTAATGGCTTCCCTTGTTTCTGGTAGTAACCTAGTATATGTCCTATTTGATCCTTCAAACTTAAATATCTCAGTGATTTTTCAAAAGATGGTATAAGCTGTTTGGGTTGGGGAGTCTGGGATGGGAAAATGGAGATGTTTTGTGCTATAGCCATTGATATATTTAGACTTCAATAAATAACCCCACACGTGTTTGAGTGCCTCTGAACTTGGACCAGAGCTAACCATCACCGGTGCTTCTGGTCTTGTGGGCTGCCTCCATCTAAGGGAAGGTGAAGTATCCTCACTCTGCTGAAGAAACAAATCTGGAATGAGGATTCCATAAAAGCTTTGATTTGGTGTCTGTTGAAGATGGTCAGAACACAGCTGAATGTTAGTATTTGCACCATTAACATAATCACTGGATGCTTACAGTGCCTTTACTATTCCTGTAATAGACGAGTTTCTTACCAAACAGTGGAGGTACCCAATTGAACTGCATGGAATTGGAAAGTATGGAAATGATTCCTACAGGATTTTTTGTGTCAAAGAATGGAAGGAGGTAAGAGTTAAAATTATTTTTTATATATGAATAAACTTCCAGAATCAACTTGTGCAGGGTTGCTGAAAAGAGAATATGTGTCCACATTGAATTGGCAGAGCAGAGCAGGCCAATGACAACACTGTTTACATTTCTCTTTATTCTCAAAATGCCCTATTTTATCTCAGTTTGTCAGCATCCTTTTTTATATTAGTGGTTCCTTGATTTTCATGGAGGAAGAGCCAGATTGATAGAAACAGAAAACATACAACACAATATAGGCCCTTCGGCCCACAAAGCTGTGGCGAACATGTCCTTACTTTAGAACTCCCTAGGCTTTACCCTTAGCTCTCTATTTTTCTAAGCTACATGTAGATAGATAGATAGATAGATACTTTATTCATCCCCATGGGGAAATTCAACTTTTTTCCAATGTCCCATACACTTGTTGTAGCAAAACTAATTACATACAATACTTAACTCAGTAAAAAATATGATATGCATCTAAATCACTATCTCAAAAAGCATTAATAATAGCTTTTAAAAAGTTCTTAAGTCCTGGCGGTAGAATTGTAAAGCCTAATGGCATTGGGGAGTATTGACCTCTTCATCCTGTCTGAGGAGCATTGCATCGATAGTAACCTGTCGCTGAAACTGCTTCTCTGTCTCTGGATGGTGCTATGTAGAGGATGTTCAGAGTTATCCATAATTGACCGTAGCCTACTCAGCGCCCTTCGCTCAGCTACCGATGTTAAACTCTCCAGTACTTTGCCCACGACAGAGCCCGCCTTCCTTACCAGCTTATTAAGACGTGAGGCATCCCTCTTCTTAATGCTTCCTCCCCAACACGCCACCACAAAGAAGAGGGCGCTCTCCACAACTGACCTATAGAACATCTTCAGCATCTCACTACAGACATTGAATGATGCCAACCTTCTTAGGAAGTACAGTCGACTCTGTGCCTTCCTGCACAAGGCATCTGTGTTGGCAGTCCAGTCTAGCTTCTCGTCTAACTGTACTCCCAGATACTTGTAGGTCTTAACCTGCTCCACACATTCTCCATTAATGATCACTGGCTCCATATGAGGCCTAGATCTCCTAAAGTCCACCACCATCTCCTTGGTCTTGGTGATATTGAGACGCAGGTAGTTTGAGTTGCACCATATCACAAAGTCCTGTATCAGTTTCCTATACTCCTCCTCCTGTCCATTCCTGACACACCCCACTATGGCCGTGTCATCAGCGAACTTCTGCACATGGCAGGACTCCGAGTTATATTGGAAGTCTGATGTGTACAGGGTGAACAGGACCGGAGAGAGTACGGTTCCCTGCGGCGCCCCTGTGCTGCTGACCACCGTGTCAGACCTACAGTCTCCCAACCGCACATACTGAGGTCTATCTGTCAAGTAGTCCACTATCCAATCCACCATGTGAGAGTCTACTCCCATCTCCGTTAGTTTGTGCCTTAAGATCTTGGGCTGGATGGTGTTAAAGGCACTAGAGAAGTCAAGGAATGTAATCCTCACAGCACAACTGACCCCATCTAGGTGAGAGAGTGATTTGTGCAGCAAATACGTGATAGCATCCTCCACTCCCACCTTCTCCTTATACGCAAACTGAAGAGGATCCTGGGCGTGCCTGGTTTGTGGCCTCAGATTCTGTATTATCAGCCGCTCCATGGTCTTCATCACGTGCGACGTCAAGGCAACGGGTCTGAAGTCATTCAACTCCTTTGGTTGTGGTTTCTTCGGTACCGGGACAATACAGGATGTTTTCCACTGTCTGGGTACTCTTCTCTGCTCCAGGCTCATGTTGAAGATGCGCTGTAGTGGTTCTCCCAGCTCAGTCGCACAGGCCCTCAGTAATCGTGGGGAAACTCCATCCGGTCCAGCCGCCTTGCTGGTACAGATCTTCCTCAGTTGACCTTCCACCTGTGCAGCCGTAATCCTGGGCGTGGGCAAGGTCTCCTGTGAGTGGCTATTTTCCTGTGAGGGAAGTAAGCCTGGTGTGGATTTCTGCGGTGAGGATGAGATTGAGCTGTCGAACCTGTTGAAGAAGTTGTTCAGCTGGTTCGCTTTCTCCACATCTCCACTTATGCTCGCCCCCCGCTTTGCACCGCGTCCGGTGATGATCTTCATCCCATCCCACACCTCCTTCATGCTTTTTTTCTGCAGCTTTTGTTCTAGCTTCCTCCTATACTGCTCCTTTGCCCCCCTTATCTGTACTCTGAGTTCCTTCTGAACTCTTTTAAGCTCCAACCGATCACCATCTTTAAAGGCCCTCTTCTTCTGGTTTAGGAGGCCTTTGATGTGACTAGTGATCCAGGGCTTATTATTGGGATAGCAGCGAACAGTTCTAACAGGGACAACTGCATCCACACAAAAGTTAATATAGTCCGTTGTGCATTCAGTGACCTCCTCACTGGAGCCCCCCTTGCAGTACATCCCAGTTAGTAGTACCGAAGCAGTCTCTCAGGGCCTGTTCAGCTTCAGGAGTCCACTTCCTAAAAGAGCGTGTGGTAGTGGGATGCCTCATCACAATTGATTTATATCTGGGCTGTAACAAAACCAGGTTGTGATCAGCTTTCCCCAATGAAGGCAGTGGGGATGCACTATATGCCTCCTCTACGTTTGCATACAGTAGGTCAATAGTCCTATTACCCCTGGTGTAGCAATCCACGTACTGGGAGAAAGCAGGTAGTGTCTTGTCCAAAGTCACATGGTTGAAGTCCCCTATAATTATCACCAGTGCCTCAGGGTGCTGTGTCTGAAGCCTAGCAACAGCGGAGCCTGTAGCCATCCAGGAGTCTCTTAAAAGACCCTATTGTTTCCGCCTCCACCACCAACACATGGCAGCCTATTCTATGCACTCACTACTGTCTGCGTAAGAAAACTTACACCTGATATCTCCTCTCTACCTGCTTCCAAGCACCTGAAAACTATGCCCCCTCGTGCTAGCCATTTCAGCCCTGGGGAAAAGCCTCTGACTATCCACACGATCAATGCCTCTCAATATCTTGTACACCTCTATCAGGTCACCTTTCATCCTCTGTCGCTCTAAGGAGAATAGGCCGAGTTCACTCAACCTATTCTTATAAGGAATGCTCCCCAATCCAGGAAACATCCTTGTAAATCTCCTCTGCACCCTTTCTATGGTTTCCACATCCTTCCTATAGCGAGGGGCCCAGAATTGAGCACAGTACTCCAAGTGGGGTCTGACCAGGGTCCTATATAGCTGCAACATTACCTCTTGGCTCTTAAACTTAATCCCACGATTGAAGAAGGCCAATGCACCATACGCCTTCTTAACTACAGGGTCAACCGTAGCAGCTTTGAGCATCCTATGGACTCGGACCCCAAGATCCCTCTGATCCTCCACACTGCCAAGAGTCTTACCATTAATATTATATTCTGCCATCATATTTGACCTACCAAAATGAACCACCTCACACTTATCTGGGTTGAACTCCATTTGCCACTTCTCAGCCCAGTTTTGCATCCTATCAATGTCCCGTTGTAACCTCTGACAGCCCTCCACACTATCCACAACACCCCCAACCTTTGTGTCATCCAAATGACTTCAAAGTGATTAATTGCTGGTTAGTTTTATCACTGATAGTTATAACCTCACAGCCCAAACTCTGGAGATGTGTAACAGCTTAGTTTGTGTTCCTTTTGCTGTGATAAAGGAACAGCCAAAAAGGATTGCTACTCATGTCCTTTCTTGGACTTCACGTATGACAGTATAAAGATTTACTGAACTTACCTGATGAGATTACAATTGGATTGATAAATGAAACAGGGACCCCTTCCTCACAAACTCATAGGACTCCTGCTTTTCAACTATTTAAAATCAAACCAGTTACTTCAGGAAAACACTGTAAAACCTAATGACAGATATTCAATCATTGACTTTGGAAACTATAGTTCTTCCTTGTTGAAAATAATGAAGACCTGCCTCAGAGTCCTCCCTCAGTACTCTGTGTAATGGGACTTCTGCACTCACTGCAGGGCCAGCACTCTGTCATGACTCTTTCCTACCCTATGCAAATTCATAACAAAATTATCAATGGAGTGGTGCTACAGATAGGACACTCTCAAGCTAGGCCAAGACATAGAGTCCTAGAGCACTACAGCACAGAAACAGGTCCTTTGGCCCAGCTAGTCTGTGCCGAGCAATTGAACTGCCGACTCCCATCGATCTGCACCCACACCATAGCCCTCCATACTCCTTTCCATCTGTGTATCTATCCAGACTTCTCTTAAATGTTGAAATAGAAATCGCATACACCACTTGTGCTGGCAGCTCATTTCACACTCTCGCCATCCTCTTGAGTCAAGAAGTTTCTCTTAATGCTCCCCTTAAATATTTCACCTTCCATCCTTAATGCATGACCTGCAGTTGTAGTTTCACCAAACCTCAGTCAAAAAAGCTTGCGAAAAGACATCCCACCCTGAGAAAACTCATTTCAGGGAGGTAGCACCATCAATTTGCGGGAAACTCCTGGAACTTCCGGGAGAGGTGGGATGTCTGCAATAGATTAGCTCCTTAGCAGCTAGCCAGCTAGTTTAAATAAAGTTAGCTATGCTAATGAACGAATGACACCTGTTAAACTCACCTCAACATATCTTTTGCATTTTAACCCACCATGGGCAATAGAAAAGTCACTGTTGCAAACAGTGCAGCGAGCAACACTTTCATTATATTTGATCTCCCTCTCCGTCTCCCTCTCCACCTCCCCCCTGCTCCTGCCCTCCCCCTCCTCCTCGCCCTCAAAAAATTTGATTTCCAGGATATTGTATATAATTTGCGGGCATCAGGGAGCCGCTATCAATTTGCAGAAGACTCCCGGAACTTCTGGGAGAGGTGGGATGTCTGTTACACTATCTGTACCCTTATCAAATCTCTCCTCCTCCTCCTCCTACATTCTAGAGAATAATGTTCTAACTTATTCAACCTTTCCTATAACTCAGGTCTTCGAGTCCTGGCACTGCAATCTTATTTACATCTTTCTTGTAGGTAGGTGACCAAAATTGGACACAATATTCCAAAATCGTCTTAAACAATTTCATCTTAACAGGCTGCAGTCAGTGCGAGAGCACGTTCATTGGTGATGCAGCACAAGGTTTAAAAAGAGCTCAGATGTTTTTGGGATTTTCAGTGGGCTGCAGTCAACGTGAGAGGTTGCTTGTGGGTGACGTAGAACAAGGTTTAAAAAGAGCTTGTGTGCTTTCAAGACTTTTCGCAAGGGTGAACTCATAATGATCTATCAGACACTCGGCAGGGGCCAATAAAAAGAAGTGGTGTAAGCAGAGCAGCTATTGTGAGAGTGGGCAATGTTAGAGTGGTCAGGCTTTGGCTGAAGAGGGCCAGTGTTAGAGTGGTCAGGCTTTAGCTCGAAAGGCTGAGGCGAGTACAGGCTTAGACAAGCACAGGCGAAGTTTCTAGTAATTTTATTTGTTTGTCCGTACATAGCTAGTGTGCTGAGAATGGGTCTGGAGTTAGTGGTATGTTCCTGATAATTACAGGTGCATGAAGTGCATCTACCTGCAGCTCCTTACAGACCATGTTAAGAAGCTGGAGCTACAGCTTAATGACTTACAGTTCACACAGGAAGATGAGGTGATGGATCACCTCGAAGTTGCAGGAGGCAGGTACCAGGATGACTGTCAGGAGAGGGAAAAGAAATAGTTAGCCAGAGCAGAGCACCCCTGAGGCCAATCCCTCAATAATAAGTATACTGCTTTGGATACTGTTGGGGGGTGAATGACCTTTCGGGGGAAGCCACAGTGACCAAATCTCTGGCACTGAGCCTGGCTCTATGGCTCAGAAAGAAAGAGGAGTGCAATAATGTTTGGGCATTCCATAGTTAGAGAAACAGAAAGCAGGTTCTGTGGATGAGAAAGAGACACCTGGATGATATGTTTGCCTTCCAGGGGCCAAGGTCAGGGATATCTCAGATTGGGTCTGCAGTGTTCTAAAGGGAAAGTTGTGGTACATACTGGTACAAACAATATGGAGTACTGTGCAAAAGTCTTAGGCATATACAGCAGTCACGTACCCTGTGACCAGGTTAAGAACCAGCAGAAATGGAAAACACTTTGGAGTCTGGTATTATCATAAACTAATAGTGTTTATTATTAAACTAAGCAATACAGTACTATAAAATGCAAATGTATGAAACAGGTTAGTAATGATATATACAGAAGTGTGGAAATAGGAACCAAAAACCAGGCTCTTTCAGAGCTAGGGGTAAATGGATACAGTCGTACAATATGATGCAGAGTTCATTTCAGTTCAGGTCGAGGCAGTTATTTGAGTTTTGTTGGGGAGAGGGAGGGAGGGAGAGAGAGAGAATGAGAATGCTGTCGCCGTCGATCTTCCCGTTGTCTTCCTGTGGTGGTCACCAACTATGACCGTACCACGTACATCCGTTCTTCAGTGGTGGAACTGTCACCCAGGGAAGGGTGGACACACAAACAGTTCCCCACCGGTCGCACCTTCTCACACTGTGAGCCACTGAGCGATTTCCCCGAATCGATCCTCCAAAACCCCCCACCTTCACGTGGGTGCACAAAGCTCGTTCAGTGTCCTGTGGTGTGTCTGCCTGTGTCTTTGCAGACCTGCTTTTTATCTTCACATGCTGGACACCAGCTGTCCATCAACCAGCTCTGCCCTGCTGTCTCTGCAGGAATCTTAACAAGCAGGCAAAAAGTGTCATTGGAGCAAAGGTAAATAATCAGCCGAAGAACCATAACATTAAATCATGTGTCTCTCTCTCACATCTGCGCTGGACACCTCCCCCCCCCCCCCCCCCCCCTCAGTAGTAGCACAGGTCAATAGGGTCAATTCTGGACCCCATCTCAAACTTGGTTTGCTCATCACACAGCGGAATGCAAAAGTTTGGGCACCCCTGGTCAAAATTTCTGTTACTGTGAATAGTTAAGTGAGTAGAAGATGAACTGATCTCCAAAAGTCATAAAGTTAAAGATGAAACATTCTTTTCAACATTTTAAGCAAGATTAGTGTATTTGTTTTGTACAATTTTAGAGTGAAGAAAAGGAAAGGAGCACTATGCAAAAAGTTTGGGCACCCCAAGAGATTTGAGCTCTCAGATAACTTTTACCAAGGTCTCAGACGTTAATTAGCTTGTTAGGGCTATAACTTGTTCACAGTCATCGTTAAGAAAGGCCACGTGATGCAAATTTCAAAGCCTTATAAATACCCTAATTCCTCAAACCTTTTCCCAACAAACAGCAGCATGGGCTCCTCTAAGCAGCTGCCTAGCACTCTGAAAATTAAAATAAATGATGCCCACAAAGCAGGAGAAGGCTATAAAAAGATAGCAGAGTGTTTTCAGTTAGCCATTTCCTCAGTTTGTAATGTAATTAAGAAATGGCAGTTAACAGGAATGGTGGCGGTCAAGTTGAGGTCTGGAAGACCGAGAAAACTTTTCCGCTCATATGATTGCTAGAAAGGCAAATCAAAATCCCATTTGACCACAAAAGACCTTCAGGAAGATTTAGCAGACTCTGGAGTGGTGGTGCACTGTTCTACTGTGCAGCGACATCTGCACAAATATGACCTTCATGGATTAGTGATCAGAAGAAAATCTTTCCTGCATCCTCACCTCAAAATTCAGCATCAGAAGTTTTTGCAAAGGAACATCTAAACAAGCCTGGTGCATTTTGGAAACAAGTCCTGTGGACTGATGAAGTTAAAATAGAACTTTCTGGTTGCAATGAGCAAAGGTATGTTTGGAGAAAAAAGGGTACAGAATTTCATGAAAAGAACACTTCTCCAACTGTTAATCACGGGAGTGGATCGATCATGCTTGGGCTTGTGTTGCAGCCAGTGGCACAGAGAACATTTCACTGTTAGAGGGAAGAATGAATTCAATTAAATACCAGCAAATTCTGGAAGCAAACATCACACTGTCTGTAAAAAAAAAAAAAAAAAAAAAAAAAAAAAAAAAAAGCTGAAGATGAAGAGAGGATGGCTTCTACAACAGGATAATGATCCTAAACACAACTCAAAATCCTCAAGTGACGCAAGTTAAAGGTTTTGCCATGGCCCTCACAGACTCCCGATCTAAACGTCATCGAAAATCTGTGGATAGACCTCAAAAGAGCAGTGCATTCAAGACAGCCCAAGAATCTCACAGAACTGGAAGCCTTTTGCAAGGAAGAATGGGCGAAAATCCCCCAAACAAGAATTGAAAGACTCTTAGCTGGCTACAGAAATCATTTACAAGCTATGATACTTGCCAAAGGGGATGTTACTAAGTACTGACCATGCAGGGTGCCCAAACTTTTGCTTCGGGCCTTTTTCCTTTTTTGTTATTTTGAAACTGTAAAAGATGGAAATAAAAAAAGTAATCTTGCTCAAGATATTAAAGAAATGTGTCATCTTTAACTTTATTCCTTTTGGAAATCAGGTCATCTTTTACTCGCTTAGCTATTCACAGTAACAGAAATTTTGACCAGGTGTGCCCAAACTTTTGCATGCCACTGTATGCATAGTACTGTATTTTTCATCATGGAGCAGAAAGTGAGTACGTAAATCTGGTGCGAACAAAGGACATTGGGAATGTTAGTTGCTGAAGTTATTTGCTATATGTGCTAACCCCCAAAAAAAGCTCTGACAAATGGAGAAAAGATTTTCACTTAGAGGGTGAAGTGAGCCTGGAATTTATTGTCTGAAAGGGTAAAAGAGCAGAAACACTCACCATATAGAACAATATTTGGATGTCTCTGTGAGCTTCCATGGGGTTAATATCACATAAAGGATGAAAAGTGGGATTATGCTGGTAGCCCTTGCATAGATAATATGGGCCAAATGCACCTTACACCTGGGTCATAGCTTCTTTTGCAATTTAAAAGTAGATGAAGGAAGTTCTTACTCTGTCCATCTGTCTGAAAGTTGTGAGTCATTGCAAGAACATGTGGTGAGTTTTGGGGCAGTTCTGATTGTGAACACATTCTATTCTCACTGGTATTTTCCAGGTACAGCCTCAGGATCACAAACTCAACAAATACTGGAAGTGGCTTTGGGACAACCAAGAAATGCTGGGTCTTTCCTAGAAGACAGTGATACAGTGGATACACATGCAGTGTGCTGAAAGGTGTTCTGTCCTGATACTTCCAAAGTGAAGTTTGATCAGTAGTGCAGCCTGAATGTGGAACAAATCTTACAACTCCTCCTGTGTTCCTTTAACACTTCACTTCCCCTCATAGTGCAGGAAGTGGTACAAAACGTCAGTTAGCGCAGTTTTAACTGGCGAGTTAGAACATTTAAAAATGTACTGCAATTAGCCCCAACCACCCTTAGACAGGTTTCTGATAGGCCTATAAGAAAATCAGCATTGTAAACATTAGGTTGAATAATAAGTAGACCTAATATTAAATGCAAACTACTGTATATTAGCAACATGCTACATGAAGTCACAGCAAATCACCATTTTTTTGATTAAGTTTGCTATCACTATTGCATTAATATTGCTGAAGTATTATGTTTATTGACCTTGGACTTGAATGATCAACTAAATATCCGGATTTGTCAATATCTGTAGGAATCTTGCAAATTCCAGTGATATTGCATCTTATCTTTCAACACTCAAACAGTTGTCATCTGTTATTTTTTAAGTGGTACTGAAAGGACAAATATCATTCAGAACATTTTAAGGAAATATTACTTTGGGTACATACATTCAGCAAGGTATCAGGTTATACGTGGAATTATACGTAGTATAATTAACCTACTTACAAATGAGAAAATGTTTTAGTGGATGCCATTTCTTTGCCATTGTCCTTATCCCGGTCAATTTTATAATTTTTTAGTGGTCATTAGCTGTTAACTGAATAAGTACGATAAAAGCAAGTACCCTGTTTCATGTTAGAACACAGGCTATATCCAGAGAATATTAAAATCAGTTAGGAAGACCATGAGATGGCAGACTTGCTTGCCATCTGTATTGCTGGGTTTTTTTTCAGTATTGGTGAAGCACTCTTCTTCCTCTGTTGCTTGATTAAATGTTCTTTTGGCAAATTTAGAGAATTCCAGGATTATCATGCCCTAAATTCTTTTTACAGTGTGGTGGACCTACCTACTGGCATATTCCTCCATCTGAATACTAACCACTTCATCTAATATTATGTAATTCCAGTTACACAGTAACAATACATTTGTCATGGAATTTTGATGACAAGCCTGAAGATTGAGGTTTCTACGGTAACTTTGTTTCCAAGGGACAGCAGTGAAACTTTGTAATTGTGCCTGTGCTGAATTTGTCATTATGTGGAATAGAAATGATTTTTAAAGTTTTATATTTGTTCCATTGTTGAATAAAATATAAAGAACAGCCAATTAATTTGTTAATTGTTGACATTGTTCCTGAGAAGGCTAAACGGCATTGATCTGGAGAAGCAAACACGAGGAAATCTGCAGATGCTGGAAATTCAAGCAACACACACAAAATGCTGGTGGAACGCAGCAGGCCAGGCAGCATCTATAGGGAGAAGCACTGTCAACGTCTCGGCCCGAAACATCGACAGTGCTTCTCCCTATAGATGCTGCCTGGCCTGCTGCGTTCCACCAGCATTTTGCGTGTGTTGCTTGATCTGGAGAATATGTTTCTCTTGTGGGTCAGTCTAGAAACAGGGGCACTGCTTCAAATCAAGGAAGCAGTGCTTTTGACTATTTCTAAGATGGTGATTATTCGTTGATAAACTGGAGGCAGGGGTTAAAAGGTGACCAGACGTAGACAGGAATGTGGAGCTTGAGTTATAACTTTGTCAGGCATGATCAGAAGACCATAGACATAGGAGCAGAATTAGGCCATTTGGCAACACCATTCCATCATGGCTGATTTATTTTCCTTCCCAACCCCATTCACCTGCCTTCTCTCAATAATTTTTGGTGCCCTTCCTAATCAAGAACCTATCAATATCCACTTTAAATATATCCAATTACTTGACCTCCACAGCCATCCGTGGCAATGAATTCCAGAGATTCACCAACGTCTGGCTGTGTGGGTTTGCTACCATTTTTATTCCAAGATAGTCCATTTGAAAATGTTAGCAAGCTTCAAGTTGACGTGAAACTATAAAGCTAGGTACCAGTGTGGATTGTAGGGAGAATGTAGTAGGGACTTTGGGGAAGCTATGTGAATTAAAAGTTGTGGACTTGTAGAAAAAAGCAGAGTAATAGTGAGGCATTGAAAGGGTGTTAATGTTCCAAGGGATCAGGATATCCTGTATGTGGATCATTTAACATTGATGAACCGGTACAACAAGGAATTAGGGTGGCAAATAGTGACATAAGGATTTGAGTACAAGAGCAACGACATTTTTTTTCTTGGTATTAACATTTATTTTAAAACAAATTTTGCTGAACCAATACCACAATACTTTGTAAATCAAGTACCTTTATATCTGTAGAACATTATAAAATTTAATTCAAACCATTGACTACATTTGTACTTTTTTTTAAACATACAAACAGGTTCAGAACTTGTTGAACTAGAATAGAAATTACATACAAAGGACCATCAAATACATCCAAATAGTACTATGCAAATACAAAAACTGATACTGGTCTTAAAATATACTTCAGTTTGGTACAGTCCATAAATGCAAATGCATGACTTGCACAAAGAACAAAGAATCTGCTTGGAAGTTGAGGTGTGCTTGCTGCCAGAATCTTAAATATCCACCTTCACCTTCCTCCACGACCTCTGAAGCCACGTCCTCCTCCTCCACTACCTCTGCCTCCTTTGAAAGAACCAGCTCTACCGCCGCCCCCACCTCCACCTCGGAAACCACATCCACCTCGACCTCCACCACGAGCTCCCCTCACCTGACCTCTTGCACCAGGTGGTCGTGGCAAAAAATCGCTGCAGCGGGAGTAGTTTTGCTGGATCAATGTAAAACTTCTGTGGTTGCTTAAAGGAACTGGCACTCATGTTCTCTGATAACGTAACGGAAAAATAAAAATTTCTAAGCTGTCCGAATATTTCATCAACTTTCCCGATTTGTTCTTTGTTTTCCAAGTACACTGGCGTGTTGAAATAAGAGACTTTATTTTCTTCTGAGGTGCACTTGCAAATAATGTCGTCTTCACACGGATGCATGAAATGTCCCAGTTCTACTACTCTCTCAGAGGGCCCCTGATCAAATGTTCTATTGAAGTTTCCTCGCCCACCACCGCGGTATCCACCGAAGCCTCCACCTCTTCCACCACCTCTGCCCCCACGGAAAGACATTTCAATCCAATATTTACCTCTGTTGGGAGTGTTGGATCCGTTCGATTCGGTTTAATTCCGACTATACTCCAATCACAGTGGACCTTATGTGACTACGCTTGAAATGTTACGTAAAGGTCTGGTCTCCCTCGTCTATGGAAATGTATGTTTATGTTGGGGTGAGTGGAATGGAGTGTCACTGAACTCAGTCAGAGTCGCAGAAAAGTACAGCACAAGAACAAGCCCTTCAGCCCATCTAGACAATAGCAGAACATTTAAACTACTCAGTCCTATCGACTTACACCTGTACCTTAGCCCTCCATACCCGTCATCTGTGTACCTATCCAAACTTATCTTAAATGTTGAAATGGAGTTCGACTGCACCACTTGCTCTGGCAGCTCGTTCCACACTCTCACGACCCTCTGAGTGAAAAAGTTTCCCCTCATGCTCCCCTTAAACTTTCCACCTCTCACCATTAACTCATGACCTTGAGTTGTAGTCCCACCCAACATAAGTGGAAAAAGTCTTGTTTGTGATTTCCCCTATCTATACCCCTCATAAATTTGTATACCTATATCAAATCTCCTTTCAATCTTCTACTTCCAACGAATCAAATCCTAACCTATTCAGAATCATAATCAGGTTTATTATCACCGGCATGTGACGCGAAATTTGTTAACTTAGCAGCAGCAGTTCAATTCAATACAGAATCTAGCAGAGAGACAGAAAAATAATAATAAATATAATATAAATAAACAAGTAAAGCTATTCAATATATGCATATTGAATAGATTATTTTAAATGTGCAAAAACAGAAATACTATATATTTTTAGAAAAGTGAGGTAGTGTCCAAAGCTTCAATGTCCATTTAGGAATCGGCTGGCAGAGGGGAAGAAGCTGTTCCTGAATCACTGAGTGTGTGCCTTCAGGCTTCTGTATATAACCACATAACAATTACAGCATGAAAACAGGCCATCTTGGCCTTTCTAGTCCATGCTGAACGGTTATCTCCTACCTGGTGGTAACAGTGAGCAAAAGGGCATGCCCTGGGTGCTGGAGGTCCTTAATAATGGATGCTGCCTTTCTGAGACACTGGTCCCTAAAGATGTCTTGGGTACTTTGTAGGCTAGTGCCCAAGATGGAGCTGACGAGATTTACAACCTTCTGCAGCTTCTTTCAGTCGTATGCAGTAGCCCCTCCATACCAGACCGTGATGCAGCCTGTCAGAATGCTCTCCATGGTACAACTATAGAAGTTTCTGAGTGTATTTGTTGACATGCCAAATCGCTTCAAACTCCTAATAAAGTATAGCTGCTGTCTTGCCTTTATGACTACATTGATATGTTGGGACCAGGTTAGATCCTCAGAGATCTTGACACCCAGTAATTTGAAGCTGCTCACTCTCTCCACTTATGATCCCTCTATGAGGATTGGTACATGCTCCTTCGTCTTACCCTTCCGAAGTCCACAATCAGCTCTTTTGTCTTATTGACATTGAGTGACAGGTTATTGCTGCAGCATCATTCTAATTGGCATATCTCACTCCTGTACGCCCTCTCGTCACCACCTGAGATTCTACCAACAATGGTTGTATCGTCAGCAAATTTGTAGATGGTATTTGAGCTATGCCTAGCCACACAGTCACATGTATACACAGAGTAGAGCAATCTTTCCTTCAATCCTTGCAAATGCTTGGAAATTTTCTCTGTACTCTTTCAACCTTATTTACATCTTTCCTGTGGGATGGTGACCAAAACTGCACACAATACTCCAAATTAGGTATCACCAATGTCTTATAAAACTTCAATGTAACATCCCATCTCCTGTACTCAATACTTTGATTTATGAAGGCCAATGTGTCAAAAGATTTCTTTGCAACCCTATCTACCACTTTCAATGAACTATGAATCTGTATTCTCAGATCCCTTTGTTCTACCACACTCCTTAGTGCCCTACCATTCACTGTGTAAGACCTACCCAGGTTGGCCCTACCACAGTGCAACACCTCACATTTGTCTGCATTAAATTCCACCTGTCATTTTTCAGCCAATTTTTCCAGCTGGTCCAGATATTGCTGAAAGCTCTGATAGTCTTCCTAGCTATCCACTGTACCCCCGGTCTTGGTGTCATCCACGAATTTGCTGATCCAGTTAACCACATTATCATCCAGATCATTAGTATAGATGACTAACACCAACAGACCCAGCACCGATCCTTGCGGCACTCCACTAGTCGTAAGCATCTAGTCAAGAGAGGCAACCATGTACTACCTGGCTTCTCCTACAAAGCCAATCTCTCATCCAATTTACTAGCTGATCCTGAATGCCAAACAACTGAACCTTCTTGACCAACCTCCCATACGTGACTTTGTCAAATGCCATACTAAAGACAACATCCACTGCCTGCCTTCATCAACTTTCCAAGTAACTTCCTTGAAAAACGCTAAAATATTGGTTACACATGAACTACCATGCACAAAGCCATGCTGACTATCTCTAATATGTCTATCCAAGTACGCATGTATCTGGTCCCTGAGAATACTTTCCAATAATGTTCCCACTGCTGATGTCAGAATCACCAGCCTATAATTTCCTGGTTTATTTTTAGTCTTTCTTAAACAATGGAACAACATTATCCACCAATCCTCCTGTATTTCACCTGTGATTTAAATATCTTTGCTCGGGCCCTTGCAATTTTTGCACTTGCTTCCCATAGGGTCGGAAGGAACATCTCATCAGGCCCTGAGGATTTATTTACCCTAATTTGCCCCAGCACCTCCTCCGCTGTAATCTGTACAGGGTCCATGATTTTACTGTTAATTTACCTCACTTTTATAGACTGTGTCCGTCTCCCAAGTAAATACAGATACAAAAAATCTATTTAAGATCTCTCCATTTCTTTTAGCTCCACGCCAAAAGAATAGATCACTGTTCTGATCTTCCAGAGGATCAAGTTTGTCCCTGGCAATCCTTTTGCTCTTAATATATATGTCGTATCCCTTAGAATTCTCCTTCATCTTGTCTGCTAGAGCAACCTCATGCCACCTTTTAGCCATCCTGTTTATTTCTTAAGTGTTCACTTGTATTTCTTATACTCCATAAGCTCTTCATTTGCTCTGACCTGTCAATACCTGATTATGCATTTCCTTTTTCTTCTTAATATCAATATTGAAAACCAAAGTTCCCTAAACCAGTTATCTTTACCTTTTATTCTGACAGGCACATACTGTAAAAGCTTTGCACTCAGAAAATTTCACTTTTGAAGGTCTCCCATTTACCATGTCCACCTTTGCCTGAAAACAGCCTGTCCCAATCCACGCTTGCCAGATCCTTTCTGATACCATCAAAATTGGCCTTTCTCCAACTTAGAATCTCAACCCGTAGACCAGACCTATTTTTTTCCATATTGACTTTGAAACTAATGGCATTATGATTACTAGATGCAAAATGTTTGCCTACACCAACTTCTGTCACCTGCCCTGTCTCATTCCCTAATAGGAGATCAAGTATTGCACACTCTCTCATTGGAACTTGTATATACTGATTAAGGAAGTTTTCCTGAACACACTTGACAAACTCTATTCCATCCAGTCCTTTACAGTATGGGAGTCCCAGTCAATATGTGGAAAGTTAAAAGCACTTACAACAACAAACTCATGTTTCCTGCAGCAACAGACAATAGACAATAGGTGCAGAAGTAGACCATTCGGCCCCTCGAGCCTGCACCGCCATTCTGAGATCATGGCTGATCATCTACTATCAATACCCGGTTCCTGCCTTGTCCCCATATCCCTTGATTCCCCTATCCATAAGATACCTATCTAGCTCCTTCTTGAAAGCATCCAGAGAATTGGCCTCCACTGCCTTCCGAGGCAGTGCATTCCAGACCCCCACAACTCTCTGGGAGAAGAAGTTTTTCCTTAACTCTGTCCTAAATGACCTACCCCTTATTCTCAAACCATGCCCTCTGGTACTGGACTCTCCCAGCATCTGGAACATATTTCCTGCCTCTATCTTGTCCAATCCCTTAATAATCTTATATGTTGTAATCAGATCCCCTCTCAATCTCCTTAATTCCAGCGTGTACAAGCCCAGTCTCTCTAACCTCTCTGCGTAAGACAGTCTGGACATCCCAGGAATTAACCTTGTGCAGTCTGATCTCTACAGATTTCTTCCTCTAAATCCCACGGACTGTTGGATGGTCTATAATATAGCCCCATTAACATGGTCGTACCTTTCTTATTCCTCAGTTCCACCCATAAAGCATCAATAGTAAGTTCTCCAGAAGGCTCCCGACTGAGCACTGCCATGACATTTCTCTGACTAGTAATTCCACCCCTCCCCCTTTAATCCCTACCGCACTGTTGCAGTTAAAACCACAGAGCCCAGGAATATTGAGCTGCCAGTTCTGCCCCTGCTGCAACCAAGTCTCACTAATGGCTACAATATTATAATTCCATCTATTGATCCATGCCCTTAGCTCATCTGCCTTTCCTACAATACTTCTTGCATTGACATATAAACAGCTCAGAACATTAGGCACACCTTCCTCAACCTTCCTGACTTTGAGGTCTAAACAACATCTGTCTCCACAACTACTGCACTATCTGTTATGGAACTCTAGTTCCCACCCCCCTACAACTCTGGTTTAAACCCGCCACCTGTGCAGTAGATCAGTGTGTGCCTACGCCAGCTTATTGTACATACCCAACTCAAAAGCTGTGGATGAACTGCGGGTTCACAGTCTGTCAAATCTAGCAACCCAGGACTGTACAAGAAAACCAGGTACAACTTAAGGAGAGCTATCTCAAAATCAATGAAACAACTCTGAATGAGATTGGATGCAGAAATGGATCCACATCAATTCTGGCAGGGTTTGCAGTCGATTATTTCCTACAAAGCAAAACCTAACATCATGAATGGCAGTGATCCCAGATGAGCTTAACAACTTTTTTGCTCAGAAAATGAAACCACAGCTATGAGAATCCCTGCAGCACCTGGTGACCCTGTGATCTGTCTCAGAGGCCGATGTCGGGGGTGAACCCTTGCATGAACTCTTTCAAGAGGGTGTACCCTTGCATGGTGACAGGCCCTGATGGAGTACCGGGAAAGGCTCTGAAAACCTGTGCCAACCAGCTGGCAGGGGTGTTCAAAGACATTTCAATCTCGCAATGCTATGTTGGAAGCTCCCACCTGATTCAAAGGGCAACAATTATACCAGTGCTCAAGAAGAGCGGAGTGAGCTGCCTTAGTGACTATTGTCCAGCAGCACTCACATCTACTGTGATGAAGTGTTTTGTTTTGGCTATGGCTAGAATTAACTCCAGCCTCAGCAGGGACTGGACCCGCTTCAATTTGCTTATCACCCCAATATTTCTATGGTGGATGTGATCTCATTGGCTCTTCATGCAGTGTTGTGTCACTGCACAAGAAGGTGTCGTATTGTATTCGACCCAGCTACTTGACACCAAATAGAGGAATGATAAGGGTGAATTCGACTCTGATTTATGGGATCTCCCAGTCGATGTGAGCCACCAAAATATACAACAGCAGCAGAACGTGAACCAGATGCTACGAGAAGAATATCACTCCTTTTCAAAATCAGATAATAACATTGGATGTATCAAAGGTTTGCAACTGAGCATCTCTTTCAAAGATAATGAACCGGTTGCCTGCTCAGTTCCAAAACTCCTCTACAATGAAATGAAGGATTACTTGCATGACTAAATCGTCCATGGGTGGATCAAGAAATCTAACTTGCCTTGCACCTCGCCAATCATGTGTGTCAGAAGGAAAGATGAAAGCCTTCATCTCTGTATTGACTACAGGAACTGGAATAGGAAAACTATTCCTGACCGCCAGCCCATTCCACGAGTGCAAGACATTAGGGACAGCTTATGGGGTAATGCTTGGTTCTCATTACTTGACCAGGGGAAAGCATACCACCAAGCTTTGCCCTATAATTGTGTAATGTCAGAGGAATAATTTGAACAAGGAAAGTAATGATTGCAAATTTAACATTGAGAGGAGGTGTCAGGACGACATCTACTTTTGAGGGAGAGTGTGTGGCAAGTTTGAAATCTGTTAAATTTAGTTACAAATAATTGTTCAAATAGTTTTAAAAGAATTAAAATAATTTAATTGAAAAAGGGATATTACTTTAAAAACATGCAAATGTGTTTAGTTGAAAATTCTGAGAATCTGTGTACAAAGGTATTCTTTTATTGTAGTGAGCACTGAATCTGCCATTGACTTGTAAAGCCTTGCATTCAATCTTGAACATGTAATTGATTGTTGATGCCTGGTGGTGGGAAACTGCACTCGGGTAGGTAAAGAAATTCAGAAAATAATAGGCATTTTAAGTGAATCAGCACATTTATGTTCTCAGAAAAATGTTGTTAAGTATTTTTCCCGAAGTTTTGTATAATTCTTTGAGTTATATGTTTGTTTGAAACCGTGAAAAAAGCTGTTTTCCCTCACGTGGCTTGTATGATTTAAGCGTTAAAACTGCTTGGAGACAATGGCATAAGCACACAGTGTAACTGTTTAGATGCATCATATTGTTGATAACAGAAGATGATAGTTTATTGCAGTATCTACACAATATGTAGATAAGCCTACAAGATCAAGCTGTACTTGATCTGGTATTGGGAAATGAACCTGGTCAGGTGTCAGGTCTCTCAGTGGGAGAGCATTTTGGAGATAGTGATCACAATTCTGTCTCCTTTACCATAGCATTGGAGAGGGATAGTAACAGACAAGTTAGGGAAACATTTAATTGGACTAAGAGAAAGAATTAGGCTATCAGACAGGAACTTGGAAGCATAAATTGTAAACAGATGTACTCTGGGAAACATACTGAAGAACTGTGGCAAATATTCAGTGGATATTTGCATGGGGTTCTGAGTAGGTACATTCCAATGAGACATGGAAAGGATGGTAGGGTACAAGATTCATGGCGTACAAAGGCTGTTGTAAATCTAGTCAAGAAGAAAAGAAGAGCTTACGATAGGTTCAAAATAGGCAATGATAGGAATCTAGAAGTTTATAAGACTATCAGGAAGGAGCTTAAGAATGAAATTAGAAGAGCCAGAAGGGGCCATGAGAAGGCGTTGGCCCACAGGATTAAGGAAAACCCCAAGACACTGTACAAGTATGTGAAGAGCAAGAGGATAAGACATGAGAAAATAGGACCTATCAAGTGTGACAGTGGGAAAGTGTGTATGGAACCGGAGGAAATAGCGGAGGTACTTAATGAATACTTTGCTTCAGTATTCACTATGGAAAAGGATCTTGGCAATTGTAGGGATGACTTGCAGTGGACTGAAGAGCTTGAGAATGTAGATATTAGGGAAGAGGATGTGCTGGAACTTTTGGAAAGTATCAAGTTAGATAAGTCACCGGGACTGGACCGGATGTACCCCAGGCTACTGTGGGAAGCAAGGGAGGAGATTGCAGAGCCTCTGGCAATGATCTTTGCATTATCAATGAGGATGGGAGAGGTTCCAGTGGATTGGAGGGTTGTGGATGTTGTTCCCTTATTCAAGAAAGGGAATAATAATAGCCCAGGAAATTATAGGCCAGTGAGTCTTACTTAGGTGGTTGGTAAGTTGATGGAGAAGATCCTTAGAGGCAGGATTTATGAAAATTTGGAGAGGCAAGATATGATTAGGAATAGTCAGCATAGCTTTGTCAAAGGCAGGTTGTGCCTTAAGAGCCTGACTGAATTTTTTTGAGGATGGACTAGACTCATTGATGAAGGAGGAGCAGTAGATGTAGTGTATATGGATTTTAGCAAGGCATTTGATAAGGTACCACATGCAAGGCTTATTGAGAAAGTAAGGAGGCATGGGATCCAAGGGGACATTGCTTTGTGGATCCAGAACTGGCTTGCCCACAGAAGGCAAAGAGTGGTTGTAGATGGGTCATATTCTGCATGGAGGTCAGTGACCAGTGGTGTGCCTCAGGGATCTGTTCTGGGACCCCTACTCTTTGTGATCTTTATAAATAACCTGGATGCAGAAGTGAAGGGATGGGTTCGTAAATTTGCTGATGACACAAAGGTTGGGGGTGTTGTGGATAGTGTGGAGGGCTGTCAGAGGTTACAACGGGACATTGATAGGATGCAAAACTGGGCTGAGAAGTGGTAGATGGAGATAAGTGTGAGATGGTTCATTTTGGTAGGTCAAACATAATATAGCATTAATGGTAAGACTCTTGACAGTGTGGAGGATCAGAAGGATCTTGGGGTCCGAATCCAAAGGACACTCAAAGCATGTTGGCTCTGTGGTTAAGAAGGCATACGGTGCATTGGCCTTCATCAATTGTGGGATTGAGTTTAAGAGCCGAGAGGTAATGTTGCAGCTATATAGGACACTGGTCAGATCCCACTTGGAGTACTGTGCTCAGTTCTGGCTGCCCCACTACAGGAAGGATGTGGAAACCATAGAAAGAGTGCAGAGCAGATTTACAAGAGTGTTGCCTGGATTGGGGAGCATGCCTTATGAGAAAAGATTGAGTGAACTCCGCCTTTTCTCCCTGGAGCGACAGAGGATGAGAAGTGACCTGATAGAGGTGTACAAAATAAAGAGAGGCATTGATTGTGTGGATAGTCAGAGGCTTTTCGCCAGGGCTGAAATGAATAGCACGAGAGGGCATAGTTTTAACGTGCTGGGGAGTAGGTACAGAGGAGATGTCAGGGGTAAGTTTTTTTTACGCAGAGAATGGTGAGTGCATGGAATGGGCTGCCGGCGGTGGTGGTAGAGGTGAAAACGATAGGGTCTTTTAAGAGGCTTCTGGATGGCAACATGGAGCTTAGAAAAATAGAGGGCTATGGGTAAGGCCTAGGTAGTTCTAAGGTAGGGACATGTTCAGCAGAACTTTGTGGGCCAAAGGGCCTGTATTGTGCTGTAGATTTTCTGTGTTTCTATTTTTATATTTTGTGTTTCATTTTTGAAAGAATGATAGTTAAACCAAAAAAGTCCTGAATGTTAAATGAGAAATGTTAAATGGGAAAAAAATTGAACTTGATGTAATGCACATCACATTGCTTATTGTTATACAATTAACTGGATGTATTGTAATTTATTTTGATTCACCATAAAGTTATTGATGCATGAACAGTGCAGCATGAATGTTTCATTTGCCATCTCCCCTTTTCAGGGGTACACACTTGCCTTTATTAGTCGAAGGATTGAGTTCAAAAATCAAGAAGTTGTGCTGCAGGTTTATAAAACTCTAGTTAGGCTGCATCTGGAGTATTGCATACATTTCTAGTCACTTAAGTGTAGGAAGAGGACTTTGGTGAAGGTGCGGAAGAGGTTTACCTGGATGTTGCCTGGTTTAGAGAATATGTGCTATAATGAGAGGTTGGTAAAACTTGGGTTGTTTTCCCTAAAGTGATGGAGGATGCGGGAGATCTGATAAAGGTCTATAAGACTATGAGAGTCATAGAAAGAGTAGACAGAGAGTATCTTTTTCCCAGGGGTGAAATGTCCAAAACCAGAGGAAATGCATTTAATTTCAAAGGAGATGTGACCAGCTAGTTTTTTTTTTACATAAGAATGGTGGGTTCTGGAATGTGACTGGGGCAGTGGTAGAGGCAGAAACATTAAAGATTTTTAAGAGATATTTAGGTAGGCATATGAATGAGAGGAAAGTGGAAGGATATGGACATTGTGCAGGCAGAAGAGATTAATTTAGATGGCCATTTGATTACTAATTTAATTGGCTCAGCACAACATTGTGGGCCAAAGGGCCTGTTCTTGTGTTCTACAGGTGTTTGCCATGTGTTGGGAGTTAGGTTTCAATTTATTTTTTAGAATTAACCTCTCAAGTAAAAAGTTCCTTCATTCAGCCTAAATATTCAGGCTTCATAAAAATTATGTCAGAGGCTGTGTTGAATGGGAAAGGAAATGAGATTTTTTACAGGTGTGTACTAACCATTATCAATTTACTCATCTTATTTTGCTACAACACAAGAGATTCTGCAGATGCCGGAAAACCAGAGAACCACACACAAAGTGCTTGAAGAATTCAGCAGATCAATCAGCATCTATGGCAATGAATGAACAGTTGATGCTTCAGGCTGAGACCCTTCTTCAGGACTGGAAAAGAAGGGGGAAAATATCAGAATAAAAAGCTGGGGGAGGAAAGGGAAGACCAGCAGGTAGGTGAAGTGAGGTGAGAGAGAAAGGTAAAGAGCTGGAGAAGAAAAATTCGTGGTGAGAAAGGAGAGTGGACCATGGGACAAAGAGAAGAAGGGTGGGGAGGCACAAAGGTGAGGTGATAGGGCAGGAGAAGAGGTAAGAGGCCAGAGTGGAGAATAGAAGAAGAGGGAAGGCAGAGGTTTGCTGGAATATTACTAGAATACTGGAGATCTGGCAATGAGCCTTTGGCTGGAAAAGCTAAAAAATTGATTAAGTCTACCTGATATAAAATGACATGTCTTTGAAAATAAAGACATTGACAACTTCCATCTGAAAAGACACCATAATTCTCAAAATATTTCAGTCATTCGCACTGAACAGAAAACACTGAGCGTACTTTTATTCATTAACCAATCTCTATTCAGAGAGCTACGTCAAACAATCTCATTGGTCGGCCTCCCAAAAGTTCAAATACATGACATCTACTGGCTCCCACTTCATCTACTCTGCTAGGGCAAAATTATCACATGTTGATTAATGTGACAAGAATGAAGAGAATTCCAAGTGAGGCTGGAGATGACATCAGATGCACATCAACTCTGGTAGGGTTTGCAAGACGTTACTTCCTACAAAGCAAACCCCAATAGCATGAATGGCAGCGATGCTTCACTACCAGTTGAGCTCAACACCTATATCCACTTTGAAAGGGAGAATATAACTACAGCTGTGGAGATCTTGCTACACCCAGTCACCTTGTGATCTCTGTCTTGGAAGCCGAGGTTAGGCTGTTTTTCAGGAGGGTGAATCCTCTCAAGGCAGCAGGCCATGATGGAGTACCTGATAAGGCTCTGAAAAGTTGTGGCAATCAACTGGTGGGAGTATTCAAGAGCATGTTCAATCTCTGATTGCTACAGTCGTAAGTTTCCACCTGTTTCAAAAAGGCAACAATTATAGTAGTACAACAAGAAAAGTAGTGTGAGCTGCCTTAATGACTCGTCCAGTAGAGCGCACATCTCCAGTGATGAAATGTCTTCAGAAGCTGCTCATGGCTAAAATGAACTCCTGCTTCAGCAAGGACCTGGACCCACTGCAATTTGCCTATCGCCACAATAGGTCCACGGCAGACACAATCTCAATGACTCTTCACCTGACTTTATATCACCTGGACAATACAAACACCTATGTCAAGATGCTGTTCATAGTTCAGCATTTAATACAAGCATTCCCACAGTCCTGATCGATAAGCTACAAAACCTGGCCTCGGTACCTCCCTCTGCAATAGGATCCTCAACTTCCTAACCTGAAGATCACAATCTGTGCTGATTGGTGATAACATCTCCTCCTTGCGATCATCACTGGTGCACCTCAGGGATGTGTGGTTCTGTTCCACTGTTCTGTTCCCTCAAGGTGTTGCAGCAACAACCTTGTATTCCATGTCAGTAAGACAAAAGAGCTGATGTGCACTTCAGGAAGGGAAAGATGAGGGAACACGAACCAATTCTCATAGAGGGATCAGAAGTGGAGAGAGTGAGCAATGATGTCAAGATCTCTGCGAATCTACATAAGAACATAAGGAATAGGAGCAGGAGTAGGCCATCTAGCCCATCAAGCCTGATTCAATAAGATCATGCTGATCTGTCCGTAAACTCACCTCCATCTACCTGCCCTTTTCTCCATAATCTTTAATTCCCCTACTATGTAAAAACTTATCTAACCGTTTCTTAAACATATTTAATGAAGAAGCCTCAACTGCTTCCCCAGGCAGAGAATTCCACAGATTCACCATGCTCTGGGAAAAACAGTTTCTCCTCATTTCCGTCATAAATCTTCTCCCCTGAATCTTCAGGCAATGTCCCCTAGTTCTAGTCTCACCTACCAATAGAAACAACTTTCCTACTTCTATCTTACCTATCCCTTTCAAAATTGTGTATGTTTCTATAAGATGCCCTCTCATTCTTCTGAACTCCAGAGAGTATAGTCCCAGGCGACAATCTCTCCTCATAGGTTAACCCCTTCATCCCTTGAATCAACCTGGTGAACCTCTTCTGCACTGCCTCCAAAGCCAGTATATCCTTCCTCAAGTATGGAGACCAGAACTGCACACAGTACTCCAGGTGCGGCCTCACCAGTACCCTGCAGAGTTGCAGCATGACCTCCCTGCTCTTGAATTCAATTCCTCTAGCAACGAAGGCCAACATTCTGTTTGCCTTCTTAATAACCTGTTGCACCTGCAAGCCAACTTTTTGCGATTCATGCACAAGCACTCCCAGGTCCCTCTGCACAACAGCATGCTGCAATCTTTCACCATTTAAATAATAATCTGCTCTTCTATTATTCCTTCCAAGATGTTACAACAGTGCTCAGGTAGGACAGATTAGATGGCTTGTCTACTGAGGCCATATGGGTGGAGCTGAGAAACAGGAAAGGTATGACCACATTAATGGGGTCACCCAATGCCACCCAATAGCAGTGAGAATTGGAGGAGCAAATCTGCAGAGAGATAGCAGACAACTGTAGCAAACATAAAGTTGTGATAGTAGGGGATTTAAATTTTCCACGTATTGATTGGGACTCCCATACTGTCAAAGATCTAGACAGGTTAGAGTTTGTAAAATGTGTTCAGGAAAGTTTTCTAAATCAATATATAGAGCTACCAACTACAGAGTATTCAATATTAGATCTCCTATTAGGAAACAAGTTAGGACAGGTGACAGAAGTGTGTGTAGGAGAACACATTGTTTCCAGTGATCATAACACCATTAGTTACAACTTGATCATGGATAAAGATAGATCTGGTCCTCGGGTTGAGGTTCTAAACTGGAAAAAGGCCAAATTTGAAGAAATGAGAAAGGATCTAAAAAGTGTGGATTCGGACAGGTTGTTCTCTGGCAAGGATGTCGTTGGTAAGTGGAAGGCCTTCAAAGGAGAAATTTTGAGAGTGCAGAGTTTGTACATTCCTGTCAGGATTAAAGGCAAAGTGAATAAGAAGAAGGAACCTTGGTTCTCTAGGGATATTGGAACTCTGATAAAGAAGAAGATAGAAATGTATGATATGTATAGGAAACAGGGAGCAATTAAGGTACTTGAGGAGTATAAAAAGTGCAAAAAAATACTTAAGAAAGAAATCAGGAGGGCTAAAAGAAGACATGAGGTAGCTTTGGCAGTCAAGGTGAAGGATAATCCAAAGATCTTCTACAGGTATATTAAGAGCAAAAGGATAGTAAGGGATAAAATTGGTCCTCTTGAAGATCAGAGTGGTTGGCTATGTATGGAACCAAAAGAAATTGGGGAGATCTTAAATGGGTTTTTTGCGCCTGTATTTACTAAGGAAACTGCCATGGAGTCAATGGAAATAAGGCAAACAAGTAGTGAGGTCATGGAACCTATACAGATTGAAGAGGAGGAGGTGCTTTTTATCTTGAGGCAAATCAGAGTAGGTAAATCCCCAGGACCTGACAGAGTATTCCCTTGGACCTTGAAGGAGACTAGTGTTCAAATTGCAGGGGCCCTGGCAGATATATTTAAAATGTCAATATCTAAGGGTGAGGTGCCGGAGGATTGGAGGGTAGCTCATGTTGTTTCATTGTTTAAAAAAGGCTCTAAAAGTAACCTGGGAAATTATACGCTGGTAAGTTTTACATTGGTAGTAGGTAAATTATTGAAAGGAGTACTAAGAGATAGGATCTACAAGTATTTAGATAGACAGGGACTTATTAGGGAGACTCAACATGGCTTTTTGTGTGGTAGGTTATGTTTAACAAATCCTTCAGAGTTTTTCGAGGAGGTTACAAGGAAAGTGGATGAAGAGAAGGCAGTGGATGTTGTCTACATGGACTTCATTAAGACCTTTGATAAGGTCCCACATGGGAGGTTAGTTAGGAAGATTCAGTCACTAGGTATACATGGTGAGGTAGTAAATTGGATTAGAAATTGGCTCAATGGAAGAAGCCAGAGAGTGGTAGTGGAGGATTACTACTCTGAGTGGAGTTCCTAGTCTACGTGTGGAAAATTAAAATCTCCCACAATCACAACCTTGTGCTTGCTACAAATATCTGCGATCTCCCTATAGCTCAGAGTAGGGAAAGGAAGAGGAAGGCAGTAGTAATAGGGGACTCGATACTTAGGGAGTTAGATAGACGACTCTGTGGACGCAGTCAGGAGATCCAAATGGTAGTTTGCCTCCCTGGTGCCAAGGTCCAGGATGTTACTGATCGCGTCCAAAATATCCTGAAGTGGCAGGGTGAGGAGCCAGAGGTCGTGGTACATAAAGGAACCAATGACATAGATAGGAAAAGGGAAGAGGTTCTGAAAGGAGAATATAGGGAGTTAGGAAGGGAGTTGAGAGGAAGGACCGCAAAGGTAGTAATCTTGGGATTACTGCTTGTGCCACATGACAGTGAGAGTAGGAATGAAATGAGGTGGAGGATAAATGCGTGGCTGAGGGATTGGGGCAGGGAGCAAGGATTCAGGTTTCTGGATCATTGGGACCTCTTTTGGGGCAGGTGTGACCTGTACAAAAAGGATAGGTTGCACTTGAATCCTAGGGGGACCAATATCCTGGCAGGGAGATTTGCAAAGGCTACTGGAGAGACTTTAAACTAGAATGGTTGGGGGGTGGGAATCAAATTGAAGAGACTAGGAGAGAGGAGGTTAGTTCACAAATAGAGAAAGCTAGTAGACAGTGTGTGAGGGAGGATAGGCAGGTGACAGAGAAGGGAAGTACTCAGACCGAAGATGAAGGGGAGACTGAAGAAAAAGATAATAAAGTTGTTTGCACCATTAGGGATAAACAGAGAGTAAGAGTGGAGAGTTTCTTAAATGCACCTGTTTTAATGCTAGGAGCATTGTAAGAAAGGTGGATGAGCTTAGAGCATGGATTGATACCTGGAAATATGACGTTGCAGCTATTAGTGAAACGTGGTTGCAGGAGGGGTGTGATTGGCAACTAAATATTCCTGGATTTCGTTGCTTCAGGTGTGATAGAATCGGAGGGGCAAGAGGGGGAGGTGTTGCATTGCTTGTCAGAGAAAATATTACAGCGGTGCTTTGTCAGGATAGATAGAGGGCTCATCTAGGGAGACTATTTGGGTGGAATTGAGGAATGGGAAAGGTGTAGTAACACTCATAGGGGTGTATCATAGACTGCCTAATGGGGAGTGAGAATTGGAGGAGCAAATTTGTAGGGAGATAGCAGATATTTGTAGCAAGCACAAGGTTGTGATTGTGGGAGATTTTAATTTTCCACACGTAGACTAGGAAGCCCATTCTGTAAAAGGGCTGGATGGTTTGGAGTTTGTAAAATGTTTGCAGGATAGTTTTTTGCAGCAATACATAGATGTACCAACTAGAGAAGAGGCAATGTTGGATCTCCTGTTCAGGAATGAGATAGGTCAGGTGACGGAGGTATGTGTTGGGGAGCACTTTGGGTCCAGTGATGACAATACCATTAGTTTCAATATAATTATGGAGAAGGATAAGTCTGGACCCAGGGTTTAGATTTTTGATTGGAGAAAGGCTAAATTTGAGGAGATGCGAAAGGATTTAGAAGGAGTGGATTGGGACAATTTGTTTTATGGGAAGGATGTAATAGAGAAATGGAGGTCATTCAAAGGTGAAATTTTGAGGGTACAGAATCTTTATGTTCCTGTTAGGTTGAAAGGAAAGGTTAGTTTGAGAGAGCCATGGTTTTCAAGGGATATTGGAAACTTGGTTTGGAAAAAGAGGCAATAAATATTGGCAGCATGGAGGTGCTCGAGGAATATAAAGAATGTAAAAAGAATTTTAAGAAAGAAATTAGAAAAGCCAAAAGAAGAGATGAGGTTGCTTTGGCAAGAAAGGTGAAAATAAATCCTAAGGGTTTCTACAGTTATATTAATAGCAAAAGGATAGTGAGGGATAAAGTTGGTCCCTTAGAGAATCAGAGTGGACAGCTATGTGCGGAGCCAAAAGAGATGGGGGAGATTTTGAACAATTTCTTTTCTTCGGTATTCACTAAGGAGAAGGATATTGAATTGTGTAAGGTAAGGGAAACAAGTAGGGTAGTTATGGAAACTATGATGATTAAAGAAGAGGAAGTACTGGCGCTTTTAAAGAATATAAAAGTGGATAAATCTCTGGGTCCTGACAGGATATTCCCTAGGACCTTGAGGGAAGTTAGTGTAGAAACAGCAGGGGCTCTGACAGAAATATTTCAAATGTCTTTAGAAACGGTGATTGTGCCAAAGGATTGGCATATTGCTCATGTGGTTCCATTGTTTAAAAAAAGGTTCTAAGAGTAAACCTAGCAATTATAGGCCTGTAAGTTTGACGTCAAGTGGTGGGTAAATTAATGGAAAGTATTCTTAGAGATGGTATATACAATTATCTGGATAGACAGGGTTTGATTAGGAACAGTCAACATGGATTTGTGCGTGGCAGGTCATGTTTGACAAATCTTATTGAATTTTTTGAAGAGGTTACGGGGAAAGTTGATGAGGATAAAGCAGTGCATGTTACCTATGTGGACTTCAGTAAGGCATTTGACAAGGTTCCACACAGGTTAGTTACAAAGGTTCAATCGTTAGGTATTAATATTGAAGTAGTAAAATGGATTCAACAGTGGCTGGATGGGAGATGCCAAGAGAGTAGTGGTGGATAACTGTTTGTCAGGTTGGAAGCCGGTGACTAGTGGTGTGCCTCAGGGATGTGTACTAGGTCCAATGTTGTTTGTCATATACATTAATGATCTGGATGATGGGGTGGTAAATAGGATTAGTAAGTATGCAGATGATATTAAGATAGGTGCGTTGTGGATAATGAAGTAGGTTTTCAAAGCTTGCAGAGAGATTTAGGCCAGTTAGAATAGTGGGCTGAAAGATGGCAGATGGAGCTTAATGCTGATAAATGTAAGGTGCTACATTTTGGTAGGACTAATCAAAATAGGACATACATGGTAAATGGTAGGGCACTGAGGAATGCAGTAGAACAGAGTGATCTAAGAATAATGGTGCATAGTTCCCTGAAGATGGAATCTCATGTGGATAGGCTGGTGGTGAAAGCTTTTGGTATGCTGACCTTTATAAATCAGAGCATTGAGTATAGGAGTTGGGATGTAATGTTAAAATTGTACAAGGCATTGGTGAGGCCAAATTTGGAGCATTCTGTACAGTTCTGGTCACCGAATTATAGGAAAGATGTCAACAAAATAGAGAGAGTACAGAGGAGATTTACTAGAATGTTACCTGGGTTTTCAGCACCTAAGTTACAGAGAAAGTTTGAACAAGTTAGGTCTTTATTCCTTGGAGTGTAGAAGGTTGAGGGGGGACTTGATAGAAGTTTTTAAAATTATGAGGGGGATAGATAGAGTTGACGTGAATAGGCTTTTTCCATTGAGAGTAGGGGTGATTCAAACAAGAGGACGTGAGTTGAGAGTTAAGGGGCAAAAGTTTAGGGGTAACACGAGGGGGAACTTCTTTACTCAGAGAGTGGTAGCTGTGTGGAATGAGCTTCCAGTAGAAGTGGTAGAGGCAGGTTCGATGTTGTCATTTAAAAAAAAATTGGATAGGTATATGGGCAGGAAAGGAATGGAGGGTTATGGTCTGAGTGCAGGTAGGTGGGACTAGGGGAGAGTAAGCGTTCGGCACGGACTAGAAGGGCTGAGATGGCCTGTTTCCCTGCTGTAATTGTTATATGGTTATATGGTTAATGACAGCTTCAATCATTTTCCCGACTACAGATGTTAAGCTATCTGGCCTATAGTTAGCTATAGTTGGCCTATAGTTGCCTGTCTTTTGTCTACACCTTTTTTCAAAAAGTGGTGTGACATTTGCTGTCTTCCAATCCACCTGCCTAGAGTCTAGAGAGTTTTGATAAGTAATTACTAATGCATTTACTATAACTTCTGCCAATTCCTTTAACGCTCTGGGATGCATCTTACCCCTTTGATAAGGTACCCCATACAATGCGTATTGAGAAAGTAAGGAGGCATGGGATCCAAGGGGACATTGCTTTGTGGATCTAGAACTGGCTTGCCCACAGAAGGCAAAGAGTGGTTGTAGACAGTTCATATTCTGCATGGAGGTTGGTCACCAGTGGTGTGCCTCAGGGATCTGTTCTGGGACCCTTACTCTTCGTGATTTTTATAAATGACCTAGATGAGGAAGTGGAGGGATGGGTTAGTAAGTTTGCTGATGACACAGAGGTTTGAGGTGTTGTGGATAATGTGGAGGGCTGTCAGAAGTTACAGAGAGACATTGATAGGATGCAAAACTGGGCTGAGAAGTGGCAGATGGAATTCAACCCAGATAAGTGTGAAGTGGTTCATTTTGGTAGGCCAAATATGATGGCAGATGGTAAGACTCTTAGCAGTGTGGAGGATCTGAGGGATCTTGGGGTCCAAGTCCATAGGACACTCAAAGCTGCTGCGCAGGTTGACTCTGTGGTTAAGATGGCATATGACCTTCATCAACCGTGGGATTGAGTTTAACAGCCGAGCGGTAATGTTGCAGCTATATAGGACCCTGGTCAGACCCCACTTGGAGTACTGTGCTCATTTCTGGTTGCCTCACTAAAGGAAGGATGTGCAAACCATAGGAAGTGTGCAGAAGAGATTTACAAGGATGTTGCCTGGATTGGGAAGCATGTCTTATGAGAATAGGTTGAGTGAACTTGGCCTTTTCTCGTTGGAGCGACAGAGGATGAGAGGTGATCTGATAGAAGTGTATAAGATGATGAGAGGCATTGATCATGTGGATTGTCAGAGACTTTTTCCCGGGGCCGAAATGGTTGCCACAAAAAGACACAGGTTTAAGGTGCTAGCTAGGGGAGTAGGTACAGAGGAGATATCAGGGGTAAGTTTTTTTTTTAAAAACGCAGAGAGTGGTGAGTGTGTGGAATGGGCTGCCGGCAACGGTGGTGGAGGTGGATATGATAGGTTCTTTCAAGAGGCTTTTGGATAGGTACATGGAGCTTAGAAAAATAGCGGGCTATCTGTAAGCCTAGTAATTTCTAAGGTAGGGACATGTTCGGCACAACTTTGTGGGCCGCAGGGCCTGTATTGTGCTGTAGGTTTTCTATGTTTCTATGCATCCCATCAGGAACAGGGGACTTACCTACCTTCAGGAGGCCCTCTAGTTTGCTCATCACGCTCTCTTTAGTGACAGTGATTTTATCTAGGTCCTCACGTCCCATTTCATCCATAATATCCTCCTCTGGCATATTAGACGTGTCCTCCACTGTGAAGACCGACCCAATATGGCCGTTCAATGCCTCAGCCATTTCCTTATCACCCAATATCAATTTCCCCTTCTCATCTTCCAAGGGACCTACATTGACTTTAGCTACCCTCTTCCACTTTATATAAAAACCTTTGCTATCTGTTTTTATATTTTGTGCTAATTTACTTTCATACTCTATTTTCCCTTTCCTTATTTCTTGTTTAGTTGTTCTCTGTTTTTTACCTTTTCCCAGTCCTCCAGTCTCCCACTATTCTTTGCGACTTTGTACACGAGCTTTTAATTTGATGCTATCTTTTATTTCCTCAGTTATCCAAGGCTGGCTCTCCCCACACTTACTGTCCTTACTTTTGACTGGAATATATTTTCATTGAGCACTGTGAAATATCTCTTTGAAAGTATTCCACTGTTCCTCAACTGTCCTACCAAATAGCCTGTGCTCCCAATCCACATTAGCCAACTCCTCCCTCATCCTGTTGTAGTCTCCCTTGTTCAAGCATAATACACTAGTTTTAGATTTATTTCATCCTCCATCTGAATGTGAAATTCAATCATACTATGATCACTCTTTCCAAAAGGATCCCTGACTACAAGATCATTAATCTTACCTGTCTCACTGCACAGGACTAGATCTAAGATAGTATTTTCCCTTGTAGGTTCATTAACATGCTGCTCAAGAAAGCCATCACAGATGCATTCTGTGAAGTCCTCCTCAAGACCTTCTTGACCAACCTGATTCACCCAATCTATGTGGAAGTTAAAATTCCCCATGACAACTGCTGTTCCATTCTTACAAGCCTCAGTAATTTCTTGGTTAATCGCCTCTGCCACTCCACTGCAATATTTTTATTAGGTGGCCTATAGACAACACCCACCAGTGTTTTTTTTTCCCCTTTACTATTCTTAATCTCTATCCAGATGGACTTAACATTCTGCTCCATAGATCTTATATTGTCTCTCACAACCGGATCTAACCTAATCCCAACATATCAATGCAGCTATAAAGGCAAGACAGTGGCTATATTTCAAAAGGAGTTTGAAGAGATTTGGTTTGTCAACTATTACACTCAAAAACTTCTATAGATGTACCATTCTGACAGGCTGCATTATTGTCTGATATGGTGGTGGTGGGGGTGGGGGCAGTGGGAGGTGGGGAAGTTACTGAAGAGGACTGAAGTTGTAAAATTAGTCAGCTCCATCTTGGGCAGCCTCTGTAGTATCCAAGACATCTTTAAGGAGCAGTGCCTCAGAAAGGCAGCGTCCATTATCACAGAATCAAAAACACACCATCCTCACTGTGAAGCTTGGTGGTAGCTGCATCATGCTGTGGGGATGCCTGGAAGACTTTTGAAGGTAGAAGGTAAAATAAATGTAGTGAAATACAGGGAAATCGCTGTCTGCAAGAGAACTGTAACTTGAGAGAAGAGTTGTTTTCCAGCAAGACAATGACCTCAAGCATAAAGCCAAAGCTACACAGGAATGGCTTAAAAACAAAGTTAATGTCCTGGAGTGGTCAAGTCAGAGTCCAGACCTTAATCCAATTGAAAATTTGTGGCTGGATTTGAAAAGGGCTGTTCACTCACGATCCCCTTGCAATCTGATAGAGCTTGAACGGATTTGTAAAGAATGAGGAGAAATTGCAGTGTCCAGATGTGCAAAGCTGATAGAGACCTTTCCACATAGACTCAAGGCTACAATTGCTGCCAAAGGTGCAAACACTGACTTGAATTACTTTGTGTTTTATATTTCTAATTAATTTTGATCATTTTGTAAAAATCTGTTTTCATTCTGACATGAGTCTTTTTCTGTTGATTAGTGTCAAAAAAAGACAAATTAAATCCACTGTGATTCAATGTTGTACAACAATAAAACATAAAAACTTCCAAGAGGGATGAATACTTTTTATAGGCAAGGTATATTATTTGTTTTTGCACTATTTTTAATCTATTCAATATATACTTACTGTAATCAATTTACCTATTATTTCTATATTATCATATATTGCATTGAACTGCTGCTGCTCTGTTAACAAATTTCACAACACATGACAGAGATAATAAACTTGATTCTGTTTCTTTGAAAGTCTTTGACTCTGCCCAATCCAGTAATGACTCTGCTTTCCCTACTAGGAAATCAGGATTTTCCTCATTAGAAGGCATCTGAAACACAGCCCATTGTTACCACCCCTCCTGCTGCACAGTGCTCCCTCCTCGCCACTTGTCCTACAGTGCAGTGCTCCTTCATCACTGCCTCTCCCACAGCATAGCTCTCTCTCACTGCCCCACCTCAGTGCTGTGCTCCCTCAGAACACATTGACCTGGTCTATATCTCTTAGCCCCAGCCCCAATCTTTTGGCTCTTTTGTAACATCAGAAGGCATTGAACCAATTAACCTGTGTTTTTTGTTTCCATCAAGTGCTACTACTTATCCCAACCCTGTGGCAATATACTACTGAGTCACAAAACTAAGTCATTAAGTTTCTTTCTCCATTACCATTGCTGAATGGTCCCATATTTTGAAACATGGCAGTCACATTTCATCCAAAAAGCTGAGTGAGGTTATCCCCTCTGGATCAAGAGTCTGAAGGTTGAGGGGTAATAACTGTCCCTAAACCTGATGGTATGGATGCTGAGACCCTTGTACCTTCTTCCAGATGGCAGCAGCGAGAAGAGAGCCTGGCCTGGATGGTGGCGTTCTTGATGATGATACTTTATTACTTGTGAGTATTGGAATTAGGCTCGTGAATATTGGAAAAGAATGTCTTTTACTGCACATTTTTGCACCTTTCAATTGGCAGTAATTAAGATCTCACAGGACAATTTACAATGATCAAACAGATGTTGGATTTGTTGCCCCAACAACAACTGATTAGGCACAAAGAGAATCAGTATTAATTGACAATTATCTATATTGGATTAATTTTTTAAAAAGTACGCAAGTCATACAAAACTAAATATCTATGCCAGGTTCCCTGACCCTCCCAGAACAGTAACAGGAATTTATCCTCGCCAAGTGTTCCTCTTGATCCCAGCACAAACTCTGCATTTCATATGTGGGGTTATCCACTATTGCAATGGGTGATTTCTAGAGTTGTTGCTGCTTCTCCTCTTGAAATCCCTCATTCTTATCAGATTGAACAGTTGTCCTCTCATTCCATTGGACAGACTCTGTCAGTTTCCAATTGGATCCGGTCCAAGGCTATAAGTGGTATTAGTGTATTGATCTTCTATCAGATTTGTGCCTCATGTCACTTACTTAGTCTCTCAGAATCAGACCAGTTCACTGATATTGAACCATAGAACATTACAGCACAGAAACAGGCCTTTTGGCCCTTCTTGGCTGTGCTGAACCATTTTTCTGCCTAGTCCCACTTACCTGCACCTGGACCATATCCCTCCATACACCTCTCATCCATGTACCCGTCCAAGTTTTTCTTAAATGTTAAAAGTGAGGCCGCATTTACAACTTCATCTGGCAGCTCATTCCACACTCCCACCACTCTGTGTGAAGAAGCTCCCCCCTTTAAACTTTTCCCCCTTCACCCTTAACCCATGTCCTCTGGTTTTTTTCTCCCCTAGCCTCAATGGAAAAAGCCTGCTTGCATTCACAAGATATGTTGAACCACCTGCTTAGAACCAAAGACTTTGGAGAACTCTCAATTCTTGTTGACATTGTTAGAATATTTCAAACTTCTCATGCTGACTGCAAATGTGGATTCATTTCTTTTTTCATAATTTTTTTTTATTGAATTTTCAAATAGTTACAAAAGGAAAAAAAAATTATCAACCCTTCCCCCCTCCCCCATCCCTGTAGAAAGAGGAAAAAAAGAGAAGAAAAACAAAAGAAAAAAAGAATGCCTGGATATCAGAAGATCCCCACATGCTCCACGGAGTATGTAATAGCTTTAGTATATATATTTATTTCTTACCCCAAATAACCAATAATTTTATCTTCGGAGCACCTATATATTTAATCCTATCTTTTGTAAATAAGGGCGCCAAATTTTCAGAAATATTTCATATTTATCTCTTAAATTATAAGTAATTTTTTCAAGTGGAATGCAGCTAAAAATTTCATTCTTCCAATGATCTATACTTAAGTATGAATCCGATTTCCAAGTAACTGCAATAGCCTTTTTGGCTACTGCCAATGCAATTTTTATGAATTCTTTCTGATATTTATTCAGTTTGGATTTCAGTTTTATCCCTTCAATATCGCCTAGTAAAAATAATGTTGGATTATGTGGAAGTTGTGTTCCAATAATTTGTTCCAATAAAACTCTTAAATTTGTCCAAAAAGGTTGAATTTTAAAACAAGACCAAGTAGAGTGTAAAAAAGTACCAATTTCTTGATTACATCAGAAACATTGATCAGATAAATTTGGGTTTAATTAATTTATTTTTTGTGGTGTAATATACAATTGATGTAAAAAATTATATTGCACTAATCTTAACCGGACATTTGTTGTATTTGTCATACTGTCAAGATATAGTCTTGACCAACTTGTTTCTTCAATTTTAATATTCAAATCACTTTGCCATTTTTGTCTTGACTTATGAATTCCTTGTTTAATTGCCTGTTTTTGAATCAAACTACACATACAATAAATACATTTTTTAATTTTTCCGTTTTGAATTAAAGTTTCTATTTCATTAGGTTTCGGCAATAACATTGTTTGACCCAATTTATCTCTTAAATAAGCCCTTAATTGGAAATAACAAAAAAGAGTGTTGTTTGATATTTTGTATTTATTCTTTAATTGATCAAATGACATTAATATACCTCCTTCAAAACAATCTCCTATATATCTAATCCCTTTTTGAAACCAATTGTATAAAAGTTGGTTATCCATTGTAAAAGGAATAAGTCTATTTTGAATTAAAGGTCTCTTTGCTAATAAAGATTTCTTTATCTCATCATCAACATTTATCTTATCCCATAAATCAATCAAATGTTTTAATATAAGAGATTCTTTCATTTCCCGTATCCATTTAGATTCCCACTTATATATAAAATCTTCTAGTATATTTTCTCCTATTTTATCTAATTCTATTCTAATCCATGCCAGTTTATCTTCATCAAAAAAGGATGCAATAAATCTAAGTTGATTTGCTTTATAATAGTTCTTAAAGTTTGGAAGTTGTAACACTCGTAGGTCAAATTTCCATGTCAATTTTTCCAACGATATTCTTGACATCTTGCCTTTTCAAAGGAACTTCCTCACACATTTATTTAAATGTGAAAAAACTTCTGTGGTAATTGTATTGGTAGTGTTTGGAATAAATATTGTAATCTAGGGAATATATTCATTTTTACAGCATTTACTCTGCCTACTAATGTTACTGGTAATGTAATCCATTTATCAAGATCTTCTTGAATTTTTTTCAATAATAGTAAATAATTTAATTTATATAAATTCTTTATATCATTATCAACTCTTATACCTAAATATTTTATACCATTTATCGGCCATCTAAATTGAGTTATTAGTCGACATTGACTATAATCTCCTTTAGTAAGGGGTAGAATTTCACTTTTATCTCAATTTATTTTGTAGCCTGATATTTTCCCATATTCTTCCAATCTAGAAGATAATTTATGCAGCGAATACAATGGGTTTGTTAAATAAAGCAAAACATCGTCAGCAAATAAATTAATCTTATATTCCTCCTGGTTAACTCTGAAACCCATAATATCTAATTAATTCAGCTAATGGTTCTATCGCCAACACAAATAAAGCAGGTGATAATGGACAACCTTGTCTAGTTGACCTTGTTAACAGAAATGATGTTGAAATTTGACCATTTGTCACTACTTTAGCTTTGGGATTAGCATTTAAGGTTTTAATACATTTTATAAAAGATACTCCTAATCCATATTTTTCCAATACCTGAAATAAAAAATCCCATTCCAATCTATCAAATGCTTTTTCTGCATCTAAGGCAACTGCCACACTCATTTCCTCCCTCTTTTGTGCCAAATGAATTATGCTAAATAACCGAGTTACATTATCTGCCGATTGTCTATTTTTGATAAATCTTGTTCGATCCATATGTATTAATTTTGTTAAGTATTTAGATAACCTATTAGATAAAATTTTTCCTATTATTTTATAGTCGGTATTCAACAAAGAAATAGGTCTATATGATGTTGGCTTTAAAAGATCTCTATCTTTTTTTGGCAATACTATTAAAATAGCTGTCGAAAAAGATTCTGGAAGTTTATGCGTTCTTTCCGCTTGGTATATTAACTCCATAAAAGGGAGAATTAGTAAATCTTTAAACTTTTTATAAAATTCGGGCAGAAAACCATCCGCTCCTGAGGATTTATTACTCTGAAGTGATCCTAAAGCTTCTTCGACCTCTTTTAATGTAAAAGGCATATCTAATCCCTTCTGTTCTTCCGAATTCAATTTTGGAAGAGTTATTTGTGATAAAAACCTTTCTATCTCGACATTATCATTTTGTGATTCTGATTGATACAATTCAGAATAAAAATTCTTAGAAGTTTCATTAATTTCTAAAGGTTTATAAGTAATTTTATTTACACTTGTTCTAAATGCATTTATCGTTTTGGAAATCTGGTCTGTTTTTAACTGCCAAGCAAGAATTTTGTGTGATCTTTCACCTAGTTCGTAATATCTCTGTTTAGTTCTCATAAGTGCTTTTTCTGTTCGGTATGTCTGAAGTGTATTATATTGTAATTTCTTGTTAACAAGTTGTCTTCGTTTTTCTTCTGTCATATATCTTTGAGATTATTTTTCTAATTTTGTAATCTCTTTTTCCAATTGATCTATTTCTACCATATATTCCTTCTCAATTTTAGAAGTACAACTTATCTGGCCTCTCAAATATGCCTTCATTGCTTCCCATACTATAAATTTATCATCAACTGAATGTAAATTTGTATCTAAAAAAAACTGACTCTGCTTTTTCATGAAATCACAAAATTCTTACATTTTAATAACATTGAATTAAATCTCCATCTGTAAATCGATTCCTCTTTATCCATCATTGTCATTGTCAAGGGGGAATGATCTGACAATATTCTTGCTTTATATTCCATATTTTTCACTCTGTCTTGAATATTCGTTGATAATAGGAAAAAATCTATCCTTGAATAAGTTTTATGTCTATTTGAATAAAATGAGTAATCTCTTTCTTTTGGATTAATTCTTCTCCATATATCAATCAAATTTAAATCTTTCATCAATGATAAAGTTAATTTTGCTACTTTTGATTTTGTAACAACCTTTGTTGATCTATCTAAAACTGGGTCTAGACAAAAATTAAAATCTCCACCTATTAATATTTTGTCACGTGCAACAACCAAATTCAAAAAGGCCTCTTGTATAAATTTTACATCATTTTCATTTGGTGCATAAATATTCATAACAGTCCATAGTTCTGAAAAAATTTGACAATGTATAATTATATATCTCCCCGCAGAACCAATTAATACATTTTGTATTTTAATTGGTAAAGTTTTATTAACCAAAATTGCAACTCCCCTCGCCTTTGAATTAAATGAAGCTGCAATAACATTTCCGACCCAATCTCTCTTTAATTTCTGATGTTCTATCTCTGTTAAGTGTGTTTCTTGTTAAAAAAAAAGCTATATCTATTTTCATTTTCTTAATGTATGTTAAAATTCTTTTTCTTTTCACCGGTCCATTAAGCCCATTAACGATAAAACTTTAAAAATTCAGTAAATAAGTCATTATTTTTAACAGGGTTACTCCAGTCTATAGTAAAAACTAAGTTTTCAACTTTCGTAGTACCTTGGGGAATCTTTTTAAAATTCTCTGTGTTGCTATGTGTCTCTCCCCCCCCCCCCCCCCCACCGATTGTCCAGGCAAAGAAAGATTAAAGAAAAATAGATTATAAAGAAAAAAATAACAAAAGACCCCCCCTACTAATGTTGTGAATTAAAAAAAACACAATATTACCCCCCTCCGTTGTACGGGTCATGGCAATCGCCATGATTACACACATGAATCCCATTGAATCATGTGAATCGATCCGAAGTTCCCCCAGCTCCCCCGTAACATAAAAAAGTATATATAAGAAAAAATATCACTACTCTCGATTAACATTTCTCACATTTTTACCTTTCTCCCCCTGTATCATATAATTAAGAATATATTTAAATATTCTTCTGTCCTTAAACATCCATCAACTCCATTCACTGTCCCTGTCTTCATCTTTAATCCGTTTCACTTTTAAATCTTTGGCTGTGATTAGTGAATATTTGGGAGTTCTTGTGCAAATTCTTCCGCATCCCGATAATCAGTAAAACATCTTCTTTTTCCGTCATCCAAAAAAATTATCAGGGTTGCCAGGTGGCGCAATATAAATTTATAACCCTTTTCCCATAAAACTTTTTTCACTGGGTTAAATTCCTTCTTTCTCTTCAAAAGGTCATAACTTATATCAGGATAGAAAAGAACTGTTTTCCCTTCTATCATCAATGGCCCGTTTCTCTTTCTGGCAAGTTGGGCAGCCGCCTTCAGGATCTTTTCTTTATCTTGATATCTTAAGCATTTTATCAAGATTGATCGTGGGTTTTGATCAACTTGAGGTCTTGATCTTAAGGCTCTGTGAGCCCTTTCAATTTCAATTAACTGGGTTCCTTCTTCCATTTCCAAAATTTCAGGAATCCATTTTTGAAAAAAAATTTATTGGGTCCTCTCCCTCTATACCTTCTTTAAGTCCAACAATCTTAAAATTATTTCGTCTGCTAAAATTTTCAAGTACATCCACTTTTTCCAACAACCGTTTTCTTTCTGATGTCCAGGCAGAAATATTATCTTCCATTTTATTCACTCTATCAATGGCGTCTCCCATTGTTTCTTCCAAGTTTTTAGTTTTCTTGTCCATTTTGTCGTGTCTTTTCATCATTTTATCAAACATAATCTTCATATTTTTAATATCTTTATTACTTTTAATGCTTTTAATTCATGCTTTATTTGCACCTAAGATTTTTTAATGTCTCCAATATCACCTCCAACCTCTTCCTGTTGCTCTTCTTTATTTGTCTCTTCATCTTTGTCTGATTTATCCAGAGAATCTGATTCCACCTCATATTCACTTTCACTTTCAGTTCCGGTCATAGCTGGGATTTGTAGTTTGGGTTGCTCACGTTTGCGCATGCCCCTTCCTTCACGCATGCGCAATTCCTGTTGCTCTTTTTTTTTGGGAGATGGTTGATGTTGCTGCAATTTCCTGCTCTGTATCGCCGGAAGTAAAATGCACTTGAGCCCGAGGCTCTTTGATGGCAGCCGGCCTTGATTCTTTTCCAACTTCTGTTGTCTTCAAAGTAGTAGTTTTCTTCTGCTTCTGTTTAGGAGACATATCTTAAGACAATCTTGAGTAGTTTATAAGTAATTAAAAAAAATATTTACTAACTTTTCTTCACTTAAACATTATTTTACTGGGTTTTACGGGAGAGCTGGATTTCCACGTCTCGATCCTACGTCATCACGTGACGTCCCCGTGGATTCATTTCTTATGAATTCAATTAAATTTAAATCCAGGAACAGACTAGAAGTGGAACATTTGGATGACCAAATGAGGATTAAAACACACATCTTTCTTCTGAATGTGGCATTAATCTGGACAGTGTTTATAAACAAAAGACTTGTAATAAAGACAAATGAGAAAAACTTTACAAAACATGAAAGGTTTTCTTTGTTCTGCCAAGTGGCAAAAGTCACGTGACATGATTGCTTTACACCTCCAAATGTCTCACAGGATGTGTCCCCCCTCCCTCGTTTGTTTAGTTGATCAGGGAAGTAAGAGGAGGAAAACACGATGGAGGAGGGGGAGGCCTCCATCAGCAGGACAGAGTCCTTGGCAGTAGCCTCTGCTGCTGATCTCACGCTCACTGGCATGTGGCACAGTCAGCAATCCAGAGATTACCACCATGAAGGTCCTGTTTCTCAGCTTTCTATCTAGCTCCCTAAAATCTCTCTTCAGGATCTCCTCATCTTTTTTACCTGTGTCATCGGTGTGAGTGTGTAACGAGCTGCCAGCAGAAATGGTGTATGTGGGTTTGATTTCAACATTTAAGAGAAATTTGGAAAAACACATGGATGGGAGGGGCATGGAAGGTGATGGTCAAGGTGCAGGTCAGTGGGATTCAATAGAACAACAGTTCAGCACAGATTAGATGGGCCAAGGGCCTGTTTCTGTGCTGTAGTGCTCTATGACCATCACTGACATATGGTATGAAGTTTGCTTATTTGTGACAGCAGTGCAGTGTAAGACATTAACTTCCTTAAGTTAGAAAAATAAATACTGCAAAAGACAAACAATGTGGTATTGTTTTCAGTTGGGGTATTGGCAATAGTAATGCTTTTGAGTGCTGTATATTAAAGTTTCTTGTCTTTTGATAATTTAGGCTTGGTAAGGCACTGGTCTAATAACACTTGGAGTATTGTGTGCAGTTTTGAGCCCCCTATTTAAGATGTGCTGGCACTAGAAAGGGTCTAGATGTAGGTCACGAGAATAATTCTGGGATTGAAAGGGTTAACATAACATTATGCACAGGAACAGGCCCTTCGGCCCACAGTTGTGCCATAAGACATAGGAGCAGAATTGGGCCATTCAGCCCATTGAGTCTGCTCCACCATTCTATCTTGGCTGATCCTGGATACCACTCAACCCCATATACCTGCCTTCTTCCCACGACCTTTGACTCCCCGATCAATCAGGAAACTATCAATTTTCACTTGGCCTTCACAGCTGTCTGTGACAGCACATTCCACAGATTCATCATTCATTAGTTAAAAAATTCCTCCTTACCTCAGTTTTAAAGGGTCATCCCTCAATTTTGTCGCTGTGCCCTCTAGTTCTAGACACCCCCAGCACAGGAGACATCCTCTCCACATCCACCTTTCAACATTTACTTTCAACCTTTGGTAGGTTTCAATAAGATCCCCACATATTCTTCTAAGTTCCAGTGAGCACAGTCCCAAAGCTGCCAAACACTCCTCATGTGTTTTCATTGCTGAAATCATGTTCATGAACTTCAATGACTCTCTCCAATGACTACACATCCTTTCTGAGATATGGGGCCCAAAACTGTTGGCAATAATCCAAGTGCAGCCTCTCCAGTGTCTTATAAAGCCTCAATACTATCACTTGCTTTTATATTCAATTCCCCTGAAATGAATGCCGACATTACATTTACCCACCACAGACTCAACCTGTAAATAAACCTTCTGGGAGTCTTCCAGGAGAACGCCCAAGTTCCTTTGTGCCTCGGATGTTGGAACACTGATACTGCTGGTACGTCATCATTGTTATTATTTTTCTCCCCAGCTCAATCAACTCAAGATGACAAAATCTTGGCTGCAGAACTGTGTATCATGCTGTGAAGTGTTGATTGTGGAGTAAAAGTTGACAAAGAAACACACAGTGACTCATTGGTAGTGAAAGGTGTAACATATGGGAAAACTAAAGCAAAAGCTCTGTGTGAAAATATTCTAGCACCGTATTCTGTACAAAAGCATGTGGAGTATATCAAAGAAAATGGCTTGCCCTTTCCAGTAGCAACTGATGCTTCAATGGTGCAACAGTGTTTCCCAATACTTCTGAGATACTTTCATTTTGAGAAGGGAGTGCAACATGTGTTACTTGACTTTTACAGCAATAACAATGAATCACCAGAGGACATAACAAATCAGCTACTGGTTAGAGACATCAGGTCTGGATCTGAAAAGATCCAAGATGGCGGCGCGATGCAGCTTGCAGCAGCCACTCCAGAACTGATTATCTGTTATTTGTGAAGTGGGGTGCCATGCACAATCATAATCGATTGAAAACGGACGTGGAAGCACGGAGAAACATTGGGAAATTCCAGGAAGACCTTCTTCATTGCTGCTGCTGCTGCGAGGTCCGGGACTCTGCTGGGAAGTTCAGGCCCCCAGTCCTTGGGGTCACGTTGCCAATGGCCATTGGCGGGGCCGTCTTAATACGCTTGGCAGAGGATGGTGCTCGGAGAAGCTGTGCCGGAGGGGATGGTCGTTGGCTCAGAGGTTCGACGGACTCGGAGTCCTTTCGATGGACTCAGGTCGCTTTCCGTGTGTGCTGCGCCTGCGAGGCTGGTTTCGACAGAACTTCCATTGTGTGCTGCGTCTGCGAGGCTGAGTCGGGCGGTGCCTTGGAAGTCCATAGCAGGGGTACTCCCTTCTGCCGCCGGCGTGGGATGGCGAGTCTGTCGGGACCTTGGGGACTTGTGGAAACTGTGGTGATTTCTTTTGAACTTACAGTCCTTTAACATCTTTGGACTATTTTTACTGTGCCCATAGTCTTTTTTTAAAAAAATCAATTATGCTATTGTTTGCACTGAACAATATGTTGTACTTATGTGGTTTTGTGCAGGTCTTGTAGCTTTAGTTTTTGGTCTTGTTTTTGTCTGGTGGATTTGGAGCTCCTTTCCGGGGAATGCGCTAGATGGTAGTGCGATATTAATACACAGCAGCCTCTTCGGACTCTGGATTGGGGATTGCCAAACGTTACGTGGATTTTCTGGTGTAGTCTGTTTTGTCATATGCTTTTGTGATATCATTCTGGGGGAACGTTGTCTCTTTTTTTTAAACTGCATTGCATTTGTGGTTTCTAAATGACAATAAACTGAATCTGAATAAAGTGTCTGTATACATTGCTGACAATCCACAACAGTGTTTATCAAAAACTGAAAATGGCTCAAAAGAACATTATTGCTGCAAATTGTCTGGCCCATATCTTGTACAATGCAACAAGATTTACATGGAAACATAGAAAACCTACAGCACAATACAGGCCGTTCAGCCCACAAAGTTGTGCCGAACATGTCCCTACCTTAGAAATTACTAGGCTTACCTATAGCCCTCTATATTTCTAAGCTCCATGTACCTATCCAAAAGTCTCTTAAAAGACCCTATCGTATCCGCCTCCACCACCATTGCTGGCAGCCAATTCCATGCACTCACCACTCTCTGTGTAAAAAACTTACCCCTGACATCTTCTCTGTACCTACTTCCAAGCACATTAAACCTGTGCTCTCTCATGCTAGCCATCTCATGCCTGGGAAAAAGCCTCTGGATATCTACACGATCAATGCCTCTCATCATCTTGTTCACCTCTCATCCTCCATCGCTCCAAGGAGAAAAGGCCGAGTTCACTTAACCTATTCTCATAAGGCATGCTCTCCAATCCAGCCAACATCCTTGTAAATTTCCTCTGAACATTCTTCCTTTGGGTGGGGGAGACTAAGATCAGAAAATGCAGCCTCAGAATAGAGGGATGACCATCCATTTATAACAGAGATAGAGGAATTTCTTTAGTCGGAGAATATTTAAGGCAGATGTTGATAGATTTTTGAAGGGATAAGGGGAGAAGGCAGAAAAGGGAAATGGATCAATCATGATGAAATGGTGGAGCAGAGTCGATCTAACCCTTCATCTTAATCTGGTCTTAAAGAGTATTGCTTTTGATCAAACTAGTTGACTTAGTGATAGATATTGTGCTCCCTGCATCCCGAGTACATTTTGTGCTTTTGCTAATTTTGGTGTTCCTTTCTAAGTATTATTTTAAAGAGTGAAGAAGTATGGCATAAAGTAAATGTAGTGGTAAATGCCAGCAATCATTTTAACAGGCAATTGAAAAATCAGACTACAATTTCATTAGCAAAGAAAGCAATCTGGTATAATACTACTGTAGCTTTTGCTCTACCAGCTAGGTTATTGGTATATTTGTTTCTGTTATTTCAATTTTTGAAGGTAAAGCCTGAAACACATGAAATCAAAAAGAATGGAATATACATGGAACCTCTGATCCCCTAAAAAAAATTCTCAGATGTTCCATTTCTGTGACAATGACTTCATTAGCATGTTAGGAATTACAAGGAAAACCTGATGTTCCCTTATTCTATTTGTGAAGCCAAAAGAGAAGGGGAGATGTTGAACAATTTCTTTTCTTTGGTATTCACAAAGGAGAAGGATATTGAATTGTGTAAGGTAAGGGAAACAAGCAGGGTAGTTATGGAAACTATGATGATTAAAGAAGAGGAAGTACTGGTGCTTTTAAAGAATATGAAAGTGGATAAATCTCTGGGTCCTGACAGGATATTCCCTAGGACCTTGAGGGAAGTTAGTGTAGAAACAGCAGGGGCTCTGACAGAAATATTTCAAATGTCTTTAGAAACGGTGATCGTGCCAAAGGATTGGCATATTGCTCATGTGGTTCCATTGTTTAAAAAGGGTTCTAAGAGTAAACCTAGCAATTATAGGCCTGTAAGTTTGACGTCAAGTGGTGGGTAAATTAATGGAAAGTATTCTTAGAGATGGTATATACAATTACCTGGATAGACAGGGTCTGATTAGGAACAGTCAACATGGATTTGTGCATGGCAGGTCATGTTTGACAAATCTTATTGAATTTTTTGAAGAGGTTACGGGGAAAGTTGACGAGGATAAAGCAGTGCATGTTACCTATGTGGCCTTCAGTAAGGCCTTTGACAAGGTTCCACATGGAAGGTGAGTTAGGAAGGTTCAATCGTTAGGTATTAATATTGAAGTAGTAAAATGGATTCAACAGTGACTGGCTGGGAGATGCCAGAGAGTAGTGGTGGATAACTGTTTGTCAGGTTGGAGGCCGGTGACTAGTGCTGTGCCTCAGGGATCTGTACTGGGTCTGGTATTTATTAAGAATAGAGTACAGAGGAGATTTACTAATATTACCGTAAATTCCGGTGTATAAGCCGAGAATTTGGCCCTAAAATTAGGGGGTCGGCGTATACAGAGGGTGCCAACTTTGGAAAAATGAATTCACGGAAGACAGGTCATATTTATTGGCTGTTTTTGAGTCAAACTGGTTCCACTATCGACGCATGAATTCTTTGGTTTGTTTAAACTCACATCTAGTGGCTGGACCACGGACATCAAACCACTGGGGATGACTGCAATGTCCGTATTTTCAGCTTTCAGTGCTGCTTTTGTCTCACCTGACAAGTGCGCTTTGAACATGTCCCAGACAAGTAGCGACTTTTCCTTCCTGACACCTTCGGAACGTCAACACCACACCTCTTTAACCCACTTCAAGCAACCCACTTCGTCCATCCAGCAGTGTTCTTGAATGTAAACAACACCCCATGGGAATTTTCTGAGCAATCTTTGTTTTTTGTCTCAACACAAGATCACGTCTATTTATAAATTGGGTGCTCCAATTTCGCGTAGCTTTGAAATTTTCACTGACCTCACGGTGTTTTTCTTCCCATTTCAACGCTTGAACTTGAATCATTTCTCTGGTAACAATGTATCCAGACGATCGCTGGTGATTCACTTTTTCTTCCAGTTCTGGCCACTAGCATGTTTTCCCACAGTTTGCATATTTTGTCTTTGGCATTTCCCTCAGCGTGTCCTCTGCCTTTCTCCACTCTCTCACTTGTTTCTCATTTACACTAAACTTCTTAGCAGCTTCAGAATTATTCGTTCCTTTAGCAAAATCAACAACCTTCAGCTTGAAGCCAGCATCATATCGCATTTGTTTTAATCTTTCGTACATGGTGGTTGCAAACTCAATACTGAGTACATGTACTGATCCCGCCACCCCGTGTTATGTTTTAACAAGATTATGACGAGCACTAAATGGTTTCATGGGGGGAGGGGTTACATTTCAGAGGATTCTTTTCCATTGGAAAATCTCTCTCCCTGATTTATTTATTAAGAATTCGCCTATAACACTCTACAATGTGTAGGCGTGTTTTCTTAGCAGGTACTGCTTCACAAAATTTCCAGGGTCCGGATCCGGCAAAGCTGAGTACTGGCATGTGAGATCTTGTGATCTTTTCTGGTTAAATCAAAAACCTCTACAAAAGGGGTCGGCTTATACAAAGGTAACATGAAAAAGTCACTTTTTTAACCTTGAAAATGCCGGGGGGGGGGGGGGGGGGGGGGTCGGCTTATACTCCAGAATATACTGTACCTGGGTTTCAGCACCTACGTTACAGAGAAAGGTTGAACAAGTTAGGTCTTTACTCTTTGGAGCATAGAAGGTTGAGTGGGGACTTGATAGAGGTATTTAAAATTATGAGGGGGCTAGATAGAGTTGACGTGGATAGGCTTTTTCCATTGAGAGTGGGGAGATCCAAACAAGAGGACATGAGTTGAGAGTTAGGGGGCAAAAGTTTAGGGGTAACACGAGGGGGAATTTCTTCACTCAGAGTGGTAGCTGTGTGGAACAAGCTTCCAGCAGAAGTGGTAGAGGCAGGTTCGATATTGTCATTTTAAAAAATTGGATAGGTATATGGACAGGAAAGGAATGGAGGGCTATGGGCTGAGCGCAGGTCGGTGGGACTAGGTGAGTGTAAGCGTCGACACTGACTAGAAGGGCCGAGATGGCCTGTTTCAGTGCTGTAAGTGTTATATGGTTATATGTTATATGGGTGTGTATTTCCTGTGTTTCCGAATTGTTTCTAGAAATTTCAGCCATTGCTGCCATCATCCCTACCAGTGTCTCTGATCAATTTTGGCCAATTCCTCTCTCATGCTTCTGTAATTCCCTTACTTCATCTGATTTTAGCTTCTTAAGTTGTAGGGTGAAATCTATTTTAGGGTACTGACCCGTAAGATTTCCTCTACCTTAAGTTGAATTGAATGCCGTGAAACAGTTTCACTTAACCTCATTATTAGGAGCTTCTTTACCTGTACAACTGGCCAAAATTACTAATTTAAATTCATATCCTGTGATTAAACAGTCATTACAAATTTGGTTCCAGTTTCGTAACTTTTTTTAATCTTAAAATATTTAAGCTTTTTAGTTTAATTTATCGAAATTATTTATTTAAACCTTCATTAAGTGATCCTACTATTCTTTTTTGGAGGAATAATGGGGCTTATTCCTTCATGGATCTGTTCCAGGATGGCCGATTAATGTCTTTTGAGAAATTAGTAACTAAATACTTTCATATTCACACTTCCTGCAATATCTTCAGGTCAGACACTTCTTACAAAAAAAACTTAAGTAATTTTCCATATATACAAGATTCTGACCGGTTAGATATTTTTTTAGAAATGAATCCTTTATTGAAGGGTTTTATTGAGAAAATGTATAATTTATTGTTAGAACAGCACAATTACCCTTCACTTAAGATTAAGCAAGATTGGGAGAGAGAGCTTAACATGACCCTGATAACAGAAGATTGGTTGCGGATTTTGAAGTTGGTTAACTCTTCTTCGATCTATGCCAATCACTCTCTAGTTCAATTTAAAATTATACGTCGTTACTATTTAACAAAGGAGAGACTGTCTAAAATGTTTTTTTAATGTTGATAGTCAATGTGACAGATGTAAAACCGAGACAGCTACATTGACACATATGTTTTGGTCGTGTTCTGTACTGAAACATTTTTGAAAGTCTATTTTCTCTACAATTTCTAAAGTTTTAAAAATTAATTTACAACCTAATAAATTGACAGTTTTATTTGGTATAGTCCCACAATATATTCATGGTATTTCTCCATCAGACCAACATGTAATTGCATTTGTTACATTATTGGCCAGAAGGGCTATTTTGTTGAAATGGAAAGATGTTTCTGCTCCTACTTTGATACAATGGTTCTCTCATGTGATGTTATGTCATAGTTTAAAGAAAATCAGATGTCGAACTTTCGATCCTCGATTTGATTTTGAGAAAAGGTGAGGTTCATTCGCCCGCTACTATCATCTGATTTGAGTTAATTAATATGGTTTCCTTCCAATTTTTAAAAAATTTTTTTTAAATGGATTTGAGTTGGCGGATTGGTATTTTTTTTCTCTGTGGAAGCTTGTTATGATGTATAGTTCCGGGGTTGTGCTCCCAATAGGTTTTTTTTGTTTTTTTTTCCCCCAGTTAGTAGGGGTTCTTTTTTAGTTAGTTGAGGTTCTTCTTTTTCTCCACCTTTTTCTTTCAAAAAATATTCTTAACACTTTATTTTATCTTATTATTGATATATTGCTTAGCTTTGTTAATCAGTTATTTGCTAATTGAATTCTTTATTGTATCTGATGACATATTGACTCAATGTATCTTTTTTTGTTAAGCTTCAATAATAATTAATAAAAAGATTTTTAAATGAAATGAGAGTAAGCATTCAGCACGGACTAGAATGGCCAAGATAGCCTCTTTCCGTGCTATAATTGTTATATGATTATATAGTTATTCTATCTACTCCTCTGCTGACAAGCTTCCACCTCCATTGCCGGATGCTATACTGGACATTATCAACAAGAATACATCTGAATCAAATCACTGGACCCGATTTATATAAAAAGTTGATTGAAGATAATTTTCTACTTTAAGTTAAGATGACCCTATTATTTCGAGATAATTACTGTGGACCTTGAGGTAACTGAGGTCAATGTGGAAAGTACATTGCAAAGACGAGGTTAATGGATCCAAATAGGATGATTAAGTGGGTAATTTGAGAGGCAGTTTTTCCCTTAAGGAACTTTGAGCATATCCTTGAATCACTTCTCATGACAGAGGTCAGAGTAAAGCATCTGTTCTGGCATTCTTACATCAGGAATGCTAACAGTGTGGGCTGCCAAACAGAAATGATCAGTTGTAACTCAGGCCTCAGTACTGCAGTATTGATTTACCTATCCTTCCATCGCATTTGGAGCAGATACAGTGGTGATAACTTTTCAGTGCTACAAGGCACCTACTTTAGGAAATCCATATGTTTGTAGGTGAAAGATTTTGTGCTGAGTTTGATCTTCAACATCCTTCTCAGTGGAGTAAAAGGCAGTGCTAGCACACTGAAGACAATGATAAATTTGACCATGAACATTAGTCTTTGCTGAGAAGTGGTCCATATATCGTAGTGAATCTTTACCATGCGGTGTTATGCAATGGGGGATAGAGGGTAGAAAAGAAGGGGAAGATTTGTAGAAGGTATGGTGATCCTGAGATGCCCAATCATCAAGATCCTCCTCTCAGCCTTACCAGTGTAGTCTAAAGGAAAGTTTATGAAGCAATACGCTTGGCACCAGCTTGGCTGCTGGAGCCGTCGGAAGGATGCTCAATGACATGCGTTGCCTCGGGGTCTCCAATCTGGATTTACTCCTGTAGCTTTCTCTCTTCCGAGGTTGCCCACAAGGCAGTGTGGCTACTTACCCATAGTTGGGGATCTGGTCCACGAGCACCAGGATGTGTCCACACCAGTGGGCCTACATGCTACGTGTGCAGGGGCCAGACCTCCTCCCCGTCCTCTGTAGTTCAGCCTGAGTCTGAAAAGAGTTCAGTTTCTGTGTATTGCCAACGAGGAGGCACTATATGAGACTTGCAGTTGCCAAGGCTATGTACTGGCAGGGACAGGCGTGCATTCAGCTCTTTTTTACAAGACTGCTAGCCAGTGGCAGAAGCTGGAAGTGAGCGACAGCACTACACTACCGTACTAGATGTATCACAACCATTTTGACTTTCTTATATAACCACCTATATATATTCAGTGAATTTTAGAGTAATTAACACTGGCACAGTTTTTTCTATATTTTTCTAAAAGCTTTAGTCTTTCAGTAGCATGTGTCATGCTATTTAAATCTGGCTATTTTATAGGTTAATTGTTATTTATTAATGGAATCCTGTGATCTCTAATTAGAGTACAAGACAACCATGACTACTTTTTAGTAGTCTGAATGCTTCTTCTTCACTCATGTAACACTTAATAAAATGGTTGTAAGCAACAAATTTTATACCTCATTCTCGACTTCCAAAGAACCTTTGGATCACAAACGCATCAGGATCTAACAACACTGTACATTGAGCACTTCCCAAATAGTCCTATAGATGACATCCACTTGATAGGAAACTTAGAGGCGCATTGCAGCAAGCAAGATCATTATAAACTTAAATTAAGAAAAAAGAAAACTGGTGCAAATGCACTGTGGGTAGGAGTTGCTGTAATTTCCACAGATGCTGCCTGCCTTGCTGATTGTTTCTTGCATCAGCAATTTGTGTGATTTGCATTTGGTATTGGTGCATTAAACCAACCTCGCTTGACACTGGTCTCAACTGAGACTGGCTACACAGTGGAGCCCAAGTTTAGGATCATTGCTTGTATTCCATAAGCTATTGTAAAACAGAGATTAATTTGGCTGACAAACTAGAATATAGAATTGTGCACTAATTAATTTCACATGAACTTGTGACACTGCAGAATGTTTGTTAATTATTGTGATTTTTTTGTGCTACAACTGAGACTGATCTACAAATAATGTGCTTGTATTTATCTTATTTTCATCTCTGCTATCAGACACAGTCACACAACTATGCAACTCTTCCCAATTTTTTTTTTCTGGTTAATTTAATTAAAATAAGATGTTTGATCATTTTAGTTGTATTTCTGTAAAACTCAATTTTCTAACATCAGACACCCAAGAAAAGCAAATTATGGTTTGTTACGCTAGTTAGGAAATTTAAAGCATCAGCCAAGGATGTGAAACTAGAGTAACATCTAGGTTATAAAAGACAGGGACACCATCCCAGCTTCATTAAAGGCCATAAATGAACTAGCTGATATTTAATAACATAAACTATATCCAAGATTTTAGTGTCAAAAGTATTTACTGACATTTTACCAATAAGAACTTTTCCCTCCAGATAAAGCAATAACTAAATTGAAACAAACTGGAATTGAACTTGTGTCCTTTGGATTATTAGTCCAAAAGAACTCTCCACTGTACCATACCCCATGACTTCAGAACAAAAAGAAAATAAATACTTGAGCACTTTGAGGGGGTATGAAAAGTGAACACAAGACTGCAAAGTTTATTGGACTGACCTGCATGATGATACACTTGAATAAAAAGAAACCTTCAATTTAAGTGAAACCCAGTAGGCAAGAGCAGTGTTTTTTTCATAAATGCTACTCTGATTAAAAAGCACAACATTAAGGTAATGTCAATTCACCTGCAGAAAACAGAAATAAAACATTAAATCACTTAGATGAAACTAATACTGGTTCGTTAAGAATCTTACATTAAAGTATCTTGCACATTTAAATGTATTAAAAATGATAACTACTTCCAACTGATTTGCCACGATGATTATCAAATATAGATAAAGTTAGGATGCTGCTGGTACAGCAGCGGGATGCAGAAATCTACCAGTGTATTTTCATGTTATAGAAAGTACTGGACTGGACGAGGTGGCTTTGTCAACACTTAAATGGGGGCTCTGCAAAACCAATACATTTTTTGTATTGACCATAATCTACTTCATAGAGATCTCAGCATCTGTCATTACAGGAGCTTTATTGAAATTTGTGAAATTGTTTGCTAGTCAAACCACCCCTGGATGAACCTTTGGATTGGCCATAACTTGCTGACCCATTTCAATACGAGATGCAAGTTTTTTTTATATATACAGGTAACAAAAATAAGGAACTTTATCTTGTTAAAAGACCTTTGTCAAGAAGTTTGTATGAGTTTCCAGAAACTTCCACAATCCCTTTTACAATTAGAGGATTCAGAATACTATACACCAAATCAGTGTAGCTCCAGATATACATAACAATTGCTTTTAGAATTGAATGCAGAAATTTCAGAACCAACACCAACAATTAGCTAGCCCTTTTATTAGGCGATTTTCAAACATATCAAATGGTGAGGCGCAAAGGGGGGGAGGCACAATTTTGCTCCCCAGGGAAAATCCATTTAAAGCAATTTTTACTGAGGAACATACTGTTAAAGATAACAGAAGAGAAAATGATGGCAGAAAAGGAAACTCAATAAACAAATAAGGGGTTCTAAGGAGAAACAAACTACCTTACATGACCAAAATACATGTTCGCTATTACAGCAAAATGTATGCTGGAATGTTACTAGCCTTGCAAAACATGAAAGCAGAAAAAGTGTGAAAATAAAACTGCAAAAGGTGAATCCAATCCAATAACAGAACTCCAGAGTTGGAAAACTAGTGCCACAAGATACCTGTATTTTTCCCCACGGGTAGCAAGCTGCTCCAAACTAGGGGGATACTTTTTTTTTGGCACAAAGACAATCTGGGGCCAAAGCTGTGGATTTGCTCCATTCCTTTTGATCTCAATGATAACATAGCTCATTTTACCCCTGCCCTCCTCTCCTAGCCACCATTGCAATTATACCATTAGTATCTGCTCCTTCTAATCAGAAAAGGACACTTCAAAATAAAACTGTAAATTAATATATTTTAAGAACTAACAGCAAAGATTGTATCTAATTCAACACCAGTTCAAATGCCACCTCTAATTGTTCAGCCACCAGTTAGAGTTAGAAAACATCAAATCCTGAAATGCGGCTATGAACATCACAGCTGCACGGGCATTTATAGTCTTTTACTAACAAATCTATTTTCCATACAGATTGTAAGTGCTGGAGTTGAATAGTTTAAAGTACTGATGCTTATCTGTGCAGCATTAAACCCTCTTTCACTTCCGCCCAATTGGACAAGTCATTCATTAACGGTCTTCTAAGATCCTGATGAAAGACCTGGGAACGCACTTTGTTCTGCTGCTCCAGAATCATCTCCATCACTCCTGCTGGTTTCTGGAAATAAAGGCATTTCAGACAAATCATCTTTGTCATCTTCATCCATACTAGGCCATGCTGCTTGGTCTTCAACACGTTTCAGCCGCTCATTAAGAGCTTTCAACGCCAACTGTCTGAAATTAAACCAAAAATATCAGGTTATACAAACTATATGAAGTAATTGAAAATTTTCAGATCCAATGAACCGGAGCAAGGGAGACCAGATTCAGATACTAGCACCAACCAATTCTAATTCTTGAACAAACTAATACTTTCTATTAAATGTTTTCCAATAAATACAGACAAAGCTTAATCCTAATGCAATCCAAGGAAGATCTATGCAAAGTAATAAGAAAGTAAAAGATCCAGGAGCTGAGCAGTTGACACTTATTCCTGCTCCACTGATCAATGACATCATGGCTGTCTGCTTCCCACTTGTCCCTTTTGGCAGTGACTTACCCTTAATGTCTGAAAGTGTATTGATCTGTATTTAATGACCAATCTTACTCTTGAGACTAACTCAGCCAGGGTTGAATATCATCCATATTCTCATCTTCTCAAACCCCATAAAAAATTAGTATTTTAACTCAGAACATACCTCATTCTTCTACTAATACAAGCATGGTCAACTAATTTCTTTATTGTCAACCTCCCTATCCAAGAATCAATCTGGTGAACCATTGCCATCCTATCCATTGCTTTTTCCAATCTGAGTTTAGAACCTGGGACCATGGTCTCGAAGGGGTAAACCACATAGGATTGACATGGAGACACAAGGGGTAGTAAATATTTGCAAACTTTGCTCTCTTCCCACGTCGAGTATTAATTTCAATCAGTTTAGACCATAAGATATAGAAGTAGGCCATTTGGCCCATCAAGTCTGCTCTGCCATTCAATCATGGGCTGATCCAATTCTTCCAGTCATCCCCACTCCCCTGCTTTCACCCCATAACCTCTGATGGCCTTGCTAATCACGAACCCATCTCTACCTTAAATACACCCAATGACGGCCTCCACAGCAACTCGTGGCAACAAATTCCACAGATTTACCACCCTCTGACTAAAAGGACGTCAGTTCTAAAAGGACGTCCTTCAATCCTGAAGTCATGTTCTCTTGTCCTAGAATCCCCTACCATGGGAAATTCTGCCATATCTAATCTGTTCAGGCCTTTTAACATTCCGAATGTTTCTATGAGATCCCCCCTCATTCTCCTGAACTCCAGGGAATACAGCCCAAGAGCTGCCAGACAGTTCTCATATGGTAACCCTTTCATTCCTGGAATCATTCTTGTGAATCTTCTCTGAACTCTCTACAATGTCAGCATATCCTTTCTAAAATAAGGAGCCCAAAACTGCACACAATACTCCAAGTGTGGTCTCACAAGTGTCTTATACAGCCTCAACATCACATCCCTCCTCTTATATTCTATACCTCTAGAAATGAATGCCAACATTGCACTCGCCTTCTTCACAACCGTCTCAACCTGGAGGTTAACCTTCAGGGAATCTTGCACAAGGACTCCCAAGTCCCTTTGCAGCTCTGCATTTTGAATTCTCTCCCCATCTAAATAATAGTCTGCCTGTTTATTTCTTCCAAAGACCATGCACTTTCCAACATTGTATTTCATTTACTACTTCCTAGCCCATTCCCCTAAATTATTTAAGTCTCTCTGCAGGCTCTCCGTTTCCTCAACACTACCCGCTCTTCCACCTACCTTTGTCATCATTGGCAAATTTAGCCACAAATCCAATACTGTAGTCTAAATCGCTGACATACATCATTTTTCTTTTTAAAAGGTATAAAAAAGATGGAAGATGATATGGATTTAAACAACCCAGTATTTCAAAGAATGAAAATAGCAGACGTTAAATAACCTATACCTGTTTTAACAGATTGCTTCATTATCTATAAAATCCCGAAAGGAAAATTGGATTCCATCAGAGAATTTTGCTATGTGGAGACACAAGAGCGCAGAGTGAGTTTGTAAATCTAGCAAGAGCAAAGGATGTTCAGAATGGATAGCAAACACGAGGATTTCTGCAGATGCTGGAATTTCAAGCAACACACACAAAATGCTGGTGGAACACAGCAGGCCAGGCAGCATCTATAGGAAGAAGCACTGTCGATGTTTCCGGCCGAGACCCTGCTTCTTCCTATAGATGCTGCCTGGCCTGCCGTGTTCCACCAGCATTTTGTGTCAGAATGGATAGGGTGGAGTACTGGGGGAGGGTTGTGGGACAGATGGCAGAAAAGGACTGTCAGGGGCAGAGGGTGGGTGGCTGCAGACACACTCAGCCCTGAGACACTAATACAGAATGTCTGTCTGGTGCTTCCCACTTCCTCCCTTCCTCTATTCCCAACCATGATTCCCCTCCTCCTGCTCCCTTTCAGTCTCAGTTCACAATAGAGACCCATATCAGAATTAGGTTTACGGTCACTCACACATCATATCCATATCGAATATGTTGGGCCTGCTTCTGTGCCAGGATACTGTGATTCAATAAATGTGTTATGTCCACAAGCAAAATTAGCTCAGTGTTATTAGTAAAGAAGCAAGAAATTTACCATAAGCATTACATCTCAATTCAATCTGGAATCAGAAGCAACCATTCCACTACTTCATTGGGTTGAGCAGCATCCTTCTTCATTCTCAGTTTGATGAAGGGCTTCAACCAGAAATGTCAAAAATTCCTTCCTCGCATGGATGCTGCTCAACCCACCAAGTTCCTCCAGATTCTAGACTATGCAGTCTCTTTAATCTCTATTCCATAACACTTGTAACAGTGAACAAAAGACACCTCTCTACAAGTGTCTATGCCTTCACCGTGATAATTGGAATGGCATCTACAAGATTTGATTGAAACGGGTGTTCTCCGTAGTCAAGGAATTACACAAAGAAATTAAGTCATAATGACAATGAAAGGTAATCCAAGTTCAGATTTAATACTTCTATGGCACAATTAAGATCTCTACTCTCAAGTCTGCTTTCAAATTGACACATTTGTTGCACTAAGTGAATCAAAGATGGTTGCGTATCAGTCAACTCAAGATGACTTCTAAGTAGAGGCTACTGCTTAGGATAAAAACTAAGTGCTGGAAACAACCAGGTAACATTATTCTCTTTCCACAAGTTTCTCTATCGCAAAAGGGCAACAATCATACCAGTATCCAAGAAGATCAGGATGACCTTTCTGAAAGACTATCGTACAGTTGCATTCACATCTACTGTGACAGAGATTTGAGAGATTGGGCATGGCCCAAATCAACTCTTGTCTAAACAAGCACTGAAATTTGCCCACTGACACAGTAGGTCGACAGTGGATGCAACCTCACTGACTCTCCACTTGGACAATATCAATCCCTACCTCAGGCTCCTGTTTATTGATTGCAGCTCAGTCTTCAACACCATTATACTCTTGGTACTTATCAACAAGCTCCAAAACCTGGGCCTCTGCCTCCCTCTGCAACTGGATCCTTGACTTCATCACCAGGAGACCTCAGTCTGTGCAGATCGGAAATAACATCTCCTTTTCACTGAGGATCAACAGATTTACACTGGAGAACAGTCTAACTAGTTTCATCACTGTCTTGTATGGAGAGGCCACTGCACAGGATCAGAAAAGGTTGTAGAAAGTTGTAAACTCAGCTAATTCCATTACAGGCACTAGACTCCCCAGTATAAAGCAGTGATTTTCAACCACCCGGGCCGCAAAGCATGTGCTACCAGGGCCACGAGGAAACAATATGATTTGGCGATATGAAATGATATGAGTCAGCTGCACCTTTCCTCATTCCCTGTCACGCCCACTGTTGAACTTGAATGCACGTGATGTCATCAGTCGGTCATTAACCTACAACTACTCGATGAGTAAAAAACGTCACTTGAGAGTTTCTTTGGAAGAGGTAGTAGGGGACATAAAAGGCCTAATGATGATGATAATGCAGAGACAGCTGAAAAAGAATGCCTCCTTCAACAGAAAATACGACGAGTTGTACATAAAATATGGCTTTAATGAGACAGGTGACTCGCACGCTCCAAGCCCCGTGTGCGATATGTGGAGACAATGAGGCAATGAAGCCCTCAAAACTGCTTCGGCACCTTGAGTCCAAGCACCCTGATGGCTATCAAGGGGGAAGAGCTGCTGTTACATACCCCATAACAGGTTAAAAGAACCAGCAGAAATGGAACACACCAGGAGTCTGGTTTTGCTATAAGCAAAACACTATTAATTAGTATCTACGTAATATAGTAATATAAAACCAGATAAACCAAGGAGTAACAGTGTTAGGCACATATAGGTGTGAGTATGTGTTTCCCAAACTCATTCAAGCTTAGATGGTAAATGATACAGTCATATGATGGTATGTGAGAAAGTTCAGTTAAATGCACGAGGTTGCTGTTGGTAAGCGAGAGAGATTTGTAATCCAAAGGTGTATGTTGTGAGAAGGCAATTACATCGATATTCCAGATTCCACGACAGCAACACAAAAATAGCAGTAGGTTTTATCTACAAAGTTATTCTACTACACACACAAAGTATCACTGACAGTGATCTTCAATGAATATCCTTTCAACACAAGTGGTACCACACCCGAATTCAGCCAAGGGACATCTCAAAGTGGTGGCCATAGGATACTCAAACAGAATCCACGCATGGATTATCACCAACAGCAGCTTATCACAAAGGTGACCACCTTCAAGGGAACCACCACCCAGGCAAGGGTCGACACACCAGTAGATTCCACAAGGTTACCCCAAACACACAACGTGATAGCCACTTATCCAGTTCCATGACATACGAAATAACTCCAACAGTGATTTGCCACAGGGGTGCCTTTCTTCAGTGAACTACCACACCCAGACAAAGGGTAAACGCACACGTGGTACTCACAAAGGTTTTCCCCTCACCAGAGAACCCACTCCTGTGGATTAACTAAGTGACAATCGCACTTTTGTATCCGAATGGAAACAAACTCACCCTTATGGGCTACTTAGATAGAGAGTCCATACAGTGATCTCTGTCACTAGGTTTCTTCTGTTTCAAACCTTCCTCTCCTCTCTTCTCTTCCTGCAAACTTGTTCTAGTTGCAGAAAACTTGAGAGTCATTTAGCAATACTCTGGATCGATCTCAGCTCACCCCCATTGGGCTACTGAAAGTTTAAACCAGCGACCAACTAACTGGTGTCTTCCATTGACCAAATCCATCTCAACTCTGTGTGTCTGTGAAAAGCCAGAGAGGCTTTTCAGACAGAAACCTTGTATATATCCCAAACATGCTGAACGCCAGCTGTCCATCATATAGCTCTGCCCTTCTGTAACCTTCGCAACTCACGAGCTGTTCGGTGCTCACTCTCCCTGAATCAGTGTACACACACTCTCATTTAAAAGGCACAGTCCATATTGAATAAACCTTAGGATCTCGTCACACCTCCCTCCTTTTGGGAAAAATTTTGATCACAGAGCAAAATTTTTGTCTAACTATCGATTATACAGCTTGAAGCAATACATGTATAATTATCTAAAAGGCCTAACGATGATAATAACGCAGAGACAGCTGAGGCCGAGACTGCAAAAAAAAAGGAAGCTTCCTTCAACAGAAAATACAAGTCGTACTTAAAATAAGGCTTTAATCTGACCGGTGACTTGCACGCTCCAAGCCCCATGAGTGAAATGTGGAGACAAGCTGTCTGATGCAGCAATGAAGTGCTCAAAAATGCTTCGGCCCTTGAGTCCAAGCACCCTGGTGGCAATCAAGGGGGAGAGCCCTGGCCAGGGTTTTTGAGTTAAGAGCCGCTAGAGATTTCTTTCAGGAAAAAAGTCACCACTGGCAGCACCCTTCAGTGACGAGGAGTCGATAGCAAAACTCACTTATCTGTTTGACATCTTCAACCTGCTCAATGAACTCAATTTGTCACTTCAGGGGAGAATGACAACTCTCTTCAAGTTGGCAGATAAAGTGACTGCTTTCAAAGCCAAACTGGAACTGTGAGGACGGCGAGTGGACAGGGGCATATTTGACAAGTTTGGGAGAGACTGAACCATCCTTCTCACAGCTGGTGCGCGATCACCTATCTTCGCTGTTGACAGAATTCGAGCGTTACTTCCCAACCGCAAATGACCCAAGACGTGCAAAGGAATGGGTCCGTTACCCATTTGTGAATGTCCCTGGTGAATCATCCATGTCAGCGCAGGAAGATCAACTTCTCGAGCTTGCAAATGACAGTGGGCTAAAAAGTATGTTTGACATAAATCTCTGCCGGCATTCTGGATCAAAGTCAAGTCTGAATATCCTGAGATAGCCACGAAAACACTGAAAACGTTGCTTCCATTTCCAACATAATATCTCTGCGAAGCGGGTTTTCTGCAATGAACGAAACAAAACTAAATTGCGGAATAGGCTGGACATAAAGAACCCCCTTCCAGTATTGCTGTCTCCCATCACCCCTTGATGGGACCGTCTTGTTGCAGGGAAACAAGCCCGGGGCTCCCACTGATTCAGCGATATTGGTGTTGCAATGATTTTATATGTTCATACGAGGAAAATATGTGCTGTGTGTTTAATATCCAAACGCTACTTAAAATGTTATGATGCTATTGACTTATGAGTTATAACTGACTTATCACGTGAGGAAAATATGCACTGTGTTTAATATTAAATTTGTTAGATAAACCCTTTTAGAAATGAAATTGAGTGTATTAGCCACTTATAAGTGACTTATAGTTGACTTATCACCTATATTCCGGTCGTGATTAACACCCCCCTCCTCCCGTGGGCCGGTCCGCAAGAATGCCAGAATATTGTCAATATTAAACTGGTCCACGGTGCAAAAAAGGTTGGTGACCCCTGGTACAGAGGACACTTTCAAAAAGGTAGCATTCATCATTAAGGACCCCCATCATCCAGAACATCCCCTCTTCTCATTGCTACCATCAAGGTGGTGGCATAGGAGCCTGAAGACACATGTTTAGTGTTTCAGGTACAGCTTCTTCTCCTCTGCCATCAGATTTCTGAACGGACAATGATCTGAAACACTACCACACTTTTTTTTCTTTTTGCACGACTTAATTTAAAAATATATACACAATTCTTATTGTAATTTAGTTTTATGTATTGTACTGCTGCAAAATAACAAATTTCACGATATATACCAGAGATATTACAACTTATCCTGATGCCCTCCTCATTGCTACCATCGTGGAGGAAGTACAGGAGCAGGAAGACATATACTCAACATTTTTAGAATGGCGTTTTCCACTCCATCATCAGATTTCTGAATGGACAGCAAATCCATGCTCAATACCTCACTTATTTGCTCTTTTGTCTTAGGACATCCCAACTCATACTGAATACAACAAATTCAATACAGCACAAAACAGTTACATCATCACCGGATGCGGTGCAAAGCGGGGGGCGAACATAAGTGGAGATGTGGAGAAAGCGAACCAGCTGAACAACTTCTTCAACAGGTTCGACAGCTCAATCTCATCCTCACCGCAGAAATCCACACCAGGCTTACTTCCCTCACAGGAAAATAGCCACTCACAGGAGACCTTGCCCACGCCCAGGATTACGGCTGCACAGGTGGAAGGTCAACTGAGGAAGATCTGTACCAGCAAGGCGGCTGGACCGGATGGAGTTTCCCCACGATTACTGAGGGCCTGTGCGACTGAGCTGGGAGAACCACTACAGCGCATCTTCAACATGAGCCTGGAGCAGAGAAGAGTACCCAGACAGCGGAAAACATCCTGTATTGTCCCGGTACCGAAGAAACCACAACCAAAGGAGTTGAATGACTTCAGACCTGTTGCCTTGATGTCGCACGTGATGAAGACCATGGAGCGGCTGATAATACAGAATCTGAGGCCACAAACCAGGCACGCCCAGGATCCTCTTCAGTTTGCGTATAAGGAGAAGGTGGGAGTGGAGGATGCTATCACGTATTTGCTGCACAAATCACTCTCTCACCTAGATGGGGTCAGTTGTGCTGTGAGGATTATATTCCTTGACTTCTCTAGTGCCTTTAACACCATCCAGCCCAAGATCTTAAGGCACAAACTAATGGAGATGGGAGTAGACTCTCACATGGTGGATTGGATAGTGGACTACTTGACAGATAGACCTCAGTATGTGCGGTTGGGAGACTGTAGGTCTGACACGGTGGTAAGCAGCACAGGGGCGCCGCAGGGAACCGTACTCTCTCCAGTCCTGTTCACCCTGTACACATCAGACTTCCAATATAACTCGGAGTCCTGCCATGTGCAAAAGTTCGCTGATGACACGGCCATAGTGGGGTGTGTCAGGAATGGACAGGAGGAGGAGTATAGGAAACTGATACAGGACTTTGTGATATGGTGCAACTCAAACTACCTGTGTCTCAATATCACCAAGACCAAGGAGATGGTGGTGGACTTTAGGAGTTCTAGGCCTCATATGGAGCCAGTGATCATTAATGGAGAATGTGTGGAGCAGGTTAAGACCTACAAGTATCTGGGAGTACAGTTAGACGAGAAGCTAGACTGGACTGCCAACACAGATGCCTTGTGCAGGAAGGCACAGAGTCGACTGTACTTCCTAAGAAGGTTGGCGTCATTCAATGTCTGTAGTGAGATGCTGAAGATGTTCTATAGGTCAGTTGTGGAGAGCGCCCTCTTCTTTGTGGTGGCGTGTTGGGGAGGAAGCATTAAGAAGAGGGACGCCTCACGTCTTAATAAGCTGGTAAGGAAGGCGGGCTCTGTCGTGGGCAAAGTACTGGAGAGTTTAACATCGGTAGCTGAGCGAAGGGCGCTGAGTAGGCTACAGTCAATTATGGATAACTCTGAACATCCTCTACATAGCACCATCCAGAGACAGAGAAGCAGTTTCAGCGACAGGTTACTATCGATGCAATGCTCCTCAGACAGGATGAAGAGGTCAATACTCCCCAATGCCATTAGGCTTTACAATTCTACCGCCAGGACTTAAGAACTTTTTAAAAGCTATTATTAATGCTTTTTGAGATAGTGATTTAGATGCATATCATATTTTTTTTTACTGAGTTAAGTATTGTATGTAATTAGTTTTGCTACAACAAGTGTATGGGACATTGGAAAAAAAGTTGAATTTCCCCATGGGGATGAATAAAGTATCTATCTATCTATCATTACAGCGTACCAATGGTTCGGGTAAAAATCTCCATCAATACAATGCTCGAAAGCAGTATCATATCTGATATCTCAGCTCAATTTTGAGCCACATTTAAAATCCAACCAGTGCTCCTTCAAAAAAAGTAGAAGCACTCAAAGTAGTAATAATATAAAAGGATACTCTTGGTGGATGTTTCAATGGCCATCACCAAGATTCTCCTGTCACCACTGACCTAATTAGCCGAGTCCTGAAGTACACTGCTGGGAGATGTAGTCTATCATAGGTAATGAGAGAACCAATGTGAGGTGTAAATATGTAAAGTACTCCTCACCAATCCACCCAAAGCAGAGGCACACGTCCAAGATAACACTGACAGAAGCGACTTTCTAAGAACTAGATAAGCGCATTGCTACACCAGCCACAACTCCACCACATTGCCAAGCACATCACAGAACTGGATCCGGAAGCAGAAATACTCCTGCTACTCAGAAAAGACGTTCTTAGGGTGCACAAAGTCAGGCAGCAGGTCAATGGACCACACGATGCCCCCTTCGCCCAATGCCTGGATCTGGGCTGGGTGGTGATAGGGGAGGTGTGCCCTGGCAATGTACACAAACTGACAGTTAACATACTCAAGACTAACGTGCAAGAGAGTGGCTGCCATTCAATTTTTCAGCCCTCCACAAGCAAAGGCACAAGCATAGTCAAGTAACTGAAGAGACACTGCGACAGTCAGTCTTCGCTCAAACTGAGCACGGTAATAAACTTGCTCCATCAGTGGAAGACGCCATCTTCTTAAAAATAATGGACACAAAGGCTTTTAGAGATGAAGCAAACAGCAGGGTTGCCCCACTACCATTCAGAGAACCATGCCAGTGCTTGCCAAACAACAAAGAGCAAACAGTCGTGGAGACCTGCCCACCTGATGACTGTGCTCCAGCGATCAAGGACCTAGATCTAGGTGGAGAAAGCATACCCACACAAAGGAATTTGGGTCACTTTTAGGAGATCATGACCGACACATTCATGTTCTCCGTATCTACCATCAACAAACCATTCAACTGCCGTGGAGTTCTCCCCACTGTCAACAGTGTTTTCGATCCCCTGGGTCTACTGGCACCGGTTACGATCCAGTAAAGAGCCCTCCTCAGAGAAGTTACCTCCAAGCTCTCTAACTGGGACACTCCGCTACCAGAAGACAAGCTAAGCAGATGGGAGGCTTGGAGAGATTCACTTCAAGACCCAAGACAGCTTCATGTCCCACATGGTGTCCCCGCTCTCAGAAACCAGCCAAAGCAATAGAAGCCTGGAGTGGTCATGACAAGGAAGAATGAGCACAATACTTTGAGAACCTGGTATCCAGTTTAAAGGAAATTGAAATTGTCCATATTTACCTGATTGGAAAAGAAGACACTTGGACACACTCACTGGCAGTGTCTTTGCACTGTGATGGTGATGCTATCAGTGTCAGTGGGCAAAGTCGATTGTGCCAGCAGATTACTGCTGCATGCAAGCATGGAAGTGACTCGTATGTTGTAGGTGACCCCATCCCACGACAGATGTGGAAATGCAACATGGAGACAATGGACTGGGAACAATGCGCATCACTGCCAAGAGATCGTCTTCAGCACACACTTGTATCTGTCCCAAGTGAAGATGCTATTTATTCATTGGGTGGGAAAACCCTTCAGGATACATCTTCCAGTGCTGTCATTATTATGTAGTCTGTGATAATGTGTGGGTTGAGACTAATCAGCTGGAGACTGCAATGTCTTGTGCTGCTGGTGTTAACCTTAATGGAACAATCTATCTACTGGGTGGGGAATAGAATGACCTGGACTTCTTTACCAAACCATCTCGTCTCATTCAGTGTTTTTGACACACGTTCCAGGACATGCCAGTTAAAGTCATATCACCTCCCCTTTGCAGGCTGTATGCATGCTGCTATTCACAAGGACCTGATTTTTATAGTAGCTGAGAGAGATTCTCTGGTATGTTACAATCTATTGTTTGACAGTTTCACCAGACTGCAGTTCCCTGTGCCCTCCCTGTGGAAGATTGCCAGCTGCAATGGGTGGATTTATGTTTTCCAAGTGTAAAAGGGTGATGCCAGAACATTAAAACTGAATCCAGCCACATCTGTAGTATCAATGATAAGTGGAATTGAGATATTGCTGACAAATTGGCAATTTCTTTTGGCGTGATTCTAACGAAGTACAGTAAACTGCAGTTTTTAAGATTTAATTTGTTGAGTGCACTAAGTTATTTTTTTTAAACTTCTGCAGATGACAACAAAATTTCAGTACTATGTTTGTTTTCTGATATTAATTGACCTAAACAATGTCAAACTATTGTCATGTTCTGTTCCAGACTGAGACCATTTGCAGAGGTAGTTAGACTAATCTAGAGATTAAAGTTCTGTACCATGTTCATAGTGACCTTACAAAGGTCAGGTGGGGAGTGTGTTGCCCTTAAGCCATTTATTTAACTTTATTACATTTCAGCTTTAAATAATTTGTTTGCAACTATTTCTAGTTAAAGTTAAAGTTCATTGTCTGTGATGTATCGTGGCATGTGATGACATCACCCCCATATTTGCTGCGTCTTGTGGGTAAGTTCCAGTACGGAGAAGGTGGAAAGGTGGGAGTGTGCGTGCAACATGATTGTGAAGAGCTCCGTGTCTACCCACAAAGAAACATTATAGAAGCAACGCTGTAAGTTCATATGACAGTACTTGAAGTAAAAATATTAACGCGGATTCTGTTAAAGGAAGCGACGGTTGAAGCGCTGTGCGTGGCGGCTTTTCAATTTCAAACGCGGGAGCAGCTTGAGCCCGGCGGCGGTTTGACGCGACCCCTCCCTCCCCTGGGCGGCTGAAGACTCTCGCTAAAAAAAAGCACACGTGGTCTCAAGAATGAAACAGATATTGTATATATTTTGAATTATTTTATCAACAGTTTTTACCATACATTGATGTGGAAGAGTGAACAGTAAACGATTAATCTTACTGCGACTCTGTCTTCATTGGCTCTAGTTTAACTTGGTGTTCAGTCAGAGTTTCAACACACGGCACGAGAATACTATACAGCCTGTTCAACCTCTCTATAACTCAGTCCCTCAAACGCTGACCTTGCAAATTTTTTCCGAACTCTTTCCTACTTGGTGGCATCTTTCCTATAACAAGGTGACTAAAACAGAACACAACACACCAAATACAGCCTCACTAAATAATTACAATGGAGGCAGAAAATGCATGCCGAAATGACAATGGTACAATAGTCATGGGGGAATTTCAATATGAAGGTAGATTGGGAAAATCAGGTTGGGGCTAGATCCCAACAGGGGGAATTTCTAGTATGCCCATGAAATGGCTTTTTAGAAACACTTATGGTTGTTCCCACTAGTGGACAAGCTATTCAGGAAATCTTACGGGTCAGTATCATAAGATAGATTTCACCCTACAACTTCAGAAGCTAAATTCAGATGTATCAGTATTACGATGAAGTAAGGGAATTACAGAAGCATGAGAGAGGAACTGGATAAAATTGATCAGAGACACTGGTAGGGATGATGGCAGAGCAGCAATTGCTGAATTTTCTAGAAACAATTCGGAAACACAGGAAATACACACCCATAACATATAACAAATACAGCACGGAAACAGGCCATCTCAGCCCTTCTAGTCCGTGCCGAACGCTTACTCTCACCTAGTCCCATCGACCTGCACTCAGCCCATAACCCTCCATTCCTTTCCTGTCCATATACCTATCCAATTTTTTTTTTAAATGACAATATCGAACCTGCCTCTACCACTTCTACTGGAAGCTTGTTCCACACAGCTACCACTCTGAGTGAAGAAATTCCCCCTCGTGTTACCCTTAAACTTTTGCCCCCTAACTCTCAACTCATGTCCTCTTGTTTGAATCTCCCCTACTCTCAATGGAAAAAGCCTATCCACGTCAACTCTATCTAGCCCCCTCATAATTTTAAATACCTCTATCAAGTCCCCCCTCAACCTTCTATGCTCCAAAGAATTAAGTCCTAACTTGTTCAACCTTTCTCTGTAACTTAGGTGCTGAAACCCAGGTAACATTCTAGAAAATCTCCTCTGTACTCTCTCTATTTTGTTGGCATCTTTCCTATAATTCGGTGACTAGAACTGTACACAATACTCCAAATTTGGCCTCACCAATGCCTTGTACAATTTTAACATTACATCCCAAACTCCTATACTCAATGCTCTGATTTATAAAGGCCAGCATACCAAAAGCTTTCTTTACCACCCTATCCACATGAGATTCCACCTTCAGGGAACTATCAACCATTATTCCTAGATCATTCTGTTCTACTGCATTCCTCAATGCCCTACCATTTTCCATGCATGTCCTATTCTGATTAGTCCTACCAAAACGTAGCACCTCACACTTATCAGCATTAAACTCCATCTGCCATCTTTCAGCCCACTCTTCTAACTGGCCTAAATCACTGCAAGCTTTGAAAACCTACTTCATTATCCACAATACCACCTATCTTAGTATCATCTGCATACTCACTAATCCAATTTACCACTCCATCATCCAGATCATTAATATATATGACAAACAACATTGGACAGTACAGATCCCTGAGGCACACCACTAGTCACCGGACTCCAACCTGACAGTTATCCACCACTACTCTCTTGGCATTTCCCATCCAGCCACTGTTGAATCCATTTTACCACTTCAATATTAATACCTAACGATCGAACCTTCCTAACTAACCTTCCATGTGGAACCTTGACAAAGGCCTTACTGAAGTCCATATAGACAACATCCACTGCTTTACCCTCGTCAACTTTCCTAGTAACCTCTTCAAAAAATTTAATAAGATTTGTCAAACATGACCTTCCATGCTCAAATCCATGTTGACTGTTCCTAATCAGACCCTGTCTATCCAGATAATTATATACACCATCTCTAAGAATACTTTCCATTAATTTACCCACCATAGACATCAAACTTACAAGCTGATAATTGCTAGGTTTACTTTTAGAACACTTTTTAAACAATGGAATCACATGAGCAATACGCCAATCCTCTGCACCATCCCAATTTCTAATGACATTTGAAATATTTCTGTCAGAGCCCCTGCTATTTCTACACTAACTTCCCTCAAGGTCCTAGGGAATATCCTGTCAGGACCTGGAGATTTATCCACTTTTATATTCCTTAAAAGCACCAGTACTTCCTCTTCCTTAATCGTCATAGTTTCCATAACTTCTCTACTTGTTTCCCTTACCTTATACAATTCAATATCCTTCTCCTTAGTGAATACCGAAGAAAAGAAATTGTTCAAAATCTTCCCCATCTCTTTTGGCTCCACACATAGCTGTCCACTCTGATTCTCTAAGGGACCAATTTTATCCCTCACTATCCTTTTGTTATTAATATAACTGTAGAAACCCTTCGGATTTATTTTCACCTTACTTGCCAAAGCAACCTCAAATCTTCTTTTAGCTTTTCTAATTTCTTTCTGAAGATTCTTCTTACATTCTTTATATTCTTCGAGCACCTCATTTACTCCATGCTGCCTATATTTATTGTAGATATCTCTCTTTTTCCTAACCAAGTTTCCAATATCCCTTGAAACCCATGGCTCTCTCAAACTTTTAACCTTTCCTTTCAACCTAACAGGAACAAAGATTCTGCACCCTCAAAATTTCACCTTTAAATGACCTCCATTTCGCTATTACATCCTTCCCATAAAACAAATTGTCCCAATCCACTCCTTCTAAATCCTTTCGCAGCTCCTCAAAGTTAGCCTGTCTCCAATCAAAAATCTCAATCCTGGGTCCAGTCCTATCCTTCTCCATAATTATACTGAAACTAATGGCATTGTGATCACTGGACCTGAAGTGCTCCTCAACACATACCTCCGTCACCTGACCTATCTCATTCCCTAACAGGAGATCCAACACTGCCCCTTCTCTAGATGGTGCCTCTATGTATTGCTGCAAAAAACAATCCTGCAGACATTTTACCAACTCCAAACCATCCAGCCCTTTTACAGAATGGGCTTCCCAGTCTATGTGTGGAAAATTAAAATCTCCCACAATCACAACCTTGTGCTTGCTACAAATATCTGTTATCTCCCTACAAATTTGCTTCTTCAACTCTTGCTCCCCATTAGGTGGTCTATAATACACCCCTAAGTGTTACTACACATTTCCCATTCCTCAATTCCACCCAAATAGCCTCCCTAGCCTCCCTCTAATCTATCCTGCCAAAGCACCACTGTAATATTTTCTCTGACAAGCAATGCAACACCTCCCCCTCTTGCCCCTCCGATTCTATCACACCTGAAGCAACAAAATCCAGGAATATTTAGTTGCCAATTACAGCCCTCCTGCAACTATGTTTCACTAATAGCTACATCATATTTCCAGGTATCAGTCCATGCTCTACGCTCATCCACCTTTCTTACAATGCTCCTAGCACTAAAATAGATGCATTTAAAAAATTCTCCACCTCTTAATCTGTTTATCCCTAACGGTGCAAACAACTTTATTATCTTTTTCTTCCTTCTCCCCTACATCTTCAGTCTGAGCGCTCCCCTTCTCTATCACCTGCCTATCCTCCCTCGCACACTGACTACTAGCTTTCTCTATTTTTGATCTAACCTCCTCTCTCCTAGTCTCTTCAATTTGATTCCCACCCTGCAACCATTCTAGTTTAAAGTCTCCCCAGTAGCCTTAGCAAATCTACCCGCCAGGATATTGGTCCCCCTAGGATTCAAGTGCAACTCGTTCTTTTTGTACAGGTCACACCTGCCCCAAAAGAGATCCCAATGATCCAGAAACTTGAATCCCTATCCCCTGCTCCAATCCCTCAGCCACACATTTATCCTCCACCTCATTCCATTCCTACTCTCACTGTCGCGTGGCACAGGCAGTAATCCCCAGATTACCTCCTTTGCAGTCCTTCTTCTCAACTCCCTTCCTAACTCCCTATATTCTCCTTTCAGGACCTCTTCCCTTTTCCTACCTATGTCATTGTACCACGACCTCTGGGTCCTCACTCTCCCACTTCAGGATATCTTGGACATGATCAGAAACATCCTGGACCCTGGCACCAGGGAGGCAAACTACAATCCAGGTCTCCTGACTGCATCCACAGAATCGCCTATCTGACTCCCTAACTATCCCAAAGAGGAAGCAGTTTTCTAAAGGCAAGAAGACACAACCGTGGCTAACAAGAGAAGTCAAAGCCAACATAAAAGCCAAAGAGGCAACATACAATAGAGCAAAAAATTAGTGGGAAGTTAGAGGATTGGGAAGTTCTTAAAAAAAAAAATCAACAGAAGGAAACTAAAAGTCATAAAGGAGGAAAAGACAGAATACAAAGTTTAAGATGACCAAAGAGGACACCAGAAGTTTCTTCAGATACATAAACTGTAAAAGAGAGGTGACAGTGGATATTGGACCACTGGAAAAGTAGCAATGGGGGAGAAAGAAAGAGTGGATGAATTGATTAAGTATTTTACATTACCCTTTACCATGGAAGACACTAGCAGCATGCCAGAGTTTGAGGGTGTCAGGTCAGTGACATTCTTGGGAAATTGAAAGGTCTGAAGGTAGCTAAGTCACCTGGATCAGATGGTATACACCCCAGGGTCCTGAAAGAGGTGGCTGAAGAGATTGTGGAGGTATTAGTAATGATCTTTCAAGACTCACTAGATTCTGGAATAGCTCTGGAGGAATGGAAAACTGTAAATGTCACTCTACTGTTCAAGAAGGGTGAGAGGCAAAAGAAAGGGATGTTGTATACTTGGATTTTCAGAGGGCCTTTGACAAGGTGCCATGCATGAGGCTGCTTAACAAGTTAAGGAATTTACAGGAAAGATAAAGCAGTGGCTCGTTGGCAGGAGGCAAAGATTGGGAATAAAGGGAGCCTTTTTGGTTGACCTTTCTAGTGGTATTCCATAGGGGTCTGTGTTGGGACCGCTTTTCACTTTTTATGTCAATGACTTGGATGAAGGAAATGATAGAATATGGGTGGAAGGGCAGGTAGTTTTGAGGAAGTAAAGAGGCTACTGAAGGATTTAGACAGATTATGAGAATGGGCAAAGAAACAGCAATGATATACAGTGTTGAGAAGTACATGATCATGCACTTTAGTAGAAATAAAAGCATAGACTATTTTCTAAATGGAAAGAAAATTCAAAAATCTGAAGTGCAAAGGGACTTGCGAGTCCTTGTGCAGGATTCCCTGAAGGTTAATTTGCAGGTTGAGTTGTGTGGTGAAGAAGGCAATTGCAATGATCACATTCATTGCAAGAGGACTAGAATATAAAACAAGGATGTAATGTTGAGGCTTTATAAAGCACTGGTGTGGCCTCATTTGGAATATAGCAAACAGCTTTGGGACTGGAGAGGTTTCAAGGAAAGTTCACGAAAATGATTTTGGGATTAAAAGGCTAATCATATGAAGTGTAGTAGCTGGCTCTGGGCCTGTATTCACTGGAATTTAGAAGAATGAGAGGTGACTTTATTGAACCTTAATGAATGTTGAAAGGCCTTGAAAGAGTAGATGTGGAGAGGATATTTCCTATGGTGGGGTAGTCAAAGACCAGAATATACCAGAGAACATACTCAGAATAGAGGGGTGCCCCTTTAGAATGGAGATGAGGATGAATTTCTTTAGCCAGAGAGTGGTGAATCCGTGGAATTTGTTACCACACATGGCTGTGAAGAACTTTAAAAAGGTCTTATAGATTATACTTAACATTCAGCACTCATCGTTCTTTTTGGTTATTACTACAACAACAAAAAAAACAAACTTGTAAACACAATCTTCCATGCATAAAGCAGTGTTATCTCTAAACAACCCATCTGTCAAAGTGCATGTAAATTAGTTCATTAGTTAGAGCTTTATTGTCGATGCTCAAGATAACAAAATTGCAGTGCTACTCCATTCAGTGCAAAACATATACTGGCAATTCAATTACCAAAAACGTAGTGACTACATTTAAAATAATGTCTGAGTTATTTAGAGTGACATCTAAGTTACAACTGAATTAAAAACAAACAACTCTACAATTAAAAGTGGCTGCCCATTTAAGTATTGCACATGCCCGTCAAAAAAATACAAAATAGTATCAAGAATTAAAGCTGAAATTTAAAAAATACTAAGAGCTCTGATATCTAAACCTAAATATTGCACATGCCCATGTATTGCACTGTGCCTTTGGACTATGGGTGATGGTAAGCAGTGGTGGGGGGGGGGGGGGGGGGGGAGAAAGGGGGCGTGCCATTGTTCAGTTGCATGACAGCCCTGGGGAAAAAAAACTGTTTTTCAGTCTGGAGGTCCATGCAGAGATGTTTCTCCATCTCCTGCTGGATGACTGGAGACTGAACAAGTGATTAGTAGGGTGGGATAAGTCTATCACGATACTGTGAGCCCGGCAGTGCGGATATAGGTGGTTTTCAATCTGGTAGTTGCATCCTGATGATATTCTGTGCAGTCTTGATCACTTGTTAAAGTACTTTACGGTCGATCTTTCGATCTTGTTGCATCTCGTGTACCTTAACGTCATGAGTAGGTCAGTCGTTTTCAGTAAAAACTAACTTGGATCAAGGCATGCATAGCTAAATCTCAATTTGTGGATGATGCAAAGTTTGGAAATGGGAGGAATAAACCAGACTGCAAGACTTTAGTAGAATGCATAGAGGCATGACAGTTGAAATTTAGAGGCTGTGTGAAGTGATGCACTTTGTTAGAAAGATCAAGGAAAGGTAATAGAGAAGATAAGTTTTACAGCCACACATTCTTTGGAGCTGCCATGTGAACTGAAGGCAATTAGGAAAGCATCGGCATCTTGGAATCCACATGAAAAGATTCGGAACAAGAAGGCAGCTGGAGAGCACCTAAGGATTTCCAGCTGGAAGACATTGAGTTCTCGGGGGAAGAGAGAGGCCAGACTGCGCAGGCGCATGATGTTAGCCGGTTGAGCGTGAACAGTTTAAAAAGGCAACCATATCCAGCGGACAGTGGAGTGAGAGGCAGCAGAGTGAAAGGGCTTTGGCTCAACGGGCTTCGGTGGTAACAGGGCGAGGTGAGGCAGTTGTTGATTGCAAGAGGAAGTAGTATGTGTGTGAGGCTGGTTTTCCGTGGTCGGTGTCAGATGTGGGAGGTCCTGGAGTTTCCTGGTGTTCTGGACAGCCACATCTGCACCCAGTGCATCGAGATGCAACTCCAAAGGGACCATGTTAGGGAACTGAAGATGCAGCTTGATGACCTTCATTTGGTCAGGGAGAGTGAGGAGGTGATGGAGAGGAGTTACAGACAGGTGGTCTCTCCGGGGCCACAGGTGACAGAGAAATGGGTTACAGTCAGCAGAGGGAAGGGGAAGAGTCAGGTACCAGAGAGTACCCCTATGGCTGTACCCCTTGACAATAAGTACTCCTGTTTGAGTACTGTTGGGAGGGACAGCCCACCTGGGGGAAGCGACAGTGGCCATGCCTCTGGCACAGTCTGGCCCTGTGGCTCAGAAGGGTAGGGAAAGGAAGAGGAAGGCAGTAGTGATAGGGGACTCCATAGTCAGGGGTTCAGACAGGCGATTCTGTGGATGCAGGAAAGAAACTCAATGGTAGTTTGCCTCCCAGGTGCCAGGGTCCGGGATGTTTCTGATTGCGTCCAAGATATCCTGTGGTGGGAGGGAGAACAGCCAGAGGTCGTGGTACATATTGGTACCAATGACATAGGTAGAAAAAGGGAAGAGATCCTAAAAGAAGACTACAGGGAGTTAGGAAGGAAGATGAAAAGCAGGATCTCAAAGGTAGTAATCTCGGGATTACTGCCTGTGCCACGCGACAGTGAGAATAGGAATAGAATGAGGTGGAGGATAAATCCGTGGCTGAGGGATTGGAGGGCAGGGATTCAAGTTTCTGGATCATTGGGACCTCTTTTGGGGCAGGTGTGACCTGTACAAAAAGGACAGGTTACACTTGAATCCTAGGGGGACCAATATCCTGGTGGGGAGATTTGCTAAGGCTACTGGGGAGACTTTAAGCTAGAATGGTTGGAGGTGGGAATCAAATTGAAGAGACTAGGAGAGAGGAGGTTAGTTCACAAATAGAGAAAGCTTGTAGACAGTGTGAGAGGGAGGATAGGCAGGTGATAGAGAAGGGGAGAGCTCAGACTGAAGATGTAGGGGAGAAGGAAGAAAAAGTAGTAAAGTTGTTTGCACCATTAGGGATAAACAAGAGAGTAAGAGGTGGAGAATTTCTTAAATGCATTTATTTTAATGCTAGGAGCATTGTAAGAAAGGTGGATGAGATTAGAGCATGGATTGATACCTGGAAATGATGCTGTAGCGATTAGTGAAACATGGTTGCAGGAGGGGTGTGTTTGGCAACTAAATATTACTGGATTTCATTGCTTCAAGTGTGATAGAACCACAGGGGCAGAGGGGGAGGTGTTGCATTGCTTGTCAGAGAAAATATTACAGCGGTGCTTTGGCAGGATAGATTAGAGGGCTCATCTAGGGAGACTATTTGGATGGAATTGAGGAATGGGAAAGGTGTAGTAACACTTATAGGGGTGTGTTATAGACCACCTAATGGGGAGCAAGAGTTAGAGGAGCAAATTTGTAAGGAGATAGCAGATATTTGCAGTAAGCACAAGGTTTGATTGTGGGAGATTTTAATTTTCCACACATAGATTGGGAAGCCCATTCTGTAAAAGGGCTGGATGGTTTGGAGTTTGTAAAATGTGTGCAGGATAGTTTTTGCAGCAATACATAGAGTTATCAACTAGAAAAGGGGTAGTGTTGGATCTCCTGTTAGGGAATGAGATAGGTCAAGTGCCAGAGGTATGTGTTGGGGAGCATTTGGGTCCGGTGATCACAATGCCATTAATTTCAATATAATTATGAAGAATAGGACTGGACCCCAGGGTTGAGATTTTTGATTGGAGAAAGGCTAACTTTGAGGAGATGCAAAAGGATTTAGAAGGAGTGGATTGGGACAATTTGTTTTATGGGAAGGATGTAATAGCAAAATGGAGGTCATTTAAAGGTGAAATTTTGAGGGTACAGAATCTTTATGTTCCTGTTAGGTTGAAAGGAAAGGTTAAAAATTTGAGGGAGCCATGGTTTTAAAGGGATATTGGAAACTTGGTTCGGAAAAAGAGAGAGATCTACAATAAATATAGGCAGCATGGAGTAAATGAGGTGCTCGAGGAATATTAAGAATGTAAAAAGCATCTGAAGAAATTAGAAAAACTAAAAGATATGAGGTTGCTTTGGCAAGTAAGGTGAAAATAAATCCAAAGGGTTTCTACAGTTATATTAATAGCAAAAGAATAGTGAGGGATAAAATTGGTCCCTTAGTGAATCAGAAAGGATAGCTAGTGTGGATCCAAAAGAGAAGGGGGAGATTTTGAACAATCTCTTTTCTTCGGTATTCACTAAGGAGAAGGATATTGAATTGTGTAAGGTAAGGGAAACAACTAGGGTAATTATGGAAACTATGATGATTAAAGAGGAGGAAGTACTGGTGCTTTTAAAGAATATAAAAGTGGATAAATCTCCGGGTCCTGACAGGATATTCCCTAGGACCTTGAGGGAAGTTAGTGTAGAAACAGCAGGGGCTCTGACAGAATTTCTTCAAATGTCATTAGAAACGGGGATGCTGCCAGAGGATTGGCGTATTGCTCATGCGGTTCCATTGTTTAAAAAGGGTTCTAAGAGTAAACCTAACAATTATTGGCCTGTAGGTTTGACGTCAGTGGCAGGTAAATTACTGGAAAGTACACTTAGAGATGGTATATATAATTATCTGGATAGACAGGGTCTGATTAGGAACAGTCAACATGGATTTGTGAGTGGAAGTTTATGTTTGACAAATCTTATTGAATTTTTTGAAGAGGTTACTAGGAAAGTTGACGAGGGTAAAGCAGTGGATGTTGTCTATACGGACTTCAGTAAGGTCATTGACAAGGTTCCACATGGAAGGTTAGTTAGGAAGGTTCAATCGTTAGGTATTAATATTGAATTAGTAAAATGGATTCAACAGTGGCTGGTTGGGAGATTTGTCAGGTTGGAGGCTGGTGACTAGTGATGTGCCTCAGGGATCTGTACTGGGTCCAATGTTGTTTGTCATATACATTAATGATCTGGATGATGGGGTGGATTAGTGAGTATGCGGATGATACTAAGGTAGGTGGCGTTGTGGATAATGAAGTAGGTTTTCAAAGCTTGCAGAGAGATTTAGGCCAGTTAGAAGAGTGGGCTTAAAGATGGCAGATGGAGTTTAACACTGATAAATGTGAGGCGCTAGAGTTTGGTAGGACTAATCAAAATAGGACATAGATGCTAAATGGTAGGGCATTGAGGAATGCAGTAGCACAGAACGATCTAGGAATAATGGTTGATAGTTCCCTGAAGGTGGAATCTCATGTGGATAGGGTGGTGAAGAAAGCTTTTGGTATGCTGGCCTTTATAAATCAGAGTATAGGAGTTGGGATGTAATGTTAAAATTGTACAAGGCATTGGTGAGGCCAAATTTGGAGTACTGTGTACAGTTCTGGTCACCAAATTATAGGAAAGATGTTACTTGGGTTTCAGCACCTAAGTTACAGAGAAAGGTTGAACAAGTTAGGTCTTTATTCTTTGGAGCGTAGAAGGTTGAGTGGGGACTTGATAGAAGTATTTAAAATTATGAGGGGGATAGATAGAGTTGATGTGGATAGGCTTTTTCCATTGAGAGTAGGGGAGATTCAAACAAGAGGACATGAGTTGAGAGTTAAGGGGCAAAAGTTCAGGGGTAACATGAGGGGGAACTTCTTTACTCAGAGAGTGGTAGCTGTGTGGAACAAGCTTCCAGTAGAAGTGGTAGAGGCAGGTTCAATTTTGTCATTTAAAAAAAAATTGGATAGGTATATGGACAGGAAAGGAATGGAGGGTTATGGGCTGAGTGCAGGTCGCTGAGACTAGGTGAGAGTAAGCATTCGGCACGGACTAGAAGGGCCGAGATGGCCTGTTTCCGTGCTGTAATTGTTATATGGTTATATATAGTTCTAACTTTCTTCCCTCTCACTGCACCAGCTTCGAGGTTTATTTTTACTAGCAATCCAATTAATCTGTTCCATAGATTCAGTACCTTTCAGTACTATATCCTTGTAAAAATTGCCTTGCTAACAGTTTAAACTGGTCCCTGGAACTTGAAAATCAGTCAGAATACAGGTTTTAGGTTTTATCAAATTTCTTGTGATTCAGCTATGTATACACATCTTGAACGCCGTTTCGAAAGATGAAAATTTACATTTTTCTACTCTCACGACTATTCCCTCCGAGCAGTTATCTACCTGTTTTGCACTGGCCACCTGGAACGGTGAATAGAAATAGCTGGAGGCTTCAGCTATAACACTAAAAGTTTGACACCTCTGACTTTCACTTTAATACTTCAGCTCTGTGTGGCTTGATTTGACTGAGATGGATTGCTTGGGCATATGAAATTTCAAATTTTTGGCCATTTTAAAATTATTCATAAATGTGCTGTAACTAATGCTTATACACTTAATGTTCTGTTGCCTTCAAATCCATTTAATATGCCTATAGTTAAAATGGAAATTAAAACTGCAGATGTTAAAATCCAAAATGAAAATGGAATACACAGCAAATACTTATCAGGCTAGTTACTATTAGTACTATGGGCTACATAATGATAGCAAAGTGCAGCACAAAAACAGGACCTTCAGCCCATGTCAAACCATTAACTGCCTAATCCTACTGACCTGCACTCAGACCATAGCCATCCATACCCCCACCATCCATGTACCTATCCAAACCTGTGTTAAACACTGAAATCGAGCTCACATGCACCACTTGCGATTTCAGTTTGATCCACACTCATGACCCTCTGAAGTTTCTCCTCAAGTTCCCCTTAAACTTTTCACTTTTCACCATTAACCCATTACCTGCAGTAGAGTCCCACACAATCTCAATGGAAAAAGCCTGTTTGCATTTACCCTATCTATACCCTTAATAATTTTGTATACCTCAATCAAACCTCCTCTCAATCTTCTACATTTCAAGGAATGAAGTCCTAACCTACTCAATCTTTCCTTATAACTCAGCATAATTGAGTTATGCTGTCTATATGGACTTCAGTAAGGCCTTTGACAAGGTTCCACACGGAAGGTTAGTTAGGAAGGTTCAATCGTTAGGTATTAATATTGAAGTAGTAAAATGGATTCAACAGTGGCTGGATGGGAGATGCCAGAGAGTAGTGGTGGATAACTGTTTGTCAGGTTGGAGGCCGGTGACTAGTGGTGTGCCTCAGGGATCTGTACTGGGTCCAATGTTGTTTGTCATATGCATTAATGATCTGGATGATGGGGTGGTAAATTGGATTAGTGAGTATGCAAATGTTACTAAGATAGGTAGCGTTGTGGATAATGAAGTAGGTTTTCAAAGCTTGCAGAGAGATTTAGGCCAGTTAGAAGAGTGGGCTGAACGATGGCAGATGGAGTTTATTGCTGATAAGTGTGAGATGCTACATTTTGGAAGGAATGATCCATATAGGACATACATGGTGAATGGTAGGGCATTCAAGAATGCAGTAGAACAGAGTGATCTAGGAATAATGGTGCATAGTTCCCTGAAGGTGGAATCTCATGTGGATAAGGTGGTGAAGGAAGCTTTTGGTATGTTGGCCTTTATAAATCAGAGCATTGAGTATAGCAGTTGGTATCTAATGTTAAAATTGTACAAGGCATTGGTAAGGCTGAATTTGGAGTATTGTGTACAGTTCTGGTCACCAAATTATACGAAAGATGTCAATAAAATAGAGAGAGTACAGAGAAGATTTAGTAGAATGCTACCTGGGTTTCAGCACCTAAGTTACAGGGAAAGATTGAACAAGTTAGGTCTTTATTCTTTGGAGCATAGAAGGTTGAGGGGGACTTGATAGAGGTATTTAAAATTATAAGTGGGATAGATAGAGTTGACATGGATAGGCTTTTTCCATTGAGAGTAGGGGAGATTCAAACAAGAGGACATGAGTTGAGAGTTAGGGGGCAAAAGTTTAAGGGTAACATGAGGGGGAATTTCTTTACTTAGAGAGTGGTAGCTGTGTGGAATGAGCTTCCAATAGAAGTGGTAGAGGCAAGTTCGGTATTGTTATTTAAAGTAAAATTGGATAGATATATGGACAGGAAAGGAATGGAGGGTTATGGGCTGAGTGCGGGTCAGTGGGACTAGGTGAGAGTAAGCATTCGGCACGGACTAGAAGGGCCAAGATGGCTTGTTTCCATGCTGTAATTGTTATATGGTTATATAACTTCAACATCCCAGCTTCTGTATGCAATACTTTGATTTACAGAAGACAATGTGCCAAAAGTTTTCTTTACGACCCTATCTACCTGTGCCGCCTCTTTCAATGAATAATGGACCTGTATTCCCAAATTCCTTTGTTCTACCACATTCTCCAGTGCTCTACCACTCATTATGCGAGACCTACCCTGGTTGGTCCTTTCAAAGTACAACACCTCCCACTTGTCTGCATTAAATTTCACTGATAATTTTTCAGCCCATTTTTCTCTGATTGTCTTCCTCACCTGCAAATTTGTTGATCCAGTTAACCAAATTATCATCCGGAGCAGTAGATGACAAACAATGGACCCAGCACCGATCCCTGTGTCACTCCACTAGTCATAGGCTTTCAGTCAGTGAGGTAACCATTACTCTCCAACTTCTCCCACAGACGTCCCCCACTTTACAAATGTTCGCTTTATGCCACTTTGCTTTTACAAAAGACCTACATTAGTAACCTGTTTTCGCATTACAGATGATTTTCGCTTTTACAAAAATTTTTCCCATATAAATTAATGGTTCTTCACTTTACGCCATTTCTGCTTAAGAAAGGTTTCATGGAACACTCTACCTTTGTGGGGGGGGGGAGAACACCTGTATCTAATCCAATTTACTACCTCATCCAAGAAACTGAACTTTCCTGACCAACCTCCCATGTGGAACTTTGTTGAAGGGCTTATTAAAGGCCATATAGACAATATCCACTGCTTTGCCTTCAACTTCCCTGGCAAGACTATAAAACACTTCCACAAAAAGACTCCAAGATTGGTTGGACACGACCTACCATGCACAAAGCCATCCTGACTATCCCTAATCAGCCCCTATCTAACCAAATACTCATATCCAGTCACTTGCAATACATCCCAGTAACTTTCCCACTACTATGTCAGGCTCACTGGCCTACAATTTCCTTGTTTATTTTTAAAGCCTTAATAAATAACAGAACATTAGCTATCCTCTGGTACCTCACCTGTCGTCCATGATGATTTAAATATCTCTGCAAGGGCCCTGCAATTTCTGCACTTCCCTCCCAACAGGGTCCAAGGGACAGCCTGCCTCAAACCAGCAAACATCCCTTCCTCTGCAATCTGTATAGGAATCATAACCTCGCTGCTGCTTTTCCTTATTTCTAAAGACTGCCTCCTGAGTAAATGAAAATGAAAGAAATCCATTTTAAATTTCCCCATCTCTTTTGGCTCCCCACAAACTACCATTCTGATCTTCCACAGAAGACCAACTTTGTCCCTTGCAAATCTTTTGCTCTTAACATATCCACAGAATCCCATTGAATTCTCCTTCACCTCATCTGCTCGGGCAACTTTATGCCTTCTTTTAGCCCTCCTGATTTTTTTCCTTAGGTGCTCTCTTGCATTTCTTATACTTCATAAGTACATCATTTGTTTCTTTTATTTTGACAGGCACTTTGTACTCTCAAAATTTCACTTTTGAAGGCCTCCCACTTACCAAGTATGCATTTGCCAGAAAGCAGCCTGTCCTGATCCACATGTACTGCATATGTTAATCAAAATGGCTTCTTTGTTTGTTAAAAGTAAAACTGCTTCTTCGTTATGCATACTAGTGACAGTACTCTTCTTGCAGAGCACTCTCAAAGCTTGCTTGGGTTAAAGTTACTGATAACAGGGATTGTATTCATTTGTTAACCAATTGGGTTAGATGTTATTTTCTCTTGTGGGTCTGTGAGCTGTGATTGTGCGGGCTTTTGGGGAGTTGGGAAGGAGACCGCGAGGAAGGTGGATGGGTGCGGCACGGCTGGTCGATCACTGAGGGTGGTCCCAGGTGCTTGGGTCATGGAGGTCAGAGAAGATCGGAATGGTGGGAAGAATCGATGGTTGAGCTCCAATGATGTGTACTAATTGGCTGAACTCTGATGAGTTTTGGTGCCTTTTCTGTATTTTTTCCCTTCATATATATTGTATCGTTATTAATCACTTAGTTTTAGTAAGATTTATAAAATGTATTCTGTAAACGTACCTGGTGTGCGTGAGTTTGTATTAGCATGTATTTCACAGCATCCACGTATACAGGAGGCGCGATTTGGCGGGTGAAGTAATCTTCCCCTAGACATATACCAGCCGGGCATGTAAGTGTTATACACATTTGCCAGGTCCTTTCTGATACCATCAAAATTGGCCTTTCTCCAATTTAGAATCTCAATCTGCAGACCAGACCTATCCTTTACCATATTTACTTCAAAATTGATGGCATTATGATCAACATGATTCCCTACACAAACTTCTGTCACTTGCTCTATTTCATTCCCTAATAGCAGATCAAGTATTGCACACTCTCTCGTTGGGACTTCAATGTACTAATTAACAAAACTTTTTTTCTTTTACCAAAGTGCATGACCATACACTTCCCAACACTATTTCATCTGCCATTTCTTTGCCCATTCTCCTAACCGGTCTTTCTGTAGCCTCTCTCTTCCTCAAAACTATCTGCCCCTCCACCTATCTTCATATCATCTGCAAACTTTATCACAATGCCATCAATTCCATCATCCAAGTCACTGACATAAAAATTAAAAGGCAGTCCCAACACAGACCCCTATGGAATACCACTAGAAAAGCCAACCAGAAAAGGCTCCCTTTATTCCCACTCTTTGCCTCCTGCCTATCAGCCACTGCTTAGAGCATGCTAGTATCTTCCCTGTAATACCATGAACTCTTATGTTGTTTAGCAGCCTTCTGTGGCACCTTGTCAAAGGGTTTTGAAAATGCAAATGCACAATATGCACTGATTCTCCTTTGTCTACCCTGCTTGTTATTTCTTCAAAGAATTAAAACAGATACATCAGGCAAGACTTATCTTTAGAAACAGCTGATGTTATCTGAATTCACTCTTTGTTGTACATGAGTGACTACAGTCATCCATTTCTTGGTATCAAACTTCATACCGAAGATGATAATGAATCCCTCAGTCTTGATTTTCACAGACAATTGCTGGGCCACGTTGTTGCTGAGCATGAGCATGTCCTTAGAGCAGAGCCGCTTTCTGCCATTAGTAGTTGAATTGTCCACTGTTCATGATGAGATGTGGCAGGACAGAGCTTCAACCTAGCTCACTGGTTGCAAGATCACTGATCCAATATGCTGATTTGATGCATAGCAGATATCACCTGCAGCTGCACCAGACTGTCACCTTGCTGTCTTTATGTACGCATGTTGATCTTCAGGTATGCTCTTCCGCACCTAATCTGGACCAGGGTTGACTCTTTCATTGTCAGTCATGAAGTACCCGTCCAATTGGGAAAATAATTTTGTGATGATATTTATTCCTTACAAGCACTGAATCATAATCCTGTGGTCTCAATCCATTTACTCCTTGTGTCTCGGCTGCTCAACTAATTGTTGACATGCTCATTGCTTCTGTAAAAACAGGAAGCTGGAGAAATTGAGCTTTCAGTCTTTTGCATTTAATCTTGTATCCCTATTTTACATTGTATTCCCCACTACTGGAAGTCAACTTCACTATGTTTAAAACTGTTCTACAACATTACCTCTGCAAACATTGAAAGGTCCAACTTTCATTTACTTCCTCAAATCACAGTGAATCTGTGCAGCTAACATTCACTTTCAACATGATTTTATACTGCAGAATCCAAAGTTTTACTAAGTATTTAAGTTGTAGTTTGCTAAGATTACAATAATTTTAATTCAATATTACTTAATGCAAAATATTTTGTTTGCTCTATTACAACTGAACTACTTCAGCTAAAACTTTTTTGTAGCTATTTTGTGAACTTGATCCCCAAAGCCTCCTGCACTTCTAATCATATGCATTCCTCTTCTACCATTAGAAGTATAATTTTGCCAATATAACACTTCCATTTTCTGACATTAAACTTGATCTGGCACTGCTTTTCATACCTGCCCATTTCATTAACATGTCCTTGTGACCTTCTTTGCCCTGCAGAATTACGCCATTTCTCCCTAACTCCCTAGTTTAGTGTTTTTGAAAAAATTGATGTATCATTCTAAATTCAACATTTTAACATTTAAGACTATCTTATTAGTCGAGTAAGCCAGACAGATAATTGATCAGGAGAATGAAATCAAATCCTATGATAAAAGCTGGGGATGTTAAATTCAGCGAACCAAGTCATGTGGAATAAAAAAATATTGCTTACTGGTACTGAGTGCAAAGCTGACACATTGTCATAAAAACCTAACCATTGACCATGACTGCCCTCCAAAATAGCCCAATAAGTCACTAAGTTGTATCATATTACTGCTGCAATAGTTCATGGCAGTGATTCATGTATTTCACAGGGCATTTATAAATGAAAATTTAATTCTGGCCTTGTATGGGCTCATTTTTAAATGTTAGTTTAAAGTATCCTTGTCATTGTGTATTGGAGAGGATTTCCCTCATTATGTTTTCAGAGTCTGGCTTTTTTCCTATTACTTATGTCTGACTGTTCTTTTCACACTTTAGTTTACACCTAATTATACAGTGATTGATCTCTCAAGTTTAATTTTCTCATTATCTTTTTATTCATTTCTGCTACTAGAGCCTTGACCCTTGTTAAGGTATAACATTCTGAGCAATAATAGAGATGCACATTGTAAAAGCTCCATATGTCATTACCTTTCAGGGTAGTTAGAATAGTAATTACAGAATTATTGTCTTTCTCTTAATTTCTTCTCCCAGCTCCTTTCTGCTATAAGACCATAGACCCTATTAAAGGGTCTATAATATTTACCCCTTTGCTTCACCAAACCCTTGAAAAACAGCTAACCTACCCATCAATCTATCCATGCTTGTCATTCTTCACAAGGACTTCCCTAATATCCATCTAATTTGTTCCCTACCCACCAAAATCAGATTTGACGAACACCAACTTCTTTTTTGAAAATCTAAAACAAAAACATGCTGGAAATCTGAAAAAACTCAGATCAAGCAACATCAACGGAAAGAGCTGATGGTCAAGGTTCTGATGAAAGGGTGCAGATCCAGAATGTTGACTTTCTCTTTCCAATCCTGCTGAGGTTTGCTCTCTTCCTAAAACGTGTCCAGTTCATTATTCAACTGATATTCACAATTTTCTCTTTAAAGATTTTGGGATTTTCTCTACAGTAACTTTGAAACTAACATGTGGAATAATAACAACACACACAAAATGCTGGTAGAACACAGCAGGCCAGGTAGCATCTATAAGGAGAAGCACTGTCGACGTTTCAGGCCGAGACCCTGCGTCAGGACTAACCAAAAGGAAAGATAGTAAGAGATTTGAAAGTAGTGGGGGGGAGGGTGAAATGCAAAATGATAGAAGACAGGAGGGGGTGGGATGAAGCTAAGAGCTGGAAAGGTGATTGGCAAAAGTGATACAGAGCTGGAGAAGGGAAAGGATCATGGGACGGGAGGCCTCAGGAGAAAGAAAAGGGGGGGGGAGCACCAGAGGGAGATGGAGAACAGGCAAACAACTAAATATGTCAGGGATGGGGTAAGAAGGGGAGGAGGGGCATTAACGGAAGTTGGAGAAGTCAATATTCATGCCATCAGGTTGGAGGCTACCCAGCCGGTATATAAGGTGTTGTTCCTCCAACCTGAGTTTGGATTCATTTTGACAATAGAGGCGGCCATGGATAGACATATCAGAATGGGAATGGAACGTGGAATTAAAATGTGTGGCCACTGGGAGATCCTGCTTTTTCTGGCGGACCGAGCGTAGGTGTTCCGCGAAACGGTCTCCCAGTCTGAGTCGGGTCTCACCAATATATAAAAGGCCACACCGGGAGCACCGGACGCAGCCGACTCACAGGTGAAGTGTCGCCTTACCTGGAAGGACTGTCTGGGGCCCTGAATGGTGGTGAGGGAGGAAGTGTAAGGGCAGGTGTAGCACTTGTTCCGTTTACAAGGATAAGTGCCAGGAGGGAGATCGGTGGGAAGGGATGGGGGGGACGAGTGGACAAGGGAGTCGCATAGGGAGTGATCCCTGCGAAAAGCAGAAAGGGGAGGGGGGGGAGGGAAAAGTATGTTTGGTAGTGGGATCCCGTTGGAGGTGGCGGAAGTTACGGAGAATTCTATGTTGGACCTGGAGGCTGGTGGGGTGGTAGGTAAGGACAAGGGGAACCCTATCCCGAGTGGGGTGGCGGGTTGATGGGGTGAGGGCAGATGTGCGGGAAATGAGAGAGATGCGTTTGAGTATGAGGAATGCATATGAGGAATAATAGTAGACATCTCTCTTTTGGGCTTACATGTACATTGATCACCCACTAGGTGAAAGACTAGCAAATTTTCCACCTTGTTCTTCCCCCAACCCACTCCAGTTTTGAAACACACTGCCTGGAGAGCACTAACATCCAATATGAAAAAATAACACTTCTTTCTTAAAGACAAATAATCAGCAAAGTCTGTTTTAGACTCACCACTGTTCTTCATTGTTAAAACTAGTTTCCTACTCACCAGTTCTCTTTCAATTCCCTTATGATTCTAAATACCTCAAAGTAAATTTATTATCAAAGTATATAAATGGCATACAAGGTAAATACAAAGAATCAATGGAAAAACCACCAAGATGGACAAAAAAACCAGTGTGCAAAAGACAAAATGGAAATACAAAAAGAGGAGGAAAAAGCAATAAATATCAAGAAAATGCGTTGTAGAATCCTTGAAAGTGAGTCCACAGGCTGTGCAATCAGTTCAGTGTTGGTGTGAGCGAAGTTATCCCTCTGGTTCAAGAGCCTAATGGTTATGGGGTATTAGCTGTTACTGAACTTGGAGGTGTGGGTCCTGAGGCTCCGTTACCTCCTTCCTGATGGCAACACTGAGAACAGAGCATGACCTAGATGGTGCTCCAAGGAGTGCAGCCAGCTTCTCTAGTGTTTCCACAAAATAAAGATTTAGTGCATATGAATAACTACTAGAGCATAGAACATTACAGTATAGTAAAGGCCCTTCAGTTCAATATATAATGCCAACTTTAACCTACTCTAACATCAATCTAACCCTTCCCTCCTACATAGACTTCCACTTTTGTAATCATCCACATACCAACCACCACCCATGGCAGCATGTTCCATGCAACAAAAAAAATTTACATCCCCCCATACTTTCCTACAATCCCCTTAAAATTATGCCTCTACATCTTAGCCAGTTCTGCTCTGGGGAAAAAGTCTTGGGTTATCCACTTCACCTGTGCCTCTATCTGGTACACCTCTATCAGGTCACATCTCACCCTAGCCCACTCAACCAGGGACATGCTCTTAAATCCTGACTGCATTCTTGTAAATCTCTGCACTCTCTCTAAACGTTCCACATGCTTTCTATAATAAGACAACCAAAACAGAACACAATGTTCCAAGTGTGGTCTGACCAAGGTTTTATAGAGCTGCAACATTACCTTACACCTCAAACACAATCCCCCGACTAAAGCTGGCCAAAACTTCATCCTGGAATTTTTAGAAAACCACTTCTGCATCTTTTCCAGTGACTTCCCATCTTCCCTTAAGTGTGGCACAATACATCGCAACTCCTTTGTACTCTTTATCTCAACTAATAACTAGGCTCAAAGATCTCTTTTTAACTTCCCGCAATGCATTCATCTCTCTGCTCCTGTATTGTGTTCTCTACTTAATATTGTTTCTTCCCATTCTTTCTACCAAATGTAACTTCGCCGCATTAAATTTCATTTAGTATGGATTCCCCATTGTACTAGTCTGCTTTTATTGCCTTGAAAGTCTAAGGGTATTTCATCAAAATTCACTACACCCCCCAGTCCTACCCCAGCTGCAATTTTGGAAATTAGGCCCTGTGAACACATCAAAATACAAGGAAAGCAAATGTCCTTGTGCCAAAGCCTGTGTACACAGCTCCAGTCCTTACAATACTTTATTCTAACCATGCTGCTCCAAGTCTTCTTACAAGTTGAAATTTCACTAATTAATTTTAAGTTGTAAATTTGAAGCTGTTTGACATATGGAGTGAAATTTGATATGATCAATAGATAGAGAAAGTTAATGACAATGATTTTATGTCTGACCTGGTGAAATTGGTAATTTAACAGGTACATGTTCAATTTCTAATTCTGATTAGAAATCATCAATCCCTCAATCCACAGATGTTGGCCAACTGAGGGTTTCTAGTTTTTTTTCTTTACTTGAAATTGCCAACAGTTGCTTTTTGATAGACTATGAACATTTAAACTAAGTATGACAAGTATGTAGTAATAATGGAATTCAAATTGCATTGTCTCTCTACCGCAAGAGATGCACTTGGTTTCAATTTAGTTACACAATGTAATATTAAAGATTTTCAATAAACTGAGATAAACACACATCAAAATTGGTTGGAATATTCAGTACCTTCGCCGTTCTGCATCCTGCGGGTCGGTGCCAGGCAGACTTATCGTAATGGATGACGGTGCTCCAACATCGTATCGCTTGACCGTCTTCTTGCATATTCTGATCTTCACCAACACGCTGTAAATCACATTGGCCACTACCGAGACGAGCGGCTGCAAGATTTCGGGAAAGAAGGTGGCGAACGCGAAATGGTCAGACATGTCCCCTCGGCCTCGGCTATGTTTTTGATAGAAGCGCAGGTAAACCCAGCTAGACAGTACACCATACCCGTAGGATGCCAGCAAAGAGCTACTTAGCAACGTCGTCAAACGCAAAATCGCAACAAGTATCAAACCCATCATTGGAACATCTTTCATCCGCACTTGTGGCACCTTGAGCACCACCGTGTCTCCCATGGTCTGTTTTAAGGCCACCAACACTCCGCCAAGAAAACTTGACATCCCGTGAATGCGCACGGTAAATAAGTAATCCAGATTGAAAGTCGCCACGTAGTTCAGAAGATAAGAGAGTCCTCCAAGAATTCCCACCGACACGTTGACAACGGCGAAGAAGACTAGGAGTTCTAGTGCTCCCCAGAGAGGTTCCAGGAGCCGACCGGCTGCCACCACGGCCCCCAGACCAATACATACGTCCCAGATGTGGCTCTCCACCACGGCGTGTGTCAGCAAAGTCCAAAGCCAGAAGTTGGGGGGAAAGAGGTAGCCAGGAGTCACTCCCAGACCGTGTACCGTGTCCATCAGGAAGGAGAGGCAGTAGAGCGCCAGCACCGTGCCGCACAGGGCCTTCACCACCACGCTGGTGCTGGCCGCCGCCGCCAGGAAGTGTTGCCGGGCCACCGGCAGGTATCGCTTCATGACAGAGGATGGTGAACGCCTCACGGACTGTAGAGCGGCGGCGGATGAGACAGGGGAGCCGGGCCGTGCATGAGCTACACCGAATTGTCCGCGGGTCGGGGTTGCGCCGCCAACCAGCTCAGCCTCGGGCTTCTCCCAACGCTTACCAATGCGGGAAAGGCGTTAACGGGGCCTAGAGCTGCCACCGTCCAGTGCGGAGAGGGTTAGGGACCGTCTATATTGGGCATGTGGTGGTGACTTTGCACACCTAGCACAACCGGCGGCACCCGCCCCCAACCTGACACCAAAATGCCGAGGCCCCGACCGGTGTGACGGCGGGTCACACCGCACGACAGCAGCACCTAAGCCAGAGCCTCACTTTCGCTCTCTGCCCCGAACTTACATCATCAGACCAGCGTCCTTCCCTCACTCCTCCACGCATTGACATCATCAGATCAGCGTCCTTCGCTCACACTGCCCCGCATTGACATCATCAGATAGTGTCCATCTCCCAGCTCCGCTCGCATGAGACGATCAAACCAGTGTTCGCCCTTCGTTCGGCCTTGCACTGATATTCCTTAGTAACCATGGGTGCATTGAATTCAATTGAACTGACTTTACTAGTTACACCCTTCATGTACACGGGGAGTAAAAATGTTTACGTTACGTCTCCGTCTAAGTGTGCAATATGCAATTAATAGTAACATAATAGTATGTACATTAGGACAGACAATATAACAGAAACACAACTGTGTTGGTGTGACTTAAGCAGTCTGATGGGCTGGTGGAAGAAGCTGTTCCAGAGCTTGATGGTAGTAGCTGGAGCAGTTTGTGGTTGGGGTGACTCGGGTCCCCAATGAACCTTTCGGCCCTTTTTACACACCTGTCTTTGTAAATGTCCTGAATAGTAGGAAGTTCACAACTACAGATGTGCTGGGCTGTCCACACCACTCTCTGCAGAGTCCTGTGATTGAAGGAAGTACAGTTCCCATCCCAGGCAGTGAGAATGTGGAAAGTTAAAATTACCTACTATAAAATACTTATATTTCTTGCAACAGTCTGTGATCTCTTTACAAATTTGTGCCTCTAAGTTGCTAGGACTATCAGGTGATCTACAATATAGGCCCACTAATAATAACCTTTCTTATTTCTCAGTTCCACCCATAACCCCAGTCTGTACTGATGGAGTACAGTTGTGACAATTTCCCTGACTAGTAACACCACCCTCCTCCTTTAATCCCTCTGGCTCTGTCATGTTGAACTCCAGAATATCGAGCTGCCAGTCCTGACCCTCCTGCAACCAAGTCTCACTAAAGTTTACAACGTCATAATTCCAGCTGTTGATCCATGCCCCAAGCTCATCGGCCTTTCTTATGATACTTCTTGCATTGAAATATATGCAGCTCAGGGCTATGTTCAACATTTTGATTGCTGATTTTGTCTGAGATCTTACCAACATCTGCCTCCACAACATCTCCATTAACTGTTCTGGCACTTTGGTTCCCACCACCCCTCCAACTCTAGTTTAAACTTCACTGTGCAGCATTAACCTTCCCACTAGGATATTAGATCCCCTCCAGTTCAGGTACAAACCATCCTTTCTGTACAGGTCCCACCTTCCCTGGAAGAGAGCCCAATGATCTAAAAATCTTATGCCCTCCCTCCTGCACTAACTCTTTAGCCACATATTAAACTGTATAAGCTTCCTAGTTCATGGCAATGCTAAGATCACAACCCTGGTGGTCCTGCCCTTTAATTTAGCACCTATTTCCCTCCATATGCAGAACCTTGTCACTCATTCTACCCATGCCATTGGACCTGCATGGACCACGACTTTTGGCTGTTCACCCTTTCACTTAAGAATACTGAAGATATCCTGGTCCCTGGCACCTGGAAAGCAATATGCCATCCATGAATCACGTTTTTAATACATATAACCTCCTGTCTGTTTCCCTAACTAATGAATCCCCTATCACCACAGGTGCCTCTTCTCCTCCCTTCCCTTCTGAGTCACAGAGCAAGATTCAGTTTTACAGACCCAGCCACTGTAACTCCTCTTTGTTAGGTTGACCTCCACCCCCCCCCCCCCCAACAGTTTCCAAAATGATTTGTTAGAAGCCGCAGCTGGATGACTTCTCACAGTTGTAGTCATCAGGGACACTGGAGGTCTCCCTGCCTTCCCATATCCCACATGAGGAGCATTCAACTATCCTGACTGGCACCTCTACTGTCTTAACTGAGCAGATATAAAGAAGGGAAGGGAAAAAACTTCACCGAGAGCTTTTCTTTCTTTTCTTTGATTTCTCTGAGTGAAGCCTCAAAGAGCTAAAGCTCCAAGATCACCACTCTGACTCTGTCTACTCAGCCTATGGCCGCTGTGACGATGTTAGTCCTGTTAGTTTTTGTTCGGAATTTTGTTTTGTAGTTTGTGTTGGTTCTAATTCCAACTCTTTCGACATAACCTTGTGATTTTGTTCTTTCCTTTCAAGTAATTATCCAAATTTTTTTAAAGCTAATACTAAATCTATTTCTACCACCGTTTTAAGGGATCTATTACACAATATATCTATGCACTGTATAAACAGTGAAATTCTTATACCTCGTTTGGTTTGGTTGCTAATAATCATGAATATATCTCAGTCTTCATGCTCATCAGGAAGAGGTCCCAGACATTAAATCAGAAGAAAACATTTTCCTCAGTGGTTCCAGATTATTTGTCCATTCCCTGAGGAAAAAGGCTATAACAATGGAATGCTTGTAAATATTGATATCACTATGTCCTGAGGAGCTATTTCCCTTGAATGCCCAGAAGGCCAGCTTCTGACTATTGCACTCCAGCAGGGCTTTCAGCAATCTGCAGGAGCTGAATGTGGGTCACTAGTTCTCTGAGGGAGGCCAGAACTTTCAATTTCTGTAAGGCATCATGGAATCTCATCAGATTACAGACAGGCAGACAGACAGACAGACATACTTTACTGATTCCGATGGAAATTGGGTTTCGTTACAGTCGCACCAACCAAGAATAGTGTAGAAATATAGCAATATAAAACCATAAATAATTAAATAATAAGTAAATTATTCCAAGTGGAATATTGGCTCAGGGTGTCTGACACTCTGAGGGAGGAGTTGTAAAGTTTGATGGCCACAGGCAGGAATGACTTCCTATGACGCTCAGTGTTGCATCTCGGTGGAATGAGTCTCTGGCTGAATGTACTCCTGTGCCTAACCAGTACATTATGGAGTGGATGGGAGACATTGTCCAAGATGGCATGCAACTTGGACAGCATCCTCTTTTCAGACACCACCGTCAGAGAATCCAGTTCCACCCCCACAACATCACTGGCCTTACGAATGAGTTTGTTGATTCTGTTGGAGTCTGCTACCCTCAGCTTGCTGCCCCAGCATACAACAGCAAACATGATAGCACTGGCCACCACAGACTCATAGAACATCCTCAGCATCGTCCGGCAGATGTTAAAGGACCTCAGTCTCTTCAGGAAGTAGAGACGGCTCTGACCCTTCTTGTAGACAGCCTCAATGTTCTTTGACCAGTCCAGTTTATTGTCAATTCATATCCCCAGGTATATTAGGTTGACAATAATGAAAGGGCATTATTTTATTTTAGAGATATAGCATGGTAACAGGCCTTTCTGGTCCAATGAGCCCACACCACCCAATTACACCCACGAGACCAGTTAACCTATATCTTTGGAATGTGAGAGGATACCAGAGCTGCAAGGGGGCACAGTACTAGGTGGTTTGAAGTCTGCAATGTCCTGTATGTCATGTCACAAGCGCCAGGGGTCCGAGGAGTTGAAATGCTCCTCGATTGTGCAGTCGGCCCTCCTTATCTGGGAGTTCCGCATCTGCGAATTCAACCAACCGTGATTCGAGAAAACCTGGAAGTGCTCTTCCAACACTTGTTGTTCGAGCGTGTACAGACTTTTTTTTGTCATTATTCCCTAAACAATGCAGTATAACAACTATTTTACATAGTATTTACATTGTATTAGGTATTATAAGAAATCTGGAGATGATTTAAAGTATACAGGAGGATGTGCAAGGGTTATCATGGATTGGGATTTTAAAAAATTGGATGTTCTCTTACTATGTAAGTCGGAACAGGTACATCCGATATTATTTGGCATCAGTTAGTCAAACATCTGTCTTAGTATATAGTATATGTGTTTCAGCGCTGGACTCGGGAAGTGCGAGCCAGTGACAGATCGCTCCCGAGTGCGCTCTCCATCCATACCGGGTTGATATGGAGGATCAAAAACTCAAAACCCCAAAACCCAATAATTAAACCACTGCGTTGCTTAGTAATAATTGTAGCTTTCATCGGGGCAGGGCCTTTCTCACTTTATCTTTTAAAATTGTTCCGATCGTTGACTAACGTAGCCTGATGCTTTTCCAATGACCGATGGCATTTCACCTTTTTCCAATCGCTTTATTATTTCCACTTTATTTTCAATCGTGATCGTGATTATTTTCGTGAACAGAAACACTGCGGATTCAGAGCTCCGCCACCGGGTCCTAATGTCCACCACACTGAGACAGGTTAAATAAGGTCTGGGGTTCCGCTGGGTCCTAAGGTTGAGACAGGTTGAATAAGGGACTCGAGCATCTATGGTTTTTGGTTTCCACAAGTGGTCCCGGAACCAATCCCTCATGGATAAGGAGGGGCCGACTGTATGTGTTTAGCCTGAGAGATTCCCCTCCTCAGGTTGGCCCTGGCTGAGCTGTAAGCCTCCCGGTCTCCATATCAGGTGATGCAACCAGTCAATGTACTCTCCTTTACACATCTATTGAAGTTTGTCAAAGTTTTAGATGTCATGCCAAATCTCTGCAGACTCCAAAGGAAGTGGACACACTTTTTCTTCACAATTGCACTTATGTGCTGGGCCTAGGACAGATCCTAATACCAAGGAATTTAAAGTTGCTAATCTGATCCATCCCTGATCCTCTGATGAGGTCAGGCTCATGGACCTCTGGTTTTCCTCTGCTGAAGTCCATAATCAGTTCATTGGTCTTGTTGACATTGAGTGAGAGGTTGTTGTTATGACACTACTCAGCCAAGTTTTCAGTCTCCCTCCTGTATGATGATTCATCACCACCTTTGATATGGCCCACATTAGCAAACTTGAATATGGCATTGGTGCTGTGCTTAGCCACAGAGTCATAGATGTAATGTGAGTAGAGCAGGGGGCAAAGCACACAGCCATGTGGTGCACCTGTGTTGATGGAGATCATGGAGGAGATGTTGTCAATCTTAATTGACTAGGGTTTGCAAGTAAGGAAATCAAGGATCCAATTGCACAAGGAAGAATTGATGTCAATATTTTGGAGCTTATTGGTTAGTTTTGAGGTGATGATAGTATTAAATATTTAGCATCCTGGTGTATGCATCTTGCTGTCCAGACGTTCTAGAGTTGAGTGAAGAGCCAATGAGATGGCATCTGTTGTGGACCTGCTGCTCCAGGAGGCAAATTGGCACAGATCCAAGTCTTCTGTCAGGAAGGAGCTGATATGCTTCATCGCCAACCCCTCAAAACACTTCATCACTGTGGATGTAAATGCCACTGGGCGATGGTCATTGAGGCAGGTCACCACGCTCTTCTTGTGCACTGGTATCATTGAAACCTGCTTAAAGCTGGTGGGTACCACACACTGCTATAGCAAGAGGTTAGAGATCTCAATGAACACACCAGCCAGTTGTTCTGGTGTTCAGAATGTGGACAGGTACCCCATCCGGTACAGGTGCTTTCTAAGGATTTGAAGGCAGCTTGCACATCAAATTCAGAGACTGAAATCACAGGATCATCAGGGATATGGAGGTTCACGATGGTACCTCCATATTTTGACAGTCAAAGTGAGCATGGAAAACATTGAGCTCTTCTGGAAGAGAAGACCATGTCACTTGAGGTGACAGCATTCAAGCTTTGTCATAGCTGTCGAGCATCCCTTATTGATTCAAGTTTGGTCCGGAATTTCCACTTCACCCGTGAGATGGATTTTGGAAGATTATACCTGCACTTGTTGTAGCTTTGTTGGTCTCCAGAGTTGAATGCTTCTGATCTGGCCGTCAGCAGATTTTGAATTTCATGGTTCATCCAGGGCTTCTGATTGGGGAAGCCTCTGAATGATTTAGTGTGAGGACATTCATCTACTGCTGTTTTAATAAAGTCCATTACAACCATGGTGTAGTCATTCAGATCTGTAGATGAATGCTTGAACACAGCCCAGTCCACTGACTCAAAGCAATACCGTATTTACCCCTATGTCTCTCATGACTACCTCTTATTTGTCCTAATCTCCGAAGCCTTGCAAACTCAAATTTTCTAAATTTATCTTTGACCTAGAATGCACTATTTGCATTTCTCCAGTCCCCATCCTGGTATCTAAGAACCAGGAAATTATAGCCAGTTCCTCTGCATTTTCCAGCTTACTACCTCAGAAATCAGGAAAGCACCCTGCCTGACATGGTGACTACTGCTTCACACTGAGCTTTGTTGCTCTCTTTGTTAATTGGTGACTTACATGGTATCTTTGCAACCTTTGTCAACACCTTTGTTTGTAAAACCAATGCAACTAACTCATTGAAACCTTTGCCTCCTTCTGTAGATCCTCTTGATTCGTAATCAGTCTCACACCTCTACACCTGGCATTAACTATTTATATGCCTGTACTTAGAGCATTGAACAGTACCCACCCTTCATTTCAAGATGTTATGCAGATCTATATCGTCCCACTTCACAATCTAACCTTTACCTCCTACACAGCCTATATTCCTCCATTTTTCTCATACCTGTGTACCTATCTGAGAGACTTACATGTCTCTATTGTATCAGCCTCTACCACCCCTCCCAGTAGAAAGTTCTAGCCATCCATCATTCTACGTGGCAGGTCATGCCTTACCAACTTGATTGAGTTTTTTTGTTAAGGCGATGAGAAAAATTGATGATGGTAGGTCAGTGGGTGTTGTCTACATGGATTTAAGATGCACATGGATTTAAATAAGGTACTTAAAAAGTTCCTCATGGGAGACTAATCCAGAAGATTAAGATGCACGGGATCCGGGTCAAATTAGTTGTTGGATCCAGTATTGGCTTGCACATAGAAGATGGAGGGTAGTGGTTGAAGGGACTTACTTGAGCTGGAGGTCTCTAATTAATGGAGTTCTGCAGGGATCTGTGCTAGGACCTCTGCTGCTTGTGATGTATATAAATGGCCTGGACGAAAATGTAGATGGGTGGGTTAGTAAATTTTCAGATGATACCAACATTGATGGAGTTGTGGATAGTGTAGAGGACTGGCAAAGAATACATCACAATATAGATCAATTTCAGATATGAGCTGACAAATGGCAGTAGGAGTTTAACCCAGAAAAATGTGAGGTGTTGTATTTCAGTAGAGCAAATACAAGGAGACAGTACACTGTTAAATGCAAGGTCCTTAACTGTTTTGTTGAGCAGAGCAATCTTAGGATTTAAGTTCATAGCTCATTGAAAGTGGTTACATAGGGTGGTTAAAAAAACTTATGGAATACTTGTTTTTAATAGTCGAGGCGCTGAGTTCAAAAGTCAGGTGATTATGTTACAACGTTATAAAACTCTGGTTAGGCCACATTTTGAGTATTGTGTACAGTTCTGGTCTCAACAGTATAGGACGGATGTTGAGGCTTTGGAGAGGGTACAGGAGAGGTTTACCAGGATACTGCCCAGTTTCGAGGACATATGCTATCACGAGAGGCTGGATAAACTCGGGTTTTGCTTAAGTGTTGGAAACTGAGGGGAGATCTGATAGAGATTCACAAGTCTATAAGAGGCATAGATAAGAGTGGACAGAGAGTATCTGTTTCCCAGGGTTGAAATGTCTAATACTAGAGGGCATGCATTGAAGGTGAGAAGTGGTAGGGTTAAGGAGGATGTGTGGAGTAAGTTTTTATTCAGAGTGGTGGATGCCTGGAATGTGCTACCTGGTGTGGTGGTGGAGGCAAATACATTAGAGGCTTTTAATAGACAATAGACAATAGGTGCAGAAGTAGACCATTTGGCCCTTCGAGCCTGCACCGCCATTTTGAGATCATGGCTGATCATCTACTATCAATACCCGGTTCCTGCCTTGTCCCCATATCCCTTGATTCCCCTATCCATAAGATACCTATCTAGCTCCTTCTTGAAAGCATCCAGAGAATTGGCCTCCACTGCCTTCCGAGGCAGTGCATTCCAGACCCCCACAACTCTCTGGGAGAAGAAGTTTTTCCTTAACTCTGTCCTAAATGACCTACCCCTTATTCTCAAACCATGCCCTCTGGTACTGGACTCTCCCAGCATCTGGAACATATTTCTTGCCTCTATCTTGTCCAATCCCTTAATAATCTTATATGTTGCAATCAGATCCCCTCTCAATCTCCTTAATTCCAGCGTGTACAAGCCCAGTCTCTCTAACCTCTCTGCGTAAGACAGTCCTGACATCCCAGGAATTAACCTTGTGAATCTACGCTGCACTTTCTCTACAGTCAGGATGTCCTTCCTTAACCCTGGAGACCAAAACTGTACGCAATACTCCAGGTGTGGTCTCACCAGGGCCCTGTACAAATGCAAGAGGATTTCCTTGCTCTTGTACTCAATTCCCTTTGTAATAAAGGCCAACATTCCATTAGCCTTCTTCACTGCCTGCTGCACTTGCTCATTCACCTTCAGTGACTGATGAACAAGGACTCCGAGATCTCTTTGTATTTCTCCCTTACCTAACTTTACACCGTTCAGATAATAATCTGCCTTCCTGTTCTTACTCCCAAAGTGGACAACCTCACACTTATTCACATTAAACGTCATCTGCCAAGTATCTGCCCACTCACCCAGCCTATCCAAGTCACCCTGAATTCTCCTAACATCCTTATCACATGTCACACTGCCACCCAGCTTAGTATCATCAGCAAACTTGCTGATGTTATTCTCAATGCCTTCATCTAAATCGTTGACGTAAGTCGTAAACAGCTGTGGTCCCAATACCGAGCCCTGTGGCACCCCACTAGTCACCACCTGCCATTCCGAGAAACACCCATTCACCGCTACCCTTTGCTTTCTATCTGCCAACCAGTTTTCTATCCATGTCAATGTCTTCCCCCCAATGCCATGAGCTTTGATTTTACCCACCAATCTCCTATGTGGGACCTTATCAAATGCCTTCTGAAAATCGAGGTACACTACATCCACTGGATCTCCCTTGTCTAACTTCCTGGTTACATCCTCGAAAAACTCCAATAGATTAGTCAAGCATGATTTACCCTTGGTAAATCCATGCTGGCTTGGCCCAATCCTATCACTGCTATCTAGATATGCCACTATTTCATCTTTAATAATGGACTCTAGCATCTTCCCCACTATTGATGTTAGGCTGACAGGTCAATAGTTTTCTGTTTTCTCCCTCCCTCCTTTCTTAAAAAGTGGGATAACATTAGCCATTCTCCAATCCTCAGGAACTGATCCTGAATCTAAGGAACATTGGAAAATGTTTACCAATGCATCTGCAGTTTCCAGGGCCACCTCCTTTAGTATCCTAGGATGCAGACCATCTGGACCTGGGGATTTGTCAGCCTTCAGTCCCATCAGTCTACTCATCACCGTTTCCTTCCTAATGTCAATCTGTTTCATTTCCTCTGTTATCCTATGTCCTTGGCCCATCCATACATCTGGGAGATTGCTTGTGTCTTCCTTAGTGAAGACAGATCTAAAGTACTTATTAAATTCTTCTGCCATTTCTCTGTTTCCCATAACAATTTCACCCAATTCATTCTTCAAGGGCCCAACATTGTTCTTAACTATCTTCTTTCTCTTCACATACCTAAAAAAGCTTTTGCTATCCTCCTTTATATTCCTGGCTAGCTTGCATTTGTACCTCATTTTTTCTCTTGCCTTTTTAGTTAAGTTCTGTTGTTCCTTAAACATTTCCCAATTATCTGTCCTCCCACTCACCTTAGCTCTGTCATACTTCCTTTTTTTTAATGCTATGCAATCTCTGACTTCCTTTGTCAACCACTGTGGCCCCTTTCCCCCCTTTGAATCCTTCCTTCTCCGGGGGATGAATTGATTTTGCACCTTGTGCATTATTCCCAAGAATACCTGCCATTGCTGTTCCACTGTCTTTTCTGCTAGGATATCTGTCCAGTTAACTTTGGCCAGCTCCTCCCTCATGGCTCCATAGTCTCCTTTGTTCAACTGCAACACTGACACCTCCGATCTGCCCTTATCCTTCTCAAATTGCAGATAAAAACATCATATTATGATCACTACCTCCTAATGGCTCCTTTACTTCAAGATCGCTTATCAAATCCTGTTCATTACATAACACTAAATCCAGAATAGCCTTGTCCCTGGTCGGCTCTCGTACAAGCTGTTCCAAGAATGCATCCCTTAGGCACTCTACAAACTCCCTATCCTGGGGTCCAGCACCAACCTGATTCTCCCAGTTCACCTGCATGTTGAAATCCCCCATAACTACTGCGACATTACCTTTGCCACATGCCAATGTTAACTCCCTATTCAACTTGCACCCAATATCCATGTTACTGTTTGGTGGCCTATAGACAACACCCATTAGGGTCCTTTTGCCTTTACTGTTCCTCAATTCTATCCACACAGACTCCACTTCTCCTGATCCTATGTCCCCCCTTGCAAAGGACTGAATCTCATTCCTCACCAACAGGGCCACCCCACCCCCTCTGCCCACATTTCTGTCCCTAAGATAGCACGTATACCCTTGTACATTCATTTCCCAGGTCTGATCTCCCTGCAGCCATGTCTCCGTTATCCCAACAACATCATAGTTACCCATTCGCACCTGAGCATCAAGCTCATCCACCTTATTTCTGACACTTCGTGCATTCAGATATAGAATTTTTAGCCCATTTCTCCTCTCTCTGTTTGAATCTCTGCCTACTGTGCTTAACCCAGCTCCCCGAACTCCCATCAGGCTATACGCCCCTAGAATTTTGTCGTCCTTCCTAAATTTACTTATTCTTTCTGCACATTTAACTCCATGTTCCGTCAGACCATCCCTCTGTACATGTGTCCTCCTTATCACTTGTTCCGCCTCACCTTTCTCTACTACACACTTAATATTCCGGAACCGTGTAGTCCCCACCTGTCCTTTATTCTTCATTTCGCTATCCTCTCTCACATTCTGGATCCCTGCCCCCTGCAAATTTAGTTTAACCCCCCCCCCCCCCAAGAAGCACTAGCAAACTTCCCTGCAAGAATGTTAGTACCGCTCCAGTTCAGGTGTAAACCGTCCCTTCGGAACCGATCCCACCTTCCCTGGAACAAAGCCCAATTATCTAAAGACCTGAAGCCCTCCCTCCTGCACCATCCTCTCAGCTACATATTAATCTTTATAATCTTTCTGTTCCTTGCCTCACTCGCACGTGGCACAGGTAGCAATCCTGAGATTGTTACCCTGGAGGTCCTGCTCTTCAGCTTCGCACCTAACTCCCTGAACTCCCTACGCAGGACCCCCTCACTCATCCTACCATGTCGTTGGTCCCTACATGGACCACAACATCTGGATTCTTGCCCTCCCTCTCGAGAATAACCTGCACCCGATCTGAGATGTCTTGGACCCCGGCACCAGGGAAGCAACTTACCATCCGAGACTCCCGATCTTCCCCACAAAATCTCCTATCCGCCCCCCTGACTATAGAATCCCCTATCACTACCGCTCTCTTCTCTTCCCTCCTCCCCTTCATAGTCGAGGGTCCAACCTCAGTGCCAGAGACAGGACCACTGCAACTTGTTCCTGGTAGGTCATCCCCACCAACAGTATCCAAAACAGTATACTTATTGTTGATGGGAACGGTCACAGGCGTGCTCTGCTCTCTCTGTCTGCTCCCCCTGCCTCTCTTGACTGTCACCCATTTGCCTACCTCCTGACTTTTCGGTGTGACTACCTCCCGATAACTCTTATCTATCTCTGCCTCTGCCTCCCGAATGATCCGTAGTTCATCCAGCTCCTGCTCCAATTCCCTGACTCGGTCTGATAGGAGCTGCAGCTGGATGCAACCTGTGTTGACCCTGACCTCCCACATACTGCATACGGAGCACACCACTGCTCTAACCGTCTCCCCCATTACCTGATCCCAGATTAGTCAGAATAAATGAAAAAAGAACCTACTGACCTTACCTTTTTACCTCAGCAAGAGACATTTGAATAGGCACACGGATGTAAAGAGGATGGAAAAATATGGACATGGTGTAGGTAAGAGGGATAAGCGTTCCAGTGTTTTGATTTGCTTTTAGCTGGTTCAGTACGACATTGTGGGCCAGATGGCCTCTTCCTGTGCTGTACTCGTCTATGTCTCTGTTCTGACACATCCCTTGTACTTTCCTTCACTCACCTTAAACTAATGTGCTGTGGTATTGGGAATTTCTGCTCTAGGAAAAAAACACTGGCTGTCCTCAATATTTTTTGGCTCATAATCAGCAGACTTTTTGGATTCCCTTTCAAATGATAGCTATGAAATTCTTTCTTTGCCACTCCAATTTTCTTTGTCACTTGCCCTCTTAGTTTTTTATGGTTAGTGTGTTTTCACTAACAACCTTATGTATGTCCAAAACATTTTCTGCTTCATTTTATTCTTTACCTGCTGCTACCCTGGGTGCTCGGGTATTAATTATCTTCCCACCTCGTGGTGATGTAGATGTTTCATACTTGATTCCACATCCTTTGATCAATTTGAGTTTTACATGCCAATCTCATTGCAATGCCTAATGCCAATTTAGAGGAGTACACGGCATCAGTGACTAGCTACATCAGCAAGTTGTTATGAATGTACCACAGCTCTGAGGGGCCGAAGGGTGCGGGACCAGCTCCCTCCTTCCTGAGAATCGCAAGATCGCTATTAATTCGGGTCTTGGACCCAGGAAATGAGAGACAATGCAACGGATTTGACCATTGTTCTTGGAGACACTTGTGTGAATTGCGACTATATCCTACGTACCAGCTCTCAGGGACATGGACACCCTGTCCATGTGGGGTGGGGATTGTATCCCCCTACCTTGATTGACATCTACAAATCTGCCAGTCACGATAAAAGGGGACAGCAGGAGGCAGTACGCCAGCGGGTAACCAGACGGAGACACCATCGCTCATTGCTCCCGTAAGGACGGGAAGCTGTTCGGAAGCCACGTGTGATTCGGTTCCCCTAGCTTGGGAATTGAGTGGCTGATAACCCCGAAAAGGATTCCGAACTGACAACGGGAAACTCACGTTCCTGATTCAATGATTTGAGTCCAACAGGCTGACAAGTTTATTTTCTCTCTCCAACCCGTGAACACCCAGCGGTCCCTCAAACGGCTAACAGCCTTCATGAACTGGCGAGACTTTTATATTTCCATCGGACAATAGTTTTACCCCTAGACAAACGATAGAGCTACTTCTTATTGTTGATTATTACTATACCCACGCTTTAGATTGAATATTGACAACGTATATTATCTGAATGTTTGTATTAACCTTACTTTTGTGCCCCTTTATAAATAAAAATGTTTAAAAATAGTACCTTCAGACTTCAGCGGACCTCTCTATCTTTGCTGGTAAGTGACCCAGTTACGGGGTTCATAACAACATTGGGGTACTCGTCTCGGGATTTGACACCAAATTGGGAGGTCAGTGAATTGGGTTCATAAGTCAAAAAAAAATTTGGATCTGGTATGCTGGTAGCCAGATGGGAAACCAGCAAAGATGGACGTGGATGAATTTATGGAAAACCCAACTCTAGGGGCGCTAGAGGCGGCTACCAAATTAGACTTGGTAAATCTGGCGAAGGGGTTAAGCCTCACAGAGGTGAGGTCATCAATGAAAAAGCGGGAAGTGCGAAGGGTCATAACTCAGTATTACATTGGGAAGAAGGTGTTTGCAGCTGAGGATTTGGAAAATATCCCTGAAAAGGTACTAGCGAGTGGGACGGATCAGTTAGAGTCGGAGAAATTAAGGTTGGAACATGAATTTAAAGTAAAGCAGCTGGAAGCAGCTGAGAAGGAGAAAGAAAGGGCTGGGAGAGAGAAAGAAAGGGAACAGGCATTCCAACTAAAGGAATTAGAGGTGAAACGGGATCATGAGCTCCAGCTAAAGGGGCTGGAAGCAACTGAGAAAGAGAAAGAAAGGGAGCAGGCATTCCAACTGAAGGAATTAAAGGTGAAACGGGATCATGAGCTCCAGCTAAAGGAGCTGGAAGCAGCTGAGAAGGAGAAGGAAAGATCTGAGAAGGAGAGGGAGTATGAGGAGGCAGAAAAACAGAGGAAACATGACTTGGAGATGGAGAAGTTAAGGAAAGAGCGAAGAGATCAAGGGTTAGACCGAGAGGAGAGGTTTAATGTTAGTCGGGAGTTAAGGGTAGTACCTCCATTCGAAGAGTCGGATGTTGATAGTTATTTCTTGCTTTTTGAAAAGGTGGCAGTAAATCAGAAGTGGCCCAAAGAGCAATGGGTGGCGTTGTTACAAAGTGTGTTAAAAGGGAAGGCACAACGAGCATATGCGGCGTTGTCCATCGAGGAGGGGGAAGCGGAGAATTATGCCAAAGTAAAGGAGGCCATTCTCCGGAGTTACGAGCTAGTACCTGAAGCTTATAGACAAAGGTTCAGAAATTTACGAAAAGGGTGGAATCAGACGTATACCGAGTTTGCCCATGAGAAGGGGATGCTCTTGGACCGTTGGTGCACCGCAGAAACAGTGGACGGGGATTATGGGCGTATCAGGGAGTTATTTTTGATTGAGGAATTAAAAGGGTGTGTTCCGGAGGAGATCCGGATGTATTTGAATGAGAAGCCGAATAAGTCCATCTCAGAAATTGCTAGGTTCGCAGATGAATATGCCCTAACCCACAGGACAAAGTTTTCCTCGCCAAAAAGTTACCCAAGAGACCGTCGGAATGGTAGGGAAAGTCCGCCGGCTAAGGGAGAAACTCCGCCGGGAGCTAGCAGGAAAAGTGAGGATAACAGGCCGGAAACCTGGAGATTTCCTGGTTTAACCTGTTTTAATTGTGGAAAGGTGGGACATATTGCATCAAAATGCCCTGCTCCGAGGAAGGAGCCAGAAAAAGGGAAAGCAGCTATCCCTATAGGCTGTATTGCGTCGATCAGAAAATCGACGAGAGGGCCCCAGGTAGATGGAATACAGGAGGGGCGGGAGACGTTTAGTTCCGAAGGAACCGTGTCTTTGAGGGAGGGGGACCCACCAATTCCCGTAAGGATTTGGAGAGACACGGGGGCGGAGCTATCATTAATTAGCGGTAACGTGTTAAAAATTCGGACCTCAGACGGGAGAGGTAGCCCTGAGAGGCATAGGAAAACGGACTGAAGTGGTGCCTTTGCATAGGGTCCTTCTAGATTGCAAGTTGGTGTCGGGACCAGTGGAATTGGGGGTCCTGCCGGAGTTGCCGGGGGAAGGCGTGGACGTCCTTCTGGGTAATGACCTAGCGGGTGGGAAGATGGGTGCAGCCGTGAAGCTGACAACCCAGCCTGCGAGGGTTGAGGCCACTCCCTCAGATCCTAAGATCTATCCCGCATGCGCGGTCACTCGCAGCATGTCGAAAAAGGCAGCTGAGAATGAGAGCAGTTTAAATTTAGCCAGTTTTGATTTGGCCGAGACGTTTCTACCGACTCTGTACCAGCGAGGGTCAGAGGAAGGTAAACCGGAGAGTAGGGAGGAAGGAGAGAGAAAAGGGGGGGAGGTAGACCTGCCCTTAGCAAGAAGAGAGTTTGTACGGGAACAGGGAGATGATGAGGAGCTGACAGCCTTGAGGGAGTCGGTTCTTTCTGAGACCGAGATTGAGACAGAACCCAAGGGTTACTACCTGAAGGAGGGGGTGTTGATGAGGAAATGGAGGCCCCCCCGCGGTACCGGTCGATGAGGACTGGGCGGTGGTACATCAGATAGTAGTTCCGAAAGTGTATCGGGATGAAATTTTGAACTTAGCTCATAAGGGACCTTCAGGTGGGCATTTGGGAATAACGAAGACAGTGGATCGGGTTCAGAGAGAGTTCTATTGGCCAAACCTGAGAAAAGATATTACTGAGTATTGTAAAAGGTGTCATACATGCCAAGTGGTGGGTAAGCCGAACCAAGTTATCCCTAAGGCCCCCCTCCGACCCATCCCCGCATGCGAGGAGCCTTTCTCCCGAATCATTGTGCATTTTGTGGGACCCTTACCTAAAACTGCGAGTGGGCGGCAGTATATCATGACCCTGATGTGTGCCGCTACACGATTTCCAGAGGCCGTGCCTCTGGGTAATATTAGGATCTCTGCGGTGGTGAAGGCCCTTATTAAATTCTTTACCACAGTGGGGCTGCCTAAGGAGATACAATCGGACCAGGGAAGTACATTCACGTCTAGTGCATTTCGGCAGATGATGACCCAGTTAGGGGTAAAACAGATTCTGGCCTCTGCATATCACCTGGAGTCCCAAGGAGCATTGGAAAGGTTCCACGCTACCCTAAAGACCTTGCTTAAAGCTTATTGTCAGGAGAACGTTCGAGACTGGGATGAGGCTTTACCCCTTTTGTTATTTGCCGTAAGGGATACAGTCCAGTGCTCCCTGGGGTTCAGTTCGTTCGAGCTCGTTTTCGGTCACAGGCCCAGGGGACCCCTAACCCTACTGAAAGAAAAGTGGTCTAGCCCGACCGTCCAAGTCAGTGTGATCGACTATGTGCTGAAATTCTGGGAAAGGCTGCATAAAGTATGCGCCTTGGCAAAAGAAAACCTTAAAGCCTCCCAGGGAAAAATGAGTCAGTGGTATAACCCGAGAGCAAGAGAACGAGAGTTTCACGTAGGCGACCAGGTCTTGGTCCTATTCCCGGTAGTTACCCACCCCTTTAGGGCGAGGTTTCAAGGACCATATACAGTGCGTAAGAAAATAGACTCGCTGAATTACATGATCGAAACCCCCGACCGGCGAAAGCCGACCCAGTTAGTTTACGTGAACATGATGAAACGGTACCATGAAACCACCCCCGCGGTGGTTGGTGCGGCCATGAAAGCCGATGAGGTAGAGGGGGATGGTAAGGAGGGACCAGAACGGTTTGAAAAGATAGGTATAGTCCCCACCAGATTGGAGAACTCTATCGTATTGGCGAGCCTTGCGGATAAAGTTGGCCACTTAAAGCCTGAACAGCGGGAGCAGGTAATACAGCTCGTTAACCGGCATGCAGACTTATGTCCAGATGTTCCCCGAAGGTGTAGTGGGACGAAACATGATGTGATAGTTACCTCAACCCAACCTATAAAACAGGCCCCTTATCGGATGAATTCTGAAAAGAGCCAGCTAGTAGAAAAGGAGATTGAACATATGCTAGCTGCTGGGATAATCCGCGAATCCTCTTCCGCGTGGGCTTCTCCTTGCGTGGTTGTCCCAAAACCGGACGGTACCATAAGATTCTGTACCGATTACCGGAAGGTCAACGCAGTCACCCAGACAGATGCTTACCCTATCCCCCGGGTGGATGATTGCATTGATCAAGTGGGGAAGGCGAGGTACAGATCACAAAAATTGACTTGTTAAAGGGGTACTGGTGCGTTCCTTTAACGGACAGGGCTCGAGAGATTTCAGCTTTTGTCACCCCGTCCGGGTTGTATGCGTACAACGTTATGTCGTTTGGGATGAAAAATGCACCAGGGACATTTCAGCAGATGATAGACGCTGTGATAAAGGGGTTAACCCACACCAAGGCTTATCTTGACGATGTGGTAGTTTGGAATGACACCTGGGGGGAGCACCTGGAGGCTGTAGAAAATCTGTTTACCCAAATGTCGGCAGCCCACCTTACAGTAAACCTCGCGAAGAGTGAATTTGGTCATGCCACGATCACCCTATTTAGGGTATGTGGTGGGAGAAGGGCAGTTGGCCCCTGTGCAGGCGAAGGTCCAGGCTATTTCCGAGGTCCCTGTACCCTACAATAAAAGGGCCCTGAGGAGGTTTTTGGGCATGGTGGGATACTATCGGAAATTCTGTAAAAATTTTGCGGACATTGCGCTCCCCCTTACAAAATTACTGCAGAAGGAGGAAAAATTTGAGTGGGGTCATTCTTGTCAGAATGCCTTTGAAAAGTTAAAAGCCATATTGTGCCATGACCCTGTGTTAAAAGCGCCCGATCTGTTAACCCCCTTCTCCTTGGCAACGGACGCCAGTGATGAGGCTGCAGGATCAGTTCTCTTACAGCAAGCAGGGGATGGAGTGGAGCACCCGGTAGCATATTTCTCTCAGAAGTTCAATGTACACCAGAGGAATTACTCTACCGTGGAAAAGGAATTGATGGCACTTGTGTTGGCGATACAACATTTCGAAGTGTACATTTGTCCAGCGCAAAAACCCCTAGTGGTCTATACCGATCACAACCCGTTGGTATTCCTGGCCAATATGAAAAATAAAAACCGGAGGTTATTAAGCTGGAGTCTGATGCTGCAAGAATTCGATATTAAGATACAGCACATTAAGGGGAGTGATAATGTGCTAGCGGATTGTTTATCTAGATGCTGAATTAAATGTATAACTGAGTAGCTCTGTAGTGAAACGAAAAGCTTGTGTATTGTGTTAGATTCTAAAATCCTGTAAGACTCTGTATTACTTCGTTTCACCGCTGGTGAAAATGCTTTGAAGAAAGGGGGTGTTATGAATGTACCACAGCTCTGAGGGGCTGAAGGGTGTGGGACCAGCCCCCTCCTTCCGGAGAATCGCAAGATCGCTATTAATTCGGGTCTTGGACCCAGGAAATGAGAGACAATGCAACAGATTTGACCATTGTTCTTGGAGACACTTGTGTGAATTGCGACTATATCCTACGTGCCAGCTCTCAGGGACATGGACACCCTCGGGCAATGTGGGGTGGGGATTGTATCACCCTACCTTGATTGACATCTACAAATCTGCCAGTCACGATAAAAGGGGACAGCAGGAGGCAGTACGCCAGCGGGTAACCAGACGGAGACACCATCGCTCATCGCTCCCGTTAGGACGGGAAGCTGTTTGGGAGCCACGTGTGATTCGGTTCCCCTAGCTTGGGAATCGAGTGGCTGATAACCCCGAAAAGGATTCCGAACTGACAACGGGGAACTCACGTTCCCGATTCAATGATTTGAGTCCAACAGGCTGACAAGTTTATTTTCTCTCTCCAACCCGTGAACACCCAGCGGTCCCTCAAACGGCTAACAGCCTTCATGAACTGGCGAGACTTTTATATTTCCATCGGACAATAGTTTTACCCCTAGACAAATGATAGAGCTACTTCTTATTGTTGATTATTACTATACCCGCGCTTTAGATTGAGTATTGATGACATATATTATCTGAATGTTTGTATTAACCTTACTTTTGTGCCCCTTTATAAATAAAAATGTTTAAAAATAGTACCATCAGACTTCAGCGGACCTCTCTATCTTTGCTGGTAAGTGACCCAGTTACGGGGTTCGTAACAAAGTGCATTATGTGATGATGTTACTCTGTCCAAGACCATCACTAAATGTGCTAACCAGAAGCCATGGATGACAGTGGAGGTGCGTGCACTGCTGAGGACCCATGACTCCCCTTTCAGAGCAGGTGACGAGGCAGCCCTAACAACAGCGAGGGCCAAACTGTCCCGGGCCATCAGAGGGGCAAAGCGTGCACACGCCCAGTGAATCCACAGCCACTTCCAGGACAGCGGCGACATGCATCGCATGTGGGAGGGGATTCAGGACATCACCAACTATAGGACACCATCACCTGACTGTGCGGAGGATGCCTCCCTCCCAGATGCGCTGAATAACTACGCCAATTTTGAGGCAGAAAATGATGTGGTGGCAAGGAAGTCCACCCGTCCTACAAATGACCAGGTGCTGTATCTCTCCGTGGCCGATGTGAGAAGAACCCTCTGCAGGGTCAACCCACAAAAGGCTGCTGGACCAGACAATATTCCGTTAGAGTGCTCAGAGGATGTGCAGACCAGCTAGTAGATGTTCTCACTTCAACATCTCCCTGAGCAGCGCCACCATTCCAACGTGCTTCAAGGCCACCACTATCGTCCCCATGCCAAAGAAGTCTTCAGTGTCCTGTCTAAATGACTACTGTCCCGTTGCACTCACATCCATCATCATAAAGTGTTTCGAGAGGCTTATCATGAGGCATATCAAGACCCTGCTGCCCCCCCTCACTAGACCCCCTGCAGTTTGCGTACCATCCCAACCGGTCAACAGGCGACGCCATTGCCATCACCCTCCACCTGGCCCTAATCCACCTGGACAAAAAAGACACATACGTTCGGATGCTGTTCACAGTCTTCAGTTCAGCATTCAACACAATCATCCCTCAGAAACTGATTGAAAAGCTGAGCCTACTGGGCCTGAACACCTCCCTCTGCAACTGGATCTTAGACTTCCTGACTGGGAGACCTCAGTCAGTCCGTATCGGGAGCAGCATCTCCAACACCATCACACTGAGCACGGGGGCTCCCCAGGGTTGCATGCTCAGTCCACTGCTGTTCACTCTGCTGACCCACGACTGTGCTGCAACACACAGCTCAAACCACATCATCAAGTTTGCTAATGACTCGACCATGGTGGGTCTCATCAGCAAGAATGCCGAGTCAGCTTACAGAGAGGAAGTGCAGCATCTAACGGACTGGTGCAGAGCCAACAACCTGTCTCTAAATGTGAACAAAACAAAAGAGATGGTTGTTGACTTCAGGAGGGCACGGAGCGACCACTCCCCACTGAACATCGACGGCTCCTCGGTAGAGATCATTAAGAGCACCAAATTTCTCAGTGTTCACCTGATGGAGAGTCTCACCTGGTCCCTCAACCCCAGCTCCATAGCAAAGAAAGCCCAGCAGCGTCTCTACTTTCTGCAAAGGCTGAAGAAAGTCCATCTTCCACCCCCCATCCTCATCACATTCTACAGGGGTTGTATTGAGAGCATCCTGAGCAGCTGCATCACTGCTTGGTTCAGAAATTGCACCATCTTGGATCGCAGGACGAAGGGTCTCGGTCTGAAACATCAACAGTGCTTCTCCCTATAGATGCTGCCTGGCCTGCTGTGTTCCACCAGCATTTTGTGTGACTTGAATTGAATTCAAACAAAAGAAATTCATAGAAAACCTCTGCAATTGATTCCTCTCTAATAAATATCTGTATCTTGTTGCAAGTCCCTTTCCATAGCCAGACTAAATCTTATGCCATTATAATCACTATTCCATCAATACTCGCTGTAATTGCTCACATGATTCATTTTATTCCTCGAAATTACATCCAGCAATATATGCCTCCATCTTCATTGGGCAAAAATCCCTTAATGAAGAATGTGTTTCTGGGCAACACTCAAAAATTTAGTTTGTCCTTGTCATTTATCTGCATACAATAGCCACTTTATTAGGGACACCTTGTAGCGGTGTGCTACACGCAGCGCTGAAATAACAACACGTAGTTGGTGAGCTGCAGTTGCGAAAGAGGTTTATTCAAACTTTGTGGCCTCGCTTTAAAGCCTTCCTGTATTCCTGTACTGTATTCACCCCTTGCTGGTGAAGCAGGCTTGGCGCCCTCTTTGGAACCGGTCTCAATGCCGGCACGCACCACTTTGTGAGCCGGTTCGAGTGCGCTGGGAAGTGGGTCGCCACAACCTGTCCATTATGCTAATATATAATCAGCCAATCATGTAGCAGCAACTCAATGCATTAAAATATGCAGACATGGTCAAGAGGTTCAGTTGTTGTTCAAACCAAATATAAGAATGGGGAAGAAATGTGATTTAAGTGACTTTGACTGTGGAATGATTGTTGGTGCCAGACAGGGTGTTTTGAGTATCTCAGAAATTGCTGATCTCCCAGGATTTTTAGGCACAGCAGTCTCTAAAGTTTACAGAGAATGGTGAGAAAAACAAAGAGCATCCAGTGAGTAGCAGTTCTGTGAGCAAAAGTGCCTTGTTAATGAAAGAAGTCAGAGGAGAATGGCCAGACTGGTTCAAGCTGATAAGAAGTCGACAGCAACTCAAATAACCACGCTTTATAACAGTGGTGTGTGGAAGAGCATCTTCTTATGCACCAACACATCAAACGTAGAAGTGGATGGGCTACAGAAACAGAAGACCACAAATATACACTCAGTGGCCACAGAAGGCACCTCATAAGGTAGCCACTGAGTGTATCTTAGGATGGTTGATAGATGCTGCCTGACCTGCTGAGTTCCTCACCATTTTGTGTGTTGCTCTGGATTTCCAGCACCTGAATGAATGAATGAATGAATGAATTGACTTTATTTCTTACATCCTTCACACACATGAGAAATAAAAATCACTATGTTACGTCTCCATCTAAATGTGCAATGTGCAATCATAGTAATTTATTATAAATTATAATAAATAGAACAGTCACTGTAATATAGAGTACACTCAAATCAGCATGAGTTAATCAGTCTGACGGCCTGGTGGAAGAAGCTGTCCCGGAGCCTGTTGGTCCTGGCTTTAATGCTGCAGTACTGCTTCCTGGGTGGTAGAAGCTGGAATAGATTGTCGCTGGGGTGACTCAGCGACCCAATGCACTGGATCAGTGACCCAATGATCCTATGGGCCCTTTTTACACACCTGTCCTGAATCATGGGAAGTTCACAACTACAGATATGCTAGGCTGTCCACACCATGATCTACAGAGTCCTGTGATTGAGGGAAGTACAGTTCCCATACCAGGCAGTGATGCAGCCAGTCAGGATGCTCTTAATTGTTCCTCTGTAGGAAGTTCTTAGGATCTGGGGGCCCGTACCAAACTTCCTCAACTGTCTGAGGTGAAAGAGGCGCTGCTGTGTTTTAATCACCACACAGCTGGTGTGTATAGACCATGTGAGGTCCTTGGTGAATGTCTTATCTTTAGGATGGTTCAAGCCCTTTCTAAACACTATAGTTCTTGAAATATTTTCAATTTCTATCTAACTAAATTTGTATAGTGTGTCAGCAGTGCAGAATTGATACGTTCTCTTCATTGTGAGTGGTGAGGGAGAATGGTTATTGTTACGTTCCCAGTAACCGGGTGACTTACCAGCAAAGATAGAGAGGTCCGCTGAAGCCTGATGATACTATTTTCAAACGTTTTTATTTATAAAGGGGCACAAACATATGGTTAATACAAAACATTCAGATCATATACATCGTCAAAACTCAATCTAAAGCACAGGTATAGTAATAATCAATCAAAAATAAGCTCTATCGTTGTCTAGGGGATACTGAGTCCAATGGAATATAAGAGTCACTCAAAGTCTGCAGGCTTCCCTGTTTCGGGAACCGCTGGCATTTCACGTGTTGGAGAGAGAGAAAAGGAACACTTGCCCGTCGTCTTTGCGAAGCAAATCCCTGTTGTTAGTTAAAACGGTTTTTCCTTTGGTTCCAGCCACAGACTCCCGATCCGGAATCTAACGCACGTGGCTTCCTTCAGAATGGCTTCCCGCTCCAACGGGAAGTGCTATCGTGTCTTCTTCGTGTGTCTCCTTGGTGCGTCTGAGGCAGCCCACCTTTTATCTGGACTGGCAGGGTTGTAGATGTCAATCAGGGTGGGGGTGAGGCAATCTTTCCCCCATCACCCAGCCCACATTGCCCTGAGGGTTTGCACGTAGTCCAGTCCCTTATTCCACAAAGATGTCTCCCAAGACAATGGCTATGTCCAAGGCTTTTGTCTGGCTGAGCGGCCAGCTCACATTCCAAACCGTAAGGCTTCTCTCTCTCTCTCTCGCTCTTGCGATTCTCACAAAGGAGGGGGCTGGGGTCATGACATTATAATGATGGCTGGTGCTATTCTGATGGTTGCAATTGGGAAATACTTTGAATTGATGCTATTAGTTGTGATGGGCATAAGTGCATTTTGTCAGACCAAGGGTAGATTCATTCGGTTGGTGTTCTGCTACAATGCTGTATACACTGATTCTATGATGCTACATTTGCAGTGGTTATACTGGATGCAGTTCTGTGATGTGTATTGCAAGATCTTGCAGAGGCGTAATACCAGGATGCACTACTGTTCAGTGTACTCACCTTGCTGGTTGGATCACTTGTTTCTCCAAATATTCCCAGGTGGGCTCCTATTCAAGAACTAACCAGGTGTAAACCTGCTTATTTGGATACTCATGGGGAGTACAGTGAGAACATTGATTCATTTTTCCCTGGCGGTGTCAGTGATGCAAGTCTGTTTTGCCACGTTGCCAGTAATTGTAATGAACATCTTCCTTTATTCAAGAAAGGGAGTAGAGATAGCCCAGGAAATTATAGACCGGTGAATCTTACTTCAGTGGTTGGTAAGTTGACGGAGAAGATCCTGAGAGGCAGGATTTATGAACATTTGGAGAGGTATAATATGATTAGGAATAGTCAGCATGGCTTTGTCAAGGGCAGGTCATGCCCTACGAGCCTGATTGAATTTTTTGAGGATGTGACTAAACGTGTTGATGAAGGACGAGCAGTAGATGTAGTGTACATGGATTTCAGCAAGGCATATGTTAAGTTAACCCATGCAAAGCTTATTGAGAAAATAAGGAGGCATGGGATCCAAGGGGACATTGCTTTGTGGATCCAGAACTGGCATGCCCACAGAAGGCAAAGTGTGGTTGTAGACGGGTCATATTCTGCATGGAGGTTGGTGACCAGTGGTGTGCCTCAGGGATCTGATCTGGGACCCTTACTCTTCCTGATTTTTATAAATGACCTGGATGAGGAAGTGGAGGGATGGGTTAGCAAGTTTGCTGATGACACAAAGGTTGGGGGTGTTGTGGATAGTGTGGAGGGCTGTCAGAGGTTACAGCGGGATATGGATAGGATGCAAAACTGGACTGAGAAGTGGCAGATGGAGTTCAACCCAGATAAGTGTGAAGTGGTTCATTTCGATAGGTCAAATGTGATGGCAGAATATAGTATTAATGGTAAGACTCTTGGCGGTGTGGAGGATCAGAGGGATCTTGGGGTCCAAGTCCATAGGACGCTCAAAGCAGCTGTGCAGGTTGACTCTGTGGTTAAGAAAGTGTATTGGCCTTCATCAATAGTGGGATTGAGTTTAAGAGCCGAGAAGTAATGTTGCAGCTATATAGGACCCTGGTCAGTCCCCACTTGGAGTACTGTGCTCAGTTCTGGTCGCCTCACTACAGGAAGGATCTGGAAGCCATAGAAAGGGTGCAGAAGAGATTTACAAGGATGTTGCCTGGATTGGGGAGCATGCCTTATTAAAATATGTTGAGTGAGCTCAGCTTTTTCTCCTTGGAGTGAAGGAGGATGAGAAGTGACCTGATAGAGGTGTATAAGATGATGAGAGGCATTGATCGTGTTGATAGTCAGAGGCTTTTTCCCAGGGCTGAAATGGTTGTCACAAGAGGACACAGGTTTAAGGTGCTGAGGAGTAGGTACAGAGGAGATGTCAGGGGTACAGGGGTAAGTTTTTTTACGCAGAGAGTGGTGAGTGTGTGGAATGGGCTGCTGGCGATGGTGGTGGAGGTGGATACGATAGGGTCTTTTAAGAGGTTTTTGGGTAGGTACATGAAGCTTAGAAAAATAGAGCGCTATGGGTGAGCCTAGTAATTTCTAGGGTAGGGACATGTTCGGCACAGCTTGTGGGCCAAAGGGCCTGTATTGGGCTGTAGGATTTTTTATGTTTCTATGATGGGAAGCATACTGAACTCACATCAGCTGGAGTCAAGAAAGTCTGTGTCATTGCCCTAACACAAAAGCAACGCTAAAGTTCTTGCTGCAATTCTGTGACTCAGCTTCATCAAGATTCCTGCTGAAATGGAGCTCACCTGCAAGACTAATGGGAATCTATTTGGGTAATACGTAGCTCAGCTAGTAGCCTCACAGCACCAGAGGGACTCAAGTTCAGACCTGACCTGAGTGACCTATGTGTGGATTTTGCACATCCTCTTATGAATGCGTGAGTATTCCAGTTTCCTACCACATTCCCACAATGTGCTGATTGGTCAGTTTAATTGCTGTACCTTGCTCCCAGTGTGTAGGTGAGTGGTAAATTCTGGGGGAGTTAGTAAAATGAAGGAAGAATTTAAAAATGGGATTAGTGTAGGATGTGTAAGTGGGTGGTTGATGGTCCTTGTAGACTGTGGCTGGAGGCCTGTTTCAGTGCTATATCACCCTGACACAATCAAGATCATTGGAACTTCAATTCTTCAATATAGCTCACCATACATGCTTCATAAAATTTTTCTACCAACCTGTCTTTTCTACTCAACACTGCTCTCCGACAATAAAGGTCACTGTGCAGAACCAGGAAAACATGGACAATTTCCCATGATCCACCTCTCAACAAAGGCAGGCAATGATGCTGAAATTCGCTAACACCTTCAGAGCACCAGCACAACCTTTAGTCATCTCAGATCAAGACTTAAAACCAGCACAAAACTCTAGTTCTACTGGACAGCAGAGATTCCTGTCTTCCTGTATGATTCTGAGGCAGCAAGTACAATCAGTGAAGTCTCCATAAAATATTCCACATTTATTGGAAGGATAAACTAAACAATTGAATGTTTATACATCCTCGTTCAGACCAACATTCCTAGCCATGAGGATCTAATAACAATCAGTTGGCACTGGGAGGGCCAGACTATTTTCATGCTGAATGCTGAACTCCAGAAATGAACTTTCTATTCCAGGCTGCATCACAGCAAGAAATGCCAAGGAGAACAAAAAAATAATGTTCAAGGATGTTCTCAAAGCCTTTGTTAAAAAGCACAATGCCTCCTACAGATTCCTGAGAATTTCTAGTTCATGGTAGAAAAGGAGCATTGAAAAAAAACATTTGAAGCAGTGTGCAGCTTCTCATCTGAACCATCCTACGCCACATCAGGTACCTCCTGCCCCAACTATGGCAGAATGTCACCTCAGGACTTGCAGAGTTGTAATGGATGCAAACCATACTCAAAGCAGAGGGACCGCCTGAGAAGGAGCAGATCAATCTGGTTTTATGTAAGTAAAACGTGTTTGACAAATTTGCTAGTATTCTTTAAGTTGTATCGAACAGAGTGGATAAAGGGAACTCAGTAGATTTAGTGTATTTAGATTTCCAATAGGCATCAATAAATATCTAGATAACTGTACAAGAGTGCATGTGGTTGAGGGATATAAGTTGTTAGGCATGAATAGAGAAGTGGCTAACTAGTTGGAGTAAATGTATTATTTGGTGATGGGCTGCCACAGCTGACATTAGTACTAAGGCCTCAACAATTTAAGAACAGTACAGTAAAGCCATTTACCCTCGATGTTGTGCTGACCTTATAACCTACTCTAAGATCAATCTAATCCTTCCTTCCTACATAGTCCTCAATTTTTCTATCATCTGCTTATCTAAGTGTATCTTAAATATCCCGAATTTATCTGCCTCTATACATCCACCGTTCAGTGTAAAAAAAAGACTTACCTCTGGCATCCCCGCTAAATTATCCTCCAATCACCTTAAAATTATGCTCACTTATATTAGCCTTTTCTACCCTGGGAAGAAGTCTCTGGATATCCATTTTAACCATGCCTTTTACCCCTCTAATAGGTCACCCTTTGCCCTCCCATTCAGATTCTATACTGATCACGTGGCTGAAGGAGCCAAGAACAGTGCAGCAAAATTTGCAGAGGATACAAGGAAATTTGAGTTAGCGAAGAGTGTGGAGGGCAAAATGTTTGTAGGAGATAGATGAGAGGACATTAAGTTGGAAGGTGCAGTATAAAACGGGGAATGTGACATATTTACTTTGAAACAAAGAATGAAAAGGCAAACTATTATTTATTGTGATACTGAGGGTCTGGCACATGAAATACAAAAATCCTCCTTTGAACCCTCTCCAGTTTCAGTATGTACTTTCTCAGATAAGGGGCCCAAAACTGCTCATAATGCTCTGTGAGGCCTACAGTGCTTTATAAAGTCTTAACATTACATCTTTGCTCTTATATTCTAGTCCTCTTGAAATGAATGTGATCATAGTGTTTGTCTTCCTCACCACAGACTCAACCTGCAAATTAACCTTTAGGGAATCCTGTATAAGGATTCCCAGATCTCTTTGCACTTCAGATTTCTGAATTTTCTCTCCATTTAGAAAATAAGTCTACTCTTTTATTTCTTCTACCAAAGTGCATGACCATACATTGACACTGTATTCCATATGCCACTTCTTTACACATTCTCCTAATCTGTCTTGTCCTTTTGTAGCCTCTCTACTTCCTTAAAACTACCTGCCATTCCACCTATCTTGGTATTGTACGCAAACTTTGACATTTAACGTAAAAAGAAGCAGTCCCAACACAGACCCCTGTGGAATACCACTAGTCATCGGCAGCCAACCAGAAAAGGCTCCCTTTATTCCCACTCTCTGCATCCTTCCAATCAACCACTGCTTTATTTATGCTAGTATCCTTCCTGTAATACCATGGGCTCTTAACTTATGTGGCACCTTGTCAAACACCTTCTGAAAATCGACTGATTCTCCTTTGTTTATACTGTTTGTTATTTCTTCAAAGAATTCCAACAGATTTGTCAGGCAAGATTTTCCCTTGCAGAAAACATGCTGACTATAGCCTATTTTATTATGTGTCTCCAAGTACTCCGAAACCACATCCTTAACAATTGATTCCAACATCTTCCGAACCACTGAGGTCAGACTAACTGGCCTATAATTTCCTTTCTTCTGCCTCTCTTCCTTTGTGAAGAGTGGAGTGACACTTGCTATTTTCCAGTCTTCCAGCGGTTCTTGAAAGATCATTACTAATACCCCCACAATCTTTGTCATTTAAAGTAAAAATGGATAGGTATATGGACAGGAAAGGAATGGAGGGTTATGGGCTGAGTGCAGGTTGGTGGGACTAGGTGAGATTAAGCGTTTGGCACGGACTAGAAGGGCTGAGATGGCCTGTTTCCGTGCTGTAATTGTTATATGGTTATTATCTCTTCAGCTACCTCTTTCAGAACCGTGGGGTGTAGTCCATCTGGCCCAGGTGACTTATCTACCTTCAAACCTTTCAGTTTCCCAAGAGCCTTCTCTATAGTAACGATAACCACACACCTCTGAATCCCGACACACTGGAACTTTCACCATACTGTTAGTGTCTTCCACAGTGAAGACTGTTGCAAAATACTTATTCAGTTTGTCTGCCATTTCCTTGTTCCCCATAGTTCTCTGGTGGTCCAATATCCACTGTCACCTCTCTTTTGCACTTTACGTATCTGAAAAAACTTTTGGTATGTTCTTTAATATTATTGGTTAGCTTACTATCATTTTCCATTTTTATCTTCTTAATGACTGTTCTAGTTGCCTTCTGTTGGATTGTAAAAGCTTCCTAATCCTCTAACTTCCCATTATTTTTTGCTCTATTATATGCCAACTCTTCGGCTTTTATGTTGGCTTTGACTTCTCTTGTTAGCCATGGTTGTGTCACCTTGCCTTTAGAATACTTCTTCCACTTTGGGATAGATACATCCTCAATAAATCAGCCACGATTGAATGTCAGAGCAAACTCAATGAGCCGAATGGCCTAATTCTGCTCCTATATTTTATGATCTTATTGTCTAATTATGTACTCAATTAGATAGATGTCCCTGGATCACATGGGGTCTAACTGTTCATGGCTGTCTATCATGCAGATCTTCTCAAAGGTCTTACTTAAGTCCATGTTCTTATGTCTTAAGAACAACATTATTTGATACCATTTCCTTAATGGGTTTGTCTATGGTCCGCTTTCGATCACACATTATTGTCTCTCTGCTCTGGTCTTGTCAAATTCCTTGTACTCTTAGCCTTTATCTTTTATCTGTGCTTACTCTATTTTACAGTCTTGTCCTGGACTTTGGAATTATTCTTCCATCTTCAGAATTCCTGGCCCTGTGGAAACTTCTACACTCTCTAGGTCTATTCATCAGTAATTACCACTGAGATTGTCTCAGTCTTACCACCACTGTTACTCACTTTCACTTGCCACTTACACTCTCACAGCCCCAATGTGAACATGTCGCATTCCACTCACTTGCAATCCACCCCAACATCCTGCCTGAAATTGGAGCCCTGTACATTATGTGTCTGCCCCCTTTCGAAAATCTGTAAGTAGTACTGATGGGTTGACCCATTGTTGCAGCTTATTCTTGCCCAGCAATTTTATTTCTTCCAATGTTAACTCTATTCTCCCTCCTCTTGTTCACACCCATCCCAACTACATCCATGACACCTCTGATGCTCTCTGCCATGTTGATTGTCCAACCCTTCTCCAGTTCCTTCCCCCACCATTCTTACTGGTTAATCTTGTTCTGAAATTGAATAGCTTCTCCTTCAACTACACCTCCTTTCTCCCAATCAACAATTTCATTATTGATGTTCAAACTATGTATTGCTACTGCTTTTTGTTCTCATACAAAATTTTATGACTTTTGCTGCCTTTTTAAAAATTTTACATGGTCCTTCCATTCATTTTCTTGTCTATTTCCATTTCAAAGGACAGGCTGGCAAGTAATATCCATTTACACACTCAATTACAGATTCTTAGTGCCATGAGGTAATGTTGCAGTTCTATAAAACCCTGGTTAGACCGTACCTGGAGTATTGTGTTATTATAGGAAGGATGTGGATCCTTTAGAAATGGTGCAGATGAGATTTACCAGGATATAGGACCAATTAGAGATAAAAGTGGGAAGATGTGCCTGGAGGCTGTGGAAGTGAGCGAGGTCCTCAATGAATACTTCTCTTCGGTATTCAACACTGAGAGGGAACTTAATGACGGTGAGGACAATATGAGTGAGGTTGATGTTCTGGAGCATGTTGATATTAAGGGAGAGGAGGTGTTGGAGTTGTTAAAATACATTAGGATGGATAAGTCCCCGGGGCCTGACGGAATATTCCCCAGGCTGCTCCACTAGGCAAGGGAAGAGATTGCTGAACCTCTGGCTAGGATCTTTATGTCCTCGTTGTCCACGGGAATGGTACCGGAGGATTGGATGGAGGCGAATGTTGTCCCCTTGTTCAAAAAAGGTAGTAGAGATAGTCCAGGTAATTATAGACCAGTGAGCCTTACGTCTGTGGTGGAAAGCTGTTGGAAAAGATTCTTAGAGATAGGATCTATGGGCATTTAGAGAATCATGGTCTGATCAGGGACAGTCAGCATGGCTTTGTGAAGGGCAGATCATGTCTAACAAGCCTGATAGAGTTCTTTGAGGAGGTGACCAGGCATATAGATGAGGGTAGTGCAGTGGATTTTAGTAAGGCATTTGACAAGGTTCCACACGGTAGGCTTATTCAGAAAGTCAGAAGGCATGGGATCCAGGGAAGTTTGGCCAGGTGGATTCAAAATTGGCTTGCCTGCAGAAGGCAGAGGGTCGTGGTGGAGGGAGTACATTCAGATTGGAGGGTTGTGACTAGTGGTGTCCCACAAGGATCTGTTCTGGGACCTCTACTTTTTGTGATTTTTATTAATGACCTGGATGTGGGGGTGGAAGGGTGGGTTGGCAAGTTTGCAGACGACACAAAGGTTGGTGGTGTTGTAGATAGTGTGGAGGATTGTCGAAGATTGCAGAGAGACATTGATAGGGTGCAGAAGTGGGCTGAGAAGTGGCAGATAGAGTTCAACCCGGAGAAGTGTGAGGTGGTACACTTTGGAAGGACAAACTGCAAGGCAGAGTACAAAGTAAATGGCAGGATACTTGGTAGTGTGGAGGAGCAGAGGGATCTGGGGGTACATGTCCACAGATCCCTGAAAGTTACCTCACAGGTAGATAGGGTAGTTAAGAAAGCTTATGGGGTGTTAGCTTTCATAAGCCGAGGGATAGAGTTTAAGAGACGCGATGTAAAGATGCAGCTCTATAAAACTCTGGTTAGGCCACACTTGGGAGTACTGTGTCCAGTTCTCATTGCTTCACTATAGGAAGGATGTGGAAGCATTGGAAAGGGTACAGAGGAGATTTACCAGGATGCTGCCTGGTTTAGAGAGTATGGATTATGATCAGAGATTAAGGAAGCTAGGGCTTTACTCTTTGGAGAGAAGGAGGATGAGAGGAGACAGAGGAGATAGAGGTGTACAAGATATTAAGAGGAATAGACAGAGTGGACAGCCAGCGCTTCTTTCCCAGTGCACCACTGCTCAGTACAAGAAGACATGGCTTTAAGGTAAGGGGAGGGAAGTTCAAGGGGGATATTAGAGGAAGGTTTGTCACTCAGAGAGTGGTTGGTGCATGGAATGCACTGCCTGAGTCAGTGGTGGAGGCAGATACACTAGTGAAGTTTAAGAGACTACTAGACAGGTATATGGAGGAATTTAAGGTGGGGGGGTTATATGAGAGGCAAGGTTTGAGGGTCAGCACAACACTATGGGCTGAAGGGCCTGTAATGTGCTGTACTATTCTATGTTCTATATAGCTGGATTAGAGAAGATTACATGAGGATAGGCCGGGTGAGCTAAGGTTTCTCTCTTTGGAGCAAAGGAGGATGATAGGAGACTTGATAGAGGTGTACAAGATGATAATAAGAGGCATAGATTAAGTGGACATGCCTGAGGCAGGTACATTAAGGGCACTTAAGAAGTTCTTTGATGGGCTGAAGGATGAGAGTAAACTGGAGGGCTATGTTGGAAAGAGGGTTAGATTGTCCTTAGAGTAGGTTAAAAGGTTGGCACAACATCACAGGCCAACAGGCCTGTACTGTAACTGTGTGGTAATATTTTCTGTTCTATGTACATCTCCAGCGACCTTACTTCATGTATTTCATTCCATTCTATATCCAGCTGATCTGCTGTAATTATGTGATTTTTCACACCATTGCTTTTGACACACATTAACTTTTTCCTTACCTGTGACTTCCCCTCTGTCAATGTTCTCAATATGACCTCTATTTCCCTCAGTTCTGCTCCTACCATCCTCTTCCTGGACCATTCCTTTGCAATTTTCTGATTAGTTCTTCCATTTCCACCAACCACTCCTTCCAAAAACCTTCCCATGTAAATGCAAGAGAAACAGCACCATCCTTTTGCCCCACTCCTTTCTACCATTGAGGGACACAAACAGTCCTTGTCTGTGAGGCAATAATTCACAATACAGAGTGTTTATAATGTGGTTTCCTCTATATTGTTGAAACCAAATATGGATGGGTAATTGTTTTGCACATCACCCGCATTCAGCTGACAAGGGTGGCTCTAACTATATAATTGTATGTTCTTCTTCCGTTTAGATTGCTTTATCTTGGTTTTTCCTATTGTTCCAACCATGCCCAAGAAACAGCACTTCATTTTCCGATTAGGAACGCTGCAGCCCTCAGGAGTCAGTGTTGAATGGAACAGGTTCAGATAACCATTCTGCGTTAGAGCTGACCAGTTCTAACATAAGGTCATTCACCTGTAATATCAACACCATTTTATCTTCCTCTGTAGAAGCTGCCTGATCTGTTGAGTATCTCTAGTGTTCTGTTTTGCTTTGCATTTTCAACAACTGGGATTAGTATAGATAAGAACTGGATACTGGCACAAAGCAGAGCATTCAAGATTTGAACATCCTTCAATAGTACAGCAGCGGTGAGCAGCTGTTTGCTTGTTTAAAATTTGTAGTGACTGGTTAAAAACTAACAGACATGGGCACTTTTACATTACATAAAACACATTTCTTTATGAGTGTGCTTTCAATGGAGGTATTCAGTGATGTGTGATAAAAAAGGTATTGCAAGGAAATGTTACTTTTACAGGGTGACAAGCATAAAGTTTCACACACAAAATGCTGGTGGAATGCAGCAGGCCAGGCAGATCTATAGGAAGAAGCACTGTCGACATTTCGGGCCGAGACCCTTCGTCAGGACTAACTGAAAGAAAAGATAGTAAGAGATTTGAAAGTAGGAGGGGGAGGGGGAGGGAGAAATGCAAAATGATAGGAGAAGATTGGAGGGGGTGGGGTGAAGCTAAGAGCTGGAAAGCTGATTGGCAAAAGGGATACAGAGCTGGAGAAGGGAAAGGATCATGGGATGGGAGGCCTAGGGAGTGAGGAAGGGGGTGGGGGGGAAGCACCAGAGGGAGATGGAGAACAGGCAGAGAGAGGAAAAAAAAGGTGGGGAAATAAATAAATCAGAGATGGGTTAAGAAGGGGAGGAGGGGCATTAATGGAAGTTAGAGAAGTCAATGTTCACACCATCAGGTTGGAGGCTACCCAGACGGTATAAAAGGTGTTGTTCCTCCAACGTGAGTGTGGCTTCATCTTGACAGTAGAGGAGGCCATGGATAGACATATCAGAATGGGATTGGGACATGGAATTAAAATGTGTGAAAGCATAAAGTTTGATAGTTATTAGCAATACATTCATTAATGCTGAAGTACTGATGCTAAGTTGTACCATATTGCTTAATATTGAGATCTAGTCCTTCCTGACTCCAGAGGGTAGCGTTGAGAAACTCCAATATAGCATTCACACTTAGTTCAACATCATACAGTGTAATGCACAACGTTAGATCTCCAGTCTTTTTCTCTGAAACTTTTTGAAGTTTATTTAAATACCAGGGGTGCATGTGTCCTGACTGTGTTACCCCAGAACAGGGTATTCCAGAACTGTGTCAGATGGGTAGTGGCTGCTTAAGGCAGCCTGAGTACACTTTGAGATGCTATTGCTTATTTAGCAGAGCCAACACAGGTACAGGTTATTCACTTGAAGCGCAAGAGTAACACAAACTGAAATTGTTTTTTTGGATATGAAGTTTATTTTGTGAGTGAACCACCATGTATAAGTAACATACCTAAAGAGTAATGTCCTCTGCTGATTAGAGATTTAAAAATCCCAGTTTTTTTTAATATAGGGAGGTTTGATATCTAACAGGTGTTGAAAATTCACTCACTATAGCCGCCTAGAATGTCTATAGTGTAACAATATCACAGCACTTAAAACATGTCCAATAAATGCTACACTTACTGACTTTTGTTTGATAATCTTGGACATTATTCTTTCAAAGTGTTGACCTTCTGTAAGGAACAGATGCACAAATAACGAGCCCTGTCTGTAGGCAATACTTAATCAGCTTACAAATAATGTAACATACATCCTTCCTCTCAAGGAACATCTTGTATGGGACTTGACAAAACGCTCACCCAACCTGAACTAACATATATTTTGCACACTCTCAATCACCAAGGTCACTTACTACCTATAAGTAGCACATGGTAGAAAGGGGAAGTTAGAACAAGGCTCCTCATCTATTAGTGAAAATCACTCCTTCACTTGTCTCCTCAGTTACTGTGCAAAAAAATCTTTTCACACTTAACTCATTTAATTGGAAATCCTCTAAAGTTGCCTGTGATCTGTGCTTGCACACTGTTCCACACTTACAGCAGAATGCAAGCAACAGCTGGAATGTGAACAACAGCTGGAGAACCTGAACCTCTGACAGGGCATCTGCCTTGCAGCAGCCCCTGGGCTTGGATGAAACAACAATTAAGATTAAGAGTTTAAAAGAACTAATGAGGTACATATTTAACTACCGAGGATAGCGATCTCCCTGAATAAAAAGTGGAAGCTGTGGTATAAAAACGATTCTGGCAACTGGAAGATGAGGATGGAAAACATGCTCCTGACTGCTGATGTCATAACACACTTCTGTTGCATAACAGTCCTGTAACTTTAGCTTTCCTTCATTTGGCAAAATTAAGGAGTGCATAAATAAATGCAACCTGTCAAAAGCAGATAAAAGCAGAATATACCAATGGATGTAACAATATCCAGTAACACTGAAACTGTCAAGATCTCCTATTAAAAGTAAAGAGAAGGTCAGGAAAGCAGTGAGGCCAACATAAGGTGACAAAAGGGCTCCTCTTGCATTTCCCATCTTCTTATCCATGTAAAGGTCTTCCACAAAGTAGATCCATGAAATCCTGCTTTCCCCACAAGTTATCTTGCCAGGAAAATATTGGTTGTCCAAACGACCACAATAGACCAGCTCCACACACACACACGGTTTGCAGCTCCACCACACGACAACACGGAGATGTGAGACTGGAATGAAGAAATAGGCTTCCGAGGGAGGGAAGTCCTCAGCCATGAGAGCCACACAGCTGATATCTGGTTACAAGGAAGTCCCAACTCAAAGGCCTCTGGCCAAGGGAACATGGTTGAGGTTGGTAGTCCAGGTCAGGAGAAACAGTTGCAATATCAGCAAGGTGCAGGATGAGGGGATCAACATGGTTCCACCACCACAGTCTGAGGTATTTTCCTGCAAAAACAGTAAACTCCTTTAACAATTCCAACTAACACAGCATTACAAAACAGAACCAATTACAGGCTCAGTGAGCTGACAATCAATGTTTATATTCTGCATTTGCCTTTTCTCTCTCAAATCACAAACTTGGAATACTCATATGAAATGAGGAAATAAGTAAAAGTTAGAGAAGCAAAGAGAAGGCTTCACCTACCTGCATTTTCCCCATAAGCCTTAATTCCTCTATAGTGCCAAACTCTAACTGTGTCTTAAAGATGTACTTAATGAGGTGGCCTATTCTGCTTCCCTGGGCAGAGAACTCTACAGATTCACTACTCTCTATGAAAAGCAGTTTCTCCTTATCTCCATCTTATATCTACTCCGTCAAATCTTTCAGCCATGTCCCCAGGTTCTAGTTTAGTTTACCAGTGCTAACAACTTTCCTGTCTCTACCTTTCATAATGTTATGTTGATATAAGGTCCCCTCTCATTCTTTGAATTTCCAGAGTACAGTCCCAGTTATCTTAATCTCTCCATATAGGCTAAACCTCTCATCTCAGAATCAACCTAATGAACCTCCTCTGCACTGCCTCCAAAGTCAGTTTGTCTTCCACAAATAATGAGACAGAACTGTATACAGTACTCCAGATGTGGGCTCACCAATACCCTGTACAGTTGCAGAATAACCTCCCACTCTTAGATTCAATCCCACTAGCAATGAAGACCAACATTCCATTTGCCTCCTTGATAAACCTGTTGCACCTGCAAACCAACCTTTTGCGATTGATGCACAAGTACTTAGGTCCCTCTGCACACCAGCATGCTGTAATCTTTTAAATAATAATTTGATCTTCAATTTTTCCTTCCAAAGTGGATGACCTTACATTTACCAGTGTTGTACTCCATCTGCCAAACACTTGTCCACTCACTTAACCTATCTATATCTCTCTGTAGATTCTCCACATCCTCTGCATGATTTGCTTTTCAGCTCAATTTAGTGTCAACAACAAACTTACATTCGCTACACTCAGTCCACTCTTCTAATCATTAATGAATGTCATGAACATTTATGGACCCAGCACTGACCCCTGCGTCACTTCACCAACCAAAAAACACCTATTTATCCCAACCCTCTTCCTTCCCTTGATTAACAAAACCTCTGTCCTGTTAGTACATTACTTCCAACTTCATGCATCCTTATCTTACAGATAAATCTTTATTATATACTTTCTGGAAATCCAAAGGTACAACATCCATCTGTCCCCCTCTATCCACTGCACTTGTTATATCCTTGAGAACTCCATTTAGTTTGTCAAACAGGACCTGCCCTCATGATTTCATGCTGGGTCTGACTGATGGAACCACTTCTATCCAGATGTTTTGTTATTTCTTCCTTAATGATAGTTTCACACATTTTCCTGACTATAGATATTAAGCTAACAAGCCTACAGTTACATGTCTTTTTTAACAATGGTGTGATATTTGCTGTCTTTCAATCTACCCAGAGTCCAGACAACAGTGAAATTATCACTGACATGTCCACTGTATATTTAGTAAGGTAACTTTTCCTGTACCATTTCTTTCAGTACCTTGGGATGCATCCAATCAGGTGTAGGGGACTTGTCTAACTTTAGGCCCACAATTTGCTCATCACTACGTCTTTACGTATTTAGTGACAGTGATTGTATGGAGGTCCATAACTTCTTATTTCATGTTAGAAGTATCTTCCACTGTGAAGACTGACAGAAAATAGTCAAAACAGGGAATATTGGGTAATGCTGAAATGGCTAAGGCCTTGAATGACTATTATGTTACCCAATATTCCCTCTTCTCATATTCCAAGTGTCCAATGTTCACTTTAACCATCCTTTTCAGCTTTATATAATTATAAAAGATTTACTATCTGTTTTTACAATTTGTGCTAGTTCATTTTCATAATCTGAAGTCCCTTTCCTTAATGCTTGCTTAGTGATTCTTCATTGCTTTTTAAAGTTTTCCCATGTTCCAGCTTCCCATTACTCTTGCTGACTTTGTATAAATGTTCTTTTCATTTATTTCCTCAGTTATTCAAGGCCAAATCCCCCCACCCATCCTATTCTTACTTTTAACTGGAATACAATTTTGTTGATCATCATGAAAAATCTCTTTGAAAGTCTCCCACAGTTCCTCAACTGCCCCACCATATAGCTATGCTAGCCAGGCCTTCTCTCATTGTAGCCTTTCTTGTTTTAAGCATTGTTTAGATCAAACTATTGCACTTTCCATTTCTATGAGAGATCCAGTCATGCTGTGATTACTCTTTCCAAATGGATCCTTAACTACAAGATCATTAATTTTAACTGTCCCAGGACCAGATCTAAGATAGCATTCTCTTGTAGTTCACTTGCATCATTCTATGGACATATAGTCAATCTATGTTTATCTTATGTAGCTATCTTATGTATTTATATTTATTGTTTTTTATTATTATTGTGTTAGTTATCTTATTGTGCTGCATTGTATCTGGAATAACCATTATTTCGTTCTCCTTTACACTTGTGTAATGGAAATGACATTAAACAATTTTGAATAATATTCTGTTCTAGAAAACTACCACTGATGCATTCTATGAAGTTGCCGTGATATTGGGAAGGCGCAGTTTTATGGAACTAAATGCATTGCTAAATGGGTCAAATGACTTCCTCTGTACTGAGCAGTACGAAGTTCCAATCTGTAGAAGCAATTACCTTATCTAAGTAGTTATAACATTGATCATTATCAATGAAGCAGTTTGTCAATTTACGATAGGTCTCGCCAATGTAGAGGAGGCTGCATCTGGAGCACTGGACACTCCGTTTTACGCAGGGATCGAGTCCTCCATGATTCCCTTGTCCATTTGTCCCTCCCCACTAATCTCCCTCCTTTCAATTTCCCTGCAAGCGGCCTAAGTGCCACACCTGCCCATAAACCTCCTCCCTCACCTCCTTTTAGGGCCCCAGGCAGTCCTTCCAAGTGAGGCAACACTTCACCTGTGAATCTGCTGTGTTTAGTGCTCCTGATGCAGCCCCCTCTACATTGGTGAAACCCGTCTTTAATTGGAGGACTGCTTCATTGAGCACCTCCGCACCATCTGCCACAAGCAGGACTTCCCAGTGGCCAACATTTCAAATCTGATTCCCATTCCCATTCTGACATGTTGATCCATGGTCTCCTCTTGTGCCAAGATGAGGTCACCCTCAGGATGAAGGAACAAGACTTTATATTCTGTCTGGGTAGCCTCCAACCTGAGGGCATGGATATCGATTTCTCTTTCCAGTAAACAAATATTTCCTCTCCCCTCTTCTATTCCCTACTCTCACTTTTAATTTCTTCTCACCTGCCTACTACTTCCCCCTGGGTCCCCACCTTCCCATTCTCCTATGGTCCACTCTCCTCTCCTCTCAGATTCCTTCCTCTCCAGCCCTTGACCTTTCTCACCCACCTGGCTTCCCCTATCCCCTTCCCCAGCCTGTTTATTCTGGCATCCTCCCCCTTCCTTCTCAGTCATGAAGGAAGATCCCAGCCCAAAATGTCAACTGTCTATTCATTTCCACAGATGCTGCCTGACCTGCTGAGTTCCTCCATCATTTTGTGTGTGATAGTACTCAGTCTGGCAAAAGGTAGGAAGAGATGTCTGACAAGCTGTGTGCTGGGACACTATTTTACACCCTTTATTTAAACAATAAGTAAGGCATAGAAGGATACGGTCCTAATGCGAGCAGATGATATTAGTGTAGCCGGGCAAAAAGGTCAGCATTAATGTGCTGAGCCATTTCCGTTCTATAGTGCTTTATGTCTATGTCTCTAATTGGAAATGCAACCTCAAAGCATGTGGAATGCACTAAATTGTGGGGTATAATTGAAATGCAGAATGGATAAGTAATGAGCAAATTAACCAATATAAATTAGTAGTATGAAGGGCAAAGAGGCTCTAAACTTCTTGAGAAACATGCTACAAAGGGTAGAGAAACAGACAGATATGGGCTAAATATGCATGAATCATTCAAAGTAGTGACACAGATTAATAAGGATATTACAAAAATAAAGAATGAAAAGGGCTTCATTTTCAGAGGGAAAGAATTGAACATACAAATGTTATGTTGAATTTATATCAAACATAGTAGTTATCAACCATATTTTTGTATTATGTACTGTATTATGAAATGATCTGGTCTTCACATTTTGATAAAATTGATACAGAGGCATTGGAAAAGTTGCAGGGAAAAGTAACAGAATGGCACAAAATTGAGATATTATACCTGTCAGGAATGAGAATTAGGTGAGAACTTTTTTTTGAGAGCAGGACTATGGGTGAAGGATATTGTTGACTTACTAGAAATATTTATGATTATGAGAGTGTTTGGCAGTGTAGAAGATCCTGCTTCCTGTCAGTTATTAAATAACAGGAGTAAACAATCCTCTCCATCCCTATTTAACAATGGTCTCTCAGTATATTGCTATTGCCATTTCTTGACAAGAAATTGTCAAGTTCCTTCTTAAAATAGTTTTCTTTTATCACTGTGCATTCCTGTGATCACTTGCAGATACTTACCAACTAGTTAGTAATCTTCTTCTATTGTCTATTGCCCTAAATTGTAAAAATGACTGATATGCTTATGTTCTGTATTGGTTCTTTCAATCCATTGTGACAAAACCTTCATTAAGAAAAGCTGAAGTAGATTCCCACTCATATTTCTTTCCTAAAGAGAAAAGGCCCAAAGGTCCTCTCTTACTTCTGGGATCAGTCTCTCCCTAGTTCTGTGTTCTCCTCACAGTTACAATGGGCTTGATTATTTGATTAAAATTTCTCCTTCTCCACCAGTTCCATCTCACCACCTCCAGAGGCACACAACCCTCTCCTAAACACACAAAAACATAACTGACACCCAAGCAACACACACAAAATGCTGGAGGAACTCAGCAAGTCAGGCAGCATCTATGGAAATGAATAGATAGTTGATGTTTCTGGCCAAGACCCTTCTTTAGGACTCAATGAGTCTTTGGGGAAGTTGTTGAAATTGCTTCAGAGTAAAATTTCATCAGTGAAGATTCACTAGAACACGTACTGATGCATTGTAATCGAAACAGTCTTCAGGTCCTTTCCGATACCGAGGATTCAACACTTCTTCACATTGATTCGGTCCATCAGCTGACAACAGAAACGTTAAGGAAGTATAGTGATGTGATCTATTCGTAGCACAGGACAGAAGCCATAAAAGCAAACACACATTGGCCTGGGAGTGGACTTCCCAAATCTGAATCTGACCTGAGAGGGGGAAACACAGCCGAGAAGGGGGAGTCTCTTTATTTATTAGGGAGAATATCATGGCAGTACTACTATGGATGGATCGTGCTGCTGGCCATTTGAGTACAATTTAGGAATAGGAGTGGGGTGATCACACTGCTAGGGTCTCATCAGACATGTAGTACCAGTAGCATATACATACTGTTAACTTGTGCAATAAATGCACCTTATTATTTGTTAATTTATTTGTGGTAATATTACCTTATGTGTTGTGTATGAGTTATATGTCTCATTTGGTGGTAAACAAATATAAACTTGCCATTCAACTTGTTTTACTCTGTCTCCCAATAGTCACCAGGAATGAGAGGCACAGGTATTTGAGAAAATCACAGAGGGCATTAGGGTTACTGCAGTAAGGGGAGGGGGTGTTATCTTTCCTAATACTGACTGGAATTGCCTCATTGATGACATACAAGTGTGGTCAGTTTTTGGGCAATGTGCAAAGAGTTCAACTAGATGAGAGCATTAATTGACTTTACTTTTAGAAATATATTTGGGCAGGGGGTGAAGTATCAGAAAGGTGGGGGGGGGCAAGTTGCAAGAGTGACCCTCATCCTCTAGGTTTCAAGGTAGTTGTGAAAATGAATAAAGTTGGTCGAAATTGGGGGAAGACTGATTTCAATACTGTTAAAGAGGATCTGGTGAAAGTGAATTGGGAGCAGATACTTAGATAAAATAGGTGGAGCGCTTGAAAGCCAACACAGATCTGGGCTTGTAAATTCTAATAAAGGTAAAAAACAGCATGGCTTTCTACAGGGAAAATCTTGTCTCCCTGACTTGAGATTTTTTGTAAGGAGGTAACTAAGACGACTGATGACAACAGGGCTTTGTTTACATGGACTTTGGTAACACTTTTGGAAATCTTCCATGTTAGACTTCTCCGAAAGGGTTAAGGCACATGAGATTCAAAATGAGATGGCTAATTGGATCCAAAATTAACTGGGTGATAGGAGGCAGAGGATGGTGATACAGGGTTCATGTAAGCAGTGACATACTACAAATATCAGTAGGGGACCTTTACTGTTTGTGACATATATTAACAGATGTTATGTTAAGGTATATGATTAGTAGTTTGGTAAATAACATGAACATTGATGCTGTTGTGGAGAGTGAGGGAGGTTGTCTAAAGCTAAAACAGATTATAGATCTGCTGCAAGATTGGACAGAGCAATGGCAGATTGAATGACCATGGAGGAGAAGAGTTCAGACATGCTGTAAATTCTCAAAACATCATTTAGTATACAGTTGGAGAGCTGTGTGCAATTGTGAATGCTTCATTATAGGAAGATTGTGATTTTGCTAGAAAGAGTGTGGAGGAGGTTCACAAGGAAGTTGCTTGAATTGGAGAACTTAGTTGTTGGATAAGCGGGCTGTGCTGGGAGACTGAAGGATGACCTGATAGGGGTATATAAAATTATGAGAGGCCTAGATAGGGTAGATTTTAGGAATCTTTCTTCCTTGGTAGGGGTATCAAAATCAAGAGGACATAAGTTTAAAGATGAGTGGGCAGAATTTTAAAGCAGTCTAAGGGGGAGAGTATTTTAAACAGAAAGTGGCTGAGTCTGGAATGCATTATTAGAGCAGGTAGTGGAATCAGATCTTAACAGAACGGAGATGAAGCTGCCCTCCCAGGGTTTCGCTTGGCTGACAGCAGCTTTTTAGCGGCACTCAAATTACAAGGTTGCTAGGAAGGAGCTTAAGAAGGAAATTAGGAGAGCTAGAAGGGGCCATGAAAAGGCCTTGGTGAGCAGGATTAAGGAAAACCCCAAGGCATTCTACAAGTATGTGAAGAGCAAGAGGATGAGTCATGTGAGAATAGGACCAATCAGGAGAGATAGTGGAAATGTGTGCATGGAGTAGGAGGAGGTAGTTAGTGGAGGTACTTAATGAATACTTTGCTTTAGTACTCACCAGGGAAAATGACCTTGGCAGTTGTGGGGGTGCCTTACAGTGGACTGATAGCTTGATCATATAGACATTAAGAAAGGGAATGTGCTGGATCTTTTGAAAAAACATTAAATTAGATAAGTCACCGCTACCAGATGAGATATACCCTAGGCTACTGTGGGATGCGAGGGAGGAGATTGCTGAGCCTCTGGTGATGATCTTTGCATCATCAACATGAATGAGAGAAGTACCAGAGAATTGGAGTGTTGCAAATGTTGTTCCCTTGTTCAAGAAAAGGAGGAGAGATAACCTAGAAAATTATAGACCAGTGAGTCTGACTTCAGTGGTGGGTAAGTTATTGCAGAAGATCCTGAGAGGCAGGATTTATGAGCATTTGAAGAGACAATCTGATTAGTGATAGTCAGTATGGCTTTGTCAAGGGCAGGTTGTGCCTTACTAGCCTGATTGAATTCTTTGAGGATGGGAACAAAATACATTGATGAAGGTAAAGCAGTGGATGTAGTGCATATGGATTTCAGTAAGGCATTTGATAAGGTTCCCCATGCAAGGTTTATTCAGAAAGTAAGGAGGCATGGGATCCAAGGAGATCTTGCTTTGTGGATCCAGAATTGGCTTGCCCACAGAAGGCAAAGGGTGGTTGTAGATGATTGGTATTCTGCATGGAGGTGGTGTTCTGCAGGGATCTGTTCTGGGACCCCTCCTCTTAGTGATTTTATAAATGACCTGGATGAAGAAGTAGAAAGGTGGATTAGTAAGTTTGCTGATGACACAAAGGTTGGGGATGTTGTGGATAGTGTGGAGGGTTGTCAGAGGTTACAGTGGGACATCGATAGGATGCAGAACTGGTCTGAGAAGTGGCAGATGGAGTTCAACCCAGATAACTGTGATAATTTGGTAGGTCAAAATTAAAGACAGAATATTGATAAGATTCTTGGCAAAATGGCACATCAGAGAGATCTTGGGGTCCATAGGACACTCAAAGCTGCTGTACAGGTTGACAGTGTTGTTAAGAAGGCGTATGGTGTTTTGGGCCTTTATCAACCATGGGATTGAGTTCAAGAGCCATGAGGTAATGTCAGACCATACTTAGAGTCCTATGTTTGGTTTTGATCACCTCACTACAGGAAGGATGTGAATATAAAAGAAAGAATGCAGAGGAAATTTACAAAGATCTTGAATAGGTTGAGTGAACTTGGCCTTTTCTCCTTGGAGCGATAGAGGATACGAGGTGACCTGATAGAGGTGTCTAAGATGATGAGAGGCATTGATCGTGTGGATAGTCAGAGGCTCTTTCCCACAGCTGAAATGGCTAACATGAGGGGGCATAGTTTTAAGTTGCTTTTAAGTAGGTATGTCAGAGGCAAGTTTTTCACACAGAGAGTGGTGGGTGCATGGAATGCACTGCCAGCGACAGTGGTAAAGGCAGATATGATAGAGTCTTTTAAGAGTCTCTTAGATAGGTATATGGAGTTTAGAAAAATAGCAGGCTATGCAGTAGGAAAATTCTAGGCAGTTTCTAGAGTAAAACATTCTGGGCTGAAGGGCCTGTAATGTGCTGTAGATTTCTATGTTCAATGGGCTCAGGCCTCACACTGTGGGTTGCTTGCTTTTCAACCGTCGAAGATGAGGTGCCTGAGCCATCGCATTCTACCGGGGGCGGTGTGGCGCAGTTGTGGCGACTGAAGATTTAAAATGGACTGGGGGTCTGGACTCTACACATAGATATTTGTCGGGTTGTGTTTTGTATACGTGTCGACTGGGCCTCAAAGCCATGGATTCGTCGAGTGGGGATCGGGCGCAGGGAAAAGGACTGGGCCTCAAAGCCACAGTGTCACCCAATGGGCATCGACAGTTGACTTGTATGCATCAAACCGTGGAGCCAGGTGCGGTGGGGGAGAGTGGGGTGATCATCAGGACTCTTATTGCGTGATTGTGATCTTGTGTGTGCTTACTGTGTGTGTCTGTTGGTAATGTGTCTTTGCACCTTGACCCCATAGTAACGCTGCCTCATTTGGCTGTATTCATGAAAATTCATATGGTTAAATAACAATAAATGGACTGAATTGAGCTGAATATAATCACAGCATTCACGAGGCTTAGGAGATGGGCCTAATGTGGGCAGATGGGATTATCATTGATGGACAAAATGGCCAGCATCGACATATTAGACTGAAGGGCCTGTTCCTGTGCTCTACAACTCTATGACTCTCCTTGGATTTTTTTTTGACATTATCTACATTAAGTTACATCATTTTTAGTGCCAATCAATCCCCTGGCACACGATTGGGATATGGGAGGCAAACAGACCACATGAAAGACAGCAGTGCAGACTCAGGGTGCATGGCAATATAAACAGCACCTGGGTTGTTAGACTTATGAGACATCAGCGTTAACAGCTGCATCCTGATACCAAGTCCCTGGATCCTCCCGCTTCAGCACAGTGAAACTCTGAACATTCCTTTAGCTCCAATATTAACAATGTGCTGTGACAGGATACATCTTACTTCAGCGTGGACCAGTTTGGTTTTGTCACACTGACTACAGGTCAGCTTCTCTGCCACCACAAACAGTAGGTTGGTTCTGGCCAATCTCTGCGCATGATAAAACCTGTGATGAGAATAAAGATTTACTGACAGTCTGCATCTATTGTACTAACACAGTCTTCTGAGAGATTCTATAGAATGGAACAAAACCAAAGTTATAGATGTCTTCTCTGCAATCAAAATCTGAAAATTGTTTTCAAGAATAGTAAAATATTCAAAATATTAAAAGCTTTGGAGTTTCCCAGTCACCAAATCAAAATACATTTAGTTTTAAAGCAGCCTGTTTCTACTGATGACAATACTTGCTTGTTTCACTAACCAGCACGACTCCCTCCGAGATACACAAGGCATGGGAGCAGAGGAAGTGGATTGGAAGTTGCAGCAAGGTAAGGGTTAAGATAATGTCCAGGCAAGGACAGCTTACAGATCATGTGCAGTCAGCCAGGCAAGAAAGGCCATTGAAGAAGATAGCTTCCCTTTGCACAGCAGGGCTCTGGAGTCCTTGAGACAAGATAAGGACGTAATTGAAGGATGCAAGGCATGTATCAACTAACAACTAAAGTAACTGAAGTAACCTCAAAACGTCCCAAGTTGTTAGCTTTTAGTTTTATTGACTTTTAACACCTGTATTGTGAATGGTGATTGACCATGCAAGTAAGAAATTTAGTCAATATCTGTAACTGCTGGTCAATTCTATATAAAAATGGTATTTCTCTGTTCAGATTTCAGAGCAGTTTTGTGACAGGGGTTGTGCTGTTTCCCTTGTGCACAAGTAAATAGGGAGTGATTGAGGAATGAGTGAACGTTTTCAGAGTCCACTTAATCGGTGATGACAGTGGGCTGGGGCTCAAATTGACCCTTTGCTGTCGGATGGCTCTTTAAGCATGTTATACTCCAACACCAATTCTGGGTTATTTAGCTACTGCAGTTGTCTCTCTGCACCGGCCCAGCAGCCAGTTAAGGCTCTACCTTAACTTCTGGAGCAGCAATCCCCATACATGTGACTGCATTTTCCTTTCCTTTTTGAAAATTTTCCAATTTTGGAGTTGATATTGGACTTGAAACATCACATCTAAACACAACCCCTATGTCATTTGATGGTCATGATTCCATAATGGAATTTCCCCATCCTTTGGCAACAGGAGGGTGGAGTCCAACATTGGGATTCTTGTCCTGACAAGTTCAAAGACAGGGTCTTTGAACTATTAATTAGTCAGCTTTTACATTGGGTTTATTTCTATGGGAGTTGCCATGGACTATTGACTCAGTTACAAACCTGGAGCAGTTGTTGCAATCAATTAAATTGCTGTAGGATCTTCTGTTGCTGCCAAAGTAGTACTGTGTCTGCTTGGTGACACAGCTTGTCTCTCTCAGTTCAGTGCTGTCTGCCAATGTGTCATCTGCTAATAAAGGAAAGAGAAGAAATATTCATGAATGCAACTAGTTCAGATAACTAAGCTGAACTCAGCAGCAACAGTAAATAGCATTTGGTGATGAAGAATATTTAATGTTTGTTAAGATTCAGGGACATTCTTCAGCCTTGCTGTGAGTAATCTTGGTAAGTGTGTCTGGGTGAAATGGTTCCCCTGACGCTGGGCTTTTTCTGACTGGGCACCACAGTCAGTTGAGGGACAGTAGTGGTAATGGCCAACATAGCTGAGAATCTTAGTGTCTCCTGTCTGAGAGGAAACAGGCACACCTCCTTCTCCTCTCAACAATACCCCTACCAAGCTTCATCCCTCAATGCTCCTGGTAATCTTGTTGCCTTCCCTTGTCATTATTTTCCTCTTCATATGAGGAAGAGGTGGATCTAGGCTTCTGGCCCATCTCCTCATGGTGCTCTGCCAGAGAAATTGATCAAAAGCCCCATCCTATCTCATCTGTGTGAGGGCCCTTCATACTTGCCCCTCTTGCCCTTACCCTCTTCAAGAAGCCCTTGTAAGTCCAGGGCATGGAATAAATATCACTGGCAAAATAAATGTTCTGAGTACAAATACAGATCCACAGTTTGAAAACCCTGGAGGACTTCACGTTGTGTACCTATAGATGAATGTTAAACATGACAATCACAAGGTGTGGCCAAATGTCTGATAGTGACTGAAATATCCCCAGCTATCCAGTATGCTGACGAATAATGTAACTCTCCTGATGGACACAATGCCCCATGTGTAGAACCCGTTCTCTTCTCCATTACACGAGGTCACTGAATGCTACCCAGAGCATGCTGGATTGATTTTTTTCATACTTCTGATATTACATAAGAGCTTTAGATTGTAAATCCAAGGCCTAAATGATTTGTTTAGTTCTTTTTCTTCGCACTTCACCCACCCTGAAGAGAGACATTGATTTGTACCTGCTTGGAAGCTGATCTGGAAGGTTAACGTGTACAACAACTGTTGCAATAAAGACCTAGCAGAAGAAGGTAAAAGACAATCACATCATTACTGTGTGGGTAATAAAGAAATGGAAACACAGCTGCAAAGTTCAACGTAAAATTAAGTATCAAAGTACATATACTGTATGTTACCTAGAGATTCATTTTCTTGCAGACATTTATAGGAAAATAAATACAATAGAATTTGCAAAAAATTATACTTAAACAAAGACAGACAAACAGCAATGTGCAAAAGAAGACAAACTGTGCAAATAAAAAGTTATATTGAGAACATGAGTTGTAAAGAGTCCATGAGAGTGAGTCTGTAGGTTGTAGAATCAGCTCAGATTTGTTGTGAGTGAAGTTATCAATGCCGGTTTAGGAGCCTGATGGCTAACTGTTCCTGAACCTGGTGGGGTGAGACCTAAGGCAACCTGCGCCTCATGCTTGAAGGTAGTAGTGAAAAGGTGGGGACCTTGATTATTGATGCTGCTTTCTTTTGGTAGCACTGCATGTAAACGTGTTTAACGGTGGGAGGTCTTTGCTTGTGAAGGACGGAGCTGCATCCATCACTCTCTGTAGCCTTTTCCATTCCTGGGCATTGGTGTTTCCATACCAGGCCATGATGAATCCAATCTGGAGACTCTCCACTGTGCATTTTATCTATTTATTTAGAGAGACAGCACAAAACAGGCCCTTCTGTCCCATTGAGACAGTGCTGGCCCAATTACACCCATGTGACCCATTTTCCTCCTCACCCTTGGAGTATGGGAGGAAAGCAGAGCAAGCACACGTGGTCACGGGGAGAATATATAAACTCCTTGCAGACAGTGAAATTGAACCCAGATTGCCGGTGCTGTCAAAGTATTATGCTAACTGACATGCCACTGTGCTACCCCTGCATCTATTGAAGTCTGTCAAACTTTTTGGTGATATGCCAAATCTTCTAACAAACATCTAAGCAAGTAAACATGCTATTGTGCCTTCTTTGTGATGGCCCCCTGGTATGCTAATGCCAAGGAATCTAAAGTTACTGACCCTCTCCACATCTGATCCCCTAATGAGGACTGGCACATGGACCTTTGGTTTCTTCATCCTGTAGTCTATAATCAGCTCTATGGTTTTGCTGATGTTGAGTGAGAGGTTATTGTTGTGGCACGATGCAACCAGATTTTCAATCTCCCTTCTATATGCCATTTTGCCCCACCTTTTGATTTGACTAACAACAGTAGTGTTGTCAGCAAACTTAAATACAGCATTGGGGCTGAACTTAGCCATCCAGACATAAGTGTAGAGCAGGGGCTGAGCACACAGCTTTGTGCTGCACATGTGCTGATGGTGAATGTGGAAGAGCTGCCGTTGCCAATCCCTACTAACTGAGGAACTCGAGGATCCAGTTTCACAGGGAAGTATTGAGAGCCAGATCTTGGAACCTAATGATTAATTTTGAGGGGATGATAGTGCTCAATGCTGAGCTGTAGTCAATGAAGAACATCCTGATGTACGCATCTTCATTGCCCAGGTATTGCAGAGATGAGTGAAGAGCCAATGAAATAGCATCCGCTGTTGATCTGTTGGAATAGTAGGCAAATTGGAGTGGATGCAGGTCACTCCTCAGGAGCAAGCTGATATGATTTGTTATGAATGTGCCACAGCTCTGAGGGGCCGAAGGGTGCGGGGGTAGCCCCCTCCTTTGTGAGAATCGCAAGATCACTATTGAGTCAATTCAGGAGACCCAGGAAATGAGAGAAAGACATGCAGAATCCACAAGGCGGTGGAATGTGTCTTGGCCTCCGAGAGGCGGACCCATTGATGCCGGCTATGGTCTCTTGGAGACGGACTTGTGTATTGCATCCTGTACGATGCATCGACGCCCCAGGCAATGAACCAAGGAGGAGGTTGGTGGAGGGATTGCATCATCCCAACCTGATTAACACCTGAGACCCTGTGAGTCAGGATAAAAAGAGGGTCTGTGGGAACAGCCCCTCAGACGCACCAGAAGAAACGCTAGAAATCCCGTGACAGCGTTTAATAGCGACAGCCGGTGGGGGGCTCGTGTGCGTCCTTCCCTTGCCTGGGATTGGCGGCCTCACCACGGAAGAACGGCTTTAGCTAAAGGAGAGGCCACAAGTGAACGGCCACACCAACGGGACTCCCGACGGATCGAAATCATAAAGGTTGGAAAACCCGCAGCGGTAACTGTTCCCATTCTATTCCTATTTCTCTCTCTCTCCAACAAAGTGCAACTCAGCGACAACCAAAAGACGACTGCTCGTGGAACTGCAGTGAACTGTACATTTCCATCGGACAATTCATTATCCCCTAGACAATGATAGAGCTTATTTCTTATTGATTATTAATATACCCGCACTTTTAGATTTAGTATTGACAACGTATATTATCTGTATGTTTGCATTGATATTATTTTTGTGTATTTTTACTAATAAATACTGTTAAAAATAGTACCATCAGACTTCAACGGACCTCTCTATCTTTGCTGGTAAGTGACCCAGTTATGGGGTACGTAACAGATTCATGAAGAACCTCTCAAATAAATACATCACAATGATGTAAGTGCTACTGGGGTATAGTCATTGAGACAGGTAACCATGCTTTTCTTGGGCCCTCGTATGATTGAAGCCTGCCTGAGGCAGGTGGCTACCTTAGAGTGTCAAAGTAAGATGTTCAAAGTTCAAAGTAAAATTTATTATCAGAGTACATACAACCCTGAGATTGCTTTTCCTGTGTGCATACTCAGCAAATCTATAGAATAGTAACTGTAACCTGGATCAATGATCAACAAACTGTGAAAATGCAAATATAAATAAGCAGCAATAATTAATGAGTATGAAATAACGTGAAATGAAGGAGCAGGAAATATAAGATAAAGTGAGGTCATTTGAAATAGAATGGCCAGAAATTTGAAACACCAGAAATAGAATGAGTGTAGTTATCCCCTTATGTTCAAGAGCCTGATGGTTGAGGGATAGTAACTGTTCTTAAACCTGGTGGTGCGAGTCCTCAGGCTCTTGTACCTTCTACCTGCTGGCAGCAGCATGGCCTGGGTGCGAGGATATCTAATGATGGATGCTGGTTTTCTACGACAACGTTTCATGTAGATGTGCTCAATGTTTGGGAGAGCTTTACCCGTGATGTACTGGGCTGAATCTACTGCCTTTTGTAGGTATTGGTGTTCCCATACCAAGCTGTAATGCAGCCAGTCAGCACACTTTCCACCATACATCTATAGAAATTTGCCAAGGTTTTTGATGACATCGCTTTCTTTTTAATTATATTTTTATGATTGGTCCAGGACAGGCCCTCTGAGATAGTGGCACCCAGGAATTTAAATTTACTGACCCTCTCCACCTCTGGTCCTCCGATGAGTACTGGCTCATGGACTTCTGGTTTCCCTTTCCTAAAGTCTACAATCAGTTTGCTGGTCTGATTGACATTGCGTGACAGGTTGTTGTTATTACACCACCCAGCCAAGTTTTTAATCTCCCTCCTGTATACAGATTTTCCTTTATAGCCCACAACAATGATGTCATTAGCAAACTTGTGTATGGTGTTGGAGCTGTACTTAGCCACACAGGCATTGGTGTGAAGTGCGTAAAGCAAGGGGCTAAGTACATATTCCTGTGGTGCTCCTGTGCTGATCGAAATTGTGGAGGAGATGTGTTGCCAGTCCGAACTGACTAGGGTCTGAAAGTGAGGGAATCCAGGATCCCAATACAGCCCAGGTCTTGGAGGTTACTGATTAGTTTTGAGGGGATGATGGTATTAAATGCTGAGCTGTAGTAGATAAAGAGCATCCTGATATATGCATTTTACTGTCCAGAAGTTCCAGAGTTGAGTGATGAGCCAATGGGATGGCATCTGCTGTGGACCTGTTGCTTCGCTAGGCATACTGGAGTGGATCCAAGATGCCACTCAGACAGGAGCTGATATGCTTCAACACCAGCCTCTCAACACAGTTAATCACTGCGGATGTAAGCGCTGCTGATGCCAGTAAACACTCCAGCCAGTTGATTAACATATGACTTCAGTACTCAGCCAGGCACACTGTCTGGGGCGGATGCTTCCCATAGATTCACGCCATATAGTGGAGGCATTATTTCTTGTCACCAGGGTGTTTTAACTGTCCATTACATTGAGCGACTCTTTGAGGTCCTATTTAACTTATGAAAGACTCCACTGACCTCACATAAGAGTTAATGCACCAAATATTGTGAATACGGAAGCTCCTTTCAATTTACCACGTGATCTACAGGGATGGTGATTTTAATATCAACTCCTTGACTGTTGAGCAAGTCCAAGAGTGGAGCTGAGGCTTCTGTTCTCAGAGACTGGCCAATAATATTGGGCAACAGGGTCTCACTTTGAGGAAAGAAATTAGCAACTCAATGACAGAGTGAGAATCTTTCAATTATAAATCTTGCAAGGTAAATAGGAATTATTTTTCAAATTAGAACCCTGGACTCCATTTCACTCACCATCAGGACCACACGCAAACACAAAATACATAATCATTTGGCTCACACACAACCTACTTTGTCATGAGGTACTGAAGGGTATGACCCTGTGTGGGATGTCAACATGAAAGATAAGAGAATTATCTTACCAGGCAGCAGCTGAGCTCCACCAAGCCAGGTTCAGCAAATCAGAAACTGTAGGCTAAACAAAAACATAAAGCACTAATCAGAGATTCTACACGCCAATAGAGAAATACAGCTTCATATTTCCTGCTACCCTTCAATAGGTAAGTTCTAGCAGGAGCTGCTATTCTAGATGTGATACTGCCCAGATTGACTTGCTAAATATGTCAACAGTTACCTTCCTTAATATCACCTTTCCTCGCTGCGGGTTGTAATCCATTACTTGCTGTATTTGGATAATTATACATTGTTCTGGTCACACCACTGTTCCCTAGATATTATCCCAATGTACTAGTCTTACTGAGTCCCATACTGGGACATTCTTTTCATCTTATTGAGCTTCTTGCTTATTGAACCAGAAAGACATCTTGTTCCTCTTTCTCCCTGTCAGTTTATTTGCTAGGGCAGGAGATTGCTCAAAGTTTCCCCGTAATTGGAACTGTCCTTTTAATCCTTTATACTATACACAGTTCACCCCTATTAGTGTGACTGGTTCCTCTTATCATTTATCTCAATTCACAGGCATCCTGTGTACATTTGATAGACACCTCCATTCTTACATGTACCACCATTTCATTTCCAATTAACTTGCCTGCCCCATCATTTTGAATGTTTCGAATGTTATCATAATGTTACCAGGACAGCGGTGACACATGAAAGCATGTGGAAGGGCATCCAGGACATCACCAATTACAAGACAACATCACCTGACTGTGCAGGTGATGCCTCCCTCCCAAATGCGCTGAATAACTTCTACGCCCGGTTTAAGGCAGAAAATGACATGGCGACGAGGAAGTCCACCCCTCCTGCGAATGACCAGGTGCTGTGTCTCTCCATGGCCGATGTGAGAAGAACCCTGTGCAGGGTCAACCCACTGAAGGCTGCTGGACCAGACAACATCCCTGCTAGAGTGCTCAGAGGATGTGCAGACCAGCTAGCAGATGTTCTCATTGACATTTTCAACATCTCCCTGAGCAGCGCCACCATTCCAACGTGCTTCAAGGCCGCCACCATCGTCCCCATGCTGAAGAAGTCTTTAGTGTCTTGCCTAAATGACAACCGTCCTGTCGCACTTACATCCATCATCATGAAGTGTTTCGAGTGGCTCGTCATGAGGCATATCAAGGCCCTGCTGCCCCCCTCACTGGACTCTCTGCAGTTTGCGTACCGTCCCAACCACTCAACAGATGACACCATTGCCACCACCCTCCACCTGGCCCTAACCCACCTGGACAAAAAAGACACATACGTTCGGATGCTGTTCATAGACTTTAGTTCAGCATTCAACACAATCATCCCTCAGAAACTGATTGGAAAGCTGAGCCTACTGGGCCTGAACACCTCCCTCTGCAGCTGGATCCTAGACTTCCTGACTGGGAGATCTCAGTCAGTCTGGATCGGGAGCAGCATCTCCAACACCATCACACTGAGCACGGGGGCTCCCCAGGGTGTGAGCTCAGTCCACTGCTGTTCACTCTGCTGACCCACGACTGTGCTGCAACACACAGCTTGAACCATATCATCAAGTTCGCCGATGACACCACCGTGGTGGGTCTCATCAGCAAGAACGATGAGTCAGCTTACAAAGAGGAGATGCAGCGGCTAACAGACTGGTGCAGAGCCAACAACCTGTCTCTTAATGTGAACAAAACAAAAGAGATGGTTGTTGACTTCAGGAGGGCATGGAGTGACCACTCCCCACTGAACATCGACGGCTCCTCGGTAGAGATCGTAAAGAACACCAAATTTCTTGGTGTTCACCTGACGGAGAATCTCACCTGGTCCCTCAACACCAGCTCCATAGCAAAGAAAGCCCAGCAGCATCTCTACTTTTTGCGAAGGCTGAGGAAAGTCCACCTCCCACCCCCCCATCCTCATCACATTCTACAGGGGTTGTATTGAGAGCGTCCTGAGCAACTGCATCACTGCCTGGTTCGGAAATTGTACCATCTCAGATTGCAAGACCCTGCAGCGGATAGTGAGGTCAGCTGAGAAGATCATCTTCTCTTCCCGCCATCACAGACATTTACACTACATGCTGCATCCGCAAAGGAAACAGCATTATGAAGGACCCCATGCACCCCTCATACAATCTCTTCTCCCTCCTGCCGTCTGGGAAAAGGCTCCAAAGCAGTCGGGCTCTTACGACCAGACTATATAACAGTTTCTTCCCCCCAAGCTATCAGACTCCTCAATACCCAAAGCCTGGACTGACACCTTGCCCTACTGTCCTGTTTGTTATTTATTGTAATGCTGGTACTATTTTTGTGCACTTTATGCAGTCCAGTTTAGGTCTGTAGTCTAGTGTAGCTTTCTCTGTGTTTTTTTATTACGTAGTTCAGTCTAGTTTTTTGTACTGTGTCATGTAAACCATGGTCCTGAAAAATGTTGTCTCATTTTTACTATGTACTGTACCAGCAGTTATGGTCGAAATGACAATAAAAGTTGACTTGACTTGACTTGATAATTTGTAAAATCCAGCCACTAGACTTGTACAATCAGACATCAGTTCTCCATTCTCCCTGTGACATCTACTTCTTCAGTTTTCAATACTGCATTCCATTTCCCTATTATCTTACTGTTCTTTGTTAGTGAATGGAAATTCAAACAGCTCTCGCTTAGCAATAATCCTGTTTATTTATACCATATACCTATTTTCATGCCCTCAGGGTATTTACTTTATCTCTTGTTGCATTATGAACTTTATTCACTATTTTCCCCTGAGAAATTTCTTGGAGCCATCAGTCTTTCAGAGATCCTATCACATAGAGACTGCATTAGCTAGAGGATGACAATGAGTACTGATTGTTATGGGCAGTGTGGCTGATCTAACTCTTCAACACCATCGAGCCTGGAGGGATTCCTGTTGTTTTTCTTCATCACTTACCTCCTGCAGCCCAATCAGAGAGGGCTTTTCCCACCCTCATCTCCAATATTTTTATAAAATATATTTACAACATAAAGAGGAAGACATACCTCATCTCCTGATTTCTAACAGTGAGTATAAACTTACAATGAAGATGGATCTGGGTGCTGCTCCTGTGTCAGTATTATGGGAGGGGCCACACACAGACTGATAGTCATAGGATTCTCTTCTTGTGTAGAATGAAGCATTGTAGAGTGCATTCATCAAACTGGGATCCACTTCACTGAAGAACATACCAATCTGGAGAAATAACCAGATACATAGTGCACTTTGAAGCTTTTCTATATGGCATTTGTGTCATCTATAAATGTACCCATTCGCTCATCCACATTACCATCGAAGTCATTTCTACGTATCACAAACAGCAGAGAATCCAGTTCAGATCTCCGCAGAACACCACTTGTCATGGACCTCTGTACAGAAAAGAAATCATATCAACCACTACTCTATTTTCTATGGCCAAGCCAATTCTGAATCCAAATGGCCAAGTCACCGTATATCCCACTCATCTTAATCTTCTGGATGAGCCTATGATGAGGAACCTTGAGAAGATAATTGTAATAAGTCTTCTTTACCATGAAGAGATTAAACATTTCAGATACCTTTATCTCTCTGAGTTGACCTTCAACAAGCACCTGATCTTCAACTCTAACAAACCTCCTTGTTAGGGCATATTCTGGAGTTATGGAATACAGCAAATGTTAATTTCAACAGCAACCAGTCTTCAGATCTGAAAGTGGATTGCAGATTGAATTTAAAATGCAGTTGAGAACAATGCTATTTCTGGAGCTGCAGACTGGGGTTGTTGCCAAACCAGGAAATATCCATTCACACAAAATGTCTGCATATGCATGATGCAGCTGTAGAGACAGGTGATTAAGGCTACATCCACACTGGACCGGATAATTTTGAAAACAACAGTTTCACATAAAAATGATAGGCGTCCACACCTGGCATTTTTGAAAATACCTCCGTCCACATTAACACGGGTATTTGGGCGATCTCCTCCTACTGGGCATGCGCAGGACACATCTACAGAAAACAAGCGACATGTTTGGTGTCGAATCTCGCCGTGAAAGTGCGTGTTTGTGCAGTTACAGACTAGAAAAACTTAAAACAAAATTGCCAAATGACAGACAGCGTTAGCTGTCATGCAGGGAGACTTAAAACTAAAAAAAAATACTGGAGCACGTGGAGGCAATTGACAGGGAGTTCACGGACAGTATGACCCGGCTGACAACGAACATCGAAAAACTGACTAACTCTGTTGCATTAACAAAGCACCTTGTTAAATGTATAAAACACGTCTGCATCAGTGTTATCTTGTATTTCCATACAATGTTACATTAGGCTGTTACACATCTATTGTCAGAGAAGTACTTGCATAAATAAGTAAACCACCTTCATTCGAGCAAGGACAGAAAACAGGGCAAAGTGAGTATACTTATTTATTCAGCAAGTTATGGGTCAAAGTATTTGGTGAGTACATTTCTAACTCTTCTGGCTTCAGTCTCGTTGCCATCTGTTCTGAAATTGTTAGGTTGTGCGGGGGGGTTGCGTTCAAGAAAACAATTAAATGCCGCGCAGCCGCCACCATCTGTTCCGGCACTTCATCACATTGTTTTAAAAAATCTCCTGTTACCCCGTCCACACTACTCTGCCCAATCGGTGTTTTTAAATTTACACACTCTGGAGGGCGTTTTAGAAAAGCTCCATTTTCAGGGGATGAAAATGCCATTTCAGTGTGGATGGAGGGTCAAAACGAAGAGAATTTATCCGGTCTAGTGTGGACATAGCCTAACACTCATTTTGGGTGTGTTGGAGTGAATATTTAGGTATTTGAAATTAAGTGCAATTCAAAGTGCAATTCATACATTATGAAGCATTGTAACCATCGAAATTGTCCTGTTGTTACTCTTGTTCTTTAACATACAAAGTGTGATGCAACACTGGGTCAGGAGGCCTCATCTTCCAGGAGTGTGTCCAGTATGATGCCTGCTTGTTGTGCTGAATAATGTCCTCTCTGTCACTAGCTTCAGTGTCTCCCGGTGACTTTGTTCACAGTCACATACTCCTCTTGACTAGAGGTCAGCTTCTTCTCACTACCCTGAGCTGTTCCTACCCCAGACAGTATTCAAATTCATGACTTTGTTCGATGGCAACTTCTACAATTTCCCTTAAATCTTTGGCCAAGGCTTCGACCACGTGCTGTAATTTTAAGAGATGTGCAGAAATGAACGACAAACATCTATCTGCTCAGAGGTCAAAGCAGAGCAAACTGACTCTACCAAATCATCCATTCAGCTGCTCTGTGTCTGGCTTCTGCCTCAGTGAAATGCCCTGGCCATTCACTTCATTAGCAACTTGGTCTAAGTTGTAAGCGTAGCAAATAGGACCCATTTCTATTCCCCACTCCAGTCATCCACCATGGAAAATGCCACAGTGAACCACATTAGTGATGCATCTGAAGAACCTTCTACACAACTCAAATAATTAATGACTAACTGAATCAGCGAAAGCCTGTGGATGATACTAGTCCAGTTCAGGTACCGGACAAACAGCTAGAGACTTGGCCTTCTGATCTGTGATTATGTGCTCAGATCTTATCACTGGAGATTCAGTTTGGAATTTTAAGTGTCACGTACCCCGTGACCGAGTTACCAAACCAGCAGAAACGGAATGATATGTTGGGGTCTGGTGGTACTGTAACTAAAGGTGTTTATTAGTAAACTAAGTAATACAGTATCAAAAATGCAAATATACATATAAAACAGGTTAGCAATGATATATACAGAAGTGTAGGAATAAGAATCAAAAGCAAGCTCTATCGTAGTCTAGGGGTAAATGAATAGTCTTAAGGTAATGCAGAGTTCAGTTCAGTTCAGTTTGGGTTGAGGTAGTTGCTGTTGTGACATGAGAGAGAGAGAGAGAGAGAGAGAGAGAGAGAGAGGGAGAGAGAGAGAGAGAGAGAGAGAGAGAGAGAGAGAGAGAGAGAGAGAGAGAGAGAAGAGAGAGAGAGAGAGAGAGAGAGAGAGAGAGAGAGAGAGGAGTGAGAGAGAGGTGAGGGAGAGAGAGGGAGAGAGAGGGAGAGAGAGGAGGGAGGAGAGAGGGAGGAGAGAGAGGAGAGTGAGAGAGAGAGAGGAGAGAGAGGAGAGAGAGAGAGAGAGAGAGGAGAGATATGAGCAGCTGCAGCAGGCAAACATTCCGTTGTCTTCTTGTTCTGTTGTACTGTTGTGGTCACCCGACTGTGACCCCCTACCGTCTCCCGGCCAGACCGACATTCTTCAGTGGTAGACTTGTTACCCAGGCGAGGGTGGACACACACACAAGCACCCCCCACCAGTCTGCCTTCACACACTGTGAGCCTCTGACCGATTCCCCCGAAATCGATCCCCCAAGCCCCCACCTTCCTGTGGGTGCACAACACTCGTTCAGTGTCCAGTGGCGTGTCTGCCTGTGTCTCAGCAGACTCGTCCTTTTATCTCCCCTGCCAGGGTACCAGCCATCCATCAACTGATCATGTCCATCAAACTGGGCCACTCCCTCCTGTCTCCAGCAGGCACCCCCTGGCATCACTCTGCTGTGTCAGCAAGGATTCACACAAGCAGGCAAAGTCCTTGGAAGTAAAGTCAACAATCAGTGGAGAAGCCATAATTTTAAATCTTGTGTCCTCTCTCATTATCAGCATGTGCAGCAATGCTGCCCTCTCTCCCTCTTTATCTCTTTATCCCTCTCATTAGCAGCATAGTTCATGGGGGGGGGGCAACTCTGGACCCCACCCTCCCCATGGTTTTCTCATCACCCATAACATAAGTTTGCTGCTGCCTCAACCTCAGGTGCTAATTGATGGTTGGACTTTGTAACATGAACCATGTAGGTGCTCCATTTACTCCCAGAATACAGATAATGTGTGAATTGGGAAGTTAACTAGCTACTGTAAATTGCCTCTAGAATGGGAAGAATCAAGGAGTCAATGGGAATGTGAAAGACAATGGGCTTTGGAGGCAGTGCAGAGGAGGTTCACCAGGTTGATTCCAGAGATGAAGGTATTAATTTATGAGGAAGGATTGAGTCGCTTGGGACTATACTCTCTGGAATTCAAAAGAATGAGAGAGGATCTTATAGAGACATACAAAATTTTGAAAGGGATAGATAAGATAGAAGTCGAAAAGTTGTTTCCATTGGTAGTGAGACTAGAACCCAGGGAACATTGCCTCAAGATTCAGGGGAGAGGATTTAGGACGGAGATGAAGAGAAACTGTTTTTCCCAGAGAGCATTGAATCTGTGGAATTCTCTGCTCAGGGAAGCAGTTGAGGCTTCCTCACTAAATATATTTAAGAAACAGTTAGATAGGTTTTTACATAGTAAGGGGATTAAGGGTTATGGGCAAAAGGCAGGTAGATGGTTTATGGACAGATCCGCCATGATCTTAATGAATGGTGGGGCAGGCTCAATGGGCTGGATGGCCTACTCTTGCTCCTACTTCTTACGTTCTTATGTTCTTAATAAGAACGGGAATAGAAATGACAGGATTATCCTGTTAACCAGCATGGACTACATGGATGGACCCTCTTTATGTCAGGATATTGTATGATTGGTCTGTGGTTTACATAGAACACAGAACAGAATAGCACAGGGACAGACCCTTCACCGCCTAACCTGCACAATGTCTATATTTCTGCACATTCATTTGCAAATCTAACAGCCTTTTAAATGCTTCTGTTGTATCTGCCATCATGACCATGTATCTGCCTTGGGATCCACCCTTACCCTTAATAATTTTATGCTTGATTTCACATCCCTCCATGGTGTCTCCTCTCTGTAACTCTGTAAAATCCTGATGTTCTATAATTTGTCTCTCCAATTCTGCTCACGCATTTCTGATTTTTTTCACTGTTGACAACTTTGTCCTCAGCTGTCTGAATACGCTCCCCAACCATTCTGCTGACCACACCTCCAGGCAACTCTGCTCTTTACCCATGACTTCTGGAAACCAGGTCTGGTGCACAGCCTACTATTAAATTCTACCTTACTGACATACTTTATTTGGATTGATTTGAATGTTTAGCTGAAGGCTCAACCATAGACTGCAATGCCATGACTGTTGTTTCAACAATCCGAGTACAAGGCTTGATAAAGTATCGTCTCACTTATGTTTTCAGTGTCGTAGCACATGAATAAACCCCTTTCCACTAGCAACTGTGCTACCAACCCACAAAATGGTTCATGCACCAAGCAGCCTTCACTCATCTAACAATCACAATATCTCTACCAATCACTATTTCCCACACCCACTCACTTTAAACACTTGTTGCTATCTTGCACACTCTACACTCATCAACCACGGTCAACTTTTTGAGATTCCTTTGCAGAACATAAGAGGTGTACAAGATAGAAACAGACCATTCAGACCACTACATTCATGCTGACCTTTTTGCCCAGCAATACTAATCCCATTTGCCCATTATAAGAACCTATCCTTCTGTATTTGTGGTTTGAACACAATTTTGAATCAACTAAAGGTCATAAATAATCCTACTGCATGCTGCTCCAGTTTTACCAATATGTCCTTTGCCAGAGACTGGTTAGAACTATATTTTTTTGTTGACAAAATTGTGACAGTTACTTGAAAACAAACCTAAACTTCTGAGAGACTGAGTATGGGAGTTCGTGCTGTATGATGCACTTCCAGATAACTGAGCTCCAAGTCGCTCTAAGATCGTTTGTCTTTGCTGGTTTTGTAATAAAGGATCAAACTATTTTTTTCAGGCTGATTCATATCTTTGGATACGTTTTTCAGTATCCACAACACATATCAGTGATTCTGAGATCCACAAACTGATTAATCATTCATGTCCAGGTCATGAATATACTGTATATCAGAAGGTCCCACTGCCAATCCCTGTAATACTCCACTGGTCATAGACTTCTAATGAGAAAAACTACGTTCCATCACTACCATCTGCTTCCTATCACCAAGCCAAGTTTGGGTCCAATTAACCAGCTCACCTTGCATCCACGTGCCTTACCTTTCAGACCAGTGTAATATGTGGGATATTTTCTCATGCCTTATAAAATATCAAAGAAACCTCTTCTAGCATGCTTGACTGTTATCTTATCAAAAAAATGAAATCAGTAACATGGTTTCCCCTGCAAAAGGCCATCCATCCTGACTATCTCTCATCATCCTTTCCTTTTCCAAATGTGCATACATCTTATCCTGAGAATTTCTTCAGTAATTTCCCCACCACCCACTTAAGGCTCACCAGTTTGCAGTTACCAGGCTCAACTCTCCTGTTCTTCTTAAATAAATATTAGTCATCCTCCTGTTTTTTGGTAACTTACCTGTGGCTAATGAAGATGCAAAAATCTCTGCCAGGGCCCCAGCAAACTCCTCTTTTGCTTCCCATAACAACCTGAGAGAGATCTCACTAAGATCTGGGAATTTATCCAAGACATCTAACACCTCTCTTTTCCTAATACAGGCATGTTCCAGATTATCTACCATAGTGCCAACCTCAACCTCACCACCCCCCACTCTTGTACTCATTATCCTCCACATTCTTCACCTCGGTGAACACAGACAAAAAGTATTTTATTTTATTTAGAGATACAGTGCAGATCAGGTCCTGTATTCATTCAGGATGTTGTCCACATCTCCTGGCTCCATATATAGATTTACCCTTCTTCTTCCTTATATATTTATAGAATGTCTTGCAATTCTCCTTAATCTTACTTGCCAAGGACATTTCATAGTTGCTATTTGTCCTCCAAATTCAATTCTTACAATTTCTCCTGCTCTCTCAGTATTCCTCAAGATACTTTCTTAATTCCTGTTACATTAGCCATCTAAATGCTTCCCCTTTCCCTTTAATATCATTTGTTATCTAAAATTCACTAATCTTGTCACCTTTGTCTTTCGTCACTGTTGGCTCTGAACTCTGACTGACTCTCTTTTAAAACACTCCCATTTGTTTTTTTTTCTGCATGCATCTACTCTCAGTCTAATTTCACTAGGTCCTTTCTTGTGCTATTGAAATCAGGGTTCCCCTTGTTTAAGACCTTGAGAACCAACCTTAATACCTTTCATAACTGCTGTGAATCCTTCTGAATTATGTTACTGTTCCAAAAGCATTCTTCCACTGACACTTCCACCTCTTGACCAGTTCCATTTCCTAAGGCAAGGTCGAGTACTGCCACTGGCTGATTATGCTTACTAGATATTGTCTTTAAAATCTTCCACTGACATATTTAACTCTGCCCCATCTAAGATGCTTGCACTAAAGTAATCCAAAAGAAAATTAAAATCCCCACTACTGTAATTCTCCTGCCCTTACATTTTTCTGCAATTTACTTTCATTATCTGTTCCTCTAATTCCCACTGGAGCCCTCTCGTATAACACACATGTAGCTTTTATGGATGTTTCCCTAGATATTGTCTCTAAGTATTGGTGTAATTTCATCATTGCAACCAACAGCTGATCCATGCTCTAAGCTCATCTGATTTACCTGAGCATTACAGTAAATCAGTTGAACCTGCCAGCCTTCCCATATCCCTTAACCTGCCTGTGTCCTGGGCTTGCTTGATTTATCCTCCATGTGCTTCTTCCCACTGCCTCACTGCTCCTGTGCTTCCCAACTCCCTGCCAAATTAGTTTAAAGCTTACCATGTAGTGTGAGCTAACTTCCCTCTAGGGGTTTTGCTGCCCCTCAGTTTAGGTGTAACCCCTATCTCCCGTGAATAGTTTCCAGCTGCCCCAGAAGCGATCCCAATTTTCCAAGAACCTAAAGTCCTCCATCCTATGCTAGTTCTTTGGACAAGCACCTGTCCTATTCTCTTTTTTCTACTCTCATTAGCATACTGTATAGCATAGGGAGTAATCTCAAGATTCTACTCCTAGAGATCCTGCTTTTTAGTTTTCTGCTAAATTCTCTCTGCAGGACCTTATCTCACTTTCTACCTGCATCATTGGGACCAACATTATCATAACCTCTGACTGTTCTCCCTGCCCACTTTGAGTCATCCCTTGACCTTGGCACTAGGGAGACAACAGATCATTCTGGAGTCTTGATCTGAGCCACAGAAACACCTGTCCCCACCATGATCACTCGCCCAGACTCCTCTTTCCCACTCTATGGATCAGAACCAACTGCTGCTTTCCTCTGGGAGATCAACAGTATCCAGCATGCTCTACCTGTAACCACAGAGAACTCCTGTATGACCTGCCTACCATCAGTGTCCTTCCTGCTGGCCACCCAGCCATGCTTTCTCTGTCTCTGCAGACTGAGTGGCTCACTCAATGTGCTGCCTATCACAGTATCAGCATTGTGCATACTCCACAGTCAGTCCAGCTCCATGTGGTCAGACAGGACACAGTTCCTGCAGGTGGAGTCAATGGGGACTCTGGGAATATCCCTGATCTCCTACATCTCACAGTAGGAAGAGGTCACCACCCACACTTCCATATCCTTTATCTCCAGTAACCTTCTATAACAGAAGAAAAGAAGAACCTTACTTAGTCACTGCTCACCCTCTGCACTGAAACCAACACTCTAACCTCAGCAGCAGAACTTTGACCCCACCCCACACACACACCTGTCTCTCACTATATGCCTCTTGATTGCTGACAATCCTGCACGGTCTCTAATCCTAGTGCCATGTCTTTGCCTTATCTCACTTCCATGTGCTCTCAGGCTACACCACCAATCACTATTCTTTTGCCCCAGTGCCATTTTCCTCCATTAATCTACACACCTTAACTTCCTTAATCTCTGAAAGTCTGTCATCCCTATTAATGAATATTGTTGCAGAGTCTTGGCCTCTGAATCCCTCAGTAAGTTGACAGCTCCAATCGTTCACAATCTCTGAATGAATAAGCTTCTTCTCAGAAGACAATTGAGAAGACTGGTAGAGTGGGTGTGCATATAATGGATGAAATGTAATGAAAGAAAGATTATTTCTCCCTCCTAGTCCCAATCTGACATGCTGGTTCATGGCCTTCACTATCAGGTTGGAGGAGCAGCACCTCCAACCCAACGGCAGGAACGTTGATGTCTCTTACTTCTCGTAATTTCCTCACCCTCCCTGATTATCTTTTCCCATTCCCCATTCTTGCTCATTTCTTACCCCTTCTCTTCTCATCACCTCCTTCCCTTTCTCCATGGTCCACTCTCCTTCTCCTATCAGATTGCCTCTACTTCCACCCTTTACCTTTTTCACCTATCATCCCCAGCTTCTCACTTCATTCCCTCCCCCACCCACCTTCTCTTTCACTTGATTTCATCTATCACCAGCCAGCTTGTGCTCCTTTCCCTCCTTCAACCTTCTTATTCTGGCATCTTCCCCCTTCCTTTCCAGTCCTGCTGAAGGGTCTCAGCTTGAAATGTGAACTATTCATAGATGCTGCCTGACTTGCTGAGTATCACCGGCATTTTGTGTATTGATTGGATTTCTAGCATCTGCGGAATATCTTGTGTAGATGATATACTTTGTTAGGTATAAATGTTTGTATAATGAGGTAACATTTCAAAGGGGCTGGAATCCTGGACATTGATATGGAAACACTGAGATGGTTTGAAAAGTGAAATAAACAAAGCTGACAAGGTCCTGGACTTTATACTGCCTATTATGTTACAACTCTGGTTACTCTGCTGCAGGAGGGATGTGATGGCTCCCTAGAGAGTGTAGTAAAGCTTTTACAGAATAGTCTAGGGGTTAGAGCAGTGGTCCCCAACCACTGGGTTAGAGGGTTCTGTTGATTGGATTAGCCAGAGGAACCAGAACTTTTTCACCTCAGAGTTAGACAAAGATCACAGCCGATTTGATGTAAAGAGAAAAGCATTCATGCAAAGGGATCTTGGCCCAAAACGTTGACAATACTCTTTTCCATTGATGCTGCCCGGCCTGCTGAGTTCCTCCATTTTGTGTGTGTTGCTTGCAAAAGGAATAAAGTGTTTCCATTGGTAAAATGCTGAGCACCAGAGTGATGTCCTGGACCCTTTCTATCATTTCATCAAGTGTTTCATATAATAAATGTCATTTCTATCTTATTCAGAGGAGGTTCACAAAAATGACCCCATGAATGAAAGGGTTAATGTACGAGGAACAATTGATGGCTCTGGGCCTGTATTCACTGGAGTTTAGAAGAATGAGGAAGTATATCATTGAGACATTGAATATCAAAAAGCTCGGATAAAGCGGATGTGGAGAAGATATTTTTATAGTGGGGGTGTCGAGGACCAGAAGGTAGTGTTATAATAGAGGGACTTCCATTCAGAACACAGATTAGAAGGAATTTCTTTACCCAGAGGGTGGTGAATCTGTGGAATTCATTGCCACAGCCAGCAGTGGAAGCCAAGTCATTGGGTATATGTAAAATGGAGGTTGATAGATTCTTTATTAATAAAGTTGACAAAGGTTTCCAGAAGAAGCCAGGAGAATGGGTTTGAGAGAGATAAGAAATCAGCCATGATGGAATGTGGCACAGACTCAATGGGCCGAATGGCCTAATTCTGCTCCTATGTCTTATGGTCTGATGGTTTTATTTGCAGACACATCAAGCAGCAGGTTACAAGTCAGGAGTGCGGCAGAGCATTCTATAACCATATAACAATTACAGCATGGAAACAGGCCATCTCAGCCCTTCTAGTCCATGCCAAACGCTTACTCTCACCTAGTCCCACCGACCAGCACTCAGCCCATAACCCTCCATTCCTTTCCTGTCCATATACCTATCCAATTTTTTTTAAATGACAAAATCGAACCTGCATCTACCACTTCTACTGGAAGCTCGTTCCACACAGCTACCACTCTCTGGGTAAAGATGTTCCCCCTCGTGTTACCCCTAAACTTTTGCCCCCTAACTCTCAACTCATGTCCTCTTGTTTGAATCTCCCTACTCTCAATGGAAAAAGCCTATCCACGTCAACTCTATCTATCCCCCTCATATTTTTAAATACCTCTATCAAGTCCCCCCTCAACCTTCTACGCTCCAAAGAATTAAGACCTAACTTGTTCAACCTTTCTCTGTAACTTAGGTGCTGAAACCCAGGTAACATTCTAGTAAATCTCCTCTGTACTCTCTCTATTTTGTTGACATCTTTCCTATAATTCGGTGACCAGAACTGTACACAATGCTCCAAATTTGGCCTCACCAATGCCTTGTTCAATTTTAACATTGCATCCCAACTCCTATACTCAATGCTCTGATTTATAAAGATCAGCATACCAAAAGATTTCTTCACCATCTGATCCACATGAGATTCCACCTTCAGGGAACTATGCACCATTATTCCTAGATCACTCTGTTCTACTGCATTCCTCAATGCCCTACCATTTACCATGTATGTCCTATTCTGATTAGTCCTACCAAAAGTAGCACCTCACACTTATCAGCATTAAACTCCATCTGCCATCTTTCAGCCCATTCTTCTAACTGGCCTAAATCTCTGCAAGCTTTGAAAACCTACTTCATTATCCACAACGCCACCTATCTTAGTATCATCTGCATACTCACTAATCCAATTTACCACCCCATCATCCAGATCATTAATATATATGACAAACAACATTGGACCCAGTACAGATCCCTGAAGCACACCACTAGTCACCGGTCTCCAACCTGACAAACAGTTATCCACCACTACTCTCTTGGCATTTCCCATCCAGCCACTGTTGAATCCATTTTACTACTTCAATATTAATACCTAACGATTGAACCTTCCTCACTAACCTTCCGTGTGGAACTTGTCAAAGGCCTTACTGAAGTCCATATAGACAACATCCACTGCTTTATCCTCATCAACTTTCCTAGTAACCTCTTCAAAAAATTCAATAAGATTTGTCAAACATGACCTTCCACGCACAAATCAATGTTGACAGTTCCTAATCAGACCCTGTCTATCCAGATAATTATATATACCATCTCTAAGAATACTTTACATTAATTTATCTACCACTGACATCAAACTTACAGGCTGATACTTGCTAGGTTTACTTTTAGAACCTTTTTAAAACAATGGAACTACATAAGCAATACACCAATCCTCCGGCACCATCCCCGTCTCTAATGACATTTGAAATATTTCTGTCAGAGCCCCTGCTATTTGTACACTAACTTCCCTCAAGGTCCTAGGGAATATCCTGTCAGGACCCAGAGATTTATCCACTTTTATATTCTTTAAAAGCGCCAGTACTTCCTCTTTTTTAATCATCATAGTTTCCTTAACTACTCTACTTGTTTCCCTTACCTTACACAATTCAATATCCTTCTCCTTAGTGAATACCGAAGAAAAGAAATTGTTCAAAATCTACCCCATGTCTTTTGGCTCCACACATAGCTGTCCACTCTGATTCTCTAAGGGACCAATTTTATCCCTCACTATCCTTTTGTTATTAATATAACTGTAGAAACCCTTTGGATTTATTTTCACCTTACTTGCCAAAGCAACCTCATATCTTCTTTTAGCTTTTCTAATTTCTTTCTTAAGATTCTTTTTACATTCTCCATGTGCTTGGATGAGCGCAGTGCCAACTATTCTTAAATCTTGTAATCTCGATCCAGGATCATGACCCCACTTGATTGGCACCTCCTTTGCCACCAGCACACAATGACTGATGGTGGTGCACTGCAGTCATTCTCCCATGTCTCCAAACCTGCAGAATCTGCCCCTCAGAAAGACAATGGCAACAGATCATTACCTCCTCCTAAGAACTGCACGCACATTGGTTTGCCATTATTTGTAATGTGCTACATGAATTAGACATTAATTAGGTGTAAGCTGAGTTAGACTTACACTGAGCGGTCATCTAATTAGGCACAGTATACCAGTACATCTGCTCATTAATGCAAATATCTAATCACCCAATCTTGTGGCAGCAACTCAATGCATTAAAGCATGCAGACATGGTCAAGAGGTTCACTTGTTGTTGAAAACAAACATAAGATTGGGGAAGAAATTAGATCTAAGTGACTTTGACTGTGGAATGATTGTTGGTGCCAAATGGGGTGGTTTGAGTATCTGAAAAATTACTAATATCCTGGGATTTTCACACACAACAGTCTCTAGAGTTTACAAAGAATGATACGAAAAAGCAAAAAAAATCCATTGAGTGGCAGTTCTGTGAGTGAAAACACCTTGTTAATGAGAGAGGTCAGAGGAGAATGGCCAGACTGGTTCAAGCTGACAGGAAACCAATAGTAACTTATATAACTGTGTTGCAACAGTTGTGGGCAGAAGTGCACCTCTGAACATACCAAACTGCAGCAGAAGACCACGAACATACACTCATGTAGGAAGTACCTAATAAAGTGGCCACTTAATGTTGGTCTGTTACTGCATAATACTGAGATATGTTGCTGGAGGGCACCATTTTCTCCCTGAATAAACACTGTGGGATTGGTCTATCATTGCATAAGACAGATAGAGTATTGTTGACACGGGTCTGTCAATGCACTTTGTACAGTACATGCAGGAATTGGTCTGATCAGAATCAGTCCTTAGTGTTATGTTGTGATAGACCTAAATGCATGATGCAGTGGGTCTGTCACTGTCTAACATTGGGGTATAGTGGTGTGTGCAGGCTTATCATGGTACACAAAAATAACATACAACACTGGAAGCACTTAGCAGTTCAGGCAGTATCTGTAGAAAGGAAAGCAGAATTAACAATTAACAGTTATTGCTCAAGTTAAGCTCCTAAACCGTGGGAAATCTGATTTCACTAGCATAGGAGAGGACCTGGGGAAATAGATTGGAAGTAGATGCTTATGGGTAAGAGCATAACTGAATTGTAGGAGATTTTGGAAAGAGTTTCGAGTTAGTTTGTTTAAGTGAGATTGAGAGGAAAGATGGTAATACTGAATGGTTGATCAAGAAAAGAAATGAAGTACAAGGCAGATATACACAACTGGTTAAGGAATATACTTAGAACTGAGGGTGTAGCAGGGAAATTAAGGAATAGATAGTGTAGGAGAAAATTTAAGTAAGAAATTAAGAGGCTATTAATGGGCCACGAAATATTCTTGGCAAGTAAAATTAAGTGGAAATTACACAATATTCACTATCAGGATCATGAAGAGGGTTGTCAGGAACAAGGTGAGCAAAGGAGTAATCAATGGGTACAGCCATAGGATGCAGATGAGGTCCTAAATGAGTATTTCTCAACTGTGTTTGTCAGAAAAAAGTATATGGAAGAGTTCTGGAAGGGGTATATGAATGATGAGAGGCAGGTCAGTATTAAGAAAGAGAGTGTCTTAGATACTCTGGGACACATAATGATTGATATATCCCACATGAGATCTCCTGCAAGTTGCTACAGGAAGCATCTTCCTTCATCACAGGTTTGGTATCAGATGAATGAAGGATAGCTAATGCTGTTTCTTTACTTAACGAGGGTATCAGGAAGACGTAGAGCTTTACATCTCTAGTAGGGAAGTTATTGGAAAAAATGATAGGACTTATGTAAGGTGAAAAAGTGGCTGATTAGGTATAATTGTGGCTTTTTGTGGGGGGAAATCTATCACAGTAACTTGAGTTTTTGGGGAGGTAATTAAAATAATTGATAAAGGAAGGGTGGCAGTCATTGTCTCTATGGGTTTAGAAAGGCATTTAACACCATCTTGCATCATAGACTGATCCAAATGTCATGGTATATGGGATCCAAGGTGATCTGGCTAACTAAATCCAAAATTAGCTTGGTGATGCAAGGCAGAGGGTAGTGGTTAAAGGTTTCTTTTCTGGTTAGAAGCTGGTAACCAATGGTGTACCACAGGGGATGGCACTGGAATGCTATTGTTTGCGATCAATATTAATGACTTGAATGTGAATGTAGGAGGTGTGATCAGTTTGTGGATGACATGAAAATTGTGGATAGTGATAGTGTTGTAGATAGTGGTTGTCTAAGGCTATGGCAGGATATAGATTTGATGGAAAGTTACTTGGGTGTTGGCAGATTCAATTTAATCTCATCAGCTACAATGTGATGTACTTTGAAAAGTCAAAGAAGAGCAGGAAGTGTATTGTAAATGGTAGGGCACTAAGGACAGAGGGATTTTGGAGTTCAAATCAATTGTTCCCTGAAAGTAGCAGTGCATGTAGATAACGTGGTGAAGATACATGACAAACTTGCTTTCAGAAGTCAAAGCACAGAATATATAATTTGGACAGTAATATTGCAGCTTTACAACACACTGAAAACACTACTGAGACAATACTTGGAATATTGTGTGCTGTTCTGGTTGCCATATTATTTTGGTACTTTGTTTATTGTTGTCACACATACCAAGATACAATGAAAAGGTCTTGTTTGCTTGTCATTCCTAAATAAGTACATTGAAGTACTACAAAAAAAAAGAATACAAAATATAATGTTGCAGTTACAGAGAAAAGTGCAGTGCACTCAGATATTGCTGTCGTAAACCAAGAGCTCAAGTGTTTATCCTTAGTGAATGAGAGGTCTGTTTAACAGCAAGACAGCAAGTTGGTAGTTGTCCGTGAGCCTGGTGGCACATGTTAACAAGTTGCTGTATCTTCTGCCTGATGGAATAAGGGAGAAGAGAGAATGACCAGGGTGGAAGGAGACCTCAATTATGTTTGCTACCTTCCTCAGACAGTAGCAAGTGATCATATGAAGGATAAGTTTGTGCTGGACAGAATACATTAGAGAGTCGCCAGGACATTGCCTAGATTGGAGGACTTTAGTTGCTGGAGGAGCTTGAGTTGTTTTGCCTGAAGAGAAGGAGGCTGGGTGATGAACTGATAGAGGTTTATTGTATTAGGAATAGAGAGAAAAGAAAGTCAAAGAGGTAGAGATAGAGATAAAGGTATCATAAACATGTTCTGCACAAAATGGAAGATGTGAATTTACCTACTTTGGCAGAAATACTGAGCACTTTTAATTGGCATTATAGTTTTATGGACATAGTAGGCAGTGTTACTGTTCAGAGAGAAATGGATGTTCTTGTACAGATATCACTAAAGCTAAGTGTAGCATGCCATTAGGTAGTCAATTAGTATCTTTGTTTTCATTGCTGGACGACTTTGGGAGGGATGACTTACTCCATATATGTGGCCCTGGTGATATCACACTTGGACTATTGTACTGTGGTCTTTTTATCTGCTACAAGCATACTCAAGTGAAGATGTGCTGGATTAACTCTTGAAATGGCAGGTTAGGCATCTATTCTCCATAAGTTAGAAGAGTGTGAGGTTATCTCAATGAAATGTAAAAATTCTCAGAGGGTTGATAGGAGCCTAGAAATTGGACTCATGATCTCAAAATAATGGGTGGACCACTTAGAACTGAAATGAAGGAAACAAAACAATTCACTCAGATGGTGGTGAATCTTTGTAGATATTTACCCAGCAGAGTTATGGAGGGTCAGTCACTGTTGCTTTTAAAATAGAGTTCTATAGATTCTGAATATTAAAGGAACCAAGAGTATGGAGGTAGTGAAGAAAGTGGTGACTGAGATCAAAATTGAGCTATTTTATTGAATATTGGAGCAGTCTCAAACTAATTTATTTGGTTCTTCTGGTCTCTCCAAGGCCTCTGGTAGATCTTTACTTTATCTTTGTTTTATTTTGTTATTTTGTTGTCCCTGTCTCATTGGTCATTAGATTTTTTTGTTGTCCATAACAAAACGCTGACCAAAAGTCCATAAGATATAGAAGTAGAATTAGGCCATTTGGCCCATCAAGTCTGCTCCTCTGTTTCATCAGTTTTCCTCTCAGCCACAATCTCCTGCCTTCTCCCTATATCTTCATGCCCTGAACAATCAAGAATCCATCAACCTCTGCCTTAAATATACACAAAGACTTGGCCTCCACAGCTATCTGTGGCAAAGAATTCCACATATTCACCACCCTCTTGCTAAAGAAATTCCTCCTCAACTCCATTCTAAAAGGACGCCCCTCTATTCTGAGGCTGTGTCCTCTGGTCTTTGACTCTCCCATCATAGTAAATATCCTCTCACATCCACTCTATCAAGGCCTTTCACCATTCAATAGGGCACCTTTCTGTGTTAATCCCATTGCTCTGCACTTGATCCATAGCCTTCCATGCCGAAGTGATTTAAATCCTAATCTTGACACTTCAACGCTATTATTGACCAAGCTTCAACCACTCTGTCAGGCAGCGTGTTTCAGGCTCTCACCACTGTCTGGGTAAAGCACATCCCACTCAGATAACTTCTTCTATAGAGCTGGAACGTAACCTCCCTACTTCTCTATTCAGAAGCTCAACTGATGAAGGCTGGAATCCTGATGCCTTCCTAACTACTGTACACTGTCTACCTGCATTGCCAATTTAAAAAAATCCATGGATTCATACTCTGAACTACCTCTGTCTTCAGTACTCCCTAAGACTCTACTATTCATGGTGTCTGTCCTAGCCACATTGGTGCTCTCAAGATGCATCACCCCATGGTTATCTGGATTAAACTCCATCTGCCATTTTTAGCCAATTTCACAAACATCTCTGTTTGCTGCTTAAATCTACCACGCAATTAACGAGTACACTAATCTTAATGACATTTGCAAATTTACTAATTTTACCTCCCAAGACTACATATAAATCATTCAAATAAATTACAAATAGCAAGCATTCTAACACCAGTCCTTGTGAAACACCAACAGGCTCTGGCATTCGATCGTAAAAGTAATCATAGAACAATATAGAACACTACAGCACAGTACAGACCCTTCAGTTCAAAATGTTGCACTAACCTTATGTCAATCTAACACTTCCATCCTATGTAATGCTCCACTTTTCTATCATCCATATACCTATGTACAGTTTCTTAAATGTCCCTAATGTACCGGCCTCTACCCCAGCCCCGGAAGGGAATTCCACACACCCCCCACAACTCTTTGTGTAAAACATACCTCTGATATCCCCCTATACTCTCCCCCAATCACCTTAAAATTATGGCTTCTGGTATTAGTCATTTCCGTCCTTGGAAAAAGTCTCTGGCTATACCATCACCCTCCATCTCTCACTGCCAAGCCAAGTTTGGATCCAGTTTCCCTTCTTGCCCTGGATCACAAGGAACCTAACATTTTGAACCTGTCTCCCATGTGTGATCTCATTGAAGGCTTTAGTGAAGTCCACGTAATTTACATTCCCTGCCCTGCCATCATTAATACACTCCTCAGAGTCAATCAAATTACTCAGAGACAGGATCCATTTGCTCATGAAGGCAATCTGGTACTTACGTTTAGCACATATTTAAAAATCTAATCCAGAGTACCTGGACTCTTTTCTCTGGTCCTGAGGATTTATCCACCATCGAGCTGACAAGGCCATCGAGTACTTTCTATTTCTTTCTGCACTACATACTTACACCTACCCCTTGACTGAATCTTCCAAATACTCTCTGGAGTTCAGAAGAATGAGAGGGAATCTTATAGAAACATACAAAATTTTGAAAGATATAGATAAGATAGAAGTAGGAAAGTTGTTTCCATTGGTAGATGAGACTAGAACTAGGGGACATTGCCTCAAGCTTCAGGGGACAAGATTTAGGATGAATCTGTGGAATTCTCTGCCCAGGGAAGCAGTTGAGGCTTCTTCACTAAATATATTTAAGTTACAATTAGACAGATTTTACATAGTAGGGGAATTCAGGGTTAGAGCTGAGTTTACGGACAGATCAGCCATGATCTTATTGAATGGCGGGGCAGGCTCGATGGGCTGGATGGTCTACTTCTGCTCCTATTTCTTATGTTCTTAAATACAAAGTCTTTCCTTTCTGAATACTGAACTCTGGCTCCACACAAATTGCCTGCTGTCCCTAAAGGGCACTACTCTTTCCCTCTTTTACACGTAATATTTTTGTAGAATGCCTTAAGGTTTACGTTAATTCTGTCTGCTAGTGGAATTTCACGATCTCTCTTGCCTTCTAAGTTTCCTTACACTTTTTACACTCTTGATAGCCTCTCCCCATCATTATACCTGTCATAAGGTTCCTTTTTCCACTTTATGCACCCTCAATTTGCCTCAGCATCTGGGGTTCCCTACATTGGTTTCCCCAACCAGCTTTCACCCTTACAGGAACACATGCAAGTGTGGACTTGTATCTACAAATGGATTTTTAAATTTTAGATCTAGAGATACAGTGTGGTATCAGGACCTTCCAGCCCAAAAGCTGTCTTTGGTATGTGGAAGGAAACTGGAGCACCTGGAGGAAACTATGTGGTAATAGGGAGAACATACAAACTCCCACAGACAGCAGTGGGATATAAACCTGGATCGCAGGAACCGTAATAACATAATGCTAACCGCTACATCACTGTAATGCCAATCTACCTTTTCCAGGTTCTTATGTTAATGAAATTAGACTTACACCAGTTAATTACCTTAATTACCTGTTCTTTTCCATAGAATTAAAATATACGAAGTGTGGTCACTATAGTGAAACTTCACCAACTGCATTCACCAATACAAAGTGTAGTAATGCTCCTTCCCTCAATGATCTATCTACATACTGAGTCAAAAAACCCTCCAGGACTAACCTCTGAAATGCTGCCCCTCTGAGCCTTTCACACCAAGGCATTCCCAGTTAATATTTATGAAATTAAAACCTGCCAGTAAAGAACTATCTCTCTGATACAGGTTGAGTACCCCTTATCTGAAATGCTTGGGGCCGGAAATGATTCAGAATCAGAATCAGGTTTACAGAAATATCACTATTATATGTTGTAAATTTGTTGTTTTTGCAGCAGCAGTACATTGCAATATGTAATAATAGAGAAAAAATATTGAAAAAAACCTGATTTATATATGTGTGTATATATATATAGTTAAATGAAGTAAGGAGTGCAAAAATATAAAGTAAAAAGTAGTGAGGTAGTGTTCATGGGTTCAATGTCTATTTAGAAATTGGATGGCAGAAGGGAAGAAGCTATTCCTGAATTGCTGAGTGTGTGCCTTCAGGCTGCTGTACCTCCTCCCTAATGTTAGCAATGAGAACAAGACATGACCTGGTGATGGGTCTTTAATGATGGATGCCTCCTTTTTTGAGGCATCGCTCATGAAGATGTCCTGGATACTAAGGAGGTTAGTGCCCATGATGAAACTGACTAAGTTTACAACTCTCTGCAGCTTATTTTGATCCTGTGAAGTAGCTCATCCACCCCATACCAGACACTGATACAGCCGGTTAGGATGCTCTCCATGGCATATTTGTAGAAATCTGTGAATGTTTTTGGTGACATACCAAATCTCCTCAAAATCCTAATGCAATATAGCCACTGTCATGCCTTCCTAATAGCTGCATTAATCTGTTGGGCCCAGGATGGATCCTCAGAGATAGTGATACCCAGGAACTCCTACTTTTGATCTCTCTCTGAGGACTGTGTTTCCTCATTTTACCTTTCATGAAGTCCACAATCAGTTCTTTGACCTTATTGACAACAAGTGCAAAGTTGTTGCTTCAACTCCACTCAACTAGCTGGTATAACTTTCTCCTGTACGCCCTCTCGTCACCATCTGAAATTCTGTCAACAATAGTTGTATGGTCAGCAAATTTATAAATGGTATTTGAGCTATGCCTAGCCACACCATCATGGGTATAGAGGGAGTAGAGCAGTGGGCTAAGCACACATCCTTGAGGTGCGCCAGCATTGATTATCAGTGAGGAGGAGATGTTATTTCTGATCCGCACAGATTGTGGGCTTCTGGGGAGGAATTCAAAGATCCAGTTGCAGAGGGAGGTACAAAGGCCCAGGTTTGGAGCTTTTCAATCAGAACTAGGAATGATTGTGCTAAACACTGAGCTGTAGTCAACAAACAGCATTCTGATTTTCTGTATTGTCCAGATGGTCCAAGGCTGCATGAAGACCCAATGAGATCGCATCCATTGCCTATTGTAACAATTGGCAGATTGCAGTGGGAACAGGTCCTTGCTTAAACAGGAGTTAATTCTAGCCATAACCAACCTCTCAAAGCACTTGATCACCATTAGATGTGAGTACTACTGGACGATAGTCATTAAGGCAGCTCACCCTGGTTTCTTGGGCACTGGCATAATCGTTGCCTTTTGAAGCACGTGGAAACTTCTGACAGTAGTAATGAGAGACTGAACATATCTTTGAACAGTTGGTTGGCATAGGTACTCCATTGGGACCTGTTGCCTTGTGAGGGTTCACCTTCTTGAAAGACAGTTTTACGTTGGCCTCTGAGACAGAGATCACAGGGTCTCTGGGTTGCAGCAGGGATCCTCACAGCTGTAGTTTTATCCTCCGTTTCAGAGCGAGCATAGAGGTGTTTAGCTCATCTGGGAGTGAACTATCATTGCCACTCATGTTGGGTTTTGCTTTGTAGGAAGTGTTTCTGATTTCAAATTGTTTTTTATTTTGGAATATATAATGAACTAGTTTTGGATTGCCATCATTTCCAACTCTGAACTTATGTACTACCGGTAGGCAATCATTGTCTTACACTTGTTCATCACACATATTTACTGATATATCTGTTCAGCCTATACACGCAAAATGCTGGTGGAACACAGCAGGCCAGGCAGCATCTGTAAGGAGAAGCACTGTCGACGTTTCGGGCCGAGACCCTTCATTGGGACCCTTTATCCTGGCGAAGGGTTTTGGCCCAAAACGTCGACAGTGCTTCTCCTTATAGATGCTGCCTGATCTGCTGTGTTCCACCAGCATTTTGTGTGTGTTGTTTGAATTTCCAGCATCTGCAGATTTCCTCGTGTTTTATCTGTTCAGCCTGTTAGATTTTCATATTTTCATCAGTGAAGATTTTGCAAACTTATCAACGAATTTCTCTGCTGCTTTGTGATCAGTGGATGCTTTATCACCACCACAGTAGCGTAGCAGTTAGCGTGATGCTATTACAGCTCAGGGTGTACTGCAGTTCAGAGTTCAATTCTGGTGCCATTCTGTAAGGAGTCTCTGCATGTCCTCCCGTCGAATGTGAGGGTTTTCCCTGGGGGCTCAGGTTTCCTCTGTGGTCCAAAGATGTGGTCCACTGGTCATTATAAATTGTCCTGTGATTAGGCTAAGGTTAATCAGGGTTGTGGGGTTGCTGGGGTGACGTGGCTCTAAGGGCCAGATGGGCCAACTCTGTGCTGTATGACTAAATTAATAAATAAATAAAACAAACACATCTTTAAAAATTTAATGCTCTGCAACCAGCCTGCTGAATATTCACAATTACCTTCAATTTTCAGTTTGTTGTGATGGATCTTTCTTTGTTTCATGATCAGCGTACCGTTAAACAGTATATATTCACTCCGACGCTGATGAATCCACTCTTTCAATACACAATCGAGATCTTCATTTTTCACCATGCAGTGTTTTTCTATTTTTCATTATATATGTGAGGTCACTTCTCAGAAATGTCTGTGGTGTGCAGAGACCTGCGCATCACTTGGGAACCTTCCCAGCATCTTCTGGAATTTTCCATTTGCTATGTCATGTCAGCATTGGACTTCAGAGGTTTTCCGATTTTGGAATTTCAGATAAGGGGTACTCAACCTGTATATCTGATACTCAATCTCCCCCAGCAGTATCCAACACACACTCCCCTCTCTAACAAGGGAAGAGTTTGCCTGCTTTGACTGCCCATCTCCTCTCTTTCTGCACTGGCCTGTAACCAGCTCTCTAAACACACTACATGTATCCTAGATGTTCCAGAGCAGGTCGATCCACAGACCTGACTGCCCTTGGTGTTTTGCTAGGAGATGTAGCTAGACACATTTCCTGCTGGTATGGTCAGCAGGGCACTGGAAGTGTACTCCAATCTCCAATGTACTGTACCATGCAGGAGGAGCAGACTATTTCCTGAGCTTCCATCAGAACAAGGGGCCACCTGTTTGAGCCAGGGATTAGTGCATTTTTCCTCAGGTTGTTTTCAGCCTTTAGCATGATCTTCTTTAAAAGGTAATGGAAACAAATCTAACTTACTGTAAAGCAGTGGCAGACGCAGTCTTGATAAGTCTGAATCCGAGTGTTATAGGCTGGAGGCTAAAGGGCCTGTCTTGGGGTTAGAGAGATGTGTATGTGCATGGGTGGGAGGGAATTATAAGAGCATAAGACATAGGAGCAGAAATAGGCCATTCAGCCCATCGAATCTGCTCCACCATTCCATCATGGCTCATCCCGCACAGCTGCCTTCTCGCCATAACTTTTGATGCCCTGACCAATCAGGAAACTCAGTTTTTGCTTTAAATATACCCACAGACTTAGCCTCCACCACAGTCTGTGGCAGAGCATTCTCCAGATTCACAGCGCTCTGGCTAAAAAAATTCCTCCTTACCTCTGTTCTAAAGAGTCGCTCCTCAATCTTGAGGCTGTGCCCTCTAGTCCAGACACTCCCACCATAGGAAACATCCTGTCCACATCCACCTTATCCAGTCCTTTCACCATTCAGTAAGTTTCGATGAGCTTGTTTTGCTGTTGCTGCTTTATTGCTAGTTGTGTTCTGTGTTGTTCTGCTGAGCATGGTGGCCGTGTTCTGTTGGAGTTTGTGGCGACATTTGCAACTGACCCCAGAACATCCCTGGGTATGTTGGTTGTTAACACAAACAACACATTTCACTGTATGTTTCAATGTACATGGGTTAAAAAACTTGAAACTTGAAGAAAGTGAGGACTGCCAAGCGCATCATTGGAGCCTCCCTGCCCTCTATTATGGACCTGTACTCTTCCAGGTTGAAGAAGAGGGCGGGGAACATCATAAAGGACTCCTCCCATCCTGCGCACGGACTGTTTGATCTGCTTCCATCTGGTAGGCGCTTCAGATCCCTCCAGACTAAGACTAATAGGCACTGGAGAAGTTTTTTCCCTACTGCGGTCACTTTGCTGAACAGTTAACTGCCGGTTAACTGTCAGCTAACTATTACTTGGATTGCACTACCTGTTTGTACAATTTATATTTTCATTTATATTTATCATTATTATTGTTATGAGCAGAGAGACAACATCTGCCGGAAGTAAATTCCTTGTATGTGCATAGGTACTTGGCGATTAAAGTCTGATTCTGATTCTGAAAGGTTATGTAGTTAGATGTGAATAGAGAAGATCAATTGTGATCTTCTTCAATGATGCAGTGGGCTTGAGGGACTAATAACTTTTCACCTGATGCTAATTTGTACACGCATACACTTGTATATGACTGGTCCTGTTGATCTTCTGTACAGTGGTGACCCTGGGATGCTGTTGTTGGGGGACTTAACAATGACAATGCCATAGAAAGTTGAAGCTAAGTGGTTAGCCAGATTTGTTGGAGGTGGTCATTATTTGCATGTCTGTCATGAATATTAGTTGCCACTTATAAGTTTATCATCTGCTGGATTTCATTTGCTGTAGCCACAAGCCTCGACATTTTACTTCACCTAGAGTGAATGGAACTGGCTCCAAGATAGAGTGAATCTTGTGTGGAGGCTGAAATGGTTTATGCAGCCAACAACTCCAGTCCAATGTGGTTGTGAGTACTTCAGCCTTGTTTTCATTATGCTGGTCCCCACCATTGAAAAGCCTGACAGTGTCTTTGGAGTTAGACACCATGTTAAACTATTTTCCTGAATATTGTCCCTGCCTGACTGCCTCTTTACCCATTAATAAATTTATCCAATTTACAGTGGCCAGCCCCTGTCTCATATGAAATTTAACCTTACCAAAGCTGCAATCTTTGTAATAAGAACAGAAAATGCTGGAAACACTCAGCACGTCAGGCAGCATCTGTGGAAAGAGAAACAGAGTTAATGCTTCTGGTTGAAGACCTGACATAAGACTTGGGGAAATGGAGAAATCAGATTGCAGAGAAGGGGGAGGGGCGAAAGGAACAAAAGGAATGCCTGCGATAGGACAGAGACCAAACGAGACTTGCTGCAAATGCCCCTTCTCTGCAATGTAAAATGTATTTGATTTCTAACTTTCCTCAGTTCAGATGAGAGGTCATCAGCCTGAAATGTAAACTCTGTTACCCTCTTCGTGGAAGCTGCCTAACTTGAGGATTATCTCCAGCATTTTCCATTTTCATTTCAGATTTTCAGCATCTGCATTGTTTGCCTTTTAATTTAAAATATTTGTAGCAATATTTTTTCTTTCAAACATAACATTATAAATGAAGTAATTATGATTACATTTGATATACAGAAAGACTGATGATTGCTAGATTAAGAGATTTCCTAGCTTGTTGAATCTAGACCTTTATATTGTGTATCACCATGCTGCATACATTCCAGAAATGCACTAGCCTAGAAACTGTCCAGCCAAAATGCTTATTTAAGCTAATCACATTAAACCACATTTGGCTCATATCTCTCTAGACCTTTCCTATCTATGTACATTGTTCAAATGTCTTTTAAATGTAATCTACTCAAATCTACCACTTCCTACAGCAGTTTATTCCACATGCTCAGCGCCCACTTGATGGGCTGACTGGCCTAATTCTGATCTTATGCCTTATGGTAAAATCTTACCCTTCAGATCCCCTTTAAATCTTTCCCCTCTCACCTTAAAACTGTGCCTCTAGTTTTAAACCACTTTACCTCGCATAATAGGCTGTAACTATCTATCCAATCTAGACCACTCATGATTTTATAAGGTCACCCTTCAGACTCCTTCACTCCAAAGAAAAAGTAAATTTCTCCTTAAACTCAGGCCCTCTGATTCAAGCAACATTTTTTGTGAATCTTTCTGCATCTTCTCTTACTTAATTACACCTTTCCTATAACTTGTCGAGCAGAGCTGCATCCCACACTCCATCTGTGGTCTAGCCAACATTTTGTACAACTGTAGCTTGATGTTTCTGTTCTTTTCTTCAATGCCTTAGCTAATGAAGGAAAACACCTTCACTAGCCTATCCAGCTGTACTGCCACTTTCAGGAACTCTGTACGTGTACCATAAGATCTCTCTATTCAACAACACTCAAGTGACCACTATTGTATTGATTATAAAATAGTTATGGAGAAAGATAGAATATGTCCACAGGTTAAAGTCCTGACCCCTCGCGGGGCCATCTTTGGGGGCTTTAGGCAGGATCTGCTGTAGTCGACTGGGTTACTCTATTTAAAGGCAAAGGAACATTTGGCAAATGGGAAGCCTTTAAAAGGGTCCTATCACAAGTCCAGAGCCACTACATTCCTGTTAGGGTGAAGGGTAAAGAATTCAAGTTCAGGGAATCCTAGCTGATGAGAGATATTGTGGCTCTGGTCAGGAATAAGGAGGAAGCATACATTGCCTTTAGATAGCAAGCTACAAATGAATCCCTTGACGAATAGAAAAAGATTAGGAATGGGCTTGCGAGAATCAGAAAGGCAAAGAGGATATGAGATGGATTTTTCAGGCAGGTTTAAAGATAATCCTGAGAGATTTGTCAGCTATATTCAAATAAAAGTGTGACTAGGGTGAGTCTAGGTCCTCTTAAAGACCATCAGTGCCACCTATGTGTGATGGCTGCGATCAAGGGTTCCCCAACCTCTTTTATGCCATGGACCATTGGACCGTAAGACATAGGAGCAGAAGTAGGCCATTCAGCCCATTGAGTCTGCTCTACCATTCCATCATGGCTGATCCCAGATCCCACTCAACCCCATATACCTGCCTTCTCGCTATATCCTTTGCTGCCCTGACCGATCATCAGGAAACTATCAACTTCCGCCTTAAACATATGCATGGACTTGGCTTCCACCGCAGTCTCTGGCAGAGTATTCCACAGCTTCACCAACCTTTGGTTAAAAAAAAAGTCCTCCTTACTTCTGTTCTAGAAGGTTGCACTCAATTTTGAGGCTGTGCCCTCTAGTTCTGGATACCCCCATCACAGGAAACATCCTCTCCACATCCAACCTATCTAGTCCTTTCAATATTCAATAGGTTTCAATGAGATCCCCACACATTTCTCTCAATTCCAATGAATACTGGACCAAAACCATTAAGCAATGGGACCATGGAACCCACGTTGGGAACCCCTGGCAGTGATTTTTAATAACTACTTCTTCTCAGTGTTTACTAAGGAAAATACTGTGGATGCCAAAGAAATGATGGTTTTGGATCACATGCATATTATAAGGAAAGTGGTATTTGCAGTCTTGAAGCACTGTTAGGTTGGTACAACCCCTGACTTGCCTAAGTACAGTATACACAGATCTTAAGGGAGGACAGGCAAGAAATCGTGGAAGCCCTTGAAGAGATATTTACTTCACCATTAGCTAATCACAGAGTTCCAGAAGACTGGAGGGTGCTTTATGGTGTTCTATTGTTCAAGAGTGTAGCAAGGACAAGCCAGACATTTATAGGCTGATGAGAATTACAGTCTGACTTCAATTGTAGGGAAGATACAGGAGGGAATTCTGAGGGGCAAGATCTACCACAACTTGGATTGCCAACACCTGATCATGATTAGTCAGCATGGCTTTGAGCATGGGAGGTTATGTCTGATGAATCTGTTGGAGATTTCTGAAGAGGTAACTAAGGGTGAATGTCAGGCAGTGGATGTTCTGTATATGGATTTGAAGGCTCTTGACAAGGTCCCACATGGCAAGCTGATCTGGAATGTTAGGCTGTGTGGGATTCAGGGGAAGGCAGCGAGGTATACTCAGAATTGGCTTGATGATAGGAAGCTGAGGGTGATGTTTGATGATTGATTCTCTGACTGGAGGCTTGTGACCAGTAGGATGGCCAGGCTCAGCATTGAGACTTCTGGTTATTCATGACTTAAGCAGATACAAATTAAAGTAAACATGAATATGAATTGATTTTGGATTATGAATGCACAATTAGCAAGTTTGCTGTTGGTACAGATTAGGAGGACTTGTTGGTAATGAAGTAGGTTACAATGAATTGCAAATATCTTGATCAGTTAGGGAGATGGGCAGAGGAGTAGCAGACGGATTTTAACTTGGATAAGTGTGAGGTGATGCATTTTTGCACTGTCAGAATAGGATAGAACTTCAACAGCAAACAGCAGGGCATCAGAGACTTTTGCGGAACAGAGGAACCTGAGAGTAGTGGACAGTTCACTGACAACAGTACTCAAATAGACAGGATGGTGAAGAATGCACTTAGCAACTTCATCAGTCAGGACACTGAGTTTAGGAGTAGGCACATTATGTTCATTTTAGAGATGCAGTGCAGAATAGGCAAGTCATATGGCCTAACAACCCTCCCCCCCCCCCCCCCATTTGACCATAGCCTTATCACAGGACAATTTGCAATGAGTACTTCACCTACTACATGCTCATGTTTGGACTGTGTGAGGAGATCAGAGGACCTGGAGAAAACCCACACATTCCACAGGGAGGATGTAAGAATCTTTACAGAGGACACTGGAATTGAACTCTGACACCCTGAGCTGTAAAAGAGTTAGGGGGCAAAAGTTTAGGGGTAACACGAGGGGGAACTCTACTCAGAGAGTGGTAGCTGTGTAAAATGAGCTTCCAGTAGAAGTGGTAGAGGCAGGTTTGATATTGTCATTTAAAGTAAAATTGGATAGGTATATGGACAGGAAAGGAATGGAGGGTTATGGGCTGAGTGCAGGTCAGTGGGACTATTCGAGAGTAAGTGTTCGGCACGGACTAGAAGGGCCAAGATGGCCTGTTTCAGTGCTGTAATTGTTATATGGTTATATAGCATGTGCTAACTGCCATGCTACTGTGGCACCTTGTTTCTATGCTCTTGTTATTCTATGACTCTATGAATCCCCAGGGCCCTGTGATCACTGTGTATGCCCTGGCCCAGTTGAACTTCCCAAAATACAACTTAGGTTGCAGTTATATAGGTTGTTGGTGAAGCTGCACTTTCAGGATTGTGTACAGTGTCAGTCACCCTCCATCCAGCTGGAGATGGAGCAGAAGAAATGCTGCCTGGAGAAGAGGGCTTGAGTTATAGGCAGAGGTGGGTCACACTTGATCATTATTCCTTAGAATGACCTCAAAGAAGTTCATAAAATCATGTAGGATATATATATAAGATGCATAATCACAGTCCTTTCCCCAGTGTTGGAAGGTCCAAAGCTAGAGAGTACAGGTAGTTTAAGAGAAGAGAGATTTAAAAAAAGGATCTGAGAGGTAATTTCTCTGCACTGAGGATAGTGAGTACTTGGAATGAGCTGCCAGAGGAAGTGATTGAGGCCGATGTTATTGCAACATTTACGAGGCACTTGGATAGGTACATAGAAGGCAGGGACTAGGAGGGCTGTAGGCCGAACATGCGCAACTGGGACTAGCAAGTGGGATACTGGGTCAAATGCCCTGTTTCTGTACTGTGTCATTTAATGACTCTATGAAAACCCAGGGAGGGCCCAGCTATCACTGCATATGCTCTGGCCTGATTTAACTTCTCAAAATGAGTCACTTTGCACTTGCCTAAGTTTAGTTCCATCTGCCATTCCTTTGCCCACTTTCTTATTTGATCAATAGCTCGTTGTAAAATTATTGTCTTCACTCTTCACTATAACACCAACTTTGGTGTCTTGTGCAGACTTACTAACCATGCCACCTACATTCCATCTAAACCACTAATATAGGTGACAAACAGCAGTGGATCCAGCACTGAACCTTGCCAGTTACAGGCCTCCAATCTGTAAAACAACCCTCTACTGACTCCTATCACCAAGCCATTGTTGTATCCTGGATCCTATGTATTTCTTGGACCAGACTAGCAGACTAAACTTGGTCAAATATATTGTTGAAGTCCATGTACCAATGTCTACCATTCCACCCTCATCAAACTTCTTGGTCACCTCTTCAAAAACTCAACCAAATTTGTGAGACATGACCTCCATTCTCTTATGAAAAAATATGTTAACTATCCCTAATCTGTCTTTGTCAACTACAAAACCTGCCTCTCCGAATCACCTCCAGTAACTTTTGCAGCACTTATGTTAGGTTCACCTAGTCCAGCACCTTGATGCAAGTACAAAGAAAAAACACCAGCATCTCTACTTTGTTGGATGTTTAAGTTGATTTGGCATATCACTGAAGATCCTGATAGACATAGATCACTGCGCAGTGGTGGGCCTTCTGACTGGTTGCATCAGAACTTGCTATGGAAACTCCAGTGCAGGAGAGTACAGAGAGTGATGGACTCATCTAGTTCCATATACAGGTACAGCTCTCCCTCCCACTGTGGACATCTACAAGAGCTGATGCCTCAGGATGGTGACATCCTTCCTTACCCACCAGTGAGCTCAAATACAAGGAGTGCTGCACAAGAAAGCAACATCTATCATCAAGGAAGGTGGAGCCCCCATCTCCAGGTCATCCCCTCTTCTCATTGCTGCCATCAGACATGAGGAACAGCAGCCATAAAGATCCACACACTAGATTCAACCACAGCTTCTTCCCACAGTTATCAGGGCATTTTAAGTCAAAGGATGGGATAGGGAGTAAACATCTTAAATGGGACCTGCCTTCAGAAGGATCCCAATGTCAGGCTTCATGGCTGTGGACTTGGTTGGACATGGTTCCTTTGGTATGGAAGAACCCATCCATTGGACAATGTCTTGGTCAATGTGCATATCCAGTTTTATGTGTACAAATGTGACATGTCGATATCTTCTATTACAAATGTTACCACTTATCTAACTCATGATAATTACAATGTTGTGTTTTGAAATCAGCATTTTCATTATTTTATGCAGAACAGGAAAGCATAACAATTTTCAGGAAGTAGTTTATAATCTATCCATTAAAAAGATCTGTACTTAAAGTCTGTAGATTTCTTAGCTTTGCATTCAGTAGCATGACCACAGGTCTATACAGAAATCCCACCAGAATCCCAAACCCTCTTCTATCCCATATGTTTTTACACATTAGTTCAAAGATTCTTTAATTCCAATAAAATTAAAGGAGAATAAATACTTCAAATAGAACAGACTAGAGGAGTTCACATTGGTTATTCTAAGCACTTACTGGAATGAAGTCTATAGATAGGCAGTTTCAGGTTTAGGTACACACACTGCATGACAAGTTCCAAACCACATCATATGCCACTGTTGTTTACAAACCACAGAACCTGACTTGTTACACATGTAGACCGTAGTGGGTTAGTTGGTTATGAAGATACCTCTTTAAGAATTAAAAAACAACCTATTGCTGGGCAATGCCAGAGTTAAAATGTTTTTGATTTCTGATTTCACATTTTGTATGGGTATGCATATTTATAGCTCAAGCGAATGTGATAGTAATTAACCTGTGACATTCAGAAAAAAAAAGTATCTCAGACAGGGGTGTGAGCTTTAATACATTACTTATATATAACCAGTAGAACTACTGTAATTTGTGTGAGTGTACTGGTTTCAGAATAGTGAAGACTGCATTTTAACAAAGGACATGCAGTACATTAATAAGATCACTGGCTGCAGATTCAACGTGAGTATCCAGCCAAGGAGCCCTGCCCACTGCAGTACTTTATTACCTGACTCCAGTGTTCCGGTTGGTTGGACATGATCAGGAAACCTCCATCATCAATCAGCACACACAACAGATCCTGAAAATCAATAATTGAAAGTAGTGAGATCAGGCATTTGTCAGTCAGTTCACTAATTGGTTTAGATTTACCGCCATTAAAATTTCAGCCAAAGAAGGTCAAAGTTCAAAGTAAATTTATTATCAAACTACATATATGTCACCATATACAACCCTGAGATTCATTCTCTTGAAGATATTTACAAAGCAATACAATAAAACTCATGAAAATCTACACACACAGACTGACAAATTAATGTGCAAAAGGAAACAAATCATGCAAATAAGCAAACAAAAATAAATTAATTAATAAGTTGCCATGAAAACAGAGCCTTCAATCAGATATAATTATTAATTGCTGTTATTAATAGCCAATTAAACATATAGTACTAGAAACTTCAAAAGTGATTTAACTCCTTCCTTTCTCCAAGAACTTCTGGACTTTGCCTTGTACACCCACTTCTCTATATCAAGGGCCCAAGAGACTCATCTTGTTACTTGTTGCTTCAGGTTCATACACTGAAGGAAGTCAGGGTTGTCCTTCTCAACCACCTATCGGCAGAGATAATGAGTACCGGCAAACTGTCCCCACCATCTGTTTTAAGGCCACAGCTAGCACGGGAGAACCACCTGAACCACAATTCACAATAATCTAGAGAAGATGAGCAGGCTATTCAGAAGGACAGACCCAATCGACAGCCCGTCAGTGCCTTCAATGTCTGCCTACAAAAGGTCCAGTTAATGTACCTGCCACCCCAACCAATTCACTCTGCATCAGGTATATAAGAATATGAAAACAGGGCTAAAGTATAGTTTTAATCTTAGAAGCTGCCTCTTCAAGTAATGAAACAGAGAGCTGAGCAGATATGGGAGAATTTCACAGAGCCTGTGAACCTCCTTTTAAAGCCATTTCATGTCACTACTCCAAGAGACAGTCTCCAATACAGGTCCCCAATGCACAGAGAATGGTCACCCATGCAGGAAACCCTCCACTTGGGAACTCTCATGCCACAGAGCAACCATGTATGTCTGGAAAGCAAGTGGAGACAAAAGAAAATGGAGTACGGGCAAGAGGAGAGCACATAAGAAAGGTAGGGAGGGGCTTACGACTTGCGACTGATTGGGTCTATTCATACTTTGGTCAATTTTGGCTAACCACGATCAGGGCAGGTCAGCGATCAGGGGTCTTGTGATGCAGCAAGAAGATGGAGTGGGCATTTATATCATCTATCCAGGATTGGTGGAGAGGCAGGTATCAAGCAACATTCATAAAATATTTGGAGGAGCACGCGGATCAGCAAAGTATAGTAGGCAACAATCAACTGTTGCAAAATGAGATTACTAGATGAATACTTGATGGCTGGCACAGGCACAGTGTTTTAAGAAGCTTTTTTCTGTGCTGTGTAACTCTAGAGTATTACTAACTGAAGTTTGATGGACTAACACACACAGAAATGCTGGAAGAACTCAGTTGGTCAGGCTGTATCTGAGGAGAGGAATAAACAGTCAATGTTATTGGCCAAGATGATTCACCATGTCTGGAAAGGAAGTGAGACGAAGCCACAATAGGTAGGTGGGGGGAAGTGGAGGGGTACAAGCTAGCAGTTGATAGGTGAAACCAGGTGAGGGAGAAAGTGGGTGGGTGGGGGAAAGAGGGTAAAGTGAGAAACTGGGAGGTGAGGGGTTAAAGAAGGAGGGATCTGGTAAGAGAGAAAATCGGACCATGGGAGAAAGAGGAGGAGGATGGGCAGCAGAGAGATGTGAAAAACAGGTGAGGAGGAGGTGTAAGAGAAGAGCCAGAATGGGGAGGGGGGATGAAATTGGGAAAGTGGATGATCATTGTGTCAGGTTGGAGGCTACCCAGATGGAATATCAGGAGTTGCTCCTCCAAGCTGATAGTGGCCTTATTGTGACAGTAGAGGAGGCCATGGTCCAACATGTTGGAGTCGGAATGGGAAGTAGAATTAAAAATGGTTGGGTACTGGGAAATCTGACCTGTTGTGATGGATGCTCCTGACACTCCCATCTTGGGAAACATCCTCCACATCCACCCTATCTAGTCCTTTCAACATTGAGTAGGTTTCAATGAGATCCCTACACATTCTTCTAAATTCCAGTGACTACAGGCCCAAAGCTGCCAAAGCTGCCAAATGCTCCTCATATGGTAACACCTTAATTCCCAGAATCATAATTGTGAACTTCCTCGGGACCCTCTCCGATGACAACACATCTGTTCTGAGATATGGGGCCCAAAACTGTTGACAATACACCAAGAGCAGCCTGACTAGTATCTTTTAAAGCCTCTGCAATGTCTCCTAGTTTTTCTATTCTATTCCCCTTGAAATAAATGCCAACATTGCATTTGCTCTCTTTACCACAGGCTCAACCTGTAAATTAATCTCTTGGGAGTCTTGCACAAGGACTCCCAAGTCCCCTTGTACTGCTGATGTTTGAATTTATTTCCCATTTAGATAGTAGTCTGCACTATTGTTCCTTTTACCAAAATGCATCATCATACATTTCCCAACACTGTATTCCATCTGCCACATTTTTGCCCATTCTTCCAATTTGTCTAAGTCCTGCTGCAATCTCATTGCTTCCTCTTCACTACCTACCCCTCCACCCATCTTCATCAATTCCCTTATCTGAATCATTGACAATGTGAAAAGTAGTGGTTACTATACTGACCCCTGAGCAGCACCACTAGTCACTAGCAGTCAACCAGAAAAGGCCCCCTTTATTCCTGCTCACTGCCTCCTGCCATTATCTTTCCTGTAGTGCCATGGGATTTTATCTCATTAAGCAGCCTCATGTGTGGCACCTTATCAAATGCCTTCTGAAAATCCAAGTAAATGACATCCACTGCCTCTCCTTTGTCCACCTCTCCTTTGTTACTTCCTCGAGGAACTCTTAACAGATTTGTTAGGCAAGATTTCCCCTTATAGAAACCATGCTTAATTGGATTTATTTTATTATTAGACTCTACTTACCCCAAAACCTCGTCCTTAATAATGGACTCCAACACTTTCCCAATCACTGAGGTTAGACTAACTGGCCTATAATTTCCTTTCTTTTGCCTTCCTCCCTTCTTCAAGAGTGGAGTGACATTTGCAATTTTTCAGTCCTGCAGAACCATGCCAGAATCAAGTGATTCTCGAAAGATCATAAGAAAGGAAACTTCCTCTCCCCATCCACTCTATCAAGGCCTTTCACCATTTGATAGGTTTCAATGAGGTCACCCCTCATTCTTCTGAATTCCAGTGAATACAGGCCCAGAGCCATCAAACACTCTTCACAAGAGAAGCCATTCAATAATTTTCGTGAACCTCCTTTGAACCCTCTCCAGTTTCAGCCCATCCTCTCTAAGAACTCTAGTTATTTATATGTGCCTATGACTTCTACACAGTCCTGTAGATGTTAGTGAACCTGCATGACAAATCAGAAAGTGGAGGGATCACCTGGTTAAGCTGGGTTTGCTACCTATAGGTGCACCTTGTATCTGTCTTTCCAGAAAATCTCTTTAGCAGTGTGGAAGAATAGAGGGCTCTTGGGGTTCATGTCCATGGTTCCCTCAAAGTTGCCATGCAGAGGAGATTTACCAGGATGCTGCCTGGATTAGAGAGCATGTCTTATAAGGATAGTTTGAGTGAGCTAGGACTTTTTTCTTTGGAGCCAAGGAGGATGAAAGGTGACTTGATAGAGAAGTAATAACTGATAGGAGGCATAGATTGAGCGGAAATCAAGAGACTTTTTTCCAGGACAAAATTGGCTAATATGTGAGGTTATAACTTTAAGGTGATTGGAAGTAAGAATGGGGGGCATGTCAGAGGAATATTTTTTGCAAAGAAAGTGCTGAATGCATCAAACTCCCTGCCAGGGAATATATTAGGAGCATTTAAGAACTCTTAGATAGGCACATGGATGATAGAAAAATGGAGGGCTATATAGGAGGGAAGGAGTTAGATTGATCATAGAGTTGGTTAAAAGGTTGGCCCAAATTCTGGGGCAAAAGGCCTGTACTGTGCTATGTTCTGTGTTCAATGTCACCAAAGATGGATCCCGGAAGAAATACAAAGGTAACAGTGCAGCATTGTTAAGAGGTTCTGCGGTTAACACTGTTTAGGCCAAATGGAACTGGCCAAGTTGAATAGACAGAGATGAAAGATTAAAGATCAACTTTATTTATCACATATACAGTACATTGAAACATAGAGTGAGATGCATCATTTTCATCAAATCAAATCAGCAAGGTTTGTACTGGGCAGCATGTCACCTCACTTCTGGCGCCAGCATAGCATGCCACAAATCACAAACCCTAGCCATACCTCTTTGGAATGTGGGAGAAAACCAGGGCTTCTGGAGGAATCCCACACATCACAGACACAACATACAAACTTTCCCAATAAGTAGCAATGGAAGTTGGCGCAGTAGGAGCATTACGCTAACCACTCCGCTACCGTGCTGCTCTAAACTGAGAGGCCATGGAGGAGAATGTTATTCTATTCTAATAATACTTGATACAGAGATAACAGACAGGTAAAATGTTCACACATAAAACCTGTTGTAAATTGTTGGATAATAGTCAGGAGCATACTCCTCCTTTCCTGAACCCTAAAGACATGATCAGTCGTAACCATGCGGCAGCTTGGCTGTCATTGGTCTTCTGAGAACAGGAAGCTGAAGATGACATTGACCTGTTTACCTCCTTCACATACTGCCAGTTAAGTCTAATGACCTAAGTTCAGCCAGAACACTGCTACCTGTATACTACTGAATCTCACATATTTTAGGTTATAATTGTCACACCAACAATTTTGAAGCAGAACTTCCCTTATACCCACCTCACTGTTCACATCGCAGTCCATCTCACAGTCAGATGATGGCATGCACTGTGCGAAGTAAAGAGAAAAGGAAGTCAGTGTGTGGCTCTGGTGGTGTTTATGTGACCCCCACCCCTATTACTGTGGTGTCCGTCACTACCAGCTTCACCACTGTATGTTAGTAAATCACACCAAAATGGAGGCAAAGCCTCACGATGTAGGTCCTGCAATAAGAACTGTGGAAAGTGAAATATCAGTAAAGTATGACAATATGGAGGCAGAAGGAAGCTAACATGCCATTCAGACTCAGAAACTGGACTGTGGCTAAATGTTTTTGCATACTGCACAATCAATTTCAATAACAATACTGCAAAGTAAAGTCATAGATTAATTACAAATTGTGTAGGTCCAAGCATTCACTGAACAATTGCAGAGGAGCTCATAGCTGATCAGCTCATTACCTGCATACTAACCTATCTCAGGTAGGTCTTTAAGCAGAATATATATTTGTCACTACATCCCTCCCTTTCAATTACTCCTTCTCTCGTCTCCCTGAACACCCCCAACCATATCCCTCAAACAGCACTCCCAACTAACCTTCTCAATCTCCATCACAATCTTTCTACCAATTTCCAGGCCTGACAGAACCTGATCCTGGTTTCACCAATCCACTCAGACTCCCCCTTCAGCTTACAGTGACCTCCAACACCACAACCTGACAACCCCTCCACCCTCCACCATCCCAAACCCACTCTTAGATCCCTATTGCCCTTCACCACTGATACCCAGCCCCTACAACTTCTACACAAGTTTTGTCACCTTCACAACTTTGCCAGCCCCTCCTCCAGGCATAGGCCTGTTGAAAGAAAAAACTTTTACACACACCAGGACTGTTCTGTTGTTACTGTATCTTTAGCTGGCTGTAAAATTTTGCAGTGGTACGCCCTCAACCAAACCTCTATGCACCTCCCGTTTATAGTGCCCCCAAAGGTGCCATGTAAACTCTAGGCCACACTGCCCAACGGGGAGAGGGACTTCCAGGTTTAAAGAAAGTAAGAAGCATTAAGAGGATGGGGAATGTCCATGTCAGGATGACCATTAACTGAAGATGGCATTCCATTGAAGAGTAAATTGTTTCAGCATTAAGTTGTCACAGATACATGGTAAGATGGGGGAAGAGTGTCAATACAAGGATGACCAAGTACACACACACACACACACACACACACACACACACACACACACACACATACTCACACACACACTCACATACTCTCACTCACACACACACTCACACTTACATACACACACACACAGAGTCACACACATTCATACACACTCACACTCACACATATTCACATGTACACTCACATACAGTCACACATGCTCACATATGCATGCGCACACACACACACACCTCATCCAATGACAGAGTAGCGTGCCAGTTCCATATCACGGATGGCTTTGCTGTTCTAGAACGGGGCGCATGCACAATGATATCACCCATGGACTTGCTGTTCTAGAACAGGGCACACACAACAATATCACTGGTTGTTTTGATGTTCTAGAATAGCCCCCCCCCCTCGTAAAACAATGTCACCCCTGTTTTTGCTGTCCTAGAACAGGGGTTGGGATGCCTCTGTGTGAAGTACAAGTGATGTGTAGCTCTGGCATGAATAAAGAACTCTGCTTGGGCTTTTACCTTCCTTGGCTCCACCTGCTCTCGGTTTGTCTGGTTACTGGCAAGGATTTTAAATTTTGAGACCCATGCTTCATAGTCCAGCTTCACTCCAACCACTGAGAAAAACAGAATGAATAGTAAGGGATGTGATTCTGCAAAGTCAGAAAACCGTGAGGAAGTGAGTGGATGTGAACATTTGCACCATTATGAGATCTTAACTTCTAGCTCTATGACATTGGCTGATTATAAATCTCACACCATTGGCTGCCGAACCCTCGATTGTCTCCATAGACGATTATACTGACATGATCTGAACTACTGCCCCAAAGTATGTCCTCTATAACTTGAGGTAATTGAACCCCTTCTGCAGTGTTCTAACTTGGAGAAAGATATAGAGGATATTGAGTTCAAGGCAGTAGACAGTGATATATTGGAACATATTAAAAGGAGAGGGGTGTTGGACGTCCTGAAATACAAAAAGGTGGATAAATTCCTGGGGCCTGACATAGTGTGAGAAGCAAGGGAGGACATGGCTGGGCCATGGAAAAAACTTCGGTTAACTTGTTAGCTAAAGTCAGGTACCAGAAGACTAGAATGTAGGCAATATTGTGCTTTTTATTTAATCAGTTTAGTTATGATTATATAAATTATAGTTATTTATTATATAACATTATATATATGAATTATAAATATAAACTGTAGAGTATAATATTTATACATTTATTGTTATGATATTTAATAATTGATTTATAATTATAATTACTTTATAAATCAGTTATTTTTCTTTTTTTTTTCTTTTTTTTTCTTTTTTTAAAAAAAAATATGGAACGCTTCACGAATTTGCGTGTCATCCTTGCGCAGGGGCCATGCTAATCTTCTCTGTATCGTTCCAATTTAAGTATATGTGCTGCCGAAGCGAGCACAAATCAGTTATTTATTTGTGCCTTTATTTAAGAAAGGCAGCAACCACAGGCTGGTGAGTCTGCATTATTAAGTCCAGGGTTTATGTAGTGACCGTGGGGCTCTGGGGATTCACAGTCATAGAATAACACAGCACAGAAACAGGGTCTTTGGACCAGCTGGCCTGTACCAATCACAGCGTTCTCCCTGCTAGTCCCAGTTGCCCATGTTCATCACCCAGCCTTCCAAGACACCACCCAAATAACTCTTAAATGTTACAATTGTACCTGCCTTGACAACTTCCTCTGGCAGCTCATTCCAGGTACTCACTATCCTCTGTGTAAACAAGTTGCCACATAGGTCTCTGAAATCTCTCCCCATGTATTTGTATTCTCTAGTTTTGGACTGGGGAAAGATTACAACTGTCCAACATATTAATAAGACCTCAAGTTATAGGAGCAGAATCCATACTCCATATATCCAGCCCCCTCATGATTTTATAAACTTCTGTGAGGTCACTCCCCATTCTCCTACACTCTAAGGAATAAAAGCCCAGTGTGGGCAACTTCTTGTAGCATCCTTGTAGATCTCTTCTGAACCATCTCCAGCTTGACAATGTCTTTCCTATAATAGGAGAATAGAACTGATCACAATACTTCAATTGCAGCCTCAGTTGTGCCTTATATAAGTGTTACATAATGTCCCTACTCCTAAATTTGATCTCCTAACTGATGAATGGCAGCATGCTAAGTGCCTCTGCACCATCCTGCCTACCTGGCAGGCTCTTTCAGCAAACTATACACTTGTACTGCCAGGTCTCTGTTCCACGGCGTTCACCAGTGCCCTGCCATTGATGGTATAAGTCCTAACTATATTAATGTCTATACTAAAATTAGTATAGACAACATCCACTCCCCTACCCTCATTGATCCTCTTCAAAAAACTTCAAAGGCTTCATCAGACATGACCTCCCACACATAAAATCATGCTGATTATTCCTGATCAGACCTTGACTGACCAAGTGATGGTAGATCTTGTTCCTCTGATTTCTCTCCTGTAACTTCCCTACAATTGAAGTCAGAATCACCAGCGCATAGTTCCTTGCTACCCACTTAAACAATGGAACAAAATTAGCTGCCCTCCAGTCTTTGGGACCTTTGCCAATTACTAATGACAAAACTGTACAAGGGCCTCTTTCTATGTTTAATGTTCTTGATTTTTTAAACATATTTAAACCTAATTTCTCCTCACATGATTTTAAATTCATTATAATAGCACTGTGAAATATCCTGGGATAATTTACTGTGGAAAAGGTCGGAATTAAATTCTTACTTTTGATGATGAGATGATGTGTGAAGTGAACTGACGTACCTGCAGGTTTCAGGGATTTCCCGTAGATGTCAAGGTTCACAGCAGCACTCACGAGAATCCCAATGCTACCGTTTAGCAGGTCCATCCCCAGCATTGTGTTAGCTGTGGATCAATCAGAACACACAGTTACAATTTGTCCACATTGGGATTTAACTGATCGGGATCAGCAATGAAATGGAACAGTCACAGGGAGATCGAAAGTAAATGGACAAATGTGTGGTAAATGTGAAAGTAACAAAACAACTAATGTCAGGGTAGAAATGTCAGATATTTGGGGCATGAGGTAAAAGAAGAGGTTTAAAGAAGATTTATGAGGTGTACTTCTTCACAAAGAGAGTGACAGGTGCCTGGAATGCACTGGCAGGAGAAGTAGTGGAAGCAGGAATGATTCCATGCAGATTTTGAGAGGCATTTAGACAGGGACCAGTATTTATTCCAGGTGTCCACATCTACAGTTTGCTTTGCATTTTGATTACAGGAGAGATGTGAAGATACAAAAGATATTTTCATGGATGTTGGACAGAATTGGAAAATTGCACAATGGGGAAAGATTGGAGAAAATGGAGATTTTTTTCCCTTGTGGATTAGAGGAGGCTATCAAGAGACTTAATAGACTAGAGACATACAGCTTAATAAGCCCTGCGACCATGAGGTCATGCCAACAATCAAGTACCCTATATTCATTACATGAGTCCTACACCAATCCTAATTTATTCTCTCCACATTTCTAACAACCCCTCCACCCAAGAGACTGCTTGAGACTGACTGTAGACCTTATACAAAGACCCTTTTGAGAATGATGACAGATCTCACATTGAAACTCCACGACTGACAATAAATCTCCCACCTGAACACGAGAATGACTATAAAGCTCTTACTGGGACCATCTTAAAATTGACTATAGATCTCGTACTGAGATACCAATTCTGGGGTTCCAATACTGGGATACCAATACTGAGATACCAATACTGGGATACCAATACTGGGGTTCCAGTACTGGGGTTCCAATACTGGGATACCAATACTGGGATACCAATACTGAGATACCAATACTGGGATACCAATACTGGGATACCAATACTGAGATACCAATACTGGGATACCAATACTGAGATACCAATACTGGGGTTCCAATTTTGGGATACCAATACTGAGATACCAGTACTGAGATACCAACACTGGGATATCAATACTGAGATACCAATACTGGGATACCAATACTGAGATACCAATACTGGGATACCGACACTGGGATATCAATACTGAGATAGCAATGCTGGGATACTAATAATGGGATACTAATACTGAGATACCAATACTGGCATACCAACACTGGGATACTAATACTGAGATACCAATACTGGGACACCAATACTGGGACACCAATACTGGGATATCAATATTGGGATACCAATACTGAAATAACAGTACTGAGATACCAACACTGGGATATCAATACTGAGATACCAATACTGGGGTACCAATACTGAGATATCAATACTGAGATACCAATACTGGGATAACAATACTGTACTGAGATACCAATACTGGGGTACCTTGAGATCTCTTATGCTGAAACCCAATGATATCAATGATTCTTTCTCATTCAGAGATCCTGAAGACTATGAATTCACTCTAAGACCTCTAATATTGAATATGGATTTCACACTGAGATTCCTTGAAACTTAGTGTAGCCCTTGGACATAGACCTATCAACATTATTGATCCCACACTCTGACCTCTCAAGGTTGTTAGATTTTCTGGGACTTTCTACTAATATCACACTGGGCTTCGTGGGACCACCTATTAATCCTACATCCTATGGGACCTTCTATTATTCTTACACATTGTTGAATCCTTTATCAACCCCACCATGAAATGCTATGGAATCTTTAATTTATTCACCTATTCTGATTCTATTTAAGTCTTTGTTGAATCTTATATCAGTACCAAACCAAGATTCTGTGGGATATCAATAACTAAGTGCTGGTCTCTGTGGGATCCTCTATTAATTGCACTATCTATTGTTCAGACACCAAGATTATTGAATGTTCCATTAATGCACTCCACTGGTACCCTTTCATAACACCTCATTGTCATAGAATCAGACAGCATTTGCTCCATCATGTCCAAGTTGACCTATTTATACTAATCCTGTTTACGGGTACTTGGTCAGTAGCCTTCCATGCAAAAAACAGTTCAAGTGCACATTAAATACTTCTTATGTGTAATGAAATCTCAGCTTTAATCTCCCTCTCAAGCTGTGGGTTCCAAACTCTAATTATGCTCTGGCTGAAAAATTCTTCCATATATTCCTCTAAACCTCTTCACCCGAACCTAAACCTCTGTCCTTTTGTTTCATGACATGCCTGTTATGTGGAAAAATGTCCTACCTATCTAATGTCCTGTCTAATGCTGTATGTCTTGGTCTTGTCACTCTTCAGCCCTCTTCTCCAAATCAGTTCTCTCTCCTCATAAGAACTGCAGGCTAGGCAATGTCTTGGTGAATCTACTGCATTTCTTCTCCAATACAATCACCTTCTTAATATCTGTGAATATTTCCACAGCAGGTTGGTGTAGATCCTTCGATCTCAAAGTGATCGAAATGTGATTGGAAAAAATAGCCACATTACTGTATGAGCTAATTTAAAATGCCTGGTTGGCCTTTGAGGAGTTTTGGAGACATTGATAACACTGTTTGCAGGTCAATATTGAATGATTTGCAAACTCCTCATTAAAAATAAAATAAAAACAGAACCCTCTAATAATTCCCCCATCTGAATTTCTGTTATTAATCCCACATTGAAATGTTGTGCGATGCTTCATTAAACACCCTATTTATGTCATTGTGAGCCCTGATTACACTAAGACTACTGGAAACTTTGTTAACCCACTTGTGGGACCTCTATTAATCACACTCTATTAACCATATAACCATATAACAATTACAGCACAGAAACAGGCCATCTTGACCCTTCTCGTCCGTGCTGAACGCTTACTCTCACCTAGACCCACTGACCCGCACTCAGCCCATAACCCTCCATTCCTTTCCTGTCCATATACCTATCCAATTTTACTTTAAATGACAATACTGAACCTGCCTCTACCACTTCTACTGGAAGCTCGTTCCATACAGCTACCACTCTCTGAGTAAAGAAATTCCCCCTCGTGTTACCCTTAAACTTTTGCCCCCTAAGTCTCAACTCATGTCCTCTTGTTTGAATCTCCCCTACTCTCAATGGAAAAAGCCTATCCACATCAACTTTATCTATCCCCCTCATAATTTTAAATACCACTATCAAGTCCCCCCTCAACCTTCTATGCTACAAAGAATAAAGACCTAACTTGTTCAATCTTTCCCTGTAACTTAGGTGCTGAAACCCAGGTAACATTCTAGTAAATCTTCTCTGTACTCTCTCTATTTTGTTGATATCTTTCCTATAATTCAGTGACCAGAACTGTACACAATACTCCAAATTTGGCCTCACCAATGCCTTGTACAATTTGAACATTACATCCCAACTCTTATACTCAATGCTCTGATTTATAAAGGCCAACATACCAAAAGCTTTCATCCCCACCCTATCCAAATGAGATTCCACCTTCAGGGAATTATGCACCATTATTCCTAGATCACTCTGTTCTATTGCATTCTTCAATGCCCTAACATTTACCATGTATGTCCTATTTGGATTATTCCTACCAAAATGTAGCACCTCACACTTATCAGCATTAAACTCCATCTGCCATCGTTCAGCCCACTCTTCTAACTGGCCTAAATCTCTCTGCAAACTTTGAAAACCTACTTCATTATCCGCAATGCCACCTACCTTAGTATCATCTACATACTTACTAATCCAATTTATCACCCCAACATCCAGATCATTAATGTATATGACAAACAACATTGGACCCAGTACAGATCCCTGAGGCACACCACTAGCCACCGGTCTCCAACCTGACAAACAGTTATCCACCACTACTCTCTGGCATCTCCCATCCAGCCACTGTTGAATCCATTTTACTACTTCAATATTAATACCTAACGATTGAACCTTTCTCACTAACCTTCCGTGCGGAACCTTGTCAAAGGTCTTACTGAAGTCCATATAGACAACATTCACTGCTTTACCCTTGTCAACTTTCCTCGTAACCTCTTCAAAAAATTCAATAAGATTTGTCAAACTTAATCTTCCATGCACAAATTCATGTTGACTGCTCCTAATCAGACCCTGTCTATCCAGATAATTATATATACCATCTCTAAGAATACTTTCCATTAATTTACCCACCACTGACGTCAAACTGACAGGCCTATAATTGTTAGGTTTACTCTTAGAACCCTTTTTAAACAATGGAATCACATGAGCAATACGCCAATCCTCCGGCACCATCCCTGTTTCTAATGACATTTGAAATATTTCTGTCAGAGCCCCTGCTATTTCTACACTAACTTCCCTCAAGGTCCTAGGGAATATCCTGTCAGGACCTGGAGATTTATCCACTTTTATATTCCTTAAAAGCACCAGTACTTCCTCTTCCTTAATCGTCATAGTTTCCATAACTTCTCTACTTGTTTCCCTTACCTTACACAATTCAATATCCTTCTCCTTAGTGAATACCGAAGAAAAGAAATTGTTCAAAATCTTCCCCATCTCTTTTGGCTCCACACATAGCTGTCCACTCTGATTCTCTAAGGGACCAATTTTATCCCTCACTATCCTTTTGTTATTAATATAACTGTAGAAACCCTTCAGATTTATTTTCACCTTACTTGCCAAAGCAACCTCAAATCTTCTTTTAGCTTTTCTAATTTCTTTCTGAAGATTCTTCTTACATTCTTTATATTCTTCGAGCACCTCATTTACTCCATGCTGCCTATATTTATTGTAGATATCTCTCTTTTTCCTAACCAAGTTTCCAATATCCCTTGAAACCCATGGCTCTCTCAAACTTTTAACCTTTCCTTTCAACCTAACAGGAACATAAAGATTCTGCACCCTCAAAATTTCACCTTTAAATGACCTCCATTTCTCTATTACATCCTTCCCATAAAACAAATTGTCCCAATCCACTCCTTCTAAATCCTTTCACATCTCCCCACAGTTAGCTTTTCTCTAATCAAAAATCTCAACCCTGGGTCCAGTCCTATTCTTCTCCATAATTATATTGAAACTAATGGCATTGTGATCACTGGACCCGAAGTGCTCCCCAACATATACCTCTGTCACCTGACCTATTTCATTCCCTAACAGAAGATCCAACACTGTCCCTTCTCTAGTTAGTACTGCTGCAAAAAACTATCCTGCACACATTTTTCAAACTCCAAACCATCCATCCCTTTTACAGTATGGGCTTCCCAGTCTATGTGTGGAAAATTAAAATCTCCCACAATCACAACCCTGTGCTTACTACAAATATCTGCTATCTCCTTGCAAATTTGCTCCTCCAATTCTCACTCCCCATTAGGTGATCTATAATACACCCCTATAAGTGTTACAACACCTTTCCCATTCCTCAATTCCACCTAAATAGTCTCCCTAGACGAGCCCTCTAATCTATCCTGCCAAAGTACTGCTGTAATATTTTCTCTGACAAACAACACAACACCTCCCCCTCTTGTCCCTCCGATTCTATCACACGTCCCTCTGATTCTATCACAGAATCGGTCTCCGATCCTATCTCTATTGGACCCTCTATTAATTCCACTCAACTCTGTGTGGGATTTTCAGGTTAAAATTTTAACCTTTAAAATAACTACTCCAATTTATTCTCTGTGGGTTGCTATATTAATCCCTCAACAAGTCTCTGTTGGACCTTCTAAAAATGGAATTCTTTAATAAATCCCTTCAAAGAATCTCGAGTAGGATCCTCTATTAACCCCCATTTGAACCTATGTTGGATCCTCCAATTCGACTATCTGGGCCTCTGCATTAAACTTAGAATAGAATGTGAGATCCACAATCATTTCAGATTGATTTTCTGTGGACCCTCTGTTAATCTTGCTCCAAGATGTGGAAGCTTCAATTAATCCCAGCAGAGACTCTGGTAGCTCCTATTACCCTCTGTTAACTCCAAACTGAAAGTTAATCTATTAATGCACCAATCAGGGCCCTTTCAAAGCATCAAATAAATTCTACCAATTCACTGTTGAACTTTCTATTAATGTACATTACTTAATGTGGAAGAATGCTATGTTAATGGAATCCATTGATGTCAAATGTATGGGTAGGCCTTTGAGGAGTTTCAGAGATATTGATAACAATGTTGTCAGGTGAATAAGGTTGTCAGGTGAGATTTGCAAACTCCTCATTAAAAATAAAATGTAAACATCGAGCCTGTTATCTCCTCAGGACACATACGTTCCCTATACGGTGCACTGAAGATGAAACCAGTGTTGTCTAAGCTTCGCCTGTAATAGCTTGCACTGAAAGGCTCTGGGTCTTCAATCCAATCTTCAGCAGCCCTGTAAACACACATAACTCAGTGCTAGGTAAGATGTTTCTACCATCAACGAGAATCAAGAATCCCAGCTAAGAAGGACATAGAACCTAAGAAAATTTATGACAAGGGGAAGGTGTTTGATTTAACGTGCCTAGATCACCCTGAATCTTGTCCATTATGGTTGTGACCACACACTGTCACAGAAACCTTGTACACACCAGAGACTGCAGAGATTTGGAGTAACACATGAAGAACTGTTGGAACTCAGCAGGTCAGGTAGCATCTGGAGGGAAATGCACAATTGAATTTTTGGATTGGGACCCTTCATCTGGACTAGTCACTCTCCACACCTCTCTCCTTCATTCCATGCTCCACCTTCCTCTCCTGTCAGATTCCACCAGCTTCAGCCCTTTGCCACTTCCACTTCTCAGCTACTGACATCATTCCCACTCTTTTCCCTCCTTACTAACTTTCTGCCCGTTATTCTGCTGGCATTTAGGGCAGCAATGAAGGTCCTCCATCTCTGTCCATATTGTTGCACACAGTTATAGAAGGTTTCTTCATTACTGTTTCCCAAACAATTTTTTTTTGGCCAGTCAGGTTGTTAGCCCCGAGCTAAACCCCGAAATGGAGACTGGTGGACCACTTTTAGTCTGGCCTCTACCTTTTCACCTGTTTGGCATGAGTGACCTACCAACTGCCAAAGCAGAAAGCTCTGACTCCAGCCAATATAGCTCTCCGGGTCATTGAGGCACACAAGTCTCCAAACCCTATGACAAGGGTGTGGCCCTCTATCTGCATATCAACCCCTCAACTGGATCTACCTATCACCTGCTGGCTTTGCTCCACCCCTTGCCTCCACCTCTTTACACTATTTTCCTTTTATCTGCAGACTAAACCATCCTCCATCTCCCTCCATGGAAACTACCTGACCTTTGTGTGTGTGATGACAGAAGGCTAATGCACCACTGAAATTCAAAACAAAGGAGCTAATTTTGAAATTTAAAATGAGTGAAATATCAATGCAGCATATTGCAGAGACCCTCACTCTGAGAGAATGTGGATAAATCTTTTAAACAAAACACATAGAATGCTGAAGGAACTCAGCAAGCCAGGCAGCATCTATGGAAAAGAGTTAATAGTCGATGTTTTGGGTTGAGGTCCTTCATCAGGACTTGTCTCAGCCTGAAACGTCGACTGTACTCTTTTTCATAGATGCTGCCTGGCCTGCTGTGTTCCTCCTGCATTTTGTGTGTGTTGCTTGGATTTTCAGCATCTGCAGATTTTCTTGAGTTTGGGCAAATCTTTTATGCCAGATGCTCTTAAAGAGTTCTGAAAATATCCCAACTCCTTACCCAGAGTCTCCCACTGATTCAACACATCCAAACACACAACTTAATAAAAACATGAAATGATTCATCTACTAACTGAGAACTTATTTTTAACTTTCCACAGTTCCTTTAACTTCCTCTGGAAGTTGTACTTTAGACTTGAAAGGAAGGGAGAGATTTGGGCATTAGTTATCATAATTCGGAAGGGGCAATGTAGTTCCAAGAGACATTCTAAGTTCATGGGACAGTGCCAATTGAAGAGAAAGTCTAACTCCAAGAGAGATAGTAATGCCAGGGGAAATCTGATTCTTACAAGCAGCTTAATTAGACAAAGGAGAGTCAGTGGATGTTGATTATTCAGATTTTCAGAAGGTCTTTGACAAAATGCGGCACACAAGACTGCTTAACCAAATAAGAGCCTATGGTATTATGAGAAAGGTACTAGAATGGAGATTGATTGGCTGATTGGCAGGAGGCATAGAGTGGGAATAAAGGTAGCCTTTTCTGGTTAGCTGCCAGTGACTAGTGGAGTGCTGCAGGGGTTGGTGTTGGGATCGCTTCTTTTTATGCTGTATGTCAATGATTTGGATGAAGGATTTGATGGCTTTGTGAGCAGGTTTACAGACAATATTAAGATAGGTGGAAGGGTTGAAGAAGCAGGGAGTCTGTACAAGGACTTCAACAGATTGGGGGAATGGGCAAAGAAGTGGCAGATGGAACATAGTGTAGGGAAATGTATGGTCATGTACTTTGGTGGGGAGAAAACTTAAAAATCTGAGGTGCAAAGGAACTTGGGAGTCCTCGTGCATGATTTCCTAAAGGTTAATTGGCAGGCTGAGTCAGGGGTAAGGAAAGCAAATGCAATGTTAGCACTCAATTCAAGAGGTCTAGAATACAAAGGCATTCAGGACCTGACGAAGGGTTTCGACCTGAAACGTTGACTGCTTCTTTCAATGGATGCTGCCTGACCTGCTGAGTTCATCCAGCTGTTTTTGTACGTCTTGGGTGCATTTCTAGTTCCACACTATAAGGTATTAATGCGCTGGGAAGGCTGAGAGGAAGATTTATCAGCATGTTGCCTGGGACTGGAACAGCTGGGAGTGTTTTTCATGGACCAGAGGAGGCTGAGAGGGGATCTGATAGCGGTGTTTCAATTTATGAGGGGTATAGATAGGGTAGATAGTGAGAAAGAAGTTCAACAATAAGTTAACCCAGAGAGCGTAGGTTTAAGATGAGGACTAAGAGAGGTAGAGGGGGTCTAAAGATTTTTTTTTCACCCAGAGGATGATTAGAATCTTAGGTTTTTACCCTGAAAAGGTGAAGACAAGTGCTGTTTGAAAAGAATCTGGGCTAGTAGATGATTGGTATGGACATAGTGGTTCATTAGGTCACTTCCTGTGCAGGCTGACAGAATGAGGCAGACTCCAGTGCATTAATATGGGGCAGAGCAACTGAAATTGTAATTCTGTGAGAATGACAACTCTAGTGACACCATCTTCCGCATATATCGAGCTGTTATGTCACTGCAGGGACAGTGTACGGTTAACAGTAAGAAATTAACTGTTAGTCCAATGGGCCTTGTAACCTCAGGCTCTAGGAGTTATCTGCTTCTGGGTCAGAGGGTCTGCCTGTTGAAATTGTGGTTCAATTTTTTATCTAGGTGTAGTGTGTAAACTGTGGGTCAGTATGTTGTAATCTGTAAATCAGCGTGTTGTTACAATGGGGGGACAGAAAGTTGTAAATGTGGGGGTCAGTGAGTTGTAACTGAGGGTGTGAGTTGTAACTGTTGGTCAGTGAGTTTTAACTGTGGGTGAGTGAGTTGTAACCATAGGTGATGGGTTGTAACTGTGAGCCAGTGAGTTGTAACTACATGAGTGAGTTGTAACCGTAGGTGATGGGTTGTAACTGTGGGTGAGTGAGTTGTAACCGTAGGTGATGGGTTGTAACTGTGAGCCAGTGAGTTGTAACTGTACGTGAGTGAGTTGTAACTGTGGGTGAGTGAGTTGTAACTGTAGGTGATGGGTTAAAACTGTGGGCCAGTGAGTTGTAACTGTAAGTGATGGGTTGTAACTGTGGGTGAGTGAGTTGTAACTGTAGGTGATGGGTTGTAACTGTGGGCCAGTGAGTTGTAACTGTAAGTGATGGGTTGTAACTGTGAGCCAGTGAGTTGTAACTGTAGGTGAATGAGTTGTAACCATAGGTGATGGGTTGTAATTGTGAGCCAGTGAGTTGTAACTGTAAGTGATGGGTTGTAACAGTAGGTGAGTGAGTTGTAACTGTGGGTCAGTGAGTTGTAACTATGGATTAGTGAGTTGTAACTGTACGTGACTGAGTTGTAACTGTGAGCCAGTGAGTTGTAACTGTACGTGAGTGAGTTGTAACTGTGAGCCAGTGAGTTGTAACTGTAGGTGATGGGTTATAACTGTGGGCCAGTGAGTTGTAACTGTAAGTGATGGGTTGTAACAGAAGGTGAGTGAGTTGTAACTGTGGGTCAGTGAGTTGTAACTATGGATTAGTGAGTTGTAACTGTGGGCCACTGAGTTGTAATCATGGGTTAGTGTTATGTAACTATGGATGCTATGACCCACAGAATGTTTTAGAAACAGCTTTTACCTCTCTGCCATCAGATTTCTGAACAGTCCTTGATCTCATGAACACTACCTCACTTCACTCGATTTATTTATTCTTGGGATTTATATTAAATTTTTGTATTGCACTGTACTGCTGCCACAAGACAAAATATTTCACCGCATCATCAGTGATAATGAGCCTGACTCTGAATCTGGGAGCACTATTGAATAGCCCTAAGTGTTCATGTTGTGCGACTAGCCACCATTCTCTGCTGTCAACTAAGATTTTACCTTGTTCATTAAAGTTTGGTCAGTGTGTTGTGGAGCGTCAGTGTACTGTAACTATGGAGGTCAGTATACGGAATTTCTGAGCAAATGTGCTTTTCCAAAGGTCATTTTCTGTCTTGGTGAACTTTTAACAGAGTCCATTTGTGTAATGGTTGGCATTTGATATGTATGTTGCAATCTGAACTGTTGATTTTGAATACATGTATTCATAATAAGCATTTGGAATCTAAGTTCAGGACATTAAGCAACTTGGAATCAGACCCTGGAGCACTGATAAGCATACAATTAATAGATAATCATTAAACACCTCACAGCTCTTGGGCATGAAAGGAGTGGAATTGCCCTCATATACCCAGGTCTGTCTGTGCCTAACTCCTGACCCACCAATGTAATCAACTATTGGTATCTGAGTTAGCAGAAGAGGCTGCCCATTTGTGGTGGTAGAGGCAGATACAACATGTTTTTTCAAAAACTCTTTTTTTTAAAGAAATGCATGAATGATAGAAAAATGCAGGGTTATATGGGAGGGAAATGTTAGAATGATCTTGGAATAAGTTAAAAGGTTGCCATAACATTGTGGGCTGAAGAGCCTGTACTGTGCTGTAATACTTTATGTTCTATCTTCTGTTTCACAGTCAAATTGTTCACAAGATCACAAGACAAAGGAGTAGAAGTAGGCCATTCAGCCCATCAAGTCTGCTCTGCTACTCCACCGTGAGCTAAACTATTCACCCATCTAGTTCCAATTTCTGGCTTTTTCCACATATCCCTTGATACCCTGACTAGTTAGATACCTATCAATCTCCTCCTTAAACACCCTCATTGATTGGGCCTCCACAGCTGTATGTGGCAACGAATTCCATAAATCCATGACACTCTGGCTAAAATAATTTCTCCTCATCTCTGTTCTAACTGGGTACCCTCTAGTTCTAAGACTGTGGCCCCTTGTCCTGGACTCACCCACCAAGGGAAACAGCCTTTCCACATCTACTGTCCAACCCTTTCAACATTCGAAATGTTTCTATGAGATCCCCTCTCATTCTTCTATACTCTAATGAATACAGTCCAAGAGCCGACAAACATTCCTCATATGTTAGCATTCCAGGAATCATCCTCGTAAATCTTCTCTGAACTCTCTCTAACATCAGTACATCCCTTCTAAGATAGGGGGCCGAAAACTGCACACAGTATTCCAAATGACGTCTTACCAGTGCCCCATAGAGCCTCATCAACACCTCCTTACTCTTAATGTCCTGAACTTACTCTCCTTACATGAGATATTCATTCCTCTTGAAATAAATGCCAACATAGCATTCGCTTTCCTTACTGCCGATCCAACCTGGTGGTTAACCTTTAGGGTATCCTGCACGAGGACTCCCAAGTCACTTTGCACTTCCAATTTTTGAATTTTCTCCCCATCTAAATAATAATCTGCCTGATTATTTCTTCTTCCAAAATGTACAACCATACATTTCTCAACATTGTATCTCATCTGCTATTTCTTTGCCCACTTTCCTAAACTGACCAAGTCTCTCTGCAACCTTTCTGTTTCTTCAACACTTCCTGCTTCTCCACCTATTTTGGTGTCATCCGCAAACTTAGCTACAAAACCATTTAATCCATAATCTAAATCATCAATATACAGAAGCGGCCCCAACACCGACCCCTGCGGAACACCACTAGTAACCAGCAACCAACCAGAATAGGATCCTTTTATTCCCACCCTTTGCTTTCTGCCTATCAACCAATGCTCCACCCATTCCAATATCTTTTCTGTAATTCCATGGGCTCTCATCTTATTATGCAGCCTCTTTTGTGGCACCTTATCGGAGGCCTTTTGAAAATCCAAATACACAACATCCACACCCTCTCCCTTGTCAATCTTATTTCAGATTACCTCAAAAAATTCCAATAGGTTGGTGAGGTAGGATCTTCTCTTCATGAAACCGTGCTGGATTGGGCCTATCTTGTCATGCACCTTGAGGTATTTCATAACCTTGTCCTTGAGGATCAACTCCAGTAACTTTCCAACTACTGATGTCAGACTAATAGGTCTGTAAGTTTCTTTTTGCTGCCTCCCTCCTTTCTTAAACAGCAGAACTGCATTTACGACCTTCCAGTCCTCTGGAACCATGTCAGAGTCTGTTGATTCCTGGAAGATCATTTCCAATGCCTCCACAATCTCCAAAACCACCTCCTTCAGAACCCATGGGTGCACCTCATCCAGTCCAGGCGGCTTATCTAACCGTAGTCCATTCAGCTTCCCAAGCACTTTCTCTCTAGTAATCTTGACTGTACCTAATTCTATTCCTATTATTTCTGTTTAAATAAATGAAGAAAAACTGGATACTCACTTGGCTGGAAATAATCTTGTGATTCCTCCATCTGTGGCTACGAAGACTGCAAGCAGACCCAGCCTAATTGATGGGTTTATGAAGGAAACAGGAACGGGAGGATAAACGTCAGGAGACAATGAGATAGATTGAGGTGAAAGGAGACCGACAGCACATGGAGAATTCAAACATAGATAGAGTAAAAGGATGGAAAGAAACATAGAGATTGAGACAATGTAGAAGAGAGGTAGATATAGAGAATGACACACACACACACACACACACACACACACACACACACACACACACACACACACACACACACACACACACACACACAGAAAGAGGGTGAAAGTGGGATATAAGGAGTGGAGAAGAGGGAAGAGTCAAAATGAGTTAATTCTTCAAGACGATCTCATCCACCAGTGGACTCTCAGTTCTGATTAGCTTTGAAAATTTCTGTAAAATTCTTGTATGACTATTTGAGTTTCTTGCTCTGTGCCACTTTGGAACGATTGCCTTAGTTGCAATCAACGCAAAGTAAGTTTAACTATACATAAATTGGCAAAGTCAATTAGTTTAAGCATATCTGGTGAAAAGTGCATTCCCATAGGTAACGTATCTACTTATTCATACACAGAGGAGGGATTCAGCCATTGAGTACATGGTAATTCTCAACAGATAAGCCCCCGAGTCCCATTTCCCTCATTTCCTTGCACCCCTTCAACTCTCACATTCTCAGTAGTTCCCTTACTGACACAAATCCATGCTAGGAGCAGTGTACCATCTAATGAACTTCCAGCATGTCTTTGGGAAATGGCCAGAATCCTACAAGGTCACAGAAAGGTCATGCACCCTCATGCAGAGAGCACCCATGGTCAGTATTGAACCCTGACCACTGGTGCACACGGCAGCACCAGACACTGCTTCAGGTTCAATTGCATTGCTGAGGAAATGGTGTGGGTGTTGGCAGGGAGTGAAACTCATAAGGCACTATGGCACAGAAACAGGCTCTTTGGCCCTGCCAAACAGAGCTGATGACAGAGCAAGTGTGGTGCCTGTTAGTGGCTGGAGATCTGATGTGACCCCCTAATTTGGTGTTGCTTTTAAAGGGTTAGTGAATTCCGAGGTGGGCTCACATTGTGTCTGACTGACTGATTGGGCCTTATAGTTGCTACTGTGTTAAATGCTGTGCCAAGTAGACAGGGACTGCCCGGATATCAGTTCATTTCAGAGTGCTAGATCAGTTAGTGCTGCAATCTCACGGGTGCTGTCAGTGTGGAGGTTGCTTCTCTCTTTGTGTCCTTGAGATGCTCCAGTTTCCTCTCACATGCTAAGTTACCCTTTAGAGGTGGATGGGAGGGGAATCTAGGCAGTGAGTAGGTTACAGGGAAAGAAGTGAGAGATTGATGGGAATGTTCAGAGAGCCAGTACAAACTCAGTGCACTGAGTTTATATAAAAGTACATTACGTTGTCAGTATTATAGGTCTTTCTCTATACTCAGCGTTACTGGTCTACAAAACCAACAATTAACCTGTCCAATTTACTGTCAAAAACCATGCAAGCGTCCACACCAGGCATCTTCACTGTTGGTCACATTGGGTAACACAGGTGAAGAGACTGAAGCAGCCACGGGTTGGATACCCAGAGCTGGTCAGTTGCTGGCCACTGGCTGGCCTTGTTTGTGCAAACCACCTCTTATCCAGGGGTCTCAGCAGCACTGCCGGCTGCCAGCAGAGAGATGAATATAGAAGCAGGAAGAGCACTCCACTGGACCTCTCTTTGTGGGCAGGCCCATCTTCTTCCCTTACGGGTGACCTCTTTCATCCTAGAACTACTTAATACAGAAAGAATAAATTTCAAACACAATTGGCCGAGCTGCAGGTAGTCGTCCAGTCAGATTCACCCAATATTGATTGGACCTTGAATCTCCCAGTATTGTTCCAGGAATCAGAGCCTGGTTTCTTTGATTTGATGGCTTTATTTCAACAAAAAAGCCTTGTTCTGCTTGCAGAGAGGGGAATGGTAACTCTGAAATGCTGTGGCAATGACAAGGGTTTATCCTCACATATTCAGCCCGCCCTTGCTCAGCAGGTGTGCCCAAGTGTTCTGTAGCCAAGTGGGTATGGCTGGTGACGACACTGACTGTGCAGGAATCACACGACAGAAACTTTTCCTTAGAGTGTCTCATCACATAATGGAGGCAATATAAATAAAGGTTGTTACTAGTGGGTGTGTCCTTGATTCCTCTGATTTAATTTAATTTAACCTCTGATTCAATACAGATCAGGAATTGTGACAGGAGCTTCACTTCTGTTTAAATTCCACCTGAACTAGGGAGCTGGAACAACACACTTTTAGTTCACTGCAGTGTCACCCGTGCTGCCATGTCATTGTCACCCTGCAACACCTCCATCCAGGGTGGCAATAGCCCTGCTCCCTTCTCCTATCCTTCCTCAATAAGTCCTGCAGCACCCAGAACTTACGTGTGCAAGTCGTGATTCTTCCAGACTTTCTCCACTAACTTGGCAGTGATTCCTGAATCCAAGATCAGATTATAGATCAAGTCCGATTCACCTGAAGAAATATAGAGATGAGGTGGAGTGTTATGAAGAGGTTTCTGAGCTCAGTCCTATTGCAATCTACACCAAGGTTATCAAACTGGAATCTCAGTTTGACTTTGCCTGGAGTGAACTGGAGAGCACTATTTACTGAGAACATAGAACATGTTTTCTATAATACTTACTGTGAACATAGAACATGTTCCATGTACTATTTACTGTGACGCCTATAATAAGGACACACAGTTCCCTTTGAATAATTCTTAGACATTGGGTGTGTCTGACTTTATTAAAAGGCACTCTAAAAAAAAACCACTTGAGCTCTAGTTAGGGCATTGAGGCTTATATCTCCTACTAATCTCTTCTGAGACACTCCTGCTCTTTTCCAAAAATTTGCCTCCAGATGAAAAATGAGATGGCTTGTAAACATGCCTTTCAGATAGAGATTGGCACACAAACTCGTTAAATTTCTATTGATGTTCAATGGAGAACATTCTGACTGGTCACATCACAACCTGGAGACTCCAATGCACAAGATCACAAGAGGCTGCAAAAGGTTGTAAAACAGCCAGCTCCAGCATGGGCACAATGCTCCTCACCATCGAAGACTTCAAGAGGCAGAATCCATCACTGAGGATTCTCACCATCTGGGGCATGGCCTCTTCTTGTCGCTATCACTGGGAAGGAGATAAAGGAGCTGAAGTCTCACACTCAAAAAATTCACCTTCACCTTTGGCATCAGATTTCTGAACAGTCCACAAATCCATTGACATGATATCATTACATATAGAGATGTCACTAGATTGTTATTCCTTATTTTTGCACCATATATTTCTTTTTGTAATTTACAATAATTTATTTTCTTGTCTTTCCACTGTACTGCTGCCACAAGTCAACAACTTTGGTATCATCCAAGCCAGTGCTAATAAACCTGATTCTCATTCTGAAGGACCAAGAGTGATTCATTCAGTTAGGCTATGTGTGCTTGCCTGGAAGGATGAGCAAAATTTTGCTTCTTTGGACCTTAGTGTTGAGTTATGGTTAACCAGAGAGATCAGAGAGTCACTATATTTAAATTAGGCTAATTGGAGAGCACAGTGTCACTGTTTAAGGGTAGATTAAGCAGAAATTTGTGAGACAATTTTAACAAGTGTACAGGCATACGGGAGTGAGTTAGATTGAGGAGTGAGGTTGAGTAGTGTTGCACCAACAACCTTGCACTCAGTAAGGCCAAGGACTTGATTGTGGACATCAGGAAGGAGAAATTGAGAGAACACACTAACACTCACATCCATCATCATGAAATGTTTCAAGAGGCTCGTCATGAGGCACATCTAGACCCTCACTGGACCCCCTGCAGTTCATGTACCATGCCAACCGTTCAACAGACGACGCCACTGCCATCACCCTCCTCCTGGCCCTAGCCCACCTGGACAAAAAAGACACGCACGTTCGAATGCTGTTCATAGACTTCAGTTCAGCATTCAACACAATCATCCCTCAGAAACTGATTGGAAAGCTGAGCCTACTGGGCCTGAACACCTCCCTCTGCAACTGGATCCTAGACTTCCTGACTGGGAGACCTCAGTCAGTCTGGATCGGGAGCAGCATCTCCAACACCATCACACTGAGCATGGGGGCACCCCAGGGCTGTGTGCTCAGTCCACTGCTGTTCACTCTGCTGACCTACGACTGTGCTGCAACACACAGCTCGAACCATATCATCAAGTTCGCCGATGACACAACAGTGGTGGGTCTCATCAGCAAGAACAATGAGTCAGTTTACAGAGAGGAGGTGCAGCAGCTAACGGACTGGTGCAGAGCCAACAACCTGTCTCTGAATGTGAACAAAACAAAAGAGATTGTTGACTTCAGGAGGGCACGGAGTGACCACTCCCCACTGAACATCGATGGCTCCTCGGCAGAGATCGCTAAGAGCACCAAATTTCTTGGTGTTCACCTGGTGGAGAATCTCACTTGGTCCCTCAACATGAGCTCCATAGCAAATAAAGCCCAGCAGCATCTCTACTTTCTGCGAAGGCTGAGGGAAGTCCATCTCCCACCCCCCCATCCTCAACATTCTACAGGGGTTGTATTGAGAGCATCCTGAGCAACTGCATCACTGCCTGGTTCGGAAATTGCACCATCTTAGATCACAAGACCCTGCAGCGGATAGTGAGGTCAGCTGAAAGAATCATCAGGGTCTCTCTTCCCGCCATCACAGACATTTACACTACACGCTGCATCCGCAAAGCAAACAGCATTATGAAGGACCCACGTTCCCCTCATACAAACACTTCCTCCTGCCGTCTGGGAAAAGGCACTGAAGCATTCGGGCTCTGACGACCAGACTATGTAACAGTTTCTTCCCCCAAGCCATCAATACCCAGAGCTTGGACTGACACCAACTTACTGCCCTCTACTGTGCCTATTGTCTTGTTTATTATTTTATTATAATAAATATTATTTTATTTTATTACTGCCTGCACTGTTTTGTGCACTTTATGCAGTCCTGGGTAGGTCTGTAGTCTAGTGCAGTTTTTTTTTCTGTGTTGTTTTTATGTAGTTCAGTGTAGCTTTTGTACTGTTTCATTAGCACCATGGTCCTGAAAAATGTTGTCTCATTTTTTACTGTGTACTGTATCTGCAGTATTGGTCGAAATGACAATAAAAAGTGACTTGACTTGACTGAGGTTCTCGTTGAGGGTCCACAGAGGAAGGGGTGAGCAGCTTCAAATTCCTGGTTGTCAATATCTCTAAAGATCTATCCTGGGCCCAGGATGTTGACATAATTATGAAAAAGGCAGCTATATTTCATTAAGAGTTTAAGGGGATTTGGTATGTCACAAAGACTCTGGATGTACTGTGGCAAACATTCATCACTGTGTGGTATGGAGAGGCCACTGCACAGGATTGGAAAGGATTGCGCTCTCAGTCAGCTCCATCATGGGTATGAGTCTCCCCACCATTGAGTTCATCTTCAAAAGGAGATGCCTCAAAAAGGCAGCATCCAACATTAAGAACCATCACCACCCAAGTGCCCCCCCTTCTCACCATTATCATTAGGGAGGAAGTACAGAAACTTGGAGACACGCACTCAACATTGTAGGAACAGCTTCTTCCTCTCTGCCATTAGATATCTGAAAGGTCCCATGAACCCATGTACTCTACCTCACTAATTTGATCTCTTTTTTTGTACTGTTTATTTTTTAATATGTATATTCTTGTAATCTATAATAACTTTTATATTTTGCACTAGGCTGCTGCCACAAAACAAAAAATCACAACATATAATAAATCTGATTCTGATTCAGGGAAATGTAGAATCCTAGGAATATACAGAAGGAGAATGGTGCTAGGTCAATGCGAGTCAAAGTGGAACTATTTAGAGTATTCCTTTTTTTCAATTCTCAGTATGCACAAGTGATACTGCAGACACTGGTGTTCCACAGCAACACCCACACCATGTTGGGAGGAACAGCAGGTCAGGCAGGAGCTATTGAGAGAAATAAACAGTTGATGCATCAGTACTAGAGAGGAAGGGGGAAAAAGCCAGAATAAGGTAGGATGAGAGGAAGCTGGCAAGTGATAAGTGAAATCAGGTGAGGGGGAAGTTGCTATGTGATTTAACAATTAATTATCTGCTTGCTTTTGAAGTCATTTTTATATGCTTAACAGTTTAATATGTCTCTAGTAGCTATATAAAGTATAATTCTGGAAACTTCTTTGTTCTTCACTACATGAATAAATATTTTCTTATTGGTTAGGTTTTACTGCAAAATTGAATAAGTATTTTCTTATTTGTTTATTATTATCTATAGAATCTCAAGGTTATAGAAAGTATAAATAATTTGATAATAAATGTACTTAAATGTGTCTTAAATGGAGTTTTTCTTATCTCTGGGTATAAAGTAGCTGTTTTGTGCTAGGCGTCATATTCTTGAATCTTAAGCCTTCTCTGTGACTATCTGTTCAGTTTTCTTCTGTTTGATCAACTCCTAATAAAATTATCATGAAGCAACAAGTTTCGTGCCTCTTTCCTGACGTAAAAAAATCATGGATTTAAAGACTAGAATCCTTCATCCCTATTACAACAGAACAAGTTTTGGTATTTTGCAATCCTCTGTTACCACTCCTGTGGCCAGGTTTGACATAAAGCTTATTATCAATGCCCCAGCAATCTCTTTTCACATTTCCAAACCTTCTGGCCATGGGGACACATCTATCCTGGGATACTTTTTTATGAAAGTTATGGAGAATGATGTGCTGGCTACCAAGGCTTATGGGGTCGTAAGTAAGGATAAAGAGATAAAGAGAATGCTACCTCTGGTATGGTGGTAGGAAGTTGCCTATCCCAATGTTTTTCAGAAGCTCCAACACTACCTCTTTCTTAATCTCAACATGCACCAGTACATTAGCCTGTTCTGTGTTATCTAGTCCCTCTCTTTGGTGAACACTGAAACAAAGTATTCATTAAGGATCTCCCCTACCTATTCTTCCAGGGACATTCCCTGAGTGATCCTCCCCTCACTCTACTCATCCTCATGTTCTTCACATATGTGTGTTCACCTTGGAGTTTTCCTTACTCCTTCTCGCCTGGGTGTTCCTTTCTAGCTCTTCTAAGTTCCTTTAATGCCTTTCAGGTTACCTTGTAAGTCTCACAGTCACAAGCTCTGTCTTGATTTTTGCTTCTTACACCTTATGCTTCTTTCTTCCTCTTGACTAAATGTTCTAGCTCTCTTGTCAACCATGATCCCTTCACTCTACCATCCTTCCCGACTCAATGGGACAAACCCATCCAGAACCCCATTCTAGTGGTCCCCAAACAACCTTCACATTTCTGTTACGCAGTTCTCTGATAACATCTGATTTCAATTTACACTCCCAAGTTTCTGCCTAATAACATCTTAGTTAACCCACCCTCAATAAATTCACACATCGTCTGCTCCTATTCTGCTAAGGGGTTGGGGACAACCTACAATGACCAGCTAACCCACCGTTGAGAGTATTCTGACAGGCTGTATCACTGGTATGGAGGGGCTACTGCACAGGACCTAAAGGAGCTGCAGAAGGTTGTAAATCTAGTTGGCTCCATCTTGGGCACTAGTCTACAAAGTACCCAGGACATCATTAGGGAGTGGTGTCTCAGAAAGGCAGCGTCTATTATTAAAGACCTCCAGCACCCAGGGCATGCCCTTTTCTCACTGTTACCGTCAGGTAGGAGGTACAGAAGCCTGAAGGCACACACTCAATGATTCAGGAACAGCTTCTTCCCCTCTGCTATCTGATTCCTGAATGGACTTTGAAGCTTTGGACACTACCTCACTTTCTTTTAATATACAGTATTTCTGTTTTTGCACATTTTTAATAATTTACTCAATATATGTAATTGATTTACTTGTTTATTTATTATTATATATTTTTTCTCTCTCTGTTAGATTATGTATCGCATTGAACTGCTGCTGCTAAGTTAACAAATTTCATGTCACATGCCGGTAATAATAAACCTGATTCTGAATCTGAAAAACCCATACATCTTTGGAATAAGGGAGGGAATCCTCCCCGTCACTGGAAGAACGCACAAGCATCTTATAGCAGCAAAGGAATTGAGCCCGGGTTGCTGGGCCTGTAATAGTGTTACGCATATCACTAGGGTACTGTGCCATGTAAATAGGTACTTGATAGAAGATGGGATGAAGGGCCTGATTCTGTCCTGTGTGAGTCGGACACGGCAATGACTCTGATGTGCCCTCAAAATGGCCTTGCAAGCTTCTGCTGTTGTAAACTGACTGCAGCAGCCTAGGAAGATAGCTCACCACCATTTTCTTAGGGGAAATCAGGGGCAGGATAAAACTCAGCACTGAAAAATGAATGGAGGAAAAGTAAAATGGTCAACTTTCAATCATCAAAGTTGATGGAATGTGCTGTCAATGTGCCTGTCGCAGCAGCCTCGCACGAAGCTTGAATAAAAAATGATGGCAGAGGCAGGTTGCTGGTGTTTGATGGATGATGACTCACTTTGGCCAGTGTGAATTGGAAGGAGACTGTCCACGGTCAGCAGTGGCTGGGGGCTCCTCCAGCCGCCTTTAAAACAGAGTCAAGGGAAGACACAGAAAGACTGCACTTGCTGGAAATCTGGAGCAACACACACAGTGCTAGAGGAACAAATGTACGGGGTGGCGATTAGTTACACAGAGAGTGATGGGTGCATGGAATGCATTGCTAGGGTGGTGGAAGAGGCAGGTACATTAGACACAGTTAAGAAACTCTTTAATAGGGACATGGATGACAGAAAAAGGCATGGTTTTTGCAGGAGGTAAGTGTTAGGTTGATATTAGAGACGGAGGCGGAGTTAATATGGCGCTAAACAGTGACTCCTTTGCTTGCATCTTTGGGAACAGCTCTATTTCCATTCTTAATATCTTTATTTTTCCCTTTCAGGGTTCTTTTGAAGACCCTGACCTGGAGTTACACGCTGACTTCGGTTCTTTGTGGGAATGGGACCCGTTCTCAGGGTTTCAGGACCAGCCAATGTTCGGCATGCCAAGGGCTCAGCCTGAGAGCCCGGCTCGAAGCATAAGATCTCAGGGCTCTGGAGATGGGTGGGTCGAGGGTCGGTGTCACAACAGGAGACCCGTGTGTCGTGGGGGGTATTAGGATATCTGCTGTGGGCCCAAAGACCTTTGTGACCTTTGGGCACAGAGCTTGAAAAAAGTGACGTAACAGACTTTTTTTGTTATGTCACCCCACTCGCTAGGAAAATGGAGACACCTTTTTCTCCCTTATTAGGGAGAGAGAGAACCTGTGGTATGTCGAATACTGGGTGAAATGCAAAGTCTCTGTGGTAACTGCAAGTCTGTGTCTTTGCTATTGCTTTGCTCACGCTTGAGTGCTCAGTGGTGGTGCCGATGCTTGCTTTTTTTTGGCAGTGGGGGGAGGGGAGATTGTTGCTCGCTGCCATTTCCACGTGGGGGGAGTTGAAGGGGACTTTGGGGTTCTTATGTTTAACTGTCTTTCATTCTTTGGGGTACTTCTCTGTTTTTGTGGATGTTTGTGATGAAAAAGCATTTCAGGATGTATATTGTATTCCTTTCTCTGACATTAAATTGGACCTTTGAACCTTTGAACAGGTTAAAAGGTCAGCACAACATCAAGGGCCAAAGGACCTGTAGTGTGCTGTAGTGTTTTATGTTCCACATATGCTCTAACTCAGCAGGTCAGGCAGCATCTTTGGAGGGAAATGGACAGTCAGCATTTTAAATGAAAGATAGAAGGCAGAAAATGGAGCACGAGCTGGTGCGTGTTAGGTGGATTCAGGTGAGAGGAGGATGCTACAAAAGTGAAGGAGGGTGAGCATGAAAAAGATGACAGAAGCTGGGAGGTGATAGGCAGAAGTGATAAAAGGCTGAAGAAGATGGAATCTGATAGGACAGGACAGTGGGAATATGGGCCATGAGATAAAGGGAAAGGGGTGGGGAACCAATCTTCAAGCCCCCAGTTCAAAAGCAATAATCCCATTTTGCTCAGTATGTAGTTGAGGTGAAATGTATACTGCTACCAGGGTAATAGCGGAAAACTCTTCTGGCAGATAAGATGGACACCATTTGACTACTATATGCTCCAGGTCAGGTGAGCAGGACTGAGTCAGAACCACCACGTTTGTGCACCATGATAAGTTAATTATAATGTGTACTCCACCTCCTCTACCTTTTAAAGTCTGAGCTGTCCTGTCTTTGTGGAGAGTTGTGAAGCCATTGAGCTGTAGAGCTATGTCCAAAATGGCGGGGGTATAGCTATGTTTCTGTGAAGCAAAGTACACAGCAGTCCCTGATGTCCCTCTGGTACAGCAATCTTTTGAGGTCTTCAGTTTTAATTTCCAGAGGCTGTACATTCACCATAGGTCTTTAGTACTCAGGACCAGTACTCTGGTCTGGACTAGATGTTTTCCATGGGTTCACCCCCCTGAAGGATGCTCTCACATCAGCTTCAGACACAAGGTTATCGAGGCTATGGGAGTTTGTGAAGAAGCCTTCATATTCTGTTGGTCAAAGTGAACATAAAAGGCAATGACTTCATCTGGTAGCGAAGCCTCGTTGTTACCTATGTTGCTCGGTTTTACTTTGTAGAAGGTGATAGCATTTAAGCCCTGCCACAGCTGTCGAGCATCTTTCTGTGATTCAAGTTTGGTCTGGAAATGCCACTTTGCATGTGAGATGTTTTCCAGAGGTCGTACCTGGACCTCTTTAATTTACTTGGTCACCAGACTGAACACCACTAATCTGGCCCCCAGCAGATTATGGATCTCATGGTTCATTCAGGACTTCTAGTTGGTGAAAACTCAGAATGATTTTGTAGAGACACACTTGACTACGACTGTTTTGACAGCCGTTGTATATTCATTTAGATCCTCTGATGAGTCCCCAGTCTACCACTCCTCTGCCTGTCATGACCACCTCTTTGTTGTCCCTACCTCTGGATTCTTGCTTTTTAGCCTCTGCTTGTAGACAGGTAGGAAGAGGACAGCCAGATGACCAGATTTCCTGGAATGTGGTTTAGGAATTGAATGGTTGTCATTCCTAATCATAATATAGTAGTGGTCATGTGTGTTGGGATGCCTGGTGCTACAGGTGGCATGTTGAGGATTGAAGTCCAGGACAATGATTTGAAAGTCATTGGGGCAGATTGCTTCTTGATTACTGATCGTGGGACTCAATTCGTCGGGTTCTTGTTCAACATCGACCTTTAGTAATCTTGGTCCATTGACTCCATGCTTGCTCACAGAGGCAGTGATCCTCTCTAGCGAGCAGATATCCAACCAACTCACACTGACAGGACCACTGTCGGATGCATATGATTCTGGGCAGGGAATAGTATCAGTGTTGATTTGGAGCATGATTAGGTCAGTTAGATACAGTGTACAGAATAGCATAAGTCTAAGAGCTGATACTAGGCATTACCATAATAGCTCACCTTCTGAACCCCAAATTCTGTCCTGCCTTGTGTATCTGGATCCTGGATTTCCTGTCAGATCGCCAGCAGGTGTTAAGAGTGGGCTCCCTCACCTCCAACCCACTGACTCTCAATACAGGAGCCCCTCAGGGCTGTGTACTGAGTCCCCTCCTTCACTCCCAGTATACCCATGACTGTATCACCACCCACAGCTCTAATCTGCTAATTAAATTTGCTGATGACACTACATTGATTGGCCTTATCTCAAACAATAATGAGGTGGCCTACAGGGAAAAAGTAATCTCTCTGACATAGTGGTGACAAAAAACAATCTCTCCCTTAATGTCGCAAAAACAAAGGAGCTGGTTGTGGACTGCAGGAGGAATGGAGACAGGCTAACCCCTATTGACATCAATGGATCTGGGGTTGAGAGGGTAAAGCTTTAAGTTCCTCGGCACCCACATCACCAAGGACCTCATGTTGTCTGTACATACTAGCTGTATAGTGAGAAAGGCACAACAGTGCCTCTTTCACCTCAGACAGTTGAGGAAGTTTGGTATAGACCCCAAATCCTAAAAACTTTCTACAGGGGCACAATTGAGAGCATGCTGACTGGTTGTATCATCGCGTGGTGATGTACTCCCTTAACTGTACCTCCCTTAATCGCAGGACTCTGCAGAGAGTGGTGTGAACAGCCCAGCGCATCTATAGTTGTGAACTTCCCATGATTCAGGACATTTACAAGGACAGGTGTGTAAAAAGGGCCCGTAGGATCATTGGGGACCCAAGTCACCCCAACCACAATCTATTCCAGCTGCTACCATCTGGGAAACGGTACCGCAACATAAGAGCCAGAACCAACAGGCCCCGGGACAGCTTCTTCCACCAGGCCGTCAGACTGATTAACTCACGCTGATTTGAGTGTACTCTATATTACATTGACCGTTCTATTTATTATAAATTAATATGATTGCACATTGCACATTTAGACAGAGATACAATGTAAAGATTTTTACTGTTCGTGTATGTGAATGATGTAAGAAATAAAGTCAATTCGATTCAATTCAATATCACTCAAGCCAGGTTTCCCCATCTCTACCAGCCTTAGAATCAGATCATCATAGAGTACACTGACAGAGTACTTGATCTTTATGAAGCTCAGAGTCAAGGCCAGCCAGTGCTGCTGGAAAGATCAAGCTCAGTCTTATCCTGAATAACAATCTCACCAGCAGATGTTGGGCAGGGGCAAGACAAGTGATGGGTTGACTGGTTGTGGAGAGGGCTGTGGGCACAGATATATGGTATACAAGATGATAAGAGGCATAGATCGATTGGACAGCCAGAAACATTTTCCCAGGGTGGAATTGCTAATACCATGGGGTTAAAGTGATTGGACGAATGTATAGCTGGGACATCAAAACTAAGTTTTTTACACAGAGAATGATGGGTGCATGGGGCATCTTGCCAGGGTAGTGGTAGAGGCAGATACATTAAGGACATTTGAGAAACTCATAGGTATGCACATGGATGACAGAAAAATGATGGGTTTGTGTAGGAAGGAAGGTTAGATTGATCTTGGAGTAGGCTAAAAGGTTGGAATAACATCATAGGCCAAAGGGCTTGCACTATGCTGTAGTGTTCTATGTTCAGACTGTGGGTAATTAGTTAGTACCCAGATAGGAGAGAGCTTGGGCAGTTTACTGGGGGAAGTATTGCGCAGACTATAGGTATGTCAGGCATGTGATGAAAGCCCAAACAGTTATTTTGCTGATTGATGGGATTGCGGCCAGGAAATTTACTTGGGAGAAACCTAGATTTACCAGATAGCTTTGTTGTGGGGATGGCGTCATGCAGGTGCAGAACCGGTGGAATAATGGGTGTCAGGCAGATGAAGGGAAGGGTCAGGCAGATACTGGTGAAGGCAACATGCACAACACGCTGGAGGAACTCAGCAGGTCGGGCAGCATCCGTGGAAATGAACAGTCAATGTTTTGGGCCGAGTCCCTTCGTCAGGACTGAAGAGGGAGGGGGCAGGGGCCCTATAAAGAAGGTGGGGGGAGGGTGGGAAGGAGAAGGCTGGTAGGTACCAGGTGAAAAACCAGTAAGGGGAAAGATCAAGGGGTGGGGGAGGGGATAGGCAGGAAAGGTGAAGAAGGAATGCAAGGGGAAAGTGCTATGGGTAGTAGAAGGAGGCGGAACCATGAGGGAGGTGATAGGCAGCTGGAGGAGGAGGCAGAGTGAAACTGGAATGGGGGAAGGGAGGGGGAAGGAATTACCAGAAGTTGGAGAATTCAATGTTCATGCCAAGGGGCTGGAGACTACCCAGACAGTATATAAGGTGTTGCTCCTCCATCCTGAGTTTGGCCTCATCATGGCAGTAGAGGAGGCCATGTATGGGCCCGAATGGGAATGTGAAGCAGAGTTGAAGTGGGTGGCAACCAGGAGATGCTGTCTGTTGTGGCAGACGGAGCGGAGGTGCTCGACGAAGCGGTCCCCCAATCTGCGTCGGGTCTCACTGATGTAGAGGCCACCGCACTGGGAGCACCGGATGCAATAGATTACCCCAACAGACTCACAAGTGAACTGTTGCCTCACCTGGAAGGACTGTTTGGGGCCCTAAATGGTGGTAAGAGGGGAGGTGTAGGGACAGGTGTAGCACTTATGCTTGCAGGGATAAATGCCAGGTGGGAGATCCGTGGGGAGGGACTTGTGGACCAAGGAGTCGCGGAGGGAATAATTCTTGTGGAAAGCGGAGAGGGGTAGAGAGGGGAAGATGTGCTTAGTGGTGGGGTCCTGTTGAAGGTGGCGGAAGTTGCGGAGGATAATATGCTGGATCTGGAGGCTGATGGGATGGTAGGTGAGGACAAGGGGAACTCGGTCCCTGTTGTGGTGACGTGAGGATGGGGAGAGGGCTGAAGTGCGGGAAATGGAGGAGATGTGGGTGAGGGCATCATTGATGACAGCAGAAGGGAAACCACGATCCTTAAAGGAAAAGAACATTTGAGATGTCCTGGAATGGAAAGCCTCATCCTGGGAGCAGATGCAGCAGAGACGGAGGAACTGGGAATAGGGAATAGCATTTTTGCATTTGGCAGGGTGGGAAGAGGTATATTTGAGGTAGTTATGAGAGTCAGTGGGTTTATAGAAGATGTCAGTGGACAGTCTATCTCCAGAGATGGAGTTCGAGAGGTCGAGAAAGGGGAGGGAAGTGTCCGAGACGGACCAAGTGAATTTGAGGGCTGGGTGGAAGTTAGAGGCAAAGTTGATGAAATTGATGAGCTCAGCATGCGTGCAGGAAGCAGCACCAATGTAGCGAAGGAAAAGTTGGGGAGCAGTAGCAGTATAGGTTTGGAGCATAGACTGTTCCACATAACCAACGAAGAGGCAGGCATAGCTGGGACCCATGTGAGTGCCCATAGCTACAACCTTGGTCTGAAGAAAGTGGGAAGAGCCAAAAGAGACGTTATTAAGTGTGAGTACCAGTTCCGCCAACCAGAGGAGTGTGGTGGTAGTGGGGAACTGGTGAGGTCTATTGTCAAGAAAGTAGCGGAGGGCTTTGAGGCCTTCTTGATGGGGAATGGAAGTGTATAAGGATTGGACATCCATAGTGAAAATGAAGCTGTCGGGAACAAGGAACTGGAAGTTATTGAAGAGGGCATGGGATGTATCCCGGATGTTGGTGGGGAGGTACTGAACTGTGGGTGACAAAATGGAGTCCAGGTAGGCAGATACAAGTTCGGTGGGGTAGGAGCAGGCCGAAACCATGGGTCTACCAGGACAGTCAAGCTTGTGGATCTTGGGGAGGAGGTAAAACCGAGCAGTGTGGGGTGTGGGAATTATGAGTTATTTGGCTGAGGATGGAAGATCTCCGGAGTTGATAAGGCTGGTCATGGTACAAGAGACAATGGTTTGTTGTTTACTGGTGGGGTCCTGTTCCAGGGGTAAGTAATAGGAGGTGTCAGAGAGCTGCCGTTTGGCCTCAGTGAGGTAGAGGTCCATCTGCCGGACTATTACAGCACCACCTTTGTCTGCGGGTTTGATGGTGAGATTAGGATTAGTGCAGAGAGAGTGGAGGGCAGTGTATTCAGAGGGAATGAGGTTGGAACAGGAGAGAGGAGTGGTGAAGTTGAGATGGTTGATGTTTCAGTGACAGTTGGAGATGAAAAGATCGAGTACAGGTTGAAGGCCTGGGGGTGGGGTGGGGGGGGTTGGTGTCCAGGAGCAGGAGAAGGGTTGAAGGCGGGAGCAGGGGTCATCAACATGGGGAGGGGAATCCTTGATAAAGTAGTAGGCTCGGAGACATAGGTGACGGAAGAAGAGTTCAGCGTCATGGCGGGTACGGAACTCACTGAGGTGTGGACGGAGGGGGACATAAGTGAGGCCCTTGCTAAGGACAGAACATTCTGCCTCAGAGAGGGGAAGGTCAGAGGGGATGATGAAGACACGGCAAGGGTTGGGGCTGGGGTCAGAGGAGGATAAAGAGTGGGAGGTCTCAGGAGGGAGATGGGGGTTGGGATGGTCAGGGAGAGCAGGGTTGGGGGAGGATGAGGGATCAGAGGAATGGAGGGGGATGAGGGTTAGAGGGAAGGTTGGGAGTTGCGGGGAGGATAGGGTGTAGTAGAGGAATAAGACAAGCTGCAGGAGCCAGCGGCAGTAATAGCTGTCCTGGTCTGGATCTGGAGCTGGGGGTGATGGAGCCTGGTGAATGTACTTGGACAGATGATGGGATGATCTAGGGAATGGGATAGAGGACAGGAAGGAAATGTAAGCTAGACAAATGTAGGGGCTGAGTGAGGCTTACAAACAGATGATGGTATGGTCAGGGAGAGGATGGGAGAGCCTGACTTACTTACTTGCTCATTTATTTATTTGTTTATTTATTGCAATACAGAGCAGAACTGGCCCTTCCAGCCCTTTGAGCTGCACCACCCAGCAAACCCCTGATTTAACCTGAGCCTAATCACTGGACAACTTACAATGGCCAATTAACTTACCAACTGGCATGTGTTTGGACTGTGGTAAGGAACTGGAACACATGTAATGCATTGTGCCAAACACTAGACTACCCTGCGTAGCAAGGTATACTGAGGGTTTGGGCAAATGATAGGAGTTAGATATCTGATGGGGAATCACACTGATGAAAAGGCAGGTCATGCATGCAGTCAGTGCTGGGACAAATGGGAGGTGTTACAGGTGATGGAGATGTCAAATAGAAAAGGTGGGGGCAGCCAAATGCTGAAAGATCCAGCTAACTGGCCATTGAGCTGATGTTGAGGCAGACAGAAGGGTGTTGATTGGGACAGGTAGATATAGGTGAGATCGGTTGATGATGTGGCCATTGGACAGGGTTCATTTGGATAGAAGGGTGTTGAGTGGGACAGGTAGATATGGGCGAGGTCAGGTTGATGATGTGGGGTCTGTACAGGGTTCATTTAGGTGACAGGCTGCAGGCAGAATGGGAATTCATGGACATAACACAACCAGGCAGGTGACTGAGGCAGAGAAAGTCAGGCTCATGTGATGGTTTTGGATAGGGTTCAGGCAATCAGGTGTGAGGTAGATGGGCATCCAGCAGTTGCTGGGGGTAAAGAATGGCATGGGATTTGTTTGAGAAGGAATGAAAGTGCAGGATTTGATGGGGTATGTGACAGCTCCATGTCTCTCTGGTCCACTCTCCACACCATCCCTCCCTTACCCCTGGCATTTCCCTTTGCCTTTGCAGTATCTGAACAAAATCCTTACATGGCTTCCTGCACCAGGGGAGGCAAAGGCTCATTTGCATCTCCTCCAATCTTGCCTATTGACTTCAGTTCCCATTCTCAGCTCCTTTTCTTACCTGCATCCAGCTCTGGTAGTGTTTGGTCTTCCTGCTTATCCTCCTTCAGCAGTTGTCTTACATCTTCACATCTTCACACCCTCTCATCCCACATTCCCCCCTCTCTCTTTCTCTGTCTGCCTCATCTATCATTCACCTGCCATAGTCTCCCAATTCCATCCCAGCTTCCACTCCCCTACCTGACACTAGGTCAGTACCTGCATCTCATCCTACACCCCCCTCCTCACAGTCTTCTGATGACCCCAGAATCCTTTCTTGCCACACTCCTTCTCCTCTTGAAGCTGGCCACCTTGCCTATCCACTCTCAGTCCCGATGCAGAGTTTCAACTCAAAACATTTCCGGTACTTTTTCTCCCAGGGATGCTGCCTGACCTGCTGAGTTTATCCAGCAGATTGTGTGCTGTTGCAGATTTCAGTGTCTGCAGTCTCTTGTGTTTCCATCTTCTGGGAGGAACCAGGCAGATGTGGCAGAAACACACAAATGCAGATCTGCGCAGTGGCAGAAGACATAGGGGAAGGTTGATAATGGTGAGCAAAGCAGAGGCATGAGTGTCATTGACGGGAAGGGCTGAGGAAATGGTTGTAGGACAGTCATGTCTCCAACAGGAATCCATAACTCGTGCTGAGTCAAAGGTTGACTGAACTTCCTACCCTAATGTACTGCGGTTAGTCAGTACTATTGAACTGAATTGAATTGACTTTATTTCTTACTCCCTTCATATACATGAGGAGTAAAAATCTCTGTTATGTCTCCGAGTAAGTGTGCAATGTGTAATTTATGGTAATTTATAATAAATAGTATGTACAACAGGACAGTCAATATAACATAGAAATACAATTATATCAGCATGAATTAATCAGTCTGATGGCCTGGTGGAAGAAGCTGTCCCTGAGCCTATTGGTCCTGGCTTTTATACTATGGTACCGTTTCTCGGATGGTAGCAGCTAGAATAGTTTGTGGTTGGAGTGATTTGAGTCCCTAGTGATCCATCGGGCCCTTTTATCACACCTATCTCTGTAAATGTCCTGAATAGTGGGAGGTTCATAGCTACAGATCAGATCAGATTCAGTTTATTGTCATTTAAAAACCACAAATGCAATGCAGTTAAAAAATGAGACAATGTTCCTCCAGAATGATATCAACAAAGCACATGACAAAATAGACTACACCAGAAAATCCACATTACGTTTGGCAATCCCCCAATCCAGAGTCCAGAGAGGCTGCGTGATGTGCTGGGTGTCCACAACACTCTCTGCAGAGGCCTGTGATTCAGGGAATTATAGGTTCAGATTAATCCAATATCACAGTACTTCTTGATACACCCTATTTACAGTTTAGGATTATAATATGGTCATTGCTATTCAGAATGCACTCAGGCTCCTGTGACGCCCATCAGACCCAGAAATCCCCCACTGTACCCCTGGGTAATGCATGCTCCCCTGTATGGAGTCACAGGCACACGCATTTCCACTTCATCCCATTATATAACAAGGTCAAATCATTGCACAGTTAACAAGATAGCTCCAGTGTGGCTCAGGTTGCCCTCAAAACCATTTTTGTACAAAAAAAACCATCAGAGGAAATGCTTGTTAAACTTTTACCCACTGATAAACTCCAATCCTTCTCCATTAAACTGCTGTGTTGTGCTGATGGTTGGATATCAAATTCCTTTTATTGGACAATGAGGGAAAACATGGTCCCTCTCTGAAAGGGGTAACAATAAAATAGTTATAATTATGTTACATTAGAGTCATAATATTTCTGTTACTCTCTCACCACTTTTATTAATCATTCTTTGTCAGTCTTACGTGCTTTCAATGCCAGAGGGAGAAAGGGGCCAGTAGGAAGGGTAGTCAATGCAGGCAGCTATTGCAGGAGTGCCCTGCGGTCACTTCTCTCTCTCACAGGTTGTACACTGTTGGGGGAGAGAAACGTGACAGCAGCAGAATTTGTGGCATCATGCTTGGCTCTAATCACAGCAGAGAAGGGAAGGAGTCTAGGTGAGCAATGGTAGTGGGGATACAACAGTGAGGGAAACAGACAGGTGCTGCTGTGACCAAGAGTGAGACTCCAGAATAATCTGTTAACTCCCTGCAGCCAGGGTCAGAGTCAGAATTAGAATCAGTTTACTATCACTGATATACGCTCAGTAGCCACTTTATTAGGCACCTTTTATAGCTAATACAATGGACACTGAGTGTACGTTTGTGGTTTTCTGTTGTTGTAGCCCATCCACTTCAAGGTTCAATGCATTCTGTGTTCAGAGATGCTCTTCTGCACACCACTCTTGTAACATGTGTTTACTTGAGTTACTATCACCATCCTGTAAGTTTGAACCTCTCTCTGACCTCTCTCATTAAAAAGGCATTTCTGCCCACAGAATTGCTTGTCGCTGGATGTATTTGTTTTCCACAAGATTCTCTGTAACCTCTAGAGACTGTTGTCTATGAAAATACCAGATCAGCAGATTCTGAGATACTCAAATTAACCCTTCTGATATGAACAATTATTCTGTGTTCAAGATCACAAAATTTCTTCCCCATTCTGATGTTTGGCCTGAACAGTAACTGTCCCTCTTGACCACGTCTGCACGCCTTTATGCATTGAGTTGCTGATTAGATATTTGCATTAATGAGGGGGTGTACAGGATTACCTAATTAAAATGACCACTGAGTGTGTGTTGTGAAATTTGTTGTTTTGTCGCAGAAGTGTAATACAGTACATAAAATATACTATAAATTACTATAAAAATATATACAGTGGATTCCAGTTAATTGGACCAAATTAAGCAATTGCCTCAATTAGCTGAAGTTGCATAGAAATAGTTAGAAAGGTATAAAAAAGAGTTAACAAATTACCATTTACCTGAGTAACAAACTATGCAATTAACTGAAATACAGAACAAATTAGAATATTACCAATATCAACACAGTACTATAAAACTGTGTATTAGTTCCTGACAGTTATCAGCTGAGGAATTCATCCAGTGTATGATGCTGTGTTCTTGTCATTGACTGTACGTGCAGATTGCTAGTACAGATAATGAACTGCCTTCATACAATGGTTTCGACCATTACATCCTCCAAATCTTCATTTTCATTGAAACATTCAAGATAATTGGCAATACCTTCAAATTCTTCATAGGTCCTAACTTGTTGAAGTAATGATATCATTTTGGAGTTAATTCGGAGCAAGAAGGTTGTGAGTGAACTGCTGATTTTTCGGAACGAAGGGAGTTTTTTACTACTCGGGTTAAAGAGAGGCGAGACTGCGCAGGCGCATGACATCAGCCAGTAGAGCGCGAAAGGTTTAAAAAGACCGCTGTATCCAGCAGGTAGTGGAGTGAGAGGCAGCAGAGTGACAGGGCTTTGACTCAACGGGCTTAGGCAGTAATGAGATGAGGCAAGGTAGGAAGTATGTGTGCGAGGCCAGTTTTCTGACCTCGGTGTCAGATGTGGAGGGTCCTGGAGTCTCCCAGCCTCCCAGATGGCCATATCTGCACCAGGTGTGTTGAGCTGCAGCTCCTAAGAGACCAAGTTAGGGAACTGGAGATGCAGCTCGATGACCTTCGCCTGGTCAGGGAGACCAAGGAGGTGATTGAAAGGAGTTATAGGCAGGTGGTCACACCAGGGCCATGGGAGACAGACAAGTGGGTTACAGTCAGGAGGGGGAAGGGGAAGAGTCAGGTACTAGAGAGTATCCCTTTTGCTGTACTCCTTGACAATAAGTACTCCTGTTTGAGTACTGTTGGGGGTGACAGCCTACCTGGGGCAAGCGGCAGTGGCCTGGCCTCTGGCACAGAGTACGGCCCCATGGCTCAGAAGGGTAGGGAAGGGAAGAGGAAGGCAGTAGTGATAGGAGACTCTATAGTTAAGGGGTCAGACAGGCGATTCTGTGGATGCAGGAAAGAAACACGGATGGTAGTTTGCCTCCCAGGTGCCAGGGTCTGGGATGTTTCAGATCCATCCAAGTTATCTTGTGGTGGGAGGGAGAACAGCCAGAGGTCGTGGTACATATTGGTACCAATGACATAGGTAGGAAAAGGAAAAAGGTCCTGAAAAAAGACTACAGGGAGTTAGGAAGGAAGTTAAGAAGCAGAACCACAAAGGTAGTAATCTTGGGATTACTGCCTGTGCCACGCGAAAGTGAGAATAGGAATACCATGAGGTGGAGGATAAATGCGTGGCTGAGGGATTGGAGCAGGGGGCAGGTTAGCTCACAAATAGGGAAAGCTTGGAGACAGTGCAAGTGGGAGGATAGGCAGGTGATAGAGAAAGGAAGCGCTCAGACCGAAGGCTTGAGATGTGTCTATTTTAATGCAAGGAGTGTTGTGAACAAAGCGGATGAGCTTAGAGCGTGGATCAGTACTTGGAGATATGATGTGGTGGCCATTACAGAGACTTGGATGGTTCAGGGACAGGAATGGTTACCTCAAGTGCTGGGTTTTAAATGTTTCAGAAAGGACAGAGACGGAGGCAAAGGAGGTGGGGGCATGGCACTGTTGATCAGAGATAGTGTCACGGCTGCAGAAAAGGTGGACGCCATGGAGAGATTGACTACGGAGTCTCTGTGGGTGGAGGTTGGGAACAGGAAGGGGTCAATAACTTTACTGGTTGTTTTTATGTGTGCTGGCGCGTGGCCTAGTGGATAAGGCATCAGTCTAGTGGTCACTGGTTCGAGCCTCAGCTGAGGCAGTGTGTTGTGTCCTTGAGCAAGGCACTTAACAGCACATTGCTCTGCGAGGACACCGGTGACAAGCTGCTTGGGTCCTAGTGCCCTTCCCTTGGACAACATCGGTGGCGTGGAGAGGGGAAGGCTTGCAGCTGGGCAACTGCCGGTCTCCCATACAACCCTGCCCAGGCCTGCACCCTGGAAACCTTCCTAGGTACAAATCCATGGTCTCACAAGACTAATGGATGCCTATTGTTTTTTATAGGCCTCCCAATAGTAACAGGGATATTGAGGAGCAGATGGGGAAACAGATCCTGGAAAGGTGTAATAATAAGAGTTGTCGTGATGGGAGATTTTAATTTCCGAAATATCGATTGGCATCTCCATAGAGCAAGGGGTTTTTATGGGGTGGAGTTTGTTAGGTGTGTTCAGGAAGGTTTCATGACACAGTATGTAGATAAGCCTACAAGAGGAGAGGCTGTACTTGATTTGGTATTGGGAAATGAACCTGGTCAGGTGTCAGATCTCTCAGTGGGAGAGCATTTTGGAGATAGTGATCATAATTCTATCTCCTTTACAATAGCATTGGAGAGAGATAGGAACAGACAAGTTAGAAAAGCGTTTAATTGGAGTAAGGGGAATTATGAGGCTATCGGGCAGGAAATTGGAGGCTTAGATTGGAAACAGATGTTCTCAGGGAAAAGTACGGAAGAAATGTGGCAAATATTCAGGGGATATTTGTGTCGAGTTCTGTATAGGTACGTTCCAATGAGACAGGGAAGTTACAGTAGGGTACAGGAACCATGGTTACAAAGGCTATAATAGATCTAGTCAAGTAGAAAAGAAAAGCTTACAAAAGGTTCAAAGACCTAGGTAATGTTAGAGATCTAGAAGATTATAAGGCTAACAGGAAGGAGCTTAAGAAGGAAATTAGGAGAGCCAGAAGGGGCCATGTGAAGGCCTTGGCGGGCAGAATTAAGGAAAACCCCAAGGCATTCCACAAGTATGTGAAGAGCAAGAGGATAAGGCGTGAAAGAATAGGACCTATCAAATGTGACAGTGGGGAAGTGTGTATGGAAGTGGAGAAAATAGCAGAGGTACTTAATGAATACCTTACTTCAGTATTCACTATGGAAAAGGATCTTGGTGATTGTTGTGCTGACTTGCAGCAGACTGAAAAGCTTGAACATGTAGATATTAAGAAAGAGGATGTGCTGGAATTTTTGGAAAGCATCAAACTGGATAAGCCGCTGGGATGAGATGTACCCCAGGCTACTGTGGGAGGCGAGGAAGGAGATTGCTGAGTCTCTGGCAATGATCTTTGCATCATCAGTGGGGCCAGGAAAGGTTCCGGAGGACTGGAGGGTTGAGGATGTTGTTCCATCATTCAAGAAAGGGAGTAGAGAAAGCCCAGGGAATTATAGACCAGTGAGTCTTACCTCAATGGTTGGTAAGCTGATGGAGAAGATCCTGAGGGGCAGGATTTATGAACATTTGGAGAGGTATAATATGATTAGGAGTAGTCAGCATGGCTTTGTCAAGGGCAGGTCCTGCCTTATGAGCCTGATTTTTTTTGAAGATGTGACTAAACACATTGATGAAGGAAGAGCAGTAGATGTAGTGTATATGGATTTCAGCAAGGCATGGGATCCAAGGGGACATTGCTTTGTGGATCCAGAACTGGCTTGCCCACAGAAGGCAAAGAGTGGTTGTAGACTGGTCATATTCTGCATGGAGGTCGGTCAGCAGTAGTGTGCCTCAGGGATCAGTTCTGGGAACCTTACTTTTTGTGATCTTTATGAATGACCTGGATGAGGAAGTAGAGGATGGGTTAGTAAATTGGCTGATGACACAAAGGTTGGGGGTGTTGTGGATAGTGTGGAGGGCTGTCAGAGGTTACAGCGGGATATTGTTAGGATGCAAAACTGGGCTGAGAAGTGGCAGATGGAGTTCAACCCAGATAAGTGTGAAGTGGTTCATTTTGGTAGGTCAAATATAATGGCAGAATATAGTATTAATGGTAACACTCTTGGCAGTGTGGAGGATTAGAGGAATCTTGGGGTCCAAGTCCATAGGATGCTCAAAGCAGCTGTGCAGGTTGACTCTGTGGTTAAGAAGGCGTAAGGTGTATTGGCCGTCATCAATCGTGGAATTTAATTTAGGAGCCGAGAGGTAATGTTGCAGCCATATAGGACCCCGGTCAGACCCCACTTATAATACTGTGCTCAGTATTGGTCGCCTTACTACAGGAAGGATGTGGAAACCATAGAAAGGGTGCAGAAGGGATTTACTAGGATGTTGCCTGGATTGGGGAGAATGCCTTATGAGAATAGGTTGAGTGAACTCGGCCTTTTCTCCTTGGAGCGATGGAGGATGAGAGGTGACCTGATAGAGGTGTATAAGATGATGAGAGGCATTGATCGTGTGGATAGTCAGAGGCTTTTTCCCAAGGCTGAAATAGTTACCACAAGAGGACACAGGTTTAAGGTGCTGGGGAGTAGGTATAGAGGAGATGTCAGTGGTAAGTTTTTTACTCAGAGAGTGGTGAGTGCGTGGAATGGGCTGCCGGCAACGGTGGTGGAGGCGGGTATGATAGGGTCTTTTAAGAGGCTTTTAGGTAGTTACATGGAGCTTAGTAAAATAGATGGCTATAGGTAAGCCTAACAATTTCTGAGGTAGGGACATGTTTGGCACAACTTTGTGAGTTGAAGGGCCTGTACTGTGCTGTTGGTTTTCTATGTTTCTATTTCATTTTCACTCCAGGCATCTCCAAGCCTGAATGCTTAAAACCATAGTGAGCAAAATAGTTCTGAATTGCCTTACTGCTTCTTTCTCACCAACTGTAAGTGACAATAATCACTGCTTTTTGAACACAAACACAAACAACTGATGCTATTTAAAATCTGTTGTACATAATGTGGAGGATGAACCAGCATACAGGGAGGTTCCTCCCACAATAGGAGGGGGTGAATAAATTTGTAGGGTGTTTTGAAAGCACAATAGCAATACAGCTGGTGGGGAGATTGACTCAGATGAGAATGGCAAGTAAAGCAAGTCCAGTGGGCCAAGCAGACTGAGGCAGTTTAGGGGCATGGGAGGGCTGGCAGGCTTAAATACATTCTCACGTGAAAGTTGGTGATATATCAGTGACAGAGAAATTTTTGGAAATATATTCAAAGGGATAGCATTAATCAGCATGGGATTGTCCTGGAAACATGCTATCTCATTAATTTGATATAAGTTTAAAGATTGACGAAGGCAGGCTGGTCAACATTATCTATGTGAGCATTTGATAGGTCCTACGTGATAGGTTGCCCAGAAGGTTAAGGCACAGGAGACATGATGTTAACTGGCTAATTGAATCCAAAATTGGTTTGGTGATAGGAGGCAGAGGTGATGTTAGAAGGATGTTTTCCTGAATGGATATCGATTACCAGTTGTGCGCTACATTGATAAATCTGTAGATGACACAAAGGTTGGTGTTGTGGGTGCTGTGGAAGGATGCCTAAGGCTATAGCAGGGTAGAGTTGGAAAGTTGGATAAAGCATTGGCAGATGGAATTTAATCCTGACAAGTGTGAGCTGATGTACATATATGTTGCAATGAAATCCATAGTTCACTAAGATGGTGGTGAAGGATAAAAGCATAAAAGCTGGGATGTCATGTCAAACTTTTACAAACCAGTGGTTATGCGGCACTTGAAGTATTGTGTGCAGTTCAGCTATAGGAACAATGTGATTGCACTGGAGAGAGTGCAGAGGAGATTCTCCAGGATGTTGCCTGGACTGAAGGACTTTTGTCATTGGAGGTGCTGGATAGGCTGGGCTTGTTTACCCTTGAATGGAGGAGGCTGACTATGGATTTTTTTTTTCCCTGTAGTGAGGGTGTTTAAGATCAGAAGGCACAGGTTTAAGGTGAGAGAGAAGAAGTCTGGAGGGGATCTGAGGGGAATGTCTCCCACACTGAGAACAGTTGATATCTGGAATACACTGCTAGAGGATGTGATAGAGAGAGATACATTCTCAACAACACTTAACAATACTAGCATCTAGACAAGTACTTGAATACCAAGGCATGGAAGGCCAGCAACCTGATGTGAATAAATGAGATTAGAGTGGGTATCTACAACAACCAGCATGCAACAGGCCCTGCTGCTGTGGTTTACTGTATGACTGTAAGTCAGAAAATACCCATCTTTAGTGAACTTTGTTATTTGTATCAACAAGGGTAACCCTCCAATGAAGTTCACATTGCTTTGTCCATTCCTTGAATGAATAGCTGCAGGCTGTTCACAAAGCCTACAAAGTTGATCAGCATGATATCCACCCTTAATGTAAGAACAGTACTTAAAATATACTTTTGCAAGAGATTAGATGAAATCTCCCTGGGTAAAGTGAATCTGACCCCAGCGAGAGGTTAGATGAAATGCAAATATCAGACCTGCCCCTTTCCGTGTCAGTGCCTTAGACAACATTACTCTTATCTGCACAAGGGAATTAACTTGGAGATAATCTTTATAGTTTCAGGACTGTGGCTCCTTTTAATGTCAGTAAGTGCACCACTTAACAGACTGTAGGTCAGTCGTGGTCTTTGATTGTATAAAGACTGAATAATGCAGCAATACAATCAGAAAGCCTACAGCTGCCAGTCCTAAAGTGTCCTCCTGAAGAGCATCGTACTCACAGTTTTTGGAGTCAGGGGTGTACTTATCCATCAGCGCGATGAAATTGAGTAACAACTCGGTATTGTTGTCTGACTTGACTAGGTCCTTGCAGTATTCCCTAGGAGGAAATCCAAGTGTAAACACATTCCATGAGGGTAAAGTGGACACTGGCGTGGAAGAGACAGTGACAAGCCCTCACCCTCAAACCCCTAGGGTGTCACTCTGGTACAGGGAGAGGACAGTGATATGGAGGAGGATCATGCTGCGGAGGTTTCCCTATTCCTTAACACAGACAGCCGGGCAATTACTGCTTACCATGCAGGGACAGGTGCCTTTAGGGAGTGGCCACAGCAGCCTGTGCATATGCCAGTGATTTCATAATGGTGAGCCACCAGGCCAAAGCAGGAAGATGCCCATTCCAGAGGAGGTACAAAAACAGGTCACAGCACTGGTGGGAGGCAGAGGGTGATGAGCAGGGTGGTGGCAGTGGTGTCAACTGGCTGATGGCATGTAAAGATTTGGGCTGCGTGGTGCATGATGAATGGTACAATGGGCAGACAGCGTGAAGTGACTGGGCAAGCGCGCACACATACACACAGCTACCTGGGAGCAATGAATACATGTCCCACGGTCTCAAAGGAGCTGGGTAACAAGGATTCAAAATCTGCAATAAAAAGGAACATTATCTGGGAACTACTGGCGAGGGGGAGGAGCACTGTTTCAGACATCTTATCGTCAGCACAGGAGAGGAGAAGAAATTACGCAGTTCATAAAAAATGAGGTAGAGAGATTGATCTGCGGGATCGAAGCAAACCTCAGGAGAACAGTTGTAGCCAATATGTTGCCCAGAAAACAAATTAACTTATGGAGCACAGAAATATTCGCCAATAAAAATGAGGTAATTCAGTCTTTTAGGACTATAAATAGTTTTAGGTAATTACCATTACATTTTTTTCACTATCTTCTATTCCACCAATTATAGCCAGCTACTGAATATCACTCAATAGGCATCAACATGGCCAAACTCTCCACATTACATGGAGACAATCAAACTGTGTTTTAAAAGGGTGGAGCATAGGATCCAGTTACAGACTAAAGGGGAGGAAGTGAATGGGGTGGGGTCCAAACAGCACTGATATCTCTTCAGCATCATTGAAGGGAAAGGGGGACAGGATGGGGAAGAGGGGTTAGTTAGTGAGAGAGGAAGAAAGAAAGAAAAAGAGAGAGAGCAGGACATTAAAGTTTCATACAAGAGGAAGCAAGTAACTAAAGGGAAAATATTCAGAGCAATGCAAAGGAAATTTCTAAGCCATTGTGGACATAACAAGACAGTGCACCAAGAGGGTTGGAAAAGGAAATTTGAGAAAGGGTCAGACGGGCAGGTAAATGGGCAAGCAGGCTGGGTGCAGTGGGGGGATAGGCACCGAACAAAGAGGGTGAGGGGAGGGGACCGAGATTAAGATACTTGCCCTTGCTGTTGTTTTGGACTGTGTGAATCCATCATAGAGAGAGAAAGCAGAAAAAAAGGGGTTGGGTAGGAAGGGGGTCACAAACAATATTTTATTCAATTACTATTTGAATAAAAATATTGTGTATAAATATACTGAGAATCTTGCAACTGACAAAATAAAAATCTCCAAAGAGCAAACAAACAGTTGCAAACATCTAGACCGATAGCTCTAGGTGCTCTGCACACAAGGCCAGCATGCGGTGGCCAAGGGCAAATGATTCCAAAGCTTTAGCAAACACAGCAAGCAAGTCCATACAATCCGGAGAAATTAAATTAAAAAAATAAAACAAATTAACAGAATGAAACAAAAAGCAAGAAAGAAACTGAAACCCAAGCAGAGCATGGTGAAAAGCATGCACATTTTCACAGACTCTGCATGGTTCGCTGCTTCAGAATCATTGTATATTCGAGAAGAAAGCAAGAGAAGGAGAGCCCAATTTTTGCCTCATAACCAGCTGGTTGGAATGTTAATTTTACATTGACTTTATTTTTTTGCTGCATTGCAAAATGCGGAGATCCACCATCTTCATGAAGCCTCTGTGTAATTGGCTAAACTCGGATAGTGAGCGGGGAAGCTTGCTTTCTATCAGTGCATTAGTTTTCTGCAGCCCAGTGACAGCTGGCGTGTCTGCAGGTTCAAGATCAGGCCAAAGGGCAGACAGACTGGCAACATATACTTACACTGAGCTTGAAGGATTTGGTCATCCAGCTTGGCATGAATATAATATTTACTATACGGCGGCAATACAAGAGCCAGGCTGGAAAGAGAACAGAGAGACAATGTCACAACTGGGTAGTCAACCTGGTTTCACTGATGAACATGTTTTCAAAGATTAACTTTATTTGTCACATGTATATCAACGGTGAAATCAAATCAACAAGCATGTGCGGGGACAGGGGGCAGTCTGCAAGTGTTGTCGTGCTTCTGGTACCACGTTCACACCTCACTAACCCTAATTGTACGTCTTTGGAATGTGGGAGGAAACCGCAGCACCCAGAACAAACCTATCTAGTCACAGGGAGAACATACAAAATCCTTACAGGAATTGAACCCGAATCTTACAACTGGCACTGTAATAGCAGAACACTAATCACCACACTGAACTCTGCTACTTCCATGGCATAATAATACATTTAGAACCATAGAAACATAGAACACTACAGCACAGTACAGGCCCTTCAGCCCTCCATGTTGTGTCGACCCATATAATCCTTAAAAAAAAAGTACTAAACCCACACAACCCATAACCTTCCATTTTTCTTTCATCCATGTGCCTGTCCCAGAGGCTCTTAAATACCCCTAATGTTTTAGCCTCCACCACCATCCCTGGCAAGTCATTCCAGGCACTCACAACCCTCAGTGTAAAAAACTTACCCCTGATGTCTCCCCTAAACTTCCCTCCCTTAATTTTGTACATATGCCCTCTGGTGTTTGCTATTGGTGCCCTGGGAAACAGGTACTGACTATCCACCCTATCTATGCCTCTCATAATCTTGTAGACCTCTATCAAGTCCCCTCTCATCCTTCTACGCTCCAAAGAGAAAAGTCCCAATTCTGCTAACCTTGCTTCATATGACTTGTTCTCCAAACCAGGCAACATCCTGGTAAATCTCCTCTGCACCCTCTCCATAATATCCTTCCTATAATGAGGTGACCAGAATTGAACACAATCTTCGAGAAGTTGGTAGGTTGGTGGATACATTAGTGAACTAGAGTGACACGACTATAAATAATAAGAGTTCAAAGCTTATCACAGCAGCCTGGGAATTTGAATTAAGTGGAGAAAAAGGACTTTTCAGTCAAGGTGACCATGAAACCACTGGAATAGCACAACTGTCAGGCAGTTCATGAATGTCCTTTAGATTTGATGTCTTTCAATATGTTGTCTTTACTGGCTGAGGGCAATGCAATTTTGGACTCATTGCAATTTGATTGACTCTTTGATTCTCAAATTCTTTCTGAATTGGCCTAACAAGCCATTTGAATATTTCAAAGCCTCTTTTGCACAGACATCCTGCTTCATGGACTGCAGCAGTTGAAGAGAGGGGCTGTCCAATACCTTTTCAAATGGTATTAGTTGTGGAGAGATATAGCAAGGGCACAGGCCCTTTGGCCCGCCAAATCCATGCTGAACATCAACCACCTGAATACATATTAATTCCACATTAAGAATTCCGACCTAAAAGTGCATTGAATTAGGCCTCCTTGAATTCTTTTGATCACGTGTCTGCATGTCTGATCCTCTCTTTTGAAGCTCAAAAGTCTCTCCAGTTTATTTCTTACCTGATCTCCTCAGTGGTTGAAGATCACTGCAATGGGGCCATTTTGTTTTGCACAATGCCCAAGGACCCCTGCATGGCAAAACTTTGAAGTCTCTTCAAGAGTCTATGCTTTAGGTCTCTGCTCCACTTCATGGAATAAGATAACGAATGCAGTGACAATACAATGGTAGGCAGCATAGGGTTACATGGACTTAACCGAGAGAAGGACTTCAATGGTCTGAGTGATCACAATGGTGGGCAGTAAAAGGGTTTGTGCATTACGTGAAGTCACCTCAATGGAGGGAAAAGCAAGGCCTTGTCATACATGAAAGATTTGAGTTGCAAGTGCTGTATTGAGTAGAAGTGCCAAGGCTCTGGTTTGTGAGGCTTTGGAGAGAGGAGGATGAGAAGAAAACAGGTAAGGTTTTCCTTTGACCTGTTCATCCAATTAGAGTAGCTGGGATGGCAGTTAGGGCAATGGTCCCGTGACTTCACCTATGCATAGGAAGTGCAACAAGCTGCAGTTTCTGACTAACCGTATTAAGGAAATTTATCTGGAGCTGGACATACTTAGGATCATCTGGGAAGCTGGGAGCATTACAGATAAGGGTTTTAGCAAGGTAGTTGCACCTAAGATGCAGGCAGCAGATAACTGGATGACTGCCTGGAAAGACAGAGTGAAAAAGCAGATAGTACATGCCTCCCTGTGGTCATTCCCCTCAACAACAAGTATACTTTGGATAACATACACGAAATGCTGGAGAAAATCAGCAAGACAGGCAGTTTTGCTGAGTTCCTCCAGCATTTTATGTGTGTTGCTCAAGATCTTCAGCAGACTCTCATGCTTAAGACTTGCTTATTTGGATATTGCTTATTGGGGTGGGGGGGGGGGGAGTGCAGAGAGGCACCTATCATGACTTAGCAGTGGCAGTCAGGTCAGTGGTACTGTGACTGGCTCTGAGGCTCAGTGGGCAGGGAGAAGCCAGGAAGGGCAACACTGATAGGAGGCATGTTAGAGGGAGAGGCAGGAGATTCTGTGCCAGGATTTCTGAAGTCACAGGGCGAAGGCATGAGAATGGTGTTGAGAGGGATGATTCAGCCACAATGGAATCAGATCAGAATTGATGGTCTGAGTGACCTAATTTCTTATATCTTATAATTTCTATGTCTTATGGCCTTATAATGTATTGCCCCTTAGATGCCTGGGTCAAGGCAGCTTCTGAACAGGAGAGTAGGCAGCCAGAGGCTGTGGTGCAGATTGGTACCAATGACATAGGTAGAAAGGGAAATGAAGGCCTGTGCAGTGAGAATAGGGAGTTAGTAAAGAGGCTGAAAAGCAGGACTTCAAAGGTGTTAATCTCTGGATCATATTTGGTGACACATGCCAGTCAGGGCAGGAACAGACAGATAGAACAGATGAATGTGTGGGGGCAGGATATCAGGTTCTTGCATCACTGAAACCACTTCTGGGGCAGGATAGACCTGTACAAGAGGGACACGTTGCACCTTAATTGGTGGGGAAGTTTGTTGGTGCTACTTAGGAGGATTTAAACTAGTTCAGCAGGAGGATGGTAGCCAGAGCACCAGGTCATAAAGTGGAATGACTGAGAGATGTCATGACCTGTCAGTGCGGAAGAACAGGCAGGAGCAAGGCAATTGACGTAATGAAACAGACAGGTTGAAATCTGTTTATTTTTACGTTAACTAACTGAACCATGCTCTTTAGTTCTTCACCCTTATGCTTAGTCGATAGAGGGACAAAGCTGGACACTTAATGTTGTAAGGATTCATGGTGCGGGGCTCATCTACTCTGTATGTAGAATTCGAAAACATGAAATATGCAATTGCTCTGAGGAGATTTATACTACAAGAAGAATAAGGAAGCGAATGTAAGGTTGAGGAAGCTAAACTCAAAAAGAAACCTTGAGGATTATAAAGATACTAGACTAGGGCTTGGGAGGGGAATTTGGAGAGCAAGGAGGGGCCATGACAAACTCTTACCAAGCAGGATTAAAGAGAATCCCAAGGCAATCTATGCAGGGCCTAATTAGGAACAGACAGCATGGTTTTGAGTCATTAAGTCATGTCTTCATTTCTAGTTTGACTTATTTTGAGGAGGTGATGAGGATGATTGATGTAATTTGAGCTGTGGACGCTGTCTACATAGATTTTTAGTAAAGCAATGGACTAGTTCCTACATGGTAGACTCATCCATAAGATTAAGAAGCTGGAATCCTCTGTGTCCTGATTCTGAATGAGTTTGCCCAAGAGACATATGAGAGAGGTTGACAGAGGGTAGTGATCAATAGGAATTATTCTGTCTGGAGGTCCATCTGCTGCATAAATTACTTGGATAAAAATGTGGGTTTGTATATTAGCTGATGATACAAAGATTATTGGTGTCGTGGATAGTGTAAAAGATTGCCAGTGGGATATAGATGAGATACAGATGTAATAGGTGAAGTTTAATATGGCCAAGTGTGAGATTTACACTTTGGGTGACCAAGTGACAGTAAAGTGACAGCACACTATTAATGGTTGGACCCTGAACAGTGATGATATGCAGAGGGATTTTGTCCCTGAAAGTGGCTGCACAGATTGACAGGGTGGTAAAGATGGCATACTGCATGCTTGCCTTTATTAGTTGAGGTATTGAGTTCAAGAATCAGGAAATTATGTTGAATTTTTATAAAACTCTGTTTAGGTTGTATTTAGGGTATTGCATTCAATTCTGGTGTCCCTATTATAGGAAGGATACAGAGGCTTCAGAGAGAGTGTAGAAGAGGTTTACCAGATGCAGCCTGGATTAAAGAACACATGCTCTAAGGAAAGGTTGGATAATCTAAGGTTGTTTTCTCTGGAACAGCAGAAGCTGATAGAAGACCTGGTAGGATTTTATAAAATAATGAGAGGCAAAGACAGGGTATGCAATCATGCCCTACCTTTCCTCATTTTTACAACATTTGAGTCAATCCTAATAAGAATAGATGTTAATAAATCTCAAACCTCACAGTAAGAAATACTGTAGTTCTCTGATATAGAGTGATAAATGCTTCTAAAATACCCAGCATCAGAGCTCAGGCCTACACTCCTTGGCCACAATGGAACAGCCACCAAGTAATACTGCTGGGGCAGGTAACAATTCCAGAGTTAAGGATTGAGGCAAACATATTACCTGTAATCAGCAGTTTGAATTGGGATCCATGTGTATGTCCTATCTACTTCATCAATATATCTCTGAAAAAAGAAGGAGTACCAATTATTTGTATTCATATGATAGGCACCTGTATTCAAAGGATTGACTGGTAATTCACTGGATTTAACTTGAGCAATTTGTTTCTTCACCAAGAGCTAGCCTGACATCCAAGTTTTAAATTGTAGACTACTTCTCTCAACTCTGATAGTTTCCATTCACAGATCAGTGAATATAAAGTATTAGAAATCTGAAGGAGTTCCCAGGATTTCAGCTCTTTGCATGTGAGAGATAAAGAGCTATAGACTCAAACAGCAATACGGCACAGATACAGGTCGTTGAGTTCAGTCCATATCTCTTTAGCCCTGACCCTGCACATACCTATCCAAGTGCTTCTTAAATAATAGTACTTGCCCCAAGCACGTCCCCTGGCAACTCATTCCACAGGGGTTGGTGTTGGGATCAGTGTGAAGAAGTTGCTCCTCTGGTCCCTTTTCAATCTTTCTCCTCTCATCCTAAATCTAGTTTTGGATTCCCATACTCTGTGGAAAAGACAGTCACTGTCCACCTTATCTATAAACCCTCATGATTTTATAAAGCTCTATAAGGCTACCTTTATTCTCCTATACTCCAAGGAATGAAGACCTGGCCAGCCTCTCCCTCTAACTCAGGCCCTCTAAATTGTTTCTACATTCTTTCCAGTTTAATTATGTCATTTCTATAACAGTGTTGTCAAAATTGCACACAGTTCTCAAAGTACGGCCTCAGCAACGACTTACACAACTGCAATATAATGACCCATCATCTTACTTGATGCCCTGACTGAGGAAGGCCTTGAGTGCTTGGTGATGGTGCCAATGCTTGCTTTTTTTGCCAGTGGGGAGAGAGGATTATTGTTCGCTGCTGCTTACGTGTGGGAGGGAGGGGAGCTGGGGGGGGGGGGGGGGACTTTGATCCATGTTTAACTGTCGTTCATTCTTTGGGGCACTTCTCTGTTTTTGTGCAAACACGAGGAAATCTGCAGATGCTGGAATTTCAAGCACCACACACAAAATGCTGGTGGAACACAGCAGGCCAGGCAGCATCTATAGGAAGAAGCACTGTCGACGTTTCGGGCCGAGACCCTTCGTCAGGACTAACTGAAAAGAAAGATAGTAAGAGATTTGAAAGTAGGAGGGGGAGGGGGAAATGTGAAATGATAGGAGAAGACATGAGGGGGAGGGGTGAAGCTGAGAGCTGGAAAGGTGATTGGCAAAAGGGATACAGAGCTGGAGAAGGGAAAGGATCATGGGACGGGAGGCCTAGGGAGAAAGAAAGGGGGAGGGGGAGCACCAGAGGGAGATGGAGAACAGGCAGAGTGATGGGCAGAAAGAGAGAAAAAGAAGGAGGAGGGGGAAAAGAAACTAAATATATCAGGGATGGGGTAAGGAGGGGAGGAGGGGCATTAACGGAAGTTAGAGAAGTCAATGTTCATGCCATCAGGTTGGAGGCTACCCAGCTGGTATATAAGGTGTTGTTCCTCCAACCTGAGTGTGGATTCATCTTGACAGTAGAGGAGGCCATGGATAGACATATCAGAATGGGAATGGGACGTGGAATTAAAATATGTGGCCACTGGGAGATCCTGCTTTCTCTGGCGGACAGAGCATAGGTGTTCAGCGAAACGGTCTCCCAGTCTGCGTCGGGTCTCACCAATATAGAAAAGGCCACACCGGGAGCACTGGACGCAGTATACCACACCAGCCGATTCACAGGTGAAGTGTCGCCTCACCTGGAAGGACTGTATGGGGCCCTGAATGGTGGTGAGGGAGGAAATGTAAGGGCAGGTGTAGCACTTGTTCCGCTTACAAGGATAAGTGCCAGGAGGGAGATCGGTGGGAAGGGATGTGGGGACAAATGGACAAGTGAGTCGTGTAGGGAGCGATCCCTGTGGAAAGCAGAAAGAAGCGGGGAGGGAAAGATGTGCTTGGTAGTGGGATCCTGTTGGAGGTGGTGGAAGTTACGGAGAATTATATGTTGGACCCAGAGGCTGGTGGGGTGGTAGATGAGGACAGGGGGAACCTGTTCGTGGATGTTTGCGAAGAAAAAGCATTTCAGGATGTATATTGTATACAGTTCTCTGACATTAACTTGGACCTTTGAACCTGTAAATTAACCTTCTAAGGGTCTTGCACAAGGACTCCCAAGTCTCTCTGCACCTCTAATGTTTGAACTTTTTCCCCATTTAGATAACAGTCCGTACTATTGTTCCTTTTACCAAAATGCATTAACATAACATTTCCCAACACTATTCCATCTGTCACTTCTTTGCGCATTCTTCCAATTTGTCTAAGTCTGGCTGCAATCACATTGTTTCCTCAGCTACCTACCCCCTTCACTTATCTTCATATCATTCGCAATCATTCTATTCCATTATCCAAATCATTGACAAGCATTGTGAAATTTGCAATTTTCCAGTCCTCCAGGACCATGCCAGAATCGAGTGATTCTTGAAAGATCATGACCAATGCATCTGTTATCTCTTCAGCAACCTGTCTCAGGACTCTGGGATGTCATCCATCTGGTCCAGGTGACTTATCCAACTTAAGACCTTTCAGTTTGCCTAGCACTTTTTCCTTTGTACAAAGTAATAGCAATGGCACTCTCTCCTGCTCTCTGACACCCACGGACCTCTGGCACACTGCTATATTTTCCACAGTGAAGACAGATGTAAAGTACCCATTAAGTTCATCTGCTGCTTCTTTGTCCCCCATTACTACCTCACCAGTATCATTTTCCAGTGGTCCAATATCAACTCTCCCTTCCCTTTTACTCTTTAAATAACTGAAAAAAAAATTATTATCCTGCTTTAAATTATTGGCTAATATGCCCTCATATTTCATCTTTTCCCTTCTTATAGCTTTTTTAGTTGCCTTTTGTTGGATTTTAAAAGCTTCCCAATCATCTAACTTCCCATGTACTTTTGCTACATTATATGCCCTTTCCTTGGCTTTTATGCAGTTCTTAATTTCCTTTGTTAGCTACAGTTGCCTACCCCTGCCATTTCAGAACATCTTCCCCTGTGAGACATATCTATCCTGTGCCTTGTGAACTATTCCCAGAAACTTCAGCCATCTCTGCTCTGCTGTTATCCCCACCAATACCCACCTATGAAAGCTCCTCTCTAATGCCTCTGTAATTCACTGTATTCCATTGCAATAATGATACATGTGATTTATGCTTTTCCCTCTCAAATTGTAGTATGAATTCAATGTTATTATGATCACTGCCTACAAAGGGTTCCTTTATGCTAAGCTCCCTAACAAGATCTGGATTATTACACAACACCTGATCTAAGAGAGCCTTTCCCCAAGTAGGCTGAAGCACAAGCTGCTCTAAAAAGCCATTGCGTAGCCATTCTACATATTTCCTCTCTTGTGATGCCACACTAACCTGATTTTCCCAATTCCCATTCATAGTGAAAACCCCATTACAGTTGAGTTATTACCCTTATTACATGTCTTTTCCAGTTCCCTTTGCAATCTCAACCCCACATCTGCTCTACTATTTAGAGGCCTATACATGATTCCCATAATGTTTTTATTTACCTTTGCAGTTTCTTAACTCCACCCACAAAGATTCAACATTCTTTGGCCTTTTGTCACCCCTTTCTAAAGATGTAATTTCATCTCTTACCAACAGAGCCTCTGCCTTCCTGCCTATCCTTTCAATATAAAGTATATCCTTTGATGTTAAACTCCTAACTATAGGCTTCTCTCAGCCACGACTCAGTGATGCCCACAACGTCAAACTGACCAATCTCTACTTGTGCCATGAGTTTAGCCACCTTATTCTGAATGCTGTGCACATTTAAAAACAGCACCTTCAGTCCTGCATCCTTTTGAATTTTGCCTCTATGATGCAATTTAGCAATTTGCTCTGTTTGCATTTGTACCCAATCATCAGCTTGTCCTTCCTTACATTCATGCTACATCCATCAGCTACCTGTAAACCTGCTGGCTCATCCTCAGCTCTATCATACTGATTCCCATCCCCCTGACATATTATTTTAAACCATACCCAACAGCTCTTCATCAAGTTCATCAGACACAACTCTCTACACCCAAAGCCATGCTGAAGCCTCCTAATCAGACTCTACGTATCCAAATGCTGGTAGATTCTGTCCCTCAGAATTCCCTCCACTAATTTCCTCACTACTGACTGAGCTGTGGTTTGCTGGCTTGTCCTTCATAAACTACAGAACGATCTTAGTCGCCTTCCCGTTTTCAGGAACTTCACCAATGGCTGATAAAGAAGCAAACATCTTGACAAGACATACAACTGGCCCCACAAAGTCAGGTCATGCCCTGAGAATTTATCCATTTTAATGTTCTTTAAGGCTGCAATTAACATTGATGATCAACTGATGCAGATGTTGCTGATCAACACTAGTGCATGTCAGGAGTGTGTGCTTAGCCCACTGCTCTACTCTCTCTATACCCATGACTGTGTGGCTAGTTATAGTTCAAATACCATCTATAAATTTGTTGACAAGTTGTTGATCGAATCTTAGATGGAGTGAGATATAACAACTAGTGGAGTGGTGTCGCAGCAATAAACTCGCAGTCAATGTCAGTAAGACGAAAGAGCTGATTGTGGACTTCAGGAAGGGGAAGATGAAGGAACACAAACCAATCCTCATAAGAGGGATCAGAAATGGAGAGAGTGAGTGGTTTCAAGTTCCTGGGTGTCAAGGTCTCTGAGGACCCAACCTGGTCCCAACATATCGATGCAGTTATAAAGAAGGCAAGACAGCGGCTATACATCATTAGGGGTTTGAAGAGATCTGGTATGTCAACAAATACACCCAAAAACTTCTGTAGATGTACCATGGAGAGCATTCTGACAGGCTGAATCACTGTCTGGTATGGGGTGGGTGGGGGGGGGGGGGGGAGGGGGGGATGGCTACTGCTCAGGACCGAAAGAAGCTACAGAGGGTTGTAAATTTAGTTGGCTCCATCTTGGGTACTAGCCTACAAAGCACCCAGGACATCTTCAAGGACTGTTGTCTCAGAAAGGCAGTGTCCATCATTAAGGATCTCCAGCACCCAGTGCCCTTTTCTCATTGTTACCATCAGGTAGGAGGTACAGAAGCCTGAAGGCACACACTCAACGATTCAGGAAAAGGTTCTTTCCCTCTGCCATCCAATTCCTAAATGGACATTAAACCTGTGAACACTACCTCACTTTTTAAATATATATTATTTCTGTTTTTGCATGATTTTTAATCTATTCAAATACCTATACTGTTACTTATTTATTATTTTTTTTTCTCTTCTTCTTTGATATTATGTATTCTATTGAACTGCTGCTGCTAAGTTAACCAATTCCATGGCACATGCCGGTGATAATAAACCTGATTATGATTCTGATTCAGTTACGCCATTGCTGTTAATATGAACATTCTCCACAGCATTTCCACTGGTTCCCCTTTTCACTTCAGCAACCAGGATTTTCTCCGGAGTAACACTGAGGAGGAATATTCATTAAGACAGAATGAAGAAGCTGACAATCCATGTACCCTTTATGAATGGAAAATATATCTTAAGCCTGTTCATATGTTTTGGGGAGATATTATGTATTATCAGCTCACCCTCTTCCCCAGAAGGAAGGACTTTTTTTTTAAGAAAGAGATTTTCAAAATGAAATACTGATGCTTTTGAGGCCCATGCTTTGCTTTGAAGTGTTTTTCAGTTTCATTGGTGGTAAAGGTCCCCTGTGATTCAATCAATGAAGACAATACTCAGTGTGGCAAGAAGGTATTTGGCTTGTCTATCACTTTATCACATCTCACACCTCAATATATTTTTTGTTTCTGAGTTATGTTAAAAAATCAGCAGTTGTTTATGCAATGACAGTGGGAAATGGTCCGTTTTTGGTTGTCCTGCACTACCAGAGAGAATCTGAAGCAAGCTACTTCCATCAGCACCATGCTGATTAGCCAGCCATATGCTCAAGTCCATCAATGTACAACTTCCTAACTCAAAAGACTAGAATGCCACTACAGAGAAGATGCCACATTTCAGCCTTCATTAGTTGGAAAGAATAGCACAGCCCGATGTCTCAATGTCTATACCTTTGCATTCATCTCTTTACCAATACCATGTTGCAGGATCACATCAGACTATTTCATGAACATTTAATTAGTTGGTGTTTAATTAGAAGGCCAACCTACTTCCTCATTGTCGCTGTTTATTAAAAAAAATACAAAGCTACATCCGAATGCTTAGATTACTTACCTCATCCAGGGACTTGGTTAGAGTTCGGATTGTCATATTCCCATATTTCTTATCAATCATGTTTCTCCGGATCTGTAGAAACAGAAATGAACATGGACAAGAAAAAGAAAAGGTATAACCTTTTGAAATTGTGATCCTTTCTTTAGAAATGGCTGTTAGTCAGTGAGAGCACTGGTTGCTGTTGGTGCTGAGGCCCTCTACTGGTTCAGATTGAATCTATCAGAGTGAGCATTTCAAGGATCAACTCTTTTAGCCATATACGTACATTTACATGCATTAGGAATTTGCTTTGCTGTGTTGGTCAGATTGGGAAAAGCACCAAGAAAAGGCAACAAAAATTCAACAATGATAAAAAATTAAAAAATCAATACGAATAAGATTAGAGGTCCCATGTATGGATAGGGAATAAAATATGCTTAAATACATAAATACTAGTAAATGCATTTACAATGTAAACAGCATTGCAAAAAGTGGTTTAAAATGTTTACAGTCCAGTGTAGTGATGGGCTAATAGAGGGGATGGGGGCAGGACTAACTAGATCAGATTAAATGACTGGGGGAAGAAACTTTTAAGATGATGTGAAGTATTCTGTCTTAATCGCCCTATAGTGCTTTTCAGAAGCAAGCTTTTGGAAAATGCAGAGCGCAGCATTGCTAGTGTCCACAAGGAATTTTCCTGCATGCATCTTTGTCCTGGACACATACAACTCCTGCAGTGATGATGGACTGCACCCAATGACCTTTTCTGCTGACCTGACAGTTTGCTGTCGTTTTGTATGTTGTGAAGGGATGCTGCACCAAACCAGTCAGTATTGACCCCAATATCAATGTGCTCTAAAAACAAGTATAATCTGAAGAACACTCAAACAACAGTTTGAAGTAGGCATTTCAGAATGAGATGACGTACAAAAATGGATTAGAAAAGATGACGAAGAGTTGGTGGACATCAGTCTCAGAAGAAAGGGATCCTTTGGGTGCTAATTGTGAGCATCTCTAATAAGAGAGAGAGAGGAAATACTGGAGACAGAGCAAGAATAAAGTAAGCTTTCTACAGAAATATCGACCAACAGGAAAGACTAGATGGGATGAGGTTCCTCTGAAAGGGATAGTCCTGGAGATGGCAATGGTGGCGTTTTTAAAGACACAGTGATCTGTGTCCTTGGAGTTGCAGCATCTGTGGATACAGCTGGGAATTTCCAGGACAGGTGAGTGCCATGAGTGCATTCTGGATTGAGATGACCATTATAAATTGAAACTGTAAATATTGTGTACAGAGAGCATTGTATCTATAAATAAATATGAAGATGGGGATCACAGGCAGTAAATGAGACTGGATTGCTGTCCAATGTGCCCATGTGGACTCATTGGTACAGCTATCCCTTCTTACCAAGACTCTAAGGCCAATCAAGAATCAAAAGATTAAAATCAAAGAACTCCAGGTCTTAGAAACCTGATATAAAAATCAAAAAAAAATGCTGAAGACACACAGCACAGATAGCATCTGTGCAAAGGAAAATGGTATTAATGCCTCGGGCTGAAGATTCTCCACTGGCACTGCAAAAGAAAGGAAATAAGTTAGTTTTAAGTAGTGGAGAATGTTGGGGAAGATTGATTGTACAAAGGGAATATTTCTGATATGGTGAGGTCAGGTTGCCATGAGATGAGCACTAGTGGAGTGAGATGCTTGATCATTTAATATGTGATGTTAGAAAGAGAGAATATGGCAAAAAAATCAGTGAGCTGTAAGGTGAGGCAGAGAGAAAGAGAAAACACCAGTGAAGGAATATGAGAGCTGAAAAATACGAGTTTTCAGGAATATATCAAGCAGTGTCGTGGAGACAGAGGCTGAGATAATATGACAAATTCACTGCAGTTCTGATACAGATGTAAAACAGGAGCTGTCTGAAAGTTGTTGAATTTAATCCTAAACCTAGAAGGTTGTAATGTACCCAGACAAAAAAAAAATGGCTGTCCTTGCTCACTGTGGCTTTGTCATTCATGTAGCAGTCCTGGGAAGGCAGCTCAGAGCAGAAGCAAAAAGTGGCAAGCAACAGAGACACAGGGTTGACCCAGCAGCTTCAATACCCTCACTTCCTTTAATTGAGCTGCATTTGCTCTTCACAATATGACTACTCTGCACTGGAGAAACCAAATGCAATCAGGTGACAATGTGACAATCTTGAGACCATAAGACCATAAGATGGCTAGATGGGAGATGCCAGAGAGTAGTGGTGGATAATTGTTTATCGGGATGGAGGCCGGTGACTAGCGGGGTGCCTCAGGGATCTGTTTTGGGCCCAATGTTGTTTGTAATATACATAAATGATCTGGATGATGGGGTGGTAAATTTTTTTAGTAAGTATGCTGATGATACTAAGGTAGGAGGTGTTGTGGATAATGAGGTGGGTTTTCAAAGCTTGCAGGGAGATTTATGCCGGTTAGAAGAATGGGCTGAACGTTGGCAGATGGAGTTTAATGCTGAGAAGTGTGAGGTTCTACATTTTGGCAGGAATAATCCAAATAGAACATACAGGGTAAATGGTAGGGCATTGAGGAATGCAGTGGAACAGAGAGATCTAGGAATAACAGTGCATAGTTCCCTAAAGGTGGAGTCTCATGTAGATAGGGTGGTGAAGAAGGCTTTTGGAACGCTGGCCTTTATAAATCAGAGCATTGAGTACAGAAGTTGGGATGTAATGTTAAAATTGTACAAGGCATTGGTAAGGCCAAATTTGGAATATTGTGTACAGTTCTGGTCACCGAATTATAGGAAAGATATCAATAAATTAGAGAGAGTGCAGAGACGATTTACTAGGATGTTACCTGGGTTTCAGCACTTAAGTTACAGAGAAAGGTTGAACAAGTTAGGTCTCTATTCATTGGAGCGTAGAAGGTTGAGGGGGGATTTGATCGAGGTATTTAAAATGTTGAGAGGGATAGATAGAGTTGACGTGAATAGGCTGTTTCCATTGAGAGTAGGGGAGATTCAAACGAGAGGACATGATTTGAGAGTTAGGGGGCAAAAGTTTAAGGGAAACACGAGGGGGTATTTCTTTACTCAGAGAGTGATAGCTGTGTGGAATGAGCTTCCTGTAGAAGTAGTAGAGGCCAGTTCAGTTGTGTCATTTAAGGTAAAATTGGATAGGTATATGGATAGGAAAGGAGTGGAGGGTTATGGGCTGAGTGCGGGTAGGTGGGACTAGGTGAGATTAAGAGTTCGGCACGGACTAGGAGGGCCGGAATGGCCTGTTTCCGTGCTGTGATTGTTATATGGTTATATGGTTATATAGGAGCAGAATTAGGTCATTCAGCCCATTGAGTCTGCTCCACCATTCCATCATGGCTGATCCTGAATCCCACTCAACCCCATACACATGCCTTCTCGCCATATCTTTTGGTGCCCTGACCAATCAGGAAATGATCAACTCTTTGGCTAAGGAAATTCCTCCTTACTTCTGTTCTAAAAGGATGCCCCTCAATTTTGAGGCTGTGCCCTCTGGTTCTGGATACCCACATCATAGGAAACATCCTCTCCATATCCATCTTATCTAGTCCTTTCAACATTTCGCAGGTTTCAGTGAGATCCTGCTGCATTCTTCCAAATTCCAGTGAGTACAGGCCCAAGGCTACCAAAAGCTCCTCATATGTTAACCTCTTCATTCCTGGAATCATCCTCATGAACATCCTCTGGACTCTCTCCAATGACAACACATCCTTTCTGAGATATACGGCCCAAGACTTTTGACAACATTCCAAATTTGGCCTGACCAGTGTCTTATAAAGCCTCAGCATTATCTCCTTGCTTTTATATTCTACTCCCCTTGAAATAACTGCCAAAATTATATTTGCCTTCTTGACAACAGACTCGACCTGTAATTTAACCTATTAGGAGTCTTACACAAGGACTCCTAAGTCCCTCTGCACCTCTGATGTTTGAACCCTCTTCCCATTTAAATAATAGACTGCATTATTGTTCCTTTTACCAAAATGCATCATCATACATTTCCCAACACTGTATTCCATCTGCCACCTTTTTGCCCATTCTCCAATTTGTCTAAGTTCTGCGGCAATGGCATTGCTTCCTCAGCACTACCTACCACTCCACCTGTCTTCATATCATCCGCAAACTTTGCCACAAAGCCATCAATTCCATTATCCAAATCACTGACAAACAATGTGAAAAGTAGTGGTCCTAATACTGACCCCTGAGGAACATCACTTGTCACTGGCAGCCAACCAGAAAAAGCCCCTTTATTCCCACTCACTGCCTCTTGCCTGTCAGCCATTGCTCTATCCATGCCAGTATCTTTCATGTAACGCCACAGGATTTTATCTTGTTAAGCAGCCTTATGTGTGGCACCTTATCAGATACCTTCTGAAAATCCAAGTAAATGATGTCCACTGCCTCTTCTTTGTCCTCCCTGCTTGTTATTTCCCTGAAAAACTCTAACAAGATTTCAAGGTCAGACAAGATTTCCCTTTACAGAAACCATGCTGACCTTGACTTTGTTATCATTGGTCTCCATGTACCCTGAAACCTCATCCTTAATGATAGACTCCAACTCTTCCCCCACCACTGAGGTTAGGCTAACTGGCATATCATTTCCTTTCTTTTGCCTTCCTAAAGTGTGGAGTGACATTTGCAATCTTCTAGTCCTCCGGGACTACATCAGAATCAAGTGATTCTTGAAAGATCCTGACCAATTCATCTGTTATCTTTTCAGCAACCTCTCTCAGGACTCTGGGATGTAGTCCATCGGTCCAGGTGACTTATCCTTCTTAAGTCCTTTCAGTTTGCCTAGCATGGGAGCCGGAAATGACAAGTAATAAGGGTAATGACACAATTGTAATGGGAGACTTCAATATGCAAGGGGATTGGAAAAATCAGGTTGGTGTCATGCAATCTCAATTCCACATCTTGGCTACTATTTGGAAGTCTATATATGATAACCATAATGTTTTTTTCTACTCTTGCAGTTTCTTAACTCCAACCACAAAGATTCAACATTCTCTGACCCTATGTCACCTCTTTCTAAAGATGTAATTCCATCTCTTACCAACAGAACCACACCACTGCCTATGCCTTCCTGCCTGGCCTTTTGATACTAAATATATCCTTTTGATGTTAAGCTCCCAACTATGGCCTTCCTTCAGCCATGACTCAGTGATGCCCATTATGTCATACTGACTAATCTCTAATTGCACCACAAGTTCATCCACCTTATTCTGAATGCTATGCACATTTAAATATAACACCTTCAGTCCTGCATTTTTCACCCTTTTGAATTTTGCCTCTGTGGCACAATCCACCTCTTTGCTCAGTCTCTTTACATTTGTACCCAATCATTGGCTTGTTCTTTTCTTACATTCATGTTACATCCAGCATCTGCTGACTCTTCCTCAGCTCTATCATCCTGGTTCCCATCCCCCTGCCATATTAGTTTAAACTGTTCCCAATGGCTCTGTTAAAGCTGCCTGCAAGATTATTGGTACCCCTTGGATTCAAGTGCAACCCATTCCTTTTGTACAGGTTCAACCTGCCCCTGAAGACATCCCAATTATCCAGAAATCTGAATCCCTGCCCTGTGCTCCAATTCTTCAGCCATGCATTTATCCTCCACTTCATTCCATTCCTATCCCTATTGTCGTGTGGCACAGGCAGCAATCCTGAGATTACCACTCTCAAGGTCCTGTTTCTCAGTTCCCTTCCTAACTCCCTACATTCTTTTTTCAGGACCTCCTCCCTTATTCTACCAATGTCGTTTGTACTAATATGTACCGTGTCTTCTGGCTGCTCACCCTCCAGTTTCAGGATATTGTGGACACGTTTGGAGACATAGCGGACCCTGGCACCTGGGAGGCAAACTACCATTCGTGTTTTCTTTTTGTGTCCACAGAATCGCCTATCTGACACACTAACTCAAGAGTGCCCCATGACTGCTGCCATCCTCTTCCATTCTCTACCCTTCTGAGCCACAGGGCCGGACTCTACTCAAAGGCACATCTGCTGTGGCTTCTCTCAGGTAGGTCATCCGCCCAATTGTTGGAGCATCTATTGTTGAGAGAGACAGCCACAAATGTGCTCTTCACTATCTGACATTCTCCCTTCCCTCTCCTGAGAATCACCCATTTATCTTGGGGGACACATGCTGTTTGGTCTGTAATACCGACCCTGAGCTACCTTCTACTTCGATTCACCACCCTGTGGCCTCCTGCACTGCCTTGAAGAAGAACACCCCATCTGCTTGGGCACCTTGTAGCTTTCCATACTCAGTGTTTTATTAAATGGCACCTGTTTACTTGTCTTCTCTGGCTACAGTATATCAGAATTAGTCTTTCCACCCTAGGTCATGGACTCATAGGTTGCTCCGGTATAGAAACAGGCCTCTCAGCCACTGGGTCTGCACCAACCATCAGCCATTCAGATACACTAATTCTATACTAACCCCATTTTACTTTCCTCTTACTCCCTTCAACTCCCCTCTTGCTTCTACCACTTACCAACACAAAAGGGACAACTGTCTGTGGTAGCTTAACCTGCTAAGTTATTGATATTGGATATTGGCTCAGTAATTCTCTCACCTTTGCACAGCTTGATGTATCTCTCTCTCTCTCTCTCTCACACACACACGCATACACACATCTGGGTACATTACAGCTTGCTATGGCATCTACTCTGCACGTGACCACAAGTAACTGCAGAGAGTTGTGGACAGAGCTCAGCACATCACGGAAACCAGCCTCCCCTCCATGCACTCTGTCTACACTTCTCACTGCCTCAATAAAGCAGCCAGCATAAAGAAAGACCCCACCCACCTCAGACATTCTCTTTTCTCCCCTCTAACTTTGGATAGAAAATACAAAATTCTGAAGGCAAATACCACCAGGCTCAGGGAAAGCTTCTACTCTGCTGTCATAAGACTTTTGAATGTTTCCCAAGTTTGATAAGATGGATTCTTGTCTTCAAAACCCTATCTCATTGGGACCTTACATGTTACGGTCAACCTGCACTGCACTTTCACTGTATTGTAATACTTTATTCTACATTATGCTCTTGCTTTATGTAGTATTGCCTCAATGCACCATTGTAATGAATTGATCTGTATCGATGGCATACAAGACAAGTTTTTCCTTTTACCTTGGTATATTTGACAATAATAAACCAGTTTACCATTTAAACTTGCATGGAGAAGTGAATATATTCATTTTAGGAGAAGCTCGATAAACGCATGACAAGCATAGAATTAAATGATATGCTGAGGTGTTTAAACATAGAAATCTTGTTGAAGGCAGACAAAGCTACAGTGTACTGGAGAAGTTTCACACAAACCTTGACAGTTTCTTTAATGTCAGGACCTATCAGAATTTCATGGTGGTGAAGTGGTGTTACATCCAGATACTTAAATTCAAATACTGGCAAGACACTATGGAATTTAGAACTTGAATTATTTTTTTAGAAAATAAACTATTTTTAGTGTTGATGGTCAGACTGCAGACTGTTAGATTGCCTGTGAGTCCCAGAGGCTGCATTGAGATGAAGGACATAACAGGGAATTGGATTGGAAGGAGTGACAACTTAATTGTAATGGAGACGCAGAGACTTCAAACACTGGATTCAGAAGCAACAAATATTATGCTGCAGGAACTCAGCAAGTCCAGCTTCTGTGGGGGGAGGGAACTGTCAGCACTTTGGGTCAAAACCCTGCATCAAGATTGAGAGTGTAACTCTTCCAAAGGGGATAAAGAAGAGAGAGGGAGGCGTGAGGCAGGAGCTGACAAGCACTAAGTAGATCCTGGTGAAGAAGGGTTGATGGGCAGATGCCACTGAAATGTCCCAGCAAGCCACCTTGTTATATTCAAATGGCTATTTTAATGTCTCAAGCACAGACTCTGCTGCAGGGTCTACATGTACCCGCGGGCAGGCTGAGCAACAGAGTTGGCAATTGCGCTTGTGAAAATGTATGTTCCAGCTAATTACTGTTTCATTATGGCAGTTTTAACTCCTTTCTTTTCATTGTAGCCTTGTCAAGACTTGATCCAAAGCACAGTAACGTTTTTGCTCCCTTCCTTGTTGGAGGAAGAGGACTACTATCTCGACTGATGCTGTAAAGGAGCTATTGCTTCCAGCTGCAGTGTTGACATTTAACTTTCAGTAGGAGAGTTTTAGCTAACGGCCCTACTGGCCTAGTGTTTATTGTTTTTCTTTTCCTTCAAATTCTACAACAGCTCTCATTAAAGTTACTGAACTGTCAACCTGCTCAGTGTCTCTCTCTCTCCACACTTAGGCCATATCCAAACATTCTGACGGTTAAAGTACAAAGAGAATAAAACCAGATGAATCAACTTGCACCAACCTCACCCAACAGTACAGCGGTATCGACAGGGACTTTAGTAAGGCCTTCGATAAGATTCTGCATAATAGGCTGGTCCATTAGTTTTGAGCCCTGGGACCCAGAACAGGATGGCAAAGTGGATGCAAAATTGGCTTGGTGATAGGATGCAGAGGTTTTCAGGGTAGAAATGTCAAGTAGTACAGGACGTGCATCTAAGAAGAGAGAGGCAAGTTTAAAGTGGATGTGTGGGGCAAGCATTTTTATTGGGAGCAGCATGTGTCCAAAATATGTTGCAGGGGGAGTGGTGGAAGCAGATACAAAAGTGGAGTTTAAGAGGCTGTTAGACGGTCACATGAATATGCAGGGATAGAGGGATATGGATCATGTACAGATAGAAGAGATCTAGTTTAATTCATTACTGATTTTGGCACAGATATTGAGAGCAGAAGGGCCTGTTCCTGTGCTATGTTCTAAACAAGAGTAAAACTTACACCAGAAAATGGTAGTGCCCTGGGGATTATTAATGAAGAAAACCCTCAGGGCATGTCCATGAATCCCTTAAAGTTGCAGCACTGATAAAGAGGCATGAAGAAGGCATAGGTGATGCCTCCAACAGCCACATCTTTGATTGTGATGTTGTGTTAGAACACTGGTTTGCCACACTTGGAATATTGTGTGTAATACTAGTTGAGAAAAGGATGTGATTATGCTGGAAAGAATGCAGAGCAGATTCACCAGGATGTTGCCTAAAGTGGAACATTTCAATTATAAAGAGAGATTGCATAGGCTGGATTTGGTTTCCCAAAATTATGAGCAGATAACTAGATAGAGAGTGAGATTTTTTTCCCATGGAGCAGATGCCTCACACAAGATGGCACAAGTTACATAGCATAAGACAGAGGAGCAGAATTATGCCATTTCGCCCATCACGTCTGCCAATCTCCTGCCTTCTCCTTCTATCTCTTCATGCCCTGACTAATCAAGAATCTATCAACGTCTGCCTTAAATACAAACGTTTGTATATTTGGCCTTCACAGCTGCCTGTGACAACAAATTCCACAGATTCACCACTCTTTGGCTAAAGAAATTTCTCCTCATCTCCATTCTAAAAGGACACCCCTCTATTCGGAGGCTGTGTCCTTTGGACTTAGACTCTCCCACCATAGGAATCATACTCTTCACATTCACTCTAATGATGCCTTTCAACATTTGATAGATTTCAATGCGGTCACCCCTCATTCTTCTGAATTCCAGTGAGTAGAGGTCCAGAGTCATCAAATGTTCTTCATATGACAAGCCTTTCAATCCTGGGATCATCTTTGTGATCCTGCTTTGAACCCTCTCCAATGTCAGAACATCCTTTCTCAGATCAGGGGCCCAAACCTGGGCGCTGACCTTACAGAACAGAAGTAAGGAGAAACTTATTTTAGCCATAGAGTGTTGAACCTGTGGAATGCTCTGCTACAGATTGCGGTGGAAACCAAGTCCGTGGGTATATTCAAAGTGGAAGTTGTTAGATTCCTGATTGTTCGGGGCAACAAGGGATATGGTGAGAGGGCAGGTGTAGGGGTTGAATGGGATCCGATCAGCCATGATGAAATGGCGGAGTGGACTCAATGGGCTGAATGGCCTGATTATGCTCCAATGTCTTATGGTCTAAAACTGTTTACAATACAAGTGAGGCCTCACCAGTACTTTGTAAAGCTTCGACCTTGTTTTTATATTTTAGTCCTCTTGAAATGAACACTAAGGTTGCATTTGGCTTCTTCCTAATGACTCAATCTGCAAATTAACCTTTAGGGAATCCTGCACAAAGAATCCCAAGTCCCTTTACATTTTAGATTTTTGATTTTTTTCTCCATTTAGAAAATAGTCTTTGCTTTCATTTCTTCTACCAAAGTGCATGACCATCCACTTCCCAACACTGTATTCCATCTGCCACTTCTTTACCCATTCTCCTTATCTATCCAAGCCCTTCTGCAGCCTCTCTACTTCCTCAAAACTTCCTGCCCCTCCATCTATCTTCACATGATCCACAAACTTAGCCATAAAGCCATCAATTCCACCATCCAAGTTATTGACATATAATGTAAAAAGAAGCAGTCCCAACACAGATTCCTGTGGAACACCACTAGCCACCAGCAGCCAACCAGAAAAGGCTCCACTCTTTATTTTGTGCCAATCAGCCAATGCTTTATCCATGCTTTTCTGTAATACTATGGGCTATTAACTTGTTAAGCAGCTTCATATGTGGCACCTTGTCAAATGTCTCCTGAAAATCCAAGTATACAACATCCACCAATTCTCCTTTGTCTATCTTGCTCATTGTTTCTTCAAAGAATTTCAACAGATTTGTCAGGCAAGACTTTCCCTTAAGGAATCCATGCTGACTACGGCCTATTTTATCATCTACCTCCAAGATAAGATTACTTGGCCTATAATGTCCTTTCTTCTGCCTTTCCCCCTTCTTGAAGAGCAGAATAACATTTACAATTTTCCATTTCTCCAAAACCATGCCAGAATCAATTGACTCTTATAAGATAATTACAGATGTCTCCACAATCCCTTCAGGCATCTCCTTCAGAAGAATCGGGCGAGTACCAATCGGTCCAGGGGACTTAACTATCTTCAGACCTTTCAGTTTCCCAAGAACTTTCTCTCTAGTAATAGCAACCACACTCACTTCTGCTCCCTGACGCTCTCGAACTTCCGGCATACTCTTAGTGTCTTCACAGTGAAGACTGATGCAAAATATTTCAGTCCATCCGCCATTACTACCTCTCCAGTATCATTTTCCAGCAGTCCGATATTTACTCTCACCTCTCTTTTACACTTTATGTTTCTGAAGTGTTACGACTGTGCCCCAACTCTGAGGGGCCGAAGGGTACAAAGTAGCCCCCTCCTTTTTGAGAATCGCAAGATCGCTATTAATGCGGGTCTGGGACCCAGGAAATGAGAGAGAGACACGCAGAATCCACAAGGGTTTGGAATGTGTTCTGGCCCCTCAGCGATACAAAGCCACGGAAAACGGCCATTGTCTCTTGGAGACGGAATTGTGTATTGAGTACTGTACTATTTATTTGAAGCCCTCAGGGAATGACCAAAAGTGGGCTGGTTGAGGGGTGGCATCATTCCAACCTGATTGACATCTGAGACCCCGTGAGTAAGGATAAAAGAAGGTCTGGGGAACAACCCCTTTAGACGCATCAGGAGAAATGCTAGAAATCCCGTGACAGCATTTAATAGCGACAGCCGGTGGAAGGCCCATGTGTGTCCTTTCCCGCTGCCCGGGATTGAGGCCTTACCACGGAAGACGGCTTAGCTAAAGAAGAGATCACCACCGACGACATTTCGAAGGATCGACATCATAAAAAGGAAAACGGGCAAGTTCAAAAAATCCGTCTCTCTCTCCAACTGAAAAGCAGCAGTCTGAATGAACTTGAGTGATTTTTATATTTCCATCAGACAATATATTATCCCCTAGACAACGATAGAGCTATTTCTTGTTGATTATTATTATACCCGCGCTTTTAGATTTAGTATTGACGATGTATATTATCTGTATGTTTGCATTGATATTATTTTTGTGTATTTTTATCAATAAATACTGTTAAAAATAGTACCATCAGACTTCAATGGACCTCTCTATCTTTGCTGGTAAGTGACCCAGTTACGGGGTACGTAACAGAAGAAACTTCTGGGGTCCTCTTTAATATTATTGGTCAGCTTACCTTCGTATCCCATCTTTTTCTTCATAATGACTCTTTTAGTTCCTTCTGTTGGTTTTTAAAAGCTTCCCAATCCTCTAACTTCCCACTAATTTTTGCTCTATTATATGCCCTCTCTTTGGGTTTTAGGGTGGGTTTGACTTCTCTTGTTAGACACGGTTGTGTTATCTTGACTTTAGAATATTTCTTCCTCTTTGGGGTGTGTACATCCTGCACCTTCTGAATTGTTCCCAGAAATTTCAGCCATTGCTCTCTGTCGTCATCCCGGCCAGTGTTCTTTCCAGCTCCTCTCTCAAGCCTCTGTAATTCCCTTTACTCCACTGTAATACTGATATATCTGACATTAGCTTCTCCTCAAACTTCACAGAGAATTCAATCATATTATGATCACTTTCTCCTAGGGGTTCCTTTACCTTAAGTTCTCTAATCAATTCTGGTTCATTGCACAACACCCAATCCAAAAATTTGATCCCCTAGTGAGCTCAACCATAAGTTGCTCTATAAAACCATGTCATTGTTACCGGGTTCGGATATGGCCCAAGTGCAGAGTGAGAGACACTGAAGCAGGTCGATAATTCACAGACTTTAATATGAACAGTGTTAAAGGGAAAAGAAAACAATAAACACTAGGCCAAACAGGGCCATTAACTAAAACTCTCAAATAGAAAACAAAGCCTACACTGCGGCTGAAAAGAACATCAAAACATTAAATGAATACTGCTAGTCTTCAGAGTCAGTTGAATCAAAAGTCCAATTTCTCAGGTAATGCTGATGCAAAGCAGCAGCAAAGTGTTGTTGTGCTCTGTCCAAGTCTCGACAAGCACTACAACGACAAGCTGATCAGCCTGCCGGGAATGCTGTTTCTGGACGCAGCAGCAGAGAAGCCCTGGCTCGTCTCCAGGTCCGCTTGTAGCGCTGGATCAGCTGTTCAGCAACAGGAATTCCTACATCGATCTCCTGATCAGGGAAGAGCGGGGGCTGGAATCCCTTCTGGCATTCAAAGGGAGACATACTGGTGGAGGACGACTGGAGGTTATTGTGGGTGATCTCTGCCCAAACCAATTGGGAGCTCCAGGACATCAGGTTGGAGAAGGCAAGACAGCGCAGTGTTGCCTCCAGCTCCTGGTTCCCTCTCTCAGTCTGGCCATTGGATTGGGGGTGGAAGCCAGACGAGAGTCTGGCCATGGTTCCTACAGAAGAGCAGAAAACCTTTCACAAGCGGGAAGTGAACAATCAGACACTATGTCTTGAGGAAAGCCATGGAGTCTGAACACATGTTGAACCATGAGTGTGGCAGCCTCATGAGCCGATGGGAGCTTGGGGAGGGCAATGAAGTGGGCAGCACAGGTTATTTACAAGAAGGTGTCTGAGTACTCTCTGGACATGCTGGACATGCTCTTCATGAGAGTGGGAATAGATAAGGATGTCATCTAAATACATAAACTGGTTCAATGTGTCCCTGAGCACATCATTAACCAAGGGTTGGAATACAGCGGGGGCACTGGCCAGACCAAAAGGCACCACCATGTATTCATAGTGGCCATTAGAGGTGCTGAATACCATTTTCCATTTATCTGCTTCTCTTATGCAAATCAGATTGTAAGCATTGCGCAGATCAATTTTGGAAAATATTGTTGCTCCCTGGAAATAGAAACATAGAAACCTAGAATATCTACAGCACAATACAGGCCTTTTGGACCATAAAGCTGTGCCAAACATGTCCCTACCTTAGAAATTACTAGACTTGCCCATAGCCCTCTACTTTTCTAAGCTCTATGTACCTATCTAAAAGTCTCTTAAAAGACCATATCGTAACCACCTCCACCACCATGGCCGGCAGCCCATAGCATGCACTCACCACTCTCTGAGTAAAAAACTTACCCCTGACATCTCCTCTGTACCTGCTCCCCAGCACCTTAAACCTGTGTCCTCTTGTGGCAACCATTTCAGCACCAACACCAATGCTCAGAAACAGTTGAAAATAGAGATTTCTAATGCCTCAAGCATACTTTACTTGAAGGAATAATGTTTATCTGACTCTCTCCATGAGATGATGCTAGCTGGAGAATGAATCAGCACCCAACTTTATCCTTACATCTTGTTACATTCTTTTCCTCCTTCACTTCTTACCCATTCCTTGTTTTCATCCTCCAGTTCAGCATCCAGAAAGTCCAGAGTTACCGGCTCTTGGAAGTTTATAATCTAGAGGGGAAATAATTAGAAACACGTGGACAGTGCCATACCCATCAGAGAAATTCAAAAGTAGACAATTCCCCAGCGTGCAGCTTTCAATGTTTAGGATGTCAGTCTTTTCCCCCAAGAGCAGGAAGCCTAAAACTAGAGGGCATTGATTCAGGGTGAGACAGGAAAGACATAGATTTTCACACAGAGGGTGGTGTGAATATGGAATGAGCAGCCAGAGGAAATAGTAGAAGTGATTACAATTACAATGATTAAGAGATTTGGACAGGGACAAGGATGGAAAACAAAATTAGAGGGATCTGGGTCAAATGCAGGCAAATGGGAATCGCTCGGGTAGACACCATGGTCATCATGAATGAGTTGGGCTGAAGGGCCGGTTTCTCAGATGCACAAGTTTACGATTCTATATATTTATGACTCAGTGTCTTGGCCATAACTCATGGATTTGAACACTCCTTTAATCCATTTTGGGTGTTTGGCTACAGCAGATCCAGGAAACACTAAGAAGCACCATTTACAAAGACAGTAACATCAGTTTCACAGTGCCTGCTCACACCTTTGACTAACTATTGTAATAATTTACTCCAGCTGTGGGGCTAATTGTTGTTGCTGAACCCTCACCCAACAGTTCCTCCTCATTATCAGTTTAGGATATTACCACCAGATTTGGAATCTGTTAGTAAGGTACATGGGAGGACCTTCAAAACTAGAGGACACTGAACATAGAACAGTGCAACCTCTTCAGCCAATTATCTCCATGTCAGCTATGATATCAGATTAATCCCCTCTGCCTGCCTAAATATTGCTAATATAATCAAACAAGGACTCTTTCAGTGAATAATTGCACAGTATCTGAGTGTTACATGGCAACCTGAGCAGAAGGATGATTACACAGATTGGCAAACAAGAGGAATCTGCTGAGGTTGCTTACCTTTGGCTGTAGGTTGGGATGAAACAGTACATACCCATTTGGATCAATGGCAAAAAAGTACCCATTGCCACCTAACTGTGGAGAGAAAACAGTGGAAACATTAACAGGAATCTCTTGCAGACAGGCCATTGCAAAGAAACCTCACAGCAGATGACTTGCTTGTAAATTTCAAAGGGAGGCAACAGAAATCAGATTAGATTAGTATCATTTGTCACATGTACATCGGAACATACAATGAAATGGATCATTTGCGTCAAATCTCATCAGTGAGGAGGTGCTGAGCAGCCCACGAGTGTTGCCACGTTTCCAGTGTCAACCTAACATGTGCACAGCTCACTAACCCTAACCGCATGTCTTTGGAATGTGGGAGGAAACTGCAGCACCAGGAGGAAACTCACGCGGATTCTCTCCCTTTGCCTCGTTGAGATGATTAATCTTGTTTTGCCTTGTTCAATTACACTCTAACTTCTCCTCCCTGAAGTGAGTACAAATGTGTGAAACAAACAATACAGGCAGTCCCCGGGTTATGTACCAGTTCAGTTCCCAAGTCCGTCTTTAAGTTGGATTGGTACGTATGTCGGAACAAGTACATCCGGATTATTTAGCATCAGTTCGTGAGACGTTTGTCTTACTATATAGTATATATTTTACCTTTCTATGCATATAAAACACAAGAAACGTATGTATTTCAATAATTAAATCACTGTGTTGCTTAGTAATAATTGTAGCTTTCATTGGGGCGGGCTTTTCACATGCTCCATTATTTTCACTTTATCCGTTATCCTTTAAAATTGTTTCCGATCGTTGACCGACTGTAGCCTAACACTTTTCCAATGACCAATGGCGTTTCACCTCTTTCCAAACGCTTTATTATTTCCACTTTATTTTCAATCGAGATCGCTTCCCGTCAATGGAACAGAAACACTGCGGGCAGCGGGTCCCAAGCTGCACCAGCTCCCGAGGTCCGCTGGGTCCTAACGACCACCGCACTGAGACAGGCTAAATGGGACAAGTGGGGGCTGTCCTGGGTTGGGTATCTGATCCTCCACAATATTCCGCATGGTAATTTAAACTGGAGGTGGCAGTGTTTTTTTTACGAGGTTGAGTTGCAAGCTCAACATCAACCTGGCACGGATGGTACGGGAGTCACTGGATCGACATCAACCCAGCACGGGAGCGGTCTGTCACTGGATCGAACTTGGAAACATCCATTCTCCAGCCCTGGTGCTGATCTCACTGTGCCACCAGCCGACCGGAACGGGGATGGGGGGGGTGGTCAGGGTGAATCTTACTAAGAAAAATTTATGCCAAATACAAAGTTAAACACTCAACACAGTGTTAATGGCAATGACTTAAAATGGCGGACGGCGTTGCGATCTGACAAAATGGTAGGACGGCGTCGCGATCTGACTTAAAATGGCGGACGGCGTCACGATCTGACTTAAAATGGCGGATGGCGTTTGCCTTCCTCGGTTCGTAAGTACGAGTTATCCGTAAGTTGGACGTTCGTAACTCGGGGACTACCTGTAATTCAGTTCTTACATCTTTTGCTATTTTTGCCCCAATTCAATTCCTTATCTTTCTGATATCCCTTTGTCAGTGCTGTTCAAGAAGTGATAAAAATCTAGCACAGATGATGATTTCAATAGTGGTACCATCTTGGAACACAGAGCCACAGCACTAATACACTGAAATACAGTCAGCTGAATTGAATTGGCTTTATTCCTTACATCCTTCACATACATGAGGAGTAAAAACCTTTATGTTATGTCTCTGTCTAAATGTGCAATGTGAAATTTATAGTAATTTGTAATAAATAGCATGTATAACAGGAGAGTCAATATAATATAGAAATACAATTGTATCAGTGTGAATTAATCAGTTTGATGGCCTGGTGGAAGAAGCTGTCCCGGAGCCTGTTGGTCCTGGCTTTTACATTGCGGTACCATTTCCCAGATGGTAGCAGCTGGAACAATTTGTGGTTGGGGTGACTTGGGTCCCTAATAATTCTTTGGACCCTTTTGACACACCTGTCTTAGTAAATATCTTGAATATTGGGAAGTTCGCACCACTCTCTGCAGTGTGGACTGTTTGCACCACTCTCTGCAGTGTTGGGACTGTTCGCACCACTCTCTGCAGTGTTGGACTGTTCGCACCACTCTCTGCAGTGTTGGACTGTTCGCACCACTCTCTGCAGTGTTGGACTGTTCGCACCACTCTCTGCAGTGTTGGGACTGTTCGCACCACTCTCTGCAGTGTTGGACTGTTCGCACCACTCTCTGCAGTGTTGGACTGTTCGCACCACTCTCTGCAGTGTTGGACTGTTCGCACCACTCTCTGCAGTGTTGGGACTGTTCGCACCACTCTCTGCAGTGTTGTAGACTGTTCGCACCACTCTCTGCAGTGTTGGACTGTTCGCACCACTCTCTGCAGTGTTGGACTGTTCGCACCACTCTCTGCAGTGTTGGGACTGTTCGCACCACTCTCTGCAGTGTGGGACTGTTCGCACCACTCTCTGCAGTGTTGGGACTGTTCGCACCACTCTCTGCAGTGTTGTAGACTGTTCGCACCACTCTCTGCAGTGTTGGACTGTTCGCACCACTCTCTGTCTGTCTGTGGACTGTTCGCACCCTCTCTGCAGGTTGGACTGTTCGCACCACTCTCTGCAGTGTTGGGACTGTTCGCACCACTCTCTGCAGTGTTGTAGACTGTTCGCACCACTCTCTGCAGTGTTGGACTGTTCGCACCACTCTCTGCAGTGTTGGACTGTTCGCACCACTCTCTGCAGTGTTGGGGACTGTTCGCACCACTCTCTGCAGTGTTGGGACTGTTCGCACCACTCTCTGCAGTGTTGGGACTGTTCGCACCACTCTCTGCAGTGTTGTAGACTGTTCGCACCCTCTCTGCAGTGTTGGACTGTTCGCACCACTCTCTGCAGTGTTGGACTGTTCGCACCACTCTCTGCAGTGTTGGACTGTTCGCACCACTCTCTGCAGTGTTGGACTGTTCGCACCACTCTCTGCAGTGTTGGACTGTTCGCACCACTCTCTGCAGTGTTGGGACTGTTCGCACCACTCTCTGCAGTGTTGGGACTGTTCGCACCACTCTCTGCAGTGTTGGACTGTTCGCACCACTCTCTGCAGTGTTGGACTGTTCGCACCACTCTCTGCAGTGTTGGGACTGTTCGCACCACTCTCTGCAGTGTTGGGACTGTTCGCACCACTCTCTGCAGTGTTGGACTGTTCGCACCACTCTCTGCAGTGTTGGACTGTTCGCACCACTCTCTGCAGTGTTGGACTGTTCGCACCACTCTCTGCAGTGTTGTAGACTGTTCGCACCACTCTCTGCAGTGTTGGGCTGTTCGCACCACTCTCTGCAGTGTTGTAGACTGTTCGCACCACTCTCTGCAGTGTTGGACTGTTCGCACCACTCTCTGCAGTGTTGTAGACTGTTCGCACCACTCTCTGCAGTGTTGGACTGTTCGCACCACTCTCTGCAGTGTTGTAGACTGTTCGCACCACTCTCTGCAGTGTTGGACTGTTCGCACCACTCTCTGCAGTGTTGGGACTGTTCGCACCACTCTCTGCAGTGTTGGGACTGTTCGCACCACTCTCTGCAGTGTTGGACTGTTCGCACCACTCTCTGCAGTGTTGGACTGTTCGCACCACTCTCTGCAGTGTTGGACTGTTCGCACCACTCTCTGCAGTGTTGTAGACTGTTCGCACCACTCTCTGCAGTGTTGGACTGTTCGCACCACTCTCTGCAGTGTTGTAGACTGTTCGCACCACTCTCTGCAGTGTTGGACTGTTCGCACCACTCTCTGCAGTGTTGTAGACTGTTCGCACCACTCTCTGCAGTGTTGGACTGTTCGCACCACTCTCTGCAGTGTTGTGACTGTTCGCACCACTCTCTGCAGTGTTGTAGACTGTTCGCACCACTCTCTGCAGTGTTGGACTGTTCGCACCACTCTCTGCAGTGTTGTAGACTGTTCGCACCACTCTCTGCAGTGTTGGACTGTTCGCACCACTCTCTGCAGTGTTGGACTGTTCGCACCACTCTCTGCAGTGTTGGACTGTTCGCACCACTCTCTGCAGTGTTGGGACTGTTCGCACCACTCTCTGCAGTGTTGGGACTGTTCGCACCACTCTCTGCAGTGTTGGACTGTTCGCACCACTCTCTGCAGTGTTGGGACTGTTCGCACCACTCTCTGCAGTGTTGGACTGTTCGCACCACTCTCTGCAGTGTTGGACTGTTCGCACCACTCTCTGCAGTGTTGGGACTGTTCGCACCACTCTCTGCAGTGTTGGACTGTTCGCACCACTCTCTGCAGTGTTGGACTGTTCGCACCACTCTCTGCAGTGTTGGGACTGTTCGCACCACTCTCTGGCAGTGTTGGGACTGTTCGCACTACTCTCTGCAGTGTTGGGACTGTTCGCACCACTCTCTGCAGTGTTGGACTGTTCGCACCACTCTCTGCAGTGTTGGACTGTTCGCACCACTCTCTGCAGTGTTGGGACTGTTCGCACCACTCTCTGCAGTGTTGGGACTGTTCGCACCACTCTCTGCAGTGTTGTAGACTGTTCGCACCACTCTCTGCAGTGTTGGACTGTTCGCACCACTCTCTGCAGTGTTGGACTGTTCGCACCACTCTCTGCAGTGTTGGACTGTTCGCACCACTCTCTGCAGTGTGGGACTGTTCGCACCACTCTCTGCAGTGTTGGACTGTTCGCACTACTCTCTGCAGTGTTGGACTGTTCGCACCACTCTCTGCAGTGTTGGACTGTTCGCACCACTCTCTGCAGTGTTGGACTGTTCGCACCACTCTCTGCAGTGTTGTAGACTGTTCGCACCACTCTCTGCAGTGTTGTAGACTGTTCGCACCACTCTCTGCAGTGTTGTTGACTGTTCGCACCACTCTCTGCAGTGTTGGACTGTTCGCACCACTCTCTGCAGTGTTGGACTGTTCGCACCACTCTCTGCAGTGTTGGACTGTTCGCACCACTCTCTGCAGTGTTGGACTGTTCGCACCACTCTCTGCAGTGTTGGACTGTTCGCACCACTCTCTGCAGTGTTGGACTGTTCGCACCACTCTCTGCAGTGTTGGGACTGTTCGCACCACTCTCTGCAGTGTTGGACTGTTCGCACCACTCTCTGCAGTGTTGTAGACTGTTCGCACCACTCTCTGCAGTGTTGGGACTGTTCGCACCACTCTCTGCAGTGTTGGACTGTTCGCACCACTCTCTGCAGTGTTGGACTGTTCGCACCACTCTCTGCAGTGTTGGACTGTTCGCACCACTCTCTGCAGTGTTGGACTGTTCGCACCACTCTCTGCAGTGTTGGACTGTTCGCACCACTCTCTGCAGTGTTGGGACTGTTCGCACCACTCTCTGCAGTGTTGTAGACTGTTCGCACCACTCTCTGCAGTGTTGGACTGTTCGCACCACTCTCTGCAGTGTTGTGACTGTTCGCACCACTCTCTGCAGTGTTGGACTGTTCGCACCACTCTCTGCAGTGTTGGACTGTTCGCACCACTCTCTGCAGTGTTGGGACTGTTCGCACCACTCTCTGCAGTGTTGGACTGTTCGCACCACTCTCTGCAGTGTTGGACTGTTCGCACCACTCTCTGCAGTGTTGGACTGTTCGCACCACTCTCTGCAGTGTTGGGACTGTTCGCACCACTCTCTGCAGTGTTGGACTGTTCGCACCACTCTCTGCAGTGTTGGACTGTTCGCACCACTCTCTGCAGTGTTGGACTGTTCGCACCACTCTCTGCAGTGTTGGACTGTTCGCACCACTCTCTGCAGTGTTGGACTGTTCGCACCACTCTCTGCAGTGTTGGACTGTTCGCACCACTCTCTGCAGTGTTGGGACTGTTCGCACCACTCTCTGCAGTGTTGGACTGTTCGCACCACTCTCTGCAGTGTTGGACTGTTCGCACCACTCTCTGCAGTGTTGGACTGTTCGCACCACTCTCTGCAGTGTTGGGACTGTTCGCACCACTCTCTGCAGTGTTGGACTGTTCGCACCACTCTCTGCAGTGTTGGACTGTTCGCACCACTCTCTGCAGTGTTGGACTGTTCGCACCACTCTCTGCAGTGTTGGACTGTTCGCACCACTCTCTGCAGTGTTGGACTGTTCGCACCACTCTCTGCAGTGTTGGGACTGTTCGCACCACTCTCTGCAGTGTTGACTGTTCGCACCACTCTCTGCAGTGTTGGTCTGTTCGCACCACTCTCTGCAGTGTTGGACTGTTCGCACCACTCTCTGCAGTGTTGGACTGTTCGCACCACTCTCTGCAGTGTTGGACTGTTCGCACCACTCTCTGCAGTGTTGGACTGTTCGCACCACTCTCTGCAGTGTTGGACTGTTCGCACCACTCTCTGCAGTGTTGGACTGTTCGCACCACTCTCTGCAGTGTTGGACTGTTCGCACCACTCTCTGCAGTGTTGGACTGTTCGCACCACTCTCTGCAGTGTTGGACTGTTCGCACCACTCTCTGCAGTGTTGGACTGTTCGCACCACTCTCTGCAGTGTTGGACTGTTCGCACCACTCTCTGCAGTGTTGGGACTGTTCGCACCACTCTCTGCAGTGTTGGACTGTTCGCACCACTCTCTGCAGTGTTGGACTGTTCGCACCACTCTCTGCAGTGTTGGACTGTTCGCACCACTCTCTGCAGTGTTGGACTGTTCGCACCACTCTCTGCAGTGTTGGACTGTTCGCACCACTCTCTGCAGTGTTGGACTGTTCGCACCACTCTCTGCAGTGTTGGACTGTTCGCACCACTCTCTGCAGTGTTGGACTGTTCGCACCACTCTCTGCAGTGTTGGGACTGTTCGCACCACTCTCTGCAGTGTTGGACTGTTCGCACCACTCTCTGCAGTGTTGGACTGTTCGCACCACTCTCTGCAGTGTTGGACTGTTCGCAACCACTCTCTGCAGTGTTGGACTGTTCGCACCACTCTCTGCAGTGTTGGACTGTTCGCACCACTCTCTGCAGTGTTGGACTGTTCGCACCACTCTCTGCAGTGTTGGACTGTTCGCACCACTCTCTGCAGTGTTGGACTGTTCGCACCACTCTCTGCAGTGTTGGACTGTTCGCACCACCTCTCTGCAGTGTTGGGACTGTTCGCACCACTCTCTGCAGTGTTGGACTGTTCGCACCACTCTCTGAAGTGTTGGACTGTTCGCACCACTCTCTGCAGTGTTGGACTGTTCGCACCACTCTCTGCAGTGTTGGGACTGTTCGCACCACTCTCTGCAGTGTTGTGACTGTTCGCACCACTCTCTGCAGTGTTGAGACTGTTCGCACCACTCTCTGCAGTGTTGGACTGTTCGCACCACTCTCTGCAGTGTTGGACTGTTCGCACCACTCTCTGCAGTGTTGGACTGTTCGCACCACTCTCTGCAGTGTTGGACTGTTCGCACCACTCTCTGCAGTGTTGGACTGTTCGCACCACTCTCTGCAGTGTTGGACTGTTCGCACCACTCTCTGCAGTGTTGAGACTGTTCGCACCACTCTCTGCAGTGTTGGACTGTTCGCACCACTCTCTGCAGTGTTGGACTGTTCGCACCACTCTCTGCAGTGTTGGACTGTTCGCACCACTCTCTGCAGTGTTGGACTGTTCGCACCACTCTCTGCAGTGTTGGACTGTTCGCACCACTCTCTGAGGTTGGACTGTTCGCACCACTCTCTGCAGTGTTGGACTGTTCGCACCACTCTCTGCAGTGTTGGACTGTTCGCACCACTCTCTGCAGTGTTGGACTGTTCGCACCACTCTCTGCAGTGTTGGACTGTTCGCACCACTCTCTGCAGTGTTGGACTGTTCGCACCAACTCTCTGCAGTGTTGGACTGTTCGCACCACTCTCTGCAGGTGTTGGACTGTTCGCACCACTCTCTGCAGTGTTGGACTGTTCGCACCACTCTCTGCAGTGTTGGACTGTTCGCACCACTCTCTGCAGTGTTGGACTGTTCGCACCACTCTCTGCAGTGTTGGACTGTTCGCACCACTCTCTGCAGTGTTGGACTGTTCGCACCACTCTCTGCAGTGTTGGACTGTTCGCACCACTCTCTGCAGTGTTGGACTGTTCGCACCACTCTCTGCAGTGTTGGACTGTTCGCACCACTCTCTGCAGTGTTGGACTGTTCGCACCACTCTCTGCAGTGTTGGACTGTTCGCACCACTCTCTGCAGTGTTGGACTGTTCGCACCACTCTCTGCAGTGTTGGACTGTTCGCACCACTCTCTGCAGTGTTGGACTGTTCGCACCACTCTCTGCAGTGTTGGACTGTTCGCACCACTCTCTGCAGTGTTGGGACTGTTCGCACCACTCTCTGCAGTGTTGGACTGTTCGCACCACTCTCTGCAGTGTTGGACTGTTCGCACCACTCTCTGCAGTGTTGGTGACTGTTCGCACCACTCTCTGCAGTGTTGGGACTGTTCGCACCACTCTCTGCAGTGTTTGGACTGTTCGCACCACTCTCTGCAGTGTTGGACTGTTCGCACCACTCTCTGCAGTGTTGGACTGTTCGCACCACTCTCTGCAGTGTTGGACTGTTCGCACACTCTCTGCAGTGTTGGACTGTTCGCACCACCTCTGCAGTGTTGGACTGTTCGCACCACTCTCTGCAGTGTTGGACTGTTCGCACCACTCTCTGCAGTGTTGGACTGTTCGCACCACTCTCTGCAGTGTTGGACTGTTCGCACCACTCTCTGCAGTGTTGGGACTGTTCGCACACTCTCTGCAGTGTTGGACTGTTCGCACCACTCTCTGCAGTGTTGGACTGTTCGCACCACTCTCTGCAGTGTTGGGACTGTTCGCACCACTCCTCTGCAGTGTTGGGACTGTTCGCACCACTCTCTGCAGTGTTGGGACTGTTCGCACCACTCTCTGCAGTGTTGGAGCTGTTCGCACCACTCTCTGCAGTGATTGGACTGTTCGCACCACTCTCTGCAGTGTTGGACTGTTCGCACCACTCTCTGCAGTGTTGAGACTGTTCGCACCACTCCTCTGCAGTGTTGACTGTTCGGTGGACTGTTCGCACCACTCTCTGCATGTGTTGGGACTGTTTCGCACCACTCTCTGCAGTGTTGGACTGTCGCACCACTCTCTGCAGTGTTGGACGTTCGCACCACTCTCTGCAGTGTTGGACTTGTTCGCACCACTCGGTCTGCAGGTGTTGTTGACTGTTCGCACCACTCTCTGCAGTGTTGTAGGACTGTTCGCACCACTCTCTGCAGTGTTGTAGACTGTTCGCACCACTCTCTGCAGTGTTGGACTGTTCGCACCACTCTCTGCAGTGTTGGAGCTGTTCGCACCACTCTCTGCAGGTTGGACTGTTCGCACCACTCTTCTGCAGTGTTGGACTGTTCGCACCA